>NC_091848.1:30762800-32012800 GCF_037783145.1 Equus przewalskii | reverse complement strand
GCGGTGATCATGGAACCTGCCTGACCTGAGCTTGTAAAGTTCTAAGGCTACAGGTTAGGGGAGACTCTCCTCCTTTTCTCCAAAGCCTGCAAAGCTTTGTTTGAGGAGACCAGATGTCCATTAAGCAGAGGGATTAAGGCATGTTTTATACTTATAGTACTGACTGATATCTAAAATATATAGTGGTCAATGTCTTTTGCCAATAATTTAGATCTTAATGAGTATCTACTAAGGGCAATGTACTGAGGGTTAAAGAAAAAAAATGTGAGATACTCTTTGTCCTTAAAGAAGATTGTGGTCTGGTGCAGGAGACAGATGGATTCATAGTTAACTAAAACACAAAGCAGTGATAGATGTCAAACCACCAAGTGTTACAGGAACTCCAAAGAGTGAGAGAAATTATTTTTGATATGAGGTATGGGAGTAGAATTTTGGAAGCATTTATTTGATGAGATGGCATTTTGAGCCAAGCCTCATAGGATGGGAAGGATTTATCCAATCATATCAGATAGCTGGAAAGGCATGCTAATTTGTGTTTGCGAAACACGAAGGAAGGAGTGCACAGGGGTCTTCTGGGACCAGTGAGCAGTCAAGAGATAAGTCTGGCAAGGTAGCAGGAGATCAGACTGAAAGGGATCTCAAATGCCATGCCTCGAAATTTGAACTTGATTTTAAAAAATAGGGGCACTGGGAGGTTTTTGAGCATAAGAATGACGTGATTGGAGGCATACTATTTAAGAAATGACTTGCCTTGTGCTCTCCTTTTCTCTTAATTTCCTATTACATTCAACACATATCTGTGCTTTAAAGCCTTCTTCTCTCAGCGGCTCCTCTTACCTGGTCACCACAGTCATCAGCTCCTTAGTCTTCTTTTCCCCAACCCCATGCGTAAGTGCAGAGCGGCACTGTGTGAGCCACTGAAGCACCGACCCCCAGAGCAAAAGAAATGGAGCAGCACTAAGTGAACGCCATTCATGGTTTCTGGTGACTTGTAAGAACAATAAATGTAAATACACTGTTAGGTCACAGCAATGCTGTGTTCATTCCATATTCAAATGACTCTATTAACCAATCCTTAATTCAATGCAAACTATTTTTGGTTTGGGATGAAACTGTATTAAAGGACCTTACTTGACCTGTGATTATCTTCATGTAGGTTATAATACAGCAAAAGGAGACTTGGTGAGATCCATCCTCTACCCCAGGCCTCTGAACTTCAAACTATACAGTGATGCCTTCAAGTTCATAGTGTTCCTGGCCTGCCTTGGAGTTGTGGGTTTTTTCTATGCTCTTGGTGTATACATGTACCATGGAGTAAGTACTGGGTGTAAGCCTTTTCAATGGCATAGCTTTTTCCAGGAGCTTGACCTCAAAAGGGTTGGGCAAGGTTACCTCTTAGTCCCATCAGTCTGAATCAATGCTGTCCAGTAGAGCCTTCTCAGGTGATGGAAATATTCTATATCTCTGCTGTCCCATATGGTAGCCCTTGACCACATGTGCTTATTGAGGACTTGAAGTGTGGCTAGTGTGATAGGGAAATGAATTTTCAATTTTACTTATTTAAAGTAATTAAAATTTAAATAGCTATGTATGGTCAGTGAAAATTGCATTGGATGGTACATCTATGAAAAGTCACAGAGTTCATGGCTCCTTTTACCACTTGGTTGGGAATAAGAGCTCACCACATGTGTGGCATTTGTGATAGCCAAACCTAAACAGCCTCAGAGGACATGCATGTTTCTCAAGCCCGATAGGCTGGGGAGCATTTAGTCAATCAGATCAGAGAGCAGGAAGGACATACTAATTTGAGCGAGCAAAACACAAAGGAAGAAATGCACATGGGTCTTCTGGAATCAGCAAGCAATTAAGAGATAAGTCTAGCAAAGTAGAAATAGATCAGATTGAAGGGGATTTTGAGTGCTATCCCTAGAAGTTTGGGCCACTTGAGAGCATTGAAGTATTTGAGCGTGTACATCATACCCAACACACCACGTAGTCAATGGATTGCCCCTGTGTTCTGGTTAGGTTCTGAAATGAAATCAAATGTTTACTTTTACAGAGTTGCATTCTGCATGGATCCTCACTTCCTTTTAAGCTTCAGGGTATCTGGCTTCACTTGGATGTCTCACTTAATAGTTGTGATGGATGGAGAGAGAGGGGTTGTCTCAAATGACCTTTGAGTTCCTTTCTGGTCCTGGGTCTGATTCTGTTGTGAACCTGCAGTCTCTTCTGTAAGACATGCTGGGATCTTAGCAGTGTGGGCTCATGGGGAAGAAGAAAAAATTGTGAATAAAAGGATCCCAACAACAGGTGTGAAATTGGGTGTGGTGGCCTAAAATTATGATACCCAAACTGATGGCATCAGTCCATTCTGTGTCCGTGTGTAGTGGGGTGGATATTGATTGGCAAAGACACAGTCACAGGAATTTCTATGCAATGTTCATGTTCAAACTTGAGCTCTGAGGGGCTGGCCTGGTGGCATAGCAGTTAAGTTTGCATGCTCCGCTTCGGCGGCCCGGTGTTTGCTGGTTTGGATCCCAGGCATGGACCTACACAGCACTTATCAAACCATGCAGTAGCAGGCATCCCATATATAAATCGGGAAAGATGGGCATAGATGTTAGCTCAGGGCCAATCTTGCTCAGCAAAAAGAGGAAGATTGGCAGTGGATGTTAGCTCGGGGCTAATCTTCCTCAAAAAACAAAAAATACAAAAAAAAAAAAAAAATTAAACAAAACAGAACTTGAGCTCTGAACAGTCATTTGAATCTGAAATAAGTCCCCTAGGAGCATTTCTAGGGCAGGCGAGGGCAGAGGAGGCCAGAGCATATTGGCACCAGTAGAACGGACCCTGGAAAGAGCTAGGCAAGATGTCAAAGCCGGTGAGGCTGGAATTTGAGGCAATGTGCCATTTTCATCTCGAGAGGGAGCGTTGGGCAGGACAACAAGCCAAAAACCCTCTCCTACAGACCAGAAAGCCTGGCAGTGATTGGAAATGAAGGCTTCCAGGGCAGGACTCAACATCCAATAGACGCCAAAGCAGCAAGGCTAATCCCAGACCCCATCGTTCTGCGGGGCAGAACCTGTGGACCTGTTGGCTGCCTCTATCTGCACTGGCTCAGGATTAGACAGGGCTGAGTCCTTGGGGGCAAAACTCCTCTGTGGCTTTGGTTGGGAAAAGCAAGGAATGACAGATTTTGTGATAAACTGAGATCGAACCAAAGATGTATCCAGCATCCATTGTTACTGAACTTGAATCTGTGTTTCCAATACACAAAAGAGGACTGGATGGCTAAAATTATGGTTAATTTCATAACAGCCTAGGCAAGGTGGTAGAGGGTAGAGCCATCAGTGTCTAGAACATGTGAAAAATGAAAGAAGCCACTCCATGGTTTTATCTTGGTCTCGCCCTTATCAGCCACGTGAGCTTCTGCAGCCCTGCCTGGGATCTGACTCCGCAAGAACTGGCCTGATAATAGGTCACACTGGTCACGCCTTTGTACCCTCGAGTCAGACAGACTAGGATTCATACCCTCACCACTTAACTAGCACGTGGCCTTGGGGAAGTTATTTCACTTTTAAGCCTTTGCTTCCTCATCCATTAAATGGAGAAAATAACAGTGTTTATGTCGCGAGGTTTTTGGGGGGAATAACTAACTAATGTACGTAGCCTGACACAATGCCCGCCCCACAGTGCCTGTCCAGTGAGGACAAGCTATTTGTATTATTGGCTTCCCTTGAATAGATAATATATGCTGAATTTTGCTCGTAGTTTTTGTCAGGTCACCATTCATTCAATCTGTGAGCTGAGCACCTCCCCTGTATCAGACGCTGTGCTAGACTCTGTATCTGGAGATGAATAAGATGAATCCGAAGATGACTTCAGAGATGAATAAGCCGCAGCTGCTGTGCCCAAGGAGTTTGTGGGCTGGTGGGGGAGAGAGATTTATAATAACAGTCAAGTTGCTGTGTAAGATATTACAACTCAAGACCAGTCCCTGGGAGTCCAGAGGGGGTATGTGAGAGTCTGGTGAGCAGAGAAGGGATGGGCGCTCTGGGTGGGGAATGCTGAGGAATGGAGAGAAAGAGTCAGGAAAAAGCAGAGTGGACCCAGAGAAGGCATCAGAGGACTCCTTTGTTCTGCAGTGGGAGACAATTTGTTCATTCCCTGGGCACAGCCAAGAGAACACTCAGTCCTACCAAGAGAGCCGACCCACTATGAATATTCTGAGCGGTGGTTTTGCAGGAAATGGTGCCAGGAAGCGTGCCAGCCTGCTCTGCTAGGCTAACCAGTCTGTGCCTCCCCTCCCCAGGTCTCTTTTGGAAATACTGCGCCCATGGCCCTGCTCCTCCTCACCGTTACTGTCCCTCCCGTGCTGCCAGCTGCCCTGACCACAGGCATCGTGTATGCACAAAAGAGGCTGAAGAAAAAGAAAATCTTCTGTATCTCCCCACAGAGAATCAATATGTGTGGACAAATAAACCTCGTGTGCTTTGACAAAGTATGATCTAAACTTTCCAGGTTGGAGGTCAATGATTCCAAAGCACAGCAGGGCGGGGAAAGGGAATCAGAGAATGTCTGGTCCGGCACCCTCATTTTACAGATGGGAACACTGAGGCCAGAGAAGATCACGTTCTAGAAGCCTGCTTTACTGAGTCCTAGGAAGGGGTTTAGCCATCATATCATGAATTTCTTCCCTGTGAAATTTAGTATTTTTGTGTCTCATTTGGATTTCAAGACAATCTCTTACTGTAATAACTTTGGCTGACTGGCTTTTTCAGACAAAAAATATGAGGAACATTTCTGTTCTCCAAAGGGCTTTGTCCAGAGCTTACGTGAATATATTCCTTTCTCCTCCTCCGCTTCTTCTAAGGAAAGGGAGGGAGTGGACCGTGACCTGTGTTTATGCAATCTGCTCCCTCTTTTTTCCTTTGCTCCCCAGGTTATCAAGACTCAGGACTAGGGAAGCTTGTCTGTGTGCGTAGGGCCCTGGAAAGGTGGCAGAGGAGGGATATGTTCAAACGGAGCGACTGCTGCTTTGGGACGGGTCCCGAGACCCCTTAGCATGACTCTCCTCTGGGGGACCTGGAGGTCTTCAGCGTCAGCTGCCTGCTGTTCAGATGCTGCCCTCAGCTTGGGCAGGGCAGTTGAACTGCTCTAACACAGTGGCCCCAGCTTGGTCCCTCCATGTCCTCAGTCTATTTGCATTTGAATAATTCCTAAAGGCTTTGCTACTTTTTAGTGAACCCACATTGGCAGAGAGCCGCATTAATGAGCTGCTCCTAGCTCTTGAGAAGCTTGTGGTCCAGCTGAGGAAAGAGATAAAATGGAAGTGTGGACAATGATAATGCAGTGAAATGTGTGCTTGATAGCAGTATGAGCAAAGCACTGCGTGCAGTTCCCTGCCACAGGTGGGAGGTTGCCTTTGAGCTGTGGCTTTGGTTGTTGGACAGAATGCGCTCCAGGCTCAGAGGCGAGCAGGTCAGAAGCACAGGGATGTGAGGGCCTGCAGTGTGTGGGGAATGGGGCAGGAGTTGTGGCTAGAATGTGGCTGTTTGGTGGGGAATGTAGCTGGAGAGGAGGAGCCCAATGGCTCAGGGCCTGATGTGCCAAGCTAAGGAGTGGGGCCTTGTTGTGAAGGAGAATGGGGGCCCTTCTCGTTTTTCAATACCAGTGACATTTTTATAGGTGTGTTTCATTTATTTCACCTGGGGGAATTGCTTAGAAGGGACAGAAGGGAGATGGGACTGAGGCAGGAGGCTATCTGGGGACAACTGCAGATCATTCATTGTCCTAGACACAAAGGGCAAGAATGCAGAAATGAAGACCAACTCGAGAGACACCATGAGTGGGCTTGACCAGACTTGGTCCCCACTTGGAAGTGGCATAGCTCTTAGCTTATTTCAGTTCTATTTTGTTCGAGTTTCCTTTGGCAGAGAAAGTCCTCTATGGCCACCAGTCAGGAAGCTGTAGGGTTAGCATAACAGTAGCTTCCTTTTAGATTCGGGGTCAGGTACCAGCCCCTTGGAAGTTTTTGATAGGAATTCCCATTACTTCCCCAGTAGCCTTACTAGTGTCTAGAATATAGGAGGGAGATTTATAAAATATGTTCATTACATATTTGTCTGTTTCTAAAACTAATTTTTCCAGAGGCTGGCCTGGTGGCACAGTGGTTAAGGGCTCACGTTCCGCTTCTCAGCAGTCCGGGGTTCGCCAGTTCGGATCCCGGGTGCGGACATGACACCGCTTGGCAAAAGCCATGCTGTGGTAGGCGTCCCATATATAAAGTAGAGGAAGATGGGCATGGATGTTAGCTCAGGGCCAGTCTTCCTCAGCAAAAAAGAGGAGGATTGGCAGCAGTTAGTTCAGGGCTAATCTTCCTCAAAAATAAATAAATAAATAAATAAATAAAACTAATTTTTCCAGACAGTGGAAACATTTTTTTTTTACTTCCCATGTAGGGCTTTTTCCTCTCCATTCTCCTGTGCTCCTTTGCTAGACTGTTTTAGGGACTGCCTCTCAGCATACTTGGCCAAACTCTGTACAGTATGACAGCATGTTATAGTGCAAGAACTCAAATGAGAAATCTAATCCTGAATTTGATGCTAAGTTCCGTGTGACTTTTTAAGATACGAACGTTGAATTACAGTCATCTCTAAGTTTCTTTCTAGCTTTCACATTATAAAACTCCACCAACACGATGTTGGAATAAAGCATTTCATGATTAATTGAATTTCCATCTAGTGTAGTTTCACTGTGGAAGATATTCACCACTGAGTTTCTGAGTACATTTACTTCCATGTATATTTCTAGTTTAAGCTGATTTGTTATAAGTTCTGTAAAGCAAATTCTCTCTTTCTTTTCTATCCAATTAAGTCCAAGCCTTGGCTAGTATTTATGCTAAGAAGCTTTCATTTCCTGTCTTATTCCCTTTATAATGGCAACTATAATTCAATTTCTTTCTGTTTATGGTTAGTTTTAACATATAGGGTTATTTTCACATAGAGAAAGAACACGGTCCCATTTCCGTTTTGCTGTGGCATCATTGGCATCATCTCTCTGTCTTCATGTTCAAAATATTGAAGCTTAAAAACATAATCTAATCATCAGGAAAACATTTCAGTTTGAATTAAGTTGCTAACTCTTTTTGAAATGGAACAACTCAAGAGGATTTGGAATATAAACACACAAGTTGGGGCCCTTATAAAATGCAGGAGGGAAATGAAGCAAATAGCTTTTGTTGCTGTCTTTGTTGTCCTTCAAGGAATAACTCACACAAACATGCTATCTCTCCATGAAGTTCAAATGAATTAATGAAATAAAGAGTCCTTAATTCTTTAATCCAGAAACCCAGTACAGGCTTTGTCTTTCTATGTGCTTTGCTGAGTTCTCTTAACATTTGTCATCTAGTGGAAGACTCTAGATGGGCTGGATTCTGGTTCTTTCTCTCCATCCTACTCGGCCACTGGATGCTGAGACTGCTCATTTCACCTCTAGCCTAAGAATGCCTCTACTCTATTTACTCTGTTGTAAGAACTGAAAGCATTGAAAACACTTCACTGTAAAGCATTGTGCTAATATGATGCGCTGTAATGATAGAAGATGTCATTTGGTAGAAAACTAGAAAATTCAGTGTCTTATACAGAGATGACCTTAAAAAACAGCATCAGAGACCTGGGTGTTGGTGTTGAAACAGGATATTTACCAACACTTGGTAATGCCCCGCTCTGCCTTGACTATGCTGAAGCAGCACCAGCCAACTCCTTTCTCTGACTAGGGGTTAAGCAGGCCTCGTGCTGTCAGCCTGCTGCATTAGACACCAGGTCTGTAATTAATGATCGACTGTGCAGCAATGAGCACATTAACAGGGCTGTGAGAGTCTTCAGTTCCATTTTACTTTCTCTGTTACGTTATCTGACAAATACTCTCCCCTAATACAGCAAATCAAATCTCCCAGCCATTTTCCTCTTGATCTGCAATAAAACCCATTCATGGGCACTAATTAGTATTTATTATTAGCACTTCGTTTCTCTCTATCATCTCAAAGCCCTTTATCAACATTTCATTATCAATCTGGACAGTCACCATGTCACCCATATTTTAGAAAATTGCTGTGAACCAGATGGCAGACTGTGAATTAAATGGTCTTGAAAAGAAAGGAAAAAAAAAAATTCTGAGCTCTGCTTTAGAGAGATAGCAGGTGCCAACTAAAAAGTCAGACTCGAGCTGGTTCTTGTTGGATTTTCAGTTGCTGAACCTCTGTCATTTAGCAACAGCAACAGTCACAACAATAAACAAAAACAAATACTTGCATTTTGTGGTAATAATGAGTCATTAGAGCCCCCTGACTTTCCACATGGTCTTTCGGGAATCACTTGTCACCTGTTGAATCTTTCTTTCAGGCCCTCTTCTCTGATTTAAAATTTGATGCTTACAGATAAGGGCTTTGGACAATTAGATCTACTTTAGTTTCTTGGGAGCTTGGGTTTTGTGTAAATCATGATATAATTAAAAGCTTTAAATTTTATGCTAATACCATTTCTAACTTTTTCCCAGACCGGCACTCTTACGGAGGATGGGCAGGACCTCTGGGGGACCATCCCTACTGCTGACAACTGGTAGGCACATTAGTGAACATGGATGTTGATTGGTGGGCCATCTTGGTGCTACTCAAAGCCATCCTTCCTGTGTTGAGGGATGAATGTCACATAAAATATAGATAATAACTGGCTGGAACCAGCTCCCAATTTTTCTAACTTGTTAAATCAAATGAGTCTTAAGTTCAGAATCAGACAGAGAAAGTAGGCCTTGAAACTCCACATGGAAAATGGGATAGAATGAGGTGGATGATTAAGGAGCTGAACGAATAAAACAGAGGAGCAAAGAGCGAAATCAGGACTGTGCTCAATTAAAAACTGCACAGACTTCCTGAGCGGCTAGTGCGGTGGGGGATCCAGACAGGAAGAGCTGCGTCTCCTCCCTCACGGAGTTCACACTCCAGCGGATAAAAATGTCCATCCACGTTCAACGTACAACACAGGCCGAGAAAAGGGTCACTATGAAGGCATAAATATTAGAACAGAGATGAAGAAATCATAATGATGGCTTGATATAATACACAGTCCTGGTGTTTATTATAACATAGTGAATAAAAGGTAGAAGTTAAATTTGAAAATGAGTACATCAAGAAAACCACCTGAAGGAGAGAGCATTTGAGATAGGTTTTGAAGGGTGTATGGATAGGATTTTTATAGACCTGATTTAAAAGCAGGCACTAGGGAAGGGAGAGGGCAATCTCAACGATGCTACCCCAGAACAGAGCTAGAGAGGGGAGGGAGTGGCCCCTTCTCAGAGAGGGTCTCTGAGCTCCTAGCTCCCTTCCCTGTGGGGCCAAGACCAGCCTTCTCAGTCTGAGTGGAGGGGCCTCTGCTCTTAAGCTCCAGGAACCCTGCCTTGGCTCCAAACAGTGGCTAAGGCTGCTGACATTGAAGGAGTCAAGCAGGGGCTCCCCAAGAGGGTAACAGGGCCGGACGCAGCACTGGCACTTGGCAAGAGCAGACAGGCGGTGCAATGTGGCAGAAGATCCTCGGGCTGGGCATCAGTGAACTATGTGGGCTCTAACCTGCTCATGTGTCTGCTCCTGGCTGCTCAGATACCTGGTCCAGGCCTTTGTCCAGAGAGGCATGGCTTCTATTTGCCAGAGCAGTGAAAGGAGAAAAGGATATTTGTCATTTCCATCCCTCCTTTATTCCCTTGTCCCCAGAACTCTGAAGCTTTTGGGGAGTAGAAACTAAATACAATTACTACTCAGCTCTAACATGGGAGGAGACGACGGTAACACAAGCCAACTGACAGTCACAGAGGAAACTGTGCTTTAGATGCTGGCTGTCTATGCCAGGAGTTTCAGGAAATAGGGGCAAAGTGTGAAGAACTGAGTAGCAAGAAATATTTCAGAGTCCGTGCATGCTTTCACTTGAAGGAACAAGGAACCACCAGGCAGGCTTCTTTCTCGTCCCTGCTACCTCATCGGTCTGGAGACTTCTTGCCTGGGCTGTGTGGCTTTCTAGAGCCAGCACTGCGGAGTTTGCAGATGTCAGTTCCAAGCCTTCCCACAATATGCTTTTCTACAATACGGCCACCGTGGACGGGGCTGCAGAAACCTGACAAAAGTCCCTGTGATTCTAGCCAAGCTCTCTGAAATGATAGTAGTTCCTGGCCAGTGGCAAACTGTTGAGAAGGAAATTCACATCCAACTCAAAGGAGGGCTTTATAAAGAGCAGTCTACAGGCAGAATATTCCAGTTAGAAATTAGAAAACCATGTGAGCAAGGGCTCAGGGCAGGGAAATCCCTGTGTGAGCATAGACATAGCAAGAAGTTTAACTTGACTCTGGAAAAATTGTGCATAAAGGGCACTAGTATGAGTAGAATCTGTAAGATGATACAGAACTGGAGAAGACAGGGCCTTAAATACCAGCCATAGGAGAACTTTATCACACATGGCATGGGGAGCTATTGAAGGTTTTCTGCATGGGGGTTAGGTATTATTGAAGCTTTACGTTAGTAAGATTTAAGGGGCAGGGTGTACAAAAAGATTTCGTTGAAGACCTTAACTTATGAATTGTCTTCTCTACCAGCTTCCAGGAAGTCCATAGCTTTGCCTCGGGCAGGGCTTTGCCATGGGGCCCACTGTGTGCGGCCATGGCCAGCTGCCACTCCCTGATCCTTCTGGATGGGACCATCCAGGGAGATCCTCTGGACCTCAAAATGTTTGAGGGCACTGCCTGGGTAAGGTGATAATTTCTTGCTTCAGCTGAATGAGGAAAACTTGAAGAAATCCTTACTAGGAGTGCTAAAGCTTTTCTAACTTTGGTGGAAACCCAGAGAAGATTCCTAACAATGCACGAATGAACATCTGATTCAACCTGAATTTCCCAGACTCTGCTCCAAAGAATTCCGTTAATGAGTGCAACAGGAAATCGAGTTCCATGGGCTAATAAATTTGGGAACTGCTATTTAAACAAACTTAAATAGGTTTCTTGACTGCAGGATTTCTTTAATATGTCGTGGTCTGGTGTGAACATTCAAGGGAGAATATGATATGCAGCACTTGCCAAACTTATTCGACCACAAAAACTTTATTGACAGGCCAAAACATGTTTTGGAGAAAACAAATATTCTTTGAAACACCCTCAGAGAAACAGGGTGTTTATACTAAAACAGTGCCATCCAATATAGTAGCCACTAGCCACGTGTGGCCAATGAGCGCTTGAAACAAGGCTATGCAACTGAAAAACTGAATTTTTTATTTTATTTACTTTATGTTTTTCCTTTTCTTTCTCTTTTTTTTTTTTTTTGAGGAAGATTAGCCCTGAGCTAACTGCTGCCAATCCTCCTCTTTTCGCTGAGGAAGACTGGCCCTGAGTTAACATCCATGCCCATCTTCCTCTACCTTATATGTGGGATGCCTACCACAGCATGGCATGCCAAGTGGTGCCATATCCGCACTGGGGATCTGAACTGGTGAACCCTGGGCCGCTGAAGCAGAACGTGCGCACTTAACCGCTGCGCCACCCGGCCGGCACCTACTTTAGTTATTTTAAGCTTAAGTGTAAATAGCAAGAAGTGGCTGGTAGCTACCATATTGGACAGCAAAGATCTAGACACCAAACTGGAGGACTCTTGGTTCAATTGATTCAATTTTCTGAGTGAATGACAGTTGAAGGGTGTAAATTTATCCTGGTGGCTGTCATGACATGGTGGGAAGAGCTCTTGACTCCACCACTCTCTAGCTGTGTGACCCCAAATTCAGAACCAAGACTCAGTGTGCACCTCATCTTGCATTTGGGATAATAATGTCTCATTCACAGACTTGTGGTGAGCTTGAGACTATGAACCTAAAAGGACTGTGTGCATTGTAAATGCCCAACAAATGGAGGGTATTCATTCATTAGTTAGTTACCTAGTTAATTACATTCTGCTGCCCTCCAAAAAAGTGTCCTAAAGCTACTTACAATGATACATCAAGTACAGGACAGCATTTTAAACAGAGTTGTAAAGGAATGGAAACAAATGATCGCAGAGAAAGGAAGTACCTCTCACAAAGAGGCTAATTTACAGATGTGTAGTAGGAAAATTGTAGCTTTCTAGAGGCCAAAGTAATAAAAGAGGAAACCTGGTAAAAAGGGAAATTTCTAATCTCAGTAAGTTAAATTAAAACATTTGCTGTGGAGAAATTTTTGACACCAAGACAAATAGTAATCACTTTCCCAGATCTTAATGCAGAAGAATCAGGGTAATTGTTATCAGCAACGTCCTTACCGGCATCCGTGGAGTTGACACGGTGATGAGTTGAACAGGGTCGCCGTTACCGTATGTGCCTTTGATCCTGGTTCTAACAGTGGCCGCTTCTCCAGCAGAGGAGGGTTGATCCAACTGTACAAATGACATAGCAAGTTGGGGTCTAGCGTGGGAACATAAATGTTTAGTATTATCTCTGTACGAATTGTTTTTAAGAACAGTTACATCTACTCCAAACAAAGCATAAAGATTATTCATTGAGTTTAAAGCTTGGTGAGAAACAGCCTTGCATTAAATCCCTTGGCAGTAAGGGACCTTTCAGTAAACGTTAGGGGGATGGAAAATGTCCTTATAGACCCTAAGAATGTTTAGCACTAGAAGGGATGTCAGAATATTTTTCAGAAGAAACTGAAATCTGGAGACATGAGGTGATGTCCCCAGGGTTAAACAAGCAAGTGACAGAGAGGAGACCAGATGTTGTCTCCTATTTTCTGACCTTTACTTTTTATATATCCAACTGCTTTTTCGCGTATTTTAGGTTACTATTGGTTTCTCAGGTGGCGTAAATTATACTGTTTAACATCCAAAGAATGCACACCATTTTCAAGTGTGCTTTCTAATTTGCTGGCAGCTAACTCTCTAGCTAAGCAATTAGACCAGTAGCATAGATATAGCATAAGAAACAGTCCCGTGTTTATCTCAAGACCCAACCCTGACTCATCTGAGAGCTAATGTGCTCAGCTGTATTGGAGAGTAGATCTTACTCAAACCCTCCTCCAATTACTAGACATACCATTTAGGAAGATCCATTGGGCCTGTAGCTATCACTGCTTCCACCAATTACTACATAAAGTGTGGTCACAATATTTTTGGCTTTTTGACATTATACAGTAAGGTCCTTAATATAAATCAACACAACAGAAATTTGACAATGACAGTATTAAGATAATTGGCCTAGAAGAGAAAAATATGTGAAAAGGGCTTTGAAAAGATTAAAGTGCTATGCAAATGAGAGATATTTCTTTCTTACTATTTTTCTCTAAGGAATCTTATGAATGTTTTCATTTTTAAACAGATAATGGAAGATCGCAAAGTAAACCACTGCAAATTTGGGATGTCAGATTCAAATGTGGTAATAAAACCAGGACCAAAAGCCAGTCAGGTATGATTTGCTTCTTTAAATCATGTAGCTCTTTCCCCTTAAACCTGGAGAAACTCTCTTGACTTCCACATATTTTTATATCCCTATTATTTTGCCTTATCCTAACAGGATCCATAGTTGGTTTGCTCATTCCTTCATTCCTGAATTTATCCATTAACTTATTCAACAAACATTCGCTGAGTACCTATGTATGCTAGAGCACTGTGCCGGGTGCTAAGGGGTGGAGTGATTTCAAAGCTAGACAAATGGGGCTCTGTGCTGGAAGAGGACACGGGCTGGGAGAAGAACCAAGAGAGGTGCAAATAATTGCAATACAACGTGTCAAGTGCTATAACAAAGGCCCAAGAAAGAGCCGCAGGCGTCCAGAGGTGGCGGTAACTACTGATTCTTGGAGACAAAGCGCCATGGAGGAGCTGACCTGTGAACTTGGGCTGGAAGATGATTAGGATTTTTCCAGGCAGCCAAGGGGAAGGGCCTTGCAGATCAGCCAACTTGATGAAGGAATTGTCTTAGAAGCAGCCAGAAAAATATCAACGTCGGGACAAATGTACCATTTCATGATGTCCCTAGGCTCATTGCAGAGTAAATCTTATTTGTTGGCATGCATCTGCTAAATCTCACTTAAAAGCTTCTTGAGCTCCCCTTTCTCGGTGCACTTGTAGAGTCCGGTGGAAGCCATCACCATCTTGCACCAGTTTCCATTTTCCTCCAGCCTGCAGAGGATGTCTGTGGTCGCTTGGCTGGCGGGAGGGGATCACTTCCATGTGTACATGAAGGGTGCCCCGGAGATGCTGGTCCAGTTCTGCAGGTCTGAAACAGGTACTAAGGAGCACTTTTCTCGTTCAGGAGGTACAATATTTTAAAGCAAACACTTAAAGCAAACGAACCTAAATCAATGAAGGTGGAGGTGGTTGTTTTCTAGGTGATTGAAAGTGGGTCCAATAGATTTGATAAAGCAGAGGTGATCATTTCAAGGCAGAGAGGCAGACAGTAACTCTCTGGCCATGGTCCAGCCAGAAAAACCCAACCACAATAGGGTATCAGGAAAGGAGAGTGAAGTAAACATCAGGAGCCAGAACAGGACACTACGCAGGGATCAGAGAACGAGGGAGGGTGAGAATGAGGAGCATTCAGAGGCAACCTAAGGGAAGGGTCTCACATTAGACTAATTCTGCCGACGGGGTACTCTGTCACCTCTGGGGGGCTGTCATCACTTGCGGGGCCTCAGACTGATCGATGGCAGGAGAATACAGAAAAGACAAATCCTTTAGAAAAAAAAAAGTGATTAGAGCAAATTAGATGGTATTAGAGCAAGGTAATTGATCATTTTCACAGCAATTTCATCTTTCTGGGCCAGATTTTGAGCTGATTTGTATTGTTTCTTAGTCTTACAAACATATGCACTGTCTAAGCAGCAGCACAGATTTATAAGAATATTGTTGCATTCAAATGAGTTCATTTGGATAAAATGGGTCTTTTTCTCCTGATTTTCATCTATATTCTCTTTACAATTGCTGATAGCCATCAACTGGTGCACAGAATTCCAGATTTGGCAAATGATTGCTTTAACTTCTGTGTCTACTCGAGCTCTTTTTTAGAAGCGCCCCCTTTTTTCTGCCTTTGATCTTCCTCAGGGCTCCCGTTAACTCTATCCTTCACAGCTTGATGGCCTATACTTTGTTGTTCTTTTTTTCAGCCACACAAATACAAGTGTCTTCTTGAAATTTTAGCTGGCAATTATTGCTCCTGCTCTGTCAGTCAAGCTGTGGGTCTGTCACTCACCATCTCTTATTCTTATGGGAGCCCTTCCAATTCTTCTTAGTGTCCTAACCTCTGATCCTTGACATGTGTGAGCAACATCTTAAGTGATTTTTCCCCCCTGTATTTAAGAAATAGAGCGCTAGCAACTTCCTGGAAATTAGATTCCCCCCTCCAGGATTATTCTAGAATTACAGGAGCTGAATGGGGATGTAGAGATCCACAACCTCCTCATTTTATGGAGGGGAAAATTGAGGCACAGAAGAGAGACTTAACATGTCCAAGGTCAGAGGGGTAATTGACAGTAGAGTAGAAACTAGAACTCAGGTATTTTGCTTTCTAAGATACCACCCCTCCCATTATACTGTGCTTCTTTCTAATACACTTATAGGCATACTATAAATCATAAGAATTTTATAAGTATGTTAACATTAGTCATGATTGCCATGCCAAAATACACAAATGTTGGCATTGTGTCACCTATTATCTTAAGTAGGGTGTGGTAAACTTTTTTGCAAAGAGCCAGATAGTAAATATTTTAGGTTTTGCAGGCCATATGGTCTCTGTCTCAACTGCTTGACCCCGCCATTGTAGCCTGAAAGCAGCCGCAGACAATGAACAAACAAATAGCCTGGCTGTGTTCCAATAAGGCATTATTTACAAAAAAAAGCAATGGGTCAGATTTTGTCTGGAGTCTGCTGACCCCTGATCTAGAGGGTCAACTGTTTCCCTCATTTCATCTGGGTAAACATAATCCTGAGGTCTGTCCTTACTGAGCCTGGCCAGTGTATCTGACACCCAGTTGATGACCACTATGTCTTTGGCATTTATTTCCATCAGAGTAATAAGAACTCACTGATGAAGTTATTTGTGGCCTTATCCTGAAACTGTAGTTTTTCTGTGAAAGCATTTTTATGGAGTGAAAGTTAAAACAAGGTACAGTGGGGCTGGCCCCGTGGCCAAGTGGTTAAGTTCGTGCACTCTGCTGCAGGCGGCCCAGTGTTTCATTGGTTCGAATCCTGGGCGTGGACGTGGCACTGCTCATCAAACCACGCTGAGGCAGCGTCCCACATGCCACAACTAGAAGGACTCACAAAAAGAATATACAACTATGTACTGGGGGGCTTTGGGGAGAAAAAGGAAAAAATAAAATCTTTAAAAAAAACAAAACAAGGTACAGTGACTGCATCACAGAGTCTTGCTCAGGAGTTGGGTGGCCTTCGATGTCACCGTACATTTACCTCTTTCCTCTCTCCTGAAAGTGCCCCAGAATTTCCCACAGGAACTGAAGAAATACACAATGCAAGGCTTCCGCGTCATTGCCCTTGCCCATAAAGCCTTGAAGATGGAGAAGTTTTCAGAAGTAGAGAGTTTAACCAGGTAAGGAACTTGGAAATTGGCACTAGGGCAGACTCTGTGTGCGTGAAGTGAATGAGCCCTGGAGACGGACAGATGGACAGCTCAAGTCACCAGGAAGGCTCCAGGAGACGGAGAATCACTCTCATCCAGTCTTCCGATTCCAAGATGGGCAACTTGGGAGGACTTGCTCAGGTCACAATGCTCACTGGTGGCAGATCAAGGATGACAGTTGAGGTCTCCTGAATCTTAGATGTCAGTGAGTTATCTCTGCTCTGCACTCCATCATCTCACCAAAAATGACCAACTTTTCCTCAACTTCGGAACATTATGCAACTGACTGACTTGGGGCACCCATATACAAAGGGGTTGAGAGAAGGAGACAGTTGGCACTGTGAAAGACTTCCAGAATCCCTGAGACTTGGCTTCTTTCAGGGCTCAGTAGTACACCTCCCGCAGATCTGGAGAGTTAGTGAGTGCAAACTGAATTCCTTATGCGAAATAGAATTCAGTATTCTTAATTATGTTAAGGGGATAAATCATCATCATTAGAGGATAACCTGTAGATTAATTTTTCTTTCAATGTTTCTCAGCTTTTAAAGGTTGTTTTTGAGTTGTCTATGACAGAGTAGAGAAGTACTGTGGAAAATTGAATAACAAATCATCTATGTGTCACTTATCTTTGATTTTGTGTTGCTCATAGATCCTCATTTATAATATAATTAAATGCTCTGTATAAGATGTGGATATCCTTGGTTCAACGTTACTATTTATAGCCTAAGTTCATCCACTCTGATATACTCAGTAATCATTGTCCCTTCCATGCACTGTGTCTATTTCCCCATCTATAAAATGTAGGACTGGATGATCTCTAAGGAGCCTTTCAGCCATGACATTTTAATCTTCTAAATAGAATCACAAAACTCACTTTGAAGCACATGAATGGCATTCTCAGATTTAACATTCAAGGTGTTAGCTATTCTTGAGCAAGCATAAAGACCTGTAACACACAGGATTTGGTAATTTTTCACGACACAAATTTTAATAATGAAAGTTAAGGTCATGTGTGTAGAAAAGATTTATGTAGCTAGACATAGAAAGTGGCCACCCCAAGCTGCCACACACAAATGCGGCTGTGATGTTCTCTTTTAAAAGCCACTAGTGAGACAGATATTATTATAAATATAACAAAATAAGAAAATGAGGATAAAATGTGTTAGATTTACAACCATCTCAGATATTTCCCAGAGAATATGAGGAGCCTGTTATGCTTCTTGGAATTTAGTTACTATTTTCAAACAGAGTAAAGGAATAGAGTTTGGACATTTTTTTTTTCAGAATCAAATTATATTTAGCAAAGTTTTCCAACTGGAAAAGTCAAAACTTCTGAAAAACTGGCATCGTCAAGGGGAAGTAGAAAAGTTTCTTGAAATGACTTAGAAAAAAAACTAAACTACAAGAAGAAATACTTTGTCCAGATTCCCCCTTTCATTGGTTTAGCAAATTTCTATTGATCTTGACTATGTGTTAGATGCTCTTCAAGGCACTAAGGATTCAGAAGTGAATAAAATAAAATCCTTGCCCTCATGAAGCTTATATCCCAATTAGGGGAAATAGACAATAAAATAAACCTATAAAGTATTGTCAAGTAGTGATAAATGCCATGAAGGAAAAAAATAAAGCAGATTAAGTGGATAAAAAATTGACAGAGGACGAGATTTTACATGGAGTGATGGAGGAAGTCCTCTGAGGCGGTGACATATGGACAGAGGTTTGAGTAAAGGAAGGGAGCAAGGCACACAGTGATCCAGACAAAGAGCATTGCAGCCAATAGGAGCAATGGGTACAAAGGCCCTGCCACAGGATTTTACTAGGAACGTCGTAGAGTCAGACGAGGCCATAGCGCCTGAAGCAAATGAGAGGAAGAGTTGTAAAGACCAGATTAATTGGTGAGAATATTTTTTTAATCTTTTGTTTAGTTCTAGTTAATGAGAAAATGTTAATCCAACTTATAATAGAAAGCCATGAAGTTAAATGATGGGAAATTAACAAGTTCTGTATTCAGGTAGATTTTCTTTTATAATCTTCTCTGAGAACACTAAGGCAGGATTCATCTCTGATTATCTGAATACTCACCAAAGTGCCTAATATAAGATTGAAAATAAAGTCATTATTTAGTGAATGGACTTTTGAATGAAGAATGTAACAACTTAGATTCTACTCCAGAGAGAATTTTCTTCACTGTGTTCCCATCCAAGTTTGAATTATATTGCTCATCAGGAAATCCAGCTCTGGGGCCAGCCCATGGCCAAGTGGTTCAAGTTCCATGCACTCCGCTTTGGCAGCCCACGTTCTCCAGGTTCACCTCCTGGGGTGGACCTACTCCACTCATCAGCCATACGGGGGAGGCATCCCACATACAAAGTAGAGGAAGACTGGCACAGATGTTAGCTCAGGGCTAATCTTCCTCAAGCAAAAAAAGAGGAAGACTGGAAATGGATGTTAGGTCAAGGCAAATCTTCCTTACCAAAAAAAGGAAAGAAAGAAAGAAAAGAAATTCGGCTCTGATCTTTCTCTTAAAGAAGGTTTACTGATCTTCTGTTTATTTCTTTCCCAAGTCCTACTAACACAATGGAAAAGAAATAATATCAAAGAAAGCTAAAGAAGCAATACGTGTAGATGAGACATTTCTACACATTTTTGTAAGATGTAATGTAGATGGGAGCAGTGGTAGCTGAATCAAGCAGGATAGAAGAAGCTGTAGCCTACGCCATGCCAGAGAGAGAGAGAGAGAGAGAGAGAGAGAGAGATGGCGAGAGGAAAGTTGGTTCACCCTGTAGAACCCCGGAGAGGCTGAGACTCAGATGTGTCATGTACTGTGGAAGGTGGAAGTGAGACTCAGGACTGAACACGGGGGAGTAACTGACAGCATGCAGAAAGGCTAGATCCCTAGGTCTCCCGCTCCTCCCCCGTCCTCCCCCTGCAACCTTATCTCCACTCTGGATAGAAAAAGGAACAATGGGAGATCAAGAAAGAGCTCTTGGCTCCCAAATTTACTTTTAAAAAAGCTACCTGAGACGTGTTTCACTTCCGAGGAGAGGTCCAGCATAATAAATGTAACCCAGTTAGACTGTGAGACTCCAATTTCAAAATCTGAGAACTGTTCAAACCCTTGGCTGATGCCATATATTTACTGGAGGTTACAGATGGAGGCTGAAGTGGATGAGTCCAACAGTAATGAGTCAACTGTTACTATAGTGGCCTGTTCACAGTACGTACTTAATACATGTCTAAGAAACTGAAGTGATGACAAGCTCAAAAAAAGAAATTAAAAAATATATATAATTAACAAAACTTTTAAAAACCAACAGAAGAGTTGCAAGACAAGCACATTGTCTTAAAACAAATGGAGTTGAAAACTGGAAGAAGCAGCTAAAAGACATCAAAGTGGTTGCCTCTGGGAAGGAGAATGGGTGAGGAGGTATGGAGACAGGGACTATTGGTTTTCATCATAAACCTTTGGGTTCCTTTTGATTTTTTAAACATGTGCATGTCTTACATTGATAAAACAGAAATTGTAAAAAGAAGAAATAAACCCAACTGTTGAGATTACATAGATAAGCTTTAATACCATTGATTTTCTCCTGAATCCAAAGGGAGAAAGTGGAGTCAGAGTTAACATTTCTGGGACTTCTCGTCATGGAGAATCGCTTGAAAAAGGAAACCAAACCAGTCCTGAAGGAACTGAGCGAGGCCCGCATCAGGACCGTGATGATTACAGGTGTGTGTCGCTGGAGGCCTGACAAGTTGAATGCATCCCAGGCATGAGAAAAAGACCATGTGAGCTGAGTGAGCTCCTGTGATTGGGGCAGAAAGAAAACTGCTCTGCTGTCAAGTTTGTTTCCCTGTGGTCCAGTTACCTTGGACCATGTGTAGCTCCCTCAATACCACCATGAGCTGTGGAGGCAGGACCCATCACTCCCTTTGTCTAATGCCCACTTTTCCTACCCAGGATCTGCACAGTCCTAATAGACTCACAGTAATGTTTAAACACAAGAATGGATGTGTCCTCATCAAGAACCCCAATAAGACCTCTGTGTAAAGGATGTGAGACTCTGCTGGGCTGTCCTTCAGGGCAGTGGGGCAGGCAGGGCATATGGTAATAAAATCAAAGCATGACACAGCCCTAAGTATTCTTTTCTCTGCTTAAGTGGAATCCACATGCCAAGGATGTGTCGATGAAAATAATCCATAACCAATCTATGAATGAAAATTTGGGAGAGTTTATTCTGAGCTAAAATCTGAGGACCATGGCCTGGGGCCTTTCTTCCTGAAGGAAGAAAGGGCACCAAAGAAGTGGGGTGCACAGAGTGGTTATATACCCCAAAACAGGATGTTTCACATGATTGAAATGTCCCTTTTACCATAGTCGCGAGACTGCTCTGTCAGCACAGCGATTGATGGACACAGCAGGTAGGTTGCTGTCTCGGTGAACACAGCAGGGTGGCACGTCTGTTGTTCCGAGCTGGGTGGTCACAGGCAAGCGCAGCAATCAGTTCCTAGCCTAAGGAAAGATTCTTATCCTTAAGGAAATGCCAATGTGGGGGGAAGTTGCACCTTTACCTCAAGGGCCTTTGTTCTTGCCATAGGAAATGTTTTAAAGCAGATATGCAATGCATGCTCAATGGCCACAGTCAGACCCTTTTGGAAAAACAAGGTCAGGCCGAATTAGGTTTACACCAAATGGCTTCCTCATATACTCCAATATATCCTATTGCTTGCCATTTCTATTTGTCAGATGGTTTGACGCTGTCAGACTGGACCCATATTACTTTCACCACTAAGAGCTGTCAGTCTCCTGAGGATCAGTCATAAAGATCTCAACCATGTATTTATTCACTACTGCATGTTTTGGAAATACGCAATGTTCAGGACACAATGCTAACTATCATGGGAGGGAGATGCAGACATAGAATTTGACTACTGAGGTAGACAGGCTTGAACAGGGGGAAAAATAAATGGTTACAAGATAAGGCAGAAAGTGATAAATGCCCCAACAAGGAGCACCAACCAAGTGGTATGGACCCTCAGAGGAGCAAGAGCTCAGTGCTGGTTGCTGAGAGGTTTACACATAAATCAAGGCGATTTTCTTTGTCATCTAGGTGACAACCTTCAAACAGCCATTACTGTTGCAAAGAGTTCTGAAATGATTCCTCGAGGGAGCCAAGTGATCCTTGTGGAAGCCAATGAACCAGAAGAGTGTGCTCCTGCCTCTGTGACCTGGCAGCTGGTAGAGAACCAAGAGAATGGACCTGGGAGGAATGTGAGCAAATGTTTGAAGGTCCCTCTGTGGCCTGCAGTGATGGAATACAGCCCTGACCCTGGGCAACCTGCTCTAAGCCATAGAAGTCATGACTGTAATAATCCCTCACATCTGCCCGGAGTTTTACAGTTTGCAAAGCATGCAGCATTTCCACCAGTGTGTCTCAGCCATGGCTGCACATAGAAATCACCTGGAAGAGTTTTTAAGTTTCCAGTGCCAAGGCTTTACCGATTGAATCAGCGTCTCTGGGCTGGGAACCGGCATCGGTCCCTCCTCCCGGTGGTTCCAGTGTGCAGCCGTGGTTGAGAACCACTGATTTACATCCATCTGATCCTCACAGTTACCCAATACAGTTGAGCAAGCTGGTCATTTTATAAATGAGAAAACTGAGACCTAGAGAGGTATGCTTGCCCAAGGCACACAACTGGCAGGTTACAGAGCAGAAATCAAATTCAGGTCTGTTTGATTCCACCCAAATAAATCCATGGGCATTTAGATCGTGCTGTACCTGTGACATGAAGTTAACAGGTGTCAGGTTTCTCTAGAAGGCAAGCTTCCTGTGTGCTAGCCGCAAAACAGCTCATTCATATGAAGAGAATGGGCTGCAGCCTGACCTTCCATCACTAAAGGTGGCACCTCCACCTTTGTGTGAGTTCAGAGATGGTCCTCCAGGGCATAAATTACAAAAATGCTCCTTTCCTCCAGGCTGACCAGCCCTTCAGATTGTCGAGTGTAGAGTAGGCCTTTATTCAGTACACAAACTGCATAACCATGCAGAGTGGCCCTGCCCCCACCCTGTGAAGAGGTGCATTAACTTGGCTCAAACACCATTACATTAGCTGTAAAAGACAACCGCTCTCTCTATGCTTTCAGCAGATTTCTGGTGCTTATTTCATTGCAAACCCGCTTGCTTCTGCATCAACGCATGTTGTCTCAATTACACTATGTGACAAAACTCAGGTCCTTACTAATTTTTAACAGTCTACTCACACTACCCATTCATGGGTTTAGTACCTTTACTGAAGTTTTGGTCATTGCTGGGAGAAGTTATATCACAATCTCAGGTTTTCCTCCCCTCTGCCTCACTCCTACCACACTCTCCTTCTCCCTTTTCTAGTCAAAGCAAAAGAAATCTTGTCCTTGCCTCATGCAGAATGCTTTAGAGCGTGTCTTTTGTTGGCTGTTTGCAATAGGGAATGGAAGGGGAGGGGTGTATCACGTTGCCTCCCAGTTTAGCACATCAAAATATTTTCTTCTTCCAAATACACTGCTTTCCCTAAGATGAACTGCTCTAATGAATAAAATTTTCTCACCTCCTCTACTATTTGAATTCAGAGTCCTACGCAAATGTAACACCCTCCGAGAAATGTGGCATGAAAATCCATTATCAGCTATTGACTTGATGGGTACATGTGCATCATCAGATGCTTTCTCTAGCTGAGCCAGGTGGGTCTAGAACACAGTGGTGTGGGGTATATTGACAGGTGAAAGACAGGAGGGAAAGGGTTTCAGAAAAGGAGTAGTACTGGTGCAATGCAACATAGAGGTTGGAAGAGGATCTGGGCACCAGGAGGGAACAGGTTGCCTACCTGTTGGGTTGGGGAAGGACCAGGTGCTAAAAGGAGTTAGGCTCTGAGGAATGAGTCTGCCTATTTTACAGTGAAGAAATTGGGGCATCATTTTTGAACAAATGAATGGTAAGAGACCTTAGGAAATAAAAGGTTGCATGAGGAGGAGAAGGAAGAGGAGGGAAAAGTGTTCCTTATTCTTCCTTGGAATCGCTAATTGGTACCTTGGAATGATTTCCTCAGTAGACTGACATCACACATATTATCTCCCAGGACAGGATCCAGAGCATCATTTTGTCAAGGTCTCACACATTTATATGATCTTGGGAGGACGTTTTGAGTGTCTTCTTCATGTGAGTCTAAGTTCCATGGGCGAATGACACATTATGTGTTTGCTGGCCCTCACATTGTTATGAAACATGAATATACTTCCTTCAATAAAACGTAGGAAAGCAGAGACGTTCCTTCAGAGCTGATATAGAAATAACGCCCTTTTGATTTTAGGAAATCTGCATTGACATTGGAAACAGCTCAGTGCCTGATGGAGAAAGAGGGAGCTGTTACCATTTTGCAATGAGTGGGAAATCATACCAAGTGATATTTCAGCATTTCAACAGCTTGCTTCCAAAAGTAAGTACTGGTGAAATGAAATGTTTTGTTTTGCTCTTCAAATTAGTGAGGCAGAAAAGGAGAGGAAAGTAGTGAAGGGGATGATCACGAGGTTGTCTCAGATTTAGGGACTAAACACCCACAAAGGGGCACTGCTCCTTCGGAGGTTTCCCAGCCCCACCTACGCCGACCTGGTCCTGCATATGCACATGGCTTCCTTTTCAGAGTTGGTGTTCTGGTACAGCACCCCTTGCCCCCATGGGCAGTCCAATCCCAGCCTCCCTTTCTCTCACTCCTCAGCAAGGGAACCTCCAGATAGTTCCAAATGTCCTGTCTGTTATTTGGGTCAGCTTCTCTCCGAAAGCTGCCACCTCGTGTTAGGCTGAGCTCTATTCCCCTTCCTGTCTGGATTCTTAAAGTACAACAGGAGGAAACAAAGGCCCCACTGTTTATTTTCAAAATCCTTTGTTATCTTATCCTCTGTGTGTCTGTTTTAAAATAGTGCTGTGCAGGGTTGCACTGTCAGTGTGAAGGAGATAAGGGGAGCACAAGCGGAGGGCAGCAGCCATCTGTTAGCAATGTCTTGAGAATTCTGTCGCTTTACCAGTCAAGGACCATGGAATGTAGACCCCAGAGGCTCCTAGAAAGCTGTTACTGCAATTCCTCATTGAAGAGATTGGGAAAGCTGAGACTCAGAAAGGATGTCACTTGTCTAAGGTTTGCATAGTTTGGGGCAGAGCTGAGAATAGAACCTGGATTCTCCACTCCTGACCTGTTGCTCTTTCCTCTGCCTATGCTGCAATTATGGTGACGATGTTTAATAAAAAGAACTGTATTTCCTTAAGCATTTTTATCCCATATGCTCTGCTGCTTTTTTAGTTATTATTATTAATTAAAAGTTACCCCATCTTTGAAAAATGGCCTGGAAAGAAACAATGGGGTTGTGATGGACGACTGAAAGTGAGAGTTAAATATTAAACTGTTAAGTCCCTTATTCCCTTTCCTGGCATTTGGTCTAATGACACACCACCCGATCCTGTGTTAAAACGAGGGCCAGGAGTGATTTTTCAGGGCTGATCTTTTATTTAAAAAGTGTTCTTCTTCCTAACCTTATTGCAATCGTTGTTTTCTCTTTAGATCCTAGTAAATGGAACCATTTTTGCAAGAATGTCTCCTGGGCAGAAATCAAGCCTTATTGAAGAATTTCAGAAATTAAAGTAGGTGTTATTGCCTGAAAGAGTGTATTCATTATCCATTGCCGTGTGACAAATTACCTCAAAACTTAATGACTTAGAATAACACCATTTATTATTGTACATTTCTGTGGATCGGGAATCCAGGTGGGCTTAGCTGAGTCTTCTGCTCCGGGTTTCTCACAAGGCTGTGATCAGGTGTGGGCCAGGACTGCAGTCACCTCAGCACTCGAGGGGGGAGAATCTGCCCCCAGCCTCACTCACGTGTTGTTGGCAGGATTCAGTTCCTTGCGGGCGGTTGGATTAAGAGTCTCAGTTTTTCACTGGCTGTTGTACAGAAGCCACCCTCAGTTCCTTGTCACATTGGTCATTTCATAAGGAAACTCACAATGTGGCAGTTGGCTTCCTTAAAAGTGAGCAAGCAAGGAGAGCCAGAGAGACACCATTTTTTATATCCTCAGCTCAGAAGTGGCATGCCATCACTTTTGCTGTATTCTCTTTAAGGCAGCAAGTCATTAGGGCCAGCCCACATCCAAGGAAGGCATTATACAATGTCTTGAATACCAGGAGGTGGGGATCATTGACAGCCATTTTAGAAGTTGCCCACCCCAGAAAGCATCCTTTCTGTGTCCCATAGGGCATATCTTAGAGGAAGAGCCTCTGCTAGGATGTAGAGAATAGAAACAATAGGAGTTTATATAGCTTAGAATAGGAAAAATAGAGAAGTGTGTGGGTTATCACTTGGAATTATTTGAGGGTGGTCCATTAGAAGATATATGAATAATTTTGGGTCCTCTAGGAAAGAGGCAGAATGGCATTTTCACTGTATCTGACCCTGTTATGGATTCGGAATAGAGGGCAAAGTAAAAAAAAAAAAAAGAAAAAAGTTCTTTCTTATCTCCTTCAAAAATACAGATGACCAAGTTACATCAAAGTGAAACGGTTCTTCTTGAGACCAGATCTACCTATATTTGCTGGAAATATTACAATTTCTGGGCTGCAGATTTCTGGGAAGTGAAAAGCGATAGAGAGTAGTGAAACTTTAGGTAATTGCTGATAAGTAGTAGGTAAAATCAGGAGACTGCCTTAGACTATTATTTTTTGTTGCCCAAGCATTCTTAGGGGAGTTTCAAAAACTGCCTATTAACTCCCATAATGCCTTGAGGCTGGCTTAGTAACCAGTGTCTAAAATGACTATTTTACTCACATGGTCATTATATGATATTGGCTGAAGAAAGTAATTTTACCCTTCTCAAACGCCTGAGAAATTTTGCCAACTTAAATGCTTACTTTTGAAAAGCTATATTCCCCTAAAGAAAAATCGATTCAGGAATATATATGCTGTCTCAGAATGAGCTGTCTTCTCAATTTCCCAATCTTCTTCTTCATGCGTTTATCATTGGGAATGTGCACAGGTTGTCTGAATTCTCTCCTGAATTCAGGGAACACCAGAAAATGTAAGATTCCTCATGTGATAAAAAGACTAAATATGTGTTTTAAGCCTGAAGAAAGGAAGCCATTTTCAGCAAATGTGCATAGTCATGGCATGAACATGAGTACATGAGAATGTTTGTAGGGTGATTTTCATATATACTAGCCAAATATTAGGTTGAGCCATATGAATTTGTTTGCATTTGATCATCTTTAAAATGGTCATTTCCTATGTTTCAACTAATAATAAGGAAATTCTCTGAGAACTTCTCTTTTCCTTGGATTTTTGATCTGTTATTTCATGTTTTTTGGAAAATTGCCATTGAGCTTTTAATAGTATTGCCATTAATTATTACTTATAATGTATTACTTACTTAAAATAGAACACAGAGTGTGTCTTACGTCAGAAGTTCCTTTTCTTATTCTTCTATTTATCTGATTGTGTTTGCACATCAAACTAGTATAGAAGGGAGCATGTTATCTTATTTTCACTCTAAGGTTCATCAACAATATGTATATATTGGGCTGGCCCAGTGGTATAGTGGTTAAGTTCCTGCATTCTACTTTGGTGGCCCAGGGTTTACAGGTTCAGATCCTGGGTGCGGACCTACACATCGTTCATCAAACCGGGCTGTGGTGGCGTCCCACATACAGAATAGAGGAAGATTGCCACGTACGTTAGCTCAGCAACAATCTTCCTTAAGCAAAAAGAGGAAGATTGGTAACAGATGTTAATTCAGGGCTAATCTTCCTCATCAAAAAAAAAAGTATGCCTATTTCTCTCGTTATGCCTCTCAAACCATCTCCAAAATGTTTCTCATCCTAGTGTCTAAACTCTAAACTTTCAACCTCAGTCAGCAACCAAAACACAGATGGATGAGGTTATGATCTGCGCGTGAGGTGGTGTAGAAGGGCTGTGATTATGATTGCATACTCTTAAACTTGGCCTTGGTGGATATCATCAAACAAAACTTCTTTTGAAGTGCACGAGCATCCTTGTGGATGTCCTTGGCAGTATCCATGTGATTGACTGAAACAATTTAAATGATATGGTGGCCTTATTCCTCTGGGAATATTTCTCTCCAAGTCATTTTCCTTCAGCCTGATTCCACATGTGTTCAGGACACCCCCACACACACGCACACATCGCATGTGAGTTAGTTATGATGGAAGTTATTCAAGTGAGACGTTAAGCTATTAATTTTTCTTATCCTTTCCCCTGCAGTTATTACGTGGGCATGTGTGGAGATGGAGCTAATGACTGTGGGGTGAGTAGAAATTACTTCTCCTAATGCAGGCAGTTCACTAATATCTCTCATGAGGACCGCACGGTCCCTGGGGTCTGTCTCTTCACCCTTTTTCCAGCAATCACTTGATTATTTTGCTGTTTATATCCACTGCTATTGGCATGTGGGTTGGAAGTGGAGAGGAATAAAGTGAGATGAGTCACTTCAGCTATTTTCTGGCAACTCCTAGAAGACTAAAGACCAGGAGAGGCTACTTAGACTCCCATATTTTGGACTCAGAAGGGACTTTACAAGACTAGCTGATATAATTCTATCGTGTTATCAATAAGGAAATGAGTCTCAGGGAAGTGAACTCTTTTTTTGTCCGAAGTCACACAGCTAGTAAAGGCTTAGTGAAGTAAAAGTTTGAAATTGATGGTTAAAGATTTTGAATTATATGTAAACTGTATTTATTCCTGACAAACTTCTGCTCCAGGTTAGTACTCCAAAAATTCTTACGCTCAGTGAAATCATAGACCGAACTATGTGGTTATTACATACTATAGCAAACCTAAGTTAAATGATTCTAAGCAGATTACTTCTTATACACAATAGAAGGCAGTGCATGTTTTATAATCTGAGTTTTGAAGAGATGTTTGAAACTATAGCCTACCTTGAAGATTTATGCATGTAAGAAAATATTTTGGTGCTAATTTGTAGAATAAGAAATGAAGAGGATTGCCTTGTATTTCCAAAGCCTATTAGATATTTAAGATCTGAGTATTGTTTTACTTCCTTCTTAAATATTTTCTTTAAAGTTCTGTGAAAAACTGTGTTCATCCTTGGAGATCTATTTTGAATTTTTCTGCCTTGTGCTTCATGAGAAGAAGATAGTCATTAGTCCGCTGTTCAAAATCTAGAATGTGTACTCATTCCCATTAATTATGAGGAATTTAGAACAAAACAAATAAATTGAGTGCTAATTCAAGAATACTGAATTCTATTTCTTATAAGGATGTAGTCTCTGCCCCCAAAGAGTTCATTGTCTAGTGGGGGAAAGAATCATGCATAAGTCTAACCCTAGCATGAGCTAGAAGGCCTGAATTATATAAGAAGGAAATATTCTAATCTTTATTGAACGTGAATTTAGTATATACTGGCCACAGTAATCAGATACATTGTAGTTCTACAGAACTACAGAAATACGAAATCTCACTTTATGCTTACATAATTCTTGCAGGATTAGGGGCTTGCTGGCCTGCTTCTTGCCCACTGTCTGCTCTGTGCACTTTCTGGGAAGTTTTCAGTCTTGAAGAGGAATGAATTAGCTTTTATTTCAGTGAGGCAACACACATTCTGGAATGATTCTGTGATGAGTGTGACCTGGACCCCGTCTCCAGTGAAGATGTTATGGGCCCCATACTTCATCCCAGCAGTTTTCTCATTGGCTGGATTAGACAGCCCAGGAAAAGGTGTGGATTAGGTATCTTTTCTTATTGTTCATGAAGGTGGCCCACTAAGTGTAAGAGCTATGATGGTGAGGGCCCCCACAGTTGGCCATCCAAACGCTGTCATCTTTTTAATAGACTTCTTGAATGAGTGCTTCCATTTCTTCTATTGTCTACACCTCCACAACCAATACTCACACATGCAGGCGCACACATCTGCACACCACTCTTCTACCTCTGGATCATTGTTTTGTTGGCGACTTTGTGAACCAGGGGAGAGAGGATATTCCAGGTGGAAGGATAGCATAAACAGAGACCCAGAGGTGGAAGGGTACAGTGTTATAAACTCTACAATGTGAAGAAGAGCCTCATGGTGTTTGAACAGTTAGAGCCTGGCCTGAGGAGTAATGGCTGTAACATGGATGTTTCATTCCAGGCTTTGAAAATGGCTCATGCAGGCATTTCGCTGTCAGAACAGGAGGCATCTGTGGCATCCCCTTTCACCTCAAAAACAGCCAACATCGAGTGTGTGCCTCGTCTCATCAAGTAAGCCACTTCTTCCCCTTCCACCCCATGACTGACGGGCTCATTGTCTGGCTCTGGACAGAATTAGCTATGTTTTAAAGGGATAAATGTCACAACAGAGGCGTAGGTAGAGCACTACTGGAGCACCAACGAAGGGGGCATTAGTGCTGCTCGAGAATGCTGGTAAAAGCCACAAAAAAGGGACTTTTTCTGAGTTTTAAAGGACAAATGGCTGGGTCATGTGAACCATTGAAGGCTAGAGTTGATCTTTAAAAAACTAATTGCATTTCTTACTTCTCGCCTCCTTTATTTTGTATGTTGGATACTTGCTGGAACCTTTTTCTCAGGAGTTGGGGATGAGTGAGGAAGCAGAAAAGGAGCATTCCATCAGATCACTTCCCCAAATAGTGTTGTGACTCCAAAATATAAATTAGTGAATATCCAAAATGACTACATAGAAGACTTCTACAATTGGTTGGCAATAGTTAGGGAAAGGGAAGGAATTAAAAACTGTTTATTCCCCAATACAGCTCCCTCACCTCCACTCCACTCTCATTTCTGGTCTTGCCTCTACTTATGCTTTAACTATAGCTAAGAATAAAACATTTGACTTTATACTTTGTTCATAAATCTTATTTCGCTGTTGTTTCCTGTAACACTGTCGGGTAACTTCAGGCCATCTTCCTGGCCAATGGTCTGGAAGACATCACTAAATCTTGAGGTTTATACAAAAAAGACAACCATGAAGTTCTCTGGCATGTTCCTTGGTGCATCTGAATAGGCAGCTACTGGTGGGAATTACTCATGTAAATGTGCCAGGCTTGAAATTCCATGCCCACTTCTGGCTGCATATCAGCAAGACAGCTTGACACATCTCCCCGAACACTTGTAGCCTGCACCTGTATTCTTCCACACCCTCAAACACCATCACCTACCCTGCCTCCAAAGCAACTCCTCTTCCCAGCTCCCATGTTCCCTGCTTCTGAGGACCATTTGGTTCTTAGAGTCCATCACTGAGGTTCAAACTTGAGAGCACTTTTAACTCTTTCCTCTTCTTCACCCCGAGCAAACCAGGCATTATGTTTTTCTGGTTTGGCTTTCAGAGGGTCTCTCCTAGCCCTTTCCTTACTATCTCTGTTGCCTTAACCCAAGTTCACGTCATGATGAGTACAAAATGAGAGTGCTCAGGACATGCGCTCTATTTCATGCTTTCCATCATCAGCATGACTCATGGAGCTCTTTTTAAATAGTGTGCTTGGAAATGTGTTATACTAAGAAGAGACAGAGCCTGCCCTGGAGGACTTACATTCCAGTCAAGGATAGAGATAGAGATAGATATAATCACAAAACAGGGAATCTTTTGCCTGATGAGTGAGAAGTGCTCAATAAATTAGCTTTAAATAAATTAATGGCCAAACGATACAGCAATTGCTCCAGTAGTTCAGTGTGATAACTCAAGCCATGAGAGAAGGTTGCAACTTGAAGGATGGGAAGTTTCAACTTGAAGGATGGGGAGTTGCGACTTGAAGGATGGGGAGTTGCAACTCGAAGGATGGGGAGTCACAACTTGAAGGACAGATAGGACTTATGTAAAAAGAAAGGGGGTGGGAGGTAATACAAGGTAGGGGAGATGGAGAGCCATATTTAGAAATGAAGTTTTAATTGGAGAGTGCAGGTGCCCCTGATAGCCAAATTGGGCTGGAAGGCTTCTGGGATGGGAGTTGTGGAGGTTAAGCTGAAGTGCCAGGTATGGAGGCCTTGCATAGGAGTTTAAACTCTTGGATGGTTGCACAAAGTGCTGACGTGTTCCATCCAAAAGGCATTTGAACTTCAGATGCTCTTTCTCATGCAAGTGGCCCATTGCATTTAAGAACGCAATATGCTGTTTTAAAATACAAGTCATAATATAAAATTTCTGCAGTGACAGATGGTTTAGTAAAGAGTTTCAGGGTAGAAACTCTTTTCTTTTAGTATTTCATAGATTCATAAAAATTAGATATGGCTCAGCTCTGTTAGGCTCATTTTACACTTGCTATCATCGACGCATACTTATTCTTGAGAAAACATCCTCCCGAGGGGTGATGAGGTTCAGATCCACAGGTTTTCATTTTTATCCTTTGAAACTTGACTGACTTGTTATAGTTCAAGTTCTTTAAGGCAAGGCCTGTGCCTTGTTATTTCTGTATCATTGTGCCTAGCACTAAGCTGGGAACATCAGAGCATTCAGTGTATGCTTGTAGACTACATAAATAAGAGAGTGAGCTGTTTAAAATTCATAATCATTAGGAATAGCAGTAATTTTGGAAGCCCACGAAAACTTAGAATGTTTTTGGGCTTTTCTTTGAATCTGAGTGTCTTAATTTTCCTGGAAATGTACACAACTGCAGGAAAAAGGATGAAATCACAAAGTTTTTGTCAGAAAATGATTTCAGGCTTCACATGCTTGCCCTTTCTTAGCTTGTTTTCTGCTCCACCCTCTGTGTTGGAAAAAAATGTCAGTGCCTTCAGCCTGGGGAAAAACCTCTGCCCGAGGCATCCTGACCTATCTCCCACCCAACCTTCTCGTCTTCTCTGAGGCAAAGTGGCTATTAGTCTGGCTTTTTAGGTTTTCCTTCTCACTTCACTGTCCTGTTGACAAAGTCTTTGAGCAGTGCAGGTCTCTGTGTCACCAAGCACTGGGAAGGAAGAGGATGTAGGCTGTCTCCCACGTGGATTCACTTCTACCTTAACAAGCGAGGCCTGTAGGAGGCGTTGTTGGCCAGGTTCCTCACTCCTCCATTGTGTATTACCACCTCACACTGTCTTCTCTGGCCTGTCACAATCCACCAGTCAACCAAGTCTCAGTTAAGGGAATAACAGCTCAAACAGAATTTTTTTAAAGGGGGAATGTGCACTTTTGAAGATGCATTTTTTTACTGTTTTCTTTATCTCTTTTGATCTCCACGCTAGCTCAGATTATTACCCTAGGTTCTTCCTGCAGTATTAAAGACAAGAAAATCCATTTCGTCTCAGATATTGGGGTCCCATCCACACTTCCTAAAATGTGAGAGCACCTGTCCTTTGGCTTTATGTCTCTAAGCGTCTTTAAAACACACGTGGTTCAACTCTCAGGAAGCAAGTGTTGTCAGGATGTCATGGGTCACAGTCAAGTCAACGCCTGACATTTTGCACCTTAACATAATGTTGTATTGTGTTTATAATGTGTATGTTAATCTTCTTAATGTACCGAAAGCTTGCTGAAACTAAGAACTGTGCCTGATTCTTTTTATATCCTCTGTGACTCTTAGCATAATGCTGGTACCTCATAAACTCTAAATAAAAGTGGATATATGAATCAGCGAGTGAAGTAATGATTGAAGGAGAGAATGAATGAGAGAATGAATAGTTAAATAATTGAGAGGATTAATCAGTGACTAAATGAATGTAATTCAGTAGCTATTAAAAATTGAACTCTTTTTGAAATATAAAAGAGACTGGGAGATGCGTATCCTACGTAACCAGTTATTTTTATTTTTTCTTAAACAGAGAAGGCCGAGCTGCTCTGGTTTCATCCTTTGGGGTGTTTAAATACTTGACCATGTACAGCATGACCCAGTTTATTGGCACATCACTGCTCTATTGGGTATGAACCAAAATAGTTTTTTCTCAGTTCTAATTGCATTTACATCCCTGGTTTATTCTTTGGAGAGAGGCTCCTACACAGGATTTAATGTTTTATAAATAAATGACATTTCTCAGAATAAATATCTGCAATCTTGGGAACTTGGTATAACTGTGCATGAAATAGGGAACTAGAAATAAGTAGATGTCGATCAGTTTTCTAAGAGTGTTGTTTTTCTTTAGATAGCCTGAGACACTTGACCTCTTTGAACCTCTGTTTCTTCACTTGGAGTATGAAGAGAGCTTCAGAGCAGCCTAAATATAACTCGGCAGGAAATGGATCGGTCTCCAACTGTGGAATAGTTTTGGCAAAAGACTAAGAAGGGATAAAAAGAAAGAGAGGTTGTTGAATTTGACTTTGAAGGACACAAAAGCTAGAAAAACTCCCATACTGGAGCTTTACTTCTGAATCTGCCCAGAGCTTACACACTTAAGACATGTCATTAGTTAAGGATTAACAATTCTTTAAAATAAAAAAAAAAGGCTTTTGAAATTCAATGATACAAACAATCATTTACGAATTAATTGGCTGTCTGGAAGAAATATGTATAGGTTGAAAGTAATCTTCCTTAGTTCAGCCATTATTTGAGCCAAAACAAAATGATCCAGTAGGCTCAGGGAGCACTCAGGGAAGAAATTATTTTACTGCTTTCCTGGGACATTTGAGAGGTGAAGGGGAGGACCACAAGACTCCAGCATCTAGTGGGCCGTTGCTTGCAAGGAACGCACACAGAGGGCTAAGGGGCAGCCAGGTGGACAGAAATGGGAACCTGATTGGGAGGCAGGAAACCTGAATTCAAGTTCTGCCTCTGTCACTAAGAACAAATTAGGCCTTGCCCTTGACCAAACCTTTATCTGCCTCTGGGAAATCAGATGGGCTGATTTCTAAAGCCCCCCAGGGTTCTGTGAAAGCTGCTCCTAGAATGAGAACTGAATGAGACCTAAAGCTGCCTTTGAACATTTCTCCCTCTCCCCTCTCACCCTAGCTATATATAAGTTTACCACTATGAGGGAGAAGGGATACGAGAAAGACAGGGACAGGAGACAGAGGAAGAATTAGAGGAAGAGAGGGACACCGAGGAACCATTTGCAGCCTCTCAAAAATATGAAAGCAGAATTTCAGTTCCAAAGTCTTCTTGGATAGAATTGGAACTGTAGTCCACTCCAATGGTCTAGACCGAAATACGAGTGTACCCCAAGGACCTTCACCTGGAAACTTCCGGGTTTTGGGTTCATTCTCTAAGAGGCCAGAAATATTTGGCATTTTGCATAAATCTGGTCTGTAGCGTGCTCAGAACTGGATTATAATTTAGTGCTCCATCAACAGCTATGAAGCAGATAAACAGACCTGGCTGCAAAAGGTATTGCCAAGGCAAATTTCCAGAGAGTAATAGGTTGCCTTTTGTGTTTAAATACTTCAACCCCATAAATGTGACCTTCAAAGAAGTTCGCTGTCTACACTAATCTTAGGAAGGCAGGTGTACCAGACTGAAGTCTGCCATGGGCTTACTTGGGCTATGGGCACTTGTTCAATTTGTGAAAGTGATTGGACTCCAAGAGAGCTATGTTGTGAACTCCATCCAGGGATGAGGATGGAGAGAAACATCTGCTGAATGATTTGAGAACTTGACTTCAAATTTTAAGTTTGAGGTTCCCAGTGGAACTTTCAGGCTTCAAAATCTTACATTGAGAATTCGACTATCTATGCTGAGACTACAGCTGCCAGAATTACTGTGGCCAGTAGGAGAGTCAGTCCCAACTGACTGACTCTCGTTGCTAATCTGGAATTAAGTTAAGCACTGGGAGAACAGTGATCTGGTTTCATTCTATCCAATGAGATGCTAAAGATCTTAGATAAGTCATTTTTTTCCTTAAGAGGAGAGAAAAAAAACAGTTGCTTCCTGACTACTTTCAAAAGGAGTGTTGGTGATGATAAAAATGCTATAATGGCAGAATCAACACATATTTACTTTTCTTTCCTTTTCAGCAACTACAACTCTTTGGGAATTACCAGTATCTCATGCAAGATGTTGCCATTACCTTGATGGTCTGTTTAACAAGTAAGCTCTTTAGCAAAGTAAACTATATTATTGTGTTCATCCATATCATACAAATAAGAGCCTCTGAGAAAGATGTACCTTAGCTACTGAAACGTCATCACATATGAATTTTCTGAAAGTGGTTTTGGGAGTAACTTGAGGTTTCAAGTTCTCAGACTTGGCATTAAAATATCTTGATGGCAAATTTTAGGAGTCTTAGCCTCATAAAATTGTCAACGTATTTTGAGTTCTTTGTATGTTTGTGTCTTGTACATAGAAAATGTGCAATAAATCTGGAAAGGGAAATCGTTAAAACCCAAAGGTCACTTTCCATTATTCAGCTATGCTTCACATTGGCATGAAACCAGATTTTTGCTAGGTCTTTGATATGTGGGAACAAATGCTAGCATTTTATTCTAGTGGAATTCTTTCAAAAGCAAGGTGTGGCTTACAGCAGCTATTGCTCATTTCCTTCCTTTGAGATGATACTGATAAAGCATTTCCTATCAAGGAACTCAGGGCTTCATACTAACTCTTAATAAGTGAGGAAGGTGACTGTTTCAACAGAGAGCAAAGAAAAAGAATGGCATAGTCCTCTCTTTTTCCTTGTTCAACAGTGAAAGTGCTATGAAAAATAACAGATAAAATATCAGGCAAGGCAGGATATTAATAACCTTGAGAATTTCATGTAGCATCTTAAAATACGAAATTGATATTGAAATCGTTTATTATATCAACCCAATGATAAAATTTACTAGTACCAGAGACATAAGTAATACCAATTTTGATTCTCAGGGTTGAAAAGTCTATTCATAGCCCATTAAAATATTTTTCTACATGTTATTAATATTCATGACTGGATAATTTTGAATCAATGATATTGCTTCTGCAATGCTGGATATTTTTAAGCAATTTGCATGATTTACCTCTGAATATGGTCAATGATGCTAAAAAGAAAAAAGAGCACCAGGAAGTTCCAAGAGCTAAACTAGCAGGCAGTAGTGTGAAGGTGAAGGCCACGGCCATCCTCCATCACTCCCTATCTCTGTGACCTTTGACAAATGTCCTCATAGGGTTGTGAGGATCAGATAAAATAAAGCATGGAAAGTGTACAGCACAGTGCATCACACATTGTAAGTGCTCATTGCAGGATGAATAATGTCACACTGTACCTGTTGGTTTTTTCTTCTTTTGAGATGACTGGCTAACTTGATGAGCTCTTGCAAAGAATTAGACTGTGTACAAGTAGATTGTTTGATTAGAAATCCAAATACATGAGTGTTAGTCCTAGCCTTGCTAGTCAGAATTTCTAGATGACCTTGAGCAAGTTATTTTGAGCTTTTACACACTTAATTCTATGATATTGGTTATGAATTTGACTCCCATGGTGGTGGGTGTACTTTAGTCTTTCCCGTGGCAATGGCCTGTTGACCCTCATAACAGTTGGTCATCCAATGAAACTTAGCCTCTCATCTCAGAGTGGGCTCAGAAGGAGAGTTAGAATAACTCAAGGCAGAACCATTGTTACCAGTGGGAGAAAACAGTCTCAGAAGGCTGATAGACCAGAGGCATAATGTTCTATCAGAATGACAACACTTTTTCTAATATTCAACAAATGTGTAGCTGGTTCAGTAAATGGGCTGGACTAAGGGTAGATTGCTGAAGGTGAGAAACAGAATCAGGAAACAGCCATTTTTTTTGTTTTTTATCCTCTGCCTTCAAACACTCTTGCTTTTCTACCCCTGCAAGCTCAGACACCGCATAGGCTGATCATCTCCTGGCCAATTCCACATGTTAAAATGATCTCCTCTTTAGATATGAAAAGTCCAAGTATTGTAAATTAACATTTCGTGTTTTCATTCATTTTAAAGCTCTGCTTCCCCTACATCAAGCCTGCCCTATGGCTTGGAGCAAGCAGTGGGAGAGAAAGCCATGGTCTCTACTTTTGTTGTGTGACCTACTCTCTAACCCTGCTTCAGCGAAGATGAGAGCAAGAAGAGCAAAGGACTTTTTATTTAAGTGGAGCTGCTGTAATTCTCTCCTGCCAAGTGCCCTCTAACATGGCAGGCATCTACATTCAGGCAATTTGCATGGGGCTCATTGGCTAGTTCTTGGGTTCTTCAGAGATTCCCTGTAGATTGGTCTGGACTGGACCACTCCTTGACTTGGGTGGTGCTCTCTCCCTCTGACTCCTCAGGATTCCTTTCAGCAACTGCCTCCTAGTGGTACATACCACAAAGCCCTTTTCTACTACTGGGCCCCAGAAGACTGCCCCATTGGGCAGATTCCTTTCAAGACAGCTCTAGCCTGGCTAATTCCCATAGCTTCTACTTGACCTACCATATAGTAGATGTATAGGTTGCTCTCACTGCTGCCCCCTCTCTCTTCCCTCTGATATTGCAACGGGAGAATGAGCAAGCCCATCTTCCTCCTCAAAAACACTTCGGTCCTCTCCTAAAGTGGTTCTTATGACCTCCCCTCATTTGGTTTAGGGTGATGCTGGGAAAGAAACCACAATTCCTGCCCCTCCTAACAATTCTTTTCAAAGAATCTCTTGATAATCTCTGTAGTTTTCTCTTATATAGTCTGTACATAGGTAATTGTGGGGAGCAGGGACATGCTTACAGTTGAAGGACCAGAATGGATCCCACTTTGTAGGTACACTGGAGATATGGCAGTCATCTCTCTTTACATTAAATTCGCACTTACCCTTCATTGCCTCAAATATAAGGCTCAACAAAATTCCCCAGACAAAAGGAAAAACCCCTACAACATCCCCCTAGACATGTTCATCTCCTACTGTGTATTAGGCACACAGGTGCCTGGGGCATAAAAAAGCTGATTGCTGGATTTAAGAGCTTAGTGGGAGATTCGCATACATGAATGAATGAAATGCAGGTGGAAAGTAGTGAGTGGCAGAAAACAGCAGAAGCTTTGGGAGTTCAGAGAAAGGAGAGGTTGTTTCTGATAATCTGGGCTGAGGGAGGAGATGGCAATAGAGAAAAGAGAGAGATACTGGGAGTGGCTTCATGGAAGAGGTAACATTGTACCAAAATAGCAAGGATGGATAGATTTCAAATATCTTTTACTAAAAGAAGGGCATTTCAAGTAGAAGAAACCAGCATGAGCAAGAGAAAGCTGATAAGTAGGGGGCATGAGTTTTTCAATTTGGCCTCACCGTAGGGTCTGTGAAAAGAAACAGCAGGAGATAAAATTTGAAAAGGTGAGTTGGGTCAGATCACAGAATCTTGACTACCATGCTGAGAACTGTGGACATTCAAATAGACATTTGGAGTCACTGGCGGTGGGGTGATCAGTGTAAAATAACTCTGACCAAGGTACCTACACTTCCAGGTTAGGGCTTTCAACCTTAAGCCTGAATTAGTACAGGACAAAGACAATACCATCACATATTTGATTTGTTAACTTGCTTATCTATACACACCCTACCTTTTTCCCACAAGATTTTAAGGCAACATACAAAGGTGCTAATAAGACAAGATAGAACATATTAAAGAGAAAATGAAGGAGAAAAGTAAGATGAATCCAGGAAAGTCAATTAAGAAAATGCATGTCTTAGAGTCCAGTTTGATCCTAATAGGTAGAGAAGCCATCCCGAAAGGAGTTTGTTTCAGCTACGTCTCTGTTCTCTTCAACAAGATCCACTCAGATTAGATTAAGAAAATAAAGGAAAGGGGATGCTTAAGAATATAATTCTTAAAAAAATCTGAGAACAGAAACTCAAAAGCACCTGGGCCTGAGGAGGGCCAGAACATTAAAGGGTGAAAAATAGAGACTGCTTTCTTTATTTCCAAGAGGCTGTCTTGTCTCTTTCTTCTTCTTTCTGTTCTTACTGTTTCATCTCACTTCTACTCATTCACCTTGCAAATGACCCTAAATGGTGACTCTATTATTGACTCTCCATAACCTTTCTGCTTGTCTTCCCACAGCTAATTAACTCAGCCTCTCAGTGTCTCATTTGCAAATCTTTTGGAGAGAAAATTTATTGACCTAACTTGGGTAAGATGCCTAGATCTAGGCCAATCATTTCTGTGAATGAAGGTTTGTTTAGGCCAACCACCCCAAATATGGGAGGAGGCAGTGCCTAGGGAAGGAGGCTGTCGGAGGGAATTCATCCATTATGTCAACACATCTCCTACATAAATCCCATCAGTGCTTCAATGACTCCTAATCTTTTCTGGGTCTTGGTCCCCTTGGAGGATCTAATGGAGGATATAGATTGTTTCACCTTAAAAATCTCAGGATGCACAGTCAACATTTTGCATATAGTTTAGGTAAGTTCATGAACCTCCTGAAATTGAACGTACATGACTTGAAATGTCCATAATATAAAGGAAGCCAACTATTTGGGAGAGGCACACCTACATTATATCTAAATGATGATGAATGATTAAAAACTATACTTTGAGAATAGAATTTGAATCTGCTAAGTCCTTGCATACAGCAGGCCCTGGGTGAGGTTCAGTAAAGGACAGGAATGAGAGAGGATTCCTTCCCTCAGAGGGCTCACAGTCTGCCGAGTGCGTGTGTAAACAACTAGATTTACTACGAGGGCCCCTCGTATAGCAGCAATATGAGTAAGGTGCCGTGGCAACTCAGAGGAAAGAGTGATTAATTCGGAACAAAATAGAACAATTCACGAGTTTTCATTCCTCTGCACGCAATCTGACAGCACGCATCATTATCATTTTAAGGCAACCTGGACAATTCAGAAAAGTTCTTCTGGCTGCTGGGAAACAATATGCTATCCAAGCTTATACTTTAGGGCTCCCCATTTTATCCTTTCTAATTCAGAAGATCCATCCCCCTGTAATACGCTGTAGAGCAGAGAAAATGGGGTTCACAATCACACAAACTTGAGTTTATATCACCACCCTGAAACTCACTAACTGTGATCTTTAAACAAGGGACCCTACTTCTTTGAACCCCAATTTCTTCACCTGTAAACTAGGAGATAAAATACCTATTTTTGCACTACTTTTTAAAGACATAGAGACTACGTTTCTAAAACACTTAGCATAACCTCTGGAACCTATCAGGGGCCCTAAAATGCTAGCCATTGTTTTTATTTTTAGTCAGGTATACAAATTCCCTGTCAGAAAGTATTAGGAATTTCTAATATGGAAAAAGTTAAGATATTCTTTATGTAAGGATTCTGTATCAATCAGCTATTGCCACAGTGATGCCGCATAACGTACCTCTCCCAAAAGTCATTGGCTTACAATGCCCACTCGTTGCTCTGTAGGTTGACTGTCATTCAGGTGATCCAGGTGGGCTCAGCTGAGCCACTCTGTTTTAGGACGTAGATCAGTTGCTCGCAGGTAAGGCTATGGGATTAATTCAGGCCTGCTCCACATTTTTCATTCTGGGGCCACACTGAATGGACAGACCCAGGCATGTTCTCATTGTGTATCACAGAAAGCCTAGCCATGCAAGGGGGCTGCAAACCTCTGTTAACATCTCTTTGGCCAGAGAAAATCACACAGTGAAACCAAAATTAAGGGATATTAAAGTACACTCTGCCATGATGAGGCCAATAATTCAATCTACCACTGTCCCTGTATAAAAGAAAAGCCAGAAACTCAATAAGCTTCTGGGAAAGCGAAGACCAAAAAGTTAAAAGCCAGATGCACAGAGATGCAATTGCACCTCTCTCCCCTACCCACAGCCTCTTTATGACCTCTATGGCCACACTCTACCTTGGATATTGGAGCTCAAAGAGAACTCCAAGCACTACAGCTTCCACCTTCTGCAGCCCAGAGCATGGTCTTCTTGCACTCATTGTTGGCACTGACCATAGCCCACATTGTGTGTCTCTTCCTTGTGTGCCCATGCAAAGACTTTTCACACCAACTACCCAAAAATTAGGCCAAACCTCACAAGCTGCACAGCCTCCACAAGAGTGCTCTCATTTCAGACACCAGCTGTAAGTTTGGGCGTACCCATGCCACCTGCACTTCTGACTAGCTGGCTACAAATTTGGAGGTTCTTACTACCCTCTCAAGTTCAGTAATTCATATCAACAACTCACAGAGCTCAGAGAAGTGCTAGACATATGATTACAATTTTGTGATAACAAAAAGATTCAAATCAAAACCAGCCAAAGGGAGAGACACGTAAGGCAAGGTCTGAGAGGTCCCAAACATAACAATTCCATTGTCCTCTCCCTGGGGAGACAGTTTGCCTCACCCCCCTGGCACATCGACGTGTGAAAATAGGAAGAGTATTGCTAAACAGGGAAGCTCAACTGAGCTTTGGTGTCTGGAGTTTTTATTGGGGTTTCATTATGTAGGCATGATTGATTGAATCATTGGCCATGAGGTTGAACTCAATCTCTAGCTCTCCTCCTCTATCTGAAAGTCAGGCTGATATCAAGTGGCTTAAAGCCCCAACCATCTAATCACACAGTTGGTCTTTTTGGCATGACCTGCTCCCATCCTGAGTCATCTTAGCACAAAATTTCTTTGGGCCCAGCATCAGTCATCTTGTTAGTTCAAACTATCAAAGCCCACCATGAATAATAAAGACACTCCTCTCAACTCAGGAAAAAGTCAAGGATTTAGAGAATACATCCCAGAAACTGGGGATAAAAGCCAGTCAAATTCTAGGGGCTGGCCCTGTGGCCTAGTGCTTAAGTTCGGTGTGCTCTGCTTCGGTGGCCTGGGTTTAGTTTCCAGGTGCAGACATCGGTGGCCATGTTGGGGTGGTGACCCACATACAAAACAGAGGAAGATTGGCACAGATATTAGCTCAGGGCAAATCTTCCTCAAGCAAAAAGAGGAAGATTGGCAACAGATCATAGCTCAGAGTGAATCTTCCTCAGCAAAGAAAAAAAGCCAGTCAAATTCTTTATTCCAGGGATTTAGAGGGAACCTCCTAGATACCTGGGACAAAGGGCAACCAACTTCTTTATTATACACTCTATCTGCGTCTTCCATTGGACTTCATGCTCTTCGATGGCAGATGAAATGTCCTTCTCATCTCTGCATAACTGACAACCTCATGCCTAGCACCCTCCTGAGGAAATCTTGATGGAATTGGTAAAGATGAAGCCTTAGATAGTCACAGAGCTTTAGAATAAATGAATTGGAAGAGTCTTTTGGAGAACATTTAGACATTTCAACACATTCATTTTATGCATGAGAAAATGAAGTACCAAAGAGTTTCCGTGGTTACCCCAGAACACACATTGAGCAAACTGAAGACGTACTTTAGAGTTTTATTATCCCAAACAGGACACCCACTCCCCACAGCCCTGCCCCTACAAGCATGAATGCAAATCTAAGCATACACACCCTGCTTTCTTCCTTACGTCAAAGAAACCAGTGATAAGCCATGAAAAGGGAAGAAGTGACAGATATGAAGACAAGAACTGAAACATGACTATGATATAAATCTTTAAATGTGATGTGTCTAATTCCTGACCTTCCCATGCTTTTTTCCTGCTCTGCCCTAAGAAGTAAAGAACATTCCATTTTCATCAACTTGTTAGAAAATATGGCTTCTAAGAAGGGTGTAGTCATTTTTTCTGTAGTTGTTCTGTTTAGTCTCTGCTCATCGCGAACCTCTTAAATTAAAAACAATAAATCCTAGTAGTTCTCCATTTCTACGCTTATCCAGGAGGGAACAGAGCGCACCTCTAGCATCTATCTTGGGGCACTAAAGTGCTCAGAGACGGTTGGCTGAACAAATAATAGAGTGAATACTTTAAAAAAAATTTCCCAGCATTTGAAGATTAGTCTAGCTAGATGCCTCCTTATTCTCCTCATCTTAACTCCCCACTTTCTCATCATCATTGAGATAAATAGTACTGCTAATCTATGTGGAAGGCCATTTTCCTCTTTTACATATCATTCCTGGTCAGTCAGGTTGTGGGGGAAAATATTTGCATCATGCAATATCATGAATGTTTCAATTACAGGACTTTTAACCATTATTTTTCATTTCTGAAGGTGAAACGAAAGCATGGAAGAGGTAAAGTCTGGTAGCATTGGATATGCAGCTAGGCAATGTGCTTACCTAGATGTAAACTCTCGATTCATGTTACTGAGTCTGAAGCCCAATGCAAGACTTAAGATAAAATGCAGCTCAATCTTTTATTCTCAACAATGAAATTGCAATGGGAAAAACGCGTTTATCTTTCAGTGAGTTCAACTCATGCCTACCCAAACCTGGCCCCATACCGACCAGCAGGACATCTCCTGTCTCCTCCTCTGCTGCTCTCAGTCTCTTTGAATGTCTGTTTCACCTGCATTGTGCAGATCTGTGCATTTCTCTATGTGAAGCAGCAGCCCTGGTATTGTGAAGTCTACAGATACAGGTAAAGTCCACTTCTTAGTTTTCCTTTCTGAAGGTGATACAGTGAGTACCCAATGACATTGTACAACTTGGTTTGAACGCATACGCTCAAATTTTAATTAACAAATGTTGTGTCTCCACACTGCAAAAGGCTGATGACGGGAAAGAACACAGAACACAGTTAATGGGTAGAGTCCTGGGGTAAGCGATGTGGAGAGGGTGGGAAAATATCTTCACACCTGTTGTTCATGAATGCATCTCACAGCTGGTTGACTGAATGATCGTATTCATTCCCTGGTGGTTTGGATATCGTATAGACCAGGGGTCCGCAAACACTTCTTAGAGAGGGCCAGATAGTAAATATTTTAGGCTTTGGTCAGATGGTCGCTTTTGCAACTACCAAGCTCTACTATCGTTATGAAGAAGCAGCCACAGACACTATGTCAACAAGTGGGTGCGACTGTGTTCCAATAAAACTTTATTTACAAAAACATTTGGGTCAGATTTGGTCTAAGGGCTGTAGTAGCTGGCCCCTGATATACGAGGGAAATTTGCTTAAATTAGTTTGGGGTTTTCAAATGAATGTTAAATTAAAATGTTACGTGATGGTATCATTATTCTGATTGAAGTGAATACTAGACTCAGGGCAAGTCTCTTCATCTCCCTGGCTTTAATTTCTTTAACTGTAAACTAAGGGTAAGATGAGGTGAACTGTAGTACAGATGTTCAAACTTCATTTTCTCTGACAAAGCCTGCCCGACCTCCGCAAGGAAAGGCCAGAAAAGAGCTGCTTCTTTTGAAGTAGGGCTTCTGGAAACTCCTGCTCACTCCACTGTGATCTTGAAGGCATCAGAGTCCCAGGAATCAGTGAAAGACAGATTGAAAACTACCAAATGATGTCTAACATGTCATTTAGACCCAAAAGTCAGCAATTCAATTTATTCCTTGGAATGTAGAATTCATTTTTATTTCAAAACCAGATTTTTCCCCAAATTGGAGTGCATATATTCAGAGAAGCAAAGTTCTGATTGAATCTAGAAGACAACATGGTGTAGCCAGAAGAGTGAGGATGGATGGGTAGTCTCTGTCACTATCTGGCTATGCCATGCTAGTCCTCAACTTTATCTGCAGTGTAAGTATATTGGGTTAGATACATTTTGGTGTCAAACTCTAATACAGGCCTTCTAGTCTGTCTGTCCCCTTTGTGCAAGAATGCCTTGTGACTACTGATTGTTTCACTGATATATTCAGCAAACATTAACTGAACATATGCTGTATGCAAAGCACATTTTGGGACCCTAGGGAGCCAAGCATAATAAGACTTAAGTCTTGCATTTGAGTTCACAATTGAGAAATGAATTTTATCTATAAACAGTTATAATAGTAATAAAAAGTTTCAAGCTGAACACGAAATCTCATTTGTGGATTTGATTACTGAAAAAAAAAAATCAACATTGTAAGCAGATCAATCAGGATTAGGAAAGCCCATATCTTCAATAAATATTTTTCTGAGGAAATATTATGTGGCATCGCTTGGCTAGGTGCTAAGGATTTGTTGTAAATATGAGTAAAACAGAAAAAGAAAACCAAAAGAAAAGTTCCAAATTCAAGGAACTCTCATCCCAGGGATGGAAAATAAAAATATATGAACGAATAATTACAAAACAATGAGCTAAATGCAGCAGTAGAGGGAGGAAAGGGAGGCGCTGGGTACACTTGGCAGCAAATGGAAAGCTGGTTCAGATGGAGTGATGTTAGAGGCAATAGCGCGTCTGACTCCTGACATGCGCATTGTGATATTTGGGGAACAGGGAATATTTCTATATGTTTGGAGTTTAAGGAGCCTGGGAGGACTGGGCAAAAGATAAGGTGGGAAAGGTAGCTTGAGACCAGAGCGTGAAGGTCTCCTGGGCCTGCCTGAGAAGTTTGAATGTAATTTATTAGCAAAACAGAGCCACAGCCACTCATAAACCGGAGAGCGTCACGTTCGGGTCCTCAGGAAGAGCCTTCCGTTGTGTGAGGAGAGTGGATTAGAGTGGGCAGATTCAAACTCAAGACCCAAGTGAGGAAGCTTACCTTAGTCCATGAGAGCGAAAACACCACACACACACACTCACACACACACACACACACACACACACTCAGACACACACACACACACACACACACACTCTCTCTCTCTCTCACACACACACACACACACACACACACACAGAGTTCGTTTTCTTTGAATTGAAAGGAACTCCACAGAAAATTGTCATATGAGCCCTTCCAAGACACATCACTCGTTGTAAATGCGATGCTGGGTGAAGAACGGCCTCGACTTCCTGAATTTTATTTCCGTTCTGTCATTGCAAGAGGCGAACAAAATATGTCTTGGTAGCTACTGGCTGCAACAGTTGGAAAGCTGCAGTCTGGTAGTAGTGATTACCTATTTTTTTTCCCACCAGCTGGATAAAAATAGAATAAAAAGTCCCATAACCATGGGTGTTTCTTTTGTAGTAAGTGCTTTCTGGACAACCAAAGTAATTTCTCAACAAATGGGAGTGCGGAAAGAAACTGGGCTGGAAATGCAACTCTGAACCCTGGTTCAGTTTTAAGTTTCGAGAGCACCACACTGTGGCCCATTGTCACCATCAACTGTATCGCAGTAGCCTTTATCTTTTCTAAGGGAAAGCCATTTCGAAAACCCATCTACACAAACTGTAAGTATATGAAGTTTAAGTTTTCTTTTTGAATGTTTTCCCCCCTCTCCCACCCTCCCCAGCATTGCGGCTCACTGGTGGAATGATGGGCTGAGAAGGAAACAATTGCATTATTCTGAAGTTGAGTCCTGAATGGTCATTTTCATAGGTGGCCGAGCCCCTAGGCAGAAACCTGCACATTGGCAGATAGGCCTATGCGTTATTGAATGCTCACATGAATCCTGCCCTATTGTGAGTCATCAAGAGTGATTCTAAGCACGTGCATAGATGTCAAGATATTTTGTAAAAGGCTTTCTAACCAATTCAAATACAACCTGACCTCTTAGTAGCTTTATAACATGGGTCAAGTTACTATAATCATTCTGTGCATTTTTTTGATCACCTGTGTGGATAAACATATTTTCGTGTTCTTAGCCATTTCTTCTTTGAATTATCTATTTACATTTTCATCCATTTTTTCTATTGATTTGCTGTTATATTTCTTATTTATTTGTATGAGCTGTTTATTCCTTTGTAATTTTTTTCCATTGCCTTTATGCACAGGGAGTTTGTTCATATTACAAAACTGGACAGGTTGTCACTTACTTGCTTTTTTCTTTCTTTCTTTCTTTTTGGTGAGGAAGATGGGCTCTGAGCTAACACCTGTTCCCTATCTTCCTCTTTTTTGCTTGAGGAAGATTGTCCCTGAGCTAACATCTATACCAATCTTCCTCCATTTTCTATGTGGGTTGCCGCCACAGCATGGCTTTGATGAGTGGTGTACGTCCACACCTGGGATTTGAACTTGCAAACCCTGGGCCACCAAAGCAGAACATTCTAGCTTAACCACTATGCCACTGGGCCAGCCCTAGTTATTTCTTTTAACACATTTTTAATCTAATGTTAATTTTGGCATGTAGTTTGACATAGAGAACAAACTAGATTATTCAACTAGTCACTGGTTTTCCTAGCAGGTTTTATTACTTAATATTCTTTTTGGTCATTTATTCATCAAGTGAATGTAATGTCACTTTTATCATACCTATATTTATGTATATTTATGGTTTTCTTATAAACATAGTTTATATTATATTTTTTATTAAAACTATATATATTATATGCTTATATATTAATTTATATATAGTTTCTAGACTATTTTTTCCATTTCATTGATATGCCAGCCTGTTCTTGATCTATCACTGTACTTTAAAAATTATAGTTTTATAAGTTTTCATAAGTAATAAAATTGGTCTATCCTCGCTCTTCATTTTTCAAAAATTTCTTGTTTTTCTTTCTTGTCCATTTTTCCAGATAAACTCTAGAACAAATTGTCAGGCTCCAAGAAAAATCACCTTTGGGATTTTGATACTTTGGAAAAATTCATTTGTTTACAGAATTTAGTCATCACATTTAAGAACATGTCATGTCTCTCCATTTATTCATGCTTTTCTGGTGTCTCTTAGTAAATATTTGTAATTTTCTCCTGCACATTTATTTAAGAAACTAATTCTATGTTTTTTAAATATTTTTATTTATATTGTAAATGACTTTTTCCCATTTTTTTCTATGTGGTTCTCACTAATACATGTGAAAGTTTTTTTTTTTTTTTTTTAAGATTTTTTTATTTTTTCCTTTTTTTCCCCAAAGCCCCCCAGTACATAGTTGTATATTCTTCGTTGTGGATCCTTCTAGTTGTGGCATGTGGGACGCCGCCTCAGCGTGGTCTGATGAGCAGTGCCATGTCCGCGCCCAGGATTCGAACTAACGAAACACTGGGCCGCCTGCAGCGGAGCGCGCGAACTTAACCACTCGGCCACGGGGCCAGCCCCTACATGTGAAAGTTTTAATGCTCTTTACATTTATTTTCTATACAGACCTCTTTCTGAACTTTGCTATTGATTCTTCAGTGTTCTAGAAAGATAATTATTAACATTTGCAAGTAATAATATTCCTTTTCCCTTTCCAGTAGCTAAAAATACCTTTTTATATTTTCTATCTTAGTATAGAGTTCAGAATTCCCAAGACAATGTTAAATAACAGTGGTGAAAGCAAATAGTTCTACTTCTTGATAATAATACTTGTAGTAGTTTTTACTTGTAAATATGATTTTGAATGTTGGTTCAAGGCAGGCTACATCACGGAAACCCTTCTATTTTCAGTCAATCCAGAGTATGTTTCACAATCAAGAATGGGAGACGTATTTCATCAAATGCCCTCCCATCACCTCCTGTGATGATTATACTTTTTTCTCGTTTGATCTATTGCTGGAATGTGTTGTATTATAAACTTATTAAATCGTCTTCATCCCAGCCCTGGTGGTCTAGTAGTTAAGATTCAGTGCTCTCAATGCTGCACTGGGTTCGTTTCCTGGTCAAGGAGCCACACCACCCATCTGTCTGTTGCCATACAGTGACAGCTGCATGTTGCTGTGATGCTGAAAGCTATGCCACCAGTATTTCAAATACCAGCAGTGTCACCCATGGTGGACAGTGGAGCTTCCAAACTAAGACAGGCTAGGAAGAAGGCCCTGGCCACCCGCTTCAGAAAAACCTGGCCATCAAAACTCTATGAATAGCAGTGGAGCACAGTCTGATACAGCACTGGAAGGCGAGAGGATAGTGCAAAAAGGCTGGGCAGGGTTCTGCTCTGCTGTCCACAGGGTTGATGAGAGTCAGACAGCATCAATAACTAAAAAGTCATCTTCATTCTCTTGGGCAAATCCTACTTATCTGTGGTGGATTACACTCTTACTGAATTGAATCTTATTAGTTTTTTAATATCTACATTTTATATAAGCTTGGTCTGAAGTTTTTTATACAGCATTTTGCTAAGTTTGGGTATTCGATGTGAAACTCTTGGACTTTTTCTTTCCTCTGAAAAATATTTTATAAATAGACATGGTCTATTCTTCGATAATTTGCAGGAGGCCAGTAAGATCATCTGGTCCCAAATCCTTCTTTTGAAAGAATTAGTTCTGTAAGGATTGATTTAGGTTATCCTCTTTTTAAACGTTTCTTCAAAATAATGATTTTTATATTTTTTTGGTGAGGATGATTGGCCCTGAGATAACGTCTGTTGCTGATCTTCCTCTTTTGGCTTGAGGAAGATTGTCACTGAGCTAACATCTGTGCCGGTCTTCCTCTATTTTGTGTGTGGGACACTGCCACAGCACAGCTTGATGAGTGGTGTGTAGGTCCACACCCAGGATCTGAACCTGCGAACCCCGGGGTGCAGAAGCAGAGTACCTGCACCTAACCACTATGCTACCAGGTCTGCCCCTAAAATAACAATTTTTTTGCCCAGATAATTCCATTTCATTGAGATTATCAAGCTTTAGCATAGGATTTTGGGTGGTACTTTCTTATAATTTTTAATGCCTTCTATGACTCTTTCAATATCTTCTCATCCTAATTTTATATGTCATTTTTCATTTATTTTTGCCAGAAATGTATTTTTACCATTTTTTTAAAGAGCTAGCTCTCAGACTTAATAGTTGTGTATGCTTTCTATTTTCTAATTTGTTAATTTTTGCTTTTTCCATTCTTTTTACTTTAATAATTTTTTTAACATTTGAATTGACTCTATAATTTATACGTTGTCTTTTATTCTTCTGAAGTTAGAAAAGCATTCAAGACCAATAATTGTAGTTTGGATTACAGTCTTTACATTTTCAGAGGTCTCTAATTATGACTGAATTTTCTCTTTGACTCACTGGTTTTCAGAATAGTGATTTTTAATTTTCAAGTGAGAAGGGATTTATTTTCATTCTCCTACTATTCTTTGTCTTAATAGCTTAACAACAGACTTGAATTCTTTTTTGAGTCAACAGATTCTTAGGATTTTGTTTTGATTTGTATTTTAGGAGGGATTTTTCATTTGAATTTGGTTAATAATTTCCTTTTATTGTCATGATCAGAGAATCTAGCCTGTAAAATTTCTGCTTTGGAAAATGTGCTACAGTTTTGTACATCAAAGGGCAGAAACTCTAATATCTAATTTTCTAAATAAGGCATAGATATCAGGAAAGTAAGTCTCGTTCCTATTCCTAAATTAGAAATATACATTTGCTATATTAAGCCAGTTTTAGGAATTATGTTTTCATATTGTCTCATCTCCTCCCTTTTTTTTTTTCTTTTCTGCTGTATCTTCCCATAACCTCCCGTACATAGTTGTATATTTTTAGTTGCAGGTCCTTCTAGTTGTGGGATGTGGGACGCCGCCTCAACGTGGCCTGACGAGCAGTGCCATGTCCGCACCCAGGATCTGAACTCTAGGCCGCTGCAGCGGAGCGCATGAACTTAACCACTCGGCCACGGAGCCGGCCCCTCCTTTTTTTTTGTATAGCTGTTTGGTCAAAGGTTTTGGGAACATGTTAAGATCTTCTTCAATTTATATTTTCTATTAACTTCCTCCTGAATTTTTTGTAATTTTTCTTAATTTTGATACAATGTTTGATAATGCCCTTGGCTCTTGTCACAACAAATCAAGATTCTGTTTTATGTTTTAAAGCTAATTTCTTATAGTCCTTTTTTTATTGCAAACATATTTTACAAGGAGGTTATATGACATTGCTGGAACTTTAATTTGAAGAGTAGCTACAAAGTCCTTTTACATAAACTGAGTTAATTAGAGCTGAATTAGTTACCTTGTAGTGACATACAGCTTGTGAGTAAACTCAAACCCTTACGTCAAACATAACTGATAATTTTAAATGAAAAAAGTTTCATAAAAATATTCTAACAAATATAATCTTATAATAGATCATATTCTCTCAAGGTTACAAGCCAGAAGTCCTTGGAACTAGTGTTAAAATATACAAGCAATTTTATTTTGCTACAACAGGAAGGTCTTTACCCTTCTTAACAGCCTTTGACAGAAGCGCAACTTTATGATGAGATATAGAAAAAGTACAGATTACATTTTCATGGAAACACATGTGACTATTCACTAACACTTTCCTCATCTGAAAACGATCTGTAGTGGCTTGGCCAGGACTTGGCTTCCCAAACCACCCGTGCAGACAGGGCCCCATTCTTTCAAGTTTCCTCATCAATAGCAACTAACCAAGGAGGGCAACATTCACTTCAGTTCTTCACTATGTTTTCCAATCGGAGCTGAATTAAAGACGACAGCCTTATAATTTTGTTTCCGCACTGCGCATTCGTGCACTAGCCTGGCCTGCTTTTCAGATCATTAGTCTGAGGACAGGGTGATGTACACAGCACTCAGTTCTGATGCTAGTGAGTACCAGGCCTTCATCGGGATGCACATTTGGAGCATCATCTTCTTCCCCGCATCTCGGTCGCTGGGACTTGGAAACAAGGAAATGAATGAAAAATCCACCCAGCCATTCCTGGGAGCTTCTTATCACCAAGCTGCTCAGATTGCTTTATTTTGGGAGATGCCGCTCCTGCATTTCTTCTCTCCGCCTCACACCCTCCCAAGCAAGCCTGGGTATTCTTCTGGAGGTGCAGCATCTAGTTGTATACATAAAATGAGGCTTGGATGAATATGAGAGTGGGTGTAGGTGCCCAAGGGTGAAAACAGCTCTGGCGGCTTAAAAACATAAGGCGTGCTAGAGAGAGGCAGTTGCCTCTGATTTCTGCTTGGTATAGACCTATATAGAGTTGGGGGTCAGTAGACCATCAACGCTAGAATGAATGAAGAAGAGCGAGTATAAGAGAAAACCTAGTTTGTTTATAAATTTCGAGAATTGTAAGAATCATTTATACCATGGCAACCTTGATTAAATGCCGCTGTTTTGGCCTGAACATGCTAATCCTATCAAAAAGCACTATAAGGCACCATCTGCAAAGTGCGTGAAGGCTCTGATGGACACGGGAGTGGACAGGGCTAGGGGATCAGAACAGTGACAATGGCACAGTGCATCCTGGGAAGTTTAGCTTCCCAAAGCAAAGTGATTTGGCCGAGTTGGAGACAAAGAACCCAGGAGGTGCGCGTGCTAGTTTCTCACACACCGTTTAAGTTCAGAGTCTCAGAGAAACATACAAAGTCACTTTCAAGTGGTTACAATCTAGTTGGTACGTAAATGAAGATCATGCAAAGCAGGGAGTGATATACACCATATGGAATAAAACCTTGTAAGGGAGGATGAAGGACTCTTTAAAGAGAAAGTGGCATTTGAACTGGGCTTTTTAAGAAAAATTGGAATATGCCAAGACAAGAAGAACATCACCTACACAGGGTATGGTGTGAACAAAGGCACAGAAGCTGGGAGGTGTTGGGCCTCTGTGGACACAGCAGGTTTGCGGTTTAACTTTCCTATGACACACAAGGAAGAGCAATCGGAGATCAGTTTAGAAAGGCTGACTGGAACCAGCTTTGGAAGGCCTTGAATGTCAATCAAAGACCACTGGGCTTTCTTCCCTAGGCAACAAAGAAGAATGAGATGCTGCCAAGAGGACCGACTCTTTATCCATGCATGCACTCACTTGACACACAGCGATAAAGCACCAGGGCCTCTCTGGGGACCATTCCTGGGCTGCTCACTGCAAGATGTCCCAGCCCCCAGGACTCCTCAGCTGAGATAACTCCTCTATGGAGTTTACTACAAAGCGTTCGATTAGCAGCTTTCTACACACAGCCTTTCGAGGGGAGATTTTAAGATGGTACCTTTGTCTTGTAAGCATTAGACCATATTTTAAAACATACGAGGATATATCAAAACATCTGAAGATGTGTCCGGTGTTTGCCCAACAGAGATAATTGATTCTGCAATGTGTGCCAAATTACAGGAAACGTTCCTTTAGCATCTAAAAATAATGTTTGGTGTTTCTTCAGATATATTCTCATTGCTGCTGATATCTGCCTTGGGCCTCACAATTTTCCTTCAGTTTTCTGATTTTCAAGATATATACCGCAGAATGGAGGTGAGTGGTATTCATTGCACACCTGGCGTGACTCCTATGTGCCATGGGATCATATTTGCATTGTAATTTGCAAGTCAGTTATAACATATTCTCTCCAACCACTGAATATTGTGAGGCTATTCCTGCTGGCTGGAAGGGCAAATAACGTATCTGGATCTCACAGATGCCAGCCTCTGAGTATTTTCATATCATTAGCATCATCAGTTGGGTACATTTATCCTGTTCACACCTGAAAGACTAGGGGTACTTTAATCTTCTATGTTATCCTAGCACAATAAAATTAATATATTGATATGATAATTCTTCCAGTTTAATGTTTTTCAACATATAGGAGAAATGCTTTATAAGGTAGTTGTGAGGACTAAGAAAAAGTAGACACATAGGCCAATCATTTTCGTCTGTCAGACATTGAGCATCGGGAGTTTTATTTCAAAGTACATCACTTGATCCAGGGTTAAAATTAAATTTATTAAGAGGTTATTGGACCCAGCATTGTGAGAGAAATAAAAGAAAGAGAAGGATTGACCCTTGACCTCCAGTCTATACTTTTGTTGCAAAGATGAGCCATACCTGAGAGAAATGATAGCATGGCCACTTGAAGCCACCCATGCTTAAAAAGAACGTAAAGATACAGAGAAAAGGGAAAAATATAGAAAGGAGGAGCTCTCTCTGGGGCCTGTGGCTACCAAGAGAGGCTTCACACGGAGGACATGCAACTTGATCTAGGACCTGAAGGACAGGCTGGATTTTGCTAGGGAAGAGGTAGGGATGTTCCCATCCAGGACAAGCAGAGAGGGCTGAAGGAGTTATCTTGGAAATGGAAAAGAATGTAGGGCAGCAGCGATAAAAATCGAAAGCAAAGCTTCTTTCACAGAACACCTGGAAACTTGGCTAGTCTGGAGGCCGTGTGCTGTGGAGTGTGAGAAAGGCATGGATGGATGAAGGCGGCCAGCAACAGGGAGTCACTGAAGATATCTGAGCAGGTTTTTCAGCAGGACATTGAAGCAGATTAATTAGATTATGGCAGGAAGGCTACCTGTGACGGCAGAGAGGCTGTGGAGAGAGAAGCAGTTAGGAAATGAAAACCTAGACCATTCAGTCATTTATGAAACATTATGAAGCTCCAGGGTGTACTTGGCACTGTGGTTACAAAGACGAGTAAGAGGTGGTCACTGCTCTCAAGTAGCTCAGAAGCTAGGAGGGGAGACCATCACATAAGCAAATAGTCCCAAAGCAGTGTGACAGGTGATTTCCAGGGCAAGAGATGGAGAAGTGATGAGGGCGGTGGCAAGAGTGAGGGAAAGAGCCAGGGTCTGTGCTACGAACCGACCCGCTGCCCCATCTTACAGCCTCCTCCGGACCACCCTTGCGCACAGTGTGCTGTATTTCACAACCCTGAGACAGGCTGTCGCCACTTGAGGGAAACAAAAGTGTCACTTTGAAATAACTCATCTCAGAATCGAGATGAGAATTAAAGGCGAGCGTTTAGACACTGTGGAGGCTCTGGTGGCGGTGCAGCTCTGTCCCCTACACAGTCATCCATATTCTGCTCTTGGGAGTCAGAAGCGGGGCTGTGTAACTATTTTTTTGCTATGGAGGCAGCCAGCGGAAGTTGTGGCGCTCACACCTATTAAAGAAGTGTATTTGGTCATCACTATGTACCCTTTAATCATTGAAAGGAGGGGAATGGGTGAGTCCTACTTTCATCAAGCCCTTAGATGTAGAGCTGGGAAGATACTGTCAGAAAATTTTCACCTAATTTCAATGAAAACACACTTGAACTCTGTCCCCTTATGTTCACCTATATGCCAATTTTACTGAAAGAATGAATTCCAAGTACATTTTGCTTTGGGAGATTTGTAGGTAATAATATTACTAGATGAATAATTTAATCTTATACTCTCTTCCCATCTATTTGAAAAGATAGAAATGAAGAGAGACACACAGGCTGGAAAATGCCCAGTCTCACGTCTGTGACCCAGGGCATGTCTACTCAACATCTATCATCAGGCAGTAGAGGGAGCACAGGCCAAGAGCCGTCAGTTGTCTGAATTCTGGCTTTGTCATTCATTTCTTGGCTTTGAGTCCTTGGTCAAGGTACTGACCTTCTCGTCTGCAAAGTGGAGAAAGTAATGCCTACCCTCCAAGCCCAGAGAGTTCTTACAAATATATAAGTTAAATAATTAATACGTGTTTTCTCAAAGTGGAAGCTATGCGAAATATAACGATGGCATATTTTTTTAACAGTTCATTCCAACCATAACATCATGGAGAGTTTTGATTTTGGTGGCAGCCCTCGCTCAGTTCTGTGTGGCCTTCTTGGTAGAGGTAAAGTAATTTCTGTACGGCTCCTATTATTTTTCTGGAGAGAGAAACAAAGAAAGGGTCTTGTTCTAAACAGACGCTCATTTTTAGAGCCACCACTTTTTGTCCCCCAAAGTGATAGTTATTAAGTGTTTGTAAAAACCATCCATGTTCTCTTTGGGGGAAATTCCTTGGAGAATTATTTAAAATTCTTTGAAGGATGCGTAGAAATGCTCTCAGTATCTGTAGCATAGAAAGCAAAATACCAAATTAAGTCTAATTTTGCCTCACATGAAGGCATTGTATTGTACTTTTCTAGTATTCTCGATAATCTAGTAAAGACTAGACAGGGGACCTTCCAACTCTAAAATTCAATGAGAGCTTTTAGAGTGAAGAACCGTCTTCAGGAGGGCTTCCTTAATTAAGAGTAGGGAAGCCATTGCTCAGGCTAGTCAATTCTTACCCCGGAATGTCTTCTCTTACAGCATTTCTCTTTTACTCAGTGTCACTAAATGACTTTACCGCCTTAGTGAAAGGCTCAGGTACTATTTTTTTTTAAGGGACAGTTGGAAAAAAGAAAAAAAGATTCATGTACTTTAAGTTCCTTGGGAAAAGGGATCAACCAATTTAAAACATACGCACAAATATCTTGTATATAACGAGCATAAAATTCCTCACTCTTTAACTGAGGAATTCCATTTTGGAGACTATATTTTAAAAAAAAATAATCCCCAAAAAGAAAATCTACAAGGTATTCATACATCTACAATAGCATTATTTACAATGTATTAATTGCACATTATAATGTACAAGGCATTATCTACAATGGTGAAATATTAGACTTGACTCAACTGTTCCAAAGTAAGATGCTGTTTAAATAAAGTTATACAGCAATTTGAAGGAATATTATACAACTATTAAAATGATTAAGAAGACCGTAGCCACAAATTGTATATGACAGAAAGTTTAGTACAAAGTGGAATGCAAAATTTGACCAATTCTATTATTATAAATGTGTAAAAATTGTGTGTGCATGTGAACATGAAAAAGAAGGGAACCCAGAAAATGGAAAGCAAACCCATTTGATTTCTAGAGGTCATCCATTCATTCAACAAACCATTATTTGACACCTTCTATGTGGCATGTGGCAGGTAGCAGTGCTTTTTTTCTTTTCTTTTCTTTTCTGGATTTTAAGTACATTATTTTGTAGTCATTTCAGTCTGGCAGTAAAATAAATCTAAGTGAATCACCAGCCAGGATTTAACTAGAAAATCTGTGGAAATGAAAGGCTGTACACTTTTGCAGATTACTGCGAACACAAGCATGCTCTTGCTTCTCAAGGTAAAGAGCCCTGGGAGCTGCTAGACTTTGTGGGGACCGCAGGGAGACACTGCCACCGAAGCTGCAGCAATAGGCACATGGCTGAGGGGGGCCTGGGGGAACAGGGTGTGGCGGTGAGCCACCTGGATACAGGCTAATGGATGATGGTTTGATTTTCTTTTCTACCTAATTTTCCAGGATGCCATCCTTCAAAATCGAGAGCTCTGGCTGCTGATCAAGAAACAATTTGGATTCTATTCTAAAAGTCAGTATAAGAACTGGCAAAAAAAGCTGGCAGAAGACTCAACCTGGCCTCCCACAAACAGGACAGATTATTCAGACGACGGCAGAAACGGATTCTACATCAATCGAGGCTACGAAAGCTCTGAGCAGATTCCAAAAGAAAAACTCGAACTGGAGGGCCAAGCCACAGAACAGCATTTTTGGAGCAGACTGTAATCAGAATCGTTGTCAGACATGCTTCAAGCTTCCTCTTTTTCCCCTAGAAACTAAAACATTGTGGACAGGTGATGATAATCTACGCTTATCTTTTCTCTCTCCATCGGAGGGGTCAAAGGGGCTTCCCAGTGTATTGAAGCTTGCAACAAAGGACCTTAAATATGCATATTTTGACTGTATCCTCTGCCATTGAGGGAAAAAGCGCATTTCTTGGATTATTCTGTTTTTCTAATAAACTTTATTCTCCTTACACAGCATTGTCTGGTTAAAGCACACAACTTTTCAGAGTAGTGAAATTAGTAGTATGAACATCAATAGAAAAAAGGAAAATCGAAGAAGAGGTTGACCTTTGAAGATTTCAGCCATCTATTTTTATTTTCATCGACAGAAATAAAAGAATTTTGGGGGAAAAAAACCCTCTCAATAAATTGTCACAAGTTTACTTAACCTTATATTCATTGCGAAGAACATTTATGTACATATCTTCTTCCAAGGTCACAAAATTCCTCATTTTGCTTCTTTTGTATGGTTTTAATAGAGAAACAAGAATGGACGTTTACTTCAGAAAATTCAGTTCTAACTGTAGTAAGTCTGGAAGTGGAGAATGATGGAAGTTTCTGTTAATTGCATATAATCTGGTCTCGGGCACAGCTAACATCTAAGCAGACGCCACCAAAGTTGGCATCTCCCAAAGTATATTGTTTGGGGCCATTGAGCTAGAAGGTCCAGAGTAGATGACAAAGGCAATGAAATGAACTGTTAGAATGTATGTTTCACATAAAGAAGCATGACGCCTTTATTTACTCTTTTCTACTGACAGGCAAAAACCTCAAGTTCTAACTCTAAAAGTTGACCCAAACTCAGCATTGTTCATCTTACAAAACAACCCTGGGGAAGGGACCCATACATAATGTTTGTATATAAAGCATGACAATCATCATGCTACTAAACAATCTTAAATTCCGTTTCATGTTTTCATTATCTAAATCAATTCTTAGATGCACATTAATGATCACTAAAAAGAGTACATCCTTTACAAATACATTCTGTACTCTCTTACCTTTCCTACAGATCAACCCCACCGTGACACTGAGAGGACATTTATTCCTCGTGAACATTTCAGATTACCTACGAGGCTTTCCTTGTAACAACAAATCTAATTTTGCTAACTTAGATCTTTAATGGACCATAGGAAATTAGATAACCAGTGCCATTCCATGAATGCCAATTATGTGCCTAATACTGTGATGTATGCATTCAATAATGTCTTTACAATTCCGAAATCCTTAAGATTGAAAAAGTGTTTTCAATACTTGAGCAATTTGTTACTGTAAATAGTATTACACACTTTGTTACACGAACCAGCACATAAAGGCAAATTCCTATAAAAGCAAACCCTCTGTATTTACATTTTATTCACTTTTTTAACCTTTTCTTGGGTGCACAGCTCTTGGAGAAGAAAAATTTTCAAAATGTGTCTAATTTAGTAGCTACCAATAAAACATAAAAAGATATTTTGCTTACGATTAAGAAATGTATGTCAGGGCCAGCCTGGTGGCACAGCAGTTAAGTCTGCAAGTTCTGCTTTGGCAGCTTGGGGTTCGCCGGTTCGGATCCTGGGTACAGACCTACGCACCGCTTGTCAAGCCATGCTGTGGCAGGCGTCCCACATATAAAGTGGAGGAAGATGGGCATGGATGTTAGCTCAGGGCCAATCTTCCTCAAAAAAAAGAAACGTATGTCAACATAAAAAATATGGTAGCTCAGGTTTCTTGAGCTGACATAACTGTATTTAGTAATCTGACCTTTAGAGTGAGAAGATTCAATTGATACACTATGACATTTAGATAGCATAAAAAGACTTTTTAAAAATCTTGATTCAATAAATGTACAGCTCTTTCCCCCGCAGTTTTCCCAGGAACCTATTAAGTATCTGATGGCTGATGATCTGTATTTCACACATCATTTTGGGGGTAGCACGTGATAAAGTTGAACTCTATACTTGACTTTGCTAAAATTATGCTCAGAGAAACATTTAACAGTCTTGGGAAAAGTGTTTGATAAGAGCACAATGGACATTGGCCGCATACCAAATGGTCACTTGCAGGAAAAACAAACTGGTCAGGAATAAGCTGCCCATCATCAAGAGGGGCCATTTTTATGGGAACACTGACGACCAACTTTGTGAGCTTACCTCTAAGGGTGGAAACTACTATAGCCTTGAACACTACCTATGTGAAAAATGAGTCCTTGAGTTTCATTTAAACGTGCGTTTGTGGGGCTGGCCCCATGGCTGAGTGGTTAAGTTCGCGAGCTCCGCTGCAGCAATCTAGGGTTTCGCCGGTTCGGATCCTGGGCGCGGACATGGCACTGCTCGTCAGGCCATGCTGAGGCGGCATCCCACATGCCACAACTAGAAGGACCCACAACTAAAGAATATATACAACTATGTACCGGGGGGCTTTGGGGAGAAAAAGGAAAAAATAAAATCTTTTTTTTTTTTTTTTAAAAAGTGCATTTGTGACGTTATCCAGACAGCTAGGACCGTCTTCTAGAGTGCAGACATCCAGAATTCTCTAGAAAGGTTTGACTTGAGGAGCCTCAAGAGGTCTGGCCCTACTTCTGCTCCCTGTCCTACCAGCCAGTGATGTAATTCCACCACACCCACGTCTCCTGCTTTGGGTTTAGATCTGCCCTCTGCAGTCATCCTTTATTAAAAGGTAAGCACACCTTGAGCAAGGTAACGCAGTAGGCTGCTACCAATCTCACCCAAATTTGTGAATATGACAAAACTGCTCATTTTTGACTATTACTTGAGAGCAGGACATAAAAGGAGTAGGACACTGAATTCAGAATAAAAATGAAGAGATAATTCTGCATCATGGTACCTGGTAGAAGACACTCACAGGTCTCAGAGGACCAGTGGAGGAGGAGAAAGTTTGCGGGTTATCTGGAGACAGAGTTGACATCGTAAGAAAAGGAAAGGATTAGTCAGGGAACAAGGAAGGAAGAGAGATGGAGTCTCTTCGGGCCCTGACTGCAGCACATGACCCCTCCTATTATTATTACTCTCAACCTTGCGATTAGATTGCAAAGAATTTCTGCTCCCTGGGGAAAACCTAAATCAGGTTAATAGGTCCAAGACTTCCACTGAGTCTTCGGCTTAGTTACTTCATCTCAGTATTCCTAGTTCTCTCACTGTGCAACTCCCCCCCCCTCAATATTTACTTGAACTTTTTCTTTTTTCTTTATTTAATGCCATGCTTTTAATGGTGGCACAAGAAAGATGTCATTGGCCATTAGTGTGATTTGTAGGGTAATGTTACAACATCTTGGTTATGGAGACCTGCATCCACTTTTCCCTACCTGCTGCCAACAAGAATTCCACCAGAAAGGTATTAAAAAGCAGTTTGTTTCATTCAACACATAATCAATAAAATGCAAGCATAAAATCACCACACCCCTTGATTTATAGTAAAAGCCTTAAAAAGTAACATGGATATTGTTTTCTAAATATGGCACTTTAAACCTACATTTAATGATCTCTTGCTAAGGTTAAAAGAGTCAAACCCTTGAAATACTTCAAAATCCAAAGGGACCAGTGTAACTCTGTAGAAGGAACAGCCCATTTTTGCTTGTCACACACTCCTGACAAATGAGTAGCTTCCAGGGAAATCACTGGATCTGAAACCCAGAGCAAGGAGCCCCCTCTCCTGCCCCACTCCCCATCTCCAAAGGAGCAAGGAGATGGGAGCGCACCCTCAAATAGCTTGTTAATCAAAGTTCCTCAAACTGTCTAACCAAATGCGGAATTTTCCAGTTTCTTTTCTGACCAGAAAAGGAATGTGAATTTAGATGTCAACTCTAACAATTTGGAGCTCTTAACTTTTTTTCAAAATCACATATAAACAATTCTTCATCCCTCTGGAAAAGGCAAAATAGCCACCCTTAGGGAAAAGGAAAACAGTATTTATAGAAGACAAAATATGATGTGATTTTGTTAGGATTTTCTGCTGGCTCACTCAAAAGGCTACTGCTTTTTGTTCAAGCTGCCACAGCAACTCTATGCTAGTAGGGAGAAAAATTTCCTTGGCTCAGTGATGAGATAATATCAGTATGCAATTTATTAAAGAGCCTGCCATCCATCAGTGGAATTTGGAACAATAATGATGCACTGAAAATAAGTATCCATCCAAGGTTGGCTTTTTTTTTCCCCTCCTCACAAATTCCTTCAGTCCCAATATCTCTTCAGTAAACTGTTAATAGTACTTTGTTCTTTCTCTTTTTGGAAACAAGCCCAGGAGCGAGAAGGCGCCAGCAGCAGCTGTCACAAACCCAATGGTACTTATTGCTCGGTTGGCCTATAAGGAAAGGAGAAATAAAAAACACATCTTATTCTAAAGGTATCTCAGTGTCCTAACCTTTAAGCTTTAGCTTGTTTCTTAAACCAAAGATTCATTTTAACATACAATGGATATATTTAAATTCTGTATGAAGAAATAAATTTATAATTTTTATAATTATGACAAAGATGTAAATACACGTAGGGAAGATTTCTCATATTTATATAGCTTCTGACAGTTTATAAACTCATCATGCCACAATTCCTAATAATCATCATAGTACACCTGGGAGGTAGCATTTTCTGTTTTGCAAAACCTGAGACGTTAAAAGTGATTTGCCTGAGGTCATACCACCAGGATGTATAGACATAGCTTGAGTCTTGAACTGTGTCTTCTCCCCCTATGCAACCTCTACCCGCTAAACACACACTGGTTTGGATGGGTCTATACCAGGAAATGATTCAGGGATGCAATCTGAGCTAAATACCTGTAAGCTCTCATTTGGGAGATACAATTTTTCTATTCTGATAAACAAACTTCAAGAGACGTCAATACTGATGTTAACTATCATGTCAAAAATTAATTTCTCACGTAGACAAACTAAAATAAACCACTCTCAAGCTCAATTGTCCATAAAGGAGTTCAGACATTTATAGCTGTAAGGGTATTAATCATCATCATGATGAGGGATCTATGAATATTCATGGTTTTCATGGCACTCAACTAATACTGCCTCCCATCTGCATGGGTTTCAGTGCAATTTTATGACCCAGAGGTCACATTCAGATGCTTCAGAGTCATCAGGTATTCTGCAAACAACAGTTGTTCGCTGGGATTTAAGAATCGGGCTTTCAAATAGAGCAACACGTTTTTCCCAAATGACTCTGGGGACCAGCCCAAATGCTGAGAATGCCCCCTGTCTAACCCACAGGCCTCCACCACTGAGCCTGCCACTCCCAAATTACTGCCACTCAATGCTACCTCCCTAACTGCAGCTTCCCTGTTGGGAACAAGCAGCAAAGGCTGTGGCCAGGAAGGCAGCACAATGACAGGAGTATTCCCTCCGTTACACCATCCTGCGGTCTACAGGGACAAGGCCTGTAATTGCAACTCCCTATTCTGCCACCATCCCCAGCTGCTGGGGAGAAGAGCACTGGCAAGCAACTGACAATCCTATTTTAGTTTGCAATTCTAATTTTCTTGATTTGTTTGGTTGGTTTTTTATTTTATTTATAATTTTTCATTAGTAGCTCCCTAAGTTATTTTTCCGGGAGAGAGTCAGAATTCACTGCAGCATAGAGCTACCCACACAGAACAGGGGGAGCAAAGAGGGGCAGAATCAGTAATCAGACAGGGATCAAAGATTATCGATCAAGCCCAGCCCCCATAGAATTCCAGGCAGATGCTGAGATCCCAAGAAGGTATGATACAGGGAAGTGTGGCAGGCAATGAGAAATAGGAAAGCACAATTGGTGTCTTTAAACAGAGGTGTCAAATGGCAGCAGGGTACAGCCCTGGGAAAGCAGCAGGATCTGTGGGTAGGGTGGCTCGAGCCAGATGCAGACCCAACTTCCTCAGTATCTTTCAGCCACTAGAAACATAAGATTTGAGAGATCCCATAAACCTGAGATCTGGGGAGGAGACAGGCAACTTGACCCTAAACCAAAATCCCCTGAGATCACACAGGCCAGCTGCAGTTATAATAAAGCCACATCCAGCATGCAGTCTCCCCAATCCCAAACACTTATTTATTTCAAGCTGCATTCTAAATGGCAAAATCCCACATAATTTGGACAATCCCTTGGAGTTATGTGTAATGGGATCTGATCCGCAAGGTTGTAACATCCCAGGATGTTCTTGGTGAAAAAGCATGAACAAGAGCTTATGCTTCACGGTTTACTGAGGATTATAGGATCACCAAATCCGACTGCGCACTTCATGCTTTACAGGGCTCTCTGCCTGTGGGCCATAATAAAGGCCTCATTCTGAGGATCTATACATGCCCAACGAAACTATTAGCTGAATCCGGAGCAGCTATGTCCAGATATCAGAGTAGCTGGGCCACAGATGACTGAAGGGTTTATCAAAATGCCTCTTCCCCCGAGATGCTAAGGCTGCAGTACCACGCACTGAAGCACAGCCAGCGGGTGCTGTGTGTCAGCTTGTCCAGGCCTATTCAAGGGTGCTGCCATCTTCCACTAAGACAGACACATTTTAATAACTTGTTTAGACTATCACAGTGACAAATGTTGATTTTTGAAATTTTCAAAAAATACAGAAAAGAGAAGCCCCAGACTGGGAGAAAACATTTGCAAGAGACAAATTTGATAAAGGACTATTACCTGAAAGATGCAAAGAACTCTTAAAACTCAACAATAAGAAAATGAGCAAGCAACCCAATTAAAAAAGGGGCAAAAGCTCTCAAGAGACACATCACCAAATATGCTATGCAGGTGGTAAATAAGCATGTGAAAAGATGCTCAATATCATATGTATTTTGGGAACTGCAAATTCAAATGAGTTACCACTTAGAAAGTACCTCTTAGAAAGGCTAAATTCCCAAATGCCGATGATATCAAATCCTGAAGAGGATGTGGAGCAACAGGAACTCTCACTCATTGTTGGTGAGAATGCAAAATGGTGCAGCCACTCCAGAAGACAACTTGGGGGTTTCTTACAAAACTAAACATACTCTTACATACAATCCAGCAATCATGCACCTTGGTATTTATCCAAAAGAATTGAAAACTTACAACCACACAAAAACCTGCACACAAATGTTTCTAGTAGCTTTATTCACAACTGCCAAAATTTGGAAGCAACCAAGATGTCCCTCAGTAAGTGAATGTACATCTGGACAATGGAGTATTGTTCAGTGATAAGAAGAAATGAGCTACAAACCAGGACAAAATATGGAAAAATTTTAAATGCATAAGGCTTAGACTAATTTTGACTACACAACATTCTGGAAAAGGTAAAACTATGGAGACAGTAAAGTAAGTGGTTGCTGGAGGTCTAGCAGGAATGAGAGATGAACAGGCAGAGCATAAAGGATTTTTAGGCCAGGAACTATTCTGTATGATACTGTAATGATAAACACCTGTCATTATGCATTTGTCAAAACCTATAGAATGTACAACACAGAGAGTGAGCCCTAAGGTTAACTATTTTAGGGGAGTAAAAACTTTTCCTTTACGCATCTTAGGTTCTCAACTAAGCCTCTGTAATAAAAGATGGATTAACAAGAGAAAAACAGAAGTTTATTAAAATGTACATCTCATATATACATGGGAGAAACTCAGGGAAGAGCAACTCAAAGACGTGGCTTAGAATTCAGGCTTATACAGTATCTTCAACAAAGAACAATAAATTTGTAGAGAAATGATAGGACAATGGAAAGTGGTTTTAGGCTCATGGGCAGAAATTGTGGGAAGGTAAACAAACAGGAAACTAAGAGTAGACAGAGGCTAGTTAGTAAAATTAGATCCCTCTGGTGCCCTCTCCAGGCTGATAAGTGTCTTACCTTAACCCCAGGTTGTCCCCAATGATTAACTTTTGCCCTTCCTGCTAGAGAGGGGAGGAGGGACACCTCTGAAACTCTATGTCCTGCTTTTAGGCAAATAGGGGAAGGGCAGGGAGCTTTTCTTGTACCTGCGCCTCCTCAATTGTCTTTAGCTCAAAATAATCCTTATGCCACAGTGACATATTTTGGGGGTGGCACATTCTGGTTTCCTTCACTATCGACTTTGATAATGATGTGTCAGTGTTGGTTCACCTTTTGTAACAATTATACCACACTGGTGTGGGATGTTGATGCCTGTGTATGTGTGTGTGGTTGGGGGTGGGGCGAGGTGTTATGGGGGAACTCTATATACTTTCAGCTCAATTTTGCTGCAAACTTAAAACAGCTCGAAAAAACCAAATTTCTTTTAAGAAAGATTTTTTAAAAAGGCATGAGGACGAAAAAGAAAGATAGGGCCACAATCCTTCCACCTTTCTCTTTTATGTATTTACAGATTTATTTAATTGGGGGAAGTATATAGCCCTTCCCAAGAACATTGTTCTAAGCTCAGGAGCCCTAAGCCTTAAGGGGACACAAAAAACTAATCTAATACTAGCTATTATTAATATTAATACTATTAATTATCAATAATAATAAAAGTAACCCCAGTGTTGTAGTTTCTGTTAGATCAACAGAGATTTTATTGAAGATCTATAAAAATCCTAAAATACTGCAATTAAAAATGGTATCCATCTAAGGCACGCTGTGAAGGGGGATGGATAATATATAACACAATATGCTAGGATACTTCAAATATCTCCTATAATCTTCAAAACAACTTCAGTTTATAGATTAGGAAACTGATAAACAACGTGCCCAAGGTCAGTCATCTAATAAGTGGTGAGGATGGGGTTCTAACTCGGGTCAGCAGAATTTCAAAGCTTAGGTGAGTTCCTAAGGCTGGGCACCATCTTCTTCAGAACCTTCTAGAGAACAGTTCTACTAGTTGTTGAAGAATAATTAACTTTTCGTGGGTCTCGATTCTGGGTCAGAAAGGTGAAAAGATGATGGATTGCAAGTAAGAGTCAAAGCAAGAAGATGGTTCTAACTCCTTTGTATGGAGCCACATTTTTTAAAAAATTGCTGATTGAGTGCAGTGGACAACTTTAACATTAACAAGGGAGAAGGAAAGAATCTATTTCCTAGTTATACCACTAGTTTTCAACGCAAAAGTGAGCGGGAATTTGTACCTATCTCCTCTGTGTTCTGGCTCAGAAGCGATTTATTGTTACATGTGAACAGAGCATTCATTACTTTAATATATCTCCTAAAAAAAATAAATTTCCAGTTGAATTATTTCCTAATGAAAACAAAATTATGTTCCATCTCCCACTTTCCCAAGCTTTTGTGAGAAGAACTGTAACCTCATTCCTTAGAATAGACGATTATATAACTTTTCCACTATTTCAGGATACTGGAAGGCTTTATAGATTTATTCTGTTAGATCACTTTAATAAATCTTTAGATTAAAACATCAATGATGGAATTGCATTGGTGGGACGACAGAAAAACAGCACTTGAATCAAGCGTGCTTTTAGTTAGGAATCTGCCATACTACAAAATAGTGGTGGTAAATGACAAAAGTGCAAGCGACTTTAAAAACAGTCAATTAATCCACTAAAAATCATCCAAAATTTCAACAAATCAAAGGATCTACTTAAAAGCTCAAAATTTCTTGACACTGTCATTGCAAGGAGACAGAAACTGTTTACAAACACGCCAAGCTATGTCATCAGCTGGCCTCTTTCAGCCAATGGAAAAGAATTTCAGAATTACCATCTACGTTTTTGGCAAACGAACTTCCACTCAAAAAAAGTCAACATTCTTTTCAGTATATGAGGTTACCGATTTGAGACTGCTATACGGTTGGGGTAGTGGGAAAAAATGGAAGGACAGAGGGCAATAAGACTGACAGAAAGCTATGGTCTTGAGTCTGCTTCAGTCCCTTATAGCCCCAAATTGATGATATCCATGTTCTAGTCTCAGTTTGATCATTAATTGGCTGCATGACCTTGGACAACTCAATTCCCTCTTTGTCCTTCAGTGTTCTCATGTCTTCTCATTGTTTTCATTTTTTTGAGGCCTGGGAACCTTATGATAGTCGGTAGTTATCATTTGCCCAACGTAAGAAGCATATATCTCTTAAAGAAGACTCACCTGCTCTGAAACTCCTTCTCCATAGCGAAGCAAAGTCACAAAATGCTCACAGTTGTTGACAAATATGTCATACTCCACCTCCTGGCCAATAACAAACTCTGACCGTTGTATGACTTCTTCCACAGGGAGAGGGGGGTATGTTTCATCATATTTATTGTTTATTCTATACGTGTCATTTCCCGCAACATCCTTCAAGAGCTGCATCTTCACCAGGGCCTTTCTGCTGAATACAGACTTGGCGCTTGTAAATGCTGCAGGAATGCCATCTTCTATAAGGAGAATTCTGGTTAGCAAGATAGATTGACCTGGCCCAGTGAACTCCAATGCCATCTGAAGACTTTGGAAGTGCAGGGAGGACTAAACCCAGCTGTGCCCCTAACTTACCATCAACCAGCAACCACTTCATCCTACCAGCCTCAAGCTCTCATTCTGTAATTTATCAATAACACTTAATACTGTATGAGTGAGAATACAAGAAAACTTTCTGAAAATTTACATCTACTCATAGAATAAATTGGGTGAGAAAACTCTATCCATTCTTGAGGAATAAGTTCTCTATCAATCGGTATGATTACTACAGATCTTGATATGTTTCTAACATACTATAGATAAGATCTTTGCTCACTTTTTCTATAAAGTAGGCTCCTTTTCAGCATCTGAACCCTTCCAAACTAATACCGTTGGGTCGTAGCAATAGTGCATTATGATCAGTAGGCTCGTCCTAGCATCTAAATTGCACCTTACCCCCACCTCCACTTTTCTACATTTATTCTTTCAACTAGGCTTCAATTTGGGTCCAATCTGAAACCTGCATGGTATCCTAGTCCTCTGAGGTGTCAGCTAGTGTCAGGCTGGGGCCAAACTTTTGTCTTGCCAGTTCCTTTGGCCAAAGAACTAAGTTTTGAACCTGAACCTAATATAGTGGACACTGTCTGCTAGATGTGGCCCATGCTGTGCCCTACCCTCCTGTTACAATGCCCCAAGCCCCACCACTCCACCTTACTGCCTCTATTGATAAGCATTTGCCTAGACTGCCAGGAACCTTTGTTTCTGGCCTACCACTGTCAGTATCTGAGGCTGGACAGATGAGTCCTCAGTGTTCGGTCTAACACCAGGACCAGGTCCTTCTCCATATGCCCAAGACTGCTATGCTTGGCCATGGTTCAAGAAAATCATGGGAGGAAGGGCCTCTATATAACCAGTGGTTAGACACTTTCCCTTTTAGTAATGACTAAAAGTAAACTTTCTTTTCCACTCTTCTTTTTTTCTATCTTCCAAGCTTCTTTGCACTGGAGCAGCATTTCCAGTTAATATCTAACACATTGAAAGTTTTTACACATTACAAGCTCTTAGAGCACATATATCGTAGTTAGAACTATCAAACTTTGTTGGGGGCTGGTCTGATCAAATCAATTTACAGATGAGGAAATTGAAGCTCGGAGAGTAAAGTGGCTTGTAAAATATCACCTTAGTAGTTAACCACAGCAACAGGAATAGAGTTTCAGCCTGCAGGATCAGAGCTCAGAGTTTGAACCACATTAATATGGAGCTTAAGACATGAAAATAACAAACAGCATCAAAATCTCATATTATTTTCCAGATGTGAAGACTGCAGAGATAATGTAGAGGATTACTTAGTGTTAATCACTAGATTCTGCAGAGACTAACGGTTCTGTATCATATTTGCCATTTCCAACATTCTAGAACAAGAGGCAAATATCTTAAAATGTCGCAAAAACTGCTTTGTCAAAAATTCTCAGAAGTTCCCAAGATAGTAAGACTTAGGCCTGTAAACATTTCTCTTTTAAGTTATCTCAAGGAAATAATAACAGGCTATTTGTTATTTACGTACATTTATCCCTAATAAATAAATTAATTTGTGTTCATTTCTAAATATTTAAAAAATATAGCATAAACATGTAAATATAAATCACCTATTATCCCACCACCCAGAAATAACTACTATTATTATTTTGATGTACTTCTATGTCTTTTATTAACATATGTGTATAGATGTGTGCATGTGTGTGCATTCATTTATGTATATATTATTTCTTTGCAAACTAACATATTGCATATTGAATTTCTACAAGCAAATATTTATATTTATTTTCAAATAAATATTACTTCAAGATTATCTCTCATGTAATTAAACATATCCAGAAATATGATCTTATTTTTTGAGGAAGACTGGCCCTGAGCTAACATCTGTGCCATGTTCCTCTATTTTATATGTTGGATGCCTGCCAAAGCATGGCTTGATAAGCAGTGTGTAGGTCTGTGCCTGGGATCCAAACTGGCGAGCCTTGGGCCACCGAAGCAGAGGGCATGAACTTAACCACTATGCCACCAGGCCGGCCCCTAGAAATATGATTTTTAATGGCTGTTACTGTGGCTTTTGTTTTTATCTATCACTCCATCCCACCACTGCCTCCTTTGTTCTGCAAAAGACCCTGTCTACGCCAATCACAGTATCCCATTCCCCTGGACACAGAGATGGTCCAGCAACGGGCAGGGGACCCCCAGTGGACCAATTAGTGTTGTTCTCCATGATTTTTCTAACTATAGTGGACACGGATTAGCTCTCTCTCCTGTTGGGTCACACAACTGTAAGAACGAGAGCATAAGGACGCTGATGGTCATCAGTTTAGCTTCTTAGAGAGTCATAGCCTACGAGAATGGAGACACTGAGAGAAAAAGTATGCAGATGTGAGACAGAGTCTTGATAGTGTTCCAACCCCTCATCCAGGCACCCCTGAGGCCAGCATCATCTCTCCCCTTTCTGCAGTTTCCCTCAGTATAGGAATGAATTTGCCTTTTTGCTTAAGCTAATTTGAGTTTGATTTCTGTTACTTGCAACCAAAAAATTCTCTCAAACACAGATACCTAATATTCTGTGGTTAAATCATAATTTATTTATTTATTCCCCTATTGAACATTAAGCCATTGTCTATTTTTTAAACCATTACAAATGAGATAAAAGTGAATACCCTTATACAAAAATGTTAGTCTACATCTCTCTCAAATTTCCCAAGAATAGACTCATAGAAGTACAGTTACAGGGCCAGAGCATATGAATTCTTTTAAGACTCTTAACATATGTGTACCGTTAAATTGTTTTTGTGAATGATTTTATCAACTTATATTTCTGTCAACAATATCCTTGTGTTCACTTCATTATACCCTTATCAACACTGATTGTTATCATTTTTTTAACCTTTGCTAATGTGATAGGCATAAAATCTGTCGTTTTATTTTACAATTCATAGACGACTCAAAAGTTGAGGCCTGTAAAGATGAGTATTGGCTTTTGCTTTTCTTCTCCAAACTGTTCCCAATTCTTTACCCACTTGTTTGTTGGGATTTGGGTGTTTGCTGTCCCCTCGGCCTGAGAAAAATCTGTCTCCAAATATCATCTCCCTGGTTTCCTCACCTCTTTGAAGTCGTTCTTCAAATGTTACCTTCTTAGGAGATTTTTCTGACCACCTCATTTAAAACTGCAGAACCCTCAGCACTTCCTATCCTGTTTCTCTGGTTTATTTTTTCCATATCACTTGTCTCTCTTCTAATGCTGCTTTCTGTATTTTATCCATGATCTCTCTCGCCACTGGAATATAAGCTCTATCATTCAGGAAGACGTTTATGTACCCCCAGCACCAAGAATAACATTTGAGGGGCGGGCCCCGTGGCCAAGTGATTGAGTTTGTGCCCTCCACTTCGGCAGCCCGGGGTTTCGCTGGTTCGGATCCTGGGTGCAGACATGGCACTGCTCGTCGGGCCATGCTGAGGTGGGTCCCACATACCACAACCAGAGGCACTCACAACCAGAATGTACAATTACGTACTGGGTGGCTTTGGAGATAAGAAGAAGAAAAAAAAAGAACATTGGCAAGAGATGTCAGCTCAGGTGCCAATCTTTAAAAAAAAAAAACAAAACAGCATTTGGCACATACTGGGTAATTAAAAAATAGATATTTAATGAATTGAAATAATCTATTTGTGTGATATATAAAGACATCGAATCTTGTCATGTTCGTGGTGAATATTTTCCCCAGCTATTTACTTTTTAATTGTGATTTTTTTTAATCCAGAGGTTTTAAATTTTAGTGTTAATTGCTCTTTATGATTTCTTTAATGCCACTTTGGTCTTAGAATGTCCTTCCTTAAACCTAGATCAGGTAGATTTACCTACTGTCTGAATTTTATTTCTATCTTGTTTTGTTTTATGATTTCATTTTATAACAAGAAAACTAAAGAGGTCCCAGGAGCCAGTGGAACAAACCTTACCTATAGGTGCCATGTTGATAACATAACCGTCACCCAAGTACAGCGCCCAGTGCTGATAGCCAGGACGAAACACTTCAATCAAGTCCCCTGGCTGGGGGTTGCCAGGGTACTTCAAACTAAAGCAATCATTGAACGCCATCTGCAACGACAGACACACAGAAGATCTAGCTGATACAACTTGGTAAAAGAAAATCAGTTTAAGACTTCCGTAGAAGCGTAGGGATACAGAATTTATTGGGATTGCCTTCCTTATTAAAGACTTACACTCACACCACTGTCCTTTACTTTGAAGGATTCCGACACTGAATTGTGTGTACACAAGTAGACAAACGGAGAAGGAATTTGTCTGCTATTGCATAATTTCCTACAGCAATTCTTCTCATCCTGATCAACTCCACTGCCCCTTTATTAAGATCAGCATTTTATAATTCTCCCTTTAAATTCAGAAATTCATGGATAATATAATTTACCTCTACATAAAATTTCAAAAATATTCATATGAGTCCTATTTGGAATGGAAAGGGGAGGTAAATTTATAATAATATCCGTTTTACTATGTAAATGCTCAGTCCATGACTACACAAAAAGATTTAATAGAGCGTGTATATGCTGTACTCACTTAGCATGAAAAAGTCAGGATCCAGAAGCAGAAGATAAGAAGGCGTTCAGCCTTGCATATGCAGCATAGTAAAATCAAAGAGCAGAAATATGGGTGGACACCAATACTGTGTACAAAAAATAATCTGTAATGAAAAATTTACTGTCTCATTTAATTTAAGCAGAGGTAAGTTGCGGGCTCAGATGAGCATCCAGCCAGATATTCAGGCATACTACAGGATACGAGGTGTTTCTTCCTCGTACCAAACTGTGCTTTGCAGGTCTGAGCACTCTGGTCTTCACCCACGAATTATCTGTAAAAGCCCTTTGTCACTGTGACAACCACAAACACCCCTACGGATTTCCACCACTCCCGTACTGCCCACTTACTGTCTAAATCCTCATTTATTGATTCCAGAAACAATGCAAAGTGGTCAATGTAGAAGGGAGACAACTTGGAAGGTTGGGGAGTTCATCATATTGATGAATATGTCTGAAAATTCTAAGTTTGGTCAGTTTTTTTTTTTCCTTTTAAATCAATACTTTTTAGAAAGAACGTACAAGTCTCTGACAGTTGATTTTTATGGAAGGTTACATTTTCTATGTATGGCACGGAAGTAGAATGACTCAGTGAGAGGGAGTTATGTACATTCATTGATAATCAAAAGGGGATTTAGTGCTATGTCTATGTTGAATCTCTAATTGGCAACAGCGCGTTCCTCATCATCTCTCCCTCTATTATAGCTATGTACTCTCATTTACAAAATAAATCCAAGTGCCAGAAAGGGGAACTTCCAAATCATCTAAATTATAATTATAATAGCACGGGCTAAGGACTTGGGAATACAGACTATCATTTTTCTGGCACTCGAAAAGTCTTTTTTACAACAATTAATATAGGGAGGGTGTTTTTCCAAGTATGAGTATGCCATCTGTTGAAAACTTCAATCATCACACTGTCACAGAAACGTGGCCAAATGTAAGTTGTCCATCTGTTGAAAAAGAACTATTAAAACAACTTTACGGAAACATCAAGTCTAACCACCCTCTCAAATATGTTTGCATCTTATTAATACGGCAGTTCACAATTTGGCACATGGGTACTAAAAGGAAAAATAGATAATCTATGACGATATAAACACACTTCTCGTGAACAGCAGTCAGCAAGCGTACACAGCTGCCTACTAGAATCCAGAGACGCAGCCAAGCTTACAATAATAACCATCATTTAAACAGAGAGCACTTTGTGGGGCAACACATTTTTTTTGCAAATTCACTATCTCAATTAACCCTATTCAATTTTTTAAAAACCTACAGCTATTTGAGTTTATGGTGTTATCATCTTATTTTAGATAAAAAGCTACAGTAGCAAATGCCAACTTCTGGAAGATACTCACCGAAGTGCTTATCAAATAAACAGGGGAAAAGAACTGGCCCAGGTGTTAAAGATGTGAGCTCTTGTCTCAGGTCTTCCGCTTGTTAACGTGCTAGTTCTGTCACTTTGGGCAAGTCCATTCAAACTGCCCGAGTCTCAGTTTGCTCATTTTGAAGGCAGGCATAAGAGTATAGAGCTAACTGGTTTTTCTCAAAAAGCTGTTACAAGCAATATTTCATGAACTGGGTGAAAGCTGTTGCAAACGCTTCGTGAACTGGCAAAAGCTACCCAGGCGGATGGCGAGAGGGAGGTAGCCATTTGTAAAGGTTGAGATACTGGTTCATGGCTCATGAGTGATTTTAGTTCCTTATCCTCTCTTTCCACCATGACAATGCTGCAGAATGGATGATTCCACTGAAAATTGTAATATATTTAGCACATCTTCAATTCTGACAGATAGTTCATAAACTGCTTTGCGAATTGTGAGTTAATTGATTTCATGAAGCCTGTCATATTTAGAAAGAAGGATGACAGGACAACAAGGGAACATTTCACATGAGTAACCTCTCCAGAAACTAAGGCAGGAGACTGAAGGCTAATATGTAAGGGGAAAAGTGAGTTCTGACACCAAACACTTGGAATTACAGCAATTTACTGCGGAACGGTACTTCAGGTGTTATCCAATCCACTGCTCTCCGAACATGTTTTTAGCAGCAGGGCCGTCTATCAAACTAAGCATCAGACGGACCCACAAGAATATGAAATATAAAAAGCAGCCCTGCCCTGGATGAAGTCAGGGAGAGGCATGAGAGCCCCATTTGCTCCTCACTGTTGCTGCCACTGAGGCTCCCTGGGACCCCAGAACATCTAGGAACGGAGCTTGGCGTTTAAATAGCACCCATGCAGTCCTAGCACAACATCCTCACTCTTAAGATAGAGGAAAGAGAACCAGGCAGGTGATCTGACGTGCCTAAGGTCATAGGCTAATTTAAGGGCTTTCAACAAATGGTGCTGGAGCGATTGGACATTCATTGCCAAAAAAGAACCTTGGCCTAAGTCTCACACTTTATACGAAAAATAATTCAAAGTGGATAATGGACTTAAATGTAAAATGCAAAACTATAAAACACAGGGAAAAACACAGAGGAGAAAATCCTCAGGATCTAGGCTAGAGGAAGAATTCTTAGACTGGATACCAAAAACATTATCCATAGAAGGAAAAGCTGACAAATTGATGTCCTCAAAATTAAAACCTTTGGCACTGCAAAAAGATCCTGTTAAAAGGACAAAAAAATCAAGCTACAGAGTGGGAGAAAACATTTGCAAACCACATATCTGAGAAAAGACTAGTATCAAGAACATATAAAGAACTCTCAAAACTCCACAGTAAAAAAAGCAAAGAATACAATTAGAACATGAGCAACAGACACACTTCACCAAAGAAGAGACACAGATGTCAAGTGAGCCATGGCAAACATCGTTAGCCATGTGGGAAAGGCAGATTACAACTGTGATGAGATATGCTACACCCTATCACAATAGCTAAAATAAAAAATAGTGACAACAGAAAACACTGGCAAGGATGCAGGGTAATTGGACCACTCATTGTTGGTGAGAATATAAAATGGTACAGTCACTCTGGAAGCAGTCTGTCAATTTCTTTGAAAACTTAACTTGTGACTAACATATGATCCAGGAATTGTACTCCTAAGCATTTATCCCAGAGATTTAAGAAAAGGAAGACTTACATTCAGCCAAAGCAATCTTGAGAAAGAAGAACAAAGGTATCATGCTGCCAGATTTCAAACTATACTACAAACCTATAGTAATCGAAACAGCATGGTAATGGCACAAAAACAGACACAGAGATGAATGGAACAAGAGAGCCCAGAAATAAATCCACGCTTACATTGTCAATTAATATACAACAAAAGAGGCAATAATATATAACGAGGAAAAGACAATCTCTTCAATAAATGGTGTTGGGAAAACTAGACAGCTACATGCAAAAGAATGAAACTAGAACACTTTCTTACATCATATACAAAAATAAACTCAAAATGGATTAAAAACTTAAGCGTAAGACCTGAAACCATAAAACTCCTAGAAGAAAACAAAGGCAGCAAGCTCTTTGACATCCATCTTAGAAGTAGTTTTTCGATCTGTTTCCTCAGGCAAAGGCAATAAAAGCAAAAATAAATGGGACTACATCAAACTAAAAAGCTTTTGCACAGCAAAGGGAACCATCAACAAAATGAAAAGGCAATCTATTGAATGAGAGAAGATTTTTGCAAACCATACAACTCAATATCAAAAAAACACAACAGCCGATTAAAAATGGGCAGTGGACCTGAACAGACATTTTTCCAAAGAAGACATACAGATGGCCAACAGACACATTAAAAGATGCTCAATATCACTAGTTATCAGGGAATCCCAAATCGAAACCACAATGAGACATCACCTCACACCTGTCAGAATGGCTACTATCAAAAAGACAACAAATAAGTGTTGGTGAGGATGTGGAGAAAAGGGAACCCTGGTATACTGGTGGGAATGTAAATTGGTGCAGCCATTATGGAAAACAGTATGGAGGTTCCTCAAAAAATTATAAATGGAACTACCCTACAATCCAGTAATTCCACTTCTCAGTATTTATGCAAAGAAACTGACAATGCTAATTTGAAAAGATATATGCACCCCTATGTTCATTACAGCATTATTTATAATAGACAAGACATGGAAGCAACCTAAATGTCCATCGATTGATGAATGGATAAAGAAGATGTGGTGTATATATGTATATATATATATATATATATATATATGTTTTCCTAGCACATATATATACATATATATGTATACACACACAATGGAATATTATTCAGCTATGAAAGATAATGAAATCTTGCCATTTGTGATTAACATGGATGGACTTAGAGTGTATTACGCTAAGTAAAATAAGTCAGACAGAAAAAGAGAAATACCATATGATTTCACTTATATGTGGAATCTAAAAAATAAAATAAATGAACAAACAAAACAAAACAGAAATAAACTCATAGATACTAACAACCAATTGGCACTCACCAGACAGGAGGGATGGGTGAAACAGGTAAAAGGGATTAAGAGGTACAAACTTCCAGTCATAAAATAAATAAGTCATGGGGATGTAATGTACAGCATAGGGAATTTTGTCAATAACATTATAATAACTTTGTATGGTGACATGGTTACCAGACTTGTCGCGGTGATCATTTTGTAATGTATATAAATGTCAAATCACTGTGTTGTACACTTGAAACTAACATAATACTGTATGTCAACTATTCTTCAATTAAAAAACAAGTTGCTCAGCATGGTCAAGAAATGGATCCTAAGATATATAATAATTTTTAATTGATAAATGTAATTAAAACATACAACTTTAGTAAAGGAAGTTTTATTTAATAAAATAGTGCTCCTGAATTTGACAAAAAGACACATTCACACAAAAACCTGTACACGAATGTTCAGAGCAGCTTATTCATAACAGCGCCAAACAGGAAACAAGCCAGGTGACCTTCAGCAGGTGAACAGTTAAAGCATGGTACAGCCATGCCATGAAATCTTACTAAAGAATAAATGGAGCAAACGATTGTCGATACATCCAACACCTGGATGCATCTTCAAAGAATTATGCTGGAAAGAAAAAAGCCAATGCCAAAAGGTTACATACTGTATGATTCTATTTATACAACATTTCAAAATGATTGGTCCTGGGGTTAAGAGGTGGTGAGAGGGAAGTGGATGCGGCAACAAGAGGGAGACTAGTGGTGAAGGAAATGTTCTGCATCAAGATCATGTCAGGAGGCCAACCCTGGGGCTGAGTGGTTAAATTTACATGCACTGCTTTGGCGGCCCGGGATTTTGCTGGTTCAGATTCTGGGTGCAGACATGGCACTGCTCATCAAGCCATGCAGAGGCGGCATCCCACATAGCACAATCAGAGGCACGCATAACTAGAATATACAACTTTGTACTGGGGGGCTTTGGGGAGAAGAAGAAGAAGAAAAAAAAACAAGATTGGCAACAGACGTTAGCTCAGGTGCCAATCTTTAAAAAAAAAAAAAAAGATTATGTCAATGCCAATATCCCAGTTGTGATATTGTACTCTAGTTTTGCAAGATGTTACCTTTGGGGGGAACTGGGTAAAGGGTACAAGGGCTCTCTCTGTCTTATTTCTTACAAGTGCATGTGAATATACAATTATCTCAAAATAAACACTTTAATTAAACAAAGAGAAACCAATGTAATTTTTCTACAGAGCACGGAAGAGGACCAATATGTGGAAGTTACGCTGAAGCAGTTTTTACCTGTATGTGGGATAATTTTTCTCTCACTGAAGGTGATCCAGCAATGGATGGAGCACCTTGTGCAGACAGCAGTCTCTGCCACAGGGAAGGTTTAAACACAGTCAGGGGGACAAAAATAACATCTCCCTGGTGTGAGGGAGTTAGGGTAAGGAGGCTGTCCAAGGTCCCTGCAACTTTAAAGTTATCTTTCTATTTCCCAAAAGCCATGCTAGGTGTAATCCTCAATCAATACCAAAAAGCAGACATCATTATTTCCCCCATTTTAAAGATGAGGCACCCGACATTCACAGCAGGTCAGGAACTCACCCAAAGTCACATGGCCGGAAAGGGCAGAACCCACACGTGGACTCAGATTGGTCTACTTCCAAGGTCAGCTCCTAACTCTGCCTGCTCCTCCCCATGTACACACTTCTGCCTCCCTCGCTGACATTTCTGCAGCCATCCTCACACGTTGTGAGACTAGCTAACGACTAGGAGCTGACGATTAGGATCACCAGTTTATACAGGAGGAAACTGAGACTCAGAGGAGTTAAATGTCAGACCTAAAGCCACGCAGGTGGTAAGTGACAGAACTAGACCTCAATTCCAGGTCTGCCTTCTTGCTCCAGATGCCATGTTCCCTCTTTATATCACTGATTAACATCACTAACCAAAGGAAATGCTACTAAACATCATTTCGCCTTTTTCCTCTTCTCAAACACCCATCAGACAGAGATGCTACAAAAGCATACAGAATATATATTTTGTATAACAGAAAGTTTTTAAACATTCATATCCAAAACCAGTGAGTAATGGGAAGTAGAGCCTTGCTGGGAACCTCTGTTCTTCTCTCATAGGGGAGATGCCAAGGTGGGGTTAGAAAAATCTAGAAGGTGCCCAGATTCAGACCGCAGGCAAATGGCTATACCCTGTCGATTTGGGGAATTTGATTTACAAGGACCACATCTACTCATTTCATTCAGGCACACATATTAATATACTGCTTCATAAATATAAGATAACAAAACCAATTAAAGATACATTTATAAAGTTCTCTACTGCAATCTGTTGTGTGTCATCTTTAAGGTAAAAATACTTCATTTTAACAGTTCACCTACACAAAATTGTTTCACTAGTTTATAATAAACAGTAGCATGAAGGTAAGTCTGTAATCTTTGTGCAAGAAATTTCCCGTTCCAACTGCCAGAACAGGCTATCCTGTTTGTAGGCTCCATGTTGGTCCCTGGGAATGCATCAAGAGAAATAACTGCCCCCTCACAGATAGGGACATGCTGATTAACTGCCACTCCTGACCATGAGGCCACTTGTGTTACAGGAATACTAAGAGTGTTGTTTCGCAAACTGCTCCAAGAATGCTATTGGAAGTCTGAAACACCATCACAGGCCATCAATAGTCCAGCAGTCTCCCAATTCGATTTGGACCATTTCCCACCCCAGCTGTATTTTTCATCTGCAGTCCTGCTGTTCTGAGAGGGCTCCATGAACCCCTGTGCTCCTAGATTGGCTAATCCACAGACACTCAGAGTTGCAAGGATCCTCCGGGCCAAGACTATCACTCGACAGCTGAGGGTTCCACCTCCCAGCCAAATGAACCAGCCTCAGCCACTGTACCGTCATTCTCTGCTTGGAGACCACCCTGAGGCTCCGCCGTACTCACTCCTCACCCTGCCCCCTCTGTAATCTTGGGCTCTTTATTCACCGCTACATTCTAGGCAAACCAAACTACTCACTATTCCTCAAACTCTCCTGGAGTTTTGTTGCTAACACTGAACTTCCTACCTGGAATGCACGGCCCAGTTCCAAATGCCCCCAGATGGCCCACTCTTAAAGATCCAGGCCAGATGCCACCTCCTCCCCAAGGTCTTCCTCCAGTCAGCCAGAAATGGCATCTCCTTGGGAGTTTCCACTGCATGTTGGATCTAAGGCCCAGCGCATTTCTACTCCTGCGTCAGTTACTGGTGTCTGGGGAATTTTTTCCTCTGCTCGAGATGGTTCTTGTTTGTCTCTACACCCTCAGTTTGTAGCGGAGTGTCTGGCACAAAAAACCTGCCCAGAAAATGTTTAAGGAATGAGGAGCCAAAGCCCAGGGAGGACGCGGTGGACGAGTTTTCCTAGCACATAAATCGTATTAACAGTCCTGAAGGCCAAAGTAATATCACCATCTGTATTTCCAAAATCTAATATTTTATAATAATAATCACTTGTAGTATTGTTCATATATGCTTCAGGGAGGATGGTAGGTTTAAAACGCCTTGGTAAGCAAGAACAGGTTTCTAGTCCGGTTCTGCCACTTAATAGCTGTGTGACTTGGGGAAGGAGTCCCTCATTCTCTGAGGACTCAGTTTCCCTATTCGTAAAAAGGAGGGGTTGGGGTTAGATTAGACGCTCTCTACTGATCCTTGGAGCTTTCCGACAGTTGGTTCAAACAAGGCTGTCTGGGAGCCTGAAGTCCTCCCTCCCTATCCCCCGCACACCTCACTCTTAAGCCCGGGTCGTCCTCCCCCACCGGCGGCAGCTGCGGGGCTCCTGGGGTCGCCCTCCTGTTAGCAGCCGCGGGCCGATTCCATCTGCTCCGGGGGAAGGTCAGGGCGGCAGCCACCGACACCGCTCAGAGCCGCCTGCAGCGCTAACGCCAGCCCACCGCGCGGGGACGCCCTGGACCCCGCCGCCGCCGCGCACGCTCGCGGCCCCCGCCCCCCGCCACGGCCGGGGACGGGTCCTCCCGCCCGTACACCGCCACCCCATCCCCGCACACACGCCGCACCCTCCTCACCCGAGGGGCCCCGACGCTACCCCTGCCCTTCGCGCGCACAGAGACACCCACCCTCCCAGCGGCTGAAGCGCAGCCCCAGCGCAGCAACTAACCAATCGCAGCCCTCCTGGCCGCTGGGACGCTCCTGCGTCAAACTTTCCTGGTACCAAGGGCTGTGCTAGGTGCTGCGATTATACGGTTAACTCGTCCTGTTGAGCCCAGAAATGTTCGTGTACGGTCATGAATACACACTATTCCCACTGGAAGTACGCCCCCTCCTAGCTCTACACAAATTCTTTTAAGGCGGCGGAACGGATGCTGGTCCCCGCGCCACAGGAAAGCATCTCAGTCTTTGTCTCTGCGAACGTGGGAGGAAGGAGTGGCCTTAAAAAACCTCCTTGCTTCCAACCACACACAAGCCTACACAATATGTGCTTGTGAGCCTGATTCATCGCCCAGGGCTGTGAGGACACATGTGGACCCCGCATCCCATAGGACCCCTCCCTGTCACGCACCTCCAGGCTAAGATCAACTTCGGTGGGAAGAGGGGAGGAAGGAGCTAGGAGAAAGGGACGGTGCGCCAGCCCTTGGACCCCCCAGCTATCAGTTTCCGCCTGTGGGAAATTTACCTGGCTGCAGATGGGGCCTTCATTAAAGTCAAGATTCTCTCAGGCAGCCTATTGCCCTCCCCACCTCCCCTGCCCTGCACCCCCAAAGACGGTCTAGTTCCAGACAGACTGGCAGAGCAAGTTCCTTATTCAGCGTGCCTTGGGAGCATGTGACAGAGCGGGGCCTAACTGCCTCTGTTTCAGGCCAGGTAGGCCAGCAGAGGCCTCCAGGAACACAGCCATGTGAGTTTAAAAATAAAACTGGGCATGAGGAGTATCCTTTTTCTCATTTCTAAATACGGAAGGCCGGGAATACTAACCAGCTAAGGAAGGAAGGCCTGGCGGACTGCTCCGTGAACTTTTTGGGGCTCTGCACAGGACTTCTTTTCAAACAAGTCATAACCTAGATTTTAACTCTGATGTAAATGGAATCTCAGCTAAAAGGTTTTTTTCCCCCCTACTGATTCAAAGGCCGAAATAGCTCACTAATTTTGTGTGTTTTGTCACAACGGGATAAGAACTACCTAAAGATGTGACTACCTTTATATAAGGATCAGGTTCTGTTACGTAGGTTAAAGCTGACTCTGAGCGCCATGAAACTGAGGGTCTGGCTTTGGCACCTTTGGAAACGCAGAGAATGGAGAAAGACATTGACAGCGTGCAAAATGTAGATATAATTATTGGCAAAGTGGAAACTAGAATGCTTGAGAGGCTGTAGCTTTGGTTTTCTGTGAGCTAATATTTTTCTTACATGTTCCCTATCTAATACATTTTTTAGAATTATAAACTGAATCAGATATGCCTTTCAGTACCCTTTTAATGTCTCAAAGAGAAAGCCGGAAACAGGTATTTGCTTTATGTTCCCCAACTATTTCAATTGAGTTATCACGGGAGGAAGTGGTTCGTGATTTTATACAAGAGAGTTATTGTGAGCATTTATAAAGCCGTCCTGCTTATGAGCTAAATTTATTATGTTTGCCAGGTTAATCTGTTTTCTCTAATCGGACACTTAATCATCCAGTCTCCCCTGCATTATGGATTCATGACTGTGAACTGAGGAGGGCTGCTCAGTCAGGGCAAGATGATAAATGATCTTTTCATTTTGAGGGGTCTTTGTGATTAAATGCATCATAATAGAATTAAAATGAAATAAATCTTGTAATTTTACTTCTAGATCCCTGCCAGGTAGAGATAAAATGCATTCGGTTAAGAGTAAACTCAATTTGATGCCCGAATGGAATTTGTAGGAGAAACAGAGAAAGCTCTGGAGTTCAGGAAGGCTCTGAGTTCTCCATTCATTTCTACACATTGGAGGGAGAGTTAATCACTTGGTGGGACTCTGTGGATGAGCGGCTCAGAATTAAAATTTCCATTTAGAAAGAATGTGGAATTAGCCTTGGGCAGTAAGAGCCAAAGTCTGTCTGAATCTAGGGTTGTAATCCTGGGCTCTCCAGAGCTGCACGTGGGATGCCATGGGAGCAGATGTTGGATTACAACGGAAGAACTGGTTCTCACGATTTTGGCTATTATACTAAGGGAAGCACCAGGTGATTGGCACTGTCAGTTGCTGCCCAGTTGGTTTGAAAGGCTTGAAAGATATTGAAATGACCATAATGGAGATGATTTAATTGTGCTTGTAAAATGAATAAAGTCCACGTACCAGGAAAAGCCCTGCAAGGTAACAAGAGTCATCATTTGCCTTTTTAACACATGGAGACTAAAACTGATTGGCTTGGGTGATGTTAGGGGGAGTCCTCAAAACAACCCTATGTTTTTGTGCATATTTTATTTATTTATTTGGTGAGAAAGAGTTGCCCTGAGCTAACATCACTGCCAATCCTCCTCTTATTTTGCTTAAGGAAGATTAGCTCTGAGCTGACATCTGTGCCAATCTTCCTCTACTTTGTATGTGGCACTCCTCCACATCATGGCTGATGAGTAGAGCAGGTCTGCACCCGGGATCCGAACCCGCGAACCCCAGGCCACCAAAGAAGAACGTGCAGAACGCTAACCACTTGGCCACGGGGCTGGCCCCCCTTTTGTGCATATTTTACAATTAGTAAAGTACTTTCCTATCCTTTGTCTCATTTGATCCTGACAATAAAGCTGTGTCTGCTCAGGTTCTGGCAGGTGTTCTGAGGCCTGAGATGTGGAGCTCCTCCCTCGGGGGGTCCGGGGGTTAGGACTAAAATCAGGCCTCTTTGTTGAGAGCTCTTCCTTCTCTCAGACTCCTTCTTTTATTAGGCAGTAAAAATACAGTCTTTCTTTTAGCTGAAGAAACCACAAGAACAAAAGACATACACAAATACAAAGTGAATGAGACCTAGCGCAAAAATGGTCTTTGGAAAGACCTTAACTGAGGTATTTGCCAAGATGATACAGAGCTTGCTGGCTCCACGAGCTTAGTAAGTGAGAGTTGAGACAGTCATTCAAATAGTTCCAACTCTGCCCCCCAAAATCCATGCTGTTATAGTCAAAGCTTCTTTCTTGCCTTGAATATCCGGGCGACATATCTGCTCAGATTGGACTTTGGTACAAACTGCTCAAGCCTCCCTTTCAGTCTGCTCTGTACGTTCTTTGTCAATATGACTGGAACCAGAAATCGGTTCCCTACAAATTCCTCATGTAGGGCGCCTTCAGGCTCTGTGCTGTCTCTGTGACTGCTGCGTCCCAGTGATCATGTGCATTTGAAATGACTAAGCTCGGTAAGGTAGGCAAGTGTATGGGGCAGTCCAGGGAAGAGGTGGAGAAAAGAGTGAGTTCGTGGAGCCCAGGTTAGAGGCGAGGAAACCTGTCAGCATGTAGCCAGGAAGGAAGGAAACGGGCATGCCTTCTAGAGAAGTTGCCTGCGTTCTGCCCTGGAAGAAGACAATGGAAAAGCCCTGGAGAGTGAGTCAGGAGTCTTGGGTTCTAATCTCATTTCTGCCACTTGCTAGCTGGGTGACACGGGCACACATTCCTTAAACGTTCTGAGCCTCAGTTATACACGTGTGAATTGGGAAAAGTAGTAACATAGCCTGCCATCTTCACAGATTTGTGAAAAGGTCTTTTAAGTATACAATAAGCTTAATATGTGTAAGAAAGACTAAATGCAAACTATGATTGGTTGATGGATATAATGCAAGGGTATCCTTGGAAGGGACACTATGTTTCACCATATTCAGGAAGAGAAATGGCTAAATATAGACAGAATATTCCTACTCCTACTTTCCCTATTAGCCACTTTCCATTTGAAATTCAGAGAAAGTTGTCTTATTTATTAATTGTAACATTTATGTAGCATAAATATCTGTCACTTAAAAGTGATACTGACAATGTCGTTAAGCCTTCACTCTTTTATTAGGCTAATAAATAAAAAGCACATCAGTAAAAAGAGGCCACAAATACAAGTGACTTCAGGAACTTTGCCCTAAGGGGAAGCCACACAATCCCTTTTGGAAAAGGTACTCCTGACTTGGTCCCCTATAAAATGCTAACTTTCTGCACACAATCTTAAAGCACAAGTGTCGACAAGACTCTTGGTGACAAGAAAAGCGATAGTAAATGTGCCTCAGCACTAAAATGCCCGTATCCATGGAAACCTGTGAAGTTCTGTAAGCACACAGGCACACGGCCTACAGTATTTATTGAAGGAAGGGCTGAGGCAGCGAGCGGGGTTATTGCTGAGAAAGCTGATGGATGACTGGGAGCTGCTCAGTACGGGCCTGGGTGTTTTTCCCCTGCAAAATGTGATTACAGAGAAATTCAGAAATCTCACACATTACAGAGAGAAACATGTTGTGTATTTACATGTGCTTATATCTCCCGGAATACAGTGAGTTAAGTCAGATTTCTATCAGAAAAAGCTTGAGAAACCATCGGCATTTCCCTCTCCCCTACATTGATTGGTAGGGACATTCAAATACTCTCTAGATTTTCCACGTGCGCAGATCCAGACATTTCTCGAATGCTGGGAGAGATTGCCACAAGTTTTTATCAAACGGATTATCCCTGGGAATTTAAATGTGTTCCTGGCCAGTGTTTCCTAATGTTTAATGGCTTTAAAGGTAAAGAGCATAATACATTGGAGGGAAAGAATCCTCTACGGATATCTGAAGAATTTGTATAGCCAAGGACCAATATTGCAATAAAATAAGCAACTAATGCTATTTGTAGAGGCATATTCACACAGTGCTCTATTTTTTTTTCTTTTTTTGAGGAAGATTAGCCCTGAGCTAACATCTGCCACCAATCCTCCTCTTTTTGCTGAGGAAGAGTGGCCCTGAAGTAACATCTGTACCCATCTTCCTCTACTTTGTATGTGGGACACCTGCCACAGCATAGCTTGCCAAGCGATGCCTTATCCAGGATGCGAATCAGTGAACTCTGGGCCACCAAAGTGGAATGTGTACACTTAACCGCTGTGCCGCTGGGCCAGCCCACAGTGCTGTATTTTTTAAAACACATATGTCGTCTCATTTAGTCCTTTCATCAATGCTGATGGGTTTTATTATCCCCGTTTTTCATTCCACTGCCACGTCCTGAATTCTTTCTCAAATATCATTCTACTTTTTAATGATTTAGAAATGGTCTATGTTTTGGTTGAAATACATTAAAACAGGTAAAATTATTAATAAGTTCTTAAAAATCCTTTGATTTTTTTCCTCACAAAAATTTTCTCTTTAAAAATTTTTTGTATTTGGTTCTCTAAAGATGTGCCGTTCAGTAAGGTAGCCATTTACCCTTGTGGCTACTGAGCACTTGAGATGTGCCTTGTGTCATAGGTTGAAATGATAATATTTGAATTTCTTTGATTTAAGAAAATACATGACTTTAATTTCACCTGTTTCTTTTTACTTTTTTATTATGTTTTCTAAAATATTTAAAATTATATATGTGGCTGGCATTGTCTTTCTATTGACAGCACTGCTCGAGTGAAACTGTCCAGAGCCTTCAGGAGGGGTCTATTTTGGATCAGTTTTTAGTATCCCAGACTCATTCAGTCTTGTAATTGGCCCTTCTTGCTTTTCATCTGAATAAGGAGATTAGCAGCATTGATTGCTTTCACCTAAAAGAGTGCTTTAAATTATCCTTCTCTTTCTGGGCCAGGTTTCTCTCCTTTTCTCCCATGAAATTCTTTTTTCTTTTTTTGGTTAGGAAGATTGGCCCTGAGCTAACATCTGTTGTCCATCTTCCTCTTTTTGCTTGAGGAAGATTGTCTCTGTGCTAAGATCTGTGCTAGTCTTCCTCTGTTTATGTGGGATGGCACTACAGTATGGCTTGACCAGCCATTCAAGGTCTGCGCCTGGTATTCAAACCTGCAAACCCTGGGCCTCCAAAGTGGAGTAGTGATCTTAATTACTATGATACCAGGCTGGCCCCTCCCATGCAATTCTCATGGCAAAATCCCTGTAAGCAAATCAACCCTCTTCTCCTTTGTCTTTGCTGCCAGAGAGGCAAGGAGGCAGAGCACGTGCTCCTAGGAAACCCAATAAACCCCACCGAAGCAGTGCCCATGGTTTGTGAGGGAAGGCACACTGGATGCCAGACAAAGGCTGATAAACACCAAGGAAGAGAGTACTGCCCTGTGTTGAAAATGGCTCAGCCGCTTCCACCTGCGATGGGAAAAGAGCTGAAGCTATTTCGTGTTATCATCTTGTGTTATTATTGTAATTCACACTCAGCTTGCCCTCTGAGTTGTCATCTCAATACTCACTAACGTGCTGTGGGACTTTGTCAACTCGTTTAAGCCATCTGTGCCTCAATTTTTTTTTTAATTCTATTATATTTTTAATGGAGTTTAATATTAAGTAAATTTTCTAGACAAACCCTTGTCTGAGAGTTTATAATGATTCAAGATTCTAATGGCTCAGTTTGAAATCATAAAACCGGAAAGAAAAGAACATGTGAAGAAATAATAGTTTTGCTCCCAGTTACATCAGGAATACTTTGAGCTGCAAGTAAGAGGACATCACTTTAATAGTAGCTGAAAGAAGAGGGGTTTATTTTTCTCGTAGAGTAAGAAGTCTCAAGGTAGATCCTTGTTGGAATCATACAGGTATTCAACCATCAGCAAATCCTGGTGGTTTGACCCTCAAAATACATCTAGAATCTAAGCTTTTTCTCTGCCTGCACCACTTCCACCCATGGCACACCACCATCGTCTCTTGCGGTAATTTTCTAACTTGTCTCCCTTTTTCCTCCCTAGCTCTCCTTTAATGTCTTCCATAGCCAACAGCCAGAATGGGTTTTCTTTGACTACCAGAGAGGTAAAATTTAAGTACCATGTTGCTCCCCTACTCAAAATCCTCCAATGATTTCTTACATCCTTCAGAATGAGGCCTAAAAGCCTTACCACAGCTTTCAAGTCTCTCAATGGTCTGGAGGCCTGTGATCTCTCTTATCTCATTCCCTTCATTCTCCCTGTGGCTCACTCAGTCTTGGCCTCCTTGGTCTTCCTGCTGCTCCTTGAATATGCTGAGCAGGTTTTCCCTCAAGGCCTTTGCATATGCTATTCCCTCTTCCTGGAGCACTCTTTCACGCCCCCCCCCAACCCCAAATATCTTCATGACTTGCTGCCTCACTTCCTTAAGCTCTCTCAAGATCACTTTATCAGATAGACCTTCCTTTATCAATCTATATAAAATATTACCTCCATCACTCTGCAGATCCCTTATTCTTCTTAATTTTTTTTTACCATAGCTCTTAACTCTCTGACATATTATATATTTATTATTGTGTCTTTTCACTCCTACTAAAATGTAAGCTTCCTGTAAGCAGGGGTGTTGTTTATTTTGTACATATGAATCCCCAGCACTAGCAGAGTGACTGGTACATGATAAGCATTCAATAAATAATTATTGAATGAATACTTCAACAACTGAATGATATCAAGTCCCTCTGTTAGTGTCTCTGCAATTCCCTTGGCCTTCTCCTCCTTACTGCAAGATGGCTGCAGCAGCTCCCACCATCACACCTCACACAACCACCTTCAGAAGTAGGAAGCAGTGGGGACAGAGCCGTTTTCCTCCTGAAATTCTCTCTTAATAGGGAGACAAAAAGCTATCCTAAAATCTTCTGGAAGACTTCCCTTTATATTTTGTTGACTGGAACTGAGTCAGGGGCTACCCCTATCTGCAAGAGAGCCTGCAAAAGTAAAGATGTGGCTTTGCCAGCCTTTAGAGAGGGAGACAGGGAAGAGAGAATAATATGATTAATAGAACCACCATGCCTATAAAATGCCATGCTTAGCACACCCCAGTTACATCACATGGCTGATTAAAGAGGTGGCAAACCGTGAGATCCGGAAGCAGTCAGTACAGCATTTTCACCCTCTAATGCTCCTGTTTGGTATTGGTTTTGGTTTTGGTTTTGGTGAGGAAGATTGACCCTGAGCTAAAATCTGTGCCAGTATTCTTCTATTTTGTATATGGAACGCCACCCTAGCATGGCTTGATGAGTGGTGCATAGGTCTGCACCCGGGATCCGACCCTGCAAACCCCAGGCCGCCAAAGCGGAGCACAAGAACTTAACCACTATGTCACTGGACTGGGCTCGTGCTCCTGTTTTTCCCACCTTTCACACCTTGAAAATGTAGCCGTTTATATGACTTATCTTTCCAATTTAATTACTAAGTCATTAAATAAATCATTTTCACATAATTATGTGGAAAAAATTACTTACGTAATTCTATGTGAGAAGGTTGAGAGAAGGGTGTATTGAAGGGAGAACTGGGTAGACAGATGAAGGAAAATAGCCAAAGGCATGCGTACCTAGGAGTGGGACAAGATGAGAAAGGCCAAGAAGAGGTCCGTGGAGAAATGAATGCAGCTGTGCATAGAGGGAGAGGTGGAGGGTGAGGACGGGAGCCAGAGGTGACACTTTCCTACATATCTCACATCCTATTCATGCTTTTACAAAAGAACCAAGACCAGGTTTTTACATATCATTCATAAATCAGACACTCAAAATGTTGCATGGGAATTTATTCTTCCTTTTCAATAATTTACTGAAGCTCAGTTCCTGGCGTGTCGATGCTGTGGCCCATGACAGCGTCCTCCAAGTTCTAAGGGAGTCTGGAAAAGACACTAGGATTTAGATGCTCAAATAAGCTCACCTCTTCACATCTTTCGTAAGCTATCAAGTGGCTTAATACATCAACCAGAGCGAAGACGCGTGTTTCAGGTCTGAAATGGGGTCAACAGATGAGAAAGCAACCTGTGCGGGAGTCTGAGTAGGGAGGGAGGAGGCGAGGAGAGCCTCCCTACCTTTCAATCTCAAGCATTCTGTGTCCCATGTCTCCAATTCCTGGGCACAAGAGAAAATAATGGCTCAGAATTCCAAAGCCCTAGAAGCAGAAGGTCCGAAAGCAAAGACCTGAAGATACCAGCACTTGCGCTACTGGCACGAGCAGACTTGCCGGTGAGCCTCATGCTGCCATCACGCAGACATCGGGTGACTCCACTGTTGGCTCCTGCAGCCGTTTAAAGAATAAGCAGGGTTTTTCATGTTTCGTAATGACATTTAGGATGACATGCGACGCAGACATTTTAAAATGAATGACATATTTGAATGCCTAGCTGGAGATCTCAGATATCTTTTGCAACAAAGTGTGGACGAGAAACAGGTAAAATAGAATTAATGAAAATCACTACTGGATGTGAAATCTGTCCAATGTGACATCCCGGATAAGGACTCAGGCCTGTTGCCCTCAGTTTACATATAGTGCAGCTTAATATCAAATTGGCAGCTTCTCCAGTCTGTTAGAAAATGGTCTTCAGTTCTTTCTGTTGAATTATCAAAAACGAAAATGAGAGATTGAGCACTAACGGTGAGCCCATTGCCCTTGAGATAATTTGAGTCTTCACCAAGTTCCAGTGCTTGTCATGCATGAATCCTTGACTCAGCTGTTCTCTGAGAGGTAAGAAGGACAGGCTGCCTGGTTTTATATTCCAGCTCTGCCATGCATAGTAGTGTGACTATGGCAGGTTACTTAACCTCTCTGTTCTCCAATTTTCCCATCTCTTGTGAAGATCTAGCTTTTTAGGTTAATGTGAGAATTAAACAAATTAATGAATAATAAATACTTAAAATAGTGTCTGGTAAATGCTGTGTAAATGTTAGCTACTCTTGTTATTGCTGCTCCTCAAAGTAGATAGATAGGTGATCAGTGAATGGACTCTTGGAAATATATGATGGAAATGAATCTTTGACTAAGTAGATTTAAGGACATAGAGGGAACATAAATATTTTATTTCTAAGTAAAAAATAATTGTAAAACCCATTAATAAGAAATTGTAGCATGATATTTATTTCAAAAGACATAAAAGACGTTGCCTTGTGTAAACTGAATCACAGATGCCCATTTCTCTCTGGCGTGGACTGTACTGAAAACTTGGCTCTTTGCTGAACTGACTGGAAAATTTATCTAGAAACTAATCACTCAATCCAGGAAACTAAATCATTGAAACCAGGTTTTTAGGTTTTTAGCTCAAGTGACTTTTTTCCTCTGCCCAAGCTTCCAGCAGGAGCACAGAACCAGTTGAACAGGTATCTTCCAGCCTGCCTGGAACAGCCACCTGTCCTTTTTTTTTGTTTTGGGGTTTTTTTTTTTTTTTTTAGCAGATAACTAATCTTTTCTCTTCCCAATGGCTTCCTGAAGCTCAGCTTCTTAATGTTAAACTTTGAATAGTGATTTTCTCTGCCTCATTGTTAGAAGAAATGTCAAGAATCCTTGGGCTACTGATTCCCAATATCCTTCTTATCCAGCTAACCCATCATCTTAGAGCCCAGAGCCTGGGAATTTGCATATAAAGTACAGCAAGGTTATGTGCAGTCAATTGGCCTGTGATGGGCCCAGCGGCACAGACGGCTCCGTGCACAGCTGCCGCAGTTCAGTACCCACCTCGTGTGCGTGAGGGACTGCAGTGTGGGCCCCAGGAGTCTTTGGACTCCTGCTTAATGGCATTATCATGGTGTCTCATGAATATCCAGGTCGACCATTGGAGATAACTCCTGGACTGGTTGGAAACAGCACTAACATCTCCAGAAGGCCTGGAAACTACTGAAAAAAATACATAAAAGAATAGAAGCCAATTCAAAGGAAAAGAAATACATAAAGAGCTCTGCTACCAATGAAGAATCCGTTTTTTTGCTGAGTTACCTTTTCCTGCCCGCCCATCCCAGTGTAACCTCCCCAGGGCCACCAGAATTGTTTCTAGGGCCCATCTGATCACGTCACTCCCCTGATTCAAGCTTTCTCTACCACCTGCCAGATAAAGTGTCAATTCCTCAGCCCTTCGCTTTGGCCTTGATATCAGATCCCATTATACCTTTCAGACCTCATCTCCCACTGCTCCCTCCCTCTCTCACCCTACCGCCCCCAGTCCCCGCACCATATGTTCTAGCCACATTGAACTACTTAAAATTCCCTGACCATGACAGATGTCATCTTGTCTCCATGTCCATTACGCCCTTATGCCTCCTGTTTCAGGGATAAAAGCTCCTCGTATTTCAAGTCCAAGTTCAAATGTTACCACTCCAAAAACGAAGTGGCGTTTTCCCTTTCTTTGCTTTCATTGCGTTTCATTCATAACTTTCTAAAATAACGCTTGTCATATGTGCTTTTCTCTCTTCCCCAGTAGATCGTGAACTCCTCAGGATCAAAACTATTGCGAGTTTCATGGCTTCTTATCCACATTTGTGTCCCTAATACCTAAGTCAGGACTGCAGGTGTATCGTGGTTAACTAAATCTCAGAGGAATGAAAATATGAAGGCGCTTGCCTTTGTTTTATTTTCTCTCTCCTTTTCTACCATTTGGCATTTCTCACCAGGGAGTCATTTTGCTAATCACAAGCACCAGCTCTTACTGCTCTGATCCGGTGCCACAGTAAGACCTCAGACGTGATGAAAGTAAGGTGCGCCTCGCTAACTCCTTGAGGGGAAATGAAGGATGTTTTGTGGACACTCCTAACACCAAATTATAACCTGATAAAAACAGCTGCCCTATCTCACCTGCTGTCATCAGTACTGTTTCAGAAGCCGCTTGCAATTTAGGCTTTCTGACAACTCAGAAGCTGTTCGGCAGCCTCCCCGCTGATTTGCTTTCTGGCAGAGCTGATAATGTACCGGCTTGTAGTCAGAGGGCCGGAATTCTGGTCTCGGCTCTGTGGCTTGAAATCCGTATGACTTCATGTCGGACACTTAGAGCTGAGTCTCTCTTTCCTTGTGTGCAAAACAAGGAAAATGATCGTATCCCCCAGCCCTGCTGACCTTGCTGGAATCTTATGAAGTTCAGAGGATGTAAAGAGTTTGAAATCACTGTACAAAATAGAAAATTCACCAAGGGGATGGAAGGTAAGTAATACAGTATTATTTATACCTTGCTGCTGACTGTCAGGTGTTCCACAACTGTTTTCTTCAGGAAGATCAAATTAAACACAATGTCTAAAATACAGGAATTTCTACAGGAAGATCCAATTAAATACAATACCTGAGACATATTCTATGATCCAGGTGAAAACCAACCTCCACCACCAGTAACCTGGGACCTTTGCTGGGTGGTCCCCCTTCAAGGTGTGTTGACTAGTTGTCACCATTGGTACCACTTATATGTGAGACCACATGTCCACATGACTTAGCTTGGCCACATGAGATTTGTTGGGCATTGAATACAGGCCAAATAAAAGCCAAGTCCTAGAAATATCTGTGCACCTATCAGAGAGGTGACTAACTAACCTGCATGGACATTTCTGGTTATATCCCTTGATCAATGGGATGCCTCTATGTCATTAGACATAGAATAGGACGTATAGTCTTATTCTGCTTAGAACAGGACTATAAATCTGTCTTGATTAGAGTCATCAAAAGTCATGTGGGATAAATGACAAGGAAAGCTGCCGTAGAGATTAAAAATAATTACAGCTAACACCTACAATGTGGTCACTATAGACTAGGCACAATCCTTGGGAATTGTCCTAAAATCTCTTTACCCACAAAAATCCCTTGGGGCAGAGTCCCTTGATAGCCCTATTCTACAGTTGAAGAAAATCAAGTCATTCACCTGAAGAGTGTAGAGCGAGGATTCAAACCCAACTCTGCCTCACTCTACAGCCTAGATCTTAACTCTTAGTCGGGTCCTGACCTATGTGAGGTCCACTGGCAGCTAAAATTCCCTGAGGATTGTTGAGAGTTCTTTGGGTAAAAGTGTCAGGAGTACATTTACTCTGTATGGTTTCTCTGTACAGTCAATCAGTTGAGATGGGAGGAAGCACCTGGATGATCATTTTTTTTCAGATTGTTGTACTGTGGCTAATTGCCTATCCAAAAACCTTTCTCTACTTCTTCCTCTATAAAAGAACCCCACTTTTTTTCAAATTGGCAATATGCTATCTAAAACTTTTAATGCCCAGCCTCCTCCAGTGCTGTCTGTGGCTATGTGACTATGTTTTGAGCAGTGAGATGATAATGGAAGCATTACTATGAGATAATTTCATGGTATTTCAAGAAAAGGGAGTTAACACAGCTTCGAGGGGCACCCTCTTTCCTCCTGCTTCTTCTGTCCTGTTACATGAATTACAGAGGTGGCTGGAGCTCCAGTAGTTGTGTTGGACCATGAATGACATTGAAGATGAAAGTCAGATGCAGAGAGGGAGAAGGAGTCTGAGTTTCTGATTATTTTTGGGAGCGGTTATGTCAACACTGGACAGCCTTCTCTATCTTCTTTCATATTAGAAGAATATAGTATTTAAGTAGATATTATTTTGGTTTTCTTTTTATACGCAACCACAACTAATCCTAACTGATATGAAGATTCACTGGAAATTTTCTGGATTTGGCTCTGTTTCATAGACATTTCACTCTAGATTAGCGCCCAAACTACAGAGAAATAGTGTGGTTAATTCCATTCACTTTGCTTTGTTTTTAACTCAGAAAAAGAAATTTTAGGTTGAAAATAAGCTGAATTTATTGATTAAAATGAAATCTGGAAGTTAAATTCTTTTCCCAGCTCTAGTTATAATAAATGAGCCAAGAGGTATTGGATTTGAATCTAACTAAGAGGAAGAAACGACCATTTTTCAATCTTCAGTACTCTCCAAGTGGACACATAGTAGGAGGTTTGTTCTTTCTTAGATTGCACATTGAACATTATTTTCTGTACTATTGTAATAAATCACCTAAATCACCCACATTGAGCCTAGTTCTGAAAGTTGATTACTGCGGGCCAAAGAGTCCAGCCGGACTTTATCTGGGTCTAGGATAAATCATGAAATTTATAAAACCCAAGTACATTTTTGAGACACCTTCAAATTTTGTACGTTTCAGAACATTGTGAAATATGTCCATTAAATGTGATCTGAGGAGATCAATTTTTGGTGTGACTGTATGAGGAACTCCAGTGACCTACTCCCCAGTGAAACTTGTGAAAATTACTTTTAAAACATTAAAGCTCCTGGAAATGGCCCTAGGGGCAAGCAACAAATAAAGAAACATCTATAAAAATTCAGTAAGAAAGGTGAGAATCTGTGGTATTTAAATCACATGTAGGTAGATTGTTTCTTGCCACAAATTCCAATTCTGTTTTTAAACTCCTAAATTATATTCACCTTTTGCCTATTACGTTTCCTCCCTTTGTCTGGGATACAAGAATCTTAGAGCTTAATGAATGTAATGTTCAAGTATAGCTCCTCAGCAAGGAAAATTCCCAGCATCATGACTAGCCACAGTGGGCAATCCCAAAATATCAGCTACCGTCATCCTCGGTGGCATCATTATTATCACCTCCACCCCCCCCACCCCGGGTGCTTGACATCTCATCTGTGCCCCTCTTCTGCCTGGTTTCTAGTACTTTAATCTGAATGTATTTTTAGTTGTTGCAGGGTATGTGTATGTGTGTGCATGTTCATATGCATGTGTGCCTGTGTTTGTCTTCATGCTTGTGTTTGTGTGTGAATTGAAAACTTTCTAAATCCTTTAAAGAGGTAGTTAAGTTATGACTAAATAATCTCATTGAAGAATGCTACAGAGGCCTGTGATTAAGTACTGAAAGTTACAATAGCTTCACTAAGAAGTTCAAATGTGTTCCCACCCTTCTAGCTTCAAGCATAACAGCTGTAAAAGTCCACCTTTCCGCTCCTTTTATTCCCAGATGAGTGTGTTAGGTGTCTCTGTTAAGCCTTGGAGGGATTTTCAGCTCCCTGCTGGAAGGAGAAAGGTAGAGAATGTGGTTTTCTCCTTATTAGATTTGTGAAATTTAAGTATGTTAGGATTGTCTGTTTTGGAATATGGAACCAATGAGACTATTTATGGACTATTTAAAATATCAAAGCCTTAAAAAAAGCCACTAGTGGGGCTGGCCCCATGGCCGAGTGGTTAAGTTCACGCACTCTGTTGCAGGCGGCCCAGTGTTTCGTTGGTTCGAATCCTGGGCGCAGACATGGCACTCCTCATCAAACCACGCTGAGGCAGCGTCCCACATGCCACAACTAGAAGGACCCACAATGAAAAATATACAACTATGTACTGGGGGGCTTTGGGGAGAAAAAGGAAAAAATAAAATCTTTAGGAAAAAAAAGCCACTAGTTAAGGAAACCCCAGAATTTCTCGGGACATAGGATAAAGGTTAAAGTTGTTTTGTTCTGTGTCACTTGATAATATTCCCTCTGATTCTCCAAACCAAAAAAGCAAAATGAAACCTTAATTCAAAGTTGCCATTAGATAAGTTTAGTTAAACAGGATTTTGTTGTACTTGACTATTATCTTACCCCTAACTCAAGCATCTGAAAAATTATTTTCTATATTCATAACTCAATTACGTGTTGACTAATTTCATATTGAATTACTCATTAAAGCAAAGCTCATTAAAATGATGATATAAAATATGTTTGTTTTGATTGCTTTTGAACGATAGGAAAATTAAGTTTATTCATCTAAATATTCAAAAGAGAAGGTAGTATGAAAATTTGTGTAAAGAAAGTTAGCTGACCTTAATGCACCAAAATAAATACCTCTATTTAATAAATATCAGCATCTTTCACAGGGAGGTAAAAAGGAAAGCATTCCATTGTTAAGAGTAACGGATGTTATATTTTACTAAACTTAAATAGTGTAGTAATGAGTAATAATTGATCACTATTGTTCTGTTAGTTGTAATTGAAGAGTAACAGCAAAAAAGTATCTTACATTTAAGGAGTAATTTTTACTTCTTGAATTCCCAAGTATTACTAGTTTTACCTTCAATTATACTATAAGAAGAGATAGAGAAGACGTTATTCTCCCTTGTTTAGATTTCTTACTGAAAAATGGAACTAGAAGTTATGTACCTTTATTCAAGTTTGAAAGTTAAAGTGCTAAACTCTGGATCATCCAGCTGTTTTTTTAGCATCATTTAATCACGGGTTTGCTGCTTTTCTTGAACAAATCAATTAAATGTTCTGTACTCTGGATTATTAAACAGGGAAAATGCGCCAGCTAACCTTTTTCTCCAGAAACATCTGAGTGTTCTCCCCTCTTACTGAACAAAATAGCCTGTTTAATATCCATTACTTAGTTCTTCTTAGGAGGCTAGAAGCTAGCTTGTTGAGGTCAGACGTGATCTTACTTACCTTTGTATTCCCCTTGAACCTTAGTACAATATCTTACAAACATCGCAGATACAAAATATATGCATACGAAATGCGTGATGCATGAATTAACTAAGTCAATAGTTATCAATTCAATCTTCATGCAGTCCTAACAGTGTTCACACAACTGTCAATTGTGTGTAGCTCTACAATTGCTGCTCCCCTCTCTCCAGGAGAAATTCCTTCTTTTGACAAGCCAATGTGTCTCACTCCAGATGATCAGGCAACAAATCTTTGTTTGAGAAAGATCTATGAGCACAAAGGATGCAATTCATAAAAGGATCCAAGGAGCACTATTTGTTTCCCTTCAAACTGAGCACTGGGGTTGCCTCTTATCTGTCTTTTCAGCAGCATTATAATTTAGAATTATGGTTAATACCTACTGGATTCAGTTGATAAAGTGTCTACCAACATTCAGGAATCTGAATGTAAATGGTCAAGTAGCTTAAATAAGAGAAAAGCCCTGGACCTGGAGACGGAAGCCTGGGGTTATAGCCTGAGTCTGATACTCACTAGCTGTTTGAGCCTGGGTAAATCACTTTGCCATTCTTGGGCTTAGTTTTCTAGTCCTAAAAACAAGGCAACGAAGCAAAATTGCTCAGGGAGTTTTCCTATGCCAACATACTGTGATTTTGTGATTCTAGGCAGGATCTCTTTAGATGGGACCAGGGTTTAAATGAACTCTTTTGGGAAGGGAACAAAATGAGGTGGGCAGTAATGGATTTAGAGGAGGAGGAGAGGGTTAAATTTTCAGAGAGTATTTCTACTCACAAAACTCTCGCACATGGTGGGGTGGGTGTAGAGGGTGCACTCAGGGTCTAGTTCTTTGTCACTCAACTGTCAACTTGGAGTCTGCCTCTCATATCATGTGGCACCTCTTCCAGGGAATGCGTAACTCTAGTTTTATGTCCTATGTACTTGCTGTGGATAAATTGTGTAATGAAAAAACTATGGCGGTTTCGTTCTGCAGGAAGCATGAACCACTCATTCTGCAATTGTTCTGTGTATGTTTCATATCCAGGGACGCCAGGCAAAGGTTTGGCATCATCTGTGTTCAATCACTGTCAGAGACCGGAATTGCAATTTCTGCCCCTGTTTCCACTTGGCAAGAGTCTTTTTTGTGCGCATGCCTAATGGTATGCAGTCTCCAGAAGAGTGATTGATTGCCAGGTGCAGGCTTGATTAAGCCAGTGCAACTCTGGTTCCTCCAGCCCCATAGTGCAAGAAGAAAAGCATGCATTTTCTATGAGGACACTGTAGCTTTCTTTGGCTTTGCAGCACATGACAAAAATACCCTTGAGTTAAAAGTAAATAATAACCTGTGTGTATACTGAATAAACTGGACTCCTTCATGGAAGCAGAAAATGGGGAAAATAAGTTACTGTCAGGACTCAGGGAAGAAATTGAAGCATAATGTTCATTTAAAAAGACTGCTTCACTAGTAGTGTCTTTCCTGTGCTCTGCTTATTTAGCCAAATAAATGTGACGTGTGCATATCTCAACAAGTTATATCTCAACCTTACTCTGGCCTTAAAACCTACCTGTGCCTAGGGTAAGAATAAAAGTAAAAAATAAATCTATCTTAGGGCTGGCCCAGTGGCATAGTGGTTAAGTTCACGAGCTTTGCTTTGGTGGCCCAGGATTTGCAGGTTTGGATCCAGAGTGCGGACCAACACACTACTCATCAAGCCATGCTGTGGTGGTGTCCAACATACAAAAAAATAGAAGAAGATTGGCACAGATGTCAGCTCAAGGACAATCTTCATTAAGCAAAAAGAGGAAGATTGGCCACAGATGTTAGCTCTGGTCCAATCTTCCTCACCAAAAATAAAAAAGTACAAAATAAAAAAATCCATCTCTGAAAGTTTCAAAAAATATTCTAAGTGTTTGCTGAAGACTTGAAGAGAAGAAAAAGAATTGAATGAGATAACATAGAGCAAAATTTCCTAAAATCTTCTTTACGCATCTGTTCCTCAAAGTTTCACTTACCATCCCTTCCTCCCAAAGGGAGACTATCCAAAATTCCATATTGCCATCTAAAGCCAGGATCTCCTGGTGATATGTGGTCCTTCTCATCCATTCTGGATATGGCAATTTGTGGTTTGAAAATATAGGAACGACAAGTTCCTGCCACCACACCCTAGCCCACCGTAGAGGGATGCACCTGGACAGAGTGGTCAAATAAAAGCTCCCCTTCTGGATAAGGAAGTATGGCCAACTCTGGAGGCAGTGGTCCAAGGCAAGGATGGGATACTAATGGATGGGTCTTGTGAAGAACTCTTGTTCTGTAGGGGAGGAAATTCTTAATAAACCTTGGATCTGGTTTCTGGGAAGGACTCCCTAGTCTGCTGTTTTCTATGGCTGCTAGCTCTGCCCTCTGGGAAGCTGGAGGCTCAAAAATTTTTATGGTCGAGAATTTTTACAAAACAAAAGAAACTGATAAATACAGACAACAGATTGGTGGTTACCAGAGGGGAAGGGAGTTGGAGGAGCATGAAATGAGTAAAGGGGGTCAATTATATCGTAACAAATGGAAACTAGACTTTTGGTGGTGAGCACATTGTAGTGTATATAGATGTTGAACTACAATATTGTACACCTGGAACATATAATGTTATAACTCAATGTTACCTCAAAAAAAGAAAAAAAAGGCTTTTTAAGGCCAGGCTTATAGTTTCTCCTAGCAACGTGTTTCCATCAAAAACATAGCAGGCTTCTGATCTGCTGGTTGCCCATCCATTGCATGTGCCAATGACCATACCCAAAGTCCTGTCCTGGACATAGTGCCCCAGTTGGCTGTATTTCTCTGCTCCCTCCCACCTATGCTGAACTCTCTCAACTTCACAGCATCCCAAAGCAGATCTAAAACCATAGATTTGGGTAGAAAGTAGACATTCTTAATCTGATCTGTGCTACAGGACTGAATTTCTTCATTAAATTGGTAAATTCTTACAGAACTTTTTTGCTCAAAGCCTTTTTATTTCTTGCTGTTTGGAGTTCAGGAGCAGTGGGCTGTTTGGACCCAAACTTCTAGATTCCTATCACCTTCTACTTCTACTTATAAACCAGCCAATCCTTGCTCATACTTGTTTCTTCTTTACAATACCTTGCTAAATGCACCATCACACACAATGCACATGCAACCATTTTGGCTTTTTCTAACCTAGTCCCCTAGAACTGCAGACGTGAAAGACACTGGTTCTGCCTTCCAAGTCACTAAAGGTAAGAATATTACCAAAAGTTTTGCCGCTGTATCACATGGGTTGTTGTCTTTCCAGTCACTGATATCTGTTTCCTCCCCAGCAGATGTTTGACCACTAAGACAAATTTAAATATTTTAGAGTTTTTTTTCTTTCACAGCAAAGTTCCACTTCCAGAATTAATTTCTGGCTGGTGTTGGGGAAATAAGCCAATCCTGCCAACAAAAAGACCCTTCTCTACCAATATAGAAGAGAGAGAGAGAAAATATGATGTATTATTGAGTAAGTGTTGACATACTTACAAGCACGTAAGGTAGTAGAAAAATGACTACAAAGTCTGAGCAGATCTCACTCAAATTTATCTAGTAAAGTAGTAGAAAGAGCAATTAAAACTTCTCTTATCTCCTTGAGAGACCAAGGAGCTAAAGCTTGTGACAGTCTCCATTCATCTCATGAGAGGCCCCTGAGCTAATTCCAGAGGTACAGTTTTACACAAATAGAGGTTATTTGGCTCATGACCTTGGAGATACCTCTAGATTGTAAAAACTGGAGACAGGGCTTAATCCTTAGCAAGACTTATCTTTATTCCACAGGTTAGAACAAAAATTCAAATTTATTATGTCTCCAAGGGAATACTAAGAAAAGGGAGACAGTGGAAAATGGTCTCTTTGCTCTGTATAAATGGGAAAAATCATTTTCATTTACGCTTACATTAGCTAGGGTCATGATAATAAATAGAACTAATGGTGCCCAAACAGAAGTTTGTTATTTAATAGTTTCTAATAGTCCAAGGTAGGTGTTCCTGGTCTGCAGTCAGCTCTCTTCGCCACTGTCATTCAGGGACCCATGCTGACAATGCATCTGCCATCCTCAACCTGTGATTTACAAGATCACCCTGGGGGCTGCCATCCTAGCTAGCCATAAAGGGAAAAGAGCACGGAGGAGGCACTCCTGTTTCTTAAAGGCCTCCACCTAGAAATGATACCCATCACTTGTGCTCACATTCCAACGATTCAGTCATATGCCACACTTACCTGAAAAAGAGTCTGGAAAATGGGGTTAAACTCTACCAAGGAAAATTTACTGCCAGAGGAAATTAATTTTGTAAATAGCTACTCACCCCTACCACAAGACATTAGACAAAGCCAGATGCAAGCCAGAGCATAGGACCTGCAGACAAATTAGTTAAAAGGCAGCGCTTTAAAAACTGTTCCCTTTTCCGCTCTCTGGAGCAGCCTCCCCACCCACCCAGCTCACTCCTCCTAGAGCTACAATCTGGCAACACCCCTGGTAGGACTACAGCAGCAGTCCCTTTCGTACGGAGTTCCTCCGCTCATACAGAAGTCAGCCTCAGTCTGGATGAGGGTGGTGCTGAGGGAGTCACTCAAAATTGCCTTTGCCCAAACCTGTTCTAAATGGATCTGATTTAAATGCTCTAGGCTCTGAGATCCAGAGAGCTTAGATTCCCCCGGCCAAGTCTCCCCCTACTTCAATTACCAGCCTCCACCTATTTTTTGCCAGCCTTGTAGTAAACTTTTTAGACTTGAAAATGTCCATTGCTTGTCTCCAGGCACTCCTTCACCTCTCCTGTAAAGCAGGGACCTTGCCTGTCTTGGCTCATCATGGAAGCCTCTCAGTCACAGCTACTGAAGCATTTTTGTCTGGAGATATGAACGGCCCCTGATCTAATCCATTTCCCAGAGCTCCCCTCTTTCTCACTTGTATTAACCGTATCTCTTTATTTTCTATGTTTTAATGCTATGACATCTGGGGCTTTGCTGACACTGGAGGAACTGTTGCTCCCAGGGTAGCCAATTCCTGGAGATAGTAAACAACTCTCCTGGGAGTGTGCCTTTTGAATGCAAAGCGACCAGTCCAGAGCCCACTCCCCAAATCACATCCTTGATTGGAGCTCTCACACTCCTGTCCAGTGAATTAGTCAGGGTTATCCAGAAACAGAATCAGTGGGATATATATGTGTGTGTGTATGTGTGTGTGTGTGTGTGTGTGTGTGTATCTGTATCTATATCTGGATCTATTGATTTTAGATATAGAGATTTTAGACATAGAGATATACAGATTAGATATAGAGAGATTTTATTTAAGGAATTGGCTCATGTGATAGTGGTGACTTAGTAAATCCAAAATGTGCGGGGCAGCCTGGCAGGCTGGAGGCCCAGGGAAGAGCTGCAGTTTCAGTCCAAAGTAGAAAAGTAGTTTTCTGGCAGAATTCCTTCTTACACTGAGGAGGTCAGCCTTGGTTCTATATAGGCCTTCAATTTATTAGCTCAGGCCCACCTATACTATGGAAGGTAATGTGTTTTACTCAAAGTCCACTGATGTAAATGTTCATCTCATCCAAAAAGACCTTCACAGAAACATCCAGAATAATATTTGACCAAATATCTGTGTCAACCATGGCCCAGCCAGGTTGACACAAAGTTAACTATCATAGCCAGGTGCCAGATAACTAGGGATAGCCCCTCAACCCCAGAGCCTGCTGCAATTATTCAAACTAGTCAATCCTAAGCCTGCTTACCCTGATTCACCCATTTCTTCCCACAGAAACCACAATGAAGGCTCTTGTCTGTGTCTGCCCCACTCCCTCTGCCTCCCGATCGGCCCTGGGTCTTCTCCACATGGCTCCCCTGCGTTGTGTGCTGTGCCTCCTGTTTCTAGGGCTCTGTGAAAACAACAAACTTCCTCCTTCATGATAGTCATTTCCATGTCTGCATGTCTTACCATATCTGATTAAAACAAATCCCAGGTACCCATAACACGTCCCTAAATAGGATGCTCTTAGTATTTTTCCCACAGTGGAAGTTTTATTCCTGGAAAACCATCTCAGATTGTGGAATTAAAAACCCTCCTCATTTCTGTCATATGTGAAATGGCTTTCACCCTCTTACCCTAATGTGTTAGCTCTTGCCTCTGAGCCTCTCGTATCTTCAGACTAGCAACATAGTGGTATCTGGTATCACAAGTTGAGGGCAAAACCAACCACTGCATATTCTCTTTCTCCAAGAAGAATTATCCTCTGAGGCCTAGCCATACTCCTATGCAATCTTGAAGCAATCTGGAAGCCTCCATCCCCTGGACCTTTCAAATAGAATCAACTAATTCTCCCCATGGCCTTGCTTTCTCTAAGAAAGAGCTCTGTGGAGGTAGTTGTCAGACTTCATCCTCACTCCCTCAGATCCAAAGCTTATATTTGTAATTACCAAGGGTTGGCAGGGCAAGGTTGGTTGCTACACTTGAACCTGAATAATTGACCCTTCTAACTCAGGCCATCAGCTCTCTGTATCTCTTCGGCCCTTTATGAAAACTCAGGATATGTGCTGTTGTCCTTCCACAGTATCTATATCCATGGTTCATACAACTGAATTATGTCTTGATTAATCCTTGCCTACCCCAATCTAGCTACCTCTTGAAAAGGAAGCTTTCCTGGTTATCTTCCATGTTCCATCCCCACCCTCATACTGATTCTCTTCTCTTTTCTCCCCTGCCACATGCCCTAGGATGCTCTGACTGTATAACCTGAGCTCCCTTGCAGACTGGCTTCTGCTCGTGCAGTGGAAGGCACTGGCAGGAGAGAGGAGGGTTGGATATTTCTTCCTCCATCCCTCCTGCTTCACTGAAGCATTTCTGATGGTTGCTGCAAGTCTCTAAAGCTCTACTTTCCGAAGGGCAGGCCCTTCTCTAGGGTTTCAGTTCTCACTGGCTTCCAGTAAAAGTAATTTCCCCCCTTGTCCATCAGCTCTGGAGAAGGGTGGTGGTGGCAGCAGTGGTAATGTCTTGCCATTGTTGCTGGTCTCTGGATGCCTCACCTTGATTCAATTTTTTCCTTAACCCAGCCCACACCTCTGGAAATAGTCCCCTCAATAATGTCTTTTCATTGGAAACATCTGAGTGAATTATGCTCCCTGACTCAAACAGGGCCTCTGCAACCCACAAGAGTGTGACAAGCCCAGTGAGAAAAAGAAAAGCAGCCCCTGACACGGCCAGGGGGACCTGGCCTAACACACCAAGGCCTCAGTGTAGTTAGGAGCTGGCCTGCCGCTCACAGCTAGGCCATGTGTTCTCCCATTGGACACAAACAGCCTGACAGAATGCCAAGACCAGACAAGGTCACTCGGTGACCAGGATCAAGTGAAACTAAACAAGACTGCTTCGTAATTTTTTCTAAGCACAGACGAAAGCAAAGTCACCATGCAAACCACAAAATACCAAACATGCCCCTCTCCTGGCTGATGTGAGTGACTGTTGCGTCCTCACCAATCACAGCTTTAGCTTTGCTTTAGTCTCCCCTTTTAGACAAGATGTATTAAGACACCCAGTCACAGAATTGTTCCCACTTCTTCACAGCACCCACTCCAGAGCAAACCCACGTTTTCTTGGATCCTCTTCCAAAGTGCCTAACCACAGTGCAAATCCTCTACATCTTTTCTAATACCCTCTCACTGAGACACTCCATGGCTCCCCATGGTGGGAATCTCCCTCACTTCAATAAGTGATAAACCCAACTTCTTCAACTACAGGTGTGCTCCTGGCAGCATCGACACAATCTGTACCAGTTGGTCTGAGATCTTTGATTCAAGTTCTCTATTATGTTTATTCCAAGCAAAATTGATGGACAGAAACCCCATTACAAAAGCCCTCAGATTGGGCAGTGGCTGGAATGGCCACACCTAGAGAAATCTGCTTTCTGGAAAACTCTGTGGTCATCTAGCCTACCTCAGTTCTAAAAAACAAGACAATCCAAACTAGACAACCACTGATGCATATGCGTAGCAATGCCTGATGGAAATGCGCAGCCACCAGAGACAACTCCAGGGGTGTGATGCAGGTGAGACTGGCAATAAGAGATACTCCACCTACGAGCTGTGACACTGAACCAACATGTCAGCCAGCCAAAGCCCATTAAAAGCCATAAGCATGTGGGCCAGCCCAGAGGTGTAGTGGTTAAGTTTGCACACTTCACTTTGGTGGCCCAGAGTTTGCAGGTTCACATCCCCAGCACCAACTTAGCACCATTCATCAAGCCATGCTGTGGCAGTGTCTCATATACAAACTAGAGGAAGATTGGCCCAGATGCTGCTCAGGGATCATCTTCCTCAAGCAAAAAGAGGAAGATCGGCAACAGATGTTAGCTCAGGGCCAATCTTCCTCACAAAAAAAAGGGCCTAAGCATGATCTTGAGTTCTTCTGGTAGCTTATATGAGCACGTTTCCAAAGTACACAAGTATTTAGAATAGTTACTCTTCGATTAGAGATGGTCTTGGGAGGCTTCAAGACATTCTGTATTTTTTCTCATCTCAAACATCCAGGATGCTATCAAAAAGGTGCATTTCAGGTATTCTGCTTTCCTATGGCCAAGATGCTTTCCTAAAAATGTTAAATGTTCTCACCAAAGTGGCGTATTTTGTAGATACTAACATCCCATCCCTACCCATCTGTATTATCCATTACAACTCTATCCAAAAGATCTCCTATTTTCACAGACTGCCTAGCCATCTGATCTCTGACCATGTCTCCTAGTTTAAATTCTTGTTTTAGGAAGTGTTTTTCAAGCATGCACTTACACGTTCACAATAACCTGTCCATCACATACCTCTCCTAGGCCACAAACAACCTGGAGTAGTCAACGGGGCCTTAGAATATTGCAGATAATAGGACTAGTCAATCAACCCCGACCCACAGGCTTTACCTACAGTAACACACCCTGTTTCTCTACACAGACCACCCTCTTTCAAAGCAAGAGGGTTCCTGGTGTAGCCTCAGAGTATGTAAAAGGACATAGAAGATATTCTCCCTTGTACCAAAGAGTAGAGAACATGCCACCGAGGCATCTAGGATGGGAGGTGATGCACAAAGCCCTCGCACCTGCTAAAAGCTGGAGGACTGTGACCTCAAGTCCTTTAAGTTAATATACATGGTCAGTCTAGTGGTTTTAACTTTGCAACTCTAACCACCCTCCTTTATGATTTCTGTCCACCCTATTCACACCACTCTCAGCTCCAACGGGCCGGTCAAGACTCTGTTCTGTGCATCCCCCAGATCACAGAATCTAAGATGGGTGACCTGAACACGTTGTCAAAGGCCTTCTGTACTCTTGCCAATACCATGGGACTTCGAAGTCCTGGATGGTGAGAATGTATGGGATAGGACATGTGCTCTGGAATTTGGTGCACTCCCAACCCCTGGAATGAATCTGAAGGAGAGCTTTGGAAATAAGAGTGTCCTCTCACATCTGACGTTGTAAAAAAGAGCCCATCCTCTCATAAATTCTCTTTATATAGAAACGTCAAATCTCGTGAGATAACAGTGTCTGTTTTCGGTAAGTGCCCTGAACTGCTGTTCACTTTTTTCAAGCTACTGATTCCAATTCCAGATTTCAATGTTGATTCTGATTCCCAGTTGGTGGTATATTTGGACTTCTCTCTCTATCATATTGAACTCAGCCTTCTGACTGAACGTAATGCCTCCCTCCATCCTCTCCTTCTCCGAGGAAAGCTTCCTCAGCCCAAACCCAAGTAGACTCTGCACCTGGCGTCAGCTCTGGGAAGCGCTAGGGATGTTAGAAACTTCGGTAGCTCCTACTCAAAACCTTCCACTCTTCTCCCTTCTCTCTTATATTCTGGTCACAGATCCATCCGTCCATCTACTTACCCAATCACTCATTCAAAATTTTTAAGAATAACTATATGCCAAAGATTACGTTAGACTCTTGGAATAAGATAGGGAATACGTCATAAAGTCTACAATATAGTGATGAAGAGCAGCTTTCAAAACAAAGAAAAATTGCGTAAAATGTGGTGTGGTGTATGCTATACTCAGAAGTACAAACAGCAGGTTGTGGGAGCTTGGTGGTCGCATCTGCCTTCCTTCCCACCTCCTTCACCTCTAAGACTCCTCGCTGATCCTCTCCACGGTCCTCCTCCAACACAGTATGCAACGCCTGAGCCTGCTGTGTGCCCTACACTGACACGCCTCCTTCTCGTCACCCATCTTTTCTCTCTTTTCCTCGCATGTGAAATAAGACCCCACAAGAGATATATTAAAATATGTTAGTCATTCCATGGGAAGCGCTTTCAACCAGATTTTGAGTGGTTGAATCTCAGTGTGGAAAATTTGGGTCGGGATAATGAGCTGTCTGTGTACATACACTCTCGGTTGTAGAAGAACAGATGCAGTGAAATGCTGGCTGTAATTGCTCTCTTTGGGGAATTCTGTGGGAGATAGGACAAAGTGATATTACTACTCTATTGGCTCAACCCCAAGAGTTTAAAAATGTTTATGTGAAAATACCAAAAAGGGATATGTGATACACTCTGACTCAAACACAAAAATGACTCGGACCAAAGTGCTGGAAACAGTAATAAAAAGCAGATACGTTTGCCTGCATAAGTAGAGCCATATAATAGGCATGGTTAGGCATATACCAGAGTCCCTGCCCAACCAGGTAGGGTCAGAGCCCGTCACCTTGGGGTGCCCTAGTATTTGGTGGCTGCATGACCATCGCTCACAGAGACTGAGGCAGGCTGTCCAGGAGTACTGATCAGAAATTCTTTCATTTACTCATTCAAAAAACATTCATGACGTGCCTGCCGTATGCCAAGCACTCTGCTGAGCTGGAGATACAACCATGAACCTGAAGGACATAATCCGTGCCCTCTTGGAGCTGCTAAGAATAGCTAGAAGCTGGCAAAGCTAGAGGGCAATAGGTGCAACCACAGTAGTGCTAACATTTAGCTTTGACGCACCAGGTACTAAGTGCTTTCCTTGCATTCATTCATTTAATACTCATCCCTACCCTAAGGTTAAGGTAATCATCGCACTTCTTTTATTTTTATTAAATTTATTATCCTCATCTTACAGAGAGGAAACTGAAGTTCAGAGGAACTAAGCAACTTGCCCCAGCTTGTATAGCTAGTAAGAGGCTGTTTTGCCGAAGCCCGTGCACTTAGGCACTATGCTCTCTGAAAGTTCCAAAATGAGAAAGCTGCTAGCAATCACCCAGGAGGGGAAAGCACATCTCTGCCTCCCCTTTTAAGGCTAAGAGGCAGGCAGGTAAGGATTGGAAGGAATGGTCGGCGGTCCCCACGTAAGCCCCATGACTAGACAGCCAGGGTAAAATATAAAAATGGACATCCACTGTCACAATGGATATTATTAAAAAGACAAGAAATAACACTGTTGGAGAGGATGTGGAGAAAAGGGAACACTCATACACTGCTGGTGGGAATATAGATTGGTGCAGCCACTATGGAAAACAGTATGGAGATTCCTCAAAATTTAAAAATAGAACTAACATGTGATCCAGCTATTCCACTTCTGGGAATTTATCCAAAGAACACGAAAACACTAATTCAAAAAGATATATGCGCCCCTCTGTTCATTGCAGCATTATTCACAATAGCCAAGACTTGGAAGCAACTTAAAAGCCTATCAATGGATGAGTGGATAAAGAAGAGTGATATATATATATATCATACACACACACACACACACACACACACACACAAATGGAATACTACTCAGCCATAAAAAATATGAAATCTTGCCATTTGCGAGAGCATGGATGGACCTTGAGGGTATTATGCTATGTGAAACAAGTCAGACAGAGAAAGAAAAATACCATATGATTTCACTCATATGTGGAAGATAAACACAGATACAGAGAACATATTGGCAGTTACCCATAGGGAAGGGGGTGAGGGGAGGATGGAAGGGGTAAAGGAGCACATGTGTACTGCGACAGATGGAAACTAGACTTTTGGTGGTGAACAGGATACAGTCTATACAGAAGCTGAATATGATGTACACCTGAAATTTATATAATGTTATAAACCAATATGACCTCAATTTAAAAAAGTATGAATTTTTTTTAAATGAAAAGAATAAAAATGGGCATCCAGCCCCTGCATCTTCTTCTCAGTTTTCTCCCATACCACTTGCCCTGACCTGCCTCCAGTTCCATGTTCCACTCTATTCTTCATCTGCCTTGCTTTAGACCTCAAGACTCCTTTCCCTTCATGGACTTGCCTGGCCCCTCAGGCCTAACCCTCCTGCTGCATTTCCACCTGTGAGCCTGTCTCCGGTCTGGACCACCCTCTGGTACTGCTCTCCACAGTTCTAGGTAAATGCATTTCCTAAGGGAGTACAACCCCAGGAACCACACCCGACAACTCTGCATGTTCACCTGGCCCTCGGGCAGGTCAAGAACACAGAGCATCCGATGGCTGTCCATGTCTAACACACCTACAGATACATACACTACAGGATGCATTTGAGGCTCCAGGGAAGACAAAGCCTCTAATCTTTGATTCTTCCTTTCTGCTATAATCTAAACCAATAATGCAATTAAAGATAATGTAGAGCTGTATCAGGAAATCTCTTTTTCACTTTCTTGCTGAGCTTGACTTATGGAGAAGTAATATAACAACTGATTTTTTCTTTTTCTTCCTTTGTTAGCAACTAAAACCAGAGTGACTTATTTTTCTCTCCTGGTTTCATTTAGGGATTCAGAAACCTTTTATTTGGTTCTCTGCAAAATTCCATTGTCTCTTTGGGGAGAAGGTTTCTCTCCTACCTTATAATCTTCTACTATCAGTAGGAAGCTAACATGGCATAAAGTTCTGGGAGAAAAGCCATCACCTTTGTCACTTGACAGCAACCAAAATGTGAGGTTTTGACAGATGACAAATTGATTGTGATTAGGGGAATTATTTAAGTCACAAAGGGCAAACTTGAAGGGTAAGATTTTTCTGTTTACAGGTGTAAAGCTAAAATGAACCTACAAATTGCTTGACAGCCATATTTTCCACTGTTTTTCAGAACCCATCTCTCCAGCTCCCAGCCAGAGAGCCCATGCTTTGTAGAAACGATATTCTTACCACTTTTTAGTCAATGTAGCATAATTCAATGGGGTGTAAGAGCTAGAAGGAAACTCTGAAATCACCTCGTCCAAAGAACTCATGGTCCTGTTGGAGAAACTGAGGTCCAGAGAGGAGAGCTACTTGGCAGAGGTTAGTTGGGGGGCCAAATTGCACCCTCAGCCTTGAATCTTGCTCGGTCAATTGTCCTTGCACTGGTTACCACTCTCTGTTCCCATACAATTCTTGGACATGCGGCAGTGAGGAGCTGCCCCCAACTGGCTGTACCCAGAGCTTTGCGTGAGTGTGTTGGAGGAGGATTGCTTTGTAAGAAACACTCAAAATAATTTAATTATTAATACTAAAGAAGAGCTCCAACAGCTGCTGCTGCTGCTGCTGCTGCTACCGAAGGCTCGTCATTCCCATGTCTTTAGTGACACCTCATTTATCAAACAGCATGATGAGATGATAACTTCGCAGAATAAGAAATGCTAACTTCACAGTGTCTAAATAAATGCCTTTTTCTTTTGGAAAAAAAAGTCAAAATGAAGTACATGTTTTCATCCTGTAAAATTGCACTTCTCCCTTTAACACTCTCCTCTTTTCATGGTAACATAAAATATTGAAAGGACCCAACTGCAAACTTACACTGGGAATCTATGTACATGTACACATATAGCTCCATATGTTTCTCGAGGACTTCTTGAAATAATTTGGGATGTGAAGGGTATTACAGAGAGAAGCCAAGCTTATTTCCATCTAAAAATTAATTTCAAAGATAGTTGTAACCATGCCTGCTGTATAATTAGGCATATACATTTTTAATAAAATTAAGAAGTAGCAACGACAGAGCAACATTATCCAAAAAGTGGCCCATCGTCTGGCGCTCCCACAAGACAATCTGTTAAAAACGGATTCTGTGGTCAAATGGATTTGAAAAACGCAAATAATATAGTCCCTTGAAAATTTACAATCCATATTAGCTTTTTATGGCTTTGAGGTGTCCTGCTGTCAAGACAAATGCATTTCCCAAGCTATTTTAGCGCGGAGTCATTTTAATTTTTCATGGAACACATTTTGGAAAATAATGTCACAGATAATACTTGTAAAAGATCAATAAGAAGTATTTAAAAAATTATGAATCCATTTAAAACAGTGAAGTAAAAGCAAGAAAATCAGTCTCCAGTTCTGGTACTGCCAGGTCTAGATGAGCGCTTTAAGTAAATACAAAAGTGGGCGTGATGTATGAAGTAACTGTTTTCAGACATTGGACAACAGGCAGCTCTGGAATGTGACTCCTAAGGGAAGAAGAATGCATTGAGTGAGCCCCAGGACGGAAGACTGGCCTTTAGCCCTGGGCTCTCTCTGGGCAGGATGCAAGGAGGGAGAGGCCCTAGCAGAAAAGTTTCCCTGAGCTGAAGAGCAGAGATCAGAGTGTGGCTGCCGAGGTAGCTGAGACTTGTGGGCCAGGGTACCAGAAGGAGGGAGTCACACAGAGAAGGAGCTCCAGGAATCCACATGGTGGCCCTTTTATCTTTGGCCAGATCCAATACTTATGCACAGGGGAGCGTAGTGAGACCTGACAGAAAAGAGCTGCTGGGGGAGCTTGTGAGTTCATGGGAGGTTCTGGACTCCCCACGGTGTGGAAAAGCATAGAGCTTGACCATCCCGAGTGAGGAGGCCTTGCTGAACACTGGCGGCTTCCCACAGAGAGCCAGCCAGACCCAGCCCTGGACTAAGGGCTACACTAGACGCCACCTAACAAAGCTTAAAAGCCAGCCTCAGACAGGCCCCACTGATCTACCAGTCAGCTACTTCCTGCCGTTACTAAATTTAACACTCCTTCCAGGAAGAAAAGTATCCAGATTTTCGAAAATGGAGCATTTCCAATGGCTAGCATACAATTAAAAAAATCACTACATATTTATCTTAAAAAAGCCAAAAAGATGTGACTCATAACAGGGTGGCAGTGGGGGCGGTCAGTAAGAACAGACCCAGAGATGACGGAGGCGCTGGGGTTAAGAGACAAGAGGATAGCATATGCATAAAACAGCTCTTGGGCATGTTTATAGATTTAAAGGAAGATAGAATAAATGAACAAATGGAAATAAACTGAAAAACACGATACCCGAAATAAAACCAAGAAACTCAAATAAGATGCAAATACATATTATTCCTTTCAACAAATACTTTAAAAGACATTTAGTTATTAATTACTTTCCATAGTAAAGTTTTCAGTTTTATGTTTATATTCTGCACTTGAATTTTGCAGATTATAAGGATTTAAAAGGAGCCCCAGAACAGTAAAAAAAAAAAAATCCTGGAAGTTGTGACTGAAAAAGACACAGAAATTACATCTAGATGTAAAAATTAGAACTTGGCTGTTTATGACAGGTTATAAATGACTCATTAGCCGGTTTAAGTAGGAGTCAAAAAGAACAGTTGCCTTAGTGAGAAGTAGTGAGAGAAAATATTTCCAAACTAAACTATGAAACAAGAGCAAGTCATAGGTAAAGATGGTGACCCACATATAAGGAGTGTTATATAATTTCATCTTCAATGAAAGCCAGTTCTTCACATTTCCAGGAGGTATTTGCCTCCTAGGATCTGATCCTTCCATATTATACTGTGATCAGCACGGCAGAGTTCCGCCTTTTGAGGACCAGCTTCTATCAGAAATCTTATAACATCCTCTGGATCTTGGTCAGGAACGTCCAACAGGCATTGCTAAATGAGGTGTGTAGTGTGTGTATGTCTGTGTGTGTGTATGTGTAATGAGGAGTTGTAGCCTGTAGGCTGTGGCTGCTCCTTGCAGGAACGAAGTCGGGGAGCAGGCAGAGCTGTGGTCCATCCTGAGAGGGGTAGTATCTTATCACTGACATGGTTTACAATCACCAGCACGTGATAATAACAAAGAATAGACTGACTTCTGGTTGGTTTTAATATCGTTTCAAAATTCTCTGTAAGGGTTACTTCCATTGCCCCCCTCCAACAACCCAGACCACTGCCTGAGTATTTTGCTTGTTACCTTCATAAGCTGTCCTTTATTTAAGCAGGCATCAAATAGTCAATGGGAACAGCGCGCTTGCACTCTTGCTCTACAGCAGACTTCATTAAGGGGCTGTGTTTATCCCAGGGGCTTTAATCTGCATTATTTGGACCTATTTTTAATTGTCCTCAACAGAGGAAATGTTCCTCTGCATAGACTCTGAGGATCATTTTACAGAAAAATCTGGTGAATTTAATAAAATTATATTTATATAGCAAGTAAATCATTTTTAAAATTCATTTTATTTATATCTCTTAGTGCTGCTGTATCCTTAGAGACACAGATAGATATTATTATTTTCATCTGACACACGATGAAACTAAGAGCCGGAAAGTGATTCTCTGAAGTCACGAAGTTCATTAGTGACAGTGAGGGGACCAGACTCCACTCTCCTATGGCCCAACTCTGCTTTCTTTTTGCTAAATTTTGCTACATCATTTATCTATTCAAATTAGTTACCCCTTTTAATACGAAACTATTGAGTGTTTTGTAGATTTAGACTTTTTTCTCTAATTTTCCCATTTAACCAGTAAGAAAGGCAAAGCTCAGGAACGTTAACCAGTTTGTAGAAAATAGATGGTTCAGTGACAGCACAGGTACTAGAATACAGGGTCTGTACTTTGTCCACTGCACCACGGCCAACCTGGGCCCTGGGCTCCAATAGGATCATTGGTTCCCATAAGTCCTAGTGAAAGAGAATTTTACACCCAGGAATAACAGAATACTAAAATAAACATTATATAAGATAAGTAGATCTTCTAGTGTCTTCCCTTTGCTGCTTTAAACATCTTAGATCAAGCTGCGGTTAATTGTCCCGAGGCAGGAAGTTAAGCTCTATACTAAGACAAAGGTTTAGCAACTAAGTCCTGGAATGTGTCTTGTGTGGATGGAAGACTCTGGACCACCAAGAATGGCTAACCTTGTGGCAGGAGTGGGAAGGTGGGAGGACGTGACCTGGAGAAATTCTGCTCTTCCCAGCCCAGAGGGATGGTGGGGAAAGGAAGGAATACAGGGCAGAGAGACAGTGGGGGTAGTGAGCAGACCCAAGTTTCCTAACTTCTCAGCCCTGGGCTTTGGGTTGCAGAGAGGAGGGGCATTAGATAAGCTGTGGCAGAGCCTGAGAGCAGAGCAAATGTTGTTCCATTCCTGTTTAAGATTCTGGAAAGAGATCTCCTGGTGGGCTGAATTCCACATACCAACCGTGTCAAAATAAATGTGGCAACACAATTAGATGGAAAGAGGTCTTGATATTTACTTTCCCTAAGCGGCTCTAAATCCTCATTTAGAATATACCACGTTATTTCTACCTAAACACTAAGCACTTTTAGGTGATCTGAAGAAACGCATAGTCCCATGATGCCAGAGGCTCATATAGATGCAAATGTGCATGACCTCCTAAAGGCAAGTCTCAGAAACAGCGGATTCAAGAGGCAGATGACTCGTCAAGGGGCCATATAGCAAGGGGAGGGGGAACTCCACAGCAGAGGCTGGGGCTGGACTGCTTGCGGCAGGGGGCCAGATAGAGGACAGGGCAGACATACTCAGAAGGATCTAAAATGCAAGCAAGAGCTAAAATAAGGTGGAGGCTTAACCAAGCCTGGAGAGACAGCTAGAGACCAGATGATAGGAGGCATTAACTGCAACCAGTGACAAGAGACAATGCCTCAGAGACCAGAGGAACCAGCAGTGGGTACAAGGCAGCCAAATGGATCTGAGGATTCTCTTGCCTTCCTCAATATCGGGATGTCAAGTGATCTCCTCCCCTCCACTCACACAAGCACTTCAAACTCCCAGGCAATCTTAGTGGGGCAGAAGAGAGAGGCGGATAGGGTATTTTTGCCTTAAAATAGAATGTTATTGGAAGGGACTGTTTAAATCATTGCATTAGACTAGAACTTTTTTTAAATTTTGAAATAATCTCAAACCTAAAGAATTGCAAATACAGTACAAAAACTTTTCCTTCACTGACCTATGTGAGAATATGCTGCTGACATGATACTTTCTAACCTCCCAATACTTAATGTGTTGTATTTCCAAAACACAAGAAATTTCTCCCCCATGACCACAGCACAACCGTTAAAATCAGGAAATTAACGGGGATAAATTGCTACTGTTTCATCCTCAGGTTCCATTCAGATTTCACCAATTGTCACAATAATGTCCTTTATAGCAAAAGGAAACAGTTCAGAATCCCATGACACATGTCTCCTTAATTATTTCTGTTTGGAACACTTTCATGGCTTTGACTCCTTTTAAGATTACAGCCTAGTTATTTGGTAGAATATCCCTCAATTTAGGTTTACTGATGTTTCCTTACAACTGGATCTACTTTATTTATCTCTGGCGAGAATATCACAGAAGCGATACTGTGTTCTTCTCATTGCATCTAATCAAGTGGCATGATTTTCGATTTGTTCCACTACTGTTGATGTTCACTTTGATCACTCAATTAAAATCTGCCAGACTTAGCCACTGTTAAGTTACTCTTTTCCCTTTCCTAATTAACAGGTATTTTGTGGGGAGGTACTTTGAAACTGGTACATACCTGTTCTTCCCCACACTTTCAATGTGTATATAATATGCGTTATAATCCTTTATATTATTGTCTATTTTGAGGCTTTGTGCCCTTTTGATATGTCTCTCTCATTCTTTGAGCACTTTCTTAGCCTTCTGGCACAACCAGGTGCTCCAGGCTCTGACACCTGCCTTGCTCAGCCCCACTAAATGGCTTCATGACTGAATTGTTCAGGAGAGGAAGAGAAGGGATGAGGAAGAGCTGACAGAGTTTCCCGCTCAAGCAGACAAGTTAATTTCTGTCCTCCTTACCTCCCTATCCCGTGTGTGGGATTGAAAAGGAGACAAAGTCAATTGCTTCCCCTCTGTTAGTAGAAGTGGTAGCATGAGGGAATTAAAACCTCGGTACCTGTATATCACCAGGGAGACCTGTGTTCACGACTCCGAGACTGTGTCAATTCCATGTTGGTTACACCTCTAGTTCATTCCTCCACAGTGCTCAGCAACACGTCTGTGGAACAGAGCAGTAACATGGACCTGTTTTAGGATCTTCAGTAATGGAAGAACTGGGGACATTTCAATAACTTTTGTAATGTCAGCTGGGGAGATGGGCACAAAAGGAAAGGTAGATTAAAGGCATCACTCAAAAGGTAAGCAAGCCCAACACTCTGGAGTCTGGGGAAAAGCTGAACATGCAGCAAACCAGAACTTGTCCAGCAGCAAAAGAAGACCCGGCTTGAGAAGCTTAAGAAGCAGCAGACAGCGAGACCTTGGATGGCAGCACTTCACCGCTTCTCGCCTAATTCCTGGAGATCATGAGCCAGGTGGCAACACTTAGTGCTTTCATACTCTCAAAGGAGCTGCTTTTTCATATGAAAATACAACGTGGGTATAAACAATTTTTAACAGTATATTTTCTCTGGGAAAGGGCATTTTGAAAGATATTAATTTTTGAAGTTTTTACATTTCTATATTGGAATTTTTTACTAAATTTGTATTATTTTGTAAACAGGAAAATTGCAGATATGTAAGAAACACAAGAAGTAAAATAATGGATGAGGAACTAGGTAGTTTCATTAAAATACTGCATTTCATTTTTTTTCTTTATGTTTCTGAAGTATTATACTACACCCAGTAAAAATGTACAAATCTTAAGTGCAGAACTGAGGAAACTTTACATGTGTATACATTCCAGTGACCACCATCCAGAGCAAGATAGCAAGTATTTCTGTCACCTAAGAGTGTTTCCTTCCACCTCCTTCGGGCCAGTCCCCCACTGAGGGAACCACCGGTCTGACTTGTTTCATGTCGATTAGGCCAAGAAGCTCCAACTCTGACTTGATCATTAATGTGTGGTGCCAATCTACTCAGGTCCCCCTTCCTCTGTGAGTTTCAGGAAATGGACTAAATGACCTTTATGGACACTTTCAGTTCTACTATTCCAGGAGAGAAATGACAAGTAAGGTATTTTCCCCAGGGCACCTTAGTAAATGAGCAGTAAGAATTATCTTCCAATTTCCAGGCTACTAAGCCACAGGGCCTCCGTATAAATTAGTTCCGAAAGCTGAATCAAATAGAGTTTACCCAAATGAGGAGGTGATATTTAATTCTGCAAGATTAGATTAATGCTTCATTTATTCACTTTTTACTAGTTACTGCATGCCGAGTGTCTCTTCGGCAGGAACTGGGCTCTGCTGGGGAGGCAATGACAGTCACAGCAGCGCCTGCTCCTTGGCCTAGTGGAAGAAGAAAAACACGGGTCTGAGTGACTGTTAACAGAAGAAAGAAATTCTCAGGGCCGCAAGAGAGAAATAGAGTCCCAAGAGGGGAGAAAACTCCCTTCCAGCTGGGAGATCAGCACAGGCTTTGTCAAGTTGACTGGAGAGCTGGACTTTGAATGATGAGCAGTAGTTGGATACATAGAAATAAAGTTTATTCCCAAAATGCGCTGTTCTTATATGAGGATAACACGCTCCATCTACAGAGCACACATAGGGTATTCCTTTTTCAGCAAGATTGATGGTGTTGTGCTGAGGTCCTCATAAATTCCACCTGATTTATATCTGCAAGTGAGCGGGTCATCCTTAGGGAAACTGTTTGTATAACAGATTGACATCAACAGATCTTTCGTATGTCATATCAAGAAATCAAGACACAGAGTGGAAATTGTGTGTCCCACAGACCCACTATCAATTAGGGATTCTGCACACGATGCTCCAGGCTATGCTGTGACCACCTGATAGGCTCTAAAGTTTTCTGGTTGGGCTAGACTGTAGATGACTTTCGCCAGTGCCACAGGAGTCCCTCCTCTCCTGGAGGAAATTAGTACACCATAAATGCTGTCTCCTCCTTGTATTGCTGGAGTGAGAGTTTCCTTGTTGATTGACATTTGTATTATAGGCTCTGAAAGCATTTAGTGACCCGAAGCTTCACTTCCTCATTGATTTCCCTGTTGAGAACCATATCCTGAGATCTTTAGATCTGAGCTCACTTGGGGTGCTCCTCTGTGTGAAAAAATCCCTTTACAAAGACAATGAACCAGAAACCGTATGGCTGGGCTCTCGAGGGACGATTGGGAAAGGGCAAGTCACAATTATTGATTTTTAACATCTATTAATTCATTTTAAATAATATGTTTAAAAAATTATACTGGGGCCGCCTGGTGTGTAGTGGTTAATTCACACGCCCTGCTTCTGTGGCCTTGGGTTCGCAGGTTTGGATCCCCAGCATGGACTTATGCACCCTTCATCAAGCCATGTTGTGGTCGTGTCCCACATACAAAATAGAGGAGGATTGGCACAGATGTTAGCTCAGAGACAAACTTCCTCATGCAAAAACAAATTATTTACTCTAGGTTATCTACAATTTGAATTGCATTATCTTAAACTCTTTATTAATATTAAAAAAAAATCATTTCCTTTTTAATAAACGTGTACTGGGCTCCACTTATGTGCTAGGAGTTGATACACTATGAAAATGCAAAGAGAGATCATAGTTTCTCAGTATCGTGTCATAATTCTTTGGACAGTTATCAGGCGCCATCTGGTAACTGGGTGCTTTTCTAGCTGCTGGGGGAGGAGATGGTGAACCGGAGACCTGCAGGGGGCATCTCTTACAATTCCGCCATTTTTTTGGTTGAAGAAATCATAGCTCAGCAAGATTATGTAATTTAACCAATGACACATGTCTAGTAAGTTGCAGAGCCCAGACAAGAACGTTCTCTCCTGGATTAGCAGGTTTCCCATTACAAAAAAAAAAAATGTCTCTTTACTGGAATAAAAGCAAATCTGACAGAGAGTTTCCTGAAATGGACCTATAGTTTGATAGACTAGGGACTGTTGGCTAAGGAAATTATATTATCTCTTCTCAATAAAACACTTTAGATTACTTGGATCCATCTAGATTTTTCTCACCAAGTGTGTTCACAGAGTCAGTTTGCACAAGTTGTAGTGGGAGAGTCTTACTTCAACAGTTCAGTCCATTAGGAAAGAATATATATTGCTGAGAGCAAGGCCTTTGGCTGTGGGGTTTAATTTGATAAGAATTTATGAATAACAAGTGGAAAACTAAAAGGACCAGAATAGAATTTGCTCCTAAAAGGGACAGTTGCTACCCGTGGTGCAATGGTGACTGCTCTAGATCAGCTGCATAACTAGGATCAGAAATAGTGTGAAGCTAATAAATATTTTTTTCTTTGTTTTCCACCTCAGTCTCCATCAACTGAAATGTGACTGCAGCTAGGATTCAAGCTCTCCGTTTATCTTCTACTTGCCCCATTTGGGTCCAATTTGAAAGAGTAGGATAGCCGTCTTTCCACACACAGCAGCCTAAATATGCATAGACCCACGTATTACTTTTTAGAACCTTGGTTTCTATGTTATTCATTTATTCCCTCATTCATGAATTCATTTATCAAACTCTGATTTAGCATCCACTATGTGGTAAGGCACTGGTTAGGTGCTGAGGGTATGACACAGTCCTCAGTTTGAGACAAGAAAGCAAGCTCTTTGTAACAAATGCTGCCATAAGGATAGTCTCTGAGTGCTGGGACTGGGAGAGAATTTAAAGATTTTATTTATTTATTTATTTATTTTTTCCTTTTTCTCCCCAAAGCCCCCCAGTACATAGTTGTATATTCTTTATTGCGGGTCCTTCTAGTTGTGGCATGTGGGATGCCGCCTCAGCATGGCTTGATGAGCAGTGCCTTGTCCGAGAGCCCAGGATTCAAACCAACAAAACACTGGGCCGCCTGCAGTGAAGCGCACAATCTTAACCACTCAGCCACGGGGCCAGGCCCTGGGAGAGAATTTAGAAGGAGCCTCTGACCCAGATCTGGAGGTCAGGGAAATGACTTCTCCATCATTCTGATTCTGCAAGATGACTTCAAGATAGCTTTGATTTTTTTCCCCCATTGTCCAGAAGAAGAAATGAAGTTTCATAGAACTTATGTGACCTCTGTTCGTTCCTTCATGCAACAAAAACATCTGAATGCCTGCTAGGTATCAGGCACTGGTCTTGGCACACAGGACAGAGCTGTTAACAGAAAAGATACAATTCCTGCGCAGAGATTTTTACATTATCATGAGAGAGGTAAGCTATGGACAAATACATGCATAACATATTGGATGTTAATAAGCACCAGGAAGACAACTAAACCAGGTTAAGATGTACACAGAATAAGTTTGCTGTGGATGATGAAGGGGAGGCTGCCATCTTACAGACACTGTTGTGGAAGGCCTTCCTCACAAGATGACTGAGATTTGAACTGAGACCTGAAGGAAGTGAGTCATTTAGAGGAACAGCATTCGCATCAGAGGGAAGAGTGAATACAAAGACTCAAGTATGTTGATATGCTTGAAGAAAAACAAGGCGATTGCTATGGCTAAAGTAAGAAAAGAAATAGGAAATAGATCCTGTTGGGCCTTACAGGAATGATGCAGATTTCAAATCTTATTCTCAGTATAATTAGAAACCATGGGAAGTTTTAAGCAGAAGAGTAATTTTCTTCTTTTTTTCAGTTACGTTTTGAAAAGATAGCTCTGGCTGTTGAACGTAGGTACAGACTGTACGGGGCAAGGAAAAGGGAGAGGGAGTTCATTCAGAAGGCTGTTTATAGACAAGGTCTACTGAAGGTCATGTGGCTTGGACCAGGGTAGCAGGATGGAAGAGGTGAGAAAAGGTCTGATTCTGGATATAGTTTGATGGTGAAGTCAACAGGATTTGCTGATGGATTGGCTATGAGGGATGAAAGCAAGAGAGGGGTCAAGGTAGGTACTGGAATTACAATGTGAACAGAGCCAACAGGGGTCAGAGCTCAGGGAGTTTATCTGCTGATGGGATAGGCAGCCAAAAAACCAGCAAACAAATAAATATGATTCCAGTTTGTGATAAGCACTAAAGAGGAAATGACAGCATGCCCTGCTACAAAATAACAAGGGGTTCCTGCTTTCAGTAGGGTCGTAAGGACAGTCTCTCTGGGAAGGTGGTATGTAAGCTAAGGGCTGAAGGATGTGATTAATAAATGAGAAACAATAGGATATATTGGAGTATATGAGAAAGCCATTTGGTTTAAAATTAATTCGGCCTGACTTTGTTTCTCCAAAATGGCCTGATGTGGCCTGTTGAGTATGCGCTGTATATCTGCTTTAAATATTTACTGTGTCCCAAAGACAAGAATGACGCCCTTAAAAATAGGGATGCAACTTCCCCCATATCAGCATTTCCTTTATGATAAGCATCTCTCCCTAAACTACAGATTAATTACTGATCTGCTTGTGACCTTGTGACCTCTGCCCTTGTGACCACTGACCTGCTATGTTCACTAATCTGCTGTGCCAGCAAAGCAACCTTGTGACTACTGTAAAAGGAAGATTCCTATTATATGTGATGTATGCTCTTTTTTCCAAGATGGTATATAAACACTCTGTACACCCTACCTCTTTTGCTGCCCTTCCTTCCTTAGGGAAGGAAGTCCCCGGGCTAGTCCTCAGATCTGGTTCATAATAAACTCACCTCAATTCTGATTTATACATTGATTATGGATTATTTGCATCAATGAGAATGGGTCTTCCATGCACAGATGCAGGGGAGAGCGTTCCAGGCGGGGCTCCAGTGAGCACAACAGCCCTGAGGTCTCATGGCTACAAAGCAGGAAAGCCAGGATTTAAAGCAGTCTGCCCGACTCTTATGCCTGGTTTATTCCCCCCTACTCTTACATTCTCTAAAACAACGGTTTTCAAGGTGTCATCTGTGGACCAGTTTCCTGAGACCTTTCCAGATGGTGCAAAAGGTCAAAACTCTTTTCATGCTAATACTAAGCCATTACTTTTCTTTTTCATACTAATTCTTCACAAGTATGCAGTGTTTTCCAAAGACTGCAAGACATGATATAGCAACAGATGGAAAGCAAAGCGTATATGAGAATCCAACAGTCTTCCATTAAGCCGGACATTAAAGAGATTTGGAAAAATGGAAAGCAATGTCGCTGCTCTCAATAAATGATTTTTATTTTGTAAAATAGTTGTTTTTCATAATATGTCATTTATGTTAACAGAAAGGAGTTATTAATGTTATTTTAAATAAATTAATAACTATTTTTAAAATTGCTCAGTATTGGGGCTGGCCTGGTGGCATAGTGGCTAAGTTCATGCGCTACACTTTGGTGGCCCAGGGTTCGCAGGTTCAGATCCCAGGTGCAGACCGAGCACTGCTCGTCATGCCATGTTGCGGCAGCATCCCACAAAAAGGAGAGGAAGATTGGCACAGACTTCAGCTCAGGGCCAGTCTTCCTCACACATAAAAATAATAATAAAAAATAAAAATTGCTCAGTATTGATTTCTAATGGTAAGTATCAATAGATATAAGGCATAAAAACACAAGCTGTCTGGATCCTCCATAATTTCTAAGGGTGTAAAGGATCATGAGACCAAGAGTAGGAGAATTGTTGCTCTAGCATTGACGTTAAGGCTCTCTCCAATTCGTACTGGGTCTCTACATATGCAATCCCCTCCTGCACCCAGAACTTCCCTTAAAGCACAACAGAAAGAATTACTAATGTTTATTGAGTATTTCCTACATTCTAGATATATCTTAAATGCTTTACAATATTTTAACTAATTTAATCCGCTCAAACAAACCTATGAGTGAGTGCTTTTATTATATTCATTTTACAATAAGGAAACCCAGGAACAAAGACATGAAAACGTGTCCCCGTTCACACAACTAGTAAGTGACAGAGCTGAGACTGGAACCCAAGCAGTTTTGCTCTACAGACAACACTCTTAACCATCAATGATAGTTTAACATGTATGAACAAATGCATGAAGATTAACCCTAATGCTATGCAAACGTCATTTGCAGGGCATCACAGTAGCTCTGGCTGACTGGCGGATCCAGGTCACTTAAGGTGGTGTCCTGAAATATCATGTGGCACAAGGAGCCAGAGGACAGGAGAAGGCCCTGGGCTAGAGAGAGATGAGAGCAAGCTAGGGAAATTCACTTCTGCCTTCAAGTCCGTTGGCAGGCAGTGAATCAGGATAAGGGTCAGGGCCATAGGTCCAAAGCTATGTGGGCATGAGAAACAAAACAAGGGGAGGAGAGAAGTTCATGCTTCTGCCCCATCCCATCTAAGAGATCAGTCATCTCTAGCACGGTGGCTCCCAAAGGAAGCTCATATTGCCCCAGAGGTCACATTTGTAGGAGGGGCCTTGTCTGAGACAGGAAAATGTTCCTTCTCTCCTTCCCACCACACCAATCAAGAGAGATTGCGTGAGTGAGAGGATTCCAGGCAAATAACAGCAAATGAGCGAGAGACCCCAAGACTTGATTTCATTTCCTGAAGGATTCAAAGTTCATAGGTGGACCACCTGGCTTCATGGCATCAGGTTGGGAAAATACCCAGACCAGAGTAAATTTTGCAGTATCACACTACTTGGTAAATTAAACAATCACACAGGGTGTGTAAACTTTAGCTTGAAGAGTCTTTTAAGTGATACAATATCCCTAAATGCACATTTGTTAAAATCAAATATAAAGACCAGAATCAATAAACAGTAAAAATCAAATTATATGCTACTAAGTATAAGTATGATTTATAATAAGCATTTGAAAAATGGCATTTAGAGTTTTTCTTCTTAGTAGAATGAGATACAATTTTCACTTTCTGGATAATGTAATTGCACAGTGAAAGAAAAAGTTTTACGTATGAGAACCCGTGGCCGCATCTGTCACAGCCTGTGTAACCTCTTTCTCTCTCCTCTCCACTGAGATGAGTACAGCCTCACAGGAAATATATTATGCAAATGAAGTAATGAATGAGAGGAGAGGAAACTCAGAGAAGCCTACTTGGTTTATAGTGGAAAGAGACAATATAAAAGGGAAACCTTCCCTAAGAGATATCTTTGAAGCTCCCTGTATGCCCTTCCTCATACCATTCCTATCCCTAAACTACAAAGGTAAGCACCATCTCAATAGTCTTACCATTTTGTATTCATTCCTAAAAACGTATTGCTTAGTTTTACACATTTTGAACATTAGGTAAATCAGATTGTACACACCCTTATGCAATGTGCTCTGTACACTCTCCTCTTGGTTCCTGAATTCATCCGCGTAGCTAGAATTCATTCAATTTCCCTATTGTATAGGATTATACTATAGGACTCATGCACATTTTCTTCATTCATTCTCCTTTGCACTGATATTTTGGTTGTTCCAAAATATATGCAATATACAATGCTTTATATGCAAATACGTGTGAACCACCTTGCACATAAAACTTGGTGCACGCATATGAGACTAACTTCAGAATATGCATCTGGGACTGGAATTGCAGCATTGTGGGCCTGCACGTCTTCAGCTGCACTCCCCAATGTCATTTGCTTAATTAATTACTGAGAGAAATGAGCTAAAATCTCCCACAGTGATGATGAATTTCAAAATTCCTATTTGCAGTTCTAGCAATTTTGGTTTTATAGCTTTAAATTGAGAGATGATTCTCTTCCCATTTATTGTGATTTTGTGAATAACGATAGGTTTAAATTTCTTTATATTGCTTTATATTTATATTGTCTAATTTTTGCTTTTCCTATGGACTTTCCTCCTCTTTTCTTGACTTCTTTTTGATTTATTGAAATTACGGAGGATTTTTTGTCAAAGATGGGGTGCAATTATGTCTCTCCCTGTGAGAAAATCCCTTTGACAATGAGATGGCATTTCCTTCTATCAAGAGGTGAAAGAGAAGCTACTGCGAGTTCCAAGTCTAGGCCATGAGTCAGCAAACCACAGCCCACTGGCCCAATCTGGCCTGCTGTCTATTTTTGTAAGTAAAGATTTATTGTAACTCAGCCATACTCATCCATTTACTTATTGGCTATGGATGCTTTCTTGGCAAAATGGCAGAATTGAGTAGTTGCAACTCTTGAGTAGAATGGCCCACAAAGCCTAACATATTAACCGTGTGGGCCTTTAAAGAAAAAGTTTGCCAACCTTTGATCGAGGCCTTAAGGGCCTTTCACTCTTTCTGTTGGAACTTGTCCAGTCGCCATATGACAAGAGCAGGCTAGTCTGCTGGAGGATGAGAGGCCACATAGAACAGAGATGAGTTGTCCAAGATAAGGTCAGCTCGGACTAGCCAGCTCCCGGGGACCAAGCGCCTGATGACATTGCATACGTGATTCCATGTAAGAACAGCTAACCTAGCCCAGATTAGCAGAACAGCCCCATTAATCCACAGACTCCTGAGTAGTAATAATTGAGTGCTGTTTTAAGGCACCAAGTTTTAGAATAGTTTGTTACATAGCTAATAAAGAGGGTTTTGTTTTTGTTTTCCTATTTTATTTTTCCCTCTAATAATTAGAAGTTATACCCTTGTGGCTGGCCCAGTGGTGTAGTGGTTAAGTTCACCAATTCTGCTTCAGTGGCCCGGGGTTCACAGGTTCAGACCCCGGGCGCAGACCTATGCATCGCCATGCTGTGGCAGGTGTCCCACATAGAAAACAGAGGAAGATGGGCACAGATATCAGTTCAGGGCCAGTGTTCCTTAGCAAAAAGAGGAGGATTGGCAGCAGATGTTAACTCAAGGCTAATCTTCCTCAAAAAAAAAAAAAGGTTATACCCTCTCTTACCTTCTATTTTTTTTTTCAGACTTTTTTTTTTATTTTTTCCTTTTTCTCCCCAAAGCCCCCCAGTACATAGTTGTATATTCTTCGTTGTGGGTCCTTCTAGTTGTGGCATGTGGGACGCTGCCTCAGCGTGGCCTGAGGAGCAGTGCCATGTCCGCACCCAGGATTCGAACCAATGAAACACTGGGCCGCCTGCAGTGGAGTGCGCAAACTTAACTACTCGGCCATGGGGCCAGCCCCTCTTACCTTCTATTTTTATTCTGTTATTTGAAAATTTTAATGTGCAAAGGTAAAGTTAATCATTATTTTTTCTTTCCTCATAAACAATGCAAGGACCTCAGATGACTTTAACTCTGATCACCCTCGTCCCAATTTATATGCCGTCGTACTGAATTTTGATTTCACTTTTACTACATGAATCAGACATTATTGCTATTAATCATTATTTTACATTGCTGATTTTTGTTGTCATTTACTCAATTATTTATCTATGTCATTGCTCATTATTCCTTCTTACACCTCAAACCTTGCATCTTTGGAATGTCTTTTAGTGAGAATTCGTTGTTGACACATTCTCTCCATTTTTTTCTGAAAGTATTTTAGTTTGCCCTCATTATGGGAAGATATTTTTAAGAAATATACAATTCTGAATTGATAGTTATTTTCTCTTAATACCTTGAAGATATTCTTCCACTCTTTTCTGGCTTCCATTTTTACTTTTTCTTGAGAAGACAGCTGCCATTTTAATATTCACTCCTCTTAGAAAATCTGTCTTTTCTCTCCATAGAGGTAGTCAGCTTCTCTTTTTGTCTTTATGTTCTGCTATACTGTGTCTACTTGTGGATTTCTTTTTTATTATTTATACTCTTCAGAATTTGTTGAGTTTCCTGAAACAGCAACTAGATTTTTAAATAAATTTGAGATGTTTTTGGACACTACCTGCTCACATATTGACTCTCTCCTGCTGTCTTGATGCTCTTCTTTTGTACCTCCAGCTAGAACTATGCCAAGCCTTCTCTGTCTTTTCCGTATCCCTCATTCTCACTGTCATACTTTGTGTTAGTTTCTCTCTGAGAAATATTTTGAGTAATTTTTTTCTATCTTCTAATTTACTGATTCTTTCCCCATTTATGTTAAAGCTGCTGTAACATATTACAATTTTTTTAAATTGAAACATAGTTCTTATACCATAAAATTCACCATTTTAAAGTGTACAATTCATTGGTTCTTAGTATATTCCCAAAGTTGTACAACCATCACCACTGTCTAATTCCAGAACGTTCTCATTGCCCCAGGTAGACACCTCATACTCATTAGCAGTCACTTCCTCTTCTTTTTTCCCAAGACCCTGGCAATCACTAACATATTTTCTGTCTCTGGATTTGACAGAACATTTCTGTCAAGCGTTCTGGACATTTCACATAAATGGAATCCTAAAATGTATGGCCTTTTGTGTCTGACTTCTTTCACTTAACATGTCTTCAAGATTAATCCATGTTGTAACATGTATTGGTATTTCATGCTTTTTTACTGGCAAATAATATTCCACTGTATGGATCTATCATATTTTATTTATTCTTTCATCAGTTGAAGAACCTTTGGGTTGTTCCTACTTTGTAACCGTTATGAGTAATGCTGTTATGAACATTCATGTACATAGGTCTTCAGTTCTTTTAGGTATATACCTGGGAATGCCATTGCCATATGGTCATATGGTAACTCTATGTTTAACTTTTTGAGAAACTGCCAGATTGTTTTCCACAGTGGCTGACCATTTCATATTTCCACTAGCAGTACATGAGGGTTCCAATTGCTCCACATCCTACCAACACTTGTTATTTTCCACTTTTTTTTAAAGCCATCCTACTGGTCATGAAGTGGTATTTCATTATGGTTTTGATTTGCATTTCCTTAATGACAATGATGTTGAGCATCTTTTAATGTGCTTATTGACCATTTGTATATCCTCTCTGGAGAAATGTCTGTTCAAGTGCTTTGTCCTTTTTTTAAACTGAGTTGTTTGTCTTTTTGTGCTCATAAGATTTCTTCACATATTCTAGATACTAAACCCTTATCATATATCCAAGAAAATATTTTCTCCCATTCTGTGGGTTATTTTTTCATTTTCATGATTGTGTCCTTTCATGCACCAAGATTTTTAATATTCTTGAAATTGAATTATTGATTTTTTCTTTTGTTGTTTGTGCTTTTGATGTCATATATAAGAAACCATTGTCAAATCCAAGGTCATGAAGATTTACTCCTGTTTTCTTGTCAGCATTTTATCTATTGACTTTTACGTTTAGTTCTTTGATCCATATTTTTTATTGCAGTAACATTGGGTTATAACATTACATAACTTTCAAATGTACCTCATAATACATTTCGAAATCTGTGTCGATGACATTGTGTTCACAACTCAAAGACTAATTATAATCCATCACCACACATGTGTGCCTAAACACACCTTTTGCCTTCCTCCCTCCTCTCCTCCCCTCCAGTAGCCACCAACCAAATCTCTGTTGCCTTGTGTTTGTTTGTTGTTGTTTTTATCTTCTATTTATGAGTGAGATCATATGGTATTTGCCTTTCTCCCTCTGACTTCTTTCACGTAGCATAATGCCCTCAAAGTCCAGCCTTGTTGTCACAAATGGCCGGATTTCATCATTTCTTATGGCTGAGTAGTATTCCACTGTGTATATATACCACAGCTTCTTTATCCATTTGTCCCTTGATGGACACCTAGGTTTCTTCCAACTCTTGGCTATTGCGAATAATGCTGCTGATGAACACAGGGGTGTATGTATCTTTATGCCTTTGTTTTTTCAAGTTCTTTGGATAAATACCCAGCAGTGAGATAGCTGGATAACATGGTAGATCTATTCTTCATTTTCTCAGAAAACTCCATAGTGGCTGCACAAGTTTGTACTCACACCAGCAGTGTATAAGGGTTCCCTTCTCTCCACATCCTCTCCAACACTTGTTGCTTTCTGTCTTGTTAATTATAGCCCTTCTGACCTGAGTAAGGTGCTATCTCATTGTAGTTTTGATTTGCATTTCCCTGATAGCTAATGATGTTGAACATGTTTTCATTTGCCTATTGGCCATTTGTATGTCTTCTTTGGAGAAATCTCTGTTCAGATCTTTTGCCCATTTTTTAAGTGGGTTGTTGGTTTTTTTGTTGTTGAGACATATGAATTCTTTGCATATTTTGGATATTAACTCCTTATCTGATATATGGTTTGAAAATATCTTCTCCCAATTGTTAGATTGTCTTTTTGTTTTGTTGATGGTTTCCTTTGCTGTGCAGAAGCTTTTTAGTTTGACGTAGCCCCGTTTGTTTATTTTTTCTTTTGTTTCCCTTGCCCAGTCACACATGGTATTTGAAAATATGCTGCTAAGGCTGATGTCAAAGAGCTTGTTGCCTATGTTTTCTTCTAGCAGTTTCATGGTTTCAGGTCTAACATTCAAGCCTTTAATCCATTTTCAGTTGATTTTTGTGCACGGTGTAAGATAATGATCTACTTTCGTTCTTTTGCATGTGAATGTCCAGTTTTCCCAACACCATTTATTGAAAAGACTCTCCTTTCTCTATTCTATGCTCTCGGCTCCCTTGTTGAAAATTAGCTGTCGCTATATGTGTGGATTTACTTCCAGGCTCTCGATTCTGTTCCATTGATCTGTGTGTCTGTTTTCATACCAGTACCATGCAGTTTTGGTTACTATAGCTTTGTAGTACATTTTGAAATCAGGGAATGTGATATCTCCAGCTTTGTTCTTTTTCCCCAGGATTCCTTTGGCTATTCAGGGTCTTTTGTTGTTCCATACATCTTTTAGGATTTTTTGTTCTATTTCTGTGAAAATATGTTGTTGGGACTTTTGTAGGGATTGCATTGAATCTATAGATTGCTTTAGGAAACACGGACATTTTAACCATGTTAATTCTTCCAATCCAAGAGCACAGAGTATCTTTCCAGTTCTTTGCGTCTTCTTCAATTTCTTGCAACAATGTTTAATAGTTTTCGGTTTACAGAACTTTCACCTCTTTGGTTAAGTTTATTCCTAGGTATTTTATTCTTTTTGTTACAATTGTAAATTGTAAATGAGATTGTATTTTGAATTTCTCTTTCTGCTACTTCGTTGTTAGTGTATAGAAACACTACTGATTTTTGTATGTTGGTTTTGTTTCCTGCCACTTCAATGTGTTCATTTATTATTTCTAAACAGTTTTTGGTGGATTCTTTAGAGTTTTCTATATATAAAATCATGTCATCTGCAAATAGTGACAGTTTCCCTTCTTTTCCAATGTGGATCCCTTTTATTTCTTTTTCTTGCCTGATTGCTCTGGCTAGGACTGCCAATACTATGTTAATTAAGAGTGGTGATGGTGGACATCCTTGTCTGGTTCCTGTTCTTACAGGGATATCTTTCAGTTTTTACCCATTGAGAATGATATTAACTGGGGGTTTGTCATATATGGCCTTTAATATGTTGAGGTGTTTTCCTTCTATACCCATTTTATTTAGAGTTTTTTTTTAAAGATTTTATTTTTTTTTTCCTTTTTCTCCCCAAAGCCCCACAGTACATAGTTGTATATTCTTCATTGTGGGTCCTTCTAGTTGTGGCATGTGGGACGCCACCTCAGCATGGTTTGATGAGCAGTGCCATGTCCCGCTCAGGATTCAAACCAACGAAACACTGGGCCACCTGCAGAGCATGTGAACTTAACCACTTGGCCACAGGGCCTGCCCCTTATTTAGAGTTTTTATCATAAAAGGATGCTGTATCTTGTCAAATGCTTTCTCTGCATCTATTGAGATGATCATGTGATTTTTATTCTTCATTTTGTTAATGTGGTGTATCAGTTTGACAGATTTGCAGATGTTGAACCATCCCTGCATCCCTGGAATGAGACCCACTTGATCATGATATATGATCTTTTTAATGCATTGTTGTATTCAATTTGCTAATATTTTGTTGAAGATCTTTGCATCGATGTTTATTAGTAATATTGGTCTGTAATTTTATTTTTTTGTGTTGTCCTTGTCTGGTTTTGGTATCAGGATAATGTTGGCTTCATAGAATGAGTCAGGAAGCCTCCCCTCCTCTTCAATTTTTTGGAAGAGTTTAAGAAGGATAGGTATTAACTCTTCTTTGAATGTTTGGTAGAATTCACCAGGGAAGCCATCTGGTCCTTGACTTTTATTTTTTGGGAGGTTTTAGATTACTGTTTCAATCTCCTTACTGGTGATTGATCTATTCAAATTCTCTACTTCTTCTTGGTCCAGTTTTGGAAGGTTGTATGTTTCTAAGAATTTATCCATTTCTTCTAGATTATCCAATTTGTTGGCATATAGCTTTTCACAGTATTCTCTTAGAATCTTTTCTATTTCTGAGGTGTCCATTGTGATTTCTCCTCTTTCATTTCTGGTTTTATTTGTTTGAGCCTTCTCTCTTTTTTTCTTGGTGAGTCTAGCTAAAGGTTTGCCAATGTTTTTTATCTTTTCAAAGAACCAGCTCTTGGTTTCATTAAGATTTTCTATTTTTTTTAGTCTGCATTTCATTTATTTCTGCTCTGATTTTTATTATTTCCTTCCTTCTGCTGATTTTGGGCTTTGTTTCTTCTTCTTTTTCCAGTTCCTTTAGGTGTAATCTTAGATTGTTTAGTTGGGATTTTTCTTGTTTGTTGAGGTAGGCCGGAATTGCTACAAACTTCCCTCTTAGAACCACATTTGCTGTATCCCACAGATTTTGGCATGTCATATTCTCATTTTCATTTGTCTCCAGGTCCTCACTCAGGCGCTGCCTCACAGAGGTGGGCACACTCACCTGCCTGTAGAGGATCAAGGAACCCAATCTATGCAGGCAGACAGGTAGCCTGAGGGCTTGCTGTTCGGCAGGGCTGATCCTTAGGGCAGGCTGCCCGCCCTGGCTGAACTGGATTAAATCTGTACTCTAGTGCATATGGCAGACCCCTGGGCTATCAGGCCAGGGGAAGAACTTCAATAGCATCTGCCAGCCTCTGTGTCAGCACGCTTGTACTAGGTCACAACAATGGCTGCCACCAACGTCTCAGTCTCTGGAGAGGTCTCACCTGTCACCGAGATGCACCCAGAACCTACCAGGTGAGTCTCTTTTCACCAAAGGACTGTGTAGCTTTCTTTTTGGTGATCTTAAGTTGCTCTTTGAGACAGGTGAATTTGTGCATGGGCCCTTTAAGACTCAGATCTTTTCAGCTTTCATCTGATAGCTATTCTGGGGGTATTCCCTGTTGCAGTTCATAGCCAGGGAAGCCAGAGTAGTATATTCATCTCAGTTGTGCTGAGTCTGAAGGATGCTTATAGCAGTAACAGCCCCAGCTCAGGTCCCCACTCCTCCATGGAGGGCTGCGTACCTTAGAGTGGAACCTGCCGAGCCAGCTGTGAAGCTCTGCAGCTCTCAAAGGTGGCTTTTTGTCTCCAGAAGGAATTTCTATCACTTCTACCTCAGTCAGGACTGTCCTTTGTTGTGGGGGTTCTTTTTATCCAGTTTTCAGTTTTCTCTCCAGGGTAATTTTTCCAAGAATAGTTGTAACCTGGTTGCATTTGTGGGAGGAGATGAGTTCAGAGTCTGCCTATGCTGCCATCTTGACAACATCTTTGATCCATTTTGGGTTAATTTTTGTATCTGGTCTGAGGTAACGGTCCAACTTCATTCTTTTGCATGTGGCTATCCAGTGGTCCCAGCACCACTTGTTGAAGAGACATAAAATTTTTGAAATTTGATGAAGCTTAATTTATTTTTTTTCTTTGGTGCTTCTGCTTTATATGTCATATCTAAGAAGCCATTGTCTAATCCAAGGTCACAGAGACTTATACCTAAGTACAGCTCATATAATAAAATTGAAATGTCAGTCATTGTTGTTCATTCCTTAAAGTTCATTTTTTTCATTCCTAAATCTCCCTGACCAATTTTATTGCCTTTTTTCCCTTAGCCAAATTTTACTTCCCTATTTATTTTATTATCCACAGTAAACACACTATAACTCTGTGTAGGTCTAATAATTCCAGTATTTCAGATCTTCATTGTTCTGATTCTTTTTTCTGTTATTTTTTTTGCTGGCTTTGGTTTGCCTTGTTTTCTGTGAGGGCCTTATGGTTTTGACTGGAAATTTGGAATTTTATCTGTGCAAATCTTAGATTAAAGATGAATTCCCACAGAAAGAGTTTTTATTTTCTTTTCCACAAGTACAAGATCACAACAAATCTAGGCCCACTTTATTTTTATGATTTGGCTGGTGAGGGAAGGTGTTCAGGGTACCTAGTCTGTCATTTTGCTGGAAATGAAAGATCTGGAATAGCAAACACCTAGTGTTTGATATAGATATAGATGTCAAATTCCCACTGTTCTAAAGAAGCTCTGATTCAAATTCTATCCTCCATAGTACCCAGCAGCACGCAATGCCTAAAGAAATGCTTTATAAATTGTTAAATGAATTAATTAATAAACAAACGAATCAATTTATGGATGCAAACTTGATGGTAAATGATACAGGTTCTGAGCGGATGAGTTGAGGACCTCTGAAGGCCTTTCAGGTATCATAAAAATCTGTATGTTAACCAAGCATAGCCATAGAGACAGGTATTTTTATCCAAAACATATAGTGATGGTGTGATTATTTAAAGATAAATTATTATAAAAGTATGTATTGCTGAATTCATAAAAATTTGTGGTCCTTACAATTCTCTGAGCCACCAAATAAAAACGCAAGTGTTATCATATCAGTGTCCTATTTTTATATTAAAAACAAGTTTTACTCAAAAAAGGTTGAAAATGCTGACATTAACATAGCATGTAGAGATCATTATTACAAGTGAATTTTAGTAGTCTGCATGTTTCTTGAAGAGATTTAAACCTAACTCTCCTTTCTGGGAATCTACATTCATAATTAAATGAATGACTCGCCTATATCATCCTCTATAGGAAATGATCCCTTTTAATAGTGTAACTGCAGGCTAGGTAGTTTCCTCTCTAAGGCAGCTGTTGCAACTGATGATCATGTCACAAGGCTTAAACAACAGAAATTTATTTCTCACAGTTCTGGAGGCTGGAAGACCAAGATCAAAGTGTCAGTAGGTTTGGTTTCTTCTCGGTTCTCCTCCCTGGTTTGCAGGTGGCAACCTTTCACCATTCCTGAAGTTGTCTTTCCTCTGTGTGCATCTTGGTGACTCTTTGTGTGTCCAACTTTTCTCTTCACATAGGGACACCTGTCAGATTGGATTAGGGCCCACCCTAATGGCCTCATTTTAGCATAATCATCTCTTTAAAGACCTATCTCCAAATATAGTCACAAGGCAGAGCTTATTTCTCTCTCAGTGTCACATGTGACTAAGGCTCCGTTGAAACTACCAGAGCATCATGTGCCTAAAAACTGTTTCCATCTTGTAATTTCATATGCTTTCCCCCAAAAGAGAGATTCACTCTATCATTTAAAAGAATTCTTAGTTGATAGAGAAAGGAAGTGTTTAACTTTCAGGACATTTGCATAAATGAATCAAATGTGATAAAAGGTGCTAAAGTACTACAAAAAGAAAAGCACTGTAAAAACAAAAGGAAGTATTTCCATTATCAAGGTATTAATATTGAAACTGATACCATTTACTAGCACAGGAAGAACTTGGCATTTGCTTTTCTTCCTTCGGGCAATTATAAAAGCTAAGAAAGTAACATTGTGAAGATTTTTCTACAGTCATTTCAGACTTTCTAATTAACACCCTTTCCTTTATACATGGAGAGCTAATAAACCACAGTAGCATTCAGGGAAGTAAGATCTTACTTTGTTTTTAACCCTTAGAATAATAGCAATTTCTCTGCCACTGATGAGGCAAGAATGGAGCTACAGCACGTATTCACAATTCGCGGAACTTGTGCTGTGAGAGAAGAAAAAAATGCCCCTTAGAGCAAGGAGTTAAGACGTGACTAATTTGAAAAACCATCTGCAGTTGCATGTTGGTGTGTAAGTTGCACTCAATGTTCCTCGGATGTCACATAGGGAAAATCCCCATTGTCCACAGGAACCTCGACAGAAGTTTTGTTGAAAGCTCTCCCCAAGGAGTGCTTCTGTGTTTTGTCTTTGGGCTCATGCTCAGTGGTGGTAAATGGATTAACACAGCAGTCTCTGATAGTATGATGGATGGAGTCAGAAGAGCAATTTTCTAAACACCCTTCCTTTACTTGATGGATGTCTCCATTGCCATCTCTTCCCTCAGGGCTCTTTGTGTGCAAAATCTCTCTTCTGAAAAGAGTTTTCATATGCTATTAGTACCAAGTGAATTTATGACGTCCTCTCATGCAGTCTTTCTGCCATTTTGTAGAGTCTGCTCTGGCATTCTATGCAGTTATGTCCTAGTTCGCTGATCAACAGCTTCACTATGTTAACATTTTTAAGTATGAGACACAATTTAGTTTGCAAAATCCCACTTATTTTCTCCTGATTAAACCCAAGTGCACCCAAAACTCATCAGCCACCTAGAGAAGCATTTACCTTCTTAGACATTTAGCTAAATCCTGTGGTACTCCTGATTGTTATCACCAGCACCTCCATCAATAATCTTACTTGGCTCCATCACAAACCTCAGCTGAGGTCAGAGTATACATTTTGATTACACTAATCAGCATGCATTTCTCCTCCATGACCCCTCTTATTTGAACTCTGAAGCACGTGAGTCCCTTTGATGGATGAGTAAGAAGTTGTCAAGACTAAGGAAGAAAAACATCAAATTTGGGAGGGAGGAGTTTTTGGTAAATAGTCAAGGATTTAGGTATAAAGTTGAGAATTTGAAAATAGTTACCATTCTGCTGAGCCAACTTTTTTTCTCTCACCTTTTTTCACCTTATTTATAAAAAATATCTTTGCTAGCACAGAGATGAGAAGCGAGTTAGGTGCTTAAATAATTGTGAGTTAAAAATAGTGGGCAAGTGACACAAGGACAAACTCTCTTTTGAAATTTAGTGAATCCCAGAAACAGCTTCTAGCTGAGGGTTTTTGAGAATAATTTCCTTTCTGGCAATAGCCCCACCTGGCCATGGAGAGAGGAGTCATGTGACAGAATAATGAATATTGAAAGGAGAGATCGGAGGACTGCCTTTTCCTAAATTTTCCTGGTAAGTCACAAATGGTGAGACAGAAATCCAAAATTTCATGCCCATGAATAGAATATGGAAATTTGCTGAAGGTGAGAGCCATTATCTGCCAAAAAGTTCCTTAAAAGAAGTGAGGAAGCTTACACTGAAAAGTGTGTGGTATTTCAATTATCATCTGGAAAATCCGGGGCTGAAATCTTTTCGGTATCACTCCTGGCACAGAGTCAAGGAAGGAGGCCACATTCTCTCCTTGCCAAGGTGGTTGTTGAGCCAGGGGTAGAGGACAGAACATATGCTATATATATGAATATATAAATATATATATATTATTAGTAGCAGCCACCATGGAGATGTCAGAGACCACAAGTTCAGCTTCACTACCTCTGCCTACTCCTACAATGCAAATCTCCTCAAGTCCACACACTATTCCTGAAGGAGGAAGGGAAGAGAATAGAACCTTGAATTGACAATATTCTAACCTATACTGACTTGGGAAATTACTAGAGTAGACTGGATAGATTGCCTGCTTTTAGATAGGCCATGCAATGCAAAGTGAGATCAAATTGCATTGTAGGAGTAAAATTCACCTGACCCTTTGGATTGTAGTACTGTAAAATTTAAGGTGCTAAAACTTATGATCTTTGGTTTCTAAAGGACACAATAGGTTGTCAAGGCGAGGTGAAATAGTTGGTCCTTTTAGGGAAAATGTGATATTTGATATGGGGGATTGGAAAAGCTGGCAAGAGAATTACAAGAAAGATTATTAAAATGTTTGCCATTTTTAGAGAAACAGTAGGTTCAGAAAAAGGAAAAGCTTGGATGAAAGCCAAAGGAAAAAGGACCTGGGACTGTTTATCATTGAAAAAGTTATATACTGGAAGATTTTTAGGAGCAGACTCCAGAAAAACAAATTTTCATGAATTCTAGGACAATCTGAATCCAAATTAAGCCCAATCTCAGTGGAAGAAAAAAAGTACTGGCTTTGGAATAGAGAAGAAATAAGAATGAGCTAGTAATAGACTGGAATCTTGAAACGCCCAAGTCTACAATTTGCCTAATTTATACCTTAAGTAACACAACTGCGTTATAACACACTCTGTGTGCTTCAGTTGACTCACTAGCAACTCAAGGAAAATGGTAGAAGGTTCCATGAACCCAGGCAAAGGATATTTGCTGAGGGAAATATTGGTGCAAGATGGGGAATTCTCAATGGCAAAGCAAATATCATCTGTTTAGATACTTCTCAGGGTCGTGTTTTACAGAATATTATCATCTCACCTTGCGCACCAACGAAATGTTAGGCTTCAAGTATATTTTCAGTGGACTGTGAATAGGGGGACAATGATTATTTGAAAATAATTTCAGCTCTGGGTTTAACAACCAAGCCCTCTATTTCTCAACGTTTTATACTAAAGGAGCAACTAACGTCTAACAGCTTGTCTTTTTTAAAATCCTAATTCCAAAATTGAATGCAGTTGGTTGTTTTTTATTGTTGCCTTGAATGTTCTTCTTTTATTCTTGTATTTCAATATCTTTTGTTTTCTGAAAACTAAGGAATGGACTACAATGAAATAAACTGAAAAGTGTTACCTTAAATGAACTTTAGTTCAGACATTTCAAGCAAGTGAACTCCATCTGGTACTAAAAAGTGAACTTACAAAACACTGTAAGAAAATTTCAGTCCCTGTTGCCTCTCTTTCATCAGATGATAAGAGCTACGTCCTCCAGTACTATTTTATATTGCAAGTTTGCTTTTCTGGGTAAAAGATTAAAAGCCTTTGACTTGGGTACAAATTAACATGTTTTCCAGCCTTTGTGGTGAAACTATTGCAAACTACTGAAGAAATCTTTCACACCTTAGTACTCTGAATAGCCCACTCCACGTCAAAATATGCTCCAAATCCAAGGAAGCATGGCGAAAACAATACTAAATTATCTTAATCACCAACCCTTTCAGCTGTATTTCATGAATGTTTGAAAAACTAAAATCACAAAGAATTTTTCAGAGAAGAAACGTCTTTTGTCATTTATGTTTGTTTTTAAGGTCTTTGCATATGGTGAGGATGCTAACTCAGTGTTTTGTTATTGTAATCAGTAATAACAAATGAGAAACAAAGTCCAAAGAAAACTCAAAACAGAAATGATTCATTGGCAAATGAAAAGGCTCTCAGAGGTAACATGACATCTTGGCAAATGGAGCAGCTTCTGTTGCATGTGATTCTCATTTCCTGTCTCTTCTCCTTCCTTCCATCCTCATCTCTGAGTTCACTTCCTTTTACTGGAACAAAAACAGCTGCTCCTAACTGGACTCGAAGCCAGGTACCTGAGAGTTACTATAAACATTCCATAAAAATATGCATACCCTCTGACCTTGTTCTCAACACAGACACAGATAAAAAGAAGTTAATACATAACCTTAGTCCTTGTTAGATGTATTTGTTGAGTCCAAATGCTTGCTTCATGGCCTGCATAGAATTATAGCTTGCTAACTTGGTATTTTCTTATCTTACCAAAAAGGGTGACTCAAGGGTCACAAGGATATATGAGCTTGTTTTGCAGAGGGAAGGGAATACCATTAAGGAAATTATGACCACCAGATAATCAGCCCCCAGCTGCTGCTGACACCAAGAAAGCTGGTTGCCCAAGGTCTTATCTGGAGTGAAAGAAACATGGACTTCCCCTTTGTTTCCCTGGAACTCCTCCTCTCAAACCCCTCAGCCTTATAATGATCCTCTGCTTCCTTCTTTTTTTAGGGAAGATCTGAGAGAACCTATTCTCCCTCCTTCTCATTTTGGTCAATTCAAATAAAACTTTCTGTATCTCCAAGCACTGGAGTCCCAGTGATTGGCTCACTGCTCATCAGGCACATGGACATGAGATTGAGAGGTTTGGTATCAGACTCCCTGTCTCCAAGATCTCTTCCTTCTAACCCATTTTATAGCTTATTTGTTTTCCTAAAACATACTTTTACCATTTTATTTTTTAAAAATTATTAATTTAGATTAAAAAAAAAATTTAGAATCCTTCCTGGAACTGTCTCAAACTAGACCTCACTTTAAACTAAGGCCCAGAGAGGTGAGACAAAAGGGTCATAACCACAGTCACCTAGTCCTTTCACTGAGAAGTCGCAATGGTCCCAGTTGTACATTCTGTCTAGTGCCAAATTCTACCTCTCATTCAAGTCTCTCTGCATATTCTTGCCTGCGCCCACATCTCCAACTTCATTTTCCATGATCTCAACTCCTATCTCTAACATTCCTGCCTTCCTACACTCTAACTCCCATGTAAACTTCCCTAAATACCATCAATAATAAATAATTGATAGAAGTATTCTGCTTATTAACATTATAGGATAACTTGAATTCAACTTCTTTGCGATGCAGAATAATCCATTTTCTTTAAAATTTCAAGTGATACAAATAATGTCTAAAACTCTTTATAATTCTCTTATTTTCAGTGGAAACAACACACACTTACTATAATATTACAATTAAAACCCTCATATACTCATTTCTTAGAGTTGAGGCAAATAATTTCTCACCAAAATTAAGACTGTTAACTAGATATATGTTGCATCTGTTGCCTTTTCTGGTCTATTACAGAAGAACTATGTTTTTTGAAACTCCATGAGAACTAATATGATTAATGTAATAAACTTTATTTCAATTCAACAAACGTTCATTGTTTACTACGTGAAATGACTATACTGGCCAAACTGGAGAATACAGAGATGGCTAAGATACAGCTCTGTCCTTCAAGAATGTAAAATCAAAAGGAGGAAAGAGATACAAACATAGACATTACATAAACTAGAGGAGGAGAGAGAAGAAAGAGAGATTTATTTTGGCTGAACAGAGCACTTAAGGATCCTTGGAGGAATCAGGATTTACGTTGGCCTTAAAGGATTTGCAGGATTTTATAAAGCAAAACAATCCTAGCAGAGGCAAATTTGAGTGTATTCTCCAGTATCACATCATATTGTAACTGTTTGTTTAAGAGTCTTTCTCCTGCATCTGAATATTAGCTCCTCCAGGATTGGGATCAGGGTTTACCCATTTTGCAACATTACAGCAACATTTTCTATCTTCTTAGTCTTTTAGCAAAGTCTTTTAGTCTGGTACATTGTACATTCTCAGTAAATAGTTGAATTAACTAATTGATAGCTATTAGGCTCCTAACAAATTTTAATGCCGCAAAATCTGTACTCAGGAGTTGCTTAATGAAGTTTCACTAAGGCTGTAACAAAAATCATTTTAAAAATATTAAAAATACCAAAAAACATCATATCTATTATCTCTGTGAAGGCTAAGTGATTCCCTCGCTGTTCTCTGTATTTTCACAGGAGTAGAGTCACAGTTCTCATGAAAAACACCATATTGGGCATCAACAATATAAAAACAAGACTAACCAGTGCCCTGTAAGAATTGAGCAATCTCTTTTCCAGGCCAGACCCATCTAATCTAGACTTTTCTGCCCACTGAAGAATCTCATTCATGCTGGTTAAGGGGTTGTTGTGAAGAAATGGAAAGTGCCGTGTAAGCTGGTACCTCTTAGGAATCATTGTGAGGTTAGGTGGTCTTTGTGATGCTCCTCATAACCCAAATGAAGAATCGTCCAAATCCTATTCTTTCAGGACCACTCTACCTATAGGATGCCCCAAAGAGAAAAGTAGATACAGAAAACATTAGCAGATAAAAAACACAATATTGCTTTCCTGATAGGTATGTGAAAGCTCAATAAATCCCAGTTCAGAGCCTTCTAGTAAGCTATGCTGGAGTACGTGGTCTCAACTTTGAGATGAGAATGGGGCTTCTAATTCTCCACCTTCACTCTGAATTCTGAGATCAGTCTATACTTTCTGGGACAGAGATCTGCCAGGCACACTCTGACATAATTTACCATTCAGTTGCAGGTTTCAAGGCGATGGAAAAGAAGAAAGAAAACCTGGTTAGGTCTGTATCAAAGACAGAGCCTGTTTACATCCGAGAAAGGAAAAGAAAGAGAAGACAACGGTCAGAGTCACTAATCTTTAGGAAATATTGATAAATTCAGCCCAATGAATGGTATAGAGACTGACCAATGTATCAACTCTTACTCCCTCAAGGGAGCAAAGTTAACAAGGGTATGGGTGCGGTAGGAGGAGACTAAAGTACCTTTTCCCTCTACAGTACCTATCACATTCATGTGCTTGAAAGCATTTTCAATTATGCTTGTCTTCCAATGATGTGCATTTTCATTCATCCCGCAAATATTTATCGAGTGTGTTTCTGTTCCAGGCACTCTGGCAGACACTGGAGACACAATGGTGAATAAGGATCCAGCTCCCCACCTTAATGGCATTTGTAGTCTAATGAGGAATAAAGAAAAACAAACAGACAATTACAATACAATATAAAAGTGCTGTGACAGAGAAAGTACAGGATGGGATGGACAAAAAGAATTGGGACAGCTAGTCTAGAACTGATGGCACGGGGATGGCCAGGAAAACTTCAGAGTACAAGTAATAGCCAAGCTCACACTTCGAGGACAAGCAGGAGTTAGTCGGGTATAGGGGATGTCAGTTGTTTTTGTCTGATCAGCATCCATTCCTCCATCTTTGGGTATAGGACCCTGATTTCCCTTTGGGAAACTACCTCTCTCCCATTTTCAATCCACGTGGTTTGGATAAGGTTGACATCAACCCCACACTCCAGGAGTCCGAGTGTAGTTTAGATTTGGTGTATCAGAGTATTTCATCCTTCGGTCCTTGTGATTGCTTCGGCTACCTGCATGTTACCTAAGTGAGGCCTGCGAGACTGATTCCAAGGACACATGTTGAAAACCGTTGGATGAGATGCCCTCTGATGGACTAAAATTTCCAAGATAGTAGAATGTAAGGTGGGAGCTTTGCAAAGATAGGTACCACATCACATCTGTGTCTGAGGCAGAAAGTAAAAGAAGAGGTGGGGACATACACATACCACCTCCATCTGTCTTCTTCTATCAGGAAAGCAAAAGTTTTCTCAGAAGCCCCACTGTAGACTTTCTTTTGGCCTCACTGGCCAAAACCTGGTCACATATTCCACCTACTTACAAGGGATGCTGGGAAAACGAGGAATAGGATTTTCAGAATTGGATTAGACCAATCATAGTCCCAGTGCTGGGCAGATTGCTGCACTCACCAAAAGACAAAGTGTACAAGCAAAAACAAAAAACCTGAGTTCTATAGTAAGGAAGGAAGGGGAAATGGATATTGAAAGGAGCTAACTGTAGATATTTTTAAAATGCGTGATCTATGCACTAGTTCTCTAGAGCTCCCCAAGCAAAATACCACAGTCTGGGTGCTTAAACAACAGAAATTTATTTCTCACCGTTCTGGAGGCTGGAAGTCCCAGATCAAGGCGTCAGTAGGTTTGGTTTTTTCTGAGTCCTCCTCCCTGGTTTGCAGGTGGCGACCTTTCACCACATCCTCACGTGGTTTTTCCTCTGTGTACATCCTGGTGCCTCTTTGTGTGTCTAAATTTTCTCTTCACATAAGGACACCTGTCAGATTGGATTAGGGCCCACCCTAATGGCCTCATTTTAACTTAATCATCTCTTTAAAGACCTATCTCCAAATATAGTCACATTTTGAGGTGCTGGGCATTAGGGCTGCAATATGTGAATTTCAGGGGGACGCAATTCAGCCCGTAACAATCTATCACATTAATTCGGTCCTAAAAAGTTTATAAAATGTGTTTCTATGAACAGTGGGGAAAAAAAACTCTTTCTTCTTTCACTATATGTTTAAACATTAAGAATTATCCTTTTAAAAATCAGTTTTAATTTATCAGAGGAAAAGATGTTCCGTGTTGCGATGATTTGCATTTCTTTGATTAGTAGTGAAGATGAACAGTTTTCAGCTGTATTTTTCTCATGTAATTTCACCTTTTATTATACCCAATGCCTCTCAGCCTCACCCTGACTCCAGATGTGGCAGTTCTAGGCAGGTGTCTCACTTGGCACTTGATGCCTGACGTGCTCCTGCCTCCAGGCTTCTCCTTGTGGGGTGCGGAGTGCTGGTGGGTTTTGTCATTTTTCTCATTGTTTCCCATGAATAATTCATATACCAAGAATATTAATCTTTGGAGACAATGTCAAGAGACTTGGTAAGGTAAATTATTATATCCCTTGAGCTCTATGCCACATCCAGCTATGTTTAAGGTCTACAGAAAATATTCTTGTATTGCCTTAATACTTTAGAAATGCAATGTTTAACTGTATCCATTTCATACTACTGTTTCCATCATAGTCTTTAACTTGGAAATCATGTTTATGCCTCCATACAATTCTCCCTCATATCAGATGGTTTCCTCTTTAGGGCTGTTTGTTTTAGTTTTAGAGAGAGAGTACCCTTTTGTATTGTGTTGAGACCGTGAATGAAATAGTTTCTAAATGTGTCTATTTCTTCCAGTCCATCTGTTTCAGGTGGAAAGCAACACTCATTCCTCTGTGTGGTCCATTTCCTTTGAATTACAGATCTAAGTTTGCCCAGATTCTTTGCTTTTACTGATTGTTCCTCCATAGAGAAGGTCTATGCCTTTCTAGGATTAGCTTATAGCCCAGGAAGAGTAGAGAGGACATCCTGTCAAACTCACTGGGTCCTTGTCCAATCTTTAGGGGCCTTCAGGTTCAAATAATTCTGAGATTCCTGGAGGCATTGTCTGATGTGATTGTCAGTCAGTCTTGAGGCAGGAAGTCCTAAGCCATTTCACACCAAATTCAAACACAGCAGGCCAAGAAGAAGCTAAGATGAGGAACAGCTTATACACAGGGAGAGCAGAAGAGGAGAGAGGAAAGTGAAGCCTGGGGCTGTAGAATTCCTGGGCTCACCAGTATCCAGCTCTAGAGGGAGTTAAGAACAGGAGGTAGGACTGGATGTACAGGCAAGGATGAGTACTTTAGATGGGTTTATAACCCCTACTTATAAAAGTCAAGGGAAGAATCAACATGATTTTACCCTCCCAGACTATCGTTGTTTAAAACTCAGTCTAGTCAATTTCATTTGAAAATAATTAGCAAACATCTGGTGTTCTATAGCTCTTTCCCTCCCCATGATATAGATTCTTCTCACTCGGGTGAGTGTTAATGGCATTTCCCTGTAGTCACTGCTCCTTACCTGAAGAGGTTTTCTGCAAGTGGGAAACCACAGTTGACCGGGGTGCCATTTCTTGTACAGTGGGGTGGTCTATCTCGTCCATCTATAGCTCCAGCAATAAAGTTGTGAGTTCACGATGCCGTTTGAACTGCCACTGATTGTGATAATGACAAGTGTGACTCTTCAAATGTGTTAAATCTTTTTGCGGATGTAACAAGGAGGGAATCAATCTTTTAGTGTTCATTTTGTCATTTCATTTTCATAATTTTAACTCTTCTTCTTGAAAAACTGGAAATTAGTGTTTTGACCTGCGGCAGGAGGTACTGCATCATAGATCCCAGAGTTATATAAAAAGGAACATCTTTACAATACAAAAAGCCATACAGAAAGTCCAACTGGATAATGAATTTGAAGGATCTAAGTGAAGAGGCAGCATGGAGATAAAAGACGGTAAGGGATGAGCAAGACACCTGGTAGGAACTGTACCTTGAGAAGGTCCCTGAGTCCCAGACTGCAGTCCCAGATCCTGGTTGCAGAGTCTTTAGGGCCTTCAACATGAGAAGACACAGGAACATCAAGAGATCCAGCCCCACCTGGACATCCCCCTTCCTTCATGATCCCTTCCCTGCCTCTTTCTGAAAGCAGTTTACAGCATGAAAAATAATGCCATATATATGAGAGAAGAAGAGAGCAGAATTTATAGATATGACTGTTATCTGACATGAACTAATAATTATAATGGAGAAAGGAGTTTGGCTTAATTCGTTGGTAGCTAAAACAAAAAGGATAATACAACCATCATTGTTTAGGGGGATACGAAAGGGGTGTAAACTTGTCTGTGGTGACTTTCCCCCGCTGATTCTATTTGTTTGCGGGAATCTCATGCAGAACATTTAGCAACATAGTGGAAAATGTCTTTGTTCTTTGTGAATCTCAAATGCTTCCATCAGTTCCTAAAATCTCTCCAGCCACTCTCTCATTGAATATCTCCTGCTGGCCATGGGGATCCTGAGTACCCACACTGAGGTTTTGCATTTGTCCACATTTGCAAGATCCACAGGGTTCTATAGCCTGGACTAATTTTTAATCTATTCTTTTCAGTTTGACAGTGTCCAGACTACAGAGGCAGCATAAATGTGAACCAGATAAAGTCCAAGTCCTTGGTTACTAACGTTTAGGGAAGGCATTTCCACTCAAGACAAAGTCTAACATGGACATTTCTTATCACTGAGTTAATAGGTACATTACCCCAGTCCACTCTTCGACTAAGGAAACAGTAGTGCCAGGCAGTGGTTAAAGTTTTGGAATCAAGCATGGAGCAATTGTCATTCTGGAGTTCTGTGCATTCAGAGTGCAGCCATGCACCACGTAACGACATCTCAGTCAATGACGGATCGCATATATGACAGTGGTCCCACAAGATTAGTACCATATAGCCTAGATGTGTAGTAGGCTATACCATCTAAGTTTGTGTAAGTACACTCTGTGATGTTCACACAATGACAAAATCACCTAATGACGTATTTCTCAGAAAGTATCCCCATCATTAAGTGACCCACGACAGTAGTAAAATGCCTTCACCCTCAACAACAGAAATGGATGGGGAAGAAAAGCCCTGCACTCAGATGCCTAATATGGGCTGATCCTGGAGGCGACACCCAATAAAAAGAGATCCCCAAAGGCTTTCCTTTTTTATACCTTTGAACTATCTGTTTCACTCATCACTAATTCGACTGACTCACCTGCTTCCGATGATCTTGGCTTCTGAAATTTTGAATAATTTCTTCTTCTTGAATGATTTCTTGTGCCTGGTTTTGCCTCATGCCTTAGTCCTGATGCTTGTTTCTGTTTCTCTTGCCCTGACTTCTGGATTCTTTCCTTGACTGCAATTTGTGTTTGCCAATTCAGGTAAACACTTCAACCAGTTGAACACAGCCCTAAAGATCCTACACACAGATGCAGGCCCTTTGGTCCATCATTCTTACTAACTCACTTGCAGAAATAGGGAAGAACCAGTCCAAGGGTGGGTTCCACTCTTGAAGCGGAGACTTGAGAGAAAGGTAGGTCTAGGGAGTGAAAACTTGGTCTTTGAAGGAAGCCTACTTCTGTGGATGTGATCAACGCTGAGAGATCACAGAGAAGATAAAAAGAGATGAAACTGGGGTATGAAGGACACCCCTGAATTATTCGTGGGAATGGCAGATTCTGCCATAAAAGAGTCAGAGCGAAGCAGGAGCCCACTCATCCTGTCTGGGATCCTATGTCCTAGGTTAGAGGAACCTGACAACTCCAAGTTTCATCAGAAGCAAGTTGGACCATATGATCCAGCAATTCCACTTCTGGGTATACACCCCAAAGAACTGAAAGCAGGGACTCAAATAGATATTTCTATACCCACGCTCATAGCAACATTATTCACAATAACCAAAAGGTAGAAGCAACACAGTGTCTATCAACAAATGAATGGATAAACAAAAGGTAGTGTGTACATACAATGGAATATTGTTTAGCCTTAAAAGGAAGGAAATTCTGACACACACTACAACATGGATGAACTTTGAAGATGTTATTCTAAGTGAGATAAACCAGTCACAAAAGGACAAATACTGTCTGATTCCACTTATAGAAGGTACCTAGAGTAGTCAAACTCACAGAGACAAAGTAGAATGGCAGTTGCTAGGGCCTGGAAGGAGAGAACAGAAAGTTATTATACAGAGTTTCAGTTGGGGAAGATGAAAAAGTCCTGGAGATGGATGGTCGTGATAGTTGCACAGCACTGTGATTATACTGAATGCCACTAAACCCTACACTTAAAAATGGTTAAAATGGTAATTTTATGTTATGTAAATTTTAACACAATAAATAAAGGAAAAGAAAAAAAAAGTGAGTTGGAGCTGGGTGGGTGTAGAAGGAGTGAGTGACAGAGACATTAACATCCACCCTGTCTCCTAAGGGAAAGGACTGCTCTGAGAGATAGATGGAGTCTATTATTGAATCTAGTTGAGGGGTAAAGAGGAGTTAGAGGAAGTTAGCAGGGTTCAGTCCTCATAAATATTGGCTCAGAAGGCCAGCAATAGGTGAATGGGTTCTGCAAATAATCTAAAGTTGTTGTATTGATTAGAGATCCCTGTCTGATCTGTTCAAAGGTCTGCTGACATGCTTGCCACACACACAGATGTTACATGGGTGCTGCTCCTGGCATGCCTCTGTAATCCTATAATCTCTTTAGCCATGGGAATTTGCGCTCAGTATGTCCTTGGCTCATTGAGCCTTGCCCTTGGGGATCCCCTCTTGAATACCCTCCGGTGTGATGTGAGTGGTGAGGGGCAAGTCAATGGGAAAAGCAGCACTAGATGTGATCAAGCTGCCAGTGCTGATGGAAGGTCATAGGATTTGGCTTCAAAGCCTCCCTAAGCTTGTGTTCAGTGGTCTCCAGATAGCCACGCAGCAACATAGGACTTTGGCCTTTGAATTTAGCCAATAATCTGCTCTCCAGCTTTGGCTTCAACCTCAGCCTTTGGAAGGCCAAATAGCTGAACACCTAACTGTAGCGTCATCCTGACGTCTCTGAAATTATTTGTGATCGATGATCATGAGATTACATAAATTACCCTCATGTCTAATCAAAGCACCAACATCAGTAACATAAACAGGCCGTGCCATGAGATGATTGTTACTGACAGAATATGCACTTTCATATATGGGCAAGCATTTTAGATGTAAGTGTGATTAAAGTTTCCTTGTATGCTTTAGTTTTTGAGATTCTGTCAGTTGAAGTATAAATATATATATTTATGAATTCAGAGTAAAATGCTGCAATAATTAACGTTGATTGTGAACAACATAACCATTTCATACATAAAAATAATTTTAAACATTTTTCAAATGGTAAAATAGACTGAGAAATATTTAGTTCATGGAATTGCCTCAACCAAATCGCATCATCATCATTGACTAAAGTATCAAGCACAGGGTTTGAAGAGGAGCGAAGTCTTCGCTTTACTCATCACCATAAGAAAATATAGACTGTTTGATATCTTGATTGCCATGCCACCCTGAGCAATCGCCCATACCGGCAGAGTTAGCGAAAAAGATCTTGTTCCTCCACTCACCTCGGTTGAAAGTAAACACGTGTTCATAGCCCACATGTGCCAGTTTGTGACCATATGTACAATCTAGAAGCTGACAGTGCTGAGAACTTATTGTTCCCACATCAGGTTAAATTATTAAGTTTCGACTCCTGAAAATTTGAACAATTAAAATTTTTATAACATTTCAGGTTTTGCTATTCTTAGATATCCACTCTATAAAGATTAGGGTGACCAGCATATCCTGGTTTGCCTGCAGCTGAGGGTGTTCCTAGACATGGCATTTATGCACTAAAAGCAGGGAAGTCTGGGACACACTGGAAGGAGCTGGTCATCCTAATGATGGTGCTATATTCAGCCTCTGCCTTGGATTCGACTTTGTACTGGCTTTAGCCTGTAGCCAAAAACCTGTATTTGGTGTACTTCTGCCACTAAAACCTTGCAGTTCTCGGTAAAGTACCATCTATACAACGCTGACCACTTCTCCAGCATAGGAGAAGTTAGGAGCCCAGAATGACCAGGTCTGCAGGGAAAGTGGACGGCTGTTTAGTGACCATCAGTCTTGATGTGGTGTACCCAACTCCGAGCACTTCATGGACTGACCTCAAATCCTGGGGCCCCAAGAATGAGCCTGGCATCCATGTACTTCCCTAATTTCAACCCTCACTACTCTGCTTATGAGTCCTGGTGTTGACTTTCCTACAGGACAAGGAATTTGCTTAGGTATTTACTGCTTAGCCTGCCTGGTACTCCAGTTTTCATTTGCTAGTCCCTGTTCCTTGCCTGAGTCCTTTAAATAAATGCGTGTGTTAGTTGAAGACAAGTCAGTGATGGCTTTGGAGTTTTTAAACACTGCCTAGATTAATGAGTCAGGATGGTTACTCTGCCTCCTCAATGTGCTGGAACATAGTGTAGCAGGTCACTGGGTGTTACTGTACCTGGAGCTGTTTCTTATATATATAAAAGTTTATTTGGTTGAAACTCAACCTTCAATTTGTGGAGAAAATGCTGATCAAATGTCCAATAAGATAATTCATCTGTATTTTGGGAATTTAAAAAGATTTCTTTTTCTAAAAAGGAGGAGGAAGGTGACAACAAATAGCTAACATTCATTATGATAATGTTCTTAGTGCTTTACTTGTATTAATCCACTTAATCCTTGAGACAACTTTGTCAGTTAGGTATTTTTATTGTGAGACTATACAACTCTAACTAGCACCATTACTGGTTAGGAAACTGAGGCCACTATCACAAAGCTAGGAACTGTTAGAGTCATGATTTTAATACAGGCCCTAAAGCTCCAGTACACTTTTCCATTTCTCATGATGGAAAGAATATGGTCTTTAATGTTTCAATAGCACAATTTTATAGTTATAGTGTGAAAGAGTATTTTTCCAATTTGAACCTTAGTTTAAACTTCATTTTTTCATTAATTAAAAACTGATTTTACTCACTCAAGTCATTCCAAATAAAAATCAAACATGATCATGGAATAATCTTGAAAAGTTGTATGAGACTCAGCAACCAGCCACTTATCATTTGAGTCAATGTCAGTGTTCTCATGATAGTAAAGAAACATGTAACCCATCCTACACAGAGGGCTGAGGTGGGCTAGAGTGTGGGAATGGGTGGGGGAGGTAAGGAAGTGGAAGCCAAGGAATCTTGAGGCTGTTTGCTTAGAGCATTGTTTCATCCAAGAGAAGAGAAGAAAACATCATTATCTTACTTTTAAGAGACTATGCACCATATTATATTAACGACTAGAAGTTTGCCATCTAAATTTTAGGCACAGATCAGTTTTGCAAGTAGGCACTCTCCAAATCATCTGCCTGTCATTCCAGACCCAAAGATACTTAGAACATTATTAAAGACACAATGGTCTCTCAGGTCCCTTCTGCTCTATAATTTTATGCTTCTAAAGCAGATTGTTTCACTGCTTGCCCACATTCTCTGCTGCCCAAAACAGCAAAGAAAGGCAAGTATCCAGGGGCTGTTTTCAGTGCTGATTGGGGTAATACCTAGCCTACAAAATGCTGTTATTGGCCATGAATAGATCAAGATGACTTACCACTGTGAAAATTAATAGAACTATCTCTGGCTATATTAGAACTTGCTTGAGTTGTGCAAAGCACTCTCATGGGCTCATTCAAGGCTCATAACAACCCCTAGAGTTAGGAGTTACTCTCTCCAGTTCATAGGCAAAGAAAAGGAGAGACAAAAATGCTAAGGTTCTCCTCCAGAGTCACACAGTGTTTTGATAGCAAATCTAACATCCTTTGCACTATTCACAAACTGATAATTAGACATGCACAAATAAAGAACAGACTCTTTCATATTTGTACTATTAGAGGAGAGCATCAAAAGAAATAACAAATACTATAGCATAAAGTTTATTTCAAAAATAACAAAGCAGGATTGAAAGAATCCTGTCATTAATTCCTGTTGCTAACACTCTTTATCCCCCATAAGGACATGAATAAAAATCTTAAGTCTTTGTAAATCTGTATCAGGTCAGGTATAGTTTTGTTCTCTCTCTCTATATATATACACATATAACACACATATATATTACATATACATTACATATATATTCATATATTATTATATATACATATATTACATATATATGTATATTACATATATATAACGTAAAGGTTTAACTGAATTTTTAGGGAGGCAGAACACCTGCATACACAATTATATATAAATGAATGGTGCCCGTGTTCAAATCTATTGAAAATTGAGATGCTTTGTGAATGAAGTGTGCTTTACAGAAATATTAATGCTAATGGGATTGATTCAATGAGAGCCATGCACTGTCAAGAGTTATACCCGTATTATTTATTAAAGAAAAAAAATTCCATTTGCTAAAAATGTAGAAAAAAAGCCATCCATTTTTCAATATGCCTAGATAACTATTACCAAGGATGTCTCATTGTGTTGGCTGCTTCCTGTACATAAAATGCACATTAAAACTGAAAATTCACAAAACAAATAAATATTTGTTATGTCTACATTTGGGAGGTAAAGGTCTTCAATTTGGTTGAGAAAGGAAGATAGATGTGGAAATAACATCACAAATAGAAATGGAAATTCTTCAACCTAACTCATTTCTCCCCTTTTATTCTATCACTAGAATGGAGTGGCTTGTCCATACCGCCTGAGGTTGGAGCTGTGGCTGCACCAGTTATGTCTTCACCCTTGGGTTAAAGAGACGCTTTAACGCCAACTGAAAATCACCAGAAATCAAATAAAAAGTAAAGATTCCACTTGTTTCTTTATATATATATATTTTTTGTATATGCTTCCTATCTTTGTTTGCTTATTTGTTATTTTAATTAGACTTATTCACATTTCTTTAGTCTCTATATATTTGAACCAAATATTCAGTTCCTAAGAAAAATATTAAGTGATGTGATGTCAGCTTTAGCCACTACATAATCACTTTGTTTACTGTGACTAGGAACCCAAGGCATTTCAAAATATGTCCTGGTATGGAAAAGGAACCCATTACCTACATGTCTGGGTGGAGTTGAGTTGGCTGGATACACAATGTAAACTTCCCAAGAGTTCACGTGATTGATACTAACTCACTAGATTGTAAAATCAGGGTTTTCAGCTTTGTGTGTGTCAGAAATTATGTAGTTGAGGGAAATATTTTTCTTCTTTGATTACTTTGATTCTTTGATTACTTCTTTGATTACTATGATATGTCCGTTGGAGAAACTAGCTCAACATTTTCAAGCACATAAAAATCCACTGCAATTTCAAGACCATGGTATCTAAATTTTAACCTTGAAACTGACGCTCATAGTTTTTTGTCTTTTTCATAAAAAGACTTCTTCCGTCCTGGAGAAGAAAGACATCCATGAATCATGCCTCCATCTCATCCAGTAAAAGAGAGATTACAAAGATAGCATGTCAAAAAAAAATAAGTGCAGTATAACTGAGGATAATGTTGGATTCTATATTCTCAGCCTTGGTGGTTCACAGACACACACAGATTACTCCGCACTCCCCACAAAACCGAGCCTCATGCTTTGCACATAGCAGGTGCCTGATAAATGTCTGATTATGCGTTGAGTCCAGAAGCTAACGCTATCCATGCTGCCAGTGTCCATGCTGCTCTCCAGACAGACTTGGGTAAGGGTAACATCTGCTTGTCAGAGACTTTTATTTACACAGAGTTGCTTTTATACTGTTGTCCTTGAAAATACAGGGTGTTGGAGTTTGCTGTCAGATTTAGAACAATCTATAAAATTAGAATGATAATGGCAAGTAGGCTGCAGTCCAGGAAACGTGAATGCCATGGGTCAAAAAGAGAATGATAAATATTGACATTAATTTAATAGACATTGAATTAGTCAGGGTTCTCCAGAGAACCAGAACCGATAGACTGTATAGAGAGAGAGAAAGAGATTTATTACAAGGAATTGACTTATATGATTATGGAGGCTTGGAAGCCTCAAGATCTGCAGCCTGCAAGCTGGAGACCCGGAGAGTTGATGGTGTAGTTCCAGCCTGTGTCTAAAGACCTGAGAACGACAAGAGCCAGTGGTGTAAGTTCTAGTCTGAAAGCTAGACAGCTCAAGAACCAAGAAAAGCTGAACTTTCAGTCCAAGTCCAAAGGGAGGAAAAAAACAATTTCCCAGCTCAAACAATCAGGCAGGAGGAATTCCCTCTTATTCCTGGGAGGGTAAGTCTTTTTGTTCTATTTAGACCTTCAACTGACTCGGTGGGGCCCAACCATGATAGGGAAGACAGTCTGCTTTACTCAGTGTACCACTTCAAATGTTAATCTCTTCCAGAAATACCCTCACTGATATGCCCAGAATAATGTTTGACCAAAGGTCTGGGCACCCTGTGGTCTAGCAAAGTTGACATATAAAATTAACTGTCACAGACATGAAGGATTCCATCATTCCTTTCATCCATCAATCCATTTCATTGTTAGTTTTTCAACTTAACAAGCTTATGTTTAACTTTGAACATGTCTTTGCCCATATATTTTCTCTGTTAACATATATTTATTTAATATATATAGTTAAAAATTAATGTATAATTGATTAATACTTTGTGTGTGTACATATATATATAGAGAGAGAGAGAGAGCGCGTGAGAGAGAACAGCTGTAATTTTCAAAGAGCCATGGTTGAGCTGTGGAGGATAGAAAGACTGCTAAGGCAGAATTGCTGCCTCCAAGGTGACTTATGTCATCACTGGGGAAACAAAACACATGCAATAGAAAAAAATAACTAATGCATGGTAGCATCTTTTCTGTTAGTGTCACAGATGATGCTTTGATTTTAGAATATATTCCAGCTCACAAATAACCTTAAAAACATCCTAAATATCTTTCTCTCAGGTTATGAATTGTTATGAAAACCTGAGTCATTTGACAAGTTTTTAAAATTTGAAATAGCTTTATTATTCATTTTATTTATAAATATAATCCAAGTGCTACTCAAAATGTTCAGAAATCTCTAAAGAAGAACGTCAACAGCACTGGAAATTTTGCCACTCAGAGTTAGTAACTATTAAAATTTTTTATATGAGCTTCTAGATTTTTCTGTACAAATACAGATATAATTGAATTTCAATACATGCTGTTTTCTGACCTGCATTTACATTATATTGCACTCAAAATACATTTAACAATTGCAACATACTGCGAATATTTTTTCTCGTGCGTAATTTTTTAACATTCATAGTTTTAACAGTCAAATGCTATTACTAAGCTTATAATGGAAACCATTAGTTCTCTGAATACATCCCCACACACTGATTCTCACTCTCCAGATAAAACCATTTTCTCAATTTTTAGATATTTCTTTAGCACACATTTCCATTTTTCTAAATCACAATGTTACAGTGTTATTTCTTGGTTTTTCTATTGTTTACCGTAAGTTGATTTCCTAAAGATGAGAATTTTATTCTTTATGTCCTCTTCTCTCTTTCTCCTTCTCCCTCTCTCTTCCTTCCTCTCTCCCTTCATCCCTCTTTCTCTCTCTGTCCCTCTCTCTCTCTCTAATAGAGTTGAAGACCTTCCGTTTGATTCAAACAATGTCTTAGCCTGTGTTCCCCAGAAAACAGTGCCTAAAGCAAAGCTTACACGGTAACGATACTATCTCAAGATGCAAGAGTGAGGAGGCAGGGTTAAAAACAAGGGAAGGAAATGTGAGGGTGGTGTGTTACTGAGCAGTTATAGCCTCAGAAGAAACCCTAGCCAGTTGCTTGGCCATATACAAAGCCTCCAGAATGGAGATTAGAACCACTTAACCTCAGAACTGTATGTTCAAGAGAAGGAAGGGTAAAGAATTTGCTATCTCCTTCCCATCTCCTGTTTTTCATGAGTCATCGAAGTTTGCCCAATGGGACCTTAACTGCTCCACAAGGCCAGGCTGTGCTACCCAGCCCTTCCATGGGGATGGGATGGAGGTGTGCTGATGCCTGGCTCTCACTCCTGGGAGGGGCTCAGAGGAGGTGACAACTTGGTGGCCTGTACTCTCCACTGAGCAAGCTGCCAAGGTAGGGGGGTGAGGGGAGAAGAGGAGCAAATCTGGGCCCATATAAACTGGGTCCTGTACAATCAATATTCAGTGTATATATTTTTGAGACTAAATAAATAGTATGCGTGGTGAAGTCATATATTCTAGATTACACTTTCTTGTATAATTTTAAAATTTTTCCAACTTTTAAAAATTTGCTTACTTTTATTTGCTTGTTTTTATTTATCTATCAACTAATTTCCGAACTCTGACAGAATTGTAAATCTCTATCTGTTCAAGCAAATCAGGTGTTCTATTAGACATTTTCTTTCCTTAGATATTTGACTGTGGAGCCCTTTGACCTCATTCTCTAGTCTCAACTTGTTTCTCTCTAGACTGTTCAAATCTGTTATTCCGGGATGTCCCTGTAGCATCATTTTGAAATTGCCCTTTCATTCTCCTATATGCGGCTCCCCGTTTCCTGAGTCCAGTGTTTTCAGCTTTCATTGTTTATGTTCTAACTTTGCTGGTACAAATCTTCCAGTAGCGTTGTGAAAAGGTAATATTTTCGAGGTCTTACATGTCTGAAGATATCTTTATTCTCCTCACATTTGATGAATGGTTTAGCAGTGTATACATTTTGGGGTCCCTCAGAACTTTGAAGGCATTGCTCCATTTCTTTCATTTCCTAATTTGTTGTGGAGATACCTAACATCATTCTGATTCCTTATACTTTGATGAGACCCTCACCCAACCATATATATAGATATTCATTGTGCTGGGAACTCAGCAGATCACTTCAAACTGCAAACTCCTGTCCTTTACTTCTGGGAAATTTCTTTGTATCATCCCTATTAATTTCCTCTCCTCCTTTTTGTGTTCTCTTTTTCTGAAATGCTATCATTTGGATAATGAAACTGCTGATCTGGTTTTCTAGATTTCTGATCTTTCCTCTCCCATTTTCTATTTCTTTCTTTTTCTTTTCCTTTCTGACAGACTTCTTTAACTTTGTCACCCATTTCTCTATTGAATTTTTTATTTCTGCTATCAATTTTTACTTTTCAAAAGTCTTTTTAGGGGCCGGCCTGGTGGCATAATGGTTAAGTTCGCTTGCTCTGCATTGGCAGCCTGGGATTCATGGGTTCAGATCCCAGGCGCGAACCTAGCACTGCTCATTAAGCCATGCTGTGGCAGCATCCCAGATAAAATAGAGGAAGACCAGTACAGATGTTAGCTCAGGGACAATCTTCCTCCCCCTCCAAAAAGGTCGTTTTTGATAGAACTTTTATCCTCCGTACGTTCTGTTTTTAGAGTCTCCTTTTCTTTTCCTGGATGGAATCTCTCCTCCATCTCCTTTGCTCCTCTTTTCAACCTCTAAACATTTTAACTGGTTAAAACATGTAACTGTTTGTTTAAATGTTTTTGTCTGTTTGCTTTGTCTAAATGCTTTGACTATTTAAAACAAGACTCAGCTCTCATATCTCTTCTCTTTTCTGGCCACATTCTCTCCTCATGTGGTCTTATTTACTTCCATAACTTTAAATATCATTTATGTGCTGGTATTTCCAGCCTTTCATGATTCACTACACAAAATAGCCCTCCTTGCCTACCACTGTCCATCCCGTCACTCTCAACTCCTTTCCTTTCTTATATTTTCTTCATTGTTCTTATCACTATGTAATATGATCAGGTATATTGTCTACAGCATAGTATAATACAGGATAGTACACATTATACAAGCTCCTCAAGAGAATAGTCTTTGCCTACTTTGTTAAACGTTCTAACTCTAGAACCCAAAGTGTACTTGTCACCATGCTCCATAAACATTTTTTAATGAATAAATATCTAAGAATATGAAGTCAGTTTTTTAAATGTTTTCATCTGTTCTTTCAACTATTTCTGTTTCCTCTGAGTTCCTTTTTTCTATAGATTATTTAAAGATAAGCACAGGCTTTTATCTAATGCCTGGATATTCCTGGTGGTTCACATAATAATAAGAATCTAAAATACAGATTGAAAATGATGAGCATGGGAGAAGGTTATTGCATAGTAGGTTTCACTATAGGGTGATCAGTGAGGGTCTAGCCATTTTGGAAGGACCCCAAATATCACTATCTATGATCTTTTCCGTTAGGCTAGTCCACTAAGCCACAAAACAATTTTCCCTTCTTTTGGGTCTGGGGATATAAACAGGGTTGCTATTTAGCATGTATTAAATGACATGGCCATAGCAATTTAAAAAATACTGGCCCACATTTCACCATGACCTAACAATTTCAGGTACAGCTGTATCCACAAGTCCACTAGGACCCTACTTTAGCTCTGTCTACATCAGTGACCATGACGTACTGACTGCTAAGTATTTTTCGTAAGTATAAACCACCCATCCATCATCTGAGAACCAAGACACAGAAGAGGATGGATGTTCATCCTCACTGTGCCCACTTTCCCTTAATACCCTTATTTTCAATATAGCCTCCTCACTCTTGTCCTTTGTTATATGTGGTGTCCCTTAGCTCAGAGCCTGTACATTTCATCATCTCCAGAAGATAAACCTCCAGTCTTCTTGCCAAGGATACTTGGAGTTCTAAATGTTCTATTTAAAGACTTTCAACCAATTTTCTTTTTCTAACCTAAATTTGCCCTTCTGTCTTCAAAGATTCCTAGTATCTCTCATTCTTGAACTTTCTTAGGATTTTGCAATGCAAATAGACCAGCTCCTTGTTTACATTTACATTTCACCTTTTTCTGCCTGTCTGAGTCAGAAACCCACCCATGTGCCTTCTAGTTTATCTATGGCCGTCTCCTTTCCAGTTCTATTTGTCTTTTTGAGTTTATACGTTATTTTTTTTCTTTTCTCTCTTTTTTATTTTAAGTTGGGTTTCAGGAAAGAGTGTAGATGAGTGTGTTCAATTCACTGCCTTAACTATAAGTTTTGAGGAACAAATTTCACCAACTGAATTTTAACTCAACCACTTGTTGGTCTTATATGTGAGGAATGCTGCATATTCAACATGTGAACATGTTGACCATTTTTCAGGTGAAAAAAAATTATTTGTACACACACACATACACACACCCTCAGATTAATTATAACTCCACTGGAGAAAGAGATTTCTATGTCTAGGTGTAGACAGTTATGCACAAGGAATCAGTCTCTTTAAGGGTTTAATCATCAGTTTGATTCTAAACAGAGGTCATGGGATTGAACACAGAGTGGCATATTCTGAATGTTTCTTTGGGGGATTGTTTAAGAGCATAGAGTGTCCGCTATTCTCAGTAATTTCTGTCTGGAATTTCTATTGAATTTGTTTATATTTGTACTATTTGTCCCAAGACAGCTGCAATTCGAAACAAAGGAGTATCTATGTAGCAGACATTTATTAATTACTTGGTATCTTGTCAATTTTATCTGCTTGCTTGCTTTTTTATTTATTTTTTTAGCAGCATGAATTTTTCTGACAATTGAGTTAAATGGAAATGACCCAGAAATGAAAATAAAGCTTATTGGGTTGGTAATTTGACTTAGCCAGCTTTAGAAGCCTGCTGATTACCCAGAAAAAGTCTTTGAATCGATTTTAAGAATGGTATCAGAATAATTTTGAATCTCAGAGACTTTTAAAAAGACCCGAAAAATTTTAAAAAAATAAGTAATAACCTTTAAAACACAAGGCTGTGTCAGACTTTGAAAAAGATGATGCCATTCAGAAAACTTAGAGGTGGTATAAACAAAGAGTGTCACATTTTCAGCTACCCAGCATCTTAATACCTCCAATCTTGTGATTGGGGACATTTCCTACCTTATGAATTTTGAAGGAAAGCAGAGCCAACCTTCTACTACATAAATCAATGAGACCATATAGAAATTTTCCTGGCCACATTGGCAGCCAGATTACAAACCCATAATCTAGGCTGGCCGATCATGTTCACCCATAAGGAATTCAAATCAGGAGGCATTGATGCAAAGAAGTAGGACCTGAGGAGGATCCATTTTTCTGGCAGGAGTGACAGGTTGGCCAGGGGCTGCATGCAGGATCCAGTGACCATAGTGAAGGTGAGGTCCAGTGTCATCTGCGGCAGTCATGGCAGCAGCATCCTCACTAGACTAATTCGTCCTTTTGTTCTGGATCTGCTTCTCCAGCCTTCCTGATAACTCCCCAACATTTTTTCATGAATTACTTTTCTACTGAAATCAGACAGATTCGGTTTCGCTTGCTTAAAGCTGAAAATGCTGACCAACACTAGACACTGCCTACACTCTACAACCCTTTAAACCACAAATACATTGCTATTGGGGAAGGTTGGAGTTCATCAAAAAGATTTGGAGTGTGGGGGGATGGGAAATGGGCAAAATGGGTAAAGAGAGTCCAAAGGTACAAACTTCCAGTTATAAAATAAATAAATCCTGGAGATGTAGTGTACAGCATGGTGTATTGAATATTTGAAAGTTGTTAGGAGAGTAGATCTTAAAGTTCTCATCACATGAAAAACAAGTTGTAACTGTGTGTAATGATGGATGTTAACAACACTTACGGTGGTGATCATTTTGCAGTATATACAAATATTCTATCATTATGTAGTACACCTGAAACTATATAATGTTATATACCAATTATATCTCAATGACAAGGAAAAGTATTGGAGTGAGTTATATTAGAAACTGAGCATAGGGGGCATTGGCCATGTTGGCCTATAGTCTACCCCCCTTGGTTCTTCAGTGTAAAACCTTTCATTTTTGACAATGTCCAAATTCCCTTTGTCTTAAAACATATTACGGCCTCCATTTAGAGGGGGTAGTTAGAAGTGCCTTAGAATTTTTCTGATCCTAGGATTGGCTGGACATTAATTAGGCAACATATCTTTGGCTCTAACATGGAGAAAGCAGGCAAATTCATCTCGGGTTATTTTGGCATGTGATACCAAATGTCCACGGATCAAAATGAGACCCCAAAGACAGCCATCTTCAAACTGGCTGTCCATGAAGCTTGCGTTTGCACACTCGCTCTTTTTCCTTTCTCTGTGTCCTCAGCTGTTTATGATGTGGATTGTTGTGGTGGAGGGAGTGGAATGAATCAGAAAAGAATATAAAAGATGTTACAGTATGGACAATAGCCTATATAAATCTTTGTGAAAGCTTCCTCCTTAGAGCCGTGCTTGAGACACTGAACCACCTGCTCCTGTCACGCTCAGCGGGCACTGTGAGGTCAACAAAATTGCCTGAGATTATATAAGCCAGCTCGACACTGGTACCCAGGGAGTTGACAGCTACTAAATGAAAGTCCTTAAAGCTCAGGATGAAAGGAGAGGAGGTCCACAACTGCTGCCAATGGTGCTGAAAACCATAGAGCAATGCATAAACATAAAAGTGAAACACACTTGGCAAAGTCCACTCTCTGATGTTGACATGACTAGAACACACTGGAAGCAAAGTTATCAAATGTGGTTCACCATAATCGGTTTACTGTCCAACCACGATCTGTAATGAGAAGAACATTTAGCTCCCTGGCTACGTGCATAGGCTTTGGAGCCAAGCTCCTGGCTCAATCTTGGCTTGCCGCCTACTAGCTGTCTGATCTTGAATCCCTCTGAACCACAGCTTTTCTGTCTATAAAAATGTCTTTAAAAATAACCAGCCCATAGTATTTTAAGGATTAATGAAAGAATGTTTATAAGCCACTGTATACATGTCTGACACAGAGTAAGTCTTCACTAAATTCCAGCAATTACTGTTAGGATCACTGCAGCCTGGGCCCTATTCTGTGGCACCTTCTTCTGGGCTGCTCTCTGGCTGGCTGCCCCTGTGAGTCAGCTGCAGGGATGTATCACTCCTTTTGTTCCATGTTTTGGCAGTGACTTCTCTTTACTATTTGGCTCTGGTCTCCACCACTGGTACACATGTTCCCTTCATTCTTAAACGTGCCCTATTCTGGATGGCCAGTTTCCATTCCCACATCAGGTAGAATTTAAGTGTTATGACATTCTGCATTATGAGAAACACAAACCAAAATGTGTCGTCCCTGTCACTCTGCCTCAGTGGCAGCCTTTGACCTGTTTAGTTTCTCGCAAATGCCACCCAGCACATTACAGCAAAACTGGAGAGCCAGTAGGAGTCCAGCCTGACGTGCTTCAGGTACTTTCTCTCCACCAGCGTAGGAGGACTAGAAATTGCCCTCTTTGCTTCTGACCTACTAAACCAACTACTAACTCAGGCATCACCAAGCGTCTAGTGTCTACGATATGCTGCAAATACCAGCTGCTATGCAAATCAATTATCTTGCTTGTTCTCAACTGCTTTTGTTTTGATCTCACCTCCATCCAACCCCAAACTTGGCATCTTTGGTTCCTTTGGATTCATTCTCTCTAATATTTAGTTCTCAGATTTCTCATGTTGACTCTGTCTTGGCTCACCCTCCTGGCCCCAGGCATCTCTGTTAGGTAAAAAAAAAAAACCTCCCCTCTTCCAGCTTCACAGAAAATGTGATCCCTGTCTTAAGTCACTCTTTAGATGGGTCTGTAGCAGTAAAGAAAACCATCCTAGGAATCAGCTTATCAGGGTTCAAGTCCTATTTTTTGCACTTTCTAACTATATGATATTTGCCAAGTGGCTTAACTCATTTGAGTCTCCATATTTCCTCTGAAAATTGGTGATGATATTGCTACAACTATCACATGAACATCAGTGAGATACATAAAATGAAAAAGTGCTTTATAAACTAGAAGGGCATTGTTAACTAGTCAACACTGAAATAAAAGATGGCTAATAAAAGGGTTAGCAGATAATAAGGGAGCTATAAACTCCCTTGTCCAGAATAAAGATCCATTTTTCTAAAGATATATTTCTTGAGTTGGGCCTTAATGCCAGACCCTTAAAACAAAGAGAAGCAACTCTCTCCAGGCTCAGAAAAAGACTTTTTCCACGTTTGTTCTCAGCGTTATTTATGATGAGTTCTTTTAGCTTCTAGGACTTGAAGAAATATTTATTAACATGAAAACTGTACATTGTTTCTTTGAAAATTGGGCTGGTGAAAATGTAAGACTTTGGTTATATTTCTGCATATAAAACATATTTTCCTATTTTAATTAAGAGAACATGTTTACCCATAAGTCTTTCTTTGATCATATCCCTGATGACACAAAGCAGAGAGCTGTCCCCTCATCTAGCTTGCATAATGGGCAAGGGCAGTTTTCCCTGAAATGTGAATTTCTCAACCTTGCTAAAGTAATTGAGTGGGTCACCTCAAGCCCAGCAAACTCACATGGGGACTGAATAAATGAAAGAAATAGTTTTCTGTTTGCAAGTGGGGATGCTTGAGATATACAGGTCAACTTCTGCTGGTTTAGGACTGCCATCTGACATCTGGCTTGCAAGGAAGGACCTGTGATCGTATCCACAAAATCTTTAGTTCCTGAAGGAACGAAGAAGGGAGAGATTTCAATATTAACATCTGAGTTCTCTGTGACACACTTCTCAAAGCCTAAGGAAAGAATTGATTCAACTGAGAATCAAAATGTCTTCTAATTATCCTATTTGATTGGAAAACATAGAGCAATTAAAAGATCGATCCAGTTACACGGTGTACATACTCCCACCAGTTATGTAGCTAACTGACAGTTGCTGCTCCGTCGCAGAGCCTTTGTTTTCTCCGAACCCTTTTACACATCTCTTCAGGCAATTTGATTTATCACAAATTGTACTGTTGCCAACATTTCCCTGAACATTTGCTTTTTTTCCTGCTATGAAAGTAACTCAGACATAACAAATGAATGCTTGAGCCAGTGCTGCTCTGTGCATGTGCGTGTTGACAGAAACATGGGTCTGTTGCTGCGGGATGTCACCTCTATGCACTTGTGTTGCGTTCCATGTGTCCTCAATCTGGACAACAGAGAAGAGAGTGTGGGATACTTTAGCCACAGGCCAGTCAGCTCTATTTCCCACGCCAACTCCAACAATTGATGGTAGCTGCTGGCAAGTTATGGTGGAGATTTTGAGATTGGATCCAGAATCAGGAGTAAAAAGTGTTGTTATGCGTTAGCAATGCCAGCTGTGTGCACAGCAAGGAGAACAGCTGTGCCCATGCCATGTATGTAGCTTCCCGGTGAGCCCTCGGGGCCTTGAGAGTTGCAGACCGAGCTACCAAGAGAAGCAGCATGCTAATTCCTCATGGCAGAATGTTCAGGGATGGAGGAGGACAGGATTTAAAGTGTGGGACATTTATAGAGCACTTTGCCCTTTACCAAGGGTTTTCTCCACACAGAATCTTATTTAATCCCTTCAACAACCTCATGAAACACATGTCAATTTTATCTCCATTTTGCAGCAAAGGGGTCAAAGGCTAAGAGAGTGTAAAATGGTTAGCTCAAGGTCCCACATGGATCATAAATGGCAAACTCACTACCTAAGCCCAGACTTTCGGATTCCAAGCCCTATGTTAGAGGATTGTAAGTCACTCACGCCTCAGGTTTCTCCCAGAGTCAAAGGGTAGACCTGAAGGTTTGGACTGGATTTGTGCTGTCTCTAAAGAACCTCTGGACCTCAGCAGAGAAGGGCAGTGCAGACACTCGGATCAAGTATGGGTACACTCATCCTCTTTCTTCTTTCTTTTCAGACAACTTTCTTTGTGAAAGTATTAGAACAGTTGTCATTATACAGAGCTAGAAGAAACAAGGAGTTGCTGCTAAATAAAATATAATGTGTTTTATTTGAAGCGGCTTATCCTGCTTCATTTGTAAATTGATGTTAATCCAACTGCTCAGTCTCATTTCTGTAAGCAATGTTAATGCCTTCGCCACCCATCTTCTGCAGCATGAAAACGTGGTGACTGTTTTGGAAAGAATTATCTTCTTTCTTGAGGGCGAAAACCTAAATCTCTTTCCTCAGATTCTTGCCAAAGGTTCTAATTAGGACATGCAAATATACTCATGCAAATGAAGCCGTGGAGGATTTTGATGCTTTGGGGAAAAGTCTGGGTAAAATAAACTCTCTCTGTGATTTCTCACCGATGCCACAGAAATGCTTGCTTTTTTGAAATAAAAAAGATGTTAAGAACTTCTTTATTCTTCTAGTTTAAGATTATATGTCGGAGATTAATAAAAACTTACATGAGCAACTTCAATGTGCACAGTGATTTTGTCAACATTAGATCTGAGTCAAAACATTTTCCTCCTTTTACAGACAAGAAAACCAGTGTACAGGGAGGCAAAGGAGTGACCTGCCCTACTCCAGACAACTGAGAAGCAATAAAGGCAAGATGAAAATCTCATATTCTTTCATTCCTTACCTTCTCCTCTTTCCTCTCTAGTGCATGGCACTTCACAATTTATAAATTCCTTTCATTGAAATATTTCAGTTCAAGGGCTGGCCCCATGGCTGAGTGGTTGAGTTCTCTTGCTCCGCTTCAGCAGCCTGGGGTTCACCAGTTTGGATCCTGGGCACAGACCTCCACACCGCTCATCAAGCCATGCTGTGGCGGCATCCCACATAGAAGAACTAGAAGGACTTACAACTAGGATATACAACTATGTACTGGGGCCTTGAGGAGAAAAAAATTAAAAAGGAAGATTGGCATCAGATGTTAGATCAGGACCAATCTTCCTCCAAAAAAATATTTCAGTTCAAACATTTATTGAATTCACTACTTCAATTTAAATATTTACTGCCAAGTACTATGTGCTTGCCAGACATTCTTCCAAGTACAAGTGACATAAAGTCCCTGCTTTATTGGTGTTGATATGACTGATTGGAGGGAGACAACTAATGAACAAGCAAGCAAACCAGTCAGCAAACTAAATTCAAATAGTGATCACAGCTATCAAGAAAATCAAACAGAAGAATGTGATTGGTTGACCACTTGGTAGTAGGAATGGAGTGTGTAGGTGTGAAACATTTGATGGGGTAGAGAAAGCGTCTTTGAAAAAGATGCCATAAGGACTGACACTTGGATGGCAAGGAGCAAGCAGGGAATGTCAAGGTGAAGTTTACTCCGGCCCTGATGTGGAGATACTGATATTTGAGCAACAGAGAGGAGGTTCACGTAACAGGACTGAATCAGCAAGAGGTGAGAAATAGAAGATGACATTGAAGAGGTAGGCAGAGGCTACATCAAAGGGGTCTTTTAGCTACTGTGCTAGGATTATATTCTAATCGCCATGGGATGACTTTGCAGAGTTTTAAGAAAGTTTATTTCCCGAAATAATCTGTGAAGTAGTTGTTATCCTTGTTTTACAAATCAGAGAACTTGGAGATGTCAGAGCCTTACCTAAGAATGCACAACTAATAAGCAGCAAGATTCCATCTTCAGGGTCCTAGTCTAGGCTTATTTCCCCATCTGCTGAAGGTAGGCCTGGAAATAAACACACGAAGGAGGAAAACAATACACCAACAGGTGACCGTTGTATTCCCACGAGTATAATAGATGACTTCTCTGGGGCAGACCCAGGAGTTCCACTTATTATGGGAAGTCCTACAATTGTTTGAGTCCCTCTAGAAGGAGATTCTAAATCTCTGAGGGCCTTTGTCTTAGGTTTAAGATAAATATTCTATTGAAGTTACTACTGAATATATAGCGTTATTGAATTTCTCGTGGAGTTAATTCACTTCACAGATTGCTTTGGGAAGTAGTCAGTGAATACCAAAGACTAGGGGATAAGGAACTGCCACCATCATCAAGCCATGAGCTTCCCTCTACTTCCCTTTCCACCTTAGCCTCCCACCCTGACTGCCAATTGATGGATGGTAACCCACAAATATGGCTAGGATGGAAATAGTCCTCCTAGCGTATTCTAAAATCTAGCTCATTCATACATCACTCATAATATAATTACAGTCAAACTTTCCCTTTTCCTCATGCTCCCTAAGGCAAATATCATGGGATTAATTGCTCATTCATTCATGGAGTGTCTACAGTACTATGGACTGGGCCTTGTGTGAAGTGTTGAGCATGTCAATATCGCATAATCTGGGATTTCAAAGCTCTCACAGCCCAGAGGTCTCGTATCTCTCAAGTTTTCACCTCTTGTGATTTCTTTTATCCTTATTGTTCCCTTTATCCTGATTGCATCTATATAAAAGTTTTGCAGGTGAAGCAGAAAAATATGATTTGCGCTTTGCCCCATCCCCCTAAGAATATTATTGGATGCCTTCAGACTTTATGATCCTCAGAGACACTGGGGAGTGATACACATATGGTCCCTTAATTGTCTAATTTCTGTATCTCAGAGAATGGCATGTGCTTATTATCTTCCATTATTTTCAGCTAACTGCCCCGCACTTTCACTTTCAAAGATCTTTCCTCTGAAATTCGTTTCCCTCCTCTGTTTTGCCTAACCTGCTTCCCAGCACTTCGGTGGCTCTTGTCCAGAAGAGGGCGAGGTCCCCTTTGCTACTTAGAATTCCTCTCTTTTTTGCAATTAATTATGATTCATTGTTCTTTTGATTGCTCCGTTTCCTCTCCTGAATTAGAAAGCCAAAGTCCTTGATACCTCTCCAATAAAATTTATACTATGGGTTTTTTATTGCATTATGTGGTTTAAAAAAGGGCTAGCAAGAAGCTCTAAGAATGGCTAATAATGAATTATAGCCGAATGGGAGAAACCTGTGAACAGCCAGCACTGATGGTGACTGTAACCTTTTCCATGCTTTTGTCATTATGTGTTGCCAATACGCAGACTCACAGAATGAGCTATGTGAAGGAGCCTTAGAGATTATCTAAAATGTCACCATTATATGTTGTGGAAACTGAGATATAGAACAGAAATAACCTGACCATTAGAACTACTATAACTTTAAACTGTGGAGAAAAATAACCATTTCATATACATGAAAAATTTAAACTCAGGAGGTGCTTATAAGACTATCACTTGAGTTTGTCTTGCTATCCCAATCCCCATCATTCATTTCCCCAAAATCACCCTTCCTCTTCCTAGGTTTTCCCAGTCCATGACAGTGGGGATGCTCTGCCCCATCTGCGTTCGACTTCCATGCTGGGAATAGCTCCATCCTCAAACCCAAGTCCACTTGGCTGGAGCCCTGAGAATCTACTCAGCCCTTGCCATCCAGCAGGGGATAGGGCAGGGCAAGGGAAGACCTCTGCCCCATCTTCTCAATCAGTGTCACTATCCTACTTCAAACATATCCTATTCCCTGGAATCATAAGTCAATATCTGTCCTTGTATTCCTATCACGAAGGCAGCTTATCACCTGCAGATTTGATGTTTTGGTTAACAAAACAAGCCCCAATTATACACAAGTTGTTACACTCAGGTTGTCATAGTCAAGCTCCTGGGCAGGTCCTCTCTCCCTGCAAGGAGCAGCCCTAGGGCTGTGCTTACCCTCTCCGGGTCTCAACTCATTCTCCTCTCCCTTGACCCCATTACTGAAGGCTTAACAAGCTGGGAGGAGGAGTTGTGATGGTTAAGAAAAGATATTTAATTTCTAGGTGGAGACTAGGACACATCTTTGGCCAAGTTTATTCTTGGTGACGCTTTCTATTCTGTTTTTCTCCACCCACCTCACTGCCCACAGTCAGAAGATACATCAGTCACTTGTGCTTTAGTATCACTGGCAAGGTGTTTGTCTTCAAGAGAGGTTTACACTGTAAGTCTTACTCTTATCCTTTAGTGCAGTGGTTCACAGCTCTCATTATGCATTAGAATCTCCTGTAAATCTTTCTACTGATGCCCAGGCCCCATCATGACTCATTAAATCTGAATCTCAGGATGCAAAGGTGGGCATTTGTTTTGCTTAAAACCTCCCCAGGAGATTCATAATTTCAGCCAGGGTTGGGAACCACTGTCTGGTTTAAAGCTGTTTGGAGTTTGGAGCATGGTGGACATTGAGTGGGTAACATTTCTTTGGGCAGGGCTCTTCTCCTGGTACCCTAGAACTATACCACATGAACTGCTAGATACTCTGTCCATAAGCTAAACAAGTTTTGCTGTAAATCTATAAGATTTACCATGAGAAACTTTCTAACATCTTTCTCAGGAGTTTCTGAAAGGAAGAATTAAGTTCACAGGTAGTTTTGGGAGGGAGCTTAAAGTATTCCAACACTTAGCCCTGGCCAAGGGCAAAGAAGAATTGGCAGGAGCTTGGAACAAGCAGAAACAGCAGAAGAAATCTCAAAGAAGAGGCCAGACATCATTTCCAAAGAGAAGTGGGTCATGAATCCTGTTTGGTTCAAAGGCATGAGGCAAAATCTAAGAGGAGTTTAGGCTATGGGAAGAGAATAAGGATATAAGATGAACATGGCAAGAATATAGAGCAGAATTGGTTCATTCAAGGACTCCATCCACACATGAAGGGAGGGAATGATGAGAATCGGGGATCAGGAGCAAGGTGGCAGTGGAGGCCCAGGCCAACTGGTCCAGGCAGAGGGTAGACCTTTATTTTAATCCCTGTGATTTGGAGGAAATAAAAACCCAAGTACCCAAGAAACTGGGACAGAAGGAGGTACAAGAATTTTTCAGCAGTGCAGAGATTTCTACTTTGCAGAGCTGCTGAACTAGCATTAATTCCAACTCCACCAATTCAAAGGAGGAAGGTTAATGACACACTCATCTGCTGTCCCCTAGTTGGTCCCAGGAGAGGGGACAGAGCAGCCAGCAGGGAGGGGGAAGTTCATTATCAAGAGCTGAGATGGTGTTAGGCTGAAGCAGGGCCTGACTTCAAGGATACCAGTGGCCAAGGAATGTGCTGAGCTTGCCACACTATGCTAGGTGGGAGCTGCAGCCTTTCAATTTGGATATTATGTGGAAAACTGACAAGGAAGACTAGAAAACTTGAGAATACATGAGGACAAAAGTCTGGGTAACAGAGGGTTAAAATGCTTCAATAGGGGCCAGCCCCACAGCCAAGTGGGTTAAGTTTGCGTGCTCTGCTTCGGTGGCCTAGGGTCTCACCAGGTTTGGATCCTGGGCGCGGACATGGCACTGCTCATGTAAGCCATGCTGAGGCAGCATCCCACATGCCACAACTTGAAGGACGCACAACTAAAATATGCAACTACGTACTGGAGGGATTTGGGAAGAAAAAGCAGAAAAAAAAAAGAAGAAGATTGGCAACAGTTGTAAGCTCAGGTGCCAATCTTTAAAAAAATAAAATGCTTTGATATTACGAATGAATGGAAAACATTTTAGCACTTATGTAGAATAGCCAGAACGTCTACGCAGAGCGTGAGTTAGTTCCCTTTCACTGTGGGTGTTTTGGTTAAAATTGAAAGACTGACAACATGCTTTCCTTTTCAAGACACCATTAAGCAATTGCAGGATGTTCTACAACCAAACAAGAGGAGAACCCAAAGAAAGAAGAAAAAGGAAGATTTAAGAATCAGGAGAAGGACAGAGGGAAGTCCTATGATGACAACTGCGTAGCAGTCCTGGAGCACAGTCCATGCTGGAGAGGAAGGATGGAGAGTTCTGGAAGGATGGTCTGCAGGAAAAAGCAAGTGGGAGTGGTGTACTCAGGAGAATATAATAGTGTCAGATATGGAGGAATGCTTAAAAATTTTTTTAATTTATGAAGTCAAAATGTAAATAGTCATAATGATTATTTTCTTAACCATAATTCATGATAAAACTGTATTAAGAAGATGGGGTTGGGAGGAGGTAGAGGGTATATAAGAAAACTAAACTCTAATGTACGATAATAGAAAGTCGAGAGTTAAGGTTAAAAATGGAGAAATCAAGAAATACTCAATATCAACATATTTACAAAAATAAAGGTGACTAGTAGAAGAAACTGGAAGAGGGGACGGTGGTTCCTTTTGGGAGTGTAGAGCTATTTGGTAGGGTATGCCTGTTTTTCATTAAAACTTTGTCAGTATTACTTCATTTTTTATTTAACTGGGTGTGTGGATTTATTGCTGTTACATGTGATCAAGTTGGCTCCAACTCCTAGCAACACTGTGAAGGAGTGATTTCCACAACGTCCGGTCCTCAACAGCTCTACTCAGCTCCTGTAGACTCATGCCTGTGGTTTCCTTTATGCAATCAATCCATCTCATATTTGGCCTTCCTCTTTTCCTTCTGCCTTCTACTTTTCCCAGCATTATTGTCTTTTCCAAAGACTCCTGCCTTCTCACCATGTGCCCAGAGTAGGACAGCCCTCAGTTTTATCGTTTTTGCCTCCAGCAATAGTTCAGGCTTACTTTGCACTAGGACTCATTTGTTCGTGCATGGGTTACTTTGGCAAAAACAAAACTTAGTAACACTAGTTAAAAAAAATGTTTGGAATGGAGATGTGGAAGGGGAAATTCCAATGATCAGCTGCACCAGATACCAAGGTAGCTTTTTGTCCCCAAATGTCCATGTTTCTAAGTTCTTTCTCCTTTTTCTTAATATAGCATGTTCAGTCCAGTTCAGCGTGTGGGCTGCAGAGGTTGGGGCTGTAGGTCGTGAATGTAAGTTGTGTGATGAGCACAGAAGTTTAGAGTAGGACAAAATCTAGCTCCAGTTCATCCCACTGTTCATACTGAAATCCAAGTCTGGGTGCCCAGGCAGGGTGGAAGGCTAGCCCTAAAACTTTGCATGTGGCTGGAAAGAGTTATGAGAAAATGCTCCACAGGTGTTCAGGTCATTTGGCAATGGCCCAGCTCAAGCATCAGGAAGTTGATTTGATGGCCCATTGCTAATTTAAGAGATCAGCCTTTGTTCTCAAAGCGGTGCCTCTGTGAGTTTGGCATCTGTACTTCGACAAACTTCAGTCCAACACCTGTAGCCACACATGGGTCGGTGGTCACCCATGGCATTGCCAGGGACTTAAGTACCTGGGTTTCGGATCAGACAAGCCTGTATTCAGGTCCTAGCTCTGCCACTGACTAGCTGTGTGGCATCAGGCATTTTACCTAATGTCTGTAAGCCTCGGTTTCCTCAAGGGTAAAATGCTGATAACAGCCCTATCTATCTCATGGAGGTTTGGAGAAGAAAAAACAAGGTGATTCATGTCCCACGTTCAGTGCTTTACTCCATAAATGTTAGCACTAAGTACTAGCTTTCCTGTGATCCCAGTCACTTGTTCCCGCAGGAGTCTCATCCAGTTAGATGGCCCTGACCAGACAAGGCACTCTTCCAGCTTTCTTGAGTGGTGCAGAGCACACGGCCTCTACTCAATACATGGTAATTACTATAGTGACCAGTAAGATGGTGCAGCCAATAGTCTCCTCTCTGGTAGTAAGACACTGTCATGGAAAAAGCAGCAAGATCTCTCTCCCTCTGCGTAAACATGGTACGGAGCAACATGGCACTTCCATAACCCATCCAGAATCCTGATACTGGTGTGGGGAGTAGGAATGCTGATTCCCCTGAATTTGTTAGCCATGAAACTTTCTGGCTTGGTGAGCCTGAAATGCACACTGCGTGAGAAAGAAAAAGTCTAGGTGGTTTTGTGAGTGTTGATGTGGTTCCTCATGTGCTTCGTGAAAGGGAAGAGAGCAAAGAAAGGCATCAGCTGCCTTCTGAGCTGCAGAATCCCTGAAACATCCCCCTAAGAAAGAAATTCCCATTATATTCATGTGCTGCATGGCCTCACTTCTCCAGAATGCTACGAGTACCTACATTAACTCCATATACATACCTCTCAACTGAAAAGACGATGGTTTGTTTACCTTGAAACCTTGGCAATCCTGACTTTTCATCTGGCTCCATCTCTCCTCCTCCTTTCTCCTTCTCACGTTCGTCAAGCCTCTCTCCAGATCACTACAGGTTTTCCATAATTGCTCAGAGCTTCCGTGGACATGCAATTGTGGAATGGCTCAGCAGCCTTCTTTGTCACACGGGGACAGGTCTTCTGGCTTCTCCTCTTTCTCTCAACTCAAGAGGCAGCCAATTTAGAGGGAATAAGTGTCACCAAAGATCTTCCTACCTGTCCCAACCCATCTTAGAAGCAAACCTTATTTCCTTCTGTTTCCAGTCTCCCACACCCTCAAAACATTCCAGCAGCAGACATTTGTTGTGTATGACATTACTCTTAATGGGGTTTCATATGACTTTATTCCTTTTTTAAATTAAGTGCCTGCCACTGGGTGTCTCCAAGTTCTCCAGCTTTCTAGTGTCTTTCTTTCCTTTTATATTAAACTAGAAATGCTCAGCTCCCATTCCATTTGCTCTGAAAGCACAGGACATCACATCCATATTCTTGTTGTTGGGAGGAGTTTCTCTCAGCGTGGCTGGAAGGCTTTCCCTTCTTCATCTCTTCAGATTTCTTCTGCTGAATTCTCGATTCTTAATCTCGTCTCACTCCTGCACTTGCTGTCCCGTTTTTATACCACTCTGCCCTGTCTAGGCAATGCCCTTCTTCCTGCATTCCCTTAAATCATCACAAACTCAAGCTATTGTACGTATCAAATTCATACTGACAACTTGAAGTAAACTAAGACTCTTATGGCAGACACAAAACAGGTCAACTCAGAAAAGGCTTGACTACTACTAAAATTATTTTTCACTTTCTCATTTGGACCCCTTCTCTCTAGACAAGATATTCTAAAATGTCAGCTCATGGGCAAAACAGGATTCACCGACATATTTCATTTGGCCAGGACAGTAATTAAATAAATTTTTAATTAGTTTCCAACATTTTCAAATGAGGAGCTTTTTTCAGATTTCTGACTTTTCTTGAAAGACCGGAGATCTGATAGTGCTGGACCTCCACTTAGGCATGGCACTGACTAGCTGGAATGAAGCAGCAGCTGCCCCTTGCCCAGACCTTGCTTTCTGCAGTATGTCATCCCTTCCTTCCTCAGTTCACCCAGTTGCGTTACCAGCAATGGCCTTGTGTGGCTTGTAAATTTCACTCTACAATTTCCTTCTCTCTTTTTTCCAGGGGCTCAACTTCTTTCTCCAACAAATAACTCTAGCATTTCTGTCTTTTATCTTGGAGAGCATTTATTCCTCTTTGAGGCAGCCTTGATCACCTAAACCAGCAACAGCCACCCCATCCTTTCATGACCAAAAAGGCTTATTGAGATCTTCAAGATGTTTTCCTCAATAGAATTTATCCATCCTGATATGAATCGTGCCACTCCTCTATAGGGCAGAAGAGGCCACGGTCATTTGGTTTATAAATTGCTTCTGAATCAAATAGCAAATAAGTGGCAAAGCCAAGATTCAGATCCGGTCCTCCTGACTCCCAGTACAGAACCTCTCCACCCCCGTTCATGTACCTTGATGCAGTCCATAAACTGGGAGACCTTTATTTTGGGAGGTGGATTCATACAGAGAGTGGAGAACTGGTGTTCATGGGCCTTGGTCAGCGTGTGAATCTTCTCCCCTCAGCAAGAGAGTAGGCGATCTGCCACTCTTCCTTCTACACAGTTTTTGGTTTTCTCTGGTGACTTTAAATCACAGAACATTCGAGCTACCGAGGAACCCCAGAGACTACCTAACCCAAGAATACGATTTTATAAATGAGGAAATTGAGGTCACTTGCCCTTCTGAGCTGCTCAAATGTTCTTTTGAAGAAGAACGCGCTCTTTTTGCCTGTACATGAATTACTGGACAAGACATAGTAGATATTCTGTCATAAATCTTTAAGTAGAGAATTTTCAAGGTGGATTTGAATAATGGTAGAAAACACAGCAAAACAGCTTAGGTGACAATAACAATAAGGTACACTAGAAACAATTTTATTGCTTAGTGAATTGTGGAGAAAGCACTTTTGTATTTCTTAAAGTGCTGTCAGGCATTAACGTATTAATCTTCAAAGTAATGCAGAAATCTTATTCAGAAACACCTACTCTCCTAAAGCCACTGAAGGCCAAGAAAAAGAAAGAAATAGCATCACTGTGAACATCTAGATTTGAAAAATAACTAAACAGATTAGCAAAAGAGAGCATGGATGGGTTTAACCCACATGGGTGGCAGAAGAAGTAAGTGAAACAGAGGAAGACGCCATGGATCTCCCTGTCCCCACCACTAGTTAGAGTCATTCTGGGCTCTTGAAGGGACCAGAGCAGAGTTTCTCACATTAGCTGTGACGGAGGACCAGTTGTCCAGCACCCCCATCTACAGTTTCCAGATTCAGCAAATAAAAACAGAGACATCCAATTAAATTTGAATTTTAGATAAACAAAACAATTTTTAGAAGAAGTATATTTCATAAAATTCTTGAGACACAGTTCTATTAAACTATTAGCCTTTGTCGTCTGCAATTCAAATTTAACTGTCCTGTATTTTATGTGCCAACCCAACTCCCAGCCCTAGTCAATCATGGAACAATATCCGAAATGATGAAAGGACTGCGCAAGACCAGAAGCAGCTCCCACCCCTAGGACTCCCCATTGAGTTCAACAACTGGACTATACCCTCTTTATTGAGATGAGTCCAGCAATCACATGCTTGGGTTCAGGGCAGTGTCAAATTGCTACAAAAGTTTCTAACACTTTCAATTTCTGTACCTACACATTGAGGACTAGGAACAAATACTTTGCCTGCTGGCATTGGTCTGTGGAGCACAACTTAAGAAGCACTGGGCAGGAAAGGTGGAAGTTCCGTCTGCTTCCAGCTCCACCTCTTACCTGGTGAACAAGGCTAGTTAAGGCAGCCATCTCTCCCAGTCTCTGATCATCTCCAAACTAACAACAACAGGGCTTGTGCCTAAGGATGAGTACCCCGCATGCAGACGCAAGTCCCTCAAGTACTTGAGACAGTAGCGATGGAAGAATGCCTTCACATCCTCCAAAATGCCGAAGGAAGAAAGAGAAATGAAAACTTAAATCTTCGATTTTATAGAGAAACATCAATACGGTAATTATGAGAAAATTCAGAACTCGTAAGACTCTCTTATATCTATCATACTATTTAGAAATCTTTCACATTGGAGGCCACCTGAGGATGGATGAGTGAATGAAACCTTAATCTTTGACAGAGTAGTGATTTTAAGGATCTTACACTTGCCCTCATTATGTTTTTTGCTTATTTTACATGATTGTTGTAAGATTCAAAAAACTCATGTGAAATATTAAATGACTCATCAGTGTTCATTCCTTCTAGGCAAAATATTCCCGTAATTAAAATTTGGCTTTCAAAAGAAAACGCTAAATGCCAATTTTTGCCACTTGATCTGGCAAGTGTTATATATGTACGTATATTTGTGTATGCATATACATATATATATAGCCTCTGGACTCAGGGGACAGTTTCAATTTAGTTCTGCCATTTACTAGTAGCATGGCCTTGGACAATTTTCTTAACCTTGTGAAGTCTCAGTTTCCTCATCTGTAAGAGAGATCACATTAGTACCTCTCGTGGAATTAGCATGAAGGATTAACTGGAAGTAATCTGTGCAAAGCATTTAGAACATTACCTGGCCCCTAGTAAGTTATCAAAAAAATGTTGTCAATTTTTGTCTTTGTTTGTAGCAGGTAATGAGTACGGAAATTGCTTTATATTTATGGAAGGTAATATAGAAGCAGGTAATTAAAGTATCAAAATGTGCATACCAAAGTTGGCTACAGGGATAATCTTCACTGTTTTTTATAATAGCAACAATTAGGAAGAACCCAAATGTCCAACATTAGGGTATCTTCAAATAAATTATGTATGCACGTATATACTTGGATGCGAAATCAAAATTTAGGATGACTACATGAAAATAAAACCTTCATCTTAACTTTGATTGTCTCTGAAGAATATTTTCTTCTTTTTCCTTTCTAATTTTTCTACAGCGATCAGATATTACTTGGGTGGTAAAATTTCTTTAGAAGGTGCTAACATTGTAACTTCTTCCTCTGGGTCCTTTCTCCCTCCTGCTCAGCCTGCCGCTACCGTCTCAAGGATGATGCTCCATCTCCCTGGATCTCACTTCCTTCTGCCAATCAAACTGTGCTCCTTGGAAAGGATCTGTTAAACTGCTTTTGTGGTCCAGATGTCTAGACTTTATTAGGTGGATTTGGTGGGAATATTTAGAGTTTTGTCCAAGGGGCGAGACAAAAAACATCAGTCTTATTTGGGTTGTCTGAAGATGGATAACGCTCAAGAGAAGTCAAAATCATGACACAGGAGGCAACAGAGTGAGTCAAATTGAAAGAACCAGGCGAAGGCTTCATGGAGGTAGGAAGTCAACCAGCTCAGGAGAAACAGCCTGACGTGAGGGTCAAATCGAGGCATTCAGGACTTGTGAATGAGCGGGTGTGACAGGGGGCCCCTGTTCTGTGGTTCCATGCACAGAATGGGAAGGCAGGAACAACAGCTGGATAACAAGGATGAGTGATTGAAACTGCATTGAGATTTCCTGAAGTGAATCAAGGTACTTCCCCTTATTCATGCAGAGGCAGCCATTGCTGGGGGCAAGATTGATATAATTGTCATAGAAATGCAAAGAGAGTTGGTGTTCAGATTTTGAGTTCCAAGAAAGGTTCTTGATACCCACTTCAGAGGCAGCAATTCTGAAAGCGAAAGCCTGAAGCTTTATATTTTAAAGGGAAAAAGAGGTTTTTGTAAATCAAAAGGCAAAGCCCTAAAGGAGCTGAGCACAAAATATGCCACCAAAAAAAAACCAGAAAGAGAAGAGAAGTGGCATCAGTTTCCTATCACCAGGAGAACTGGGTTATTGAGATCTCACTGTTGCTAAAAGCATATAAAAATGTTATATAAAAAATTTTTAATATCTAGCTGAACTTGAAAAAAAAGAAAGCATACTTTTCAGCTCCAGAAACAAAGATAGAACTTAAGATCAGACAGGTGTCAAAGACAAGATGTACCAGACAATTAAGAAGAGGACTTTATTCAGGCTATTGTGGTAGGGAGAATGTTCATTAATGGGAATATCAGAAAAAGAAAAAAAAGGAGGGATCTGAGGATTTATAGAGGCGTGTAAACAAAGAGTTGCTCCTGAGTCTTACTGGGGTCATGAGAAGGGTGGAACCTGGTCTTATCTGGTCAGGGAGGAAAAGTGGAGGTGACCCTTATTTTGAAATATGCCAACACCTACTAGTCCTCTGCAGTTAGCTGGTTAAGGTAAGCTTTTCTCTTGGAACATAAAAGGGTTGGGGGGATTTCTTAACTGTCAATACTTTCTGGGAGAAGAGAAGATTGTCTTACTAGCAATCTGAAAAATGAAAATAAAAATAAAAATGAGATAGCATATGACATAGATTGGAAAGTTAATATATTTGATAAGATGAAATTTTAGGAGATGGAGTAATAAGAACTTTCAATATGGCTGATTGGAGTATAATCTGATACAATTTTAGAGAATAATTTGGCAACATCTAGTAAGTTAATACAGTTAGAGATTTACATTATCCTTTGACAATTCAACACCTAATAAATATTTTAAGAGAGATTTTAACACATATTCACAAGGATTTGTGCAATATGTTTGAAATAGTAAAAAAAAAAAAAAAGTCAGTAATCTAGTTTTAAATCTACCAGAACAGGATAAACCAATTATACCATATTTTACTCCAGCATTCATTTATACTGTTCAACAATTTCCTGCTCTCCACTTTCCAGGCACATAGTAGCATTGCACTTGCCTATCTACTTGAGGATAGTGTGGCCATATGACTTACTTTTGCCCAATGAAATGAGAATAGAAGTGATAATTGTCATTTCTAGGTAGGATCTTTAAGGTCAGTGCAGCATTACGTACTGTAAAAGGCCATGGAAACATGTAACAAAATGAAATCTTCATTAATGTAGATCCTTGAATGACTATGATGAGTGAAGGCAACCTGTTGACTTGCAAAGGACATGTAGCATGATTGAGACACAACATTTCTTGGTTATTTTTTCTCTAGGAGTGTCTTTGACTCCCAAATAGGCATTTGAGAAGCTGTGTAGAAATTGTGAAAGACTCTTATGGCTGTTAGTACAAAAACAAAAGTTTAAGGACTATAATGGATTGGGCCCTGGTTACCAACTCCCAGGATTTGGGTAGGAACTCTCATGGACTACATTCTAGGAAAATTGAAAATAGACCAGACTCCACAAGTATTGAAGCCAGATTTTAAAATAACTTGAATCTCTGATGCAATTGCTGTGATTTGGAATTGCTAAATTCTCCAGCCATCCACAACAAGTAAACTTAACACTTGCTAGAAGAAGAGAGCATCATTCTAGGCTTAAATTATCTCTCCTAGTTTAAGTATGCAACATCTGATACTCAATCAATGATAACCAGGCATAAAGGAGAAAAGACAATGTTATTTGGAAGCCAAAAGCATCATTATATCAACAGCGACAAAGGCACAGAGATCCAGAGACTGGATTTATCAGACATGAGCTCTAAAATTACTTGAATAATGTGTTCAAGTGTGTAAGAAAAGATGGAAAAATTCAGCATAGAACTGGAAATCTTAAAAAAAATTAAAGATTCTAGAACTTAAAAATATAATAATCACAATTTAATACTCAAAGAATGAATTTAATAGCAAATTAGAAACAGCTAAAGATTCAGTTAATTGTTAACAGATTAGAATAAAATATCCACACAGAAACTCCAATGGTCAAAAAGATAGAAAATAGGGAAATGAGTGTAAGGAATATATGGAGCATGGTTTTAAAAAAAGTCTAACATATGTGTTATTGGAATCCCAGGAGAAAAGGAGTGAGAATGAGGCAAAGGAATTATTTGAAAAGATAGAATGAGAATTTTGAAAATTGATAAAAACATCAAACCATAGATTAAAAAGCACTAAGAAACCCAATCAGGATAAATATAATGTAAATTATATATATATATTGTATATACCCACACACATACACATATATATACACACACACGTTAAGGTAAAGTTAAAACCAAAAGGAAAATCCTAAAAAGAGTCAGAGGGAAAAAGAAGCATCACTCTTGAAGGAACTCCAGTAAGACGAGCATTTGACTTCTCAATAGAAATAATGAAAGCCGGGAAAACATGGGACTTTAGAGTGGAGACACCATGCAGACGGTGCCTTAATCGAGTGATTAAGGTAACATCTCTGGTCTTGGCATATTGTACTCCCTTATCATGATGTGAGAAGAGGCACCTCACCTCTGTAGTATCTTTCCCAAAAACTCATAACCCCAGTAATCATGAAAAAAACATCAAACAAATGCAAATTAAGGGACATTTGACAAAATATCTAACCAGTACTCTTCAAAACCTTCAAGGGCATGAAAAACAAGGAAAGACTGAAAAACTATCACAGACCAGAGGGGACTAAGGAAATGTGACAATCTTTCTTTGTTGCCATGTTGCATCCTCGACTGGATCCTAGAACAGATAAACTGTATAAGTGAAAAAAACACAAAATCCAAATAGAGTCTGGAGTTTAGTTCATAGTAATGTGCCAATGTTAATTTCTTAGTTCTGAGAAATGTACTATGGTTATGAAGATATTATAATAACAGGGGAAAACGAGTGAAGGGCCTATAGGAACTTTTTACACTATCTTTGAAACTTTTCTGCAAAATATAAAGGTTTCCAAAATTAAAAGAAAAACGTAATGGGGTACCTCTACACACCAATCTGAATGACTAAACTAAAAAGACTGACACTCCAAAATATTGGTGAATATGTGGAAAATAGGGTTCCTCAGATACTGTTAGCTTGAATAAATTTGTTCGTCTACTTTAGAAAACCATTTGGCAATATTCTTTAAAGTTGAAAATAAGCATATCATTTGAGCCAGAAATTCTACCTCTAGGTGTATATTCAACAGAAAAGTGTGCACATGTACCTCAAAAAAATGCACAATAATTTTCATAGCAGATTTCCTAAAAAATTTTTTAATTTTTAGTTTTATTTTTGAAGATAATTTTTTTCACATTTATTAAAATATAATTGAAAAACAGGAATTATATGTATTAAAGTGTGCAACTTGATGTTTTGATGTATGTACACATTGAAAACCGATCACTACAATCAAGCTAATTAACATATCCATCACCTCACATAGTTACCTTCTTTCCTTCAGATTATATACATATTTCGCTTTTTCTTTTATAACTTTATACCTAATGAGCAACTCCTCAAAAGCCCCATTCCCTGGTAACCACCATTCTATTCTCTACTTCTACACTTTCGAATATTTTAGATGCCTCATGTAGGAGGAATCATGCAGTCTTTGTCCTTCTGTGGCTGACTGACTTCACTTAACATCATGTCTTCCAAGTCCATCCACTTTTTCTCCATAGCAGCTTTACTCGTAATAACTGGAAACAAAAACTGGAGAAAAATCAAATGTCCATTTCCGATAAAGTGAATAAATACATTGAGGTAAATTCATTTCATGGAATTTTATACTCAATTAAAATAAACAAACTACAGCTATATGCCACAACAACATGAATAACTCTCCCATTGGCTTCTGAGTCAGAGAAGCCAGGCACAAATAATGACGTACTGTGTGATTCTGTTTATAAAAAGTTTAAAACAAGGTTAGTTTATAGAATTAAAAGTATGGATAGCGTCTCTGTGGGTTCCATGAACTTGGGCAGGAAGTGGGGTGACATAGAAACCAAGGCCTGGGGTGAATGTATGGAATGCTTGGTTGTGCCTCTTTCTCTTAAGTGTCAATGAGTCATTGCTTCTTTCTCAAATGAAAGCAAAAATCCCTTAATTGAATCACAAACCTGTTAAGATGAAAATAAAATTAGCAGCTAAGATCATGGACCTAGTTTATTGGGAAATAAAGCTTTAATCATATAGAATTTACCCTAGAACTTAGAGCTTGGAACTTGTTCACACAAGTCCACCTCACACCCATCAGGAATAATAAAATATATTTGGATTCAAGGAAAAGACTCTTGATATTCCATTGTAGTCCTCTGGTAGCTGAGCACTATTAATGAAACACAGCAGGGTGAGACGCTCTAGTTAAGGGAATTTAGGGGAAAATTAAAGTTGTATATTGTAATACTGAGAAGAGAAGACACATTATCACAAATCCTTCTCCAAAAGCATCCCCATCAGCACACACAAAGTTGGCATTTCCCTTTATGAATCTGAGGAGACATCTCCACCTTGCACTTCATCCTATTACGTAAATCTTAATAATGAGGAAAATGATTCTTGTTTCTGGTATTAAAGAGAAATCATTGAGGAAGTATCCCAGGATCCTTTGGAGTGCCAACTGCTAGTTCTGCAAAATTTATAAAACTGATTCATGCAAATAAAGTAATTGGGGCTACTGAATAAAAGTGCCATACATCTGGATTTCCTTTTTGGCTGTGCTCTGAGGATTAGAAGCAGAGTCCAGTTGTCCATGTAGAGGAGCTGATCTAAGACGGAACACAAAGCCTGGCCTGGGTCCCAGCATCTATAAAATGACGACCCATACTTGGTTCAAGATTATGTTTGTGTCAGTTTACTGTGTACCAGCAACAAGCAGAGCAATGAATAAAGACCAAATGTGAATTCAAGTGAGTGGATGTGGCTTCCCATTGATTCCCTAGTTTTCATGGAAGGTCATTGGTCAATGCAGCCAATGCAGAGCATGAAATCTGCTGGGTGGGAGGAGCTCTAAGACCTGGTTCTCTCCTTTTGGGCTGAGGGAGAATCACTTCAGCATTCAAGCCTGTCCACCAATGCATGAGGACATTTTTCTTCTGCTCAGGCTGGGGAAGGGCAGCAGCAGGACTGACGCACACCCACTAACAGAAGGAAATTCTTGTCCTGCTGCAGTTAACGTATTTCCTGTTACAGCATTGGGGCTACTTACAGCAGGACTGGCCATAGTCTCCCAAACGTAGCAAAAGAGGGATTGCTTTGGAAGTCCAGTGAGGCTAAAGAAGAAGAGAAGAACCTATCAGCCTGTGCACATGCTGTTCTCGCCGTAACAAGTTCCCTTTAGGTAGGAAGTACCACTTGTTTAAGTGACATGTAGTTAGGATTATTACTTTTACCTTTAAAGAACCCATTGGGAGGGAAAGTCAACAGTTATGAAAAGAAAAAGATATAAACACCAGGAATAGAACCAAGCCTTAACTTCCAAGTAGGAATTGTAAGAGGAAACTGCCATCTCTTTTTAGGGATTTACGTGGAAACACTAAAGAGGTAGACAGAAAAACAGACACTAACAGTTACCATAAAGTAGCTTTTACATAGAAAGTATACAGACCATGGCTGGTTTCTGTCATCACTGAAGGTCAGACTAGAGCAGGATTATTGACATTTGGGAACTGAATTATTGTTTGTTGTGAAGGGCTGTCCTGTGCATTACAGGATGCTTAGCAGTATCCCTGGACTCTACCCTCGAGATGCCAATAGTGACCTCTCCCCGTCATGACCATCAAACTGGTCTCCAAGTATTGCCCTAGAAAACAGAGTGGAGAGCTCATAGAAGCCACCTACTGAGTGAGTAGGTGGATGGAGTTGTCATAATGGAGGCCGGGAAGAGGAAGAAAGGAGAGGCTGGAGCAGAATCCTTGAGATGACAAAACTCAGGCAAAATCAGTCCTAGTTGGGAACCACTGAACAAGAGGAAAGATCCAAGAGAATTGAGAAAGAATCTCTGAGAGTGATGATTAAATCTTAAAAAGAACATCAAACGGAGAGTGGAAAATAAACATTTCTGACAATGGATTACTTAACCTCCAACAAATCAAAGCCTCACCTAGATGAAAGATGATAAGAAATTAAAGTCCCTTTATTCTTAACTAGGTTAAAGAGTGGTGTTGCCAATGAAAGGTTTCCATCTACTAAGACTGGTAGAGCTAAAACTGTAAGTGTTTTTAACAGTTAAACAATATTACAAATGAAAGAAAGAGCAAATCAGAAGAAGGTAGTGACCTTAGAAATAAAGCCTCATTAAGGCTAATTATGATAAGGGTTTCCTTTTCAGAACCGACCTTTTCAATGACAGGCCAATTTAGATTACCTAATTATCATATTTACTGCAGAATTTTCAAATGAAGGAAGCTGGCTTTACAGATTTTGTGGTTTACAGGAAAAGAAGTGACTAACAAACCTTGAGTTATCTACCAAACTTTTATACAATACTTCTGTGCTATTATCTGTGAAAGGTTCTTATGGGATTTGTTCACACTGGAAGTTATAACGTCAATTCTACTCAGTTCAACCAGCCAATACCAGGCCTGGCGGGAGAAGAGAGGGGGTATAAAGAGATGATTGAAACAGTCTCCTTGCCCTCAATGAACTTGTTATCTAGTGATAGAGGTGGAAATACTCTGAAATAAATCACATTAAATTCTGTCCCAAGGAATTTAACTTAATAAGTTATAAACAAGGAATAGAAGTGACCCTGGAAACCCAAGGAAGGAAGCATTTAATTTCAACTGACTGAGGCTGGGGATGGGACACAGGGAGGTAGAGGGTTTGGTGCTATTTAATGTAGATTTGAAACTGAACCTTAAAACTGGTAAGAATTCAACAGTTACAGATGGAGGAGGGGCAAAAAATGATATTATAGGTGAAAGGAACAGAAATGGCAAAAGCCAAGAGGTCAGGAAGCATAGGTTCCATTTGTGGAGTGATGAGTATGGAGTGATGAATCTATTCTGACTGGAGTGTGGAAAGTATGAGAACATGGGCAACGTTGCTAGAAAACTAGATTGGGATGAGTTGTGGAGGGCTTTGAATGGCAGGGTAAAGTGCATATGATGATGAAGGAAAACTTCTGCCTTATTACTTTGGGTATTTAGTTTTTATTTTTAGTTTTAATTTTAGCTTTTAGGTAAATTTTAGTTTTAAGTTATGCACACATTGCTTTCCTCTCTAGCCATATTGATTATAAATGAAGAGCACAGTTTTACTAAATTAACATAATAATCTTTCAAAAGCATAAATGCATCTGGAGCCGGCCCCATGGTAGTGGTTAAGTTTGCATGCTCCACTTCTGTGGCCCAGGATCACAGGTTCAGGTCCTGGGCATGGACCTACACCACACCCATGCTGTGGTGGCGACCCACATGAAAAATGGAGGAAGACTGGCACAGATGGTAGCTCAGGGCGAATCTTCCTCAACAATAACAAAAAAGTATAAATGTATCTGAGATGACTTGACTGGTAGCAGTTCCAGAATTTAAAAACATAACAAAACCCTTTTCAGTCTTAGGCTTGATATTGAACTTGTATAGCAAACACACTCTTTTTACTACAATTATAAATCAATTTGGAGTGGCTTTGAGGAAGATGTTATAGATTATAGAGTGACTAAATTTGCCTGAAAATCTGATTTGGATACTACCATTATACTTGATTAATTAAGAGGCTAGTAGGTTAAGGATTAAAGAAAAATGTGTTTATTTATGTTCTATATCCAGGGATGAAGTAATACATTAGTAAAAAAATCCAAGACATTTATTTTATATGCAGAGAGAATAGAAGAAAAGGCTCTTTGAATGTTATGATTGAACTTCTGGAAAATACCCATTGGATAAAAGGACAGGAAAAGCAAACACTTTCGAGTATTAGAAACTGTGCACCCTTCAAATAAGTAAACATTCTTGCATTAACCACTAAACATTTTACCTTCTCCAGCAGGTTTTGTCCCATAGAGTCAGGAATCAAGGTTATAGCGTAATGTCAAATTGACGTCAAAAAGAAACTCACGGTTTTGTCAGAAACGTTCCCACTGAGGAGCTCACCTCTGAAAGCCCTTTTGTCAAGAGAATTTGACCTATCCCAAAATAGTCTGAATAATCACTCCTCTAAGAAAACAAAAATGCTTTTGCAAAAGGTGCCATAAAAATACAGTTATGTAGATTTTGTTATCATTGCCCTTGCTCTGTCTATTAATGGCATATTTCTGAGACACTCCACGTATGCAAAATCTAGACAAGAGGTTAAGGTCTGCTTGAATTACTGAATAGAAAACAGCATGTCATCCTAAGGTCATAGTTTTTAAGTGTCGTGACCAAGACACTTAGTGCTTTTTACTTAAATGATGAAAACATGTCTGTATTTGCTGATTTTATTTCAAACTTTTCTGTGCCAGCTGCTGAAGCATAATTGAAATAGAAGCCCTTATTCAATGATATTGTATGCCCCAGATACACCAGTCTTTTAATCTAATTGTGTACATGTATCTTTATCACATGCTATCTTATATATGAACGTTTCTACTACAGTGTCTAGCTCACAGAGCGAGTAACAGTCCATTAAGGTTAACCTGATGTTTGAATAGGTGAGAACTCTATGGAAAATACATGAAGTAAATCCAAGTTTATCTTCACTAACTATGCAGGAAAATATTTGGTTAGTAATTTGTGAGGTACAAAATGGCCCCATCCAAGAGAAACGGAAACCAAACCGTTGACAGGGAGCTCTGTAAGCTAGTAGACACTGGTTGGAATTCTGGTTCTGCTGCTGACTAACTTTGTGTCCTGGGGAAATTTACTTGACTTCTCTGAGCTTTTGTTTCCTGGTTTATGCAAACTATAATAACAATGACTACCTCATGATGTTGTAAGGTTTAGAGGGAACATACATGTAGATCTGGTCCATGGTAGGGGCTCAGGTAATAGTAGCTGTGGTTGCTGTTGTTGTTTGTACTAGGACATGGCTGGAACTAAGCTGTAACAAGTCAGCAGTGACAGATCTGAAACTGGTATTCTACCCAGGGACAGGTGGGGGCAACAGAGAACTCTTGAGTGGAGAGCTGTCAGAAGCCGCCTGTCTACAGGTGGATGGAGTTGTCAAAGTGGAGACAGGGAAGAGAAAGAGGGAGAGGCTGGAGCAGAATCCCTGAGACGACAGGGGTGGAAACGGAGGAGGAGGCGGGAAAATCAAATCAACATCGAGGATGGAGTTGGGTGTGGCACCAGGCAACTGAGAACAATATTAAAAAGAAAATTCTTCCTTAGTAAAATCAGAAACTAGCAAAGACAGTAAATCAGGGAATTCAGCATTAACACTAGCCTGTTTTAGCAGAAAAACCTAAAAACTCCACTGATATATAAATTTGTAGCTGTCATGTTTTAGAACTAACCTCACAATATTTCTAAGCGTATATTAGAAAAGGGAAGAATTTAAGTGCCCAGACTTCCAACCTGTGGATAAAGAACTCAAGATAAACAGCTCTCGCATGTTCTCCTAGAGTCTAGAAGCAGCCCCTTCCTAACATTGCTGCACCGTCAGCATGGTCACTCATCAATGCCTGAACCATCGTAAACCCTAATGCTGGCTGGCTAGCTGCTGGACAGGGGCCACCAGGCTGTGCCAGAGAGGTTAATATACTGTGCGGAGACGCACTTCCCCCAAGGCTACAAATGCTGACTCCTCAGTGGTTGCTAAGGGGGAGAAATAGCCTCTTCCCTGCCAAGCAGGCTGCGTCTGGGAAAATTGAGCTCTTGGTCAGCCAGGCATTTTAATAGACTCTATGAATCACTGATCGGCCAGGAAAGAATGTGAAAGAGCCCAGGGTCCTAAGTCTGCTGATTGGCTCTTTCAACAAAGACAAATGGAGAGCCAGTCATTCTCCATGAAGCAGGCCACAAAAGAGATTCTTCCTGCTTCGGACCTCTCCTATTTCTGTCTCTGGAGGACCATGGAGGTAAAAGCTGCCATAAACCACAGTTCCTCGCAGACAGCAGAAGATAGTAGAGGAAATAAGGATGGATTGAATCACCCTGCATCCCTCAAAAAATCTCTGCCTTGGCTCACAGCAGATAAGGGTACTGAGATGAGTGGAGCCCTCATTGTTCAGAAGCTACATCAAACTGATTGAGACACTATGCCAATCAGAAAGAAAGGATCTTAGCCTTGGAGAGGAAATTAAAGTTCATTACTCCACCCAGCCCCAAACCATTTTAAAAATGGGAAATTTGAGGCTGAGAGAGACAAAAAAAAGGGCCCAAGGTCCGACCGTTTATTAAAGGCAGAACTGGAACCAGATCCTGGACTCTGTACTCCCACTCTGATGGAGAGCAGACCGCGTTGCCGCGTGAAGGTGGACTGGACATAAAGCAGAAAGCACAACCTGGAGCAACGTGTGAGGAGTCAGAACACAGAGCTGCTAGATGTCGATGCCTTCACAAACAACACATGCTTAAAGTGGAACAGAGGGCTTGTATAGCAAAATGACTTTCAACCAAACTGTAAGATTTAGGGGAGCCCCAGGGATAAAAACGTTATCATTTGGTTGCTTCCCTGAGACTCAGCTGCAAAGTTAGAGAAGATCCCATTCTGATCCAGTGCATACTGAAGGGACATTTGTTGTCATCCAAGATGAAATAATAGGGACAAGTTTATTCTCCTTCCTGGGGGGCGGGTGGGGGGGGGGGAGGAAGGCAAAATTGTGAAGCAATGGTTTTTAAGGAATTGGACATCAGGAAACCAAGGACAGGGATTCCTGAGACTGGGAAACAAATTAGATGTAACAAATTAATGTAAATTAGATGTAGTTAGTAAGATGAGCCCTGTGATGGCCTCATCTTACAGCCTGGAGAGAGTTTTCAGGCTGTGGCACAGGTCAGGGAACTAGGTGGGGCCCATGAACTCCCTGGGCTAGGATTCTAGGGGTGCTAAGGTGGCTAGAGTCTATAAAGCAGGTTCTAGAAAGGAGAGAGCTATAGACAAAGAGAACTCTAGAGATTTTCAGAGAGTGTCCTGGGCATCTTCAGCTGAGTACTCAACAGTGAAAGCATGGGGTGAACAGACAAATGATGGTATATGCATACAAAAGCTTCTTAGTCAGCAATAAAAAGGAACAAATTTATTAATACATGCAACAACATGGATAAATGAGGGTCACACACGTGTTCATTATCTTGATCACAGTGATGGTTTTATGGAGTGATAAGTGATATATATTCTTTTGTTCTGAGTTTCTTTAGTTCAACATAACATTTTTGAGATTTATCTGTGTTGTAGCATGCATCAGTAGTTTATTCTTATTTTTACTGCTGAATAGTATTTTATCACATAAACATACCACAATTTGTTTATTCATTCACAAATGAATAATGTTGATGGACATTTGAGTTGGTCCACGTTTTGGTTGTTATGAAACAAGTTGCCATATATCTAATTATAGGTATTTTTGTGGACATAACTGAAATTACTGGATCGCATAAGTGTGTGATTAACTTTTAAAGAAATTGGCAAATTGTTTTCCAAGTGGCTGTACAATTTTACACTCCCACCAGTACTGTATGAATCTTCCAATGGCTCCAGATCCTCACCAATACTTGATGTATGAGACATTCTATTTTAACCATTCTAGGGAGTATGAAGAAGAATCTTATGCAGATTTTAATTTACTTTTCCCATATGATTAATACTATTAATCATCTTCCTGTGTGTTTATTGGCCATTTGTAGATCTTCTTTTATGAGGTGTTTGTTGAAGCCTTTTACTAATTTTTATTAGGTTGCTTCTTTTTTTATATTGAGTTTTTGGAGCTCTTTATATATTTGACATAAAAGTCCTTCACCAGATATCTATTGCAAATAGGGTGGTTTTTTTTTTTTGGCCTATGGTTTGTCTTTTCATTTTCTTAAGTGATTTTTTTACAAAAAGTTTTTAACTTTGATAGTCTATTTTCTTCCCTCCTTTCTCTCTTTCTCTTTCTCTTCTTTCTTTCACAGCTCATAAAATGAATTAGTAAACATTTCTCCTTCTCTAGTTTCTGAGAGAGTTTGCATAAGATTGATATTTTCCTTCCTTAAATGTTAAACAGATTTTACCAGTAAAGCAATCTGTTCGTGGAATTTTTTGTGCAGGAAGGTTTTGGGTTACAAATTCAATTCCTTTCATAGAAATAGGGTTGTTCAGATTTTTCTCTTTCCTTTTGACTCAGTTTTGGTGAGTTGTATTTTTTAAGGAATTTGATCATTTCATCTAAGTTATCAAATTTATAGGCATAAATTTGTTCATAGTATTCCCTTATTTTCCTCTTAATGTCCTTTAAAGATGGTTATAATATTAGCTTACTATCTCTTTATCCTATAGAGAGACCACCCACTTCATTCCTGATATTGGTGATTCATGTTTTTCATTGGTACTGCTTGTGGTAAAGTTGATAAAACTTTATGAATTTTATCAAAAACCAACTTTTGGATTTCTTAATTTTTTCTTTTGTTTTTGTTTTTTATTTACTTTTTATTAATTTGTGCTCTTATATTTAATTTCTCCCTGCTATTTGAGTTCAATTTTCTCCTTTTACCCCTAGCTTCTTAAGCTGGAAAATAGATCACTAATATTAAACTTATCTACTTATCTAATAAAAGTATTTAAATTTGTAAATATCCTTTTTAGCACTGCTTTAACTACATGTCACAAGTTTTTATAGACTTTATTTTCCTTATCTTTCAGTTTGAAATACTTTTTAATTTCCCTTGGATGTTTTCTTCAACCTATGGGTTATTTAGAAGTGTGTTATTTACTTTTTCAATATTAGAGATTTTTCTAGATATTGTTATTAATTTATAATATAATTACTTGTGGTCAGAAATATACTCTATAAAATTTCAAACTTTCTCTTTTTTGCTGAGGAAGATTAGCCCTGAACTAACATCTGTTGCCAATCTTCCTCTTTTTTTGCTTGAGGAAGATTAGCCCTGAGTTAACATCTGTGCCAATCTTCCTCCAATTTTTTTATATGTGGGTTGCTGCCACAGCATGGCTGATGAGTGGCACCCTAGAGCTGAACCTGTGAACCCAGGCCACCAAAGCAGAGTGCACCGAACTTAACCACTATGCCATGGGGCTGACCCCTAAAATTTCAAACGTGAAATTTTTGGAGATTTAATATATGGGCCATCATATTCCCTATCTTAGAGAATGTTCTATACTGTGAAGGATATTCTGGGCCTATTATGTAATGTTCTACAATACGAATTAGGTCAATTTTGCTGATAAGGTTCAGATATTCTATATCATAGATTATTTTTTAAATACTCCTTTTATTTTGGAATAATTTTAGATTTATAGAAAAATTGCAAAGATGGTACAGAACATTTCCATATACCCTTCACCCAGTTTACCCCACTGTTAACATCTTATATTACCATGGTATGTTTGTCAAAACTAAGAAATTGACATTGGTAAGTTGCTGCTAAGTAAACTTCAGACATTATTTGGATTTTATAGTGTCTCCACCGATGTCTTCTTTCTGTTCCAGGGTCCAACCCAGGAAACTACAGTGCATTTAGTCATCAAGTCTCCCCTGTCTCCTCCGATCTGTGACAGTTTCTCAGTTTCTCCTTGTTTCTCATGGCCTTGACAGTCTTGGGGAGTTCTCGCCAGGTATCCTGTAGGTATCCTCCAATTGTTGTCTCCCTTTGGCATCTGTCAAAGCTTGTTTTTAGGTCTTATTAGGGGTAGGCTTGGGTAGCCATTGGTCTAGTGTGTAATCTCTACTCCTAAAACTTGGACTTTCTTATGTTTAAGCTGGAATGCTTTGGCTGTTAGGAAATCTCTCTAATCTGGCTAGTCCAGAACTCCTAATGTCTCCCAAAACTACTCATCTTCTAGTTTTTCTATTTTCTTCTCAACTGCATTACAGCTACTCTCCCATAGGCCTCAAGTAGTCTCACCCCTCCCAAGTGCAGCCCAGCTCTAAGCCAAGAACTTATTGGAGATCCCCATACAACCTTCTTGAGCTCCTCTCTGCACAACTTTCTCTTCTTGCATATTCTAGCCAATTTGACAGCTCTGACTCTGACCTCTGCCTGCTCAGCTCAGCAGAACTATTATGCTCTGCTTTGGTTCCACTTCCTTGTCCCACAATCAGGAAATTGTCCCCAGGTAAAGAGCCAGGGCAAATATGGGACTCTCCTCTTGTGTTCTCTACTTTCATGGGTCAGATGCCTGAAAACAGTTGTCTTCTATCTTTCTTTCAGTTTTATGGTTGTTTGCAACAGAAGGGCAAATCTGGTGCCTGTTATCCTGCCATGGCCAAAAGTAGAAGTCCTGCTCCCTCTGACTGAAAATCGAACTATCCAGTTACCTGATATTTTTCCGTTTTTAGCACAATCATCTACCGACTTTCATGACATTCCTCCAAATCCTCCAGAACTTTGTCACCAGGACTGTTGGATTCAGCATAGTCTTTGAAGCCATGATTAAATTTGAATATCAGCCAGCCTTGCTATTTCTACCTACTTTAGCCATGGAAGTCATCTAATTACTGCCTTGGTTTCCTATCTGTGAAATGAAAATAACACAATTTCAGAGTCTTTGTAAGAATTCAAGGAGATAATGCACCTATCCCAATGGCAAGTATAGATGTTCAACAAATGGCAGTAGTGTAGAGGTTAAAAGAATGAATTCTGGAGTCAGGATACTTGATCTTGAAAATTGGTTATAGTTATAACACATAATTTATGTTTGGGTAAGACACTGAACCTCTCTAAGCCCTAGTTTCTCAATTATAAAATAGAAGTGATAATAATAGTCACTACCTCATAAGATTGTCTTGAGAATTAAATGAGAAAATACAAAATACTTCCTGATATACTTGGCACATGGTAGATGCCCAATAAATATTGCATTTTATGTAATTCTTCTCTTTCTTGCCCTCTTCTTTCCTCCACCCATCCCCTGCCATCATCCAGAGGTGACTTCTCATCGCTTATACATCATTGGTTCCATAACATTCTCTGGTTTTGGAAGACCCCATTACTCTAGCGATCTCTCACTCTATTCTTTTCTAATAGACCCCATACTCAGTTCCAACTTGTATTGAATCATTTGCTGAAGGCAATTATTTTATAAAAGTTTTAATTCTAGGTTTCACCTCTTTAATCACAACCTCATTTCTTCCCACTTCTCTCACCCTTCCATCCGTATTTCCCTGCACTTCATAAAGTTCTGCCAGGCCTTGTTATAAAGAGTAAGATCTAGGATATTTAGACTGCCATTCATTAGACATAACTGCCACAAGCCTCATAGGTTTTTACCTTTTTCAACCTATTTTTTCCTTTTGGTTGCTCAGCCTTAGAATAAGGCCTACAGTCTGGTCAAGAACATTTGATCAACCTTCACCTAATCAAAACATTAGTATCCCTCAGTGGGTTTGAAATCTTTGTAGCCCACACAAAGTTTATCTAATAGACTGAGAAAGCATCATTCACTTCTACAAATTTTACTCTTTGACTCTCTTAATACTCTCTTGGCAGGAGGAAGACCCTGAAATACTGAGTGTAATGAGATCACTTGATGGCACGGCGTTGATAGCAGGAATGTTGTTGCTTTCATCCAGGCTGCACATTAAAACCTCCAAGGGAGATTTTTGCCTGTGCCTCTACCCCAAGAATTTCTAATTTAATTGATTTGGAATGAGGCCTGACCATTAGTGTTTTTTGAATGTTGCCATGATGACTTTAGTTTTCAGCCAGAGTTGAGAGCCACTGCAATAGAGGGAAAGAGAAGATTATTAGAAAAGTTTCTTCTATTTAATTTTAACTCAACTGTAGGAAACTTCCTCTTCAGTGGTGTGCTAGAGCTGGCTGTACTAGCTTATGAAAGCTGTTTGTTAAAATTTCGGAAGTTTTCCTAGCTAATTGGTGTCACATTGGTGGATTGGAAGTGGTCATATAGGAGCATTTACACATTGGCAAACACTACACATAAGGGTGTTTCCCCTCCCAGCTGACGGTGAACCACTCACCAGCACATGGCTGCTCTAGTCTGTAGTTCATTTCCCTTTCCCCTTGTTTGTCCTTGAATCTGAAATTGTATGTAACTAAAAGCGCTCTCCTTTTAATATTGTTTCAGATGAAAGTTTTTTTCCTATAGTTCACCATGAAATTTCTCAGCTACCTTTTTTGTTAAGTAGAAATAGTTCCCACAGCAGTCAATAAATAACTTCATAAACATAAACTGCCAGGGTGAGGAGAAGGCTTCAGTTCTGTACAAGTCTGTTTACTCTCATTTCCTCATTGGTCTGATAATTTATCGATGTATTGAGCTATTAGATTTGTTGATCTAATTTTCATGGCTCTGCAGACCCGCCAGAATCCTTCCAGTTCTGTAACACAGGAGTTACTATTTTCCATATATTTTATTGCAAGTGTATAAAAGAAAACACAACTTATCCTAGGCAGACATGATAATACGGAACATCAGAGAAGGAAATGGCCTCAGAAGTCATCTAGCGCAAGCCCCTCATTTTGTAAATGGCAAGCCCAGAGAGTGTAAGTGACCTACCCACGGTTATACCTCTAGTTAGTGGCAGAGCCAGAACTGTGTACAACTCAGGTCTCTTCTCTTCTAAGCTACTTTACATTCTTCTATGCCCTTGCACCTCAAAGTGGCCTGTCCATCCACATTACCTGGGAGCTTGTTAGAAATACAGAATCTCAGGCCCTACTCCAGGCCTGCGAATCTGTATCTCAACAAGATTCCAAGGTTAGTTGCATGTGCACTAAAGTTTAAGGAGCCCCAATCCATCCAACGATTCCATTTCTGGGTGTATGCCCAAAAGAACTGAAGATGGGGTCTCAGAGAGATATTTGTACACCCATATTCAAAGCAGCATTAGTTACAACAGCCAAAAGGTGGAAATGACTCAAGTATCCATTGGTGGATGAATGGATAAATACAGTGTAGTATATACATAAAAGGGAATATTATTCAGTCTTAAGAAGGGAAATTCTGACTCATGCTACAATATGCATGAAACTTAAGGATATCGTGCAAAGTAAAATAAGCTGTTCACAAAAAAGATAAGTACTGTGTGACTTATATGAAAACCTAGAGTCAAACTCATAGAGACAAAAAGTAGACTGGTGGTTGCCAGGCGTCAAAGGGTCGGGCGGGGATGGAGAGCTGTGGTTTAATGGGTATAGAGTTTCAGTTTTGCAAGATGAAAAGAGTTCTGGAAATTGATTACCCAACAATGTGAATATACTTAACATACTGAACTGTACACATAAAATGGTTAAGATGATAAATTTCATGTTGTGTGTGTTTTACCATAATTTTTTTAATCTTCGTGTTAAAAAAAAAGCACTAAGCCATATCGATTTGATTCTGGTTTTCTAGAAGGTTTGATACAACAACTGAAGCAGATGTCAAGTAAAGATAAAACCAAGTAGGAAGACTATTGAAATGAGTTAAATAAAAACATTTTTCATTCATTTAAAATTTATTTTGATTAGGCTTTCCGCTGGTCCAGAATCCTCACAACAACCTTCAGGTAGGTGTTATTTGATCCCCATATTATTAATAGGGTGACCAACTCAGCCTGCTTGTGTGGGATTCCCACTTTTAGCACAGAAAGTCTCATCTCCCAGGAAATCCTTCATCCTGTGCAAACCGGGACAGTTGGTCACCCTATTTATTAGTGCATCTTAGGTTATGCAGCAGCTAAGTAGAGCCACGATTCAAACTCAGACCTAACTGACAAAAGAACTCCAATTAAATGGATAAGAAAAAGAGGCGTGATTATAAAACCTCTCTCTGATGTCATTGTATCATAATAAGAGCATTACTGTAATATCTCTTGCAACAGTTTGGATTTAGATTTTTAAAAAATTTAATCTGCCATGTCAAATATTCTTAGCGAATTGGCTTTTCTATCCCGATTACAGGTGTCATTAGGATCCCTGACATTCTGGGAAGTGTGCAGGCTGCTGCTCTTTTAAGCAAAGACACATCTCAGGTGTGTATGTTGTGTTTAGAATGACTGTGGAGCACAAGGAAGAAACAATGGGCAATGAGCCCAGGCCTGGAGTACCATCAGGGCTGTAACCAATATTTGCCCAAAGCCTTTTCTAAAGGACTTTGGAGGGGAAAGTCTAATATTTTTAAATCACTGTAAAAAAAAATCTCTGTAATATCTAGCAACGTTCAAAACATAGGCTGACAATTGGATGGGCAAAGATGTGTGGATTGCAGAGAATGACTCTTTTCTATTTTTCCTACATTTACTAGAGAGGGAACAGAGATGGGCAGAGGGGACGATGAAGCTAGAGGAGTGGGATTCACCTGAGATGCTAATAATCCATTTGAGCTGAGAAATCTCAGACTAATTCGCATATCTGCCCTACCTCGATCTTCTTCAGTCTTGGGTGCTAAATGGGAAGAATGATTAAAAAGGATGAGCTGAAGGAACACTGGGAGGAGAGGGGAATGCTCCACTCCCAGGAAAAAGGGTCAAGAAAGAGAGCTCTGGCCAGAAATCATCTAAGAAAGAGAGACAACCTGGGCCCCCAGGGATATTTCAGAAGAGGACAGGAAACTGCCTGTAGTTCATTATGGACCGGGGAATAACCATGCTGATGCTGTAAGGTCTGAGGAAACTGTGTCACTGCCCTCTGTTGCTTTGTTTGTTTTGCATTCTGTCTACTTATTGAGGTTAGTAATAAAACCCTTAAGTCACGGGTGGAGGAAAGAAAGCTGATGAGACCTGATGAGACCCTGTATGGCTCCAATACCATCTCTGGATTAGGGTGGGTGGAGGGTTAAGAGAGAAATCTCTACATAGTAACTGTGCAAAGAAGACAACAGAAGGCTAGCTCCCTTGAAGGTGTAGAAAGAAAGTGTAGCTCTTAGAGAGAGCTGGCCTTGAATGAAACAAAGAAGCAGCCCAAAGACTTAACCCAAGGCATTCCCCTTGTAGGTCCGCTGAAAAGCTCTCTTGTCAATTCAGAGACAACCCTTCAGAAACGAGTGCAGCCAAGTGAGCAACAAAATAGAGCTACTCTCAACCTTTTTTTCTCCAACACACTTGACAAATGATGTTCACATGCCTGGCAAACTCCTGTGACTGCCGCCAAGGCTACTTCAAATTGCCGGTGTGATTTCTGGAAATTCACTCTTGCAAAACAGGATGCAAGTGAGAGTGAGGTTACATGGCTATACATTGATTTCCCTCAAATTTATTATATGGCAGCAAAAAAAGACAACTTAGCTGCAAACTTTAATTCTTCAATTAGCAAGTCAAGAATCATCACTCTCCCGGAAAGTTCTGTGCATGTATATTCATAGCATCATTATTCTCAATAGCCAACAAGGGGAAACAACCCAAATGTCCATCAACTGAAGAATGGATAAACAAAATGTGGTATATCCATGAACACTATTCAGCAATAAAAAGGAATAAAGCACCCCAAATCGATGAACCTCAAAAACGTTAAGTGGAAGAGGTCAGACACAAAAGAACACATATGATTTCATTTATATAAAATGTCAAGAAAAAGCAAATTAGAGACAGAAAGTAGATTAGTGGTTGCCGTGGAATGGGGAATAACTGTAAATGGACATGAGGATTCTTTTTCGGCTACTGGAAATGCTCGAAAATTCGATTTTGGTGATGGTTGTACAACTCTGTAAATATACTAAAATTCATTAAGCGTACACTTCAAAAGGGAGAATTTAATGCTATCTAAAGTATATCTCAATAAATTGCTTTCAAAAAGAAAAAAAAATTATTTGGAAAAAAAAAAGAAAGGCTCATGACATTTCTCATAACTGAAAGAGGTTGGCCTCGCATATGTCGGCCAAAATCTTCTACCTCCAAAGCTGTTCTCTGGCGTCTACCTCCTGGCACTTAGCTCAGGATTTTAAAATGTGCTCTGTGTCTCCTCCTTTGTTGATAGAAGTGTGGCACCGTCCCCTGGGGCACATCATCACAATTTTATAAATATCGTCAACTCCATTACCCTTGTAGGATTGCTTGAGTCTAAGCAATCTATCCTAGAAGCAGAGAAACTAGGAGGCATTGTGCTTGGCTTACTCTCAAGGACAAGATACAGGAAGCAAAATATAAACTGTGCTGTTACCACTTACCTGTTGCGTATCCTTGGGGCATTTTCCCCCCTGGGAAAAAAGGACAATGATAATGCTTTCTGGACATGAGAGATTGTTGTTGTTAAGGATTATTTCGTATGTGTGAAATGAGAATACAAAGGTGATATTTCCTATTGACCCTTGATATAAATAATATTGTATTATGAATGGTTTGAAAACTCACAGTTCTAACAAATTCCTGTATTTGTTTTAACATATTACCATATGCAGATCTGAAAAAATGTGACAAGCAGATTATAGATTTCTAATAAGTTTTGTAGAAGTACAATGCTACGAAAAACAATTTAGCATGTTTACATTTTACTTAGGTCCCATCTCTACAAATTTTTTAAAAGTTGGAAGGGAACTAAAATATCATCTAGCCAATCCCCCCAGCTGAGGGAAGAAGAAACGTGATAGGCAGTTTGCTCCAAATCTTACAGAATAGTGAAGGCAATTCAGGATGTAGAGGCCAGGTCTCCTGAACACAGTAACGTGCTCTTTCCATTATAACCATAGTGCCTAGAGCATGCATGAGAAGGTTACACACGGGATTAATAAAAATAGGGGAGGGGCTTCCCCTCTGAGGATACCTCCTACTCAGTTAGCAACAATTAGCTTGAGGTGGTAAACTGTCATTCTGGTGAACGAAATCCAGCCCACAGACAAGTTTACTTGATCAACTTGAATTTCTTTAAAAGTTTACATTTTTAACTTTAGTTAAAATTTAGTTAAAGTGTCAGTTTTAACTTTAAAATTCTCAGATACCTTGCAGATCCAGACCAGAACAAAATAACAGAGAGAGAGTTAGCCACACGCCTCCACCCCACAGCCCACCTCGTCTCTTCCATTCCAGTGTCCATCCTCTACCACAGGAGGCTTCATGCCGGCGTGTGTGGACATCGAGCCTTCAGACCAAGCTCTGCCCACAGCCCTCCCCTCAGACCACAATCCCTGGCCACTCCCTGGGCCTGGGGAGTCTCGCACAGGTGGTTGGCAAGAATGAACCACAGCCTGTGAACCAAATCCAGGCCACAGCCAGTTTTTGTGTGGCCTTAAAGCTAAGAATGGTTTTCACATATTTAAAGGGTTGTAAAAAAAATACAAGAAAGAATATGTGACAGAGACCCTAAGTGGCCCACAAAGCCAAAAATATATACTGTCTTGCCCTTTACAGAAAAGCTTTGCCTACCCCTGTTCTAAGGCCCGGGCAGGCCTCCCTCTGACTCTAATCTAAGGACAGTGCCACCCTAGGAAAATCCAGATACTTCTAAAATTATCATGAGCCAATTGAGGTTCTACTTGCCTCCTCCAAAATCCCTCAATGACCCTGGAATGACCAGTCCTTTAATTCCACCTTTTAAGGTTTTCTCCAAACCAAAGCGGATTTGGGTGGGGTTGAGAGTAGAGACCATGGGTGAACTAACATATATTGAACACTTACTTGGAGTCAGACCCTGTGCTGAGCCTTTTACATACATTATTTTCTTTAATCCTCTCAGGCTGTCTCTAGTCAGGAGTAGAAACCTAAGTCATGCAAACAAACAGGTGAGTACGAAACATGAAAAAGTCTAGCATTCTTGTGTTTGTTGAAGTTAGCATTATCATCAACAGCACATTTCAGTTTAATTTGATGACGACGATGATGGTGAGGAGAATCAATCATTTTAAAAATAAGTACAGTTTTAGTGAAATGCAAAAATGACTGTTTTCTTCCTTCCTAGCAAAGGGATCTGAGAGCTTAGCCTCAGCTCAGAAGTAGGGCGTTTAATAGTGTGGAGACCTCGGTGATTAAATTCCACCTTTGCTTCTCCTCTGTGTCTCTCTGAGGAGAGAGACAGATGGTGTGTCAGGCGAAAGAAGATCACGTGGAGATGAATACCTCTGACACTGGCTCGGAGGCAGCTTTATACGAGGCCAGTGGCCTAGAATGGAATCAAATACCCACATTGAAAGAGAAGGCATTGGGGAGTTTCCACCCATGGAGCTGTAGCCACTTCCCTCACGATCTGCTGGAGGTACTGTGGTCTACTGTTTGCCTACACCGCAGAAAGCAGCACTTTCCCAAAGGAAAATAGGCTCTTTCTTCTCACAGAGAGGCCTCATTTCAGATCCCTGAACTGAGTTAAGAACAGAGAAACCTCAGAGAAAGTCACTCACGACCTTTGAGGTTGGTCTGATTTTCTTACTCACAGCAATACAGACGGCTTCCATCTTTTTATAAGCAAACGTAAAAATCTCACTGTAATTGAATGAATCAGAGGAGTAGGAGGTTGATTTTTGTGGGCTTTCCTCAGTAAGAAATAGCTTTATCTATTGCTGATACAGAAAACCTTGGCTATAACCTAATGGAGAATTGGGTGAAAAATTTTTAGAGGAGTACAGAGAAGTATTTACAGAATTTAGAGAAGTACAGAGAATAGTATAATAAACGCATGTATACTCACCCACATGGAATAAGATTTTGTCGTAATTGCTTCAGATCTTTTTAAAACATAAAATAAATTAAATATTAATTTTCAAGCTGAATTCCCCTTTTTGCCCACACGTCCCCACAGTCCCATTAAGCCTGTTATCTGACAAAGTACATTAATAGAGGCATAATGTTGAATTATTGTTCCTTAGAGTAAATCTTACTTGCTCTGATATACAGTGTGTGCAGTACTGTGTTAAATTCCATTTGCAAGATATTGTTTATGATTTGTGCATTTCTGTTCATTAGTAATATTGGACTATAGTTAGAGCCTTAAAAATTGAGTTTAGAGCCAGCCCTGACGGCCTAGTGGTTAAAGTTCTGCACTCACCGCTTTGGCGGCCAGGGTTTGCCTCCCAGTCACGGACCCACACCACACGATTGTCAGTTGCCGTGCTCTGATGGCAGCTCACTCAGAGGACCTAGAAGGACTTACAACTAGGCTATGCAACCACGCACTGGGGCTTTGGGGAGGGGGAAAAAGGAGGAAGATGGTTAACAGATGTTAGCTCAGGGCGAATCTTTCCCTGCCAAAAAAGAAATTGAAATGCCTTTAAAAAAATTGAATTTGATAACTTACCTCCTTTTTCTACTCTCTGAAACAGTTTGTATGCTAAAGGAATTATTTACTCCACTTAGGTTTGGAGAAATCCACCTATAAAACTGTCTTATGTTGGTAAGATTTTTTACTATTCATCCAATTTTTTAAGGTTTTCAATCTGTTAGTTTTTAAACACCTTCTTTGGTCAGTTTTTAAAATTATATTTTCCACCTCATTCACATTTTTTAACTTATTGGCAAAAGCTGTTCGCAGTATTCCTTTGATGAATCTTAAAAATTCAACTGTATATGTAATATTTTCTCTTTCAATATTTATTTGTGATTTCTTTCCTTTTCTCAATTAATTTTGTCAGATATTTGTTTTATTATTCAAATAACCAGCTTTTTACTTTTGATAAGTTCGTTCTCTTCTATTCTTTATTTCACTAATTTCCGATTTTATCTTTTTTCTATATTCTTTCTGTTTGCTCTGATTTTTTTCTTTTCTCGCTCCTTGACATGAAATCTTATCCCATTTGTTTTCACTATTTTTTTTAAATAACTGCATCACACAATTTTTATATGTAATTCCTTTATGTTCAAAATATTTTATATTTTCAATTATGATTACCTCTTTAACTTATGCATTGTTAAATACTGCCTTGCTTTCAAATAAATTTATTTGTTTAAACGGAATTTTCAATTCATTTTTTATTTAATCGTTTTTGGTAATTGAATGAACTCTGTATGATATCAGTTCCTTGGAATCTGTTGGGAGTCCCATTGTGCCATTACAGAAGGTCAATTTGGGAGAATAGTTGTTTTGTGTATGCCTGAAAATAATTTAGATTCTCTATCTGTTTGATGCTAAGTTCTATACAGGTGCTGAATGAACCTAATTAAATGCATTATTCATATTACTGCAGTGTTATTTTTTTCTGCATGAGCTATCAATTTCTGAAAATGTCTTAAAATCTCCCTCTGTGATTATATTAATGTACTAAATTGCATTGATTGATTTTTCTATTGTTAAACTACCCTTGCATTCCTGAAATAAATCCTATTAGGTCATGGTTATCCTTTTTATTCAAGTAGCTAATGATTTGTTTAAGATTTTTGTTTCTATGTTTGTAAGAAAAACTAGCCTGTAAATTTCCCTTATTCTAATATCCTTGCAATAAAATAGGTTGGGAAATGTCCACTCTTTTTTAATTCTCCAGAAGATATCAAGCAGAGTTGTTATTATTTCTTTCATAAATGCTTGAAAGATTCATCAGAGAACCCATCAGAGCCACTAGTATTCTTTATGGGAAGGTTTTTGAAAATAGACTCACTTTCAAAATGAACGACAGATGGAAGGATTCAGATGTTGTCTTCTTGAGTCAGTTTTGGTAAGTTCTATTTTTCAAGGCATTTATAGATTTCAATGAAATTGTCCATAAATTGACATGAAGTCGTTCATATTTCTATCTTTTTAATATCTATAGTATTTATAACCATATCCTTGTTTGTGTTCCTAATATTAGTAACCTGTGTTTCTTTCTTTTTCTTGATCAGTCTTATTAGGAGTTTATCAGTTGCATTAATTTTTTAAAGAAATTTTGGCTTTTTTTTTCTATTGTGCATCTGCTTTCTATTTCATGGATTACTTCTGTTGTCTTTAGTATTTCCCTTCTTCCATTTTCTTTGGGCATGATTTGTTTTTTTTTGTTGTTGTTGTTCTTAAGCTAGAACACTGATTTTCAACCTCCTTTTCTAATATATGCACTGAGAGCCATAAATTTGAGGCCCACCCCGTGGCCGTGTGGTCAAGTTCAAGTGCTGCACTTCAGCAGCCCAGTGTTTCACTGGTTTGGATGCTGGGCACGGACATGGTAACGTTCATCAAGTTATTCTGAGGCAGCATCCCACTTAGCAGAACTAGAAGGATCTACAACTAGAATACACAACTATGTACTGCGGGGCTTTGGGGAGAAGAAGGAAAAAAAAAGATTGGCAAGAGATGTTAGCTCAGAGTCAATCTTTAAAAAAAGGAGCCATAAATTTCCCCTAAACATTATTTTAATTTAATCACAAGTTTTGATATGTCATATTTTAATTACTACTCATCTAAAAATATTTTCTAATTTCCTTTGACATTTTCTCTTTAAAATATGAGTTATTTAAAAGCATATCATCTAATTTCCAAATAATTGAGAAATCTTTTTTGCTATTGATATATAGCTTAATTCTATTATCGTCTGAAAAACAAACTCTACTTAATTTTAATACTTTGAAATTTGTTGACACTTGCTTTATGGCACAACATATGGTCCCTTTTCAGTAAAAGTTTCTTGTTCCCCTGGAAAAAAAATGTGTATTCTTCGGTTGATGCGTGCAGTTTCTACAAAGGTCAATTTTCTCAAATTAAATAAGCATGCTGTTCAAATTTTTTCTATTCTTACTATTATTTTTTTTTAAATCTGCCTGTTTTGTTAGTTACTAGGAAAAGTATGTTAAAAGTACTAACTATGATTGTGTATTTTTCCATTTCTCCCTTTAGTAGTATCAAATTTTCCTTTGTATATTTTGAAGTTACGTTATTAAGTACATACAAATTTTTACTCTTTTCTTTCCCCGGGTAAAATTTCCAGTACAATGTTAAGTAGAAGTGGTGACAGCAGCATCTTTATCTTCTTCTGTATTTCAAGGGGAAAGTTTTTAATATTTCACTACTAAATTTGATGTTTTCTATATGATTTTTATAAAATATTCTTTGTCAATTAAGGAAGTTTCCTTGTATTCCCAGTTTGTTGAGGTTTTTTTAAATCATGAAAGGATGATAAATTTTATCAAATAACTTTTTGCATCTCATAAAATCATGTAATTTTTGTTTTTTTCTATTAGTATGGTAAATTATATTAGTTGATTTTTAATGTCGCATCACTCTTAATACCTAGAATAAACTCTACTTGATTATTATATTTGCCTTTTTATATAGTGCTTAATTTCATTCACTAATATTTTCTTTAGAATTTCTCTCTATACACTACATTTTTGTTCTCAAGATTTTTGTCTGTGATCTGTATTTTTCCTTTCTGATAATATTCTTGTTAGGTTCTTCTTTTTTTTTTTTAAGATTGGTACCTGAGTTAACATCTGTTACCAATCTTCTTTTTTTTGTCTTTTTCTTCTTCTTCTCCCCAAAGCCCCACCCCCCCAGTACGTAGTTGTATATTTTAGTTGTGAGTACCTCCAGTTGTCCTATGTGGGATGCAGCCTCAGCATGGCTTGATGAGCAGCATCATGTCCACGCCCAGGATCTGAACCAGCGAAACCCTGGGCAGCTGAAGTGGAGCGTGTGGACTTAACCACTCGGCTACAGGGCCAGCTCCCCTTGTCAGGTTCTTAAATTAATGTTATGCTGGCCCACAAAGAATAGAGAAGAATGCATCAGCTTTTAAATCTCTGGAAGAGTTTTGTGAGACTGTTTTTTTCTTCTTTAAATATGTGGAAAAATTCACCAATGAACCAGTCTGAATTTGGGAGTTTTCTTTTAGGGCAGGATTTTAAAAATAGATTAAATTTCTTTAATAGATATAGGAATATTCAGATTTTTTTTTTCAGATTTTAAAAGTTGTATTTATCAAGAGATTTTTGTATTTCATCTAAATTGTCAAATATTGGCATAAAATTGTTTAGAATATCTTTTTGTTATTTCTTAAATATCTGTAGCATCTAATGTGATGTCCTCTTTTGCATTGCTTTCATTGATAATTTTGTGTATTCTCTCATTTTTTCCTGATCAGTTTTATTAGAGGATTATTGATGGTATTAATCTTTGCAAAGAATCAAATTTTGGATTTCTATTATATGCATGTTTTCTACCTTATTGATTTCTGCTCTTATCTTTATTACTTTCTTCTTTTCCCCTCCTTTGGGTTAAATTTGCAGTTTTGTCTTCAAACTTCTTGATACAGAAGTTTAGAACATTGATTTTGAGTCTATCTTTCTTTCACATATGTGCATTTAACTGTACAAATATCCCTCTTAGCACTGCTTTAGCTAAGTTTTTATATGACATCTCTTCATTATCTTTCATTTAAAAATATTTTCTTATTTCATTTTTATTTTCCCTTTATCCCCAGGTTATTTAAAAGTGTGCTATATAATTTGCAATCTGTTCAAGATTTTCAGTTCTCTTATTATGACTGAGTTATAACATTTCAATTATGGTCAGATAAACTATAAATCTTTCTTGACATTTACATTATGATCCAGAATATGATCAATTTTGGTAAAAGTGCCAAGTATACTTGAAAAGAATGAGTATTCCGTCATTGTTGTGTGCAGTGTTCTATATGTGGTCTTTAGTTCAGGCTTCTGATCATTTTCAAATCTTCTATACCTTTACTGAGCTTATTTTGCTTGCTTGTTTCATCATACATAAGAAAAATGTGTTAACATTTCCCTTTATGATTATAAATCTCTCTAGTCCTTATTTTAATTCTGTCCATTTCTGCTTGATATATTTGAATCTATAATATTGGATACATGAAAACTTAAATTGTTATAACTTATTGTTGAATTGACCTCTTTAGTATTATAAAATGCCTGTCGTTGTCTCTAGTGATGCTTTTGTCCTTAAAAATCTCCTTTATCTGACATTATTTTCACGCCAGCTTTTTTGGTTAGTGTATACATAGTATATCTCCTCCCATTTTTTTGCTTTGAACTTATCTGTGTACTTCTATTTAAAGCATGAATCTTGCAAGTAGTACACTGTTGGGTTTTCTTTTTATATATTCTAACAATATTATCTTTTAATTGGAGTATTTAGTCCATTTATATTTAATGTAATTAATGGATTTAATTAAATGAACTACATTAATGCACTTAGGTTTAATTCCACAACTACTCTGTTTTGTATTTAACTCACTTATTTCATGTTCGTTTTTCTCCTTCCTGCCTTGTTTTTCTGAGAATCAAAACTTTTTATTATTCCTCTAATTCCCCCAGCAAGTAGTTAGTCATATGTTTCTTTCCTATTCTTTTAGTAGTTACCCTAGAGATCACTGCATACATCCTTAACTTATTATAGTCTAATATAATTTATTACTTTTTACTACTTCTCCAGTATTGCTAGAACCTTAAAACATATTAACCTCATTCCTCACCTTCTTGCCTTTTGCATTACTTTTTTCATAAATTTTAATCCTACATATGCATTTTTTAAAGCCCACAAAACATTGCTATTTCTTGTAAAGTTAATATTCATTTAAATCCACCCATGTATTTTCTCTTTCCTTTATTCTTTTTTCCTTTCTTTCCTTCCCTTCCTTTTTCTTTCCTTCCTTTACATTTCCATACTCCTATATTATTTCTTTTACTGGAGATTGCTGGTGAAAAATTCTTCCTCTATTTTTCCTTAAAATATGTTTTTTGAAGAAAACTTTTACTGAGTATAAAATTATAGGCTGTCAGTTATTTTCTTTAGGTACTTTAAAGCTTTCATACCAGAGTCTTCTAGACTTCATTACTTCTTTGAGAGGCCAGTTGTCAATCTTTTTTTTTTTTTTTTTTTGCTCCTTTAAGGTGATATTTCTCTTTTCTATACCTCCCTTTTAAATGTTTTCTTTTTCGTATTTGTTTTCAGTAGTTCAAGTATAACATGTGTAGATGTGGGGAAGTTTGTGGACTTTTTTTAAAATCCTGTTTGGAGTCTGTAGACTGTCTTCATTCTATGGATTGACGTCTTTCGTCAGTTTGGGGAAAGTCTTGGTATTATCTATTATCTCTTCAAATACTATTTTGCCACATTCTCTGTCTTCTTTTATCCTGGGACAACAGTTATGTATACATCATACCTTTTGACTGTGTTCCACATTTCTCTTACACTCTTTTCTTATTTTCCATTCTTTTTTCTTCTGTGTTTCAAACAAAGAAATTATGCACCTCTTTCTCTACATTATCCATTTTTTCTCTATTTTATTCTACATAATAATGAATAATGAAATCTTTTTCTCTCAACTCCAACATCTAGATAACCTATAGCTTTGTTGTTTGTCTCCACACCCCCACCCTCAACTTTGAGTTTTTGGTTTTATGGTCTTATGTTCTGGTGTGCCTGCTTTATACTTTTTCTCTTTATTTTAGATGAATGTTGGATATTATGTATGAAGAAAATACAGAATCTTCGCATCTCTGCGTGATGTTATCTTTCTCTGGAGAAGGTTTAATTTTCTTCTAGCTGGCAGATACAGTACAAACAAACAGATCACTAAGATCCAATGGGGTGTGAGATATTTTGAGGTTGTGTTTCAGGCTTTTTGATAGCTTGTCTAGTCTTAGTTTGTCTTTATGTCTAGGACATAACCCTTCAGTCCTCCCAACCAAAAGCCCTGGTATATTCCACGTCCTCTTCTCCTTGATAGATCCTTGACTTCCATTTTTCTCTTTCTGTCTTAGTCAGCTTGGGCTGCCATAAAAAATACCATAGGCTGGGTGGCTTAAACAACAGGAATTTATTTTCTCACTGTTCTGGAGGCTGGAAGTCTGAGATCAGGATGATGGCATGGCTGGGCTCTGATGGGAGCTTACTCCTTGGCTGCAGATGGCTACCTTCCCCCTGTATCCTCACATGGCCCGTCCTCACTGCATCACACAGAGAAAAAGATTTCTCTCTCTCTCCCTCTTCCTGTGAACCCACTAATCCCATGATGAGGACCATACCCTGAGGACCTAATCTAACCCTAATTTCCTCCCAAAGGCCCCATCTTCAAATACCATCACATTGAGGGTTGGGGCTTTGACATATGAACTTTGAGAAGATACAGATATCAACTCCATAATGTTCCCCAACCCAGGGAGACTGCAAAAAGCTCTGGTTACCATTTTAGCCTTTGAGCACCTGCTTTGTGCTTCGTTTCACAACCTCTTTTCCCACACATGTACATATTAAGAATCATCAAACGCCTTATTGGAAAATTGTGTATTGGGCTTACTTTTCCAAAGTTTCCTTTTCTACATTACCATGACTTCTTACATCATGGCTTCTTGGTTGTTCCCTGTCCTTTTCAACATCTATGTTGTGTATTTTATAGTCGTTTTTACCTGGAGTTCAATCTTCAATACAAGCTACTCCTTTTTATCTGTAAGCAGTAGTACACTCTTTGTTTTCTGAATTGCATGGGTGAGAAAGAATATACAAATGCAAGAAAGACATTCTTCCCAAGAATAAGATTATATAATTAACAGAACTTCTCCTTTGTTTTCTAGGAATTCAACAAGCAGATGGTATTGATTCCTTTCTCATTCACTCTCTTTCTTTCCTTCTAATCTTTAAATTAATTTTATTTGGGAACTACTTGATCGGTAAAATTTCACTTGCCAAAACTACTTTTGCTCTTTAATTCCATTTTGCTGAATGTCATGTAGATAGAAAAAAGAGGGTTGAAAAAAGTTTAGAGTAAAATGACAAAGGATGTCTTTGATACACTTACCTCACATAGCTAATATGAAGCAAGGGAAAAATTGGAAATAAGTCAGCTATGAGTAGCAAGACTACAGATTTTGAAGTTCAGGGTCTTATTGTACAGTGTATTGCCCTGTTCTGCAACACGCAGGACTCTACGCTAAGATAGACAGATAGACAGAATGTAAAGAGAGATATGAACTGAAGCATAAAAAGAAGAGTATTTCAAATTTTTACCCAGTATCCCACCAAGAAGGGAAATTCACAAAATTTCAAGATAATGTTTTTATTAGACAATTAATAAACACATCAATTAGATGTCAAACCACTTTCAGCATTCTATCAGAGAGTTCCAACATATATATCCAATCCAAATATGCAACCTATAAGAAAGAGACCATGATGTTTTATTACTGTTACATACCATCTTCATGTGTTTACTATGCTTTTTCTCACTCAACTTCAATAAATTACTGTCACCTACACAGCATTAAGACAATTTCTTACTTAAGTAGCAAGAGAAAACTACTTAACACTTGACTAGTGCTTACAGAGTTTAATCCACACTTAGCAAGTATTATCTTGTACTCATTTAACAATTGGGAAAATGGAGACAAAGAAAGATTAACTCTGTAGAGGATAATTAGCAGCAGTAGCTTAAAGAAGAAATTTGCCTGGATAATCATCCCAGCTTTTGGATGCGCTTCGTAAGCCAAAACTAAACCAAATCATCAAAACAGACCAACTAACCAAGTAAACAAATAAACAAAACAACTCGTTTTTAACAAGGCCATGTGGATCTTTTTTTGACACTTGACAGAGAGAGATAGGGAGAAAAACGATGCAGATTATTTCTATTTTCTGAGGTTTGGGGACTTGAACTTCCAGGGAGATGTCCTTGATTGTGGGGAGTGGGCACGTGGAGAATCCACTACTGGATGGGACAAGCATCCATGAGTTATTGTTGGGGAAGACTTTTCGAGTGCAGTTTACTAACCCAAATGCTGACGCTTCAGGTTGAGAAATAAAGGTTCTGGTTAGTAATATAAATAGCATTAATGTTTTAGCAGATCCTGGTTATTCCAGATTGCATTAGTTTGCTTTATGCTTGTATGTTATTGCTGGATCCTGGTAGATGTGAATGCTATTATGCAAACTGTTGCTCACAGGAGGTCAAGAAAGATCTCCAAAAGACTTCCAAGGTGGTATAGGCCTGATCAGAACACCATTCTGGAAAATAGTCTTTGATATGGGAATGTATTGTTGCCGAACCTGACTGAAGGACTAAAGTCTAATGGATGGTGTTATTCAAGGTTGAATAACCTAGATTTTGACAATTATACTGATGCTGAATAAGCATATTTGAGACATACATTAATGAAAATTGTAAGACATATTATGGTCTGATATATTTGGAGTCAAAAGAGCTAATATCATATTACTGAGTATAAAGTTGGAATTCCCTGTCAAGAGAAATGATTCCAATGACTGTCATCCTGGATGAGGTAAGAATGATAGGGAGGTGAGACTTTGACTCAGGGAGAAGGAAAATGGTTTTCTTTCTGGGATTCATGGAGATGGGGCTAAGATTCTGGAGAAGAGAGAATGATTATGGCAACTTCCGTTAGGGAAAATAGACTGCACCATATCACAGCTGCAATCCAGAGATTAAATAGCCTGGCTGACCTTTAAAACAGCAAGAACAAAGGCAACTAGACGAGAAGTTGCACAGTGGAGGATCAATGCTGAGGGTCTTAGGATCATAGTCTCTTTCTAAGAGCAGCACATCCATGTTTAAGTTGTCTGTGCTGTAATATCCCCCAGTTACACACAAGGCTTTAGTAAAGTCCTCTAATTGCTATAACGTGGTCTCTGCTCTCACTTCTTGGTGGAAGGGTCTCTGTCCGTGGTCTGTCTGAACTGGTGCTGGGAGATCAGCAACAGCCTGAACAACTGAGCAAAGTTCTCTGAGGATTTCAAGAAGCAGTGCTCCCAAGCATGAAGCGGACAGCTGCCTGGAATGCGGGACAACAACCTGGATGGTGTGGGAGCACCTAGGCACTCCCCGGGGCTTTCCAAAACTCCTTGGGAAGGGCAGGTTTGTTAAAATCTGGACTTCCTGGATATAAGTGTAAGGGAGCCCCTTGATAGCACTATTTGTGACCTCATAGACTGGAGAACTCTGGGACATTTAAAGAACACAACAGAAACTTCACAGGTAAAACAGCAAACTAAAGTGTAGAAATAAAAAAAATTTCTTCCATGTTTTTTGTTTTTTCATGATACTTCCGAGAGTTTTTTTTTTTTCCTTTTTCTTCTCCCCAAAGTCCCCCAGTACATAGCTCCATATTCTACTTGTAGGTCCTTCTAGTTGTGCTATGTGGGACGCCGCCTCAGCATGGCCTGTTGAGCGGTGCTATGTCCACACCCAGATCCGAACCAGCGAAACCCTGGGCCACTGAAGCGGAGTGTGACAACCACTCGGCCACGGGGCAGGCCCCACTTTTGGGAGTTTTTGTTGCTGCAGTGTTTTTCTTTTGCAACACAATGATCAATTTTTATTTTAAAGTTAAAGATGATTTTTTTTTCAGGGTTACATTCCATCGGATTAGACTAGTGTTTTAAAACACGTAATTGTCTTTGAATGTTAGAGTCCAAGGAGATATTTCCTCTCTGCAATTACAGGTATTTCCTTTCCTTGACTAACTGTGATGAATAGTAAAAGTCATTAACTGTTGGTCTTTATACATGTTTACTTTTAGCAGACTAATACATGCATACACATACACTTTAGATTTACACTAATTTTGCTTGTTTTTTTAAGCCAGTATTTTTCAAAATTCCAAGGATTTAGATTGCATCATGATAACATGCAATACATATTAACAATACAGATTCCTTAGTCAAACCTCCAGAAATTCTGACTCAGAAGGTTTTTGTCTATGGCTCAGAAATCTGCATTTTAACAAGCTCCTTGGCATTTATTGTGTCAATAACGTTCGAGAATCTGCCAGAGACTTCTCCATATGTTGGACGTTTATCACTTAAAAAATTCACGGCTTTTTCACTCACTGTAGATGCTCGGAGCTAAAACAGTTGAGGACTTTTTTTTCTTTTTTAATGTGAATACAAAATCAAAACCTGAAAAAATGCAAAGAGAATCACATTTTTTACCAGTAGTAAAAGCATTTGAATTCACATTGAATTGCTCGTCATTGTGAAATTTTAGTCCCACTTTATAGCACTGTGACATCGCTTGAGATAAAGTCTTAAGTAATCTCTGACAATCCCCACGCGCCTGTCACTGGCTCATACCTTCCACCACTGCACGGTCTTTGAAACAGCTCCCGAAGAGATGGAATTAAGAATTTCTCCACTTTGTGCAAATGCTGAGAACTGGTGCTTTCTTCTCTCTCCCTATTCTCTGACCCCTCAGCCAAATTGGATGTACTCATACCAGGAATGACGGCTTTTTTCTTAGACCTAGAATTTCTAGACAAGCCATAACATTTCCTAATTACTAATTATCGCTTTTATTTTACTGTACTGTTTGATTCACATTAAGTTCACATTATCACTCTTTGATTTTTTCTAAACAGTCAGTATACTTCCTTGTATTGGCATCTTTCTGCTGGTATCTTGACTTACAGTTATTTGTGTACATATCTCCTTCCTTCCTTCCTTTCCTCTTTCCTTTCTTCCTTCTTTCTTCCTTCCTCCCTTTTTTCTTCCCTTCCTTATTTCCTTTCTTTTTTCCTCAGAATATTCCCCCAAGGAGCCATACAAACTATCTCACGACTGCCCAGGGTTGGTTCCTCAGAGCATTATCTCCTGGCACTTCTGGATTCTGCATACGTGGGCACTGAGCATGGGAAGTGAGAGGCACAAGTGGGAACCTGAGGCAAGGAAGGTCTTGTCAGGTCGCACCTGCATGAAGCTGGTCAGAGCCTGCATGGAACCACCGCAGCAATTGAAATAAGAGAGAGGTGAGGCCAAGAGATTTTGAAGTGATGCATAAGTCATGCTGATACAGATGACTTTGAAAAGTAGAATAGGAGTTGCCAAGCAGACAAGTCACGGGAGGTCAGGGGACTCCAAGCAGAGAGGTTAACATATGGAAAGAAATCAAGGCGTGAAACAATGGGTTGTGTTCAGAGACCCATGGCAGTCCTATTTTGACAGAACATAAAGTTTAAGGAGATAATGACAAGAGATGAGACATTTCCTTGTAGTCCTCTATAAAATTGAAAACTACTGTATTCGTTAATTTTATGTGTACTTGAGTTTATTATTTGTTTAATTTTATGGGTCATTTTATGTCTTATAAAGGCAAGGGCATGCCTGCCTTCTTCTCCATGACAGTCCAGCACATGATGGGCATCTGAACTGGAGAAGGGTGCAGGTCGTGAAGGGCCTTTATTCCACTCCTGGAGTCTCCCATCACTGTCTGAGGTGCTTGAGGACCGGTTTCACATCTGTCTCATTCTCCTGAGTGGCTACTGTAGAGCTTTCCACTCTGCAGGTACCCAGAGACTGTTTACTAAAAAATACCAAGCTACGTAATTGCTGAATTATGTTGATTTAATGAAGAGGTACAGAAAGGTCAGGTATGCTATGAGAGGCTGCCGCATTGTCAGAGAGATGTCAAGGAAGCATGATTTGAATAATTTGAAGGAAGATTGAATACGTTTTTGACATCTAGCTATTTTTCAAACCAACTTGACTCTTCAAATTATTCATAATACTCAAACTAATTTGCACTATTAGCTCTAGTCTCAGAGTTTCTTTTCTGGACTCTGGCATTTGAACTTCCCAAGACATCAGAGAAAATACTTGCTACTACTTTATATATACATCTAACAATTAACAGTAATCAGAGTGGTAAGACGTTGGTGTGGTGTGGGAATAAAATGGCATTTAAGGACATTAATTGCTCCTCGACATCTGCTTTAGATACAGCGTTGTCAATACAAGTGTGGAGAGGCGAATACGTCTGAGTCCCAACAAATTAATGATTCTTGTGTCAAAGCCGCAGACTTCTCCAGGTGCACACCTACAGTTGTGACAACTCTGACAAAGACCCAAAGAAAATGTGAGACCTGAATAACACAAGAGATACCATTTCAGGTTTTTATTCTTCTTTTCAAAAACAACATGTTAATATTGTTTAACCTTCACAATGAACAGATCTAGCCCAGAAAAGACAAAAAAAGTTGAGATAAAAATCTGAATGACTCTGTAGAGGTGCTTGAAATTTGGTACTTGCGAGGTTTTTATGTGGTTAAGCCCATCAGTCGTTCTCTGGGAATATCGTTTTTTTTTTTAAATAAAAGCTTACAATGTATTGTTTATATAATGGCTTGATAATTTTAGTAAGACAGGCAACATCTGGCAGAAATATGGAGGAATTCTTGCTAATTCACTTATGTACTAGGTCATAGGATCAAAATCTCAGGGTCAGAAGGTACCTTAAATATCATGTGGTTTATTGAGGAATTGATGACCTATAGAATTAAATCTGACCTACAAATAGATTTTCTTTGACCTGCACTTGGTTTTTACTAAAAAAAAAAAAAAAGAGAATTTAAAGCCATTTAAAACTCAAAATGTTCCCCACAAATGTCTAGACTTACAGCTTCTCTTCTTCTATGATAACAGGCCTTTATCTCCATGTGGCAACCGTAGCCTGGTGCTGCCAACAGCTGCTCCCTTTAGAGAGGGAGACCCTCTATCGTATTCCCCCAACAGGCCTTGTTAGAAGCATTTAACTTTCTGGCCTGGCCTCTGTAAGCATTTGAACTTCTGATTCCTGTACTAGTTCAATGCTAAGGGGCATTTAGCTCTCATACCTTGAATGCCTGAAGTTGAAGAATATGTGCTGTACTTTTATCTGGCTAACATGGGTAATTGTCTTTACTATGGTATTATTTGACAATACAAATATTATAATTTGTTTAACATGTTTCAGTCTGAAGCTAATTAGGGATTTACTCCTACTAAATGAAATTTGCTTATAGCAGTTTAATGTTATCTTGTTCATACAGATTGCATATACCAAAGTCTTTCTAAGAACCTCTTCCTTTAACCCAACTTGAACATATGTGCAACAGACCAGGAAAAGCTCCATTCAACAATACTAGATATATGGAGGTTAATCCAATACATGTGTAATCTCAGAGTAATTTTTATTCTGTATGTTTTTCAAACTATAACACCAACTTGAATTAGGGTTAATGTTTCAGTGGCAAAACAGTTGACAACGAACACTCTGCTGTATCTTTGGGAATCTGGTGCTCGCTAACAGTAAATGACTTGGTCTACTTTACTGAATATTTATTTAGCAAGTGCTTATCATATTTCGAAATCTCTGTGCAAAGGGCAATTAGGGAATATAAAGATGAATGAGATGTGGTCTCTGCCCTCCGAAGAACTTACATTCTGGTCAGAAATACAAATACATAAATAATTCAAGGCAGCTGGGCAAGGAGAGTACTAAATGGATGGCGGGTGGAACTGAGCAGTGTCAAGGTCGGAACTGGGGTAAAGGTGTGTGGTGTGAGGAAGTGAGGGTGTTACTCTAGTACTCTAACCTGGTGACCTAGTGGGTATTAGAAAGCCTATCCAGGTTTTGGACGGGATTGCAGACCAAATGGATGCTGATTGCTGCCCAAAAAGGGGTAGATTTCAGGCCCTGGTTTTTCAGTAAGAATTTTTTTTATCAGCTTATATAGCTTTGTAAAAATGCAACTGGAAAGAGTTAAATGTTGGCCTCAAAAAATTTAGAATGCTAGTCTAATGAAAAAGAGGTTATCTATAGTCTACCTTTTTGCGTGGAGTTGCTTTGACTTGTTTTTCATAAGGTTTGGTGTGGGTAACACATGCTGGCGTGGGTTTAGCAGTGATTGTAATATTTGCTAAGAAGACAGATAATATCCTCTCAGACTAAGTCTACACAACACTGAAAAAATTGGTCTATTAAATGCTTGTGCTATAATGAGTTTACTCTGGAGATAAAATCAGCCAGATTTACTGTTTGATGTAGATAAAAACAACAAAAATAGCAATAAAGATAACTGTTGGACTAAAAATTTCCCCTTTCAACTTTTGCAGATTCTCTTATTTGGATAATCTGGTGACATTAGGAAATCTCACTTTAAATGACTGAGACTCATGTGGTCGTCAAGCGACGGAGATAGGGATTTAGAGAGGGAGGGAGTCATTGATAAATGTGTAGAATGTATGCTTCAAATTGCAGAGCTGCCGCAAAATGTCATTTCTGATTACACATCAGTCACGTGTTCTCAGGAGTACCAGCTGGCCAAATACAGATGGGGGAAAAGTGGACAATATTATCTCACGTTGATAACTTACAGTCGTCTTGTACTTTTGCTGAATCCATCTTTTTCTTTCTGCTTAAGTGCCGCCATCAGGCCTATGGACCTGATGACTTGTCTTTCACCAACAATACTTAGATCAACTCTTCCCTGTCTTGCTTGCTCTTTTTTTGTGTCTGTCAGTTTTGGTCTTTCCTAAGTGCAGTCTGTGAACTATTCTGTCCAAGTCCATATTTATTGAGCATAATTAAGGCAAAGCTCTAGAATAGATACTATACAGAACAGAGTGAGAAGCAACACTCAGCCCCTGCCCACGACATGTTTATAGTGTGGGAGGGAAGGGAGAGAGGAGGAGGGAGGGATGGCAATTCCTGAAGAACCTGTAACTTCCAAGCATTATCATCTCACTCAAGCCTCACAAAGGTCATTAAACTTACCTGCGTGTTTATAAAGGTGCTTGCAGAGAGGTCAGGTCAATTGCTCAAGCTAGAAAATGATGCAACCGCTCTCACAGGGCCCTCAGTCTAGCAGCTCTTGTTTATCCCTTTCTTGTCGCCCTGGTAGATTTTTGCCTTTGAATATAGTTAATTATATACGTCTGTCACAGACACTATGAAATACATTTTCATAATTCTAGTTCTTGCCTGAGGGTCTGGCTCATAATAAGCACTCAGTGAATATTTATTGAATTAGTTGAGTTTCCTTAACAAAAAACAGAGTACTGGTGGGAGATCATACTTGGTGTTCAAAAGCTCTGATTGAATGTCTGCTCACCACAGGGTTGGAGCGGTTCCACAGGGAAGGGAGCATACCTTCCCATTAATCATGGAGCAATTTCCCGGGTCATTAGTTTTCCCCAAGAAAATTTAAAAAGTGCAGGTTACTTTAGCTTCACTTATTTACCGCTGAAGCCCAATGCTCTGAATGTGTGAGTGTACCTCACTTCAGGAAAACCTAATGTGGATGTAGCTGGATGTAAAAGGCTTTCGAAAAGTGGAAATTTTTTGAGTTGGGTTTCTAGCGCATTGTGAGCAGTCCACTCATTGTACTGGTCATATCCATTGTGTTAGGCATAAGAGATAACATGATAAGACAGATGTGTATCTGGGACTCTGGGAACCCATGTTTAAAATGGCCACTTTCCTAGATGCACTGCCTCACTCCCGCATTTCAACACAGGCATTCTGACTTCCACATTTCATCTAAGCTTAGGATTTGATATTCTCTGTTGACTAAGCACATTCCCACCAATGTAAACTTTAGCGAAGTTGGCATCGCATCTCTGAAATCATGTGAAAAATGAATCAGGCCTTACACTTTGTTTGGAAACTGTGTTGAACTCAGACTATACAGGACTTCCTCCTACTGTCTTTCAGAAAATCTCCAGGCTCTTCTCTGCTCCCCTTCTTCTCCTCAGTCCCTGATGCCCCACCCTATCTCAAGAAAAAAGAGAAATAGTGCAGAAATGAAGGGGTCAAGATCAAGGTCATCCATCTCTCTCGGTAAGTGTAAATGTGTGTGTGTGTGTGCATGTGTGTGTATTTTCCCCTTGGTAGTCTCTCTCTTCATTGACAAGTCTACTAAGGTAAGCCAGGCCTAGGACTGCTCCCATTTGAGTGCTCTCCCAGTCTTACTCAGCCTGGGGTGTTTCTATTAGGCCAGCTAAGTGGTTTGCTCCAGGTACAGATAATAATGGAGTGAATCATCTGTGGAGAATTCAAAAGCAATAACAAGAACAACTAAAAATATGTTTATTACCATGCACCAGCAATTCTAAACAATGTTTGTGATCAAATACCCCTCGCAACTTGGAAAGGGAAGACTGACTGTGCCCAGGGCCCAGCCCCTGTTTCACCTCTGGCTGGCCCTGCCCTGGAACTTAGAGAGAAATTTCTTTCCTTGGCTTGCCTTTCTCACTTTCCTCATGGACGAATGTTAAGCAGGGTGGACTTAAAGCAGCACAAAATATGGTCCTTGGACAACTAGTGGCCTTTAGTTATTTAGCTCTATCAAGCTGGCAGTTTCAAAGGAAAAGTGATGAGCCAATATACTTTTCGTAAATTAGAAATTATTATTTTTCTTAGAAATCATGTTACATCCTTCAAATTACATTCTTAAACTCTACACAATATACGCTAATGGTGCAGTTGGTTGTTCATCTTAATTAACAGTGCACAGTTTGTTTAAAAGATATATATTCTCCCATTGTTTGCATGTTATTGTTTATTTTGATAAAATTAACAGTTTTAATTATTTCTACTATGTTGCATTACATTCTCTGAAAATGGCTCAAAAGTGGTCATTAAAGCGTGAAAGTAGTCATTTAAGAGGTAATATGAACATAACTCTGATGAATCTCAAGGTGAGATGATGTTACACAAGCATCTGGAAAAGGAAAATCCACATAGTAAGTAAAGAATGAATATTTGAAAATCAGATGTTACTGGACTAGTGACCCATTTGCTCTCTGTGCCCAGTTTTGTTGTCTATGAAACTGTCATTTAGCAGCACGTAGCCATAGATTTTCACATTATTCTAAAATGGAAGAGCAGCCTCTTGGTAAACAATCACATTCTCTAGAATGAGCACAAAACCATGTTTTGGAATAACAAGTTGATAATTTTGTTTTTAAAGTTAGATACAAGACAATATTACTCATCCATCTAAACTACTCAGGTATCAAAATAAATAATATTCATTGCATACAGAAAAAATAGATGTAAGTCCTTTATTTCCAAGACGTATGTGAAACCAAAGACAAAGTAATTAACAACATTTTATTTAGAGAGAAAGCAGAATGAGTTCTTGGCAAACCTATCAAATGGCACCTTTTAGATGTTACCTATTGTCAATGACATATGACGTGATCAAGCAGTCAGCATCCCGTGGCATGCTAGGAGGTGCCGCAATTTACAATAAGATGAAAGCATTTTTTGAGCAGAGTGTAGATCAGCTTTTGGCAAATGTACCCAATGACGTCTTTTTCTGCTTATCCCTAAAAACACGCGCTACAGAAGAGAGATTTCTCAGTTACATAACACTGTTTTTGTGAGCCATGAGCTAGACTGAAAATGGGTCATCGGGGTCAGAACAGAAGGTCCACCATCTACGTGGGCAGCAAGGAAAAGCTTTACCATGAGGATAAAAGAGACTGCTCCTGGATGACAGTTCACACACTAGTTTATTCATAGAGAACAGATGGCAGTCAACCGTGTACCGCTTGATCTTGAGTCGTTGTTGAAAGAAATAGTGAAACTTACAACTCTGATTCAATTGTAGACCTTGAGTAAATGTCTTTTCAGCCTGCTGTTCAAAGAAATAGGCAACAAGTACAAGACTCTAAGTTTAAGTTTAGCCAATGGTCAAGGAAAAAGGTGCTTATGATGAGTGCTTGAGTGAGATAAGAAATGAAACATTTTTTCATGGCACTGTTAAAATCAGCAAAGACCATCTCTACAATTTTAAGCGACTTACTCAAATGGAATATTTCAACATCATAGTCAATAGTTGAATACCTTGAATCTATCATCCTAGAGATAAAATATGATTTTTAATGGTTAGGGAAATATATCACATTTATTTAAAAGACTGAAATACGGTGAAGTCAGCTTTGTCATCAGGAATTTGAATCTTTCCCAGAACTTGATGATTTTTCCCTCCCAGCAGAAAAACAAATTGATAATAAATAATTGAACATCTTTAAAAATACATCCAAATGCCGCAGCAGAAAACTATAAATACATTAAGAATTACGACAACTGAAGGGTGGATTATTAATCTACTTCCTGCCATCTCCACGTTAAAATGTCCAATTTCTAGGTTTGAACATGGCATCCCAAGTTAGCAGGTGACAGAATGTTGATGGTGACCTTCAATGAAATATGCCCCATCTTGCTGGACTTTTCACTGATCATAATAGCCATAATGATCTGACAGAGTCACCAAACACTTGCTTCCATTTCTGATGACCTATAATTGTAAATTAGGATTTTCTGTTTTCACTTTGTAAAAAGTTAAGAAACTAAACCAAGTACATGTGAGACATGACTGGCAGATCAAAGTATATTCATCACAGAGCCGGGTATCCATATACTGATACTTTGCTGAAAGATGGAAAACTGTATTGTCCATTATAGTGATATGAAACAATAATTATTAACTTTTTAAAATATTATATATTATATTTACCTTATTTTAAAGATGTTTATAGAATGCTATGCACGCACTGACACCCATAAATAGCTTGCTGATGCTAAGATGAAAAGACACAGCTTCGATCTACTTCAAGACTGGATAAACAAAATCACAAAGAATGAAACATTCCTGGTAATGAAAGCAGTGCCTTTGTCCTCTTCCTGAAGACGCCTGGGAACCTCTTCAGAGAGAGTAGAAAAGATCAGGGAGAGGGCTGTGGGAGGACAGGATTTGAGGATCCTGGGTTTCTGGCATTTCTTTTCCTCCGTCATAATTTACTAGGATGATTTTAAATTTTGTATATAAATGTCAGTATTGTTTTGGAAAAAATGTATAGAATGGAAAATTTTGTAGCATTTATGCTAGCTAAATTGGAATCTTTTTACTCTCATGTTCTAATATCTAATGTTATTGTTTATTGCAATTTAAATAATGACAATGTTTCCTGCTCTCACTGTCTATTGAGACTTGGAATTTCATAATGATGCAGTTAAATTCTCACAATGATAGTAATTGTTATGCATCTGTATGTTCCTATGCAGGATATTTTTATTGCATATGTCTTCATTTCAGTAATGCCACAGTAAGCATTTGTTTCTAATACAATTGCAAGCTGTTCTTAATGTAAACATCAGTATTCCATCAGCCTCACAAATCCACAAGCAACAGCACTTCAGTAAGCATCACCATTCTTATCTCTATTCCTCCAGGGAATACATTTTCACTTTGGTAATTTTACCTGTATTTTTAGGATTAAATGTAAGCTTCTCTCACATTGGAGTGAGGAGGGGCATTCTCATTTATCATTAAGCAGACAGTCTGTTTCCTAACACTTTAAAAAAGAGAGAGAGAAGAAAAGAAAAGATTCTACTGTCCAACTCAACTTCTTATAAGGGTTTTCCAGTATGTTGGACCAACCTATGAGGGACCATTTCATCTCTGTCCATTGTAACACATATCAGGGTCCACTCATTTTAGGTGGTGGAACGAGGAGTAGAGGAGAGGAAAGATATGTGTTCCTCCGGTCAAACAGCCAATCTAGTTCTTGGTCCTACCACTATTTTAGTATCTATGGTCAACATTAAGGTGTTAGTTTCTAGAATATGAAGGGAATCAAAGAGGTTGGCCAGGACCAGTCATAACAGGTACATTAGAATAGGAGCCACTTGCTTTCTTTTCTTTGTTTCTCTCTTTTAAACATTTGAGCCTAACGCTCTTTGCCAGCAAACCGCCACTCCCTAATAGTAATTAGTAATAATAAGCATAATTTAATAAGTACGTATCATAGGCAAACAACTATGTTACTTATTTTACATATATTACTTGATCCAAAACACTTAGAACCCCTATGAAGTAGATGTTACTTCCTCCAATGTTCAGGTTAGGTCATCAAAGAGTAGAGACAAATAGCTCACCTAAGGTAAAATGGCAAATAAATATGGAACTCTCACCCCAAATACGAATCTTCAAGACTCCAAAGCCTTAACTAATGTAATATAATAGACCAATTTCCTAAGCCTTTGTATTATTTTAGTCCATAAAAAATTTTTCTGAGTCTTTCAAGAAGAAAAGCTATATACTTTCCTTCAATCAACGTTAACTAAGTAAGTTATCTTATTAGGCTCTCCAGGGAATGCACTAATAAGACATGGATCCTTTCCTCAAGGAACCTGGGATCTAGAGATAGAGATTACATAGATGCAAAAGTAATCATAACTCAGCATAAAAATGGTAAGTATCATGAAAGAAGTACAGATGGGGTTTGTTTGGTAGAGAATTAACTTCCATCTGGAGAGATGAGAGAGTCTTTGTGAATACAGGCCAGGTATAGCCTGAGAGAGAAATGTAAAAGTGAAGACACATGCTAACCAGCAAACGTGGTTAACCCACACAGCTACATATTTCAGGAGGTTCCCCCAGCCTCCATCATACACAGGGCTGGCAGATGCTGTGTGTCTTTGAGCAAATTGTATTCTCTCTTTCACCCTATTTCCTTACCTATAGCTTGAAGGAAATGGCCTATTAGACTAACACAGGCCACATTCTGTGGCTCCATATTCGGATTCTGATTGGATCGGTAGCCAAAGAAAGAAGCAGTCCAGGGGTGGGAAGAGAGATCTGTAATAGATTCCTGAGCAACTGTTGCAGAGGGAGGGTTGGTGGGATATGTAGAGCTGAGGGAAGATGGAAACTCTTCTATGAGCCCAAAGAAAGGCCTGGCTCTGGGAAGAACCTGTCCATAGCCACGTGAGGGTAAGGTTTGAGGTCCGTCTTGTTGTCCCCACCATTTGGAAAACTGTATTCTTGCCTTTCCTTTCACTTAATGGTTTACATGGTAAAAAGGATTCTGGGCTGGTCTTTGAACTCAAGTTACTTTTTGGGCTGGTTGATAGGCTGCGTGAACTCAGAAGTCCTCCACCTGTTAGATTTCTAGGGGGAATTCCCATGAAGCTACAATTCAAGAAATATAAATGCAGTACCAATCACAACACTGGTGCATAGCGGGTATCCAGTAAATACCTACTGGAAATCAGGAAAGATGTGCTTGAAACAAGCTAAGGGCAGTTTTCCAAATGATCCAGCACCTCTTTTTCTGGTGATAATGATTCTGGGGCCCTGCTAGAGATTTGACACTTTCTCTCCCATCAGCCACCCTTTTACATTTTATTGGCAAAAAGTTACTGTATAATTTCCAGAGGGAACGATGCCATAAAAATAGACATTGAATCAGTGGACAATTAAGCATCCATTAATAAAAATATGCAGTCTATGTTCTTAGGAAAGTGCAAATGAAACAATATTAAGTGGAAAAGTCAAATAAAAATTATTATATGCACTCTATAATTACTATAATGGTTACATATGGAAAGACTTAAAATAGGCCAAGGCATGATGAAACTGGTTGTTTAAGCCAAAAGAATAAAGATATAATTCATTGTGAAATTGATTTAATCATAAATTCTTTTTCTAATGAAAATATCATTGTACTTTTTCTCATTGTTGTTAAAAATCTAAACTGTACGGAGAGTGTAAAAATCCATATATAATCTCACCCCTCAAGGGGTAACCACTTTTACCAGACTGTAGGAATACTTTGAGATTTTTAATGCCTATATAACCATACTTACACATATTTCTCCATAAATGGAACTACATTCGGCATTCTATATTATATTATTTTTATTTTTAATATCAATAGTTTTTTATGATAGTGGAAACAATATAAGCTTATAAAATCTTCAAACAATAAAAGATAAAAATCAATTTAGATACAAGTAATTCCAGAGCTTCAAATACAAATGACAAGGTAGGGTCTTTTCCTTAATTGCCATCAACATTCCGATCAGGTGGAGCCCAACAGTTCCTGTGTGCAGCAGCCTCATTGTAAAGCTATGTCCTCCAAGGTCCAGAGGGAGGGCAAGAGCGGAATTCTGACGGTGTGGGGGAGGGGGAGGAGGACTTCAGCCCCATCTGTCATTTGTGCCTGACCTGTCAAGACAAGGCTCCATGGACTTCTCCACAAGGAAGGAGAAGTTGCCTCTTTTGTTAATTAAATAGATGTGGCATCCAGGGAGTCCGTGAGTGAGCCGCAAAGAGGAGGCTGGTGAAAAGCTGTCACAGATGTGCCAGTGGACCCCACAGGCTTGGTTTTGATTTTCTGCGTTTCCATCCTGCTTTCCAAGGAGGCCTCCTGTCCATATTTTCCGGATCTCGGATCTGTGTACCTTCTTTCCCAAGGGATGCTTGTCAGCTAAAGGAGGTTATTATTCATTATTTTCAGGTCATTCTAGCTAATAGGACTGAGGTTTTCCTGAGGTCACATGCCAGTGCTGCTTCATCTTTAGACCAGGCAGGCTGGAAAAACACCTTCTCCTTCTGCTGTGTAACTACGAGAGTAATGAAGTAATGTGAGGCCATGCAGCTCAGCGTATGGCATTTCCTTGGAGAGCAGAATCGTAGGAATGGAGGCCCAGGAAGTTAGTCTTTAGGCAGAACAGTCTCACTGAAGCCTCTCAGATACACTAGAATTGCTGTAACGCAGGCCTCATCGAGTTTGGGGACCTGTGAATGCCGGCCCCCGTAAGCATTTGCATTTTCCTGAAGCAAGAGTCTAATGCATACATCAGACTCAGAAACAGATTTGTGACGCCCTAAAATGTAAAAATCCCTTATGTTATAGATCCAGACCTGCCATAGCAGACACTCGGTGCTCTGGCCAGATTCTCAGCCACTCTTTTACTCTTTCAGCACACTCTTCTCCCAATTCCATTGGTTTTCTTCCAAAGGCTTACATTTGTGATTCTTTTTAGAAGCTGAATATCTGGAATTTATACTCCCCTGGGGAAGCCCCGGCCAATGATGGACTGGTCAAGAAGTATGAAAGCCCAGCTCCCTTGCCTCCAGAGAGGACAATCTGACGTGAGTTTTCTACTGCAGTGTGCCAATGGACTTGGGCTGGAGTTGGATCTTTACAGGAAATTGTTTGACTTCTTCGCTTCCACATCTTATTTCCCTTACTACCTTACTGGATTCTCCTGGGAGCACTTTCTTAATAACTTGGTCACGCACAGTCCTGGTCTCAGGGTCTCCTTCTGCGGAAGCTGCCCTAAGACAACTGAATACAGCATGCCAGTAGGATGGGGCCAACAGTCTCTTTGCCCCTGAACCTCTCAAAAAACTGATCACAGCCTAGAAATGAGATGGGTGGTCAGGGACATGCTGGGGCATGGTAAGAGGCAAAGAAAGAATATGAAGCAGACGGATGCGCATGGAAGCAGAGAAAAAGGAGAGGAAAGAAGAAGAAGGTTTGGTAAGAAACGATAAGAGGGTCACTCATGTATTCATTCACTTGGTATCATGTTACACTGGAAAAGGTTTCAAATAAGAACGAAAGGTCCTAGGTTTTTGTTCGAACTCCATAAATTAGTAATGCAAATACAACTCTAATGAAGGCCTTAGACAAGTCACTCAAATTCTCTGAGCTTCAGTTTTCTTGCTTTGAATCAGGGATCACAATACTTAATTCACAGGATTATTGGATCAAATAAAACAATGGGAGTGAAAACAGCTTAAAGTTGGAAAACATAATGAAATTCTGTCTTTACTAAGCGCTTTTGTGCGTCTCATGATTTAGACTACATTAGTACTTTATGTTACAAAAAGCATTTGAGATATGCTGCTGTCATACAAGAGGTTTTAATCTAACTGGAGAAACAAAACAAACACAAAGGGAATAGCTAATAGCACGTAAGTCTGTATCTCTATATAAAAATATGTAGACAACGAAGGTAACAAAGATTTCAGAAGATGATGGGGTCACAGTTGCCCTGAGGTAGGGGCTCATGGGTTAAGTCATGTCTTAACGTTTCCATGAAACCTACTCTTCTTTATGGAATACTCTTCATGTCATTGGAAATTAGTTATTTAATGTCGGGCTTTTCCACCAGATTGTAAAGTACAGATCATATCTGAGTTATTCACCTCAGAGTCTCCAGTGCCTAGCACATAGTTGGGGCACAATAAGTATTTCCTAATGAATAAGGGATGTGAGCTGGATGTTTTAGGGTAGGTAGAATTTGAATAGGCAATTTAAAAATATGTTGCAATGTGAATGAAAGTGGAAACAGTGGAGAAACCTATTTAGACTCAAACAGGCTTCATGCTCAGCATAGGAGGAGAAAAATTTGGAAATGGAGGGTAAGAGTCACATTATAAAATCGTTTTGACTGTCAAAGAGACTGTTAGAGCTTTGCCCATGGGGAGTCAATGGAGGTTTTCTAGTAGCACCACATGGTGGAATCAGTGCAATAGGAAGATCTTGGTGGCAGCTGAGTGGGCTATGCTGTGGGGATATGTCAGCGGGATAGAGCTCAATTACAGAGCTGATGCAGTAACGCTGAAACACGGGGGCTGGTAATTAGACTAAAGAGTTTCTAGAGGTAGAGTTGTCTAGACAACTGCCAACAACAAAAGGCAGTCGTCTAGAGGTAAAAATCTTTGCCAAAGCTCACCTATCTTGTCCTAGCTTCCCTTTCAGAACTTAACCAGAGATTAAACTTTGGTGTTAAAGGACATAAAGCCTCAATTTCTCATTATTTTCCAACAAATGAGTTGGCCAAGAATAGACTCACATAAAACTAGAAGGTAAAGTCGGACTACTCATCTGATGTATTCACCAACAAGTGTCCTTTTTGATAGCATTCAGCTATAAACTGAAACACCTCCATGGGCGAAGACCTCACTCACTACTTTCCATGGCAGCCTGTTCCATATAAGTATTATTGAAATACAGGGTACGCCGACATGACTGATGATTTTTTTCAAGAAACTCCAAAAGAATTAGCCTACCCCTTGGTATAGGACTGGCAGTCAGAAAACTTAGATTCTATTTGCAAACAAGTTGCTGGGTGAAATTGGACAAATCATTTCTTCTAATTTTACTTCAGTTGTCTCATCTTAAAAATGATAATGTTGGATAGATCATTGATTTTCAAACCTGGGTACTCATTGCAATCACTTAGGGAACTTATTAAAACCATACCAAACCTTCTGGATCAGCATTTTGGGGAAGTGGGCTCAGGAATCATATCATTAACAAACTCTCAAGTGACCTTATGACACCAGCCTGGATCTGGTGCAGACAGATGCATTTGGGAACCAATGGACTAGACTATCTCTATGGTCTTCTCCAGCTCTCAAAATTCAATGTAAGAATTTTGTTCTGTGATTCCTATGTTAGTGATAATACAAATAGTCATATAATTGTGATCTTTTTGTCAGAATACACCAGCTTAGATTTTAAAAGGGGGTTGGAGTAGGGTCTCACTGGGACATATACTAATAAACACCCCATTTCCGCTCTTCTTCTCAGGTTCTGGTTCTGATGTGCGTTCTTCTTCCCTGGAGAGACATGTGCCCATCTCTGAAACCCAAGGATCCCTCCAAAAACTACCTTGGTGCTTCTGTTTTCACTATGTCCTGTTAAAGGCAATTATACTAGGCTGTGCCAGAGGTGCCACCACGAGTCAAAGCCACCAAGCCTGCTGAGACTGCTGATGAAAAGGTCCATAGGCATCACGAAACTGCAAGCAGATGAAATGGGATTCATCTCATATTCTAATTCAGACCCATTGCTGTTGAGAATTCAGAGACTACAACAGGGCTGGGAAAATGCTGCGACCAATGAACTATGTCTGTTATGGGTACATGAATGGAAAATGATGGTATGTCTGGGATTTACCATCTAGTCCAAATCACTTTTATTTTTGGCTGTTTGTTATGTTTCACAGATGAGAGCACTATCGACCAGAGAAAGACACGCAAATTTCCACAAGTACTGCTGAGACACCAGTTCGCTCAAACAGAATTTTGGTTGGAGGCAGCTGGCCAATGTGCAGGACTTGAGGTTTGTGGTATCCTTGTGTGTGTGTGTGTGTGTGTGTGTGTGTCGTGTCCCTTTAGGAACCCAGGCAATACTGCACATTGCAATGCAATGCCTCCTGTGCACAGTCTATGTGGACTTTCCAGATGTTTATCTGTGCTTTCGAAGTTAAAATAAAAATCTCTGTAGGATTTACCCAGGCAGCATGATCCCAGGACAACAACTTCCTGCATTTTCTAAAAGTTGCTGTTTCCCCTTTGTTAAAGGGTCACTATAAAACAACACTTCCTTTGCAGACAGCCTGGGCCGCTGGACAGATTAGAGAACTCTGGGGATTTGCAGCAGATGCTGGAGCTTTTAACCCCTGGGTCGCTCTCTCATCTCTCACCCGGATTAGTCCTGACAGCTGTTCAGGAGCTTCCTTGGAAGGAAGTGCCCAGCTGCTTTTCTCAAGACAATCGCCATCAAGTGATGATGGAACCTTTTCGAAAGTCTTGAAATACATTTGGTCAATCCTTTTACTCCAGTTGTCTGTCATTCCACAAATCCACAGAGATCTACAATGTATGAGGGAAGTTTAATTGTCACAGAGCGAGAAGGCACTGAACACTAAAATAGGTAGTGATGTCTAGAGCCAAAGCTCTGTCCATGGGCCACATGTGAGCAAGGTTTTCTCCACATATAATCCTGGTTGCATGGTAGGTGCTAGAAAAATATCACTTCTTGAATTGAAGAGGAGGTTCTCTGCCATGTTTCAACAGAGATCTTTATTCTCCGCCATGCCCTCTTCCCAGAGTGATGTCCAGCACACTTACAGTACATCCTGCAGGCTGAAGTTGTTCAATGGCTTGGTTAAGTCCAACCCACTCAGAAATATAACATAGAATTCACCTCGGAAAATATCAGTTTGCATGGTGATTATGTGATCGTTGATTTTATCATAGGAATGGAGACTTAAGTGGGAAAGAACATATTCTAAATGAGATTTTTTAATATTATTGACCTAGAGCAATAAGTCACAACGTTTTCAACTAAAGGACACCTCATACTCAGGAACCCCTCCATCCACAGCTGTGGTCACACTTTTAGCATTCATGGAATGGCAAAACACTTGTCTACTTGAGATCTCTGGAGTTCTCATCATAGCCCCCAGTCTCCCTAATTCTCCCTCCACCTCCTTCACAGATCAAGGCGTCTGACCCGGAGGATCTGAGCATGCGCGCATTCTTATACATAACACTATCTGTTGAAATACCCAGTGGAGTCTCTCTAATTATGCTTTGCTTTCATAAATGTACAACAATCATAAGAATAGGATGCAGAAAAAAGCAACGACAGTTTTCAACCCAGGTTACTATTTATTTATATTTTTTGGTATTCCAAATCTTTCCAGAGACTAAGACAGCTCCAATGATCCCTATGAGATGAAACGCTTGCTCTGATGTTGCTGCCACTGCTGTTGTTATTATCATTTCTTCTGCTTTTGTAAGAACCCTTAATAAATTCTTGGGGATAGTCTTAGAGTATTGTTAGACTTTATTTATTAAAAGAAGGTATTTTGGAGAATTGTGGGATAATGGAGAGATCACTGGATTAATACTCGGAAGACCCATTTTGATTATTAGGCTGAGAATTTGGCCATGTGGCTTAACCCTCCCGAGCCTCAATTTTGTCATCTATAGGTCAAAAAACACAGTTCCTGTTCCTACCTCACAGCAGAGTTGCAGAGATCAAATACATGAACGGATATGAAAGAACTTGCAGGCTATTAAAGTTTTGTGTGGTACTGATAATACATTTTTTCTGATTATAAGAGTAAAGGTAATTTATTATGGAAAATTATAAAATGTAATGAAGTATGAAGTAAATTAATATAATTCATAATCTTGCAATTCAGAAATATCACCTTTTAAAATTTTGACTTGTAAACTTCCACACTATTTTTTCTCTGCATATGTGTGTGAGTATGTTTAAAAAATTGAAGTCATGCTATAAACATGGTTTTCTGATGTACTTTTTTCACTTACAATATCTTGAGTGTTATGGACTGAAGTGTGTTCCCCCAAAGTTCATCTGTTGAAACCCTAACCCACAACATGACTGATTTGGAGATGGGACCTCGAAAGAGGTGATTAAGGCTAAATGAGGTCATAAGGTTGGGGCTCTAATACAATATGACTAGTGTCTTTTATAAGAAACAGAAGGGACACAGGGACGCACACACACAGAAATAAGGCCATGTGGGGACACAGGGAGAAAGCAGACATCTGCAGGCCAATGCTAGAACCGTGAGAAAGAAATCTCTGTTGCTTAAGCCTCTCCATCTGTGGTATTTCATTATGGCAGCTCTAGCAAACTAATGCATTGGGAATTTCCCTTTCAATATTCTTAAAGAGTTTGATTTTTGATAGGTACAGATTCCTCATTTTGATATAATTACGTACATAATGAATCCTCTATTTTGGAATATTTAGGTCATTCCCAATTTGTTTTTATAATAAATAATACTTCTAATATCCTGGTATGATGGTAAATCATCTTTTAGATGCAAAATGCTTTCCAAAAAGACTGTAGTATAAATTAATGGGCGTAAACTATGGGAATTCTTTATACAATTTTTGCAACTTTTCTGAGGTAAAAATTTTTTAAAATAAAAGTTAAAAAAAGAGAGACAGAGAGCCCATAACAAGGATAGAATAGCTTTAGAATATTTATATGAGTGTTATTCTGCAGCCTATATTATTTAGTTAAAGACTAGACAAGCCATCTTGGAAATCAATATTCCGATTGCAAATACCAGCAATCAAACAGGGACCCTAACATAAGTGCTTTCTGGTCACAGGAATTGGATAATTTGGTGCACAAGTAGGGATGGAAGGATAGGATGCTGTGCAAGAAATATGTTTCCAAAAATTATTGCTCCTGCACAGAGAAGAGCAAATGTAAGAGCGGAGGTGGGATTCTTGCCTTTGTGGTCTCTTTCTTGATTTTATAAGCAATGACCATGGGCACCTGTCTCCTTACATCCCCCATGTTATGAAAAGATTTACTACGCCTCTTATAATCAGGGTGGTGCTTCCTGGGTTTTTCTGGAAGTGTGACAATTCAATTAAAGTTAAATATTTACTAATGTATGCCAAGTTTTGTTGGAGGTTACAGAAATTAATAAAGATGTGTCCCTACCCTCTAGGTGGATGAACTAGTGAGAGGGACTAATGGAAAGGAAGACAAAGAGCTATCAGAAATCCCAAAGGCAGAAGCCCCACTGGTGGCTGGGAATGTACTGAAGAAGCATTAAAGAGATGGGGCATCATCGCAGAGCAAGGGCTGGAAGGCTAAATAGGGAATTGCTAAGCAGAGTCAGATGGAAAAGCTGCTAGAGGAACCTAACATCTGAAAAGGATGGTCCAGGGGTCAGATGAGACAGGATGCATGGAGTGTGTGATGGCAGATGAACCTGGGTGGGGGAGCCAAGAATATTGTAGTATGGGTTTGGGGTTACTAGGAAGCCACTCAGAGTTTTTTATTCTATTTGTATTTGAAGATTACTGAGAAAACTATAAGGGATAAAAAGAGTAGAGGAATATATCTTGTCTGGTTCAAGAGTGACAAAGGAGAAAGATTTGCTCCCTGTCCTGCTTCATCCCATCTCCCAAACCTCCTTCAGGATGGTGCTGCTGTTCTCCGCAGGGCCAGAAAGTGAGAGCTACGTGTCAGTTACACTCTACAAGGCTGGAACATGAGGTGATCAGATGGAAGAATCCACACCTTTCTGCTGAGTCTTGGCAGATATGTTTAATATTTGTCAAGACGCAGAATAATACATCACTCTTAGTCTGTTTTCATGCGTAACACACCTTTACTTGTAAGGCTCAAGTCCTGCATCTACCAATCACTGTGTGACTTTCTGAAAGTTACATACCCTCTCTGAACTTCACTTTTCTTCTCTCTGTAATGTGAGTAATAACACCCACCTCATATGGATCTTGTGAGTATTAAACGACAATGCATGTGAAAGTGAAGCTATAAAGTGTAATACAAATGTTATTGTTATTATAATAATTCTTTTTTCTTTTAGTGGGAATGGCAGAGAAAATATTGTGTGCTATTTTACCAGAAGGGGGCAGCACATTCTTTGCCAGGCATATTCTCTCCCTTTTAACTGTAGGGGGTATTTTCTGGAGTCTTCTTTGGGCAACCATGGAAATCTCATGGGAAGGTATATGAATTTAAAAACCCTGATCCTTCTTTTTTGTCTTATTTTGCTTTGTTTTAACCTACAAGATGATTAATACATAGAAAAGTTACAGGAAGCAAAATCATGATAGCTCAAGAAAGGAGAAAGCATTTGTCCTCCGGCCCGGCCCCTGCAGGGTACGCAACAGTCAAGGCCTCACATTTGTTTGTGGCTTTGTGAAATGCCTTCCTCGTTGCCTGGTGTTTGAATCAGAGACTTAGGCTTTGGTTTTATGGATCTGATCATTGCTTCCATCTGATCGTCCTGTCTCCAACATGCTGATCTGCATCAGCAGACTCAAGTGCTTTCACTGAACACTTTCTGGCTGCAGAGGTGATAATGAAGAAACTTTCAAAAAGGGTCATATCCTTCAGGATCTTACAATCAGTCTTGTTGGGAAGACCAAGCATGAAAGGGCTTAAAAACAGCTATGAAATAACGTCTCAACATGAACAAACAAAGATGCTGTTGGCTGAATATTAGAGACCCAGCAAACGCAGAAATGGTCAGGGTGAGAAAGGTGATACGGCATTCTGGGGGAAATGTATGCTACCTATTATCTCAAATCAAAAATTTTTTGTGATGTTTCACAACCTATGCCACCTCACAGACCACCCAAAACAGACCCAACACACCCTGCACACCATCATTGCACAAAGTCCTCGATTTGTGTGTATGTCTGTATAATCTTAGAATAATGTTTTCTTTCGACTTCGTTAAAATATCTTATTTCTTATTGTTTTTTATAATGATAGAAGGCAGTGGTCTGGATATGTTGCAAAACTAAGGCTTTGAAAAACAGGGACTGTATCTATCTAAATATCTCTGTAGTGTGTCTAGTAAAACTAAATAGCTTTGTGGCAAGTAGTTTTGTTGGTAATACAAAGATTTAACATATGTCAAACCTAGGAACAGGCTTAGCCATCTTTTTAAAAATTGCTCTCCAATTCTCTACTTGGGTAAGCAGTGTTCCCTAGAGTTAGCTTTGCTCTCCATCTTGACAATGATGTTAGTACAATGCTGCTGGTGCTATGATGAAAGCCAAGTTGACAATGAAGCATAATCCAATTGATGCTTATTGTTTTCTTTTATCAAATGCTGGGACGACAAAAGAAGATTTTTTAATTTGCAGAAGTATTTCCAGGGGCTGGCTCCATGGCCTAGTGGGTAAGTTTGGCACACTCTGCTTTGGTGGCCTGGGTTGGTTCCTGGGCATGGACCTACACCACTCATTGGCAGCCATGCTCTGGTGGCAACCCACATACAAAATAGACAAAGACTGGCACAGATATTAGCTCAGGGCCAATCTTCCTCAAGCAAAAAGAGGAAGATTGGCAATAGATGTTAGCTCAGGGCAAATCTTCCTCAGGACAAAAAAATAATTTACAGGGCAGCATGAGGCACGTAGTCTGTGCCTATGAATCCAATATTGACAGTACATCAGATTTGGTTTCATTAGGAAAAAGACCAGGACTCTCCTCATGGTTGAATCCCTGTGATCATTGTGCCTCAGTGATAAGAGATAGGAAAGTATTAGGTCTATAAAATTTCTCCTATAGCCCATGAAACTTATAATTATCACTGCCACCATTTTCATTTCCAAATTTGTTTAAAAAAACCTATCTGATTTTTGCCCAAGATCCAATTTGTGGCCTTTTATCATAGAATAAGGAGCAAAGATTTATCTAGCGAGACATTTCTTTTGTCTGTGAGATTAAACACACAATTAAACTGCATTGGAAGAGCTAGTCCCAGACAGCCTGAGACATTGGCTAACAGACAGGTTGACTTGTGAAAGTTGTTTCCCTTTTGAATCTCACTTTACCCACCTGTAAAAGAGGAGATGGCACAGATTATCTCTGAGGCCCCCGCCAGCTTTGACCTTCTGTGATTCTGAAGGAGGTCAAGTTCTGGCAGTTGACCTGGATTCAGTATCAGGCCCCTGCAAGGAGAAGCAAGGGCATTTTAAATAAAATTGTTTCTGCTGCACGTGTTTATATCAGCACCCGAATTGGGCTGGTTGACTGGCCATTAGTCAATAAAGGGGCCTAAGGTGAAGACTCTGCCACCAGATCGAGCCCTTCCCCCTCTGGCTAGGAAGCACTGTTCAGGTAGTGAAAACCATTTGTGAGCTGCCCAGGTTCTCCAATAAATGCGGAAAATGGGAATGCTGACTCTGATGGTGAACGTCACCAAACTAGGACAATTATTATTGATGGGTCAGCAAAAAGAGCCTTTGCCCTCCTGTAACAGAGCTGAAATTTGATACCCAGCTCTGGCCCTGACTTGGTGTGAGCTTCAGTTTACGCATATTTAAAATTGAAGAATAACATCTAACTGCATGGCTACCGTGGTCCTCAGGTGACATACTAGATGCAAATTTTTATAAAGATACGTCTTTCAACATTAATTGAGAATCCACAATATGAAAGTGATGTGATTTTCAAGGATCCTTCAGGTTGTTTTAGGAAGGAACAGCGTGGCAGGCAAGTGTAGTGGTTAAGTTCAGTGCACCCCTCTTCTGTGGCCCCGGTTGGTGGGTTCAGATCCCAGGCACAGACCTACACCACTCATCAGCTGTGCTGTGGTGGCATCCCACATACAAAGTAGAGGAAGATTGGCACAGATGTTAGCTCAGGGCGAATCTTCCTCAGCAAAAAAAAAAAAGAGGAGGATTGGCAACAGATGTTAGCTCAGGGTGAATCTTCCTCAACCAAAAAAAAATTTTTTTAAAGAGAAAAGAAAAGGTCAAAACTAATAAGTCTAGGGGTCAGCCCGGTGGCGCAGCGGTTAAGTTTGCACGTTCCGCTTCTCAGTGGCCCGGGGTCCGCCAGTTGGGATCCTGGGTGCGGACATGGTGCCACTTGGCACGCCATGCTGTGGTAGGCATCCCACACAGAAAGTAGAGGAAGATGGGAACTGATGTTAGCTCAGGGCCAGGCTTCCTCAGCAAAAAAAGAGGAGGACTGGCACTGGTTAGCTCAGGGCTAACTTTCCTCAAAAAACAAAAAAACTAATAAGTCTATAAGAGGAGTCTAAAATGGCGTGAGCAGAGATACCATCCACGTAATTCACTATGTTAACAGAGAAGTTAAGTTAAACCATAAGATAAGCTCAACAGGTAAGAAATAGAAAAGAAAGGATTTGATAAAATTCGACAGCTATTTCTGATTACAAACCATCAGAAAATATCCCTAAAAACTTCCATATGCCAGGAACATAACGCAAATGTCACAGTAACATTAGAAACATTCCCAGTTAAATACGAAACAAGTTAAAGATGCACATCCGGTCACCACTCTTATTCAGCATCAAACTAGAGATTTTATCCAATGACATAAAACAAAATAAAGGAACAAACACATCTATTAATTATGGGAAAAGAAGCCAAAAACAATCTCATTATTTGCAGATAATATGATCATCTATCTAGGAAATACATGAGAATCTATTTTAAAAATTATGAAGATTAAGAGTTCAGCAAGGTGGCTACATTTAAGATTAATTGCTTTCCTGAACATTAGCAAAGCCAATTAGAAAATATAAAATAAAAATCGCAATCACAATGACAACCAAATCTATAAAATTGCTAGAAATGCAAGGACTAGATGATTTATTAAAATGCATAAACAAAGACCTGAATAAATGGAGAAACAAACAGTATTTCTGGGACGGAAGACTCGTAAATAAGCAGTTCTGAGTGACGGTTAAAAACACAAGGCAGTGCCGGGCATGCTGGTATGTGACCATCTTCAGGACATTTTAAATGAAAAAAAAGAAGAAGTTGCAGAATAATTTGCAAGGAAATATCCATGTTTTAAAAAAAAACAAAACCATTTATTTCTAGTACATGAATGCAAGTAAACGCCCAGCAAAAATTAACATGGTTTCCTCGGGGCGAGAGGCTGGGGTGGGACACAGGAAGGAATTCGGCTTTTTCTGCATACTTAGAATTTCTTTAAGCAATTTGTATTTGTGTATCACTTGTGAGAGGTATTAATACCAATGAGGAAAATGAGGGAAGAGTGGGGAATAATCCCGAGGCGGTTTTCAACAGGTGCAGACAAAGGGCAAAGGCATTCCAGAATGGAGGGAAAGGCACGGGAGCATAAACACAGAGGCCGGAATTTTGCCAGTTCCCAATTTCCATTGTGCAAGTTTGTAGCCTGCAAGCACGTTTCACATGGCACCTCGTGTGAGTGGCACTACAGTGTAGTCGTGTAAAGCATCAACTCTGGATTTGAATTCCAGCTCTGCCACCAGCTAGCTGTGTGACCCTGGATAAGTTATCCAACCTCTCTGAGCTTCTGTTTTCTCATCTCTGCAGTTGGGTTAATAAAAGTACCTGACTCCTTGTAAGGTCTTAACTAGGAAACCAAAAAGGAGGGGAAAACGAAGCCTGAGTGCCCATATAGGGCATTCTCACCCTTTCTAGTCTACTCTGAAATTTTCTATAATTTCTTCTTCCATATGAAAACACTGTATTTTCTAATTTTCTATCATGACACCATTACTCTTTTTATATGAATAATATCTTTACTAACCTCTTTCCCTGTGACACCATATGAGGAAATGTTAATGGACCGAGTGTGTTTCAGAATCTGCGCTGGACAAACACACTCACTGCATTGAGCAGGGACGTCCATCCAATGTATGGGGGGCCGGTCAAGAAAGATCACTGCAAAGAAGCTTCCAGAGCTTTTCTTTTCTTTCTGATTTTCTATAGATCAGCCCCTTCCTATCCCCAGTGAAAGAAATGGGAAAAAGGATAAAGGAGAATTCCAAAGGCAAGTCAGCTTCCCAGGAGAAAATCACTCCCATATAAGAAGACACTGTCCCTCAGCGTGGCTGCAGAGACGGGAGTCCATAACCTAGTTTAATGTTTTAACAAGGACACGGGCGTAAATAACATCGTTACAAAGTGTGATTGCGTAAACTAGAGAGGCTGTGCCTGTGTGATTTTTCATGATTAGGCTTTTGGAGAATGAGGAAGGCAGGCAATGGAAACGCAGTCAGAATTTGATTTTTATCATCTCAGAATTACAGGAAAGAAATGGTGAGCCAGCAGAGCGTAAGAATTCGTGTTCAATATCTCAAGGGAATTCTTCATGTTTAGAAAAACCCACATGGGTCGTATACAATTAAGACAGTACCTCCCGTGAATTATGCATGATGGAATTGAATCTTGCAACACCTAAATTGGAGATTCACTCGTCTGTGAGGGCACAGGTGGAGTTCTGAGTTAGCGTGAGTTGATTTTTCCCATTACGTTCTCAAATATTCTGCAACATCCGCTCCTCAGTTCAGGAAAAGATTCAGTGTTGTCCACGGTTCCTTTGTAACTTTAAAATTCCCTTAAGGGCCTACCTGCCTCATTATATAGATAAGTTGATGAATTTTCAAAGATGTTAATTGAGAATATTAAACGAGAAGCTCAATGAGTTTACTTCTCTTCTCATAAATTCCCCAGATAGGTATATCAGTTTGTCCTCTTTGACAAAAACCTTCATGGTTAAAAATTTTATATCAAGCACTCATGAAAAAAAAGCATATTATGCACTAGAGCAGTAAAAGACCTATGTCTAATACACTTAGCCTGTCCTTGCACCCCTTGCCCTGCAACAGTTCCTCTTCGTCCCACTGCCCTGCATTCACAAGCCCAGGAGGTTCTGGAATAGCCTCAGGCTCCTCAGAGTACTGGGTTCCAAGAGAGGCTGGAGAAGTCTTTCAGCCTGTATCTCATCAGCATCCTTGACTCCTGGCTTCATCCTTTGTGAATGCCAGGCCAGTGCGTGGAAGGCCCCAGAGCAATGGTTCCATTATACATTACACTTAGTGGCTAATAAGTCATCCCACCACCATCAAAAGCATGTTTGAGCGTTTCTTGCCAGAGGCAGTTTATAGTCCCGAGTGCTTTCTCTATTGGTCTGTGTTTCAATGGCTGGCCTGGGAAACTCTTCTGGAGCAGTAGGGTCCTTAAAGGAATTAGAGTTAAGAGTTTGTCACAGGTCTGGGTATCACGAAGTTGACCCATGTGATCAATCCTAAATCATGTCATAAGAACTTGGAGTGGCTGATGCTGGACCTGTTAGAATTCAGAACTACTAGGATAGAGGTCAGGTTTGATAGGATTAAAATCAGAAAAGTTCTGCACAGACTCAGCCACACACAGTAACCCTAGTTCCAGCTGGTCGTTTACAGATGCCTACTCTTGTCTATGATGTGGAGAACTCGGAGTGCATGAGTGGCTTCACAGAGTCTCCCATCACTCCTGGGGCTAGAAGCAAACCGACTCACAGCACATGCTCTACCAATGATGAGAAAGGACCACTGGGTTTGGGGAGAAAAGGCTTGAGTTTGAGTTAAGCTCCTTATTCACCTGCATACATCTTGGGTAAAAATGTTAATCACAATTCTGAACTTCAATTGCTTCAACTGTAAGATGAGGGAAATGGCGCCTACCTAATTTACAAGGCTATTGGAAAGCTCAATTTGGTAATGATTGTGAACATGCTTCATAAAATGAAAGAAAACATATGCACATATATACATATATTTGGAAAGATTTGTGTTATATTATCATCATTATTCTTATTGGTGCTGATGAGCATGCTGAAAGATCTCAAACGTCACTTAGCACACTGCTTTTAAAATTTTAATGCGTATAGGAACCACCTGGTGATCTTGTTATGATGCAGATTCTAATTCAGTGGGTCTGGCATGGGACCCAAGAGTCAGCAGTTCTAATAAGGTCCCAGGTGATGACAATACTGCTGGGCACTGTACTTTATGTAGCAAAGACTCAGGACAACTTAGGACCCTTAGAAGTGAAAGATGTCTAAAAGTTTCCATATATGTGACTCGGGGAGTAAGAATCTGAACATCTTAGGTTATTTATTCTATTTCAAACATAAAAGTGGTTTTCACTTTGCCCTGATTGCATGCACCGAGGTCACGAGAGTCTGTCACATAACTTTGGTTGTGGACTATGGGATCTATTACCATAAACCGTAAATGCAATCAAGGAAAATTGGTTGATGTCTTCTATACATTTTTTTTGCTTTTAGAGATTTTGCTTTGCCTAAATACTCAGCTACCCTTTAGAGAAAATTCCATTTGGCAGCTAGTTCTTGGCCGTCCTGAGAAATTATTTCCAGTAGATAAGAGCAAGGACCGGATGGCCTGAGAGAGGCCTTTCCCTTACACATGTCTGCCAGACCCAGCAGCCTCTCAGCAGCTGTGCACACTGTGAAATTCATCTTTGTCACAAATAGCAAACCACGTGCTATGGAATATCACAATCTCATTATGGGATGTCATCTCACAGCGCAATTACATTATTTTCACCAGATTTACAGACAGTGCCACCCACGTCAGTGCCAGCAGGTGATGGATGGGTTCTATCTGGATGTATTTGGGTGCATGATTTACACATGGCAGGACCCTGACAGACGTGGACCACAGCCAGAACCGGAAGGGCTCTGAAGAAGGTTTCTCCTTCACGGTCTCTTAAACACAATACCCAGTGGTTGGAAAATGTTGTGGCACCTACTTTAGAGAAAAGAACCAGGAACAATCACAAAAGTCTCACTGTAACACTTTCCATAGCTTCTTGTGTATTAGAATTTAGACCTCACAGTAAGGGGGCTGTGGTGGAATTCACATGCAACCCCACTGAATGGGCTAGCAAAGAAATATCTGGTATTAAATTCCATTCTATAGAAAAATTATAATTTAACCAGGCATTGTATCTTACATGAGAAGAAGTACTGTGCTGTAGCATTTTGGAAGTTCTCTGGCTAGCGAATAATCTTACCAAGAGAATAAGACGTAAGAGAATTACATGTATTCTTTTACTTGTGGCCACTTTATCTCCTTGGAAAGAGAGAACCAAATCTTGAAGAGAAATGGAACAGTATAAACATCAGAATGGCGAATTTCAGTTTTAAAGGGATCTAAACCGCCTCATACCTTCTGTTCAGTGCTTTAATCTCTTCCCTGCGTTGTAGTTGCCTAATCTATGCTGGAATACTTGGAGTATTGGGGAGATCTTCATCTCCAAAATTATTTCTTATTTCTGAAAAACTTGGACTGTCAGAAAGTTCTTACACATAATGAGTCTGTCTCGAATTCCCACCCACTGGCCCTGCTCTAAGTCTTAGTGGCTCACAGAATAAGTCTATCTTGTCATCCTTCTAGCCCGCCACCTCTCTAGGACCTTCCCCCAACAACGGCTCTAATACCTAATATCTTGAATGCTACAGTGATCCCCGTGGGAAATTTAATTTTATCAAGGAACAGCATCATACTCACATTGAATTTTTAATTTTTTTCAAATTCAATTCCATGTGCTTATTAGAGAAAGAGAAACAGAGAGAGAGAGGAAACTAGAACAGCAAACAAGTGAAAGAGCAATAACATCCTAAATAAAGCTGGTGATTCTGTCTACCGTTTACCCCAGTGGGTGGGTGGCCCCCCGGGGTGAGATGAGCATCTGTGTCCTCTGTTGGCTCAGTTCCCAGGTGTCTCCCACAGTACAGGCAACTTACCATACTGAGCGTGCTTTAAGTGTGTAAGATGATTTTTTTTTATATATAACATAGCACTTAAACATGAGCCAACAACTTCATTTGGCGAAACTACTAATATTGGGCAAATGAATATTAATTTTAAAATAAGTGTATTAGTTTTCTATTGCTGCTATAACAAATTACCACAGACTTAGTTGTAACACACATTTATTGTCTTACAGTTCTGGAGGGTCTGGAGTCTGAATATGGGTCTTACAGAATAAAATCAATGTGTCAGCAGGACTGCTCATTCTGGAGGCTCTGGAGAAGAATTATCCCTTGTTTTTGCAGCTCCTAGAGGCTGTCTGCATTTCTTGGCTCATGGCCTCCTTTCAACAATGGCATCGCTTCCACCTTTGCTTCCGTCATCACTTCTCCTTCTGTGACTGTCCCTCCTGCCTGCCTCTTATAAGGACTCTTGTGATCACATTAGGCCCACCTGATAATCCAAGCTAATTTCCTCATCTCAAAATTCTCAGCTTAATCACATGTAGGAAGTCCCTTTGCCCTGTAATATATCCTCAGGTTTCGAGGATTAGGATGTGGCCTTCCTTTGGGGGAGAGGGGCATGATTCAGCCTACAACGCTAAGTGAAAGCAGAGGTACCCTGCATTTTCTAGTGTCAGTGTGTTTCCTGACCTATAGAAGTGGCAGAGTGAGCGAAGTTCTGGTGCCCCAGATTCTGATCTTCACATGTCTCCCCCGACTGCCTGGCTGTGTGATTGGGGGCACCTTGTGTTTGGAGCTGGGAGGATGGAGAGATGAGGCCCCCAGAGAGCACAAGGCAAGGTGACATTCACACTCAGGTGCCAACCTGCTTGCACAACCCTGAGAGTGAGGGCTTGCTTACATTTCCAGCTCTAGTGCCTTGCTTGCCTCATCCTAGGCCCTGCATCACTTTACCTTTCTACACCTTGGTTTTTTCATCTGCAGAATTGGAGTATAAAGTTAACAACCATTACTCTTTTTTTAGTCTTGCTTTTTGTTTTGCTTTGTTTCAAAGAAATAAACGAACTAGTGGACATGAAAGCATTTCATCAACAGTAAAATACTGTGCATATGTTTATGACAGCTAAGATTTTTTTAACACGTGAGAGTAGAATGTGATACTTCCTACTATTCACCCAATTAATATAAAAGATAATGCATGTAAACAAAAAGTATTAATATATATGTTTACAAAGATAAATCAGGAATATCCAAAAGGAACTGTATTCGTTTATGGCAATGGTTCTTCAACCTTGGCTGCACAATGCAGTCAGCCAGGGAGCTTTACAACATGCCGATGCCTGGGTCTCATCCCCAGAGAATCTCACTTAATTGGTGTGGGGTGCAGCCCAGGCACTGGGATTTTTAAAACTCCCCAGCTGACTCTAATGTGCAGCCAAGGTTGAGAACTGCTGCTTAATGACTACTTTAGAAGCCTTAGAAATGTGTTCTGAATTGATTTAAATTTTATGGAGAGTAGAGAATACACTTTTCCTATTTGCGGAATATATTTTATAGAATCAACGTGACAGGCAAAATTCACAAAATCATATTCTGATTCATACACAAAACCTTTTTGTTAACATGTAGGAGGCATCTGAACATCAAAATGAAAACCAATGCTTATTTTTGACCAAAAAAAGAAAAAATGTATTGTGGATAGGCAAAAATAGAACAGCCTAGCCCAGTGTGTCCTTTATAAGTTAAATCCTCTCTAACACAGTGGTTCTTGATCTTGGCCAAGGCAGTGGTTCTAGATTCAGTGGTACATTAAAACCAACTGAGGAGCTTTTAAAACTCTAATGCCCTAACCGCACTTCGGATCAGTTAAGTTAGAATCTCTAGGGGTGAGACCCAGACATCAGATTTGTTGTTATTTTTTTTAATTTGCTTGGGTGATGTCCACATCCCAACAAAGTCAGAACCCCTAACCAAAGTCACTTACATTCAAAATCAACATGACCGGCATTTGTTGATAACGGGCCATTTATTGTCAGGAAATTCAGAGAAGTTGCTCGCTACCCTCAAGAGGCACCCAGTCCAGTGAAGGAGAAGAACGTGGCAACACATAGTTAATAAAGTTCAGAGAAAGACACAGTGAGAGCACAGAGGAAGGCGAGTATGCCATTTCTCCTTTGGCAGAGCACGGGAATGAGGAACAAAACAGACCACTAGAAGGTTCAGCAACGAATTTTGTGCAGGTGAGATCTGAACTGGGGCCGTGGTGAGAAGGGCTCTCTTAGGAGGTGATGGAGTGCGTGCAGAGGATCGAAAGCCTGTGTGAAAGTAATTGACCATGTCATATGGGATTACCGATTTTCTCAGAGTCAGCATAGAATTATCCAAACGATGCCTTATTGAATGGAGAGCATTTTAGCATTCACCAAATTATCTAAACACAATTTTGAAACACTGCTCCTCGATGATAGGACCCAACTACTGATAAACAGACAAGAATGGACCTCAAGGGAATTAGGCTGAGTGAAAATAGCCAATCTCAAAAAACTATATAGAATATGATATTGCGTATATAACATTCTTGAAATGACAGAATTATAGAGATAGACAATAGATTAGAGGTTTCCAGGGGTTAAGGATGGGGGCAGGGGTGGAGAGAAAGGAAACGTGTGAATACGAAGGAGTAGAAAGAAGGAGATCATTGTGGCGATGAATTAGTTCTGTGTCTTGATTGCAGAAGTTACATCAGTCTCCACCCGTGATAAAATGGCATAGAACTATACACTTATATTGTACCAATGTCAACTTCCTGGTTTGGCTATGGTACTGTAATAATGTAAACAATGAGCGAAGGACGCACTGGACTTCTCCATACTGTCTTGGCAACTTCCAGTGAATCTATAATTATTTCAAAATAAAAAGGTCTTCTTTAAAATGAAAAATAAAATAGATTGTTACAAAAGAAACCCCACAATTCTAATATTCCTATGATTGAAAAGGCAGTTTAGGACCTTGAAAAGAGAAACAAAAAATGTCTTGGTTTTCCTTTTATTCCTTTATTCTCTTCTTATTTCTCTTTTTCTCTCCTGTCTTCCTTTTTTCCTTCCTCTCTTTCTCTTACTTTTTCTTCTTTTTCCCTTCCATTCTAATCTCTTTTCCAAAATTACAACTTGAAGAATATATTTTAAAGTATTCCAAACAACAGAAACAAGAAAAAAATAGTAAGGGGCCTAAATGATAGAGAAAAGTTAGTCATGTTCCAATAGGTCTCAGTTTTTACTAGGCTACAAGCCCATTCTGAAAATTTAATTTATAATTTACAAGCAGGACACTCATATGCTGTTTTATGAATATGCTAACTTCAGATTAAAATAAGAGCTAAATAACATCTCAATTACAACCACCTTGGCTCCTTTGATTCTAATGGTCATATATTAACGACAAAGAACAAATTTTGGGGATGAGAATAAAAAACGCAACTTAAATTTTAGTGTTTAGAATATTTATATATCTATGAAGTTGACTACAGTCTGATATTTTAAACTACATTTTGGGGCCAGCCCAGTGGCGGGGCGGTTAAGTTCGCACGTTCTGCTTCTGGGCAGCCCGGGGTTTGCCAGTTCGGATCCCAGATGCAGACATGGCACTGCTTGGCACACCATGCTGTGGTAGGCATCCCACGTATAAAGTAGAGGAAAATGGGCACGGATGTTAACTCAGGGCCAGGCTTCCTCAGCAAAAAAGAGGAGGACTGGTAGTAGTTAGCTCAGGGCTAATCTTCCTCAAAAAAAAAGTACATTTTGCTTAAAATGTGTTCATATAACAAAAATAAAATGGTCTTTTACGGAGTGAATTCGGATACTAACCTCACTAAACATCTAATAAAGATAGTCATCTCTGTTGTAGCTAAGTGCTCTTATGGAATTATCTATAAAGCAATCACACTTTTCTTTTGATTTCCACGTTAACAACAAAAATGTTTGTTCTAGCAGTTCTTGACAGTGAGAAGTGGGGTGATTCTAATACTTCCGAGAATTGGCAGCAGGCTCAGACCTCAGTTAAACCCAGGGCCTGATGTAAGGATTCCCTGCTTTTCCCATTCGATGACTAATGTTCTTGACAATAGACAGATGCTGAAACTCTGAGGCCTCAGCCCTTTCTCTATGAGATACCAGAGCTGTAAATAAATCATCCTTTGATCTTTAAATGCCATAATTTATGTTTCCAAGTAAATAAGTAATATACATCTAAAGTTAGTCAAAGGGATAAGTGGGTTTTGTTCAAACAACAAAAAGGAAATCAAGCTTTTTCTCTTACAAAGGAAACTGCATACTTCAGAACACCTAAAAATATCTCTTAATTGAAAAGGCTATGAATATCCCTTAAGGAAAATGAAGTAGCTAATTATACTAAGAAATTTAATGAGATTATCACATATCTTAATGGTTCTGGAGTCACTGTGGACTTTTTTTTAATCGTTAGGGAAATCTGTACCTTTGCTGACTTAGAGAAAATGGATAATAGCCCACTAGGTTATTGGGAAACCACTTTATTAAGTTCTTCCAACTCCAAGTGATCAAATAAAGTCAAATCATGACAAATCTAGAAAAACAAGTTGTGAATTTAAAGAGATACTGTGCCTTCTTGAAAGTGAAATAGAGAGCAGATGTGCCAAGAGCACAAAATGTGTGCAAAAAATGAAACGCTGGACCAAGTTTCAAATCCTAGGATGCATGGGGCAGCCCCTTGCACACGAGTCTCTTGCTGGTAGCATTATAATGTGATGTGATGGGGAGCCAAGCTAGACAGCTCAGAGAGCTCACTGGATACCCTCTGCAACCACGGACGTTCCTTCCAGCCTTTCTCTGGTTATTTCCTGTCCAGCTCCCCTCACTCAGTTACCCTCGATCCTCTCTGGTCCTGATCTCACCCAGTGCTCTCCATTCTCAGTGCCTTTCCCATAGCAGGTATTACCTCTGCTGGAAAGGCTTTCCACTCAGTCAGCATCTATTTGTTGAGCATCTGCTATCTACCCAAGGCAGAGAAAATAATAGACAGGGTCCCTACCCAGTAGAGTTTAACTGTAAGTAAGGGAGACAGATAATAGACAAACAAATAATTAAACAAGATAATTTTGAATTCCGATAAGAGCTCTGAAGGAAATCAATAGAGCAACGAGAGAGAGTAGCTGGGGTGGAGTGGTAGGACTATTTACACAGGGCGACAGGGAGGGCATCTCTGAAGAGATGACTTTAAACTGGGGATTGAAGAATAAAAAGGAGCCTGCCCTGCTAAGAACAGGAAAGGGGCTTTCCTGGTAGGGGGAGAGAAAATGTGAAGCTTCTGCAATGAGGATGGAATTGGTACATTCAAGCATGTGAATATAGACAAGAATGGCCAGAATATAATAAGTGATCCCAAGTGAGGCTGGGGAGGTGGGATTAGTAGGGTCATGTAGGATCCACAAGGCCATGAGAGAAAGGCTTATTTTTAGTGAGATGGGAAGTCACTGAAGAATTGAAAGCATAGGAATAATATGGTCAAATTTATATTTTAAAAATATTACTCTGGCCGCAGTATAGAGGAAGCATTTTAACTGGGAGGAAAAAATAGAAGCAGGAAGGACTGCTAGGAAGTTATAGACCAGGTGAGAGAGAACGGTGGCTTGGTCTAGGATGGCAATGGTAGAGATTAAAGAAAGTGAATGGATTCTAGTTATATTTTGAAGGTAGAAGCGACAGTTCTTACAGGATTGGTCTTGAAGGATAAGAGGAAGATAGAAATACAGAATGACTTGTGGTTTGGAGACTTGAAAACTGAGATGATGGTGGCACCGTCTAACGCAGTGCGGGAGACTGGAGAAGAAAAAGATTTGGGGAGAAAAATGGGAGTCGTATTTTGGACATTGAAATATCTGGGACATCCAAGTGGAGATGTCAATGAACAGTTTTGATGAAAATGAAGCAGAAAGCAGGGAGTGGGTTCCAGTCACCACTGCTGAAACTGAAGTCCCACCTACTCAGTTTTCTATTGACATTTAAATATGTCTACACTTGGAGCAAAAATTCCACTTCTAGGTGCCTCTCTTCCAGGAAATACTGACACATGTATACACAGAGGCATGTACTAAGAGATTTATTGTAGCATTGTTTGTGATAGCAAAAATTGAGGTCAACCTAAGTATTCACAAAAAAGAGAGTGTTTCATAAACTGCAATACACGCATAATGTGAAATCTCTGACAGTAGTTGACGGAGAGTTCTAGTATTGTGGAATGAGAAGATCACAAAGCCATATTTTCAAGTAAAAAAAGTCAAGTGATAGAATTACATAGAATATAATCTCATTTATGGGAAATAGTGGTATTGTACAAAGATAAATACATATGTAAGGAAATACATAAAAATGTGACTCCATAAAATTACATCTGGGGAGAAGACGGAGTGGTGGGGAGTAGGATTTGGGCTCTTTATTCTGCTCAAATTTGGTTTTAATTTTTACAAGAAAAATGTATAACACATAATTTTAATATTTTAAATAATACTTAAACCAGTAAGTCCTACCCATTGACTTCAAAAATAATGGAATCCTACTCCTTTATTTTACAGGAGACAGAAGCAAGGACCAGAGAAGTTGAAGTACTTTATCAAAATTGCACAGCTGGTTGAGACTGAACTCAGGTTTCCTGATAGGCCAGGCTACTTGGCTCTTAGAGATGTTGAGTTGTGTCTTAGTCAGTTTGAACTGTTGTAACACAACACCATAGACTGAGTGGCTTATAAACAACAGAAATTTATTTCGCACAGTTCTGGAGGCTGGAAAGTCCAAGATCAGGGTGCCAACATAGTCGGTTTCCGGTGAGAGCCATCTTCCTGGTTGTAGACTGACAATTTCTTTTTATTTTCACATGGCAGAAAGGGGGCTTGAGAGCTCTCTGGAGTCTCCTTTTTAAGGGCATTGATCCCATTCGGGAGGGTTCCCCCCTCATGATCTAATCACTTCCCAAACACCCCAAGTCCTAACACTATCACATTGAGGGTTGGGATTTCAACATTTAAGTTTGGGGGAGACACAGACATTCATCCCTAACAACATGTTAGTATCTTTTGTTAGCATGTGCGCAGGTTTAGTTTCATTTATTAAGTCTATATCTGGGAGTAATGTGCACATTTTGAGGATAAGATGTATGCAGCTATTCTATATATAAAAAATAGATGTATATTTCTCTCTAGCTGTGGGAGTAAGAAAAGACAGATCTAAGGAATTGAGAGTAAGCCAGAGAGTTGTTGAATAAGTAGGTACTCCACTAAGAACAGGATGGACTTATTGGAGCCTGGGATGACACACACACACCAGGTAGAAAGAGGATCTAACAGGATGGGGCAAAATGATGGGCTAGCCACCTAGCCAAGAAAATAACTGATGTCAAAGATTCATTTTCCTCCCCACCATGTCCTGAGAGATGATGCCTCAGCACGCTATTACTCATTAAATGATGATTTTAAGGCATAATGAAATAAATAGTAAACTGAGGCAGAATTTTCTGTGGTCAAGATTTGATGGAGAGGGAATGGAAAAGGGTGTACTAGGAGAGAGGACGGGACAGGAAGCAGAGAAGGAAGCAAAGAAGCGCATCTCTGTGGGTTTGATTGTTTTCCTCATTGCATTTCATCCAGTCCGCAGAGCTGATTCTTACAAGCGAGAATAAGGTAAGTATTATCCCTGTTACACAGACATCAACTTGTTTCTCAGGGGTCCTATCATGGGGACTGGGGAGTGGGAAACGCTTCTTCCCTACCAGCCCTTCCCTGTGGAGGCATCTTCACTCCCATAACATCCCTTCCTCTCTCTGCTCTGTCTTACTCCTCCCTGTGGAGGAGAGGTGAGATCTGATTGGTTAAGGCTAAGAAATCTGCATCATCTTGGCCCTTCATCTCCCCTTTTCCTCTGAGATCTGAACTTTCTGCAGGAAGTATGCGTTCTGCTCTACTTCTCCATGCTGTGAGTTTTACAAAAGCACATGTTCTTAACAAGGCAGGGTCTGTGTGGTAAGTCTTCCTACTTCTGGGATTCAGTATTAGTAAACCCACTAGCCCATAAATAGAAACTACATTCTCTGACATCAGCTTCCCTGATAATAAAAATAATGTGTTGGCCTCCAACCTGGTTTACTCTTATACATGTACACTTATATTCTTACATAGTCTTATATTCCCTTTAGTTCAGAACCCAAATGGACAAGAAAGGGCTATTTAATGGGCCTGCTCAATCCTGAACAACTGCACATGGAATGGTTGGGAATAGTCCCCTAGTCAAACTGGCTGTAGTGCACGTGACTTGGGACCTTGTATGGGCATACTGCCCACACCAGTCTACCAAGAAGTCTTCAAGTCAGAAGACAAGCAGCACATATTTTAGGGTTTTTTGAACAAATGCCACTATAGAAATAAACATTGTATTATTATTAGAGATTTGTATGCACTTAATGTAATTAAAATATTTTTGCTGCAATGAAAATAAATCACTGCCCAGATGACTTTAAGTATAAGAAAAATACCATCTCTTCCATCGAGTCTGCCTTGCTGCCACCTTCAAGACATGCTTCGTGCTGCCTCAATTCCTGAAACACTCCCTTTGTATCACTGAAGCCACTCACCACAAACAGCCTTCTATGGCAGCAGCTGTGAATCTGTCTTCCCTCCCATGTCTAGCGTTGTGAGCTCCTGCAACCCAGGGACCTTATCTTATTCATGGCTGTGTGCTTTGCAGCATCTATTACAGAGACTTGCAATTTGTAGATAGCAAGAAAATGCAATTTTAAAATGTTTAAAAGCAAGCAGATCATAAACCAAAAGGCTTAGAGTTGATGGCAAATCATATCATGTACTTTTCTTCTCCGTAACCATTTAATTACATATTTAAACATCAACAGACATCAAAACAGTCTTGAAAAGAGAAATTCCTAAAGAGCAGCCTCGGGCAGTGGAGAAAGGTGGAAAGCTGGAGGGGCAGTGAGTCTTGTCCTGTGTTATTCTATGTTTTTCACTATTCCTTAACCTTAAAAAACCCATATTTCTCAGGCTCTTGCACCCCACCAGCGTGATGCAGGAACGCACCCACCTACAAAATTCTCCTGTCTCCATCACCATTCCCAAAGGGGTATCTCAGGTGAACTCATAAACATTCTTATCAAGGTAGTCTGCTGCCCACGAACCTCCTTGAGGGTCATGTGGTACCTCTCTCTGCCACAACTGCCTCGATCCTTGACCAGGGCTCCTCAGCTCCTTCTCTCAGGGTTCCGGAAGCTGCATTCTCAAGCTGCTGGATGGGTAGGGAGATAATGGGTCCTCCCAGACTCTGAGAAAACTGCCTCATTTCCCCACACCACATCACTAGGGTTCAAAGAAGAGATGCTTATGTTCACTGTCTCCTGGAGAACTTCAGGAAAACAGTTCCTTCGGCTTCTGCCTGGGATCCCATCCTTTCTCCTCATCTCTTCTTCTGCTAGAAGCATGTGAAAACCTCTTCCTTATTCTCTTTCAGCAGAAAGAAAAGTTGCTCATGAAAACCCATGCTTGGAGAACTGGCTCTCACCTCAGCTGTGCCCCAAAGCACTTAAACAAGACCCCTCCCCACATCAGCGATTCATTGCTTCAGGCTCTGCCTTATCCTACGCTGGTTGGCCAAAGAAGCAGCACAGATCCTCAAAAACCTTTGAGAAATCATCCCAAATTAACTGCACACTTCATCCAGCTCTGAGCCAGGGGCTGAGAAAATTGCCACTTCCAGTCTCATCTCAGTGCTCACGTGGGCAAGTCATTGCCCAACTCCACAGTCCAGACTCGGCCACAGTGGAGTGGGACTTGATGAAGGCGAGAGAGAGTATTGAAAAGAGCCCTGAATGAATGCGAATTCCATGCTCCCCCTCTTTAGTCCCACTTCTGCTCTATATTCATGTGACCTTGGAAAAGTAACTCCTTCCACCTGTTCCTCAGTTTTTCCATCTGTATGTAAGGTGGTTGGATGTCATGATTACAATGATACACTAAGAATAAATGACAGCTTATCTAACAGAAATACTTGATATTAATTTTTGATCCTAGTTTAGTCTCATTTGATCATTCAAACAGGACCCATGTAATCCCATGCTCATTCATGCATTCAAAGCTTGAGCTCATTTAAGGTTGTACAAACCCAGCAATGCTAATGTCAGAAGTCCTGTTCTAGTAAGAACAGGTAAGAGAATGGCTTGCTGCATTCTCACCTACTGCACTAAGACAAAGCCAGAGGCTGAGAATGAACTAAGTAGAGGCAACATTTATTGTTCCTGGTGGAACATCCAAACCTGTGGTAGAAATTCAGTAGCCAAGGAACTATTTCTGTTTTAAGCCATGATCTTTCCCTTGGCTGAGGAAATGCACTGAAGTACTGGGTTTTATCTGACACTCAGGGAAAATCATGTTGCAAGAGGAATAATAGAACTGGGGTTTGCATTGCAAAGTAGCAAAAATCAATCCTTGACTTGAGCTGCAGGAGGCCTATCCATTGTACAGTTCACATATGTGATAAATTGAACCTCTTCTCTCAGTGAAAAGCTAGGCTCAAATTCGTTGCATTAATTTTATTGATTTACAGTCTGTGCAAGATAAAAGTCATGTGATTGCATGGCTAACCCTGGTAATACTCATGGTCCTTGACAGGTTTTCTGATAGGTCTAAGAGTTATTTTTTTCCCCTATGCCATATCTTTAAACAGCTAACATCAGCATTTTCATAAGAACTCAATAATGCAAGAGATCTCATGGATTGCGCACGTTAACTCTTTTCCCACAGCGCAATGACTTACACTTTCTTAAAACTTCTCTAAGTTTCAACGTAGGGGAACGCATCTAGTGGCAGGGAACTCATGACCTCTTGAGTCAATCCCTTCCATTTTTTCGATAGCTCCAATGGTCAGAAAGTTCTTAAGAATCATAAGTTGAAAATCTGTCTTCCTACCCAGCTTCCAAAATGTTACCTTAACTTATAAACTCTTAGCCCCCTCCTCACACATAGTAAATACTTGATAAATGGTGAGTATGACATGGGTATGATACTGAAATAGTTCACTGTAGTATATTAAGATCATGGATGTTGAAGGCAGGCAGGCCTGGGGTGAAGTATAACCTTGGGCAAATTACTCTCTAAGCCTCAATTTCTTCATCCATAAAATGTGTAAAATAATAGCTCCTACCTTACAGTGTTGAAAAGATTAAGTGAGATCGTAGAAACCATGCACTGAGTACAATAGCTGTTAGTAGCTGCTCAAAGTATTTAGTTATTATTAATATTACCATCAATAATTATTTCTGACAATGCTCTCTTCAAATGCACAACTGTCTGGCATATATACTGAAAGGAGGTGGACAAAATTCCTGTTGAGAGTTAATAATAGACACCTCCAACTGATGGCAGGGATTCTGTCTTAGTCCAGCTCCTAATCTCTTGTGCATAACACAGTACTTAGTTCTTTTCCACATCCTTTAACATACCGGACCTATTTTACTACTGTCTATGTAGATGGATATCACAATCTACCATTTCTACCAGGCAATGGTTATAGAGTTGGAAGGGGCCTTGGAGATTAAGTTCATCCTCTGTATTTTACATGTATTGAAACTAAGACCTAGAGAGAAAAAGAAATGGCCAAGATCATTCAGGTTTTTAGTAGAAGAACTAGAAACAAAAAATAACTTCTGACTTCCGTGTTAGAATTCCTTTTACTCTATCATAGTGTTAGTAGATATCAAGAAATTCATAAATGTACAACATCTATGACATTTATGAGCTCTGTTCTATGACAGTAAGTAGAAGTATAGCCTTCCTTTATTTTTTCTAGATGCATTTCGAGAGATATTGGCTACCCTTTCTTCTCCCCTCCCCCACCCTAGTTATTTCCACAGATTTTCTACTGACCGCTCTCTAAAATCGTTATCACTTATACAACTCAGGCCTCTTTGAAGGCAGGTGACAGAAAACCAGTTCAAATGAATTAAGACAAAGGGAAATTATTCAGCAAGACTGGCAAGCATCTTCCAGAACTGAAAGGAAGTGTTGACTTTGGAAAGCAGAGAAACTTCTGGGGTTCATGGACCTTCCGCCTGGAGCATCACCATTAATGCAATGTGATTCCAATGACACCCAGTCTCCGTCTTTTTTGTTCTTAGTTTTAAAGTAGAGAGAGAGAGAGAGAGGAAAAGGAAAGAGAGAGAGAGAGACAGAGAGGGAATAGATGGGCCCATTTGTGTCCAGTTTCTACCCTTGGGCTAATTTGCTATTGTGAGAGTTGGAAGGTTATCCACCCTGTATAGCTCCACTAGACAGCTCCCTCCACTGGGCACGAGGGGCTCTATCTAGAGAATCACTGTGAGTAGAGTGGCTGCCCCAAGAGGCATGCATGATATTCCACTATGCGTCTCCCCAAGCAGAGTGTGAATTTCTAGAAGTCAGGGACTCTATCAATTTCACCTTTATACAGTATTTTCAAACACCTTCCTTGCCTTGTGTTTAGTAAGCATCCAGTGAACATCTGTGGATTTGAGTGTATTGGCTCTGCAGTTTCTCTTGATCCAGGTGTACCAAACCGAGCTGCAAAGGCTGTGTATCTAACTAACAAAAAAGAGGCCTGACCAATGTTTTTGGTCACCTGGAAAAAACACGTCACACACAAGTACACAAATAATACATCCCGGCTCATGCATAAGTAGTACATCCTGGCTCCAAGGAAAGCTATCCTGACCGTGCCTCCTTCTCCAGCTTCCTGTAAGAATGGTGCCACTCTCTCTCAGGCAACCTTCCTACTGGGCAATGTCTCTTCCTGACAGCCTGGCTCTGCTCCACAGCTCTGTCTTCTGTGGTTGAAATGGAGCCCTGCTGTGCTCGGGTCATTAGGATTCTCATCTTTCCTCTTCGCATGACAGACGTCAAGAGGACATGTTCTCTTCTCCTGAGAAAAAGCCCCAATTAAATATGCTCATTAGAGGCCTGTGATTCTCCTGCTTTCTTCAAATGCATCAGAAAAATGAATCACTTTCTGCTGACCTGAAGCCTGGCCAGGGAGTGCTTGGCCCAAGCCGAGGTGTGGGCTGACTGCCAGAACCTTGTGGAATGTACGAGGCAGTTTTCACTGTCAAATGCCAGACTTTCGCTGCTGCCCCTCCAGCTGGTCATCAGATGCTGGCAGAAACTGCATAAAGAACACTGAACAAAATATCACAGTTTACCCAGAATCAAAAGAGTGATAACAAATTAAGGTGAAATTGAGTTCAAATCTGCCCAATCCAGCCTGTAATTGGCATCATCCACCACCCCTGGCTTTTTAAGGATAGGCTAGGATGCAGCGTGGTAGGTAGCAAGGCATAAGACAGGAGATCAGAACATCTGACTCTGCCACAGGCCCTGCCACTCTCTAGTTATATAACTCTTCAGCATCAGGTGCCTTGTGTGAAAAGAAGATGGCACTAAGACCTTGCAGTTTACAGATTTTATTTTAAAGTTTGGACCCAACAAACTTGGCTACCGCCAACACACCACCACTATCAGCCAATATTTACTCTGTGTCAGACACTGTTATGTGCTTAATTACTATGTATAAATTCATTTAATCATTATAACAACCCTTTGAAGGAATTTAGTAATATTGTTCTTCCTATTCTACAGATGAAGAAACTAAGATTTAAAAAGTGAAATAACTTGGCCAAGGTTACATCAGCCAGTAAATGACAGTGCTTCAGAATCCATGTTTGTCACATCTGTGGTATCCCAATAATGTTTCAGTTACCTAAACAAATATAGTGATGCTAAGCTTCCTTCTTGGCCTCCCTCTGCCCCAAATACTTGGTTTCTGGTCGTAAGTATATGATTTTATCTCGTTCAAATTGGTTCACTGTTTCTGTACTAACTGACCATTTCTGAAGACTTTATCCCATTTAAAAATCAACTTACCTCTGCCTTCTAAAACCCACCAAGTTGTAGCTAGTCTGTATTTGCTCTGATCTCCATAAATTCATCATCTACAATTCTCATTTGGCAATGAATGTGTTGCCTCATTAAGTCATTACTTTTGTTATTGTCATTTATCTCTTGATCATCTTTTGCTATTTATGTCTTGTCTTGCCAACCAGATTGAATGCCTTGAGGCTAATGATGTGGATCATACTTCTTTGAGCCACTCTTAGCCCCTGACACAAATCCTTGTGCCAATCAGTAAATGTTAACTGGATTTGATGAAGCTTCTCCAGCTTCAGCCTAAACTATACTCCTCATTAGTTGGTGTCTATATGGCTGTAGGTGTCCTCTCTGAAAACTATGGTATTGGAATTGTCTGCCAGAAATCTGGTGACTTTCATTGTGCAGGCAGGCCTGGGAAAGGGCACCCTGACCCACGCCCACGCTCCAATGCCAGCCGAGGTGTGTGTGACTTGCGCTAGAGCCTCACCATGTCTGCACACCTCTGTGCATCTGATGGAAGTGGGGCAAGCTTTTCTGGTGATGCCAGCCAAGAAAAAACAGCTGGCAAATGTGGAAAGGATGGTACCATGCACCTGGCCCACTTAGATCAGCATCCTGTGCCAGCTTCACATTTTGCATCGAGAGTAGGGAGTGACTATATCTTCTCTCCTCTCCAAAAGCTGGTCTGTGGGTGCCAGGTTCATAATGGTCATCTGTTGGGCTGTCTGTCCACAGCACCTGCAGCTCAAACAACGAAATCCAGAGGTTGCCAAGATCTTGGCATTCCCACAGTACAATAGCAATGTCAAGAACTGAGGGGGCGATGAGTATCCAAATTATCTTGTCACCTCCTCTTGGAGGTTCCAACACCCTAGTGCTCAAGGAAAGCGGAAAGGTTTTCCACGTGCATTGGATTTTATAAACATCACGTATTTCAGCAAACAGAGGACATTAAAAATGATTCAGCAAATTGTGAATAACTTTCAGGCGGGATGATATCCTTTTATTACTTCCACAATACTGAGTTATTAGTGACATTCAATGTTCTTTTAGTAGCCAGCTGCTCCCAGTTTCATTGACAACAAGGAAAGAAAAACCAACTTTGGCTACAGCAAGAAGAGAAAGTTCTAGCCATAATTTTTAAATTGTACTCTTTATAAGAGTGCTGAAGGAGGTGGTGAGTGGGGAGGGCTCTGAACAGGGGAAATAGTAACAACAGGGATAAATGTAAAAATATTTTTACTCTAATTTAAATCTCTGTAAAGATAATTTATGTTTTACAACAAAAAAATAATAACAATAAACTGTGGAGTTTATAATATATGTAGAAGTTAAATACATGAAAAACAAAAGCACAAGGGCCAAGAGAGGAGAAGTGGAACTGTACTCTCGTAAGGTTCAAATACATGATGTGAAGTAGTGTAATATCACTTGAAGATAGACTGGAAGAGGTTTAAGATAAATACAATAAACCTATTAAAATAAAACAACCAAGAATTATAGCTAATTTGCCAACAAAGGATACAATAAAATAGAACCTTAAAGAAAAATACTCATGTAACCCAAAAGAATGCAGAAAAAGAAGAGAATGGGAACAAAGAACAGATGGGTACGAATAGAACTGAAACAGCAAGACAGCAGATTCAAACCCAATCATGTCAATAATATGTCAATAATAATTAAGTGTCAAAGGTCTAAATGTCTCAATTAAAATGCAGAAATAGTAAAATTAGATTTAAAAAGCAAGACCAAACCAAATGCTGCCTACAAGAAACCAGTTTAAATATAAAAATATAAACAGATTAAAAACAAAAGCATGGAAAAAGATATATCATGCTAACATTACATGAAAAAATAAAAGCTGGAGTGGCTTGATTAACAGCAGATTATGAAGATTTCAGGGCAAAGAATATTACTGGGGATAAAGAGCATCATTTCACAATGATAAATGGGCCAATTCATCAAGTGGAGATAACAATCCTAAATGTTTACGCACCTATAGCAGAGCTGAAAACCTGAGAGAACTGCAAGAAGAAATAGACAAATCCACAATTATAGTTTACGGTTTCAACACTCCTCTCTCAGTAATTACTAGAACAAGTAAACAAAAAATCAGTAAAGACATAGAAGACTTGAAAATCACAATTGATCAACTTGACTTAACTGACATTTAAGGAACACTCCACTCAAAAATAGCTGAATACACATTCTCCTCATGTACAAATGGAAAATTTACCAAAATAGACCACATCCTTGGCTATGAAAAAAAGCCTCAATAAACTTAAAAGGATTAAAGTGAAAAAAATAAAACGCGTCTCTTGTAAAAATAATTAAACGATTCAAGTATAGAAAATGTATTTTCTGACTACATTGTAATGAAATCAGGAATCAATAACATAAAACTCTGGAAAATCCCTGAATATTTGGAAACTAAATAACACATTTCCAAATAACCCATGGGTCACAGAAGAAATCAAACTGGAAGTTAGATATTGTTTTGAACTAAGAAAATGAAAACACAACATATCAAAATGGATGAGATGCAAGTAAAGCAGTACTTAGAGGGAAATTTATAGCACTGAACACCTATAATAGAAAAAAAAGTCTCATATCAATGGGCTCAGATCCCATCTTAAGTAATTAGAAAAAGAAGAACAAATCAAACTCAAATTAAGCAGAGTACAGAAATAAAGATCAGAACAGAAATGAATAAAATAGAAAACAGAACACAATAAATGTAAGGAAATCAAAATATGGTTCTTTAAGGTAGTTAATAAAATTGATAAATCTCTAGAAATTCTAATCAGGAAAAAGGACAGATACAAAAATTGGAGATGAGAGAGGTGACACTAACTACAGATTTTAGAGATATTAATTGTTGATAAAGGACTATTAGGGACAACTTTATGCCAGTAAGTTCAACAACTTAGATGATATGAACAAGAACACAAAAAAATAACTGAATATCTCTACATCCATTAAAGAAGTCAAATTAGTGATTAAAAACCATAGCCACAGAAAACTCCAGGCCCAGTTGGCTTTACTGGTGAATTCCATCAAACATTTAAAAAAGAACTAATACCAGATTCATAAAACTCTTCCAGAAAACTGAAGGGGAAGAAACACTTCCTAATCCCTTCTATAAAGATGTTAATTCTCTCGAAATTGATCTATGAATTACAAGCAATTTCAACTAATATCCCAGCAAGATTTCTTTTTCCAGAAATTGATAAGCTGACACATATGGAAATGCGAAGTCTTGAATAGCCAAAACAACTTCAAGAAGAACAAAGTTGAAGAACTTACACTACCTGACAGAAAAATTGAATATCCATAGGCAAAAAAAAAAATGCACTTTGATCCATACCTCTCAACATATAAAAAGATGAACCCAAAATGGATCATAGACCTAAATATGAAACCTGAACCTGTAAAACTTCTGGGAAAAAAAAAAACACAGGAAAAAAATCTTTGTGGCCTTGAGTTAAGCAAAGATTTCTTAGATACAACACCATATGCCTTAAAAAAAATTAAAGTTACCTCATCAAAATTAAGCAATTGTACTCTTTAAAAGATACTAAGAAATGAAGAGACGAACCACAGGCTAGTAAAAATAATTGCAAATCACGTATCTGATTTGGGATTTGTAACCAGAATATATAAAGAACTCTTAAAACTTAAAAATTAAAAAGCAAACAATCTAACTTTTCTTTTTTAAAAAGTTAATAGAGCTCACTTCTTTGGGGGTTTTTTTGTTTGTTTTTTGAGGAGGATTGGCCCTGAACTAACATCTGTTGCCAATCTCCGTCTTTTTTTTTCTTCCCAAAGCCCCAGTACATAGTTGTATATCCTAGTTGTAGGTCATTGTAGTTCTGTGTGGGATGCCACCACAGCATGGCTTAATGAGCAGCACGTGGGTCCACACCCAGGATCCAAAGCTGTGAACCCCAGGCTGCCAAAGCAGAGTGCACAAACTAAACTACTTGGCCACGGGGACAGCCCCCAATTTTTATAAATTGGTAAATTATTTAAACAGACATTTCACCAAAGAAGGTATATAGACGGCAAATAAGCACACCAAAAAAGTTCAACGACATTAGTCATTAGGGAAATGCAAATTAAAGACACAATAATATCACTGTGCACTTATTAAAATGACTAATATTAAAAAAATTGAACAAACCAAATATTGGCAAGGATAGAGTAACCTGAACTTTCATACACTGCTATAAGAATCCAAAATGGTATAACAACTTGGGCAACAAATGTACGTGAAACATACCCTTACTTTACAACCCAGCCACTTCACTCCAAGGTATTTATCCAAAAGAAATGAAAGCGTATGTCCATACAAAGATTTGTATGCAAATGTTCACAGCAACTTTATTTGTTTATTTGTAGACCAAAACTGGGTCATCTATACAGTGGATTATTACTCAGAAATAAAAAAAAAGAGTGACCCATTGATACGTGCAACAACATGGATGAATCTCAAAATATGCTCAGGGGAAAAAGTCAGAGCAAAAACGGTACCTACTGTATGATTCCATTTATACAAAATTCTAGAAAATGCAACCTAATCTATAGACAGAATGCAGATCAGTAGTTCCTATGGATGGGGTTGGGGGACAGGGAAGGGCAAGAGGGATGGATTACAACAGGGCTTGAGGAAAATTTGGGAGGTGATGGGTGTTCATTTTCTTGATTCTGGTAATAGTTTCACAGGTGTATAGATATGTCCAAACTTATCAAATCCTCCACATTAAATCTGTGCAGTTAATTGTATGTTATTTTTACTTCAAAAAAGCTGTTGTAATATATACATATGTGTGTACATGCATATACACACACATAAATATATAAATACTGGAGAAAGTTGAAAATTCATGGGACGCATCCATCAAATATCAAGGATGTCATAAGGAAGTGCTAGCATGGAACAGAACTCACAGGGTTTCAATTTTGCTTTCCCAACTTGGCAACTTGTTTCTATTGTCCTCAGGTCACCTGTTTGGATCTGTAACATTTAAGTCAATGTTACTCATCACTAAGAAAATATAATTCCTAAATGGTTTTCCCTGTTTAGTTAGTAGGGACAAACTAACAATAGGAAAACGGTTCTCAGAAATTTTCCCAATAGGGTTGAAATAAATTCTAATGTCGTTTTCCAATTGCCTGTATGCACATACTGACATCAACACCCACCTGAGAATAAGATCTGAAGCTGCTAAACCAGTCAGCCAGGGCAGCTAAAGAGGCTGCACCAGATTGAGAAGTATTTGGTTAATATGCAGTCCTGGGAAGTAAACGGATGGTGAATTTATTAGTTGATTTTGAAGAGTGGGAATAAGGGAGGCCATAGAAACCATTAACTTCCCTGAAGTCATCTTAAGTTCAATGAGTTCTGAATTCTTATCCCCAATTAATCAGCCAAATCACTGGGCTCTACCAGTCAGAGACTACACGATTCGCGAATGTACGGAAAGAAAGGAGAAGTCAGTCATGGTGCTGACTTCAAGGAATTTCCCATCTAGCTAGGCGATCGGGTCAATGTTAACCTGCAAATAATAAACTAAATAGAAAGACCATGTCCCTAGGCTTGTGAACCTGGGCAAGTCCTCTGACCTCTTTGTGCCTCAGTGTCCTTAGTGCTCCTCACTCACTATGCTCCTGCCACGTTGGCTTCTTGATTCTCCAAGGCACCCAGCTCTTTCTTGCCTCAATGCCCTTGAACACACAGTTTCCTCTGGCTGGAACAATTTACCCTTCACATAACGGACCCCTTCTTCTCTTTCAAGTCACTTCCTCAGAGAGCCTTCCTCATAGGTAAGGTGACTCCCCACTTCATGTCATATATCATGACGATTTCTTTGCCAAAAGTTCATCACAATCTGTAATTATCATTTTTTACTTGTTTACTGTCTGTCTCCCCATAGCATATAAACTTTTCAAATGGTATATGAATATTAGATCGAACTTTTTTTTTGATTGCAATAAAATACACATAACATAAAAGTTATCATTTTAAAAGCAAGTAAACTTTTTTTCTTTTTCTTTTTTTAAGGAAGATTAGCCCTGAGTGAACATCCACTGCCAATCCTCCTCTTTGTGCTGAGGAAGACTGGCCCTGAGTTAACATCTGTGCCCAGCTTCCTCTATTTTATATGTGAGACGCCTGCCACAGCATGGCTTGATAAGGTCTACACCCAGGATTCGAACCAGCAAACTCTTGGTCTCTGAAGTGGTGCACGCGAACTTAACTGGTAGGCCAACAGGAGGGCCCCCCATGTAAACTTTCTGAGGGCAGGAAAGTTATGAGTTTTTTTGTACCCCAGTGCCAAGAAGAGGATGTGGCAGGTACTAAGCATTCAAAATTGATTTGTTGAATTAATGAATGGAACATTAAAAAAGGATAATTCCACCACTCCCTACTTCATTGAACTCTCATAAGAGGAAAAAAAAAAAAAAAACTCTGAAACACTACCCATTCAAAAACACAAAAGTATTGATGCTTTTATTACTTTTAACGTGATGCAGCTCAGAGTCCAACGCTGATTGGATAGTTAAGTGCTGACTGGATAATGAACACAGCTTCACTGGGCTGCACCCATCAGAGACAGCTTCAGAGAGTGGTGGTAGAGGCTACATAGCTGAAAGGAATCGCGCCTTGCCTGCCTGGATGTGTCTGTATCTAACATTGAGGTCTTTCCCCTCTTGGCTTCACAGGTGATAATTTTCCCTGCTCTTTTATTAAGGATTCTTTCTCTTTCCCTCAGAAGTTGAAGTGCAGGCGGGCTTGGCATTTCTGAGATAGCGGCCAAGGAACGTAATTCCAGGCACGTTTAAAGAATTCTGATGACTGTGTTTTTCCTCGGAGGGCTCGGCGTCTGCAGATCTCCTCCTCTGCTTTTAAAAAATGATAGGATTGAGGCCAAGCTAGCAGTGGACGCTGCGGAAGGAGGAGCCCTCAGTGTTCCTGAGAATATGGGACCTCACTCATCTCCCTGCGTCCTTGAGGCCTGCAGGAGTAAACTGGTTTTCTTTTGAAAACTGAATGCAAATGCCACTTCTGGGGAGCGGAATATTGGGGATGGGATGGGAAGCAAATAAGAACCCTGGATTTGTAGGTGCAAATATGACACTCAAATTGAAAAAAAAAATGTAAACAAAATAATGTGCAAACCAACTCAGGGCAGTGTGGTTAGTAAGAAAAGTCCCAAGAACTGTGTCAGGGAGCCATGAATCCCGCCTCTGGACCTCAGTGTGATTCCATACAAATTATTTCCCCTTATAACTGGATTTGGTCTTCTGAAAAAATGGGAAGCTTGGATGAAATTATCTCGCAGTTCCTCTCTGGTTATGTTATTCCTGTGGAACACATACATTTTTCCCATGAAAGTGACAGTCAGGAGTCACAGGGAGCCTTTGACCACATGTGTTTAACCACTTTCACTGCATTGAGGAAGTGGTTATAGGACCCTCCTGCCCTTGTTTAATCTGGTTTTTCTTTTTTATTTTTCCTTTTTTTTAATTATTGTGGTCATAATAGCTTATAACATAGTGAAATTCCAGTTGTACATTGTTATTTGTCATATATCATACAAGTATGCCCCTTCACCCTTTGTGCCTACCCTCCACCGCCATGCCCCTGGTAACCACTAATTTGTTCTCTTTGTAAGTTTATCTTCACATATGAGTGAAATCATATGGTGTTTGTCTTTCTCTGTCTGGCTTATTTTGCTTAACATGATGCCCTCAAGGTCCATCCACATGGCTGCAAATGGGACGATTTCGTCTTTTTTTTTTATAGCTGAGTAGTATTTCATTGTATATATATACACCATGTCTTCTTTATCCAATCATCCGTTGATGGGCACTTGGGTTGCTTCCACGTCCTGGCTATTGTGAATAATGCTTCAATGAACAGAGGGGTGCATAAGTCTCTTTGAATTGCTGACTTCAAGTTCTTTGGGTAAATACCCAGCAATGAGATAGCTGGATCATATGGTATTTCTATTTTTAATTTTTTGAGAACTTTCCATACTTTTTTCCACAGTGGCTGCACCAGTTTGCTTTCCCACCAGCAGTGGATGAGAGTTCCCTTTTCTCCACAACCTCTCCAACATTTGTTGTTTTTTGTCTTGGTGATTATAGCCATTCTAACAGGTGTAAGATGATATCTAAGTGTAGTTTTGATTTGCATTTCCCTGATGAATAGTAATGTTGAGCATCTTTTCATGTTCCTATGGGCCATCTGTATATCTTCTTTGGAAAAATGTCCGTTCATATCTTCTGCCCAATTTTTGAATGGGTTGTTTGATTTTTTATAGTTCATTTGTGTGAATTCTTTATATATTATAGATATTAACCCTTTACTGGATATATGATTTACAAATATTTTCTCCCAATTGGTGGGTTGTTTTTTCATTTTGATCTTGGTTTCTTTTGCCTTCCAGAAGCTCTTTAATCTGATGATGTCCCACTTGCTTATTTTTAATTTTGTTTCCTTTGTCTGAGTAGACATGGTATTCGAAAAGATCCTCTTAAGTCTGATGTCAAAGAGTGCACTGCCTATATTTTCTTCCAGAAGTTTTATGGTTTCAGGACTTACCTTTGAGTCTTTGGTCCATTTTGAGTCTATTTTTGTATATGGAGAAAGATAATGGTCTACTTTCATTCTTTTGCATGTGGCTGTCTAGTTTTCCCAGCACCATTTATTGACGAGGCTTTCCTTTCTCCATTGTGTTCTTGGCTCCTTTGTCGAAGATGAGTTGTCTACAGATGTGTCACTTTATTTCTGGGCTTTCAACTCTGTTCCATTGTTTTGTGTGCCTGTTCTTGTACTAGTATCATGCTGTTTTGATTATTATAGCTTTGTAATATATTTTGAACAGGGATTGCGATGCCACCAGCTTTGCTCTTGTTTCTCAGGATTGTTTTGGCTGTTTGGGGTCTTTTCTTGCCCACTGTGAATTTTAAGATTCTTTGTTCTATTTCTGTGAAGAATGTCATTGGGGTTCTGATTGGGATTTCATTGAATCTGTAGATTGCTTTAGGTAGTATGGACATTTTAACTATGTTTATTCTTCCAACCCATATGCATGAAATATCTTTCCATTTCTTTATGTCATTATCGATTCTTTCAGTAATGTCTTAAAGTTTTCTTTGTATAGGTCTTTGACGTCCTTGGTTAAATTTATTCCTAGATATTTTATTCTCTTTGCTGCGATAGTAAATGGAATTGTATTCCTGAGTTCTTCTTCTGTTAGTTCATTGCTAAAGTAGAGAAATGCTACCAAATTTTGACTTTGTGCCCTGCAAATTTGCTGTAGTTGTTGATTATTTCTGATAGTTTTCCAATGGATTCTTTAGGGTTTTCTATATATAAAATCATGTCATCTGCAAACAGTGAGAGTTTCGTTTCTTCAGTGCCTATTTGGATTACTTTTATTTCTTTTTCTTGCCTAATTGCTCTCTCAAAAACCTCTAGTACTATGTTGAATAAGAGTGGTGAGAGTGGACACCCTTGTCTAGTTCCTGTTCTCGGAGGGATGGCTTTCAGTTTTTCCCCATTGAGTATGATGTTGGCTATGGGTTTGTCATATGTGGCCTTTATCATGTCGAGGTACTTTCCTTCTATACCCACTTTATTGAGAGTTTTTTATCATTAATGGATGTTGGGTCTTGTCAACTGCCTTCTCTGCATCTATGGAGATTATCATGTGGTTTTTTTCTTCATTCCGTTAATGTGGTGTATCACGTTGATTGATTTGCAGATGTTGAATCATCCCTGTGTCCCTGGTATGAATCCCACTTGATCATGGTGTATGATCTTTTTAATGTATTGCTGTATTGGGTTTGCCAATATTTTCTTCAGGATTTTTGCATCCATGTTCATCAGTGATATTGACCTGTAATTTTCCTTCTTTGTGTTGTCCTTATCTGGCTTTGGTGTCAAGGTGATGTTGGCCTCGTAGAATGTGTTAGGAATATTTCTGTCCTCCTCAATTGTTTGGAATGGTTTGAGAAGAATAGGTAATAAATCTTCTTTCAAAGTTTGGTAGAATTCTCCTGAGAAGCCATCTGGTCCTGGACTTTTATTTTGGGGGAGGATTTTGATAACTGTTTCAATCTCTTTACTTGTGATTGGTCTATTCAGATTCTCTATTTCTTCTTGATTCAGTTTTTGGAGATTGTAAAGTCTAAGAACTTATCCTTTTCTTCTGGATTGTTCAGTTTGTTGGCATATAGTTTTTCATAATATTCTCTTATATCCTTTTGCATTTCTGTGGTATCCATTGTAATTTCTCCTCTTTCATTTATAATTTTATTTATTTGAGGCATCTCTTTTTTTCTTAGTGAGTCTAGCTAAGGGTTTGTCAATTTTGTTTATCTTCTCAAAGAACCAGTTCCTTGTTTCCTTGATCCTTTCTACAGTCTTTTTTGTTTCAATTTCATTTATTTCTGCTCTAATTTTTATTTCCCTCCTTCTGCTGAGTTTGGGCTTTGCTTGTTGATCTTTTGCTAATTCTGGTAAGTGTAGTTTAAGATGGCTTATTTGAACTTTTTCTTGTTTGTTAATGTGGGCCTGTATTGCTATAAATTGCCCTCTTAGGAATGCTTTTTCTGCATCCCATATGAGTTGGTGTGGTGTGTTTTCATTATCATTTGTGTCCAAATATTTTTTGATTTCTCCTTTTATTTCTTCGACGACCCATTTGTTATTCAGTAGCATGTTGTTTAGTCTCCACATTTTTGTTCCTGTTCCCTGTTTTTTTCCTGTAGTTGATTTCTAGTTTCAAGCACTACAGTCAGAGAAGATAGTAGATATGATTTCAATCTTCTTAAACTTATTGAGGTTTGCCTTGTTTCCCAATATATGGTCTATCCTTGAGGATGTTCCATGTGCACTTGTGAAGAATATATACTCTGCTGTTTTTAGATGGAGTACTCTCTATATATCTATTAAGTTCATCTGGTCTAATTTTTCACTTAATTCCACTACCTTCTTGTTGACTTTTGTCTGGATGATCTATCCCTTGAAGTAAGTAGGGTGTTGAGGTCCCCTACTATTATTGTGTTGTTGGTAATATCTCCTTTTAGGTTTGTTAATAGTTGCTTTATGTACTTTGGTGCTCCTGTGTTGGGTGCATATGTGTTTATAAGTGTTATGTCTTCTTGTTGGAGAGTCCCTTTTATCATTATATACTGCCCCTCTGTGTCTCTCTTTACCTGTTTTATCTTGAAGACTACTTTGTCTGATATAAGTTTGGCAACACCTGCTTTCTTTTGTTTTCCATTAGCTTGGAGTATCATCTTCCATCCCTTAAGTCTGAGCCTATGTTTGTCGTTAGAGCTGAGATGTGTTTCCAGGAGGCAGCATATTGTTGGGTCTTGTTCTTTAATCCATCCTTCCACACTGTGTCTTTTGATTGGAGAATTCAGTCCATTTACATTGAGAGTGATTATTGATGTATGAGGGCTTAATACTGCCATCTTATTGCGCATTTTCTGGTTCTTCTGCATATCCTTTGTTTCTCATCCTACATGTTTGGGCTACCAATTTGTTTTCTATAATGATTGTCTTCATTTTCTCCTTGTTTATTGTATATGTCTCCATTCTAATTATTTGTTTAGTGGTTGCCATTAGGTTTGTATAAAAAGTCTCATAGATGAGATAGTCCCTTTTCTGATTGCCTCATATTTCCTTAGACTATCTGACCCAGTCCCGTTCCTCTTCCTCTTGTAAGTTATTTTTATCATATCTCATTCCATCTTGTATTGTGAGTTCGTGGTGAAGGAAATGACATAATTTTTATTTTGGTGTTTTCCTTTTCTTTATCCTTGATGTAAGAGTTACATGTTTATGAACTTGATCTGCTAGAGAGCAGCCATTTTCTGATTATTGCCTACCTATTCATCTCCTTGCTCAGGGATTTGTAGCCCCTTTCCTATTTGTTTGTTTGTTTGTTTTTCCATTTCGGGTATGAGGGCCCTCTTGAGGATTTCTTGTAGGGGGGTCTTGTGGCAATGAACTCCCTTAGCTTTTGTTTATCTTGGAAAATTTTTTTTTCTCCATCATATCTGAAGGAGATTTTCACTGGATAGAGTATTCTTGGCTAAAAGTTTTGGTCTTTCAGGATTTTGAATATATCATTCCACTCTTTCCTAGCCTGTAAGGTTTCTGCTGACAAGTCTGCTGAAAGCCTGATAGGGGTTCCTTTGTAAGTTATTTTCTTCTGCCTTGCTGCCCTGAGTATTCTTTCTTTGTCATTCATTTTTGCTAGCTTTACTACAATACGCCTTGCAGTAGGTCTTTTTACATTAACATAGTTGGGAGTTCTAGTAGCCTCTTTCACATGGATTTCCATCTCCTTACCCAGGTTTGAGAAATTCTCTGACATTATTTCTTTGAACAAGCTTTCTGGTCCATTTCTCTTCCCCCACTGGAATACCTATAATCCTTATGTTGCATTTCCTGATTGAGTCAGATATTTCTCTGAGAGCCTCTTCATTTCTTTTTAGTCTTAGTTCTTTCTTCTCCTCCCTCTGAAGCATTTCCATAGTCTTGGCTTCTAAATTGCTAATTTAGTCTTCCATATTGTCAGTTTTGTTATTTAGGTAGTCCAGATTTTTTAAAATCTCATCCATTGGGTTTTTCATCTCCAACAATTCTGACTGGTTCTTCTTTAAAGTTTCAACCTCTGTTGTGAAGAAGCTCCTGAATTCATTAACTTGTCTTTCTGTGTTTTCTTGCAACTCGTTGAGTTTTTTTATGATAGCTATTTTTAATTTTTTGTCATTTAGGTTATGGATTTCTGTGTCTTCAGCATTGGTTTCTGGGTACTTGTCATTTTCCTTCTGGTCTGGAGATTTAATGTACTTTCTCATACTGCTTGATGGTATGTGTTTTTACCTCCACATGGTGTTATTTTCTGGTTGCTGCTACCACGTGCCTTCACTGGGTGAGGATCAGACACTGTGAATTCTAGGCCCAGCATGATCAGGGGCTCCCCAGCTCTGGCCACTGACTTCTTTTCTCACAGTGCAACACTCTGGCTGATGGCAGATCTCAAGCACTGGGCAAGGGGAGGGGTGCTCTCCTTCCCCTGTGCTTCCCCCAGCCTCCGCTTTTCACTCTGTTTGGAGCTCTGGGCGATTGCAGGACTGGAGTGCCAGGTGGGGAAAGGGGCACTTTCCTATACCTGCATGCCTCCCCCAACCACTCCCTCTCTTTCTGCATGGTGCTCTGGGCACTCACAGGGCTCCACCAGCTGCCACATCTCTCTCTGAGCTGTGCTCCCAGCAATCGTGAGGCTGGAGCATGGGGCTGGAGCACTGGGTGGAAATGGAGCACCTCTCCTCAGCTGTGTACCTCCCCAAGCTGGCCCCCACCTTGCTGTGCTGAGCTCCAGGTGATGGTGGGGCTGGAGCATTGAGTGGGGACTGGGCACCTCTCCCCAGCTGTGCATCTCCCCTAGCCGGCCCCTTCTCTCACTGTGCCGTGCTCCCGGTGAATGTGGGGCTGGAGCACTGGATGGGGAGAGGGCGTCTCTCCTCAGCTGCTTACCTCCCCCAGCCATGGCCCCCTTTTTCTGTGGAGCTCCTGCCAATCAGCTTTAACTTCCTCCAGAGGATCCAGCCTCACTGCCACCATCAGGCATGTGGCTGTGTTGGTCTCCCAGATATCTCCTGTGTTGTGTGTGTGTCCTCTGTTGGTATTTGAATGTCCTTTTGGTTGTATTTTAGAAGGGTGAGTCTGAGGGAAGAGCTCACTCCATCATGATGCTCATGTCACTCTAATCCTGCTTTTCAATCAAAGTTCTTATTTGCAGAAGGGGGGTACCACCTGTGACAGATTTAGGCAAAAAGGAGCTCACTGAAAGGATAACGAGTACCTCACAGAATGACAAGAAGGCTGACGAAGCAGGAGTGGAAGCTGGGTCTGGGGGCCAGCCAGGTACCCTTAGGACCCCACACTCCCCCCACAAACACTAGATGCCATGCTGGCACCACCATACCCTTCAGCCTTGATGCAGGAAATCACAATTGTCAACACTGGAAGCTGCAGCAGCAGCCACCACCACCTGCCTCTGGAATGGATTCTTGGTTGCACCTGAATCCACCTAGTTATGAGCTCCCAATTCAGTCTTGATGGCTGGCTCTAATGGCCCTAGCTTCCGTTGTGTAAGCTAGTTCCAGGCACAGGAGAAGTGGGAAAGTGAATACTTGGGTTTTCAATGTCTAGAGTGGAAGACAAGTTCTATCTCCCACTAAGCTTTATGAGGTGGAAAATTCCCTCACAGATGAAGGGGTTCAGAGATGTTGCAGTCACAAAAAAGACAAACGTTTAAAACACCTGAAGTAGTTATTAATAGGAAAAGAACATAGCTCCACATAATGTCTTATCATTAAGGACTCCAACTTCTAAAATCTAGACCTGGAAAATAGCCTGCAGGCCAGCTAATCCTGCCTCTTTGTTTTACAGATTAGAAAAGAGGGGGATAGAGAAGGATGATAACCAACCCAGTTCACAGCTGGACCATAATTCAGGTTTCCTGTTTGGGGCCAACTGTCTTTCCATAACATCATGCTGCCTTCCAAGACAAAGAACAGAATCCCTTCTTTGTCAATTAGGTGAGATGCCAAATATTCATAAAACATTTTTTTTTTTTTTTGCAACTTAGCTTGGTTTGACTAATTGTGAAGATTTTGAGATTAAACAGATGTAGATATGATCCCTTCTCCCTCAAGATTCAGATTCAATTAGTATTTATTAACCACCTATTGTAACAGCAGACATTGAGCTGGTGTTTTCCTTAATGTTGCAGGAAGGGCAGGGATCTGTTTAGACCTGAGGAACAACTTGTAATGGGACCAGAGCACTGCAGAGCTTCTCTCGCCATCTGTCACCTCTGCTTCTCTCTGATCATTACTTTAGTCTCCCTTACTGATAGGTACCTCTACATCTGGTCCTCTTGGCTGAAAACAAGATCTGCAACAGCTGTGGAAAGATATGTTACAGCATCAGTAAATGGCCCAGCTCCCTTAGTCCCAGGACCAAAATCCCGAAGGAGAAACAATTGGCCCTGGCCCGTCAACTTTAGGCAGGGGATCAGAATCGCACTGCACAGCATGGCTGCTCACAGAGTAACTAGGGGGATGGAGAGAGCAGTTCCAGGAAAAGATGGGAAAGGCTCAGACAAAACATTGATTCCAGTACACATATATGAATTAATTTAACACTCACATTAGCCCCATTCATTCGTTTATTCATTAAATATTTATTAAATGCTGCTGCTTTCTAGGTCCTGTTTTGGGTAATAGGGATATAGCAGTGAGTAAAATAAGCAAAGAAGACAGAAAAAGAGACAAATAAACAGGGAAATATATTGTGTGTTAGGTAGTGGTAAGTGCCATGGAAAAAATAAACCAGGGAGAAGAGTAAGAGTGGGGGCAGGTATATGCATGCATGCATCATTTTATGTAGGATGGACAGAGAAGGCCTCATTTAGAGGACAATATTTGAGTTGAAATCTTAAGGAAGTAAAAGAGCGAGCCATGAGGCCATGGGGTAAAGGCATTCCAGGAAGAAAAACAAGTGCGAGACCCTGAGGCTGGAATGTGCCTTGTGTGTTCAAGAAACAGCAAAGTGGTTGAAATAGCTCTATCAGAGTCAGAGAAAGAATGCCAGGAGATGATGGCCAGGAGGGGAGAGGACTCAGATCACGGAGGGCCTTGGGCTTTGTAAACCACTGTAAGGACTTGGGCTTTTACTCTGAGTGAAATGGAAAGCCATTCACAAGTTTTAAGACTAAAAGTAGGTTCACATATGTCTATTGTGTTGAAAGGGTGGTAGGCAAACAGGGTAGTAGTGAGAAGACAGTCAAATTTTGAAGGTGGAACTGACAGGATATGCTAATTGATTGGAGATGAGGAGATATCATGATGAATTTTGACCTGAGCAACTAAAAAGAGAGAGTTACCATGTACTATGACAGGGAAGACTAGAGGAAAAGCAGGTCATGGGGTGAAGGGACCTAAGAGTTGTTCAGGACATGTTAAGCCTGAGATACTTTATAGACATCTGAGTGGGCAGTTGATTACATGAATATTGAGGTCATGTAGGAGGCTCTGCTGGAGATACATATTTTGGAATGGTCAATACAGAGATGGTACTTAAAGCCTTGAAACTGAATGATAACACCTTGGAAGTGAATATCAAAAGAGAAGAGATGAGGGCAGAGGAGTGATTCCCAACCACAAAGGATATTAAACAGGAGTGGCCGGTGAAGTAGGAAGAGAATCAAGAGAAAGAATAGTATGCCAGAAGCCAAGTGAAAGAGTTGTTTGAAGAAGAAGGGAATGATTTAGTGAGTTGATAGTTCCTGATATTTCTATCCAGATAAGACCACTAGATTTAACAACATGGAGGTCACAGACACCTTTCAAAGTTTTTCTTTCTTCTTCAGTGAGGTGGTGAGAACAAAATCCAAGCACAGGGAATGCAAAGGAGAAAATGGGAAGAGAGAAATCAAAGACAGCTAGTATAAAAAAGTCTTTAAGAATTCTGCTGTAAAAGTCAACAGAGAAGTGGAATGGTAGGTGGAAGTCAGGGGAAGTTTGTTTTCTTTGCTTTTCAACATGAGAGTATTGAAGCATCTTTGTATCCTTTGTGAATGATCCAGTAAAGAGGGAAAAACTGACCATATGGCCTTAGATAAGGAAAGAAGGTTCAGCCCCAGTAACTGGAGGGAAGTGGACCATCTGGGTAAAGATGCCGGTGAAGTGGTAGATGGCATAGTAGACACATATGGATATTCCTTTCTTTTTCCAAGTGAAATAAGAACTAAGGTCCTCAGCTGAGAGTGAGGATAGAAAAGGAGATCTTGGAAGTTTGAGGTTGCAGGAGAGAGGGTGACACACAAACAAATAGGAGATTAGATGGGATAGGAAATTTACTAGTACTTCCAGGTTTCACTACAGGCTCTTTTGAAATACGTGATCATGAAGTTAAAATGAGACCAGAAAGCAGGGTTAATGGTTATTTTCTAGCTACGTTTAGCAGCATGGGTGCAGTCACAGAGTAGGTGTCTTTAATTTAGCCAGCTTTGGGGTCTTGCCAGGCAAATTTGATGAAGGGAGATAGGAGAAGAGAATCAAAGATGTTCGCAAAGGGATGATTATGATAATGGATTATGGAAACCAAGCCAAGTAAAACGGGAGAAGAGGACATGAAGGGGTACAAAAAGAGCAGAAAGGTGGAGGGATCGATGTCTATCCATCTCAGGGGGTTGAAAATGTGTTAGAGTTTGGGCAGAAGGAGGAGTGAGCTCCAAATCCACAAGGCTGAATCAGAGAGTGAAATGCACATGAGATGCTGAAATCAAGAGTTATGATTAGGAACAGGCATAAGTTAAATCATTGACCTGAAATCTGGTGAGTGGATGAGCCAGCTTCCACTCCACTCTGATTGCAGTGACTTAGCCATCATCAATATTCTCCTGGTGTAACCACCAGTGCTGATACCTTCTCTGCTTCATTATTCCTCCCATTCCCCCTTTTCTCCTAAGCTCCTCACCGTAGAACACTTCCTACGCACACAACAGGAAGCTGAGGTTCAGAGAGGGTAAGAAACATTGCCTAAGACCACGCGGCTGGAAAGTGGAACTGTTTGCTACCTAAGAGGGAGAATGAGAAACATGCCAAAGGGCTGAATGCCAGAATCAAGAAGAAAATGCTTGCTGTGAAGGAAATAACAGTGGGAAAGGATTCAGACCAGGCAAGAGCAAGTTTTTGTGGCGGCCCCAAAGCCTCAGAGCCTCTTTCCGTTTCCTCTCATTTGTGCCCTAAATGTTGTGCAATGATGGGTTGACAAAGGTGGAAACCTTGAAAAATTTAATAATAATTTTGTAAAGGTCATTAAAAAGTGCTTTACAACTGTTCATCTTTATCTTTTAATTCCTGTTTTGAGAAACAGGAAGAAAAATAAACAGGAAAAGTCCATGAAAATCCCCAACAGGATCCAATTGATAAAAACAGTGCTGACAGGAAACAAACATCTTAAAACTGTAAAGTGGGGCAGGGGACAATATGGATTGAGAAATGCTGCAGGACTGATTACTTGTAATTGACATGGAAGTAATCAATTATTGTTAAATGGAATGATGACCAACATTCGGGCAACAGCTTATCACCTACTTGCGACCCCTACCATTTTAGACATTTTCCCAAACTGCTAATACCTGTAATGGAAAGAGGATCAGACCTGGCCATGCCTCTATACTAGTGGCCAAGTTATACCATCACATCTTGGCCTAATGGGCAAGTGCCTAAAAATAATAGCTAGCATTTATTGAGAGTTACTGTGTGTTAGACGCTGAGTTATGGATTTTACATGCAAGATTTGAAAGGACTGGAAAAAATTGCCATACCTAAAAAGTTGCTCTTTGATTCAGAACAATCCTACTTTATCAGTTCTAAGCCTCAATTAGCTCTACGCGCCTCAGATGTGAATTACTTTATCAGATTACCCAGAGTTTGTTAAAGAACACAGAACGCAACTTTATACGGGGACAGAGAAGACACAGCCCCTGCAGGAGCTAATAATCTGATCCAATGTTAAAGTTAGGATTTGTCAAATCTGTATTATATTGATGCCTATAATGTGTTTCTTAGTAAAAAGAACTTTATTCCTACTCCCTATGCCACCAACTTAATCAACTGTGAAGATGGCAAGTGAGTCATTTCTCTACTTTAGAACCTAATTGCATCTCTTCAAAGGAATGGTTTGGCCCACGGTCCCTACATTCTCTTCCAGTACTAGCAATCTGTGAGTCCACTGCTACTTTATTTTTATTTATTCAACAAACATGTAGATAGCACTATGTGCTGGGCACTGTACAAATGTTAACCTACTTATTCCTCATAACAATCCTATTATGCAGGTACTGCTATTATCTCTAATAATATACTTGCATTAACCCTATAATAAAACTATTATTATACTGTTTTACAGGTGATGAAACTGAGGCCCAGAGTCATTTGAAATACTTAAGGTCTATTTCATTCTGGAGACACTTATAATTTGTTTGCTTTTGCTTTGCTGGGTGACTTATAAGCAGCATTTGAAATTTCATTACAGGTACAGTTACATTATCAGTTTTGCAGAATCTGTTTCCTACTTGGATCGAACAACACACGCTTGAGCAGCCAGTGGGGAGCCCCTTCACATCCTCTCTGTCTCCCAACACCACTAATTCTTTCCTTCTCTTCAATGAAAGTATTGAAAGTACCTAACGTGGACACCAACTCATTTTACAATCTAAAAACTCCCCTTCCTTCCTTCCTTTCCATTCTCCTTCCCTCCCTCCATCTTCCTTCCTCTCTCACACTCAGCCTCTCAATCCCATCACTTTTGTAGTGATGTTCTTTTCTGTCCTCCTGACCGTTTTCTACCCAAAAGTGATTGCTGATTTCTACCCCCAAACTGTCCATGTATCTCTACTACCTTCTTCCAAATTCCTCTCGACCTCCCCTCCCATCTACTCCAGAGAACATTTATCTACCACTGCTGTGATCACCCTGCAACTGGAGCCTCCACCACAGCCTGCAATCTGATCCCCAGGGCTCCCCTTTTCTGCTACCACAAGCTTCCTCCTCCCCACGCACGTCCCTGCAATTCTATCCTTCTCTGTTGCCCTGTGCTTTCAAATGTCTACATCAAAGGGCTCTGTAAGCACCAGGCTTGACCTGTTCTAAACCTTCTCAACACCCCGCCTATTTGACAACACAAAGTGAAGTTTTAACAATGTGAGTTAATTGATGTGTTATTGAATGGTGGTCAAAAGACACCAGTTTTAGACACAGCAGCACGTGCAGAGCAACAGTTTTCTACAAGTCACTTGATAATAATATTCAAAGTTCTGACATTTGCAACTTTTCAAAAATCAGAGTAGAGGCAAGGTGATACCTATGCTAATGTGCCTCTCAGTTGCATTATGACATCATTCTTTTTTTTTTTTTTTGGTGAGGAAGATTGGCCCTGAGCTAAGATCTTTTGCCAAACTTCCCCTCATTTGGTTGAGGAAGATTGGCCCTGAGCTAACGTCTGTTGCCAATCTTCCTATTTTGCTTGAGGAAGATTGTCGCTGAGCTAGTATCTGTGCCAGTCTTCCTCTATTTTGTATATGGGACGTCACCGCAGCATGGCTTGATGAGCAGGGTGTTGGTCCACACCTGGAATCTGAACCCAGGAACCCTGGGCCACCGAAGTGGAGCACACAAACTTAACCACTATGCCAAGGGGCCAGCCCCACTGTGACATCATTCTTGAGCTGTGGAGAGAGAGATGCTGCCATATTGCTCCCTCCAACATTGTATACAACTCTGGCTATGCCCATGGGAGAGCCTCATTCAGGTGAACTTCAACTATCAAACGTGTCAGAGTGGGGAAAAGATTTCAAACTACTGGGGAAGGAGAAAGAGCATGGACTTTGGGCAAAAGATGGGATTAGATCCAAGCTTTTCATTTACTTACAGTTTAACTTTGAGCCAGTCACTGTCTCCATTTAAATTTTGGTTTTCTCGTCTATAAAATGAAGAATTTGGTATATTAATCCCTAATGTACTTAATGTGTTAAAGTTCTAAGATTGCATGATTCTAAGCTTATTATCCAAAATATCCAAATGTCTAATTTTGTCAAGTTGTGCCTAACAGCAGCAATTTTTTTTTTTTTAAAGATTTTATTTTTCCTTTTTCTCCCCAAAGCCCCCCGGTACATAGTTGTATATTCTTCGTTGTGGGTCCCTCTAGTTGTGGCATGTGGGACGCTGCCTCAGCGTGGCCTGATGAGCAGTGCCATGTTTCGAACCAACGAAACACTGGGCCGCCTGCAGCGGAGCGCGCGAACTTAACCACTCGGCCACGGGGCCAGCCCCAACAACAGCAATTTTTTAAACTCTCTACTAAGTGGCCCTCAGTGATGAGCACCACTGTACTAGGTAGGGTCTGAGGACATAAAGAAAAATATAAAACAGGGATCCTGCCCTCCAGGAGTCTCAGTCTATTCATAGAGAGGAAAATTGACAAGGACAACTAGCATGAATAGGTGGGAAAGGAAAGTATGCCAACTCTAGTTACACCTGATACTCAAAATCACGACTGAGAACAGGAGTGATCCTGACGTTGGCTCTAAGCTGGCCTTTATAGAATGAGCAGACTTTGAGTGGTGGACAAAAGACATTTGGGGAGAAGGAAAGCAAATAATGAGTGTTTGAAAGGATGTGTGGAAAATGTGATTGGACAGTAAAAGTGGGACTGTACTAAGGAGGTTTAGAGAAAGCTAGGCAGAAAATTTCAAATTTCTTTGCCTGAATGATTGGGAGCCATTAAAGGTTTTTTGACCAGATAAGTAATATAATTAATGTACAAACCAAGTGACAAAAAAAGATCAACTATTTATCTATCCTGGAAGTTTTAAATGTGGCAGGTTCCAGACCAAGGGCATATTAGAAGTTTACAAATATAATGAAATAAAGAAAGGAAAAAAAAGGAATGAAAACCTCTTGCCTCTCATTTTCTGGTACTCCGATCTGGGGACCATTAGCTGGAACAGTCAAGAGTTTTAATTGCCTATTAATTGACACTGCATAGGGAGGGAAATGATTGCTAAGGTAACCAGGTCCCAAGCCATATGGGGCTTTGCAGAGTCATTCCAACACCTTGAGCTACCCTTGGAAATGAAAAGGCACTCCTGTTAGGCTGCTCAATCCATGGCAGAGTGCTTGCTCCTACCCTTCACTCAAGAGAAGGCAGAGCCGTGATTCAGGCTGCACAACATTTCTTGGTGATTTTAAAAGAGAAGTTTGATGCTGAAATCTCATCATGAAATATTTTAAAAAATAAATTTCTCTCATTAAGCCCCAGTCTCTCTGCTAACACAATTTTAACTGGGACATCCTAGAAAATTTTCAGCAGAATTTTCTAAGTACAAAGCGTTAGAGCTGGAATTGTCCTCAGATGCCAACATTTTCATTTGTCAGATGGGAAAATCAACACAGAGTAGAGAAGTAAATTTCTCAAGGTCAAATTGTAATTAATGGCAGACCTGGGATTAGACCCCAGGTTTCGCAGCTCCCAGGCAATGGCTTTTTCCACTTCAACAAATGGTCCCTCACATTATTGCTCATTGAACTAAAGAAGGAATTCCAGGAAAACTTCAAGATCAGTGTGGTAGGAAGCAATGAGGAAGGTGGGAGTGGAATGGGGTCTCCAGTTCCTTGAAATTCCCATGCGTGTAGGTTTCTGTTTGTGAAAAAGACTCTCCAGTTCTGCCAGTTCACTGGCTGTAACTGCAAAGAAAGGAAGACCTTAACTTCGGTGACCCTGTAAGCAAAAGTTATAGCATTCCTTGACAAATCGACTTCTAGACCTCTGGATGTTGTGATAAAACCACCCTATTTAAAATTCAATTTTCAAGCTATCCCTTCTCGTTCCTTATCCTCCTTCTACCTTGCTCTACTTTTTCTCCTATAGTACTTAGGCCTTTCTAATTCATCGTGTGATTTTTTTTTCTCTTTTTTTAAAATTTTTATTGAGTTTACGATAGTTTACAACCTTGTGAAATTTCAGTTGTACATTATTGTTTGTCAGTCGTGTGGTAGGTACACCACTTCGCTCTTTGTGCCCATGTGATTTTTTATTAAACTTTTTGCATATTACCTGATTCTTGCATTAGAATGTAAGCTCCATCAAGGATCTTTGTCTGCTCGGTTTGTGTATGTATCCCAAGGATCTGGATGCTCAATAAGTATTTTGAATGAGTGACTGAATAACTGGATCTACCACTTACTTTGAACAGTTAGCAAGCTTTTAAGCCATGGTTTCTTATCCGCAAAATGCGTAGAATAAGTCCTACCTAACAGGGATGTTATGAGGATCAATTGAAGTAATATGAGAAAGTAACTTGTACAATACTGGACCCCAAGGAGGCACTCATTGATTACTAGGTCTCTTACTCTAAACATTTGAAATCACAAATGCCCATCTCTCGCTCATCTTACTTCTTTATGGATTCAAACCACACCTGGTGCTGTACATCTTCCTGGTAGATGCCTTGGCTTCCTGTGGCTTCAGGTAGTCATGATGGGACTTGATGGCATATGAGGTGGAGGCAATAGTGATAGCATGGGACCAGAGAGGAAGCACTGGCTTTAGAAACAGGTAGATCCAGTGTTGATTCTTGGCTCTGTCACTGCCTAGCTATGTGACTTGGAAAGTGATCTCCCTGTCTGAGCCCCACTTTCCTCCTATGAAGAATGGGGATAATAATGCCTGCTTCACAGACTCAGTGAGAGTTGCTGAGAGTATAATGTTTGTAAATTGTCTCTATAATCGTAGATGCTCAGAAAAAATAAAGGCACCTATTATCCCTGGAAAACAGATTAATTTATTGAAAAGTTGTCTTTCAGAAAGATGAGTTATAAATCAGCATATCTGAATCCCTCTATGATTGTATAATGACATATATTACACCAAGTCTTGCATATTTAGGAATTATAGAATTTTACGGCCAGATTTTCTACTAATATTTCTCATTTTGAAAAGAATGACACATCGCAGAAAATGTGAGGGTAAAAAACTCAATTTACTGAAGCATATTACCTTTTTAATTAAAACAATTCATAGACGTGAAAATCCTTATACTTTTCAAAGCACTTCATAGTTTACAAAACACTTCCTTTATCTCAGCCAGTCATCTTTGTAACCCTGTACAATGAATTAGAACTCGGATTCTGTATCTTCTCAGTCATCCTTCCCATTTCATTGTGTGTCCTTACAGCCCAAACTTTAGCCTTCTCCCCATGCCCAGATCATGATTTGTACTTGTACTCTTCCTTTTTCCATACTTTGCTTAAATGCTTCCCTCTGATTGGAATGCCCACTTTCCCCTCGTCCTCCAAATCTACTTTTTACAGTCCTGTCCATTTATCAAGGCCTAACTTGAGTCCTTTTCCTTCCAAAGTCCTCCGCAGGTCCCTTTAGCAGATGCCTGTAGAGGACATCTACAGTTTTTGCCTATCTATTATCCTTTCTTCTTACGATATAGATAACCCTTCTTTTCCAAAGGGTCCTAGTGGGATTATCATATAAGTGCCCAGTTTCCCCCCTCCCAAACTCTATACCACCGGCACACACAAACATCAAAGTTGGATATATGATGCAAGCCAAGCAAAAAGGCTCTCTGCTGAAAAGGGAGAGTGGAGTCAGAGGGCAGAGGACTTGGCTGCTGTGAGCTCTTGAATCTCAAGTGTTTTCAGAGACACTCTCCACGACCTCAGGCCACTAAGCTCACAAGAGTTGCCTTTCTGTTCCTGTCTTTCCAAGACTTTGTCCTTATCAACTCTTCCTCCAATTCTGAGAACTATCAAGTTTCCCTCAATAAATTTTGATTAAATTGTCTGTTGTAAGCAACCAAGGAAAGTGAACTGTTACATCCTCTCTGTTATTTCAAAAGTTCTTTCCTGGTCATCCTGTTATAGTCCTCACATTTCTGCTTCAGAGAAAAGTTGTTGAGATCTCTTCCTTCCTCGCCCATTGAACTATAAGCTCCTCACCAGGGTCTGTTATTCCCTTCAATTCCTACTACTGTCACTTGCACACCTAAGGCCTCAAAAAATGTTAATTGAATTGGAGTTGAGAAAACATTCATTTTCTTTAGATTGCACACTGAATCAAATCCTCCCACAATACGTAGCTTAAAAAGAGAAGGTTCGTCAAATGCTTGGGATAATTGAATCTCAGGATTGAAAGAGATTTCTAAGTTTGATAGCTACCATTCGGTGTGCATGTCCTTATCACATCATCCATATGAGGAGTGAAGTACAACTAGATCCCATCGGAATGTTGGTTCAGGCAAAGTGCTTGTCACTCCATTCTAGGAGTTACTCCCTGTCTCATTCCCTCCCCCAATGGTCAAGGACTAGACCAGAGGCAGCACTGGTGTAGAAGGAAGCAGGGAAGGGAGAGGGACCAGAATTTTCAGTCCCTGGAAGAAAAAAGGATAGACTAGAGAAAGTTCTGGAATTGGTAAAAGCAGTACCAAGATTTTAATGTGCTTGTAGGGCTTTCATTCCCATATATATCTGGAGGTCTTTAAAAGTGCATCTCAGCAGCACATGAGGGAAAAGGAAGAGTAGGGCTATCTGCTTCAGAGGGAGCTGAGTCTGGAGAATGAGATTCCCCAGTGAGCTCTCTAACTAGTCCTGGCAGAGCCTTCCTGCCTTTGCATCAGGGTGGAAAGTGGGACACATTCAATGTCCTAATTTCCCTGTCTTTTCTGTTTTTCTTTCCAACTTTATTTCATTTCAAGCTTCAATTATCATCAGATGGCATTTCTTTTTATTTTTCTTGGATTCTCTGTTCTCTTGATTTATAAAACCCCAGATGGTGTCAACATATATTTTTCAAACACTACATTGAAACTTCATTATAAAATTTGATAAATTATGTCTCCCAATCTAACCAATGAATCAATTTATTAATTGGACTAAAAAATCATCCTTCACATATAAAATAGATGAATGTATAAAATCTATGTAATATTTTAAATAAAAGGATATGTTGTATTTATAATGTATAAAATAGTTAAATTTATCCCAAAGTATATCTAATATGTGAAATATGAGAAAGCAGAAAGGAAAGAAAGAGAAGAGAGAAAACAATATTTATTTAGTCTCTGATGTATGTGATACATCTTTATTTTACAAATCAGGAGCTGATTTGCCTGTACAGGTGGTTGAATGAAGCCAGCTAACAGATGCTCTCCTACCTGGTCACTTTTTTAATAGATTTTTTTAATCATAAAAATGGTCATGATTAGCAATGAAACAAGGGAGGGAAAGTAAGTGCATGCCATTCACTTGGGTAATGACAACCAAGGACAAAAGCAAGTTTCTGGTACAGAAAAGCACAAGATGGTGCAGCTCCTCACCCTGTTCCATTCCCCCAAACCAAAACATACTGGGGAAGCAGGGTAAGTCACAAATAGTCTCTCAGTTGAAGAAAGCAAACTGAGAGGGTGAGGTGTGTGTCCTGGGAAAATTCATGGAAACGTCCTCTCTGCTGTTTGATGTACATCTCAGGGCCTCGAAATATGCAGGAAGGGCTACCACGGCTGGCGATCTTTCGGAAAGAGCTCTGTGCTGAGTTTGAGACAAGAGGAGCAGGGCAGCAGGGTGAGCGATGCCGCTGGCGGGGTGGAATGGGTTCATGATGGAGAAATGAGGCCAGGAAGGAGGGCTTTTCTTTTTTTCAGCTCCTTGCCACTGCCTGTGGATATCCAAAATAGTGGACAGAACATATGACTTCATTAATAAATTAATAGAACCTCTGAGTTCATTAATAAATTATAATATCATCTCGAATCATTAACAAAAGAAGCATCTGAATGTAGTTTCTTGTGTGTTTGATCAACAAGAGTCGGCCCCTCAGAGCCAGATCGCCCTTGCGTGGGATGTATTGAAAAAGAAATTATCCACGAGAGTAATTGAAGATCAGATGCAGGCCAATGGGAGCCTATCAGGACGCAGGCCTGCCGCACTGCCCTCACCATCACAGTCAGTTTACCAAATTCTAACGTTTCAACTTATGTATCCACCAAAGATACAGCAATCTCTACTCCTCTCCACCCCCACTAACGCAGTGTACTTTCAAATATTTTGATTTTTCCCTTGTCATCAGTAAAAATTCACATTTCATTGTGTTGTCAAGTTACATATCCTTTATATAAGTACTAGGAAAACACATGGTGCACTTCATATAAAAAATAATTTTGAGATAGGGAAGGCCTTTTAAAGCATGACATAAAACCCAGAATCATAAAAGAGTGACAAATTTGAGTACATAAAAATTAAAATTTCTCGGTGTGGAAAAATAACATAAACAAGCTCAAAAACAAATGACAAGGGAAAAATATTAGCAAAACATATATAATACAAAAGGCTAACTGTATTAATTTATAAAACTTTTTTATAGATCATTAAGAAAGACTAAATATAAAAATGGGGGGAAGGAATAAAAATATTTCTAAGTGCAAACTCTTTTTCTCCTCCTTTAACACTCAAATAATTTCACACCAGTCTTGGAATCAAAATCAAAATCCTTATGTGGCTTACCATCCTATGCCTGATCTGGCTCCCCTCCACCTCTCTAATTTCATTCCTTGCTTTTTTTCCCCTCACTTCCCCGTTCCAATATACTGGACTTCTTCCAGTTTCTTGATTTCCTCATGCATTCTCCCTGCTTGGAACACACCCTCCTCCTTAAAAAGTTAAAATAAAATAAAATCCTTATCTTTTATAGACATTTGAATCTTACTTTAAATGACATTTCGTTAGAGAAGCCTTTTCTGAGCATTGTAACCCCTCACCCCAAACTAGAAGAAGTTCCCTATTATTTGGTCTCACATTTTCCTACCCTTTCCCTCCACTGTACTTTATAGTCCACTTTTATGCATCTCCGCCAATGGACATATCTCTCCTCCACTAGATGCTAAGTTCTCTAAGGAAATGATCATTCTATCTCCAGGATTCAGCATACTGCCTGGCACAAAAGGCAGTTGAACAAATACTTTCTAAGTTAATGCTTGTTTCAATTTTCATACTCCTCAGATCAGATTGGTAAACTTCCTCACTTGACTCCTTTCTGTATTATTGCATTATTTCAGATAACGATTGTCAAAGTATGTTCCCGGGATCAGAGGCGTCAACATTACCTGGTAACTTGTCAGAAATCATGCTCTTGGGCCCCAACCCAGACCTACTGAATCAGAAACTCTGGAGATGGAGCCCAACAATCTGTGGGTGTTTTTCTTGTTTGTTTGGTTGGTGGTTTTGGTGAGGAAGATTGGCCCTGAGATAACATCTATGCCAATCTTCCTCTATTTTGTGTGTGGGTCGCCTGCCACAGCATGGCTTGATGAGCGGTGCAAGTCTGCGCCTGGGATCCGAACCTGCGAACCCCAGCCCGCCAAAGCAGAGCACACTGAACATAACCACTACACCACCGGGAGGCCCCAACAATCTGTTTTAAGACGTGCTCAGGTGATTCTGAGCATGGAAGTTTGAGACCACTGCTCTAAGATATCACCAGCTTCAGTAACCAAGAAACTCAAATATCCAATGGCTTATTCCTTCTAAAAGCTTACTTCTCACTCGTATAACAGTCCAACATGGGTGCTCCACAAAGTCGTACAGGGACCTAGGCTGACAGAGGCTCTGCCAGCTTCAACACGTGGCTTCCAGGGTTGCCCTGGACTTTGATATCCAGTGGAGGCAGGAAAATAGAGAGCATGGGGATGGTACACCAGCTTCTTAAACACCATGACCTGGAGGTGACATATAAACTCCCACTCACATTATGCTGGCCACAACCAATCATATGGCTCCATTTAGATGTAAGGAGGCTGGAAAATGTAGTCCTCTACTGGGTAGCTGCTTCTCAGCAACAACTGTATACCACGGAAGAGAATACAAATTTCTGATGGACAGTTGGCCATCTCTGCCTCAATTATAGCATGAAAATGTCACTTTTGAAACTTACTTTTATATAACTAGAATTTTTGAAGGGCATATCAGTAATTCCCTGCCTCAGCAAACTCTCTGGGAAGCAGGCTCTTCATCTCTCATTCTGGTTCCTATGGTGTGGCTGACATGTGCTGGAAAGAGCCCATGTCAGTGGTTTCACTCATTTGGTGGTATTATAGCTTTAGTTCCTGATGTACTTCTTGTCATCAGGCCTCCTGGATTTCCCATAGCCACTCCCCCATTGCTTTATCATAGCCACCATCATGGCATGAAGAGTGGCCTCCTCCAAGCCTCCACTGGTCTCCTTGACCCTGATGGAGGAAGAAAATGGCTCATGCTGGCCAAGGTGGGGCAACAAGCTGGACTCAAATCTTTCTCTTCTCCCTGCTTATCTAACACTCCACTCATATGCCACCAAACGGAGGTGCATTTCTTTTGAATTTTTATTTGTTTATTGTTTTATACAGTAATCACCAAAGTTCTGACGTACACACCCAAGGCACCAGGTTGAAAGATAATCTCAGTGACCTATCCTTCCTACTGTTAACCATTTTCCTCCTATCAAGCTAGTGTACCTGTCCTCTCTCCTCTCAGACCAGGCTTGTTCCCTCTCAGGTGTTCTGTTGGCAGCTGGCAGAGGTGGGAGGAGTGCAAGGGGAGGCCTGTTACTTATTGGTGAGGACCAGATTTTGGCTCTGGCCTGCTCAGTCTCTGCCTTCCCCGAAAAGCTCATTAATTCCTCATTTAAAGTTCTCTCATAGCATATATGTGTATACAAAACTGAAGCTCTATGCTGGGACAACTGGAGATCCACGTGCAAAACAATATAGCGCAATATCATACCATCTATAAAATCAACTCAAAATGGATCAACAACCTAAATATAAGGGCTAAAATAATAAAACTCTTAAAAGAAAACATAGGGGTAAATCCTCATGACCTTGCATTGGGTAATGGATTCTTAGATATGACACCAAAAGCAACAAGAAAAAAATAAATTTTACTTTTTCAAAATTAAAAACTTTTTGCATCAAAGGACATTACCAAGACAACAAGGAAGCAATTAGAAAATGGGAGAAAACATTTCCAAATCATATATCTGACAAAGGTCTAGTATCCAGAATATATAAAGAACTCTCACAACTCAACAACAAAGACAACTCAACAATAAGAAAAAAGTGGGCAAAGGATTTGCATAGACGTTTCTCAAATGAAGATGTACAAATAGCCCACAAGCACATAAAAAGATGTTCAACGTCATTAGCCATTGGAGAACTGCAAATCAAGAACACAATGAGATACCATTTCATACCCACTGGGATAACTATAATCAAAAAAGCAGAAAATAGCAAGTGTTGATGAGGCTGTGAAGAAATTGGAACCCTCATACGCTGCTGGTGAGAATGTAAAATGGTGCAGCTGCTATGGAAAACAGTTTGACGGTTCCTCAAAAAGTTAAACATAGAATGACCTGATATCCCAAAGGGTTCTAGGCAGTTTCGCTATGAGCATGCTTGCCTTGACCTCTCTGCCTCAAGCATTTTCATTGCAAACACTTTTGCTGCATAGTTAACTGGCCCTGCAGCAATTTTGCCGTGAGAGAAAAGAAACTGGTAGACAGTTTGGTTTTATGGTGTCTTTGTCTGTTTGTTTCATTTCTCCACTGACAAATCAACCACCATAAAAGATAAAAAAAAATAACTGGTTGACAGTTTGGTTTTTTGTTTGTTTGTTTGCTGTCAGTTGTGTTTAATTTCTCCATTGACGAAGTTCTCACGTTACTCCCATTTGTATATGATGTAAATATTAGCCCTCATAATGGTCTATACAGTGATGAGTAGACGTGGTGGTGTTGGTCTTAAAATAGCGAGCATTTCTTCCAATTAGCAACATTTTACTGATGATTTTATCCAGCTGACATATGACAATGATTTTCCCCAACGTATTAGTTTCTTACTATGAAACACACTACGTTGTAGAGAAAAAGAGGGCCAAGGACCTCTTCTTTGAAGGTGCAGAACCGAACCCACATTCCCCATGGAAGGAAGACAAGTGCTTAGTTAGGTACGATCCACAAAAAATAAAATAAAATCATTATTTACGCAATATTGTCATGAATCTACATACACACATTTTAAATGTATTTGAATATTTTTAATTTTTTCATTCAGTTTTTCATATTTCATTACGGCCTTTTTGATTAATGTCCTTTTATTTTTTGTGATTTTATCTTTTATGGCAAAATTGCCTTATGGCCAACTAGTTCTGCGGGGAATATGTTTCACTGAAAAGGCTTGCGGCAAAGATGTTTGTGCCAGAACTACTGGACATGATCCAAAAGAAAAGAAAGTGGATGCTCAAATACATGTCCATGCGTATTCATAGAAAAACTATTTATAATAGCCGAGTGGAAACAACCCAAATGTCCATCAACAGATAAATGGATAAACTAATTGTGGTATATCTGTACAATGAAATATTATTCAGCCATAAAGAGGAATGAAGTACAGTGCTCCATCCTGCAATGTGAATGCACCTCAAAAACATTATGCTAAGTGAAAGAAGCAAGACAAAAAAGGCTACACATTTATGTGAAATATCTATTTATATGAAATATTCAGAGTAGGTAAATCCATAGAGACAAGAAGTATATTGGTGGTTCCAGGAGCTGCGAGGAGGGAAGAATGGGGATTAAGTGCTTAATGTGTTCAGAGTGTCCTTTGGGGGGTGATGAAAATGTTTTAGAACTAGATAGGGGTGGCGGTCCCACAACAATGTGAACATACTGAACCGTTCCTTTTAAAATGGTTAATTTTATGCTATATGAAATCTCAATTAAAAAAAATAACTGAGGCTCTCATTCTAAAAATCTCAACTACATTTTTGAGTCCCTAATTAATCATTGCTTTTAAAAAAAATTCCAGAAAAACCACAAATGTTTAATAAAATTGCTTGTTAGCTAGTGCTATGATCTGGTACGATCTAGGCTATTGTCAGTAAAGATTCTGGCACTAAAAAGCTGTAAGAAATATCTTTAAATAAAAGTGCATTAATAAATGTGGATTAAAACATTTAAAAAGATTTCCTTTCTTCTTAGTAAATGCTGAAAAATGTTTAAAAAATAAACTATCTACTTATGAGATACTGAGATATGCTGAGACCCCACCTTATCATTTCGACATAAATTACTTGAAAACTATAAATAACCAAGAAATATTTATGACCACAGATAGTGCGGGGCCATGTTTTGGTAGCAGAACTCTATTATCAGCACAATGAGAGATCTAAATTAAGGGGGGCATCTTGGATGTCCTGGAAGTGTGTCTGAAGGACATCAGAGTCAAAATCTGTGCTGCTGGGAGCAGTTCTGCAACGACTGGGCACCTGAGCAGTGTAACAGACAAAGCTGATGCCTACAGGGGTGTAGGCAACAGCTAGTTCTCAGCTATACTTGGACTGATGATTGACAGACGTAATGATACCCACTGATTTAAACTCAAAAGGGTGATGTTTACTGAAGATTGATATTTTCCCTCAAATCCTTACTGACTCTCTTTGGGGATACAATTCAGTCGGCTTCATAAGAAGTGGTGATACATTGTAACATTATCTGCAGCTTTTTACAGGACATCCCTGCCTCCTCCATTTATTTTTGAGCTTAGACTGACAGAATCTTCAGTCATCTGTTTTCTTCATCTCTTTCCACTTTCTTTCTCCCCTTTCACGTTCTCCTCCCTCTTGTTCAACAGATGGTTTTGATGCCAAGGGTTACAGGAGGATGAGTACTAGTTGGTAGCCACTGTTCACAAAAACAGACCTAAGTAGGAAGTCAGCACAGATCTTAAACTCTATGGAACCATTTTTCCCCCACTAAGTTAAAGCTAACTTTTGTCTGTCTATGATAACTGATGAAGATAATCTGTAATAACTGATACAGAAAACCCAAAAGTTACCACCAGAATGTATCTCGACCTCTCATTTGGATATACTCACTCCCAAATGTTGAAAGGGATGGATGTTAGAGTTTGCCTCCTGGCAACGTCTGGAGAAATAAAAATGAGGTGTGAAATGAAAAAAGAGAAGGGTGAGAGAAAACAAAATTAAGGTCTTGGGCTGACCACAAACAGAAAAATCAACTTCTAAAAGACTCAGAATGAACATTTTTAAGCTCCTACCTTGAGCTAGATGGTGAGCTAGCCACCTAGAATAGGTAGGACAGGGGATGCTAAAATGAATAAAGATAAATAAATCATGGTCACCGCCCTCCAAGAGGTAGGATTTGAACCAGCACTTGCAGTACATGATTTTGACAGTTGGCGATGAGGCACGGTTCTGTCACACCAAAGCAGTAGTAGGCATATAATATCCGATGGAATAGATTCTTAAATATATAAGTTTGACTCTTGCTCATTTAGAGGTTGATTACCTAGTCTGTTTATAGTCTTTAGTCATCTCAGAGTTTAAGCTTCTCTTTCACTGCGACAGATTTTCATCATTCCAGGTTTGTACATATTTTGGAAATTTTGTACAATCTTAAGTACTTTGCTGATTACAGCTAAAACTGATTCTCCCAGGCAGAGCAATTCACTTCCTCCTCTGTATTCCCACACTGCTCTGTTCACACCTCTAGGGAGCACAGATTACACTGTATATTAATTATCTGTTCACTTTTCTGGCTCCTTCACCAGAGTGAGAGCTCCCCATGGAATGTGATTATATCTTGTTGAGACAGGCAAACATAGTGGTTAGGCATTTGGGCTCTCAGCTCGTTCTCCTCAAGTTCGAATGCCTGCTTCACCGTTTCCTATCTTGCTGTGTAACTTCGGACAAGTTATTTATTAACCTCTCTCTGTTTCAGTTTCTTCCTGTGAACAGTAATGAACCTATCTCATAAGGATGTCTTGTGAGCATTAGACTAGACATAGAAAGGACTTGCTACAGTGCTTGTCATACAGGGAGTGATCAATAAACACGGGCTCTCACCAGTAGCCCACAGTTTCTAGCATGCAGTAAGCTTTCAAGAAAATTCATAGAAATATCAAGTGAATAAATTATTTTACAAAACTGAGGAATAGTAGCAGCCTATTTTTCCTGCCCAAATTTCCTACAGATAAAAAGAGAAATCCCCTTTCAGACATTCCATGATGCTAGAGTGAGTCACTCGTTTCCCTTTGGTTTGGTGGGGAAATGACGGTAACAGTTTCTTCCTCATCTTGCCCAGAAATTGCTGGACTCAGCTGAGAATTGAAGACAGGGAGCAATGGTCAGAGATACAGCTGAAAGAAAAAAAGCCCTGACTTTTCAGTTCCCTGAGGGCTGCTTCTGATCATTCTCGTGGAAGAAGATACTATGACCTAGTAAAGAGCTTTGGGAGCTCTGCAAGAAAGATGTCCCACACCAGCGATGCTATAATGTACGTTCTGATTTTGTTAATACATGTAGCTTGTTGCCTTTTCCTGGATGAGTTAATGTTCCTGTGCTCCCTTAATACCTAAATCACAATAGTTACTAACCTTTGTTGCGCACTTACTGCATGTTGGGTGCTGTTCTAAACATTTCACATGTATTAACGCATTTAATCCAAACACTAATCTGTGAGGTTGGTGAGAAGATTGCAACACAGCAAGTTGAAGTAACTTGCCCCAGATCACACAGCTGCTAAATGGTAAGCTGGAATGTGAACTGAGGCCATCTGCTGCCAGAGTTCATGCACATGAACAATACAGAGACTGTCTTCCCAAGTGCTTTCATGTCACTTCTTTCCCTGTTGTGTAGAAATCCTTTAATGGCGGGTTTCTTCATCTGCCTCTCCCACCAAATTGTGAGCCTCTTGAGGGCATGAGCCATATCTTCACTGATTCCCCAGCTCTTGTCACAGTAGCTGGCACACAGTAGGTGTTTAATCCACATTGAGGAAATGAATGAATGATTAACCACATTGAGGGAGCAATTTAGGCAGAAGATATTCTCTTGGATTTGAGTGAAAGGACAGGAAGCAGAGGAATTATGTCTGCTGAGGGCTCTTGTAACTGGTCAAGATCCCTTCAGAAGCAGCCTCGACTTTTCCAGATCCAATGGCTCTGAGATGGTGAAACTGGAGCCCTCCTCTCCCTACCCCTCAGCAAAACATTTCAAACAAATCATTGAATAGGAGTTCCTGAACTTGCCTTTTGCCACACTGGTTTCAGACTTCCATGAGGAGCTTTCACTGCAGGCTCTGAACAGTCCCTTGGCCCATTCAGTGCCTCCTGGTATGGTTCGATTTCTCCATCTGCCATGGTAGATGAGACTCTGAACATTGGCAAGACTCCCTAAGGGGAAACAGTCCTCAGGACCAGAGATACAGTCTGTCCAAAAATTGGGCTTCTAACAGTCTCTCAAAAGAAGCCCTTCCTGTTGTAACATTTTTATCCCAGGGATTGAGCTGCTTCTGCCTTTGGTGGGTTCTCTCCACATGTGTCTAAGGGCAGAACTTGACTCTTCTACTGGGCTACCCTGTTGGCTAGAGATTTCATTAGGCATTTAATGAGGATTAAAGATCCCCGGGTATTTTCCTGAAGAAAGCTCAATTTGTAGCCAAGAATCCAGGTGTTCATGGCAGGCTTTCCATGGACCGAAACTACATTTTCTCAACAACCTCTCTCATTCTATGTGGGAAATCTTGCCATCCCCACACACGTTGAGGTTTCATTTGTTTCCGACTACCTTTACCCATATGACTGTTAAATAGAACTCCCGTCCTCCCAAAAATACACACAAACGCACACACGCTCACTCACACCATCGTCTGTTCCTAAAACAGCTGCATCCAGGGCTCATTCAAATGATTTTCACATACTTTTAAGTCAAGTGAAGAAGCCTGGCACAATATGCATCTTTGGGCAACTATATAAAGCGTTTCTATCATCAACCTTCATAAAATTGAGTTAGTTTAATCTCAGAAAGTGTGTCAGTGTTATTTAACTTGTGAATAAAAAATAAAAATCACCAACTCACTGTTTTCCCTAAATTTGCCCTTCTCCTCCATGGTTTACTGACAACAAAAAATGAAAATGACCCTTTCCTTTCACCCAGTATCATAAAACTCCTTTTGCTCATCAAATATTTATTGACCCTCAATGTGCAGAGCACAGTACACTAGAGTGGTTCTTACCGTTGTTTTTAACAGCCAACTTAGAGACAGGACTAGAAATGAATTCATATTAATAATGGATTACAATTAATATTCAATGGAGAGGTGGTACCCTAACAGGCAAATTTACAAAATCTCATGAGACCATCCATACCAGTGGTTTTCTAAAAATTTCTTGAGCTTCAAAAACTCTTCACAGAAAATTTGAATTGGGAGCCGACTACATCAAATGAAAGTCATTTTCTAATTGAGGCAGCTGAAGTCCAGAGTGGATTCAGAATTTACCAGTACCTCCAGACCAGCTCACAGGGTCCAGTCAGGTCTAGTCCTCTTACCTGTAGCCATGAAAGCTTGGCTCTCCTGTTGAATTACAGGCTCTCTTATTGCAATCAGCTGAATTTTACAGTGTGGCGAATAGAGTCTGCAGACTTTAAAACCCGCACTCTGACTCCTGGTTCTTGGCCAGTTGCCAACAAAATATCTAATTAGGATGGGCATTATTCTTCTCAGGATTTGGAGAATGTATCTACGGTTCAGGATATCTTCCTAGGTTTAGAATAAAATGTTTAGATCCTGAAGCATTTCAAATGGGACTGGAGCGGAACAGAGGTGAAAGAGTGAATAACTTTAGATGGCATTGGGAAAACTGGAATATTAATATTGTATGAAGAAATACAAAAAAAGCTGTAGCTCTATCTTATACCACATTCAAACATGGGCTCCAGCTAGATTAAGGACCTAAACGTTAAAAATAAAACTGTAAAGCTGTCAGAAGAAAATGTAGGATATCTTTACGAAAGAGAGAGAAAGCCTTCTAAAGGAATATCCCAAACACAAACCATAAGGTTAAAAATACATGGATTTGACTCCATCAAAATGGAAAATTTCTGCTCTGTGAAAGAAACAATAGACAAAGTCAAAAGACAGAGGACAGACTGGAAAAATGTATTTGCAACATCAATATCAGTCAAATGCTGACTATCTAGAATATGTAAGGAACTCCTGCAAATTAACAAAAAAGAGACAGGAAAACAAATAGAAAAGTACTCAGAGGATATGAAGAGGTAATTTGTAAAAGGAAAGACCTTAAATCAAATTTAAGAAGTGAAAGATGCTACAAATTAAAAGAATGCAAATCATACCAACGTGATACCACTTTACACCCATCAAAATGGTGAAACAAGAAAGGAAGATAATACTGAACATTGACAAGAGTATGAGGAGATGAGAACAACCAGGCACTGCTTATATGAGTGTAAAACATACAGCCTTGTGGAAAGAAAGCTGGCAATACTTAGTGAAACTAAGAATGGGTGTATCCTATGCCCTGCTAATTTCACTAACGGGTATACCCAGAGAATTTCTCCCATGAGTTCACTAAGGGATGCACACAAGGATGTTAATCATGGCATTGTTTCTGGTATCAAATACAGAAGTTACCTAGTATCCACCAGAAGGGAATAGATAAGTGAAACATGGTACATTAATACTCTGGAATACTGGGCCATGGTCAGGTTGTTAACTGAATAAACACATAGCCACAAATAGACCTAAAGGAGAATGTTGAATGAAGATTTTTGCAAAATAAATTTAAGTAAATTAAAACACATACATAAAAGAGTATTTGCAGAGTTAAGAACATATCAAATACAGTAGAGTGAGTGTCTAAGAAAGAGAAAGGGCTGGGAATGACGATTGTGGATGAAGGAAAAAATATGTAATAATAAAATGAGAGAGTTTTTGCACGGACTAATGACGATAGTATTCTATGAACAAATGAGTGTAATTAAATAAATTCCGCAAATCTGGGGTTAAAGAAAAGGAAAGGAAAGAAAACAGAGAGGGTGACTGTTGGCGAGGTGACACGACGTAGAGAAAATTAATGGATGCTGTGGGCAGGAGACCTGGGGCCCCTCCCGACTCGGCCTCTCAGTTGTCGGTAACACATGTCCAGCACATTCTTCCCCAGATTTCCATCTCCCTTTTGATACAACAAAGATATGAGGCTAGAATTTCTGAGATCTTTTTGAGGTTTATGCCTAGTGTACTCTATACTTCCTCTCCCATCAATAACGCCCATAATGTCGTGAGCAACCATAAAACCGTATCACCCATTTGAGAACGCTTTTAATCACATTGAAAAATAACTTATGAAAAATGTCTTTTGCTGAAGGTATGTTTTTATACACCCGGCTGACAGAGTGACATCATTTCTTAAAATGTGCAAGCTTTATTATTTCAAAGCCACAGTTTCCCTTTTCACAGATCAGTAAACAAAGGAAGAATGTTAAAAAAAAAAAAAAAAAAAGGAAAATGGCATAAACAATATTCAGGAAGACTGGAGGTATTAAAGAACCAAAGAGTCCTTCTTGGATAACCAGAGCCTGGTTGATGATGATAATGACGACGACAATGACAATGATAACAAACTAGAAAAACATAAATCTAGAAGAGTTCAGCTTGTCTCTGGACACCTAGCCCAGAGAGGCCACTAGGCCCTTCTAGCTGGCTCTAGGTTTCTTTAAATCCTACCTTTTTTTTTTTTTTTTGCTGAAAATTGGCCCTGAGCCAGCATCCATTGCCAATCTTTATTCTTTTTTCTTCTTCTACCCAAATCCCCCCAGTTCATAGTTGTATGTGCTAGTTGTACGTCCTTCTGGTTGTGCTATGTGGGATGCCAGCTCAGCAGGGCTTGATGAGCAGTGCCATGTCCGCACCCAGGATCCAAACCAGTGAAACCCTGGGCCACCAAAGCAGAGCACGCACACTTAACTGCTGTGCCACTGGGCCAGCCCTGGGGTTCTACTTTAATTTACTTTGAAACACACCCTTGAGGTGAGAGGTGGGAAGCATTATAAAATGATGAAAGCCACTTCATAGAACTGTGGACTACATTTGCAAATCAAAATAACAAAATGGAAAAATAAAGAGCATCATAGAAAATCTGTTCAGCATTGTGTAGAGGAATCCTTTTGCCCTTTTAAGAGCTCATTAAAATGCAACAGTGCTCATTTCAACCAATTACTATTTTGACTATAAACAGAAAAATATGTATGAATGGCCAGTCCAGTGCAAACTAAAACATTTGCGTAACATCAGCTCTCTCTTTGGTTGCATAATTAATCATTTGGGGTTATCCATTTATAAGCATAATTTTTCAGTGTCAGAAGAAATTATGTTTTACTTATTGAAACACTCTAAATCATAATTGCAGCTATCATTTATTGAGCACCGACTAAGTACCAGGTGTTACATATATTAATTGTTATGCTCACCACAATATTACAAAGTGAATATTATTATACCTATTTTTCTGATTAGGAAACTGAAGTTCAGAGAGGGTAATTAACTTGTCCAAGATGATAAGCAATTCAAAGCTAAGTATGACTGTCTACAGAGCTCACGTTCTTTTTACCATGCCATGCAGCCTCCTTTAAAGATTTTCCTTCTGAAAATAGTGACCCCATATTAACAACTAACATTTATTGTGCTCACTATACACCACTGCTAGTGCAACTTTATATGCATTGTCTTGTTTAATTCACCAAATACCCTTATGAAACGTGAATATTCTTGTTATATACATTTGAAATAAGGAGGAAACTGAGATTTAGAGAGAGTAGTACCCGGTCCAATATAGCATAGCTAGAAAGCAAGGGAGTCTGGATTCAAGGTCTTGGTGTGAGTTCATATTTTTCTTAATTTTATTTTTTTAATTTACATATAATGAAATTGACCTGCCATGAATTTTAACACATATATAGATGCATGTAATCTCCAACGCGATCAGTATACAGAACAGTTCCATCACCCTAAAAACCTTCCTCTTGTCACTCCTTTGTCGTCACACCCTCCTTCCTTGGCAACCTCTGCACTCACTGATCTGATGTCTGTCACTGTAGTTTTGTCTTCTTGAGAACGTGATATAAATGGAATCATGCAGCCTATAACCTTTGAAACTGGCTTCCTTCGCTCAGTATATGCCTTTGAGCTTCATCCATGTTGTTGCTTCCATGTCTGTTCCTTTCTCTGCTGATCAGTTTTCCATTATATGGATGAACCACAATTGTTCATCCATTCATCTGTTGAAAGAACTTTGGATTGTTTTCAGGTTTTGGTGGTTATGAATAGAGTTGCTATAACATTTATGAACAGGTTTTTGTGTGAACACACATTTTCATCTCTTTGGGGTAAATTGCCTAGGAGTGGAGCTGTCAAGTCAAATGGTGTTTGTTTAATCTCAAAAGAAACTGCCAAACAATTTTCCAGAATGGCTGTATCATTTTGCCTTCTCTCCAGCAATGCAACAGAGTTCCAGTTGCTCCACATCCTCGTCAGCACCTGGTATTGTTAGTTGTTTTTTAAAAATTTTTAAATTTTAGCCATTCTAATAAGTATGTAATGGTATCACATGGCAGTTTAATTTTTATTATCCTTTGCATCCCTCTATGTGCTTATTTGCCAGCTATATTTCCTCTTTAGCAAAGTGTCTGCACAATTTTTTGCCCATTTTTTTAAATAGATTGGTTTGTTTTCTTATACTGGAGTTTTAAGAGTTCCTTATGTATTCTAAATACAAGTCCTTTGTCAGAAACATAATTCACAAATATTTTCATCCAGTCACTAGCTTGGCTTTCACTATCTTAATAATGTCTTTCACAAAGTATAAGCTTTTAATTTTGATGAAGTCAAATTTATTCAATATAGCAATTTTTTTATGGATCACGCTTTCAGTGTCATGTTTAAGAACTCTCTGACTGGAGGGTCAAGGTCAGAAAGAGATTGGAAGATGCTGTGGTGCTGGTTTTGAAGATAGAGAAAGGGATCATGAGCCAAGGAATGCAGGAAGCCTCCAGAAGCTGGAAAAGACATGGAAACTGTTTCTCTCCTAAAGCTTCAAGATACATTGCAGCCCTGACACTTTGATTTCAGTTCAGTGAAATCCATTTAGGACTTCTGACCTCCAGAAATGTCAGATAGTAAATTTGTGTTGTTTTAAGCCACTAAAAAAAAAAGGACTCTGCCTAACTCCTGGTCAAAAAAATTTTATCCTGTGATTTCTTCTAAAAGTTTTATGGCTTTTTTCCCCCTGTTTTTTTTATTGCAGTAATATTGGTTTATAACATTATATAAATTTCAGGGGTACATCAGTATATTTCAGTTTCTGTGTAGATTACATCATGTTCACCACCCAAAGACTAATTACCATCCATCACCACACACGTGCCTAATCACTCCTTTCAACCTTCTCCCTCCCCGCTTCCTCTCTGGTAACCACCAATCCAATCTCTGTTTCTTTGTGATTGTTTGTTGTTGTTCTTATTAAAAGTTTTATAGCTTTATGTTTTATATTTAGCTCTATGATTCATTTTGAGTTTTCTTTTGTATAAGGCATGAGGTTTGGGTCAAAGTTCATGTTTTTACATATGGATGTCCAATTGTTGCAACATTATTTGTTGACAGGCCTTCCTTTCTTCACTGAATTTCCTTTGGAACTTTGTCAAAATCAATTGGCCGTATTTGCATGGGTGTTTCTGAGCTCTTCTGTTCCATTGATCAGTGCATCCATCCTATCACCAACACCACACTGTCTTGATTACTGCAGCTTTATAGGAAGTTTTTAACTCTGGAACTGTGTGTGATTTTTCAACCAGTTCCTATTCTGAACCTACAAAGCACATGGCACAGGTGGGTCAGCCTCAGCACCCTCTTTTCCTTTGCCGCCTGCAAGGTGTAAATAATATATTTTTTGGTGTACAAAAGGATAGAAAAGCCATGTGTCTGGCCTACTTTCAAGCTCAAGAGAGAGGAGAAAGGCTATCACTTGCAGCTTTTCCTTTGCCTGAACCACCTGCAAGCCCTTGCTAAAGACAGTTACTACATAATATATGTTCATGCAATGTTGAGTGTGCCTCTGTGCTGGGCACCATGACAGGCTCTGAGAAAGAACAGGAAAAGAGGACACACAGTGTTCTTCCTGTCATGAAGCTTATACCAAATGGTAAAGAGATAACACCTAAACACACACAAAAAAACCAGCTGGCTATTCTCCAGAGAACCAAAATTGGGTAACGTGTAGAAGAGTGACTCAGTGTCTTAGATTGCGTGGCCAGGGAATGCTGCCTTGAAGAGGGGACATTTCTATGGAGATCTGAATGACAAGAAGAAACCAGATGGGAGAACATCAAGAGAAAGAGTATTCTTGGCTGTTAGCCTGGAGATACTTAGATGAAAACCAGCTTGACATGTTTCAGAACAAAAACAAATGACTAGTGTAGCTAGAAAGGATTGAGCCAGGGAAAGAGATAGGAACAAGGTCTGAATGTGGGCAGGGACAGGCTGAAGAAGGGCTTTGCAAGCATGATGAGAAGCTGAGTTTAACTCTAAGCACTATGGGAAGCCATTAGAGAGTTTAACCCAAGATGGATCATGTGACAGACATGACTGGGCTCCCAGACAAACAAATGGGGATAGACAGCAGCGATTGTCTTCCCAATCCCGTCGCCACTGGAAAATGTACCCTGCCCTCATTAAGCTATTTACTCCGCACAAGGGTGATGTGCATGCTCTCCTAAAGAAGCCAAGTTCAGGGCTTCAAGCCTCATAATGCACATATCGCTACTTCCTCGCTTAGACTCCCAGGGGACTGAGAGGAGAGGGGAGAAGTCACTCGCTGAAGTCACTCAAGAATCAATCTCTCGCTGAGCTGGTGATGTGCTGAGGACCCACTGCAGAGGAGGCCAGGCCCTGAGTGTGAGCTGGCAGCCTGCCAACTCACAGCCCCATGAAAAGGAGAAGCAGAGACCCCTGTTTTCAGGTAGAGCGAGTTGTTTCATCACTCCTCCTGCCCCATGGTTCCCAATTTTCATAAACAACAAATGAAAGGAAATTGGCTCAAAACTGCAGTATAAAAAATAAAAGTTCTGCATGGAAGGATTTTTCATCCGTGAGGAGTTATAAGCACTGGATCATGTTTCTGAGCAGAGGTGTGTACAGAGTCTCCAAGAGACTGTATTCATTCTGTTTATTTAAACTCCACTATGGATAAACAACACCTCTGGGGAAGCAGAAGCATAGCACCCCTTCCCCATTACAGAGTCATAATTTCCAGCTCTGTCATCTCTTCCATCATCAGAGTGTATATATCAACTTCATGGAGTTATAATCCATGGGATGCTTGTGTCCTAGTGTTCTGGGTTTTGCTTAACATTATTTCACACACATTTTTCCATGTGGTAGCATAGTCTAGATGTTTACCATTTTGCAGAGTATAATAAGAACAGCTCACATTTACATAGTAATTACTATATGTCAGGCACAGTTCTACACACTTTACCTATTTTTATTCATTTAGCATTTCCTCACTCAGAATGGGAACCATTTGTCTTAGTCCGGCTACACAAGAAAGCAGAGCCTGCAGCAAAGGATTCCATGCACTACTTTAATCAGGGTGCAATCCCAAGGAAGCAGGGCTGAGGGAAAAGTGAAATGAGGTAAGGAAGCTACAAGAGTCAATCTGAAGGTGAGTTATCAAGCTGGTTACCACCAAGTGTGATGGATTGCTCCGTCTCTCAAGACCGTCCTCCCCTGAGACCATCCTGCAGAAAGCTACGTCAACTGCATCTCAAACAGCCACACTGGGGGAGGAAGGAGGAATTGTTTATCCACCAGTTCTCATCCGCCCCATGAGACTTTTTATCCCCTCCCCCACCACCACCCCAATAAACGCACACACACACTTCTGGGTTGGCACATGCCACACCTCAGTATCAGCAGGGAAGCCTCAGGGTAGGTGACAAGAGGCAGCACTGGGGCTCGAGGCTAAGCTACTCCATAGTTTGCCTGCACAAGGTCACAAAGTCGATCAGAGCTGACAGAAAGTTGGTGTGGCAGCAATGGCTGGAATGCCCAAAAGATGTTATTATTGCACTGGTGATGCAGATGGAACACAAAGAAATTAAGTACCTGCCCTAAACCACTCAGCTAGGCACTGGTGGAGCCACAATTTGAACCCAGAAAGCCAGACTCTTAACCATTATGCTAAACTGTCTCTTGGGTTTGGGGAGTTCTGGGTTGTTTTCATCTTTTCACTAAAATGCTTCAGATCACAACAGACAGATTATTGGACAGGAATCTTAGATTCTGACTCTGGCTCAGAACCTTACGACATCATTTCTCCCTGGGTCTCAATTTGCTCTGATGTTTTTGAAAGAGCTCGGAAAACATGATCTTAGCAGTCTCAAATTCGGAATAACTCTATTCTAGAAATCTTTAAATAAACAGTATTCTTTTTTTTTTAATTTATAAATCATTAGGATGTAAAACCAGAAATTAGACCACTGAGTCATAGGGGACCATTTTTATGACTCGTGGTTTAACTTAGAAGATTGCCTTTGAAAGTAATCATACCAATTCAATGCATTTACTATATCACCAGTGTCTGAGCGTGCCTCTTCCCTTGCCTGATCACCATTGGGATGAAATTAAATTAAGTCTAAAATATTTAATTTGGGGTGATTTGATAGATGTGAAGGAGTATCACAAAACTGTTTTGTTTTCCATTTCTTTGTTGACTGACTAAGCCAAACAGTTCATGTGATTTCCTCTTGTGTTCATTTATTTTTAGTGAGTTATTTCCCCTCTGTGGGGGGATCAACTTTATCATCTCTAAAGTGAAAAGGTAGACTGAGATCTCTAAGTCTATTCCGAGCGTTAACTGAGACACCCGAGAGGGAGTGCCTCCTGAAGCACGACCTCAGTTCTCTAAATAAATAAGTGAGGGCTTTTCCACCCTCAGCATTTCTGTGAGTCTAGAAACCAGCAAGCAGGTCCCTTGACCAAAGACTCTAAGAAATGTCTTCTTCAGCCAGATTCTGTTCTTTCTGGATGGTTCGTGTTTCAGTTCTTCCTAAAAGAAGGAGAAATGAACTTAAATGAACTGCACGGGTTTATTTTTATCCTAATCCAAACAGTTTGTAATATTATTATAAGATGAGAAACACATTTCAAAGGCCTCTGCAGGGCAGTGGTAATCTTGATTGCCTAACACTTCTAGTTTTGCTCCACGGATTCTGAAACATCTGACACATTTGTTCTGAACTTGTGGTGACCTACTTATTCTAAGTTTCAATCTTTTAGCAGCGGAGATTAAAATGGCCAAAGCAATGAAGTCATCATTGTCATTCTTTGTAGATTTAAAAGAAATTGGACAGCACTCTCAGACACTAGGGGAGAGAGCAGTCTGGGGAATTGGGAACCTGCAAGCAGATCACCATGCTTCCATCTGGGGACAGAGTTAAAAAAGAGCAGGGGCTGAAGCAGAGTGCGCCAAACTTACTACACCACAGGGCCAGCCCCCCGTTTCTGGGCATGGACCTACACTGCTGTCAGCCATGCTGTGGCAGCAACCCACATACAAAGTAGAGGAAGACTGGCACAGATATTAGCTCAGGGACAATCCTCCTCAAAAGAAAAAGAAGATCGATGATGGATGTTAGCTCAGGGTGAATCTTCCTCAGCAGAAAAAAGAAAGAAAGAACAAAGCAGGGGATGATCCTCAAAGAGCTCCAGCCTCCTTTTTCTAAGCCCTTTTCTCCATTCCACAGGGCTCCTCCTCTTTGCTTTTACTCTCCTGTGTATATCTGTCTTCAGAACTGGACCAGGAGGCAGGAGAGATGGGTTCAAGACCAGTTCTGCCACTTTATACCCCTATGCATTTTAGTAAGTCACTTCTCTTTGTTGAGTCTCAGTTTCCTCATCTCTTCCCACGATTACAGTCCCTTTCATTGATTATTCACAGTCTCCACTAATTAGTATGTAAGATTCTTGAGTTAGGAGCGATGCCTTGTTTATCTTTGTGCCCCCGACAAAGGCCCACTATGGAGTTTGTCATAGAAAGATGCTCTGTCCTTGTTGGTATACTAAATTTTTATGAATCCCTCCTTGTCTCTGAAGGTGACCACTACCATCCTATCCTGCTAAGGTTGCCCAGGTGGATTCATTTCCTAGAGCTGCTGTAACAAATTAACACAAATTTGGTGGCTTAAAGCAACAGAAATTAATTCTCTCATGGTTCTGGGAGCTAGAAGTCTGAAACCAAGTTGTCCACAGAGCCATGCTCTCTGCAGGCTCCAGGAAAGAGTCATTCCCTGCCTATTCCTAGCTTCTGATGATTGCTGACAATCCTTGGTGTTCTTTGGCATGCAACTGCTTCATGCCAATCTCTGCCATCATTGTCACATGGCCTTCATCCTTCTGTGCCTATGTCACTCCATGCCTCCAAATCTCTCTTATCCTTATAAGAACACCAGTCATTGGATTGAGGGCCCAACCTAATCCAGTATGACCTCATCTTAACTTGATTACCTCTGTAAAGACCTTATTTTCAAATGAGGTCACATTCATGGGTTCCAGGTGGACATGAATTTTGGAGGAACATTATTCAATCCAGCACACCAGGACATCGCTATATCCTTCCTCCTCCCATCCCACAGCTTTGGACCTTGCCATCGTCATGAAGAACCCCTCCTCCAGAATGACTCTCCCTCTCCGGAGTCATGACGATCATCTTCATTGTTCTCCTTAACAGTAATCTCTCCCTCCTTTGATCCGTGTTCCACAAGAGTCAACTATCAGGCTGATCTCATAAAAGGGACAGCTTGGTTATCTTCATTTTCCTGCTCAAAAACTTTTTGATGGCCCCTAATCCCCGTAGCCTATGGGCCACACTCCCTCAGAAAGACATTCATGGACTTTACCACCTGACACCAACTCACCTTTCCAGTCCCACCCTCACGACTCTCCTCCACGCACAACTTGATCTTTAGCTTTACCACCTGCCTTTTTCCTCCTCCATCATCATGGCTTTCCCTCCATCTGAAAGCCATTCTCTTCATCGCAGCGTGTATAATTCCCACCACTCTTGAAAAACTTTTCCAAAGTCTCCGAAGATCCGCACCCCAGGCCCACCACAACAGTCCCCCCGCTTCAAACTCCTATAACATTTTGTACCTCACGTGACACTTTTCATCCTTAGATTATTGATGATCATGCTACGTCTTTTTTGATTAAAACATGAGCTCTTAAAAGTAAGATCACTTTCTCATTCCCCCAGTTTGTGGTTCTTAGGAGGAGATGGTTGGTACGTTCTGAAGAGAGAGAGGAAGGAAGGAAGGAAGAATTCTAAAGTAATAATTTCTGTAAGGAGCTTTAGGGGGTGTGCAAATATTTTATATTTCATTAATAGTCAAGCTGATAAAAAAATGAAACTGCCATCTTTACTCCTAATTTCAAATTTTCGTATTTATCAAAATAGCTCACTTCTTTTACTAAGCAAATGCCATACATTTGAACTTACCAAATTAATGTACATTAATAAAATGTGTTTCTAATAAGTAGGTTTCGGGTAAGATTTTATTGCATTAAAAAAAGTATGAAAACCACTATAGCAATGGGGTCATGTATTGCCCTTGGTAGATGAAGTATTTGTACTTCCTTTTCGACTCTCTAATCCCAGGAGCCACAATGATGGTTGAGATTTTTTTTATCCTATGCGTGAGATTAAAGAGAGAGATGCTATAAAGCCAAGAAGTAGAGCAGAGAGGTAACGGATTTTGGAGTCACAAAGACTGTGACAACTCTGCAATTTATTAACTGTGTGAATTTGGGGAAATGACTTAACTTTTCAAAACCTGTTTGGTTCTTGTTAAAATTGAGATCAGTTCTAACCCATAGGATTGTTGAGAGGATTAAATAATATAGCTAAAATGAGTAACATGGGCGACACTTAATAAATCACATCTGCCTCAATTCCAAGGGTTAGCTCTGGTGGGAGTTGTGTTTTTTTGCCTTGCCTGGTGAATTGCAGCAGTAATTCTAACAGCAACTGAGAAAGTGGATGAGGACGACCCTAACCTCTGAATCGCCCCAAGGGAGAGTTAGCTAATGAAAAGCCACAAGACTGCATTATCTGCTGACTACCCTTTTCTGCTGAGGTACAAAATTACTTTTGCATAGATATCCAGTTTGCTAATTATCTTTTGAAAATCAAATAAGAGCTCTTTCTAAAGTCCTGATAGTGACCAAGAAAAATGTGTTAAACAAAGGCATCAGATTTTACCCCCCAAACCATGAAAAACTCATTTGGAAATAAAGTGAGTACTTAAATACAGAGTGTTTGGTATGACTCTGGAGTAGACAGAATATTTTCTTGATGGGGGTCCCCATCCTTTAAGATTTGGATTAAAAAAATTGAGAGATGACTCTGAAAAATAGGAAAACTCACTTCCTGAATTAATTTGGATCTTTGAAAGGAAACCAGTGACTGATTTCTTCTCTGTCTAGTCGCGTTTCAAATCATCTTTTTCTCCTTCACGAGGCTGTCCTCTATTCTTTTATGGGCATCTGTACTCATGGCTGTAGGAGCCAAGAGACCTGGGTGAGGATGCTCTGCCCTTTTCTGTAAAGGGCTCCTTCTAGGTTTGACTCATTAGTCCTAGAGGCTTTCGTCCACACAGCTGGTGATATCCACCTGCCTACGGGTGTACTTTCACTTTCCCGACTAGTGTGTGGGGAGAAATATTCAGGCCCTTACAGGGCTTTTCAGGAACCCTGTTCCCCTTACAGGTAGCTTTCTAACAGTGAGTCCTGGGGCCGTTTCTCAGACCTAGTCTTTTTATCTCCGTTGCCTTAGACCTCAAACAACCTTCTGTCTCTCCCCTTCTAAATGTTGCCACCTCTTCCTACTCTTGGATAAGTCACCAGATCTCTAATTTTTAGAGTTTTGCTACCAATCAGAATAGGAAATAGATATTAGCTAACAGAAACTATATGGGAAAGATGGAAAGTTTCTAGCATCTTACATAGTACGTACATTAGCCAGTGTCCAGAGCTAGCGTTGAGTTCTAAACCCTTTGCTTTCTATCCAGTGCTTTCGTTATTCCAGTAAAGCATTATCCAATTTCCACACAGAGAAATCCCTCTACCATGCTTACACTCATACATACACACACACACTCTTGCACTCACACACACTCTTACTCTCACAAACACAACTGTCACAAGCCCACTCTCTCATACACACACGGACTCACACACACACACTTTCACACACATACACGAAGAAGCAATCAAGACGAAATAGATGTTCCTGGCTCTTAGGAGTGTGCTTTTGTCTCTAAAATCTCCAGACTGGGCATCTCTGAACTTTTCATAGGGTGGGGGACACAGGCGTACTCAGCGCTGTGGAGGAGACAAGTTTCCTAGGACATCAGATTATTTGGAGGGACTTCATCCTGCTCATTCTTATACCCCGATCTCTTGCCATCATGCACACTCCACCATCAGGTTTGATTTTGAATCAAGCCGACTCCTTCTGGTGGTTCTTAAGCTGCCTAGCTTGGTGTCTCTGAGAGGTTTTTTTGCTTTTCTCCCACCTTCAAATGGCCAGAGGGCACTCAAAGCCACAGAGTGAACATGACATATCTTCCTGGTCCGTAAATTCTTTCTACTCTAAGGTAAGGAATTTAAAATCCTATCTTTATATTAAAATAAACACACGTCTATTGCGAACAGAAAGTCAAGTTCTTATATTAGGTTGAACCACATGCGATTGCTAATATTCAGCCATTTGGAGCCTATAAAAACGGCAATGGTATATAGTTTAACCTAATACATTTTAAAGGTAACAAATGTTTTTCTCTGGGCTTCATCCCCAGGCCCAGGAATAAAACTTCTCTTCCTACTGACGTTAGGGATCTTTCGAATAAAAATCTGAAAAGCAGTACTTTACACAGTTTAATTTATTCAATGATATTTGGAATGTTCAATGATATTGGGAGTAATTGGCTCTAACTCAGAAGTGGCTATCTTTCAAACTAATTAGCACAGGATTCTGAGAGCAGAGGGGAAATGACAGGTTTCACTTTTGAATTCTCTCAAAAGCATCAGCAATTGTAGTCTTTTAATCTCTCACCTCACACCACATTGTTCCCCTGATCTCTTTCACAGATTTTGATCATATAGATCTATTCAGCTTTGCTCGGTTTTTTCCCCCATTACCCAGAGCCTAGGAATTGATGAGACGTACATGAATTCCCATCATGTCCTGTGTGTCTCCAGGCGCTGCTCTCTCTATGCTTTCTCCTGTGAGTGAGGCAGAGAAAGGATGCATCTTTTCAGAGGACTGAGGGGAGAAGTGGTACTGGTGAAACCAAAACGTCTTTAGTAAAAGTTGATGGGGCAGACGGGAGGAAATCAAGAAAACTCTCGTGTATTATTAAATTCTGCTTCATTCATCTTGGCATGAACATTTTAGTCACGTGATCAGGAATCTGTTATTCCCCTCTCAATCTCTCTCTCTTTTTTTTTTTCCATGCATAAAATGTACAGATTTAACTGAATGAGATAACCTTTCCACGTTTGGCACTCTAAGATTCTACAACTTAAGAGCACTCATACATGTTAATAAAGCTAAGAACAATGTAAAAATACATCAATTGGGCTCACCATCAACAGGGGACATCATTTGTTGTTTTTGGTCTTGGGGCCAACACACTTTTTTCATATTCTACAGAGTATACGCTTTATATGTCTAGGTTTCAAGATGTTTTGCAAAGGTTATTAATCCATAATATCCAATAAATGCAAAAGCAAGGAAAATGTTGAAAGTATGAATAAGAAGATACACACAATGATTATATAAACAAGCGAGGGTATATTTAAAAATTGTAAGTGGCATGATTCTCTAGACTGCAGGAAAATTTCTGAAGACAAAGCTATTCATGAAGCAGGTGCAAGGATCTGTCTATACCTTTGCAATCAGCAGTAATCATTAAGAGCAAAAGACAAGTGACTGATGGGCTGGAATACCATTGGAGTGGGTGATGCTAGCACTGGGAGCAATCAGTTCATTCAGAACAGAGAAGGCCATGAGTTTGTTAAAGAATCTGAAGGCAGAACACGATAACCTTGCTGATGATACTCGTCATGAGCTATGAATAGTTTGTGGGTTTAAGGATCTCAGTAAAGAAGGAGTGAGTGTAGGCCAGTAACTACTACCGGGGTCCTCATAATGCTTAGAGGAATTATCAAGGAGGTAGGTGACCTGACTCAACAGGTTTACAGCCTATGAAATAAATTGGTTATTTTGGGAATAGATGTTGAAGGAAAGGCATATCTGTAAGGAGAAGAAGTGAATACTTGGTTTCAAAGCTTTGAAGGTCACATTCCCAATTCTATGTGGTGGGAATGAGGATGTGGACAACAAGCTTAAAGCCCTCTGTATTTGTTAAGGTAGGACTCATTCTCATCGGCTTAACACAATAAAGGCATATTTCTCATTCATGAAAGAATTCAATGTGGGGATGCTTGTAGGGTGACATTTCACGTGCAGGGAGCCAGGAACTCTGTATCTGGGGCTGGGTTCTCTTTCAGGTCCAAGAGCCTCTCCATTCAGCTAACAGAGAAAGGGGATCTGGGGAAGGCACACCCACCTCTTAACCATCCACTGAGAAAGGATATACATCACTGCCTCGCACTTCTTATGGGCAAGAACTAGCCAGATGGCTCCTACTCCAGATGCATGGAGAAGCAGGAAACAGAATCTCAGGCTGAGCATCACTTCCGGGCAACAACTGTACTCAATGAAGGAGTCTTTAGGGCTCAGTTATCTGGCTCTGCTACACCTTCTGATTCAGTTATGAACAGAAGGATCTACAACTAACTTTTCAGAACTGAACCTATTTGCATATAGAGAAATAGAGAAACTTCTGGGCTAGGTACTCAAAAATAGTAGCTATGACTTAGAGCACTGAGTGACTATAAAATGAATGCATAAAAGCAATTTTTAAAAGAATAAACCACAATTTAAAGAAAAAAGAGGTGTTCTATTTTAATGTAAGTGTGTTAAAATCTAGCTTGGGTAATGCACTTGTGTGTGTGTGTGTGTGTTGTATGCCCAGTATCTCTTCCTTTGAGAAAGGACTCTATCCTCATTCTGTAAATCTCTTACTCAATTCTTGCAATTAAAGGAGGTGGGGGAAGGACTGACCAGAGTCTCCTTCCTACTTCAGGGATTGCATACAACCCAGTAGGCCAGTCAAGCAGCTTCATCCCCTTGGCCGCAGTGAGTTTTGAGGGATAAGCAGGTGACCCAAACTGGGTCAATCAGAGCTCACCAGAGTGCCTTCCTCCAGAGGCTCTTTCTCCAGGGCAATCATCTCTAAAACCCACATAAACCTGGAGCTAACAGCCATTTTATCACTACAGGCAGATGGACTAAGAATGAAGGCTATTGGGGAGCTCATGAGATTATTTGAATGTCCAAACGATCACGACCAAAGTCCACTTCTTGAACTTTCTAGTTATATGAGCCAATAAATTTCTCCATTTACACTTTTTTTCTTTGCTTAATTTGATTTGAGTGATTTCTGATAATAAAACCTTCAAAATTACAAAGGTCCCAACTATGACACTTGGTTTGGATTTTTCATATCTTTTCATCACGTCACTGTTCTGATCTAAAACCTTTAATGGGATCATTAATTGCCCACAAAACCAAATTAAAGCTCTTCTGCTTTACTTTCAGAAGCTTTCACAAAAGGAGTTCACCTTTCGAATCCAAGAACGTAAACCTCAGAATGCCCGAGCACTTATTTCTTATATTGACATCTGGTTTGAGTCCATTTCTATCTCAACCTCTAAAATTTCACATATGTTAGCACAGTTCTCACGGATATTATTACTGTTTTGAGGGTAGGGTACCAAGTATCACAGACGATGGGAGTCAACATTACCATCCACACCCCACCCCTTGCATGGTACAGAACCCAGAAAACACTCAGCAAAACTTGTTGAATTACGTTTCCACAGCGATATGGCTGTGAGAAGCAGACTCTTAATTTTGAACAGTCCGCATTGTCTTCCTTCTGAGAGGAGAAAAACTATCTAAGCAGACAATTTGGGTAGTGAATTTACAGCTTGAAAAAGGTGCTGAATTGACCAAAAGCCCTCTTGGAGGCCAGCATTAAGGTCACCTTTTTCTTTCCTTCATTTTCAACACAGTTATAGCTCAGGCGGCAATTCAGAGAGGGTTTCCCAGTAACTGATCTAAGTGTTAGTCTCTTTTAAATGTGAAAAAAGAAATCAAGCTCTTCACAGATCAGCTATCCTGAAGCTGTTAACTACGTCTGCTTCATTATTCCTGATGCACGATAGTGTATAGTATTTGCTGAATGAATAAATGATTCCTGCCTTCCCTTGGGTTCTTTCCTCGACCCCAGACCTCATTAATTCTTGAGCAATATTAGGAAAATGTAAAATGAAGGTGTAACAATTCCTTTTAAGTACTTTTATGGTTTTCACTTATATTCCTTCTTCTCACATGCAGTCCATAAAAACTTTGAAGCTAAGAGGAAAGAATTATTTCCATTTTGCAGAGGAAGAAACTGAGGTTCAGAGAGGCCAGGAGGCCTAAAAGTCATACAGCTGGCAAACAACAGACCCAAGATGTCTGGCCTCCTAACGCAGCCATATCACTTCCCACTCAGTACCCTACCCGCTAGGCCATCATATGCACTGGGAGGCAACCAGAAGGCAGCCAAGGGGGATGGTCCAGATCAGAGACATGGACTGAGGCAGACAGAGGGGAATGTCCAGGCATGCTGCTTACTACCACGTGGCCTTGGACAAGTTACACGATGAATTCAAGCCCCGGTTTCCTACTCTCAAAATGGGAATAATCCTGCAACCGCCTAAGAAGATTGTGAGGATTGAATGGACCACAGTATCTGAGACTTGATAGGTGCTCAGAAAATACTAGCTATTAAGGACAAAGTTGTCGGGGAAATAAGGAGCTTACCAGGTGCAAGGAATGGTTCCTACAGGTCTGAAAACTGGGCTTCAATTTCCATTTAAATAGACTAGTTACCTCATCTATTTAATGTACTGTGAAGGCCTGCCACTGTGGGAAATGCTCCCTCCTTGGAGAACATCAAGAAGAGATTGCTGGCATTCCTCCCCCAGCAACCTGAGTTTATCATTGAAATATTATACCTGGGTGAACATGCGAGGGAACTCAGCTGAGTAAACTCAAACTGAAGTCTCCCAAGGAGGGGACTGGCAGGATTATGATCCTGGAGTAGGGGGGCTGGATCTCCACTAGATCTCCATTAGATCCCCATTCCTCCTGAGATTTCCTAGTCCCAAAGAAATTTCTTGCTGGAGCACCTGTTGCACTCTCCCCACATGACAACGCTTTCTTTAACAATCAGGGCACACCTGCAGCTTTACCCACCCAGCTTTGTGGTGTGGTCAAGCCCTGGAAGACACAGATGCCTCACCCTGCTGACACAGACCGAGGCACCCCACAGGTGGCCAACTGGAGCCTGACCCATCTGGAAGTGACTTTCGACTTTTCATCCTTTTCAAGTTCCAATCCCAAGTGAGGAAGGCTTCTTTTCTATCTGCCGTGGACTTGCCTTAGGTACTTTTCTGAGCCCTTGCCTCTGCCTTGGTGACTGTCTCTAAGTCTGCCCCTCTTTTTAGGGGAGACTCTGCTCTTCATCCAAAGGGATGTGACCTTATCCTGAGGATAGAGTGAATCACAATAAACTAAACCTTGTTACAATACATTAACACCCGCTCTTGGAGGAGAAATTTTATTTAACAAAGACCATTAGTGAGCTAACACAATTACCATTTATCTTCTCCTTCTCCAAGATGCTCCACATCTATCTCTCCACACTTGCTCTTCTGAAATAAACACAGACACCTCCTAGACACACACCTACACTGGTTTCTCACGTGCTGTGGAGGGTTGAACCCTGCCCTCCAAAACGTGATCTAAATCTAAAGCATTAAGTAATTGTGAAGTAATATTGGGTTCTAAGCCTTAGACACTTTCTAGATTCCCCCCACTTGGAAATAATAGAAGAACATTACTACAAGACAAATATTCAGCCATGCACCAAGGAAGCTGAACTCTGATCCCCCTTGAGCGTTCCACACATCTGTGAACATCCACTCCTCGGTGATGTCCATTTATTTAATACCTCTGATCGATAACCTCATTTCTCCCCAGTCTCCCTTTTACTGGCCTGTTTGATAGATTTAATTAAAGCAATGCACTTTATGAGGATGTGTAACCAGGCACTTGATAATGTCACTTCCTGGTTTCAGTTCCAACTTTCCCTTCATAAAGTGGAAAGTAGGAGGGACAATTTACTTCTGCTCAATTCACAGCGATGTGAAGCTGAATGAACACTTGTTTGGAAAGTGTCTGGAATCCTCTAATTCCTATAATTAACTTTTTAAAATGTTACATTAACCTCAAAGCCAGGCACGTTGTTTGGAGTGCTATAAAACCACCAATTTTGGCACCAAACTTATGGCTGGTTATTTCTTTAGTAGAAAACATGAATTCCTATTAGGCAAAAAGACGAGTTTAAAGCAGGAAGGGAGGCTGGCAGAAGAGTGAGGCACGGGCCACATCTATTTAACAGTGACTTGCTAAACCAATAGCTATTCCTTGAAATGAAGGAGGGGCTTGGGGCACGGAAACAAGAGGGCTGAGGGGAATTGTAATGAATGGAGTATACAAAGCACACAAATGTGACATCTTTCTCAGAGATAGTTAAACTGAAACAACCACAATAAAAGCATAGTCTCCTTTCTCAGGGACGGTAAAACTCAGTTTTGAAGAGTCAATAGTATCCTAGCGTCTGAAAGAAAATGGCATTGATTTGCGTAGGAAGGTTTCCTGTGTGACTTTGGAGGAGTCTCTTGACCTCCCTGTTTCATCTGCAAACGTTTTAATATCTTTGGAATGAGTACTTGAACAAGCACTGAGTAAGCACTGGCTAACAAAAGAAGTTTTGATGAATGCTCTATATTTTCAGCCCAACTGAACCACTCAATGTTTCTATAGACATCACGCATTCTACTGACTCCACACTTTCGCTTGTGCCACTTCTTCCACCAGGAATGCCATCCTCCTGTTTTCCTTGTTCTAATTTTACCCATTCTCCAAAGACAAGGTCAACTGTCTTTTGTGTTTTCAGCTTTTCCTGATCTTTTTACCCAGAAGCACTGTTTCTTTTCCAAACCCTCGGCTCTTGTTCTCTACCTCTATTATGGATTTGTAAGGCTTCATATTTTTATGTATTTATTTAAGTAAATGATGTATGCCCTTCCTTTAGAGGGCAGGGACTATGCATTATTTATCTCAGAACTTGGCATGTGATAAGCACTTAATAAATGTTCATTGGGTAGATTGTGTGATGGTCAGCTTTATACGTCAACCTGGCCAGGCAATAGTACCTCGTTATTTAATGAAACAGTCATCTAGGTGTTGCTGAGAGAGTATTTTGTAGATATACTTAACATCTATAATCAGTTGACTTTAAGTAAAGGAGATTACCCCCAATAATGCAGTTAATTGAAAGATCTTAAGAACAAAACATGGAATTTTCCAGAAGAAATTCGACCTCAAGACTGTAGCATCAACTCCTGCTTGAGTTTCCAGTCTGCCAGTCTGCCCTAAAGATTTTGGACTTGCCTGCTCTACAGATTTGGGGCTTGTCAGCCCTCACAATAGGATGAGCCAACTCCTTGAAATGAATCTCTTTATATATGTGTACACTATTGGTTCTGTTTCTCTGGAGAACCCTGATTGACAGAGATGGAGAGGTTAATTGTAACACAATATGTCCAGTTTATCATTTAGATTCAGTGATGTACTTGAACTATAAGCTGCAGGAGAACACGAATTTTTGCCTTGTTCACTGCTGTATCCCCAGTGCCTAGAACAGTGCCTGACACATAAACAGAAGTTCAATAAATATTTGTTGAATGATTGAAGGAATAAAAAATACAGCCTTATGGACACTAGCTCTTTTGGCTACTTACCAGGTTTGAACTTGCCCTCACATGCTTTGGCTCTTGTGTCACCACGTGTGGCAAAAAATGTCCCAGCCCTGCCTGCGTGTGTGTTCTGTGTGGTCCCATAGGCAAGTCACTTCCATTCTCTGCACCTCATCGCCTTCATCTGTAGGATTAAGATTTTGATCTGGTAGAATTCTGAACCCCCTCCTACCCTTCTTTGACAGCTATGGGTTGTGTGCATGGCTATAATATCCATAATCTTGCCTCTATTTTTATCATCATACACACTTGAAAATTATTTATTGCATGACGATTGTAATTTCTTTCATTACTAATCACGCTATCATCAATTACTACCTGAGATTTATAAAGTTGCTCTTTTCCAAAGTACTTAAAGAAAGCTTCAGCCTAGATTTCTAGGACCAGACTTCTTCCATATCTCGGTTGTAAAGTCGTAAAAAGACTCCTTAAGGCTTTTTGCCAGAACCGCAATTCCTTGACCCCAAGTGCTTTATAAGCTGACTGTAAAGGCCCAGATATACACTCATCCTGCACCAGGGCTTCAGAACATCAAAACCTTGCATCTAATTTTAGGGCCAGGAAATGATTTTATAAGTGTGTTGCAGCCTCTTGTAAATGCTTCCTGGGGTACTTTCTTTGTTTCCTCTCATCCTGTGGGGAGGAGGATTTCTGGAGTCTGAACACACCTGCTGGGCCCCGGCTGGGCCCTAAGAACCCAGAGGCCATAGATCCATGCCCCAGGGCCAAGCTGCTGAGTGAATTTCAGCAGCAGGCTTTGCTTTTTCCGCCACCAGCAGAGAATAAGAGGCTATTAGCCACGAGATGCCAAGGAGGGGGTCTTAATGCACTCACAGATTCCCCTCTCTTGATTTCAGGGTAATTCTTTTAGAGCTGAAATTCTAAAACAAAAATTCTTAGGATGTCCTACTATGGAATGTCAAGCTGTGCAAGGCCAGACTGGAGAAAATAAACAAATAAACAAAATGTGTTAAGAAACTGTACCGAGCACAAGATTGCTTTATTTGTCTTTTCGTGTCAGCGTTACAGTCTCAGAATGCCATGCCTGGATGACACATTATTCTATCCATTTACACTTGAGGAAAAGGAGTTTCAGAGGAGAGGATTTTCTCTGATTGTGGAACTCACTAATGGCAAAAGCCAGACTAGAAGCAATCTCCTGACTTCCAGCCCACTGCTTTGATCTGAATTTATTTATTCGTAATGTATATCTATATGCACCCTCCTCCCCACCCCCCAAAAACATTCTGAGGCAAATGACAATAAAGTGCACATATTCATGTCCCCAGGGGAGTTTAAACAGACTTGAATCATCAGAAATTGAATAGAGTAAGGGGGCTGTGGGCTTTTTTCTTTTCTTTCTTTCCTCCTTTCTTTTCTATATTTCTTTCCTTCCTATTTTTTTTCTTTTGTTTTCCCACTAGACTATGTAGAAACATTGGGGAATTTAAAAGGTTTGAGGATTTTTTTTTTCCCGCTTAGAAACTACTAACAGAGAAAGCAGAATTAGCAGGCATGGTCCAGAAAGCATATTTCTAGTTGTGTGTGATAATGTTGTCAGAGCTGACGAAACGTCAGCATTTTCCTCAAATGCCCTCTCTCTAGGTTTTGCAACTTGGAATTCAAAATGAGCTTTGGACCACAACTCAACACACCAGGTCTCGGAGCAGGGGAAACAACTCCTTCTATTCATGCACTGCGCTGAGAATAGTTGGGGGGGAAATAGGCCATTTTTCCAAATAACCTTGTTACACTGCAGGGTTTAGAGGATCATATTTTGACAAGCTTTGGAAAATAAAATGGGCATCACTCCCATTTCCTGGTCAGTTTTATAGGCCTGCCCAGAGAGCCAGCTTCTCTCATTATAAAATGAGTGTGTAAAGAAATGTATTAAAGAAAATATCTTTCTTTTGTTTTTCTTGAGAGCTTCTCTGAATGCGGATTTGGGTGTGAGACGTGTGTGATGTCTGTGGCACATTTCTATACCACAGAACTTCTTAGTATGGGGTGGAATGAAATAGACTGCTAGAATTGGACAGGAGGAAAGTCAGAAACAATGACATATGTATATATTTTAAGCCTAGAAAAAAGACACAATCCTTGATCTTGAGCCCTTATGTGAAAATGGATATAAAACACCTTGTGTTTAGAGTGCAGAACATAGTTCTGTTGTGAGGTGGATCTTTGTAGAAACTAGTTCTCAGCTATTACATTAACTGACAAAGAATCATGGAGTCGGAGCTGCTCAGAGCTGAAAGGCAGCTCAGGGGTCACAGTCTAAGCTCCTTACAAACTCAGGAACCTCCTCTAGCGTGACCCTGACAGATGGGTAACACGGCTCTGAACACCTCCCATGATGAGGAGTTTACTAATTCATAAGGCAGCATATTCTGTGCAGAGTGGCTCTCATTGTTAGAAAACGCTTCTGTATCCCGAGCCGAAGGCTGTATTTCTGTAACAGCCATCGACCTCTCCTGGTTCCATCCTCTACAGCAACCCAGAAAAAACATAAATTAATTACCCCTGTGACAGCCCTTTATTTAAGTGCTCATGGCAAGACAGACCAAACATCTCCACCCTTCACTGACAAGGTGTTGCGTTCCACCCTTGGCACGTAACCCAGCACCCAAGGTAATACAAGACAGGACATGAATTGGTGTAGAGCTGGCCTTTTGGCAAGTTCAAGGGCTAGAAGGGGATGGACAGTGTCAAGAGACTGGTAAGAGAGGCCCCACAGTTCCCTAGAATAGTTGATGAGGTTATGGTATTCATATACGAAGAGGATTTCCAGGGCAATTAATCAGTTGCTTTTTCTTGCCTGATGTGTAGAGGTCAAGTAGACTGGGTGTCCCTAAAAGAAAGAGAATTGGGCAATTTGGAGTTAATTTTTTAAAAGTTATTTTGTTATTAAATTTATCAAGCAAATGCCCTGAGCTCAGATTTTAAGGCAGAGAGAAGAGGAACAAAAGGCTTTGTTCGCCATGATGGATTGAGCTTTGGGATCAGACTGTACATGTGAAATGCTAGGTGAAGTGAAAAGCTCTCTAAAACGTAAGAGATCGTTGGTGTTTTTCTGGATTCTCAATGATTGCTAACAATAGAGTCAAGGAGGTTTGATAGAAAGAACCTGGGTCCTAAATCAAACGACCTGAATTTGGGGCCGGAGCCAGCCACCTGGTTCATTCCTTTACTCTTTCATTTATCAAACATTTCTTGAACACCTCCCATATGCCAGACCCAGAGATAGGCACTGGGGACACATCTGTGATCAAGATGGATGAGTCTCTGTCCACACGGAGCATACATTTTTGTGAGGAAGACAGTTATCAGTTATCAGGCAGCTACAAAGATGTATGAGAAGAGCAATGATGGCGTCAAAAGGTGAGGAGAGTCTATAAGAAACCTACACCACCGAGACGTGGGTATGCAAGAGAGTGAAGGAGCTTCAGGAAAAGCCATTTGCAGGAAGTGACATCTAAATAGAGAGCTGAAGGATGACAATGACTAGCTGGGGAGCTCACAGAAATCACCACCTCACTGAGTCCCCGTTTCTTCTCTCTCAAATTGGAACGCTCATAACAGTCCTGACTGACCTGCATTAGGGGGAGGCTGTGAGGATCCATAAGCAGATTTTGGTGGTAAACGCTTTGCTGAACTGGTAAGTGCTCTATCAATGTAAGGAATGACAATTGTTAGCAATTATCAGATATTGTTATCGCTGTTCCCGGAGTCCATTTTCCTCTTTCCACACGTACAGATTTGGCTTCCCTGAGTACAGCAGGGGCAGAGAATAAAAGGACAGATTTGGGTGGAGAGATTTACATTGTACAGTTTCTTCACAACTAGAGGTTATTAGGGTTATTAATAACCTCATAACTAATAACCTAACAACCTCAGGGTTATTAGGGCACAGGGTTGAAGGAGAGGGTGGAGCAAGGCCCCTGAACTGTGGGAATGCGTCAGAGGGGATGGGCCTTACTTGGGGTTCACCTTGTTAGAACTGAATAGACTGAGTGAAGAGGGTTATCTACACTGTTCTGGGGACCTCACTAACAGTTCAGTGGCCTAATCTCACCGGAGATGAAATTGCCCAGCATGCCCCAAGCAGGGTTGTGTGCCCCTGAATGACTTTATGAGATACCAAGGAAATTCAGCTCTAGTCCCGATGGCGGGAGAAAAAGCAGTAGCCAAGTAATTCCAAATATCAGCAATTCCTGGTTTATTGAGATTTAACTTTCAAGTGCGATGGGTGCATTTTGTCCAAGGGCTGCTCTCCTCTTTGTGTTTTATTATGATTCTGGTCAAATTGCACGGCATTTTCCATGCCCCCTCTGGTGGTCTGAAACCCAATAAATATTTGCGAAAGTTGAAGTTAGTATGAAAAATAGAAACAGCACGGTCTTTACTATTTACACAAGTTTCCTTTCTCTTTCTGTGTCTCAGTTCTTCTATCTGCAAAATGAAGGTGGTGGACAGATTTATCCCCCAAGATCTCTTCCACCACCAACATTCCACATGTCTATGATGTTTGTTTCTCTTTTCTCCTGCCTATATTTTCAAATTATAACAAGCTTGGGGCACTTTCATTTGTTAGAATTTTATGGAAAATCCAGCTGCCCAAGAAGGCCAGATCTGTAGCCTGGGCTGCTATTTAAATCTCTGTCAGACCAGAGAATCTTTGTTTAAAATTATATTTTGTTAATCCATCATGTGGATGTGGAGCTTGCTATTTTTAATGCACGCTCTGCACAGCCCAGTTATTCATGGCTGAGGGTTTGCCACAGAACTTTAGAGCTGGATTTAAAAACAAACAGCTCCAGAGATGCAAGAAGAGGGCTCCTTTCACAAGCTAATAAAATTCGCAAGTGAGAAAGTGGAGGGGCAAGTTCTGTCTCTAAGTGGGCCACCAGTTTGGACAGGCAGCGAGTTTCTTTGGTCTGTTTGATGCTGCAGGAGCAAGCGAAGAAACAGCCTACCTCAGTGCTTAGTTAGATGGTAGACTCCATTCCCCTTTCCTGAGTCATTTGTCAAAACTCTAGAAATACACACTTTTATTCTAAGACTGAGACAATCTTTAATATCTTCTAATAATTATTTTTTCTTTCTTTCTCTTCATTTTATTGTCCATCTCCCTTCCTTCTCTTAGGCCATATAACATACACGGTGGGGGGGTGGAGGGGGGAAGGCATGAAAATAGAAGCATTTAATTAAACTCAAGAAGAAATACCTACACTTATAACAACACTTAAGTGATTGTCGGGAAACCACAAATGGCTTACATTGAGATATTTGATTGTAGCAAAAATCACCTAGATGCTGACTTCCTTGACTTTGAGAGATGGTATTAATTAATTCATTCAAACATATTAATTAAGGTCATAAGATGGGCCAGGAACTGTATTAAATGCAGTGTTTACAAAGGCGAAGAGACACAGCACTTGCCCTGGAGCCACTCATTGTCTATTAGGGCCCAGAGGTTAAAAAAGTCTCCCAAGAGACCAATTCAGGAAATAAGGTTCCTGATCCTCTTTCCCTATTTTGCCAATTTGACAGGAGATATTAATACCATCTTATCAGAGTTCTATAAGAGCATATAAAAGGTATTTCATTTACTATTCAGGACATTCACTAAATACTGAAGGTCAATGATTCATAGAATTCTGATCTGGCTGATGGAAGGTGGAACAGACAACGTAGAAAAACAGAGAGACTATTCATCGACTCACTGAGAACACCCAAGGCCCAGGCTACGGCACAATGAGAACAATTCCCGCTCATCTGTTTTCTCTCTATGAATATAAGCATCACAGGCAAAGATAGAAACAAGGGAGGAACAATGCCTCCTTCAAGCCATCTTGACCTTTCTGCCTCAATTATTTCAAACTGTTTTGTGTAGATTGGAGTCTGTTGCTTGCACGGGTGAACTAGGACCACTCCGAGCCATGGAACGACCGTGCCTCAGTCGGCTCCCTCACAGATACCTGCCATTGATCAGGAGAGAAGCACTGACAGATGGGAGCAGATCGATTTGTGTTGGAGTTCCGATGACTTGCATGGCTTACACCACTGTCCAAGTAACGGTAATCCCCTCTCAGACGAGAAGTCAGGGCAGCCTAGCAGACTTGCAAAAGCCAGAGGTTTAAGTGGCAACCTCATCAGTTCACCAGCATTTATCTGGGCGTGTATCTCCCTTCTTTAATACAGACTGGGTGAGAAAACTTGTTTCAAAGAGAAGGAAACCAAAAGCAAAAGAAATTAACTGGCTATGCCAAAGGTCTTCTTCAGTCATTACTTGATTCAATAAACATTGAAGACCTTTGTGCAGGCCTAAATGCTGCGGGAAATATGAAGATGAATAAGACGTAGCCCTTCTCCTAAAGAATCTCATAGCTTGAAACTTGCATTAATAATGACAAAGCCACATCAAAATTCATCAGTGTCACACGAAAGTTTCTGCAAGGATGCAGTGTAGGTTCTAAGGAGGGAGACACTGCCACCAGCTTGGGGAAGTGTCTTAGGGAAGGCGTTCAGGAAAAGGCAGGTATGAAATTGGCTTTGGTCTGAAGTTGGGAAGGGAGTAAGGAGGAGAGAAACTGCAGGGGGATGTCAGTGGCCAGATCTGTGTTTTGTGAAGATCACTGTGGCAATGATGTGGAGAACAGGTTGGAGAAGGGAAAGAATGACGTTTATAACAACAGCAATAGTAGCAGCGAACATTTAATTAAGTACTCATTATGCCAGGCATCCACTAAGTGCTTGACCCACTTTATCTCATGTAATCCTTAAAACAACCTAGGAGACGGGAGTTATCATCATCTCCATTTTGTAGGGAAAAGCATGGCAGAGCCTAGACTAACAAAAGAGTTTGTATCCTTGGCTATGAGAAGCCAGGTAAGAAAACGAAAAGGTCCTTCTCAAACAGGGACGGTGGGATAGGAAAGACTTGGATTTTGGAGAATGAGAGATGAAGGCAAACTTTGTTTCTAAGAATAGGCCTCCTAAGTGTTTGAGCCAAAAACTTCATAAACACAAAAACACCTCTGAGATCCTATTCTGTCTAAAGGCCCACGACTTAGATGGAAGGTACCTTGTCAAGTAAGTCTAACTCCTGTGTAGGAACCGTGTCCTTTGTCTTATCACTGTCTACCCAGATTCTGGCACTCTGCCCGGCAAATAGTGCGTGCTCAAACTGTTGTTGAATGAGAGAATTTTCACCTTGTCATTCAACATTCACTGGAACCTGGGGCAATGCATTCCGTTTCCCCTCCCCCACACCCACACTTCAGTTTCCCTATCTTTACATTAGAGCAGGCTGGAGCTCATTAACTCATTATATATTAAGGTGAATATGCCATTACACAGGAAAATTACCTAGGGCAAAGGTAGGGAGAGTTTAGTGGCTAAGGGGAGTGTCTCTACCGGCCCGGGGTGGGCACTCGTTTTTTTTTTTTTTTTGATACGCTCAGTCTTATCGTTTGGCAATCTATGCAGAAAAGGGCAGAAGACTAGTTTCAAATTCCTTAAGGCAGGTTCCTTCACCATCTAAAGGCACTGGAGTTCTTGATACGGAAATGCTCCCATAGAGATGTCTTCGTCCAGGACACCGCCCTTAAAATCAGACAGAGGAAGACTCCCTTCTCCTTGAAGGTGCTTGACAAGCCTTGTCCCCAAAGCGGGTGGAGGTAGAGAAAGAATGCGCCCACACCTCGCACGTCTGCCCGAGTACAGACTGGCAAGCGGCAGAGGCGCGCAGACCTCTTGTCATTTTTTCATTTTTCTTTCCACTGGGTGCGCTGTCCCTTTAAATGGGGACGCTGGTGCTGGCTCCGTAACACGGGAGCCGGCAGCTTGTTGATTTCAGAGCTGGTGAATTTCACATTGTTTCCACTTCACTTTCCTCGCCAGGGGGGAGGCTCCGGTTGGCGCTACGACCGCTGTCGCCGCTGTCAGCGAGGGCCAGGGGAGGGCAAGGACCTGCAGCATCGGGACCGGCGTGGGGGCGCAGGCGAGGGTGTCGGGGCCATACACGCACCCTCGCTGCAGTCCAGCTCCTCCCGAAGCCGGGACGCCCGGAGCCGGGACCGCCCGCCTAGACGCCAGCCCGCCCACGGCCCGGGGCCACAGCCAGGGAACCGGCGAGGGGAGGAGGCCCAGGGGGGCGGGGTGGGGGGCGGGGGTGGGTGCTGCCGCCGCCGCGGAGCTGCTACTCGGCGCGTTTTGCATGAAGATGGCGGCTCCCACCGCCAGCAAGGCAGCCTCCCTGGGCTGTAACAACAAGCCTACGTTCCCGGAGCTGGATTTCAGGTCGGGAGCTCGGGTGGAGGAATTGAACAAACTCATCCAAGAATTCACGAAGCACGACCAGCGGGAATACGACGACCAGAGAGCGCTGGAGATTCACACAGCCAAGGATTTCATCTTTTCCATGCTGGGTAAGGAGGAAAAAGGGGGAGGTGTGTGAGTGATGGGAAGCGGGGTAAGAACCCATTCCCCCTTCTCGCGCTCTCTTTCCTTCTTGGTTTTTTTCCTGGAGCCGGGTGCCTGGGGCATAACTCATCTCTGTTCCGCCTCTTCCCTTCTTTCTCCGCCGCAAGCTGAGCTGCCTTCCCTCCTCTCCTTACTACTACTTTGCGCCGGGTCCCCTTTTTTCCCCCCGATGGCTGGCTCTTTTGTTAATTTCTCATCGGTCGGGGGCTGGTAGGTAGGTGAAGTGTTCGTAGTGAAACGTCTCACGGTTGGGGGACGTCCTTGGAAGCAGCTCGGTCCAGGTGAGACCCTTTCAATTCAGGATGTCTCCGGAGGCACGGAGCTGCGCCTTCCCAACGCCGAGTCTCGGGTCCTCTCCTGAGCTCGGGGCGCGGAGACAGCTTGGGGCTCTGGCTCCGCGCCCGAGCGACAAGTTGCTTCTCTAGTCTTGCGGCGCGGCGCTGTCACGCCGAGCCCCCGGTGGCCAAACTTGTTGGGTGTTCCCTAGTAACCCGCTAAAGTAGGCTGGGCGCCCGGTGTTCCTGCAACTTTGATTTGCAAATCCACTTCCCTTTGAAGCGTTCGGAAGCATTTCCGGTGCTTCTCTAGGGTTCTTGCTGAGCTCGGAATTCCTAATTCCCAGCTCGAAAATGACCAGGCTCAGAGCTCAGATCCCAAGGAGCGCCAGCCGCCTCCTCTTTGTGTGTCGTCCACGCGCTGGCCGAGAGAGGTGCCCTGAGTTTCGAAGCTGGGAGACGTCGGGGGATAGAAAATATGACGCCCACTCTCACCCCCAGCCCAGCACCTACAGGTCTTTAGACAGATTGTTGAATGATGTGGAAAGGAAAATAATTGAGTCAGGGAGACCGAACCCGTCCTTAGCTGTCCTGTCGTTCGGATTATTGCAACTGAGATGTAGTACGACTGTCCGCTGCTGGGAGCCTCCAACATCGATTGCGGCTGCACCAGCGCAACCCTGGCCGGCGTGCGGTACGTGGCCTGGCCGGTCACATTCCGCAGAACCGGGACTCCAGTGTGGCGCTGCCCCAAGGCATGTCTCTGTGCGCTCTACACACACATCCTCAGCCCATTTTCCAGGTAGTGGAGAATTTGATTGCAAAAGGTTTTTGAGCTTTTGCTTTCCTCCTGCCGTCTCCTTGGATTTCAGCCGGCTGTCTGTTGTTGCTGGGTCTATCGGAGAGTACCTTCTACCCTCTCAGATTTGTTCCTCCCCACAGCCCGTGTGGGGGTAATACAAACTGAATGTGTGGTCGCCGGTAGTCGTAACGCTTTGGGAAGTTGCATGAAGCGTGTTAAAACTTGGGGCTGCATTTTACTTTATGCTCCACGATCTCCCAGTGTATCCTAGATTGTGTGTGGGATTGAAAAGCTCTCTTTGAGATATGTGACCATTACTACTGAGATGGATTAAATGTGTGTTGTTGTTAACTCCCTAACCTGGTTGGGAAGCTCACAAGCTTACAAAGCTTCCAGATCTGAAAACCAGCTCAGTGATTGTCAGGAGAGTGGGGACACACAGGGAAGGGTCAGGGTAGTTATTTAAGTTGCTTAATCATGGCCTTCCTTATTGACATAAATAATGGAATTCTGCCATTGTAGTGTTACAGCCCCCACATCGATTCCAATGTCTCCTGCCCTGATCTTTCACTAGGAAAATGTACTAGGTCACCATCAGTCAGGATAGTCATGGGACAGAAAGTGGGAGGATATGGGGAGGGGTAGGTTTAAATGCCCAGTTCTTTAGGAACTTCTGTGACAACCCCACAGCTGATACACTGATTTAGCAAAGCTGTTACCCAAATATGAAGGGTGAATTATTCCAGGGTGCTTAATTTACACACGTGTTTAATGTCATATGTGGCATTGTGTTGAGAGTAAACTACATCATCTTCCATTCCTTTTACCCAGTTGACCTTGCAAGAGAAGTCTTTCTTGCCCCCTGGGAATTTGGTATTTCCACCTGCGGGAGAGAAAATTCAGGAGAGTGTCATGTAAGCCTTTTGCCCCTCTGGACCCTCCAAGGCAGATGGCGAGATGAGCTTGCCTGTGTGTGGTGCTGCATTCATTTGTGTGTCCCTTGCTTTTCTTTAATGAGGTGCTGGCTGCTCTAGACAAGTGAAGGTTTGGTGACTGCAAGAGTCCCCATGTGGATTTACTTTTTCTAAAGCGGATTTTCGCTTGGTTTAAAAAACAGAATCTCTTTTTGTGCACTTTGTTTCACTTGCCACACAGCCTTGAGTCTTTCATGAATATGCGAATGAGGTGTCTTAATGACCCTCAGCTTGTTAAGGTGGCACCAGGCCCTTATTTGTGGGACTTGTTGGGGGCAAGTCCTCTTGGCTTTGTTTTGCCTGTGTCTGAGCTGTACCTAAGAGTGTCAGCAGCTTAAAAATGTTATCCCCTCACCCAGAATGAGGTGGCAGAGGAGTTTGGTGCAAGCCTTTTTCATGGAGCTGTGGATAACACCACCCCTGTTTTCAGACAGGGCAGCTGCCACTCTCTCTCTCTAAGGTTATTAGCTTGGATGGAAGCCCCCCAGCTTCCCAGACCCTTTTTGTTTTGTCTAGTTTGGAGGCAGCTTTACCCAGAAGAGCAAAGTGATGGTAGACAGTTGTTATAATCAGTGGCCTGTCAGCACGAAGAAACTCCACTATCATATCAAAGTAGGGCTCTGTCTAGGCTGTGGGCTTGATGTAAGCAGGCTGGTGGTCACTGTGGTCATCCCCGTGGTCTCCATGGTCTGTCCTGACATTCTCTGCTTGTACAGAGATTCTGATTCCTTTGGAGGCAGGTGTTAGCTGGAATCTACATTCGCTCCATATTTCTTTACACCTTGCTCTTTTAGGAGAATGATTGCTATTATTATCTAGTTAATATCTGAGAACCCAGATTGTGTGAGAGGCTGGCAGTGCATAATAAACACTATTTATCAAAAGTCAGGGAAATTGCCAGAGTTCATTAATGTTTTAATAATATTTGGTATTTGCATAATGTCTCTGCCAGCTCTTTTGTTATCTTCATTCCCTGGCGAGGTCGGATGGAGACTGGTTGTGTCCCCATTGAACAGATGCAGAACGGGGGGGGGGGGGGTATGCAGAAGCTGTAGAAGCCAGGAAGGAAGACAAGCGGTCGCTTACCCTGCAGTTCATGTGGTCGGTACCATGGCATGGTTATTGGAGTAGGTGAAATTTACCAATTGCCTTCTCAATGCCAGAAACCTCACACAACCTTAGGAGTAATGCTTTCCCATTACACAGAGGAAGATATTGACATTTACTGGAGTTAAGAATCATTCAGGGTCCCGTGGCTAATAAATGGTAGAGATGTTGCTAAAACGCACGTGGACCTGACTCTCGGACATGTTCCTCTTCTACTTGAGACCATGAAGAATAGGTGCTTTTACTCCAGACGAGGGGCTTTGTTTAAAAAAAAATTATTGCCTCTTCTTTCAGGATTTTGTTTCTGATTTTAGCTCTAAGTATTAGGGTGATCCAAACAGAATCTGAGGGGATTTGTGGCGCAGTCAGAGTTCAAGTACTTTATTCCATAATAAAATCACTTGTTTGAATTTCTGGTTGAGAAAATGATGCTCATTATAATCAAATGTTAAAACCTGTACTTCCGATCCCAGTCTGCCTTTTCCCAGCTGGGTGGTCTTAGTGTCTTCATCTCTTAAACCTGGATAATAGCAATGCATCGTTTCAGAGTTATGTGTGAGTGTGAAGTTACTTTGTAAACTGAAAAGGAATGTATACATGATCTGATTATTTATTTAAAGAAATGGGCGTTACTAGAAAACCTAGTGAACTTAAACTGGAGTTATTTCTGCGGCTTGGTATCAGAAAGAACTCTGGAGTACAATTAGAGGCAGCCTAGGAGAATATAGACTCTGGCTAGAGAGGGCGTGATTAATTACAACACCCATTGCCATTTGTTAAGCTCATACTGTGTGCTGGCCAGTGTGCTAGCTACTTTGCATAAATCCATTAGTTCATGTAATTTTCATCCAACAGCTTTGTAAAGATAAATATCATCATACCTATATTGGCAGTGAAGTAGGTGGTATTATCCCCTTTTAAAGATGAGACACTGAGGCTCAAAGAGGTCCAGTACTTAGGCCAAGAGCGTGCGGAGTTTGAGTTTGAACCCAGTTGTGTCTGACTCGAAAACTTGTGTTCCTGCCGTCGTACTAGCAATTCATTTCCATCGTTCTTGGGTCAGACAACAGAAAGGCCCACTCCCTGGGGCGTGCTCCACTCAGGAGCCCTGCTTAGCCTGTGGGACCAGGGATGTTTTGCCCTTTGTCTGACTACCTGTATCTGAGACCTCTCTTACTTTCACACATTCAACAAATATTTGCTGAATGCCGTATGCGGGGTCCTAAAGATAAAATAGTGCTTAAAACCTGAGAAATTCATACGGGCCTGTGGAGACCCCTCCTCATCTCCTTTGCCCACCAACTCTAGAACAGTTTGCTGGCTCTTGACTCCTTTCAGGCCTGTAAATCCCACGTGGCCGCTTCAAAGGTCTGACCTTCTACTGTGGTGCTTCTGCATGTGGCTGGACCTGCCATGGTTTTAGGCACTTTCTGTGTCTTCAGAATAGGCCATTTTGAAACCCTGTCTTTCCAGTGTTTGAATGCCCCTTTTCTCTTGATGACTTCATCCAGCAATGTTTATTGAGGGGTTTTACTGTGCGTTGTTGCTTTATGGTCCTGCAAGTCTTGGTAAGTTCCTTAGAGTTCTAGTTACTATTGTGCTGTATGTGTCTAATGGGCGAGGTCGTCTCTGAAGTCTGTTCCAGCTCTGAAAACATGCATCTAGGGTAGGGAGGTCCGTCTGAACGTGTATTTTTGCTGGATTTGGTCTGGTTGGGTTTGGCTTGGTTTCAGTTCTCCCTCCAGGGTTCTGGGCAGTTGCTACCCTTTGTCCTTGACAGAAGAGCCCTAGGACTGTTGATGATCCTTGGTCCTTCCCATGATGTCCTTGTTGTGGCCCCCGCTGGCTAATGCATGGCTCTAGATTAGATTGGGGCCTTTAGTATTCACAGAAATGTTAGCTTCTCTTGTCAAACTGAGAACTTGTCATTGAATATTAGCTTTTTAGACTCTCCTGGAGCTTTTTAACCATTTGGAATCTCTGGTCCCGTTTTAGACCTATTGAATCAGAATCGCTGGAGATCCCCAGACTGGCTGCTCAGCACTCCGACGTCCTGTCCTGTGTTAGGCCTGATGTCGTGCATTCTCTGTCCAGCAGAGTTGCTCCTGCACACAATGAGCGTGGTCCCAGTTGACCTTTGAGACTAGAACCAGGTTGCTGAGCCAAATGAGCAGATATGTCTGCTGGCTCCTGGAACTGGAGTCCTTCCACGGAGAGAGAGAGACAGGGAGGCACAGTGACTGAGATGATTAGAGGTTTACTCTGCGGCAGAGGATGTCATAGAGCTTTACATCATTGTATCATTTAATCATCACCATAACCCTTTGAAGTAAAGTATAACGGGGAATGGTAGGATTGGAAAAGTCCAGGAGTTTCCTAAGTTTACCAGCAAGTAAGTGGCATAGCTGGGACTCAACTGGGGTCAGGCTGATACAAAACTCTTGCTTTTAACAAGGACATTATTCTGCTGTCAGGAGTGGGGGAGGCTAGGATTCTAGCCCTGACTCTTCCAGTTACACTGTTCTTGCTGTGTGACTTTGGGCAAGTCACTTAACAGACTCTGAGCCTTAATTTCTGAATATGTAAGTTGGCACTATTAATTAGACTACCTCATGTGTTGAGGTGCATTTAATTCTGAATCTGAAACTTTTTGTACCTATGACACTTGGCGCCCCTGCAACATCTTTTGTCTTTAGCTCAGGATGGTATTTAAGGTGAGGGCTTTGGTCGTTTTCACAAGTTACTGGGTTTTCCTGGGTTTCTCCCATGTCTACGTGTCATTAAACTTCTGTTTGCTTTTCTCCTGTTAATCTGTCTCATGTCAACTTAATTCTTAGACCAGCAAGAAGAACCTAAAAGAGTAGAGAAAAACGTCTTCCTCCCCTACAGTGCTTACACAAACCTGGGTGATCCAGCCTACTACACACCTAGGCTACTAATCTTATGGGTCCATGTTCGTATATGCAGCCCATCATTGACTGAAACATTGTTATGCAGTGCATGACTGTAATTGGAAAATGCGCAAAAAGAGGCCCAGAAGACGTTAGGAGACTTATTCAGGGTAACACACAGACCACACAGTACAAAACAGAGCTGTATTAGAACTCAGAAATGTCCTGGACACTGGGGCTGGCCCTGAGTCTTTTGTTTCTTAGAAATAATCAGCCTGGGGCTGGCCCCATGGCCTAGTGGTTAAGTTTGGCATGCTCAGCTTTGGCCGCCTGGGTTCAGTTCCTGGGCACATACCTATGACACTTGGTGGCCATGCTGTGGTGGTGACCCACATACAAAACAGAGGAAGATTGGCACAGTTGTTAGCTTAGGGCAAATCTTCCTCAACCAAAAAGAGGAACATTGGCAACAGATGTTAGCTTGGGGCAAATCTTCCTCAGCAAAAAAAAAAAAAGAAAAGAAAAAAAAAGAAAAGAAAAGAATCAGGCTAAAATAATCCTTATGTTAAAGAGACACATTTTGGGGTGGCAAATTTTGTTCCCCTTTAGTATACTCTATGGTCTTCGCACAACAATGAAATTGCCTCATGAAACACTTCTCAGAATGTATCCTGGTCATTAGGTGACATAACTATATAGAAAATACAAAGAAGAAAGTAAAATCACCCCCAAATTCTAATTACTGTTAATATTTGATTTACATTTTTTCTAGACATCTGTGTTTATACACCTGCTTACAGCCACTCATACTTACAGGCGTATAGTTTTATAGAACAATAATCATATTGGATATGTTGTTTTCTTGGTAAATTTATCAATATGCTGTCGTCTACCACACTTTTAAAAAGGAGCTATAACTGAAACCTGTGGAAAGATGTTCTCCTACCTTCTTTCATTCCAAAAAGAAGGTACTATTCTGGCACTCAGAGCACATTCTGTGACTTGATAATTGGAGGTGATGAACCTTTATTTTGGTAACTTCTGAGGGCTTTACCTGCCTTTCAGTACCATCTCCTCCATGGTTGCATGACACTACCCGTATTTCTCACTTTCTTCCTTTGCTTCGGCTGTTTTCTCCGTCAGGATTCTTAACCTTGGTCTACGGAAACAGTGGTGTGGAGTCTGTGAACTTGAATAGCAAAAAAATTACATCTTTATCTTTATTAACCTCTAACTGAAAATATAGCATTTTCTTCCATTATAAAAGTAGGTAATAAACCATTGTAGTGTTAGCGGTACCTATGTTTTTTGCTTTTGTTGCCAACAGAAATCACAGATATTTTCATTTCACATTATAGTTGTTACAGATATCTCAAAAAGTCATTTATCTCTGAAATTATGGTGGATTTTAGACTTGCTGCTAGATTTTATTTAGTGCATTAATAAAGAATCACAAATGGTACTCTATCACAAATTTACTTTTTAAATGCATTTCGTATTTTAATACTGATTTTCTATAAAGTCCCCTGTGATTTTATATTCGTTTAAATGTGCTACTTTTTGCAGGGGCCCATAGACTTCTCCAGCCTGTCAAGACGATCTATATCACCAAGGCAGTTAGGAGCGTCAGCTTCTAAAGAGAGCAGTGACACCTTATCTCTGCTTTGTTGTCCTCTCCCAGCTCAAATGCCACTCGGCTCATAAAACTTTCCTGTGTCTGTCCAAGGAGGAAAATTTTGCTTTTCCCTGTGCTCTCCTAACACCTGGTTGCTTTTATAGCCCTTAGCACATTCTTCTCCACACTCTAGGTTAAAGAACTCCTGGCTTCTTTATCTTTGCAGCACCCAGTGGGGTGATGTACTCAGTAGGTGCTCACAGAGTATTAAGTGGCTTGATTCACTTTGAAAGAGCTTTTCTGTGTGAAGCGTCTTGTTTCGGGCTCTATTTAAGGAGTAGGCACTTTCTGACTTGGCTCTTTATGATTTTCCCTCTCCGTTAAGCTGTGCTGTGTTATTTTTTCTGGAGTCAAGAATATCTTGATCTGATCTCCTTATGTGGCAGACAGGTGTAGGGGAATTTTTTTCTAGATTCCAAGAATAACATCTTTAAGACTTATCCTAGGGCAATTTAAGAAATGTCCCAAGTGGTTGCAGTAGCTGTTGACTGAGGGAAGCAAATGGTGACTTGTGGGAATGTCCCCTTTCTTGGAGACCCTGACTTTTCTTCCACGGGCATGTCGAGTACTCATGGACCTCCTGCATGCCCACACTGAGGCTTTGTAGAACACAGAGAAGGCATAAGTCGTCTTTCCCATGAAGGTGTTTGGTATGCTGATCAGTCAACCTGCAAGTGTCTAGATGCCTACTCTGGGATCCATATTGTAGCAATTCTTCACTATTATAAACTACTGTTACTTGCCATCAATAGTAGTAACTTCCCTTTGTACAATGCTTTATAGATTATAATACATAATCACAGCTGGTATGGTATGTATTATTCTTAGAACAGGCCTTTGAGAAAGGTTGTGTAGAAACTATTACCTCCTGTTTACTGAGACTCTGGGAGTTGATGTGACTTAGTTGGAGGGCATGGAGTAAGTTCTAGAACAGGACTCAACCCAGATCTCGAGTGTCGTCTGCTGCAGCGCACTGCCTGCAAAGAGCTCATGGGCTTTTCTACCCTCAGACATCTTTCCTGGGTCGCTGGGGTGAGTCCGTATTCCCAGACAAGGCAAGGGTGGCAGCCTTCGTTCCTCTCTGGGCTTCTGTGCTCTCCTCCTGAGCTGAGGGTGTCTAGTGAGTGAGGCTGGCTGAGGCTGGACGGGGAAGTACAGGCCCTCTAGGTATGCATTCTCCACCTCTGATTGTGAGGCCTTGCCCAGCTGGCTCTCAGGGTCTGTGGCAGTGTTCACAGTGGACCTGGATAAGTACTTGCCAACTGAGTGATCTCTTTAAGGACAGTTCATGATTATGCCATTATGTGAGGCCCTGTCTCCAGGAAGCAGCTATCTTGTTTTTCCTTAAGTGCCTTTTGATGAATTCCCTCTGCACGAGATAAAGACACAGATAACCAGGGACAGTGCTGCTGTGAATAAAGCTGGCTTGGGGACCTGTTGTTCACTTGGTTTATTTTTTATATTTATCCTCCACACACGACGACATGATTCTGTGAGTTGTCAAGTCAGTAGTGGGAGTTGGTGTCAGTCTTGTTTGGGTTTTTGTTTCTTCTAACTAGTATTTGGGTCTCTACAATGTGCATGGAATGGTGTTAAGTATTCATTTGTTCATAAATTCAATCCAGATATGTTGGAGTGCCTACCATGTTCTGGTGCAATTGCTATGTAAGTGCACACAGTGGTGAATAAGAGAAGCAAGGTCACTACCTCCACAGGACTTCGGTTCTCTGGGGAAGTCAACAAGATTTAAGCGTGCCGATAAATAGGGATGTGTGCTATGAAAAAGAGAAGCAGAGAATCTTATGATGGGAGGGTCACTGGGTAGGATGGAATGAAGAGCGGTAGAGAAGGCCTCTCTGAAGCAGAGACATTTGAAATGGAAGGATAAGGAGCTGGCCATCTGAAGAGGGAATGGAGGAGTATTCCAGGGAAGCAGGGTGGGACGTGCAAAGGGGTCAGTTTGCAAGCAGCTTTCAAGGCTGCTTAAATTCTAGCAAGTCTGATTTGGCTTCTCCAAGGAGGGTTGGTCTGTGTTCAGATTAGGCCTCAGGTGAAAGGAAGGGCTGCCTGCCTCGGCTCAGAGGGAGCCTCCTGCAGGTGGAGGTTTTCCAGGTGGGGCCCCCCTTTGACCTGGCTCTGGTCTGTAGCCTTCAGGGACTTGGGGCAGGGGACAGTGTAGAAAGGTTGGATTACGGGTCCTCAAAAGGCCCTTTGTAGTCGTGTGATTCTCTGATTTCACCTCTGATAGCCCTGAGCTGGAAATAGTGTGTCCTGTATTAGATGATTTGTGGGTCAAATTGCAGTTTTCATGGGATGATAACAAGCCTTTATTTATATCTGGTCCTCCCCAGTTTACAAAATACTTCCACATGTATAATCTCATTTTGACTTATTCCTGACAACAACCCTATGAAGTAGGTATTATTATTGTCTCTATTTTAACAAAGAAGCCGATGGCCAAGAGAATTTAAGTAACTCGCTCAAGGTCACTAAATGGTTGAGGTGGGATCAAACTCGAGTCCTGTGAAGCTCACCCCAAATTCTTTGTATTGTGCTAATTCTAGAAACCTTCCCCCTTCCCTCTCCCCACCCTGTCCCAGGGTTCGGAAGGAGGATTTCTAGTCCAGAGAGGGGCATGAGGATCAGTAGGAGGAACCCAGCCAGCGGACAGCAAGTCTGCACGTGCCTCTTAGCGGTATTCAACTTGTAAGCACTTTCTGGGCTGCTTCAGGCTCACCCTTTTAGCAGCCGCAGCTGTTCTTAATAGCAACTGCTTGTGTGGATTGTGTTATGATTAATAAAGGAGGCGCAACAGTTTGTTCTTTCAGCTGTGCCCTTGGTGTGCGCCGCTTGCTTTCCTACAGGCTGTGTTTCCGATTTGGAACAGCACAATCCCCCTGGCGTACGGCGTCTGATGGGCTCATAGCCCTGTTGTGAGAAGCGGTGGGCCGTCTAGAGCAGAGCTGGTGAGCCAAAGGCCCACCAGGGACTGGGCGGTAAGGGAAATGAGTGCGGTGGACAGCTCAGTAAATGACATCTGGTCCTCGGTGTCAGAGTCTGGGATGCCGGGCGGTGGGGGGGTGCACTGGGGAACGAGATCACCTCCCACCCCTCTTGACTAAAGGGGGACACGGTTCCTCAGCCCCTGCCAGTGGTTCCTCCGTTGCAGTGCTTCTCAGACTTGACTGTGCATCAGTCTCCTGCCTGTTAAAACCCAGAGTGCCTGCCCCACTCCTGGAGTTTCTGATTCGGTCCGTCTGGGATCCAGCCTCCAGAGTTTGCATTTCTCATGAGTTCCGAGGTGATGCGGCTGCTGCTGGTGCAGGGACCACACTTTAAGAACCACTGCTGAGGGGCCAGGGCTGATAGAACTTTGAATGTCTTAAGAGCCCCAGTGAATCTGGATTTTTATGTGAAATCTCTAGATTTTTAAATATTGAGAATAAAATCAAATATTAAAGGAACACAATGTGGTTTAAAACTGTAGGTCACACTGAACACTGTGGCTGCCAGTTTATCACCTCTGATCTGAATACTTTCCGGGAAATCCTTGGGCTGTCTGCTCTGGAAACTGAGGCCCAGAGAGGGACAGTCGTGTGTCTATAAGCGTACAGCCAGTTTTGGGGCAGAATTGTGACTAGAACCCAGGTTTCCTGTCTACCTGCCAAGTGTGTGTGTGTGTGTGTGTGTGTGTGTGTGCGCGCGCGCGCGTGGGTAGGTGTTAGTCCTAGCATACTGTCTCCCAAATTTCCCCTTTGAATACAAAAACTATCTGTGTAACTTTGAAAATAATAGTAGCCACACTAAAATAATGCTTGCCATGTTCCAGGCACAGTTCTGGGTATTTTATGCTTTATGTGTATTAACTAACTGGATCCTAACAACAACCCAATCCTATGGGGAAGGGTTGCTTTTCCTTGTCTTATTTACCAGTGAGAAATCCAAAGTACAGAGAGAGGGTACGTGATTTGCCTGAAATCACAGAGCTTCTAGTAGAGTGGGGTTTAAACCCAGGGAGTGCAGCTTCAGGCAGAAAATGGTAAATAACTATGAACTTTCTATTTTTATCTCATTAAAAAAAAAACTTTGATGAAATCATTGAGGGAATACTACAAATTGAATGCTGCTAGGGAGCTTGGAAATTACGTGGGCCAAGTTCCTCTTCCATTTTACAGAAGTGGAAACTGAGGCCCCAAAAGGAAAGGAGACTTGATCATCCTGAACACTGATTTGACTTTTGGGCAGAGTGGAGGTTAGGTCAATGTCGGCACGTGACTGCTCCCTGAGAAGGTGTTTGCACCTGAGGGGGTCCACCCAGTAGCCTTTGCTCCCCAGGGAGGGTCTCTCTGAGAGGGCTCTGCTTTAAGGTAGAGAACATTTCCCTTGCTCCAGAGCTGCCCTGTGTAGTTTGAAGTTCTTTTAATTGTTCTTAGATGAAGGATGCTAAATAAGTAACCTCGTGGGGGCAGTGTATTTCTGGTTGGTCATGTTTGCTTTTGTCCTTCGATTGTTCCTTGTCTCTCCTCCTCTGGTTTCTTTCCTGTGAAGTGTGTCCTTTTCTCCCTCCTGTGCTGTTTCCACAGCTTTGACTATCATGATGAATATTTTCATCTGTGGACAGTCTGTATGTACAGTAAGGAAGGGGCTGGCTGGGTGGACCACGGGACTCTCGGTCCAGGTGTGGCTGGGAGGAGTTGAAGCTCCGTGGGCTAGTCAGCTCCTTGGGACTTGAAGGAGAACCAGCTCTACCTTCCCTCTCTGCTGCTGGTCTGAGAGCTCGGCGCCTTAGGAGGATTTAGAGAGTTGTAATAGGATTCACAGAATTACAGAGGAGTTAAGGCAGTGGGGATCTTTCTGAGATCAGTTCATCCACCCCATCATTCTACATGGGGGCAAATTTAGCCCCACGGTGGACAGTGACTTGCTCAAGGTCAAACCGGTGATGGTGGCGATGACGATGATCCTGGGAAGCACGCTCACTGTTTGCCAGGTATTGTTTGAAGTGCTTCATGATCATTAACCTGTTTAATCCTCACAACAACCTGCAGGGAGGGTACTGTTACCATCCCCACTTTACCGATGACAAAACTGCAGCAGTTCAGTCAGTCGCTTACTCAAGCTGGTGGGGGAGGCTGGATTCAAACCTAGGCTCCTTTTCTCCTTGTGCCTTTCCGAAACATGAGTACCGTCACAATGCCAGGCTCTGTGTTGGTTGCTGGAGTATAAACGTCAGGTGGTGCTGAACATTGCGGGAGGGGGGATGGAGGTGAGGGAGTGGTGGACAGAGTGGAGAAGATGGTGGTTCTGTCCTGGAAGCCAGTTGCTGTGTGGTTCTTCTGCTTCCTGGTCCAGAGTCTTTCCATTCTATCATTTGGCCCTCCCCAGCAGCCCTCAGGACAAACATTCTTTTGATGCTTGTGGTTTATATTTATTGAAAGTCCTTTGTATGAAATCTCATCTCATCCACAGTCTCCTCATTTTGAAAGTGAAAAGGTGTGTCCCAGCTAAGTGATTGATTTAAGGCTGTATAAAGGTCACCTGGGCCCTTGATGCACAGTAAATTAGGGCAGTCTTATGGAGGCACAGGTTTTTTCCTCTCTCTCCTCCACGTCCCCCCTCCCCCCTGCGTGTCATTCCAGATTTAGAGCATTTAATTAGGGCATGGTTAACGTAATCTATCATTGTGGGGAGAGTGGGGAGCAGATCTTTTTTTCACTGAAAGGCAGATGCCAAATGTACTCTTAAGAAAGTTACTTTGACATCAAAATTTATAAATTGAATTGGATTTTATGTGAACTAGGAGATCTGGCTCTTCAGTGCTATAAATAACTACTTTTGAAAAGTGAATAATTATTTGTTAAATAACACAGTCCGGTTTCCTCGTCTTATAAGGGCAGCTGTTTGTACACTGCCTTATCTTAAAACATTGAAGCACATTGGCATCATGCTACGAAATCAGTTGTTGGGATGAAATAACTTCCTGAGATCCTCCTGCTTAAGATGCAGAGGATTGGAATCGGAATCCTCAGAGAAACCTCGTTCCCAACCTACTTACTCTTGGTTTTCCTGCAATAAAATATCAGTGGGAATGGAAGCCTCCTGGATTGGTGAACCCATCTGGACAATGTAGAAACTCATGGGAGAGAATTTTATCATCTCTTGGGGAAGAGGATTGATGGAAAATGATTTTACTCAGTATCTTTGTGTCATTCAAGACCGACCAACGCCTGTTCCTGTCTCTTGGATCTCATTCTGTCTGCGGGCTCAGGCCTCTCCCCTGGGGATTATTCCTGCCCCCGTCACCTGCAGTTTCTCCTTCATTACTGATTTTTTCCTAAACATTCACACCTGCATCCTCCATGTGTTCCTTCAACAGAGATCTTGAAGAACCTCTGTGCAACGAGCCCTCTGCCGGGTAGTAGGAATACAATGGGGAACAAACTTTATGTTGTTGATAGGGGTCTTAGGAGCAGATGGACAGTGAAAAAAAAGAGTACACATCACGATCAGTGCCTTGAAGGAAAAACCAAAACAAAACAGAACATGTTACTCTGGTTTGTCATACCTCCTCCAACTTGACATTGTTGACCATTCTCTCCTAAACTCTCCTCCCTTGGCTTCCATGGCAACACCCTCTTCCTGGTTTTCTCCTTTTTCTCAACCTCCATGTGAAGGACAGACTTGTATTCCTTTGTCCAACTCTTAGTAACTGCTTCTGTCACTTCTCCCGTCACACACTGTCTGATCTATCTTACAGCACCATTTTCTGTCTCTCTTGCTGCCTCCCAAGCCTGTGTCTCAGCCCAGACCTCTTGACTGCCTCTCATAGTTCATCTTGGATGACCCAAAGGTGCCACAAATTGAGTGTCCCCAGTGAATTTGTCCGTGCTCAAAACCTGCTTCTCCTCAGTCAGCCACACCACCATTCACCAGAGTGCCCAGGACAGGAACTTGGTGGTCGTCAGGAGCCCCCCGCCTCATCCTCCTATCCCAAAGCAGAAAAGGAACTGAGGCCTGTGAATTCTGCCTTCCTCTTTAGCCTCTGTTTTCTTCTCTCCATTCCCATTGTCACCGTCTGCATCTGGGCCACTACCATCTGTTTCCTGGATTACTGCAATAATCTCCTCACTGGGGTTTCTGCTTCCATTCTTGCGTCTTTTCAATCCATTCTGTGCTGAGTCATTTTTTATATATGCCTAAACCCTTCTGGGGCAGCCCATCATTCTTTACGCGAAGTTCAAACTCCTTAGCATATTTTGTGAGGCCTTTGGAGACCCAGCTCGTGCTCACATCTCTGGCTTTGACTCCTGCCACCACTTCGGGTTTACCATATATTTCTTGTACACCAGCTATGAGATAGGCACTGTATGAGTACTGTCATTGCAGTCTCTCTTAGAGTGAAAACCCAAACATTCTGAACATGATTAGGGCTCTTCAGCCTCGTTGCAAACCTCAGATGTCTCACGCTGGCCTTTCAGTTCTTTGGAAAAACCACATCCCCTCCCCCTGCGGCCATTTGCTGGAATGCTCCGTCCCTCCTACCACACACCCACACAGTTCATTAACTTCTTCTTACCTATAAGGTCTCAGCTTAATCAAATCATCACTTCTTAAAGAGGCCCTTTAGGCTAGCCCAGAACAGGTCAAATTCTCCTAAACTGGCGTTCTAGCTTCACGGGTTTCTTAGTTGCACTGTTCAGTTATGAATTTGCAATTATTTGTGATTGATGTCTGACGTTTCCACTGCCATAAAAGCTCGATGATAGTCTGTCGTGTGTCTGTTTCTGTCTGTCTTGTCTTTTATTGCTTGAAACATGATTGTTTAATAAATATTTGGGAGGGCTCGGTAAATATTGCTGATATTCTTGGCTCTTTTGCTTTCGTTCTTGAACTTAGCTGTTAGGTCGTGTACCGTTCATGATGAGTTTGCGATGGTGGCCATGTGTGTACTGAGTTTTAAGTACATACCTTGGTGTATTTAGAGGGCTTCTCTTCCTTGTCTCCCACATGCAGCATGTATGGAATTATAAAAATGTGGATTTTAGAAATTATCTAGTCCAATCGTTTCCAACCTTTTCTAGATATAAGGGTCCTTTTTTTTGAGGAAAAAAATTACGAGGGTTCAAATGTTAATGGTTATGTTTTTACTATCAGTTCATTGGGAGAGGATGAGTAGTTACAGAAAGTTACTATGAATTTAGTTAATCATGTAAATTACTTTGAAATTTCTCATAACAGCACCTACATATATTTGAAAAACAGTGGTATATATGCATGAGAACTAATGCTGGGTGGGCATATGGATTTATAGCACCAGCAACTCCATTGTCCCGAGCTCTCCGTCAGGAACCAGCCATTTGGTCTGGCTCTTTATTTTACATTTACATCAGATTTAGAACTTGTTACCTGTGGGCTCAGTTTCCTTTGTCTGTGTGTTTGATTTGACCAGCATGGTGTTCATAAAAATTTAGAGCAAACATTTAAAAGCTGGAGATTTCCAGCTTGGGAAATTCAAACTAGGCCCTGTTTCTGGTATGGCCCTATCACCTGGTACTGACCAGCAGCTGCCTCCATTCTAAGTGCCACACTTTCTTCTGTTTGTCACAGTCTTCACGTATCTCTCTTGCTCGATAGCAAGTTGCTGGTAGAATGAGAACTGGAAACCTAGTGACTTCACTCCTGAGTGAGCGAGGCCTCCTGTCCATCTCCGCAGAGGCTATGAGCAGAAAGAACCCTGGGCCCGGAGTCAGGAAACCTGGGTCCTTGTCTTCTCGCTGTTACTGACTAGCTTGGTGACTTGAACAAGCTATGTAATCTCTCTGAGCCTTGCTTTTGTCATGAGTCCCCAACTTATAATAAATACCTCCTGGACCCCACAGAGTTGTTTGATCTATTGAGGGAAAATTATTTAATATAATGGAACATGTTTGTTATTAACTCCCCTATCTTCTCTTTCCTTGTGTCTTCTGTTTCTCTCTCTCTCTCTCATGGAGGGATTTATGGTTTATTCTTGCACCTTGATGTTCATTTTAGAAATATGAGAAGGGAGCTATTGGCTCTCCCTGACTTTCTCTCCCCCACCATTTCTTACCTCTGTCATATCTGGAGCAGCTCTATTCCTTTTATCCCATGTCCTCTGTTTCTGCTGGGAGTCTCACAACCATACATGAGCTCCTGTGGTGACACCCAAGACACCTCAAAATTGAACTCCAAATATCAAAGAATTGTAGCTGCATTATTGGCTGTTGAGATACTCAGTAACTAGCCAGCTGTGGCACTGCTAATGTCTAAGAAATGCTAACAGGGTACCAGGATTCAGTTTTCAGTAGCATTGTCCCTGTGGGCAAAATTTGTGGTTCTGTGTTAAATTTCATCGTTTGAAAGGAAAAATACCAGTGCTTTTGCCCTTCTGGATCTGGAAGGGGGCTAGACATCAATGCCACAAAAGAGGAGATAAACAGGAGCGTGAGTCTTTGAGATGACATGAAGCAGGGCGGTAGAGTGGAAAGAGAGAATGTGGACTCAGGTCAGATGAACCTGAGTCTGTTACAGGTTGGCTGGGTGACCTTGGACAAACTATCCTCTGTGAGCCTCTTTCTTCGTTAATAAAACAGGGATTAAAGAACATGTTTCATCTTTTAGTTTTAGCCTCTGGTTTAGTTTTTAAAGGCTTTGAAGAGAATGCCAACTTCCTAGGGTTGTTTTAAGGATGAAATCAGTGTATGTGTATTATGCTAAATGAACAGCACGTTACATGAAGCTGCCTTTCTCTTATATGTTTTCACTGAAAATCCTTTTTTCCCCTCCTCTAAATACGGTTAGTGGGTCAGCCTGTGAACAGAGAAGTAGCAAAAAGTTGTCTGAATAAAGGTCTAGTGTGATTTTTTTTGTGTACAAACATTTTGGCTCAACATTTTCTTGAGTAGGTAGAATGGAGCTCCTAGTGACTTTTTTTAAGTTTTGTAAATAAACGAAAGCTAGACTTTTCAGGAAACTAAAAGAAATTTATCCTGCCTTTAATAGTTTCCCAGACCTTTCAAAAAGTGTAGGATTGACCGAGCAGGATGATTTTCCCAGCCACTCTGCGAACCCATCCCAGGGGTCCTTCGGCAGGGGAACAGAGTGCCCCCATTCCACAGTGATGGGCTGAATGACTTGAAAACATCTTGCCTGCCTGGATTAAAGTAATAGAAATAAAGCTGAGGTTTTAAATCTGATGCTTATACTACTGTTCACCTAGAGGAGAGGGAGCTCATTTAGGGGAGACCTAACTGGGAGGTAACTGGGGTATATGTTCAGGGGTGGGAGAATGTGGAACTCTCACTCAAAAGTCTGCATATGGAGTTTAAGATTACACTAATCCTTTTGAGAATTCAGGGTGGTGCCAAAGATGGGGCGCCTGCTGCTGGAATGAAGAAAGTGGGCCCTGGACCAGAAGTAAAGGTAATAAGAAGAGACTTCTGCTCCTCCAGGTTCCTTGAGAAGTGGGGTCCATGGAGAGACTCCCCAGCAGGTCCCCCACTCAACTACATACCCACCACCCAGTTTCCTTCGTCTCCTGCCTCTGGTGACTGGCTGGTTGTGTGAAGAGGGTTGGTGAACTTGATGAGTTAAATACCAAAAAGAATCTTGGAGAGACGGAGAAGAGCTTGGAAATGTGCTGAGATGTCAGACAAAGAGGAAATTTCTTATCAATGCTTATCTTTCTTGTCAGTCTTACCTTTTTGTGTTGTGATTGCGTCAGAAAAAGCTGAAAGCAAGTCTTTCCCTTGAGGGATAGCTGTGCTGTGAGATGGGTGCACCCCTAGTCAGAATGCTTGTTCCTGTCACTCAAGTGGGAGATGGAGGGGTGGGGTGCTGGGTAAGGAGGAGAAGAGGGCTTCTTAAAGAATAGCAGGGTGGAACTTCACTCCACTTTCAGGAATAGATGCGGAAGCTCTAATTACTTCCTCAGAAAAAAAAATGAGAGGCCAGCCCCATGGCCAAGTGGTTAAGTTTGCGTGTTCCACTTCGGCGGCCCAGGATTTCACTGGTTCTGATCCTGGGCGTGGACAGGGCAGCGCTCATCAGGCCATGTTGAGGCGGCGTCCCACATGCCACAACTGGAAGGACCCACAACTAAAATATACAACTAGGTACTGGGAGGATTTGGGGAGAAAAAGCAAAAAAAAAAAAAAAAACCTGAAGATTGTCAACAGTTGTTAGCTCAGGTGCCAATCTTTAAAAAAAAAAAAAATGAGACTGTACATTATGGACCATGGGCAAAAAGTTTGTAAGATTCTGGCAGCTTCAAGGTGTTCTTGGCTTTGTTGTTTCAACTACCTGTTGCCTCTCTTGTGGTGAGAGGTGGAGATCTCCAAGATAAAAAAGGCCCTGTAGTTGTCTTCAAGGGGAGCCAGGTAGAGGGGTTGTGCAAAAAGCTGGGAGAGACCATGCTCTGCTCAAAAACCTGTTGTGGAGAGAAGAGCCTGGCCCTGGAATGGAAATGCCTGGGCTGGGCCCTGAGAAAGGGTCAGCAAAGCCTACCTAACAAGGCCAAGGTCTGTTAAGGACGTTTCCCAGGTGTCTCAGGAAATGGAGTATTGTCCTATAACATCATGGCGCTGGAGACATCGCTCTGTTACTGATCTGTCGTCTTCAGTCTTGTCACTTTCCCTCTCCAGCCCTCGCTTTCCACAACTCTCAAATGAGGAAGTTGGGCTTTTCTTGTAAGTCTACGATTTTAGGATTCCATAAGTAGAATCATCTCTCTCTTGCTGATACCAAAACTTGCATCAAATGCCTGTACTTTTGAAATCCCTGGGATGGACGTGGAGATTTGCTGCTGTGTTTGGTTTGGAGACAGTTTCTTATTATTCAAAGGAATGTCTGGAGAGCAGTTTCTGTTCTCATTTGAGGAAGTCATGGCGTCATGTCACATGACACATGGGGAAGCCCACATCTCCTCCTGTGCCTTTCAGACGGGTGACTCATTAAACTCTGGGGACATTTGGCCCTATTAGGAATTGGGAACCTAGTCCTTGCTACCATCAGTGGTACAAAAGCTCATGGCTGGTTTCTCCTTGGACTGTGACGTCACAATGGTACCAAGAACGCCGTTTACACTGAAACTGACAGCCAGATATTTTCATGCGAGTTAAGTAGGACACCAAATGGGAAATTCCTCTTAATCTTTAAATACTTACTGCTCTTTTGCCAAGGATCTAAGTCATACAATTTCAAAGGTTCAGAGGTGTCTAATACTATTCCCCACACCCTGTACATTATTCTGTGTCCATTGTGTAACTCTATTAGAAACATTAGGGTAATTACAGAGCTACTTTCTGCTTTTTAATTGCTCTGATATTAGCCCTGCATCTGCCTGTACTGGCCATATTAATAAGCAGTGACTGAAAATTAAAAAGAATTCAGCAGACTCCTAAATTAAGATTTTTCTGGGCATTTCTCCGTAGCTTTCCTGTGCTACTGCAGGCAACAGGTTGATATGTGGGGATGTGCTTTGGGTTAAGAGTTCAGAGACCCAGTTTCTAAACCTTCGTCTGGAAAATGGGGGCCACCTGACGTCGCCATTGCTGGTGCATGTGAGGACCAGCCAGACTGTTGGGCGTGAAGTCACTTTGGAAGCTGACGGTGGATCATACACATGATAAGCAGGGGGTTGCTGTTTAGTACAGTTCTGAAGTATGAGGGACAGGGAGCTGCCACTTTCTCATGTGCTTCTGGGTGGTCTTATGCATGGGCTTCGTAGAATAGAAATTTATACTTAATATTTGGGCTAATAATCGCTGTATTCATTTGACACATTGTAGCGTACAAAGTGGTTTTACCCCAAAACTCCGGAGGTCAGTGGTTTTGTTTTTTCCCCTCCTACCAACCAAGCCATTATAGTGGAGATGGGTTAAGTACTGTGCCTAAAATCAGATTAAACTGTTCAAAAACAGTTTGTTAAAACTGTTGGCTTGTGTACACAGCTTTTGGAGCCGTTCTTTTCTCATTTGTCACATTTTACTTTGGGAAGGGCTTCCGATCCCCTATGTAACATTAATAATAGCTGACGTTTATTGAAGCGTGGCCTATGCTGGCACATTTTACAGATTTTACAGAAAGTGAGGCACGGAGATGTTAAGTAGCTAGCCAAAGGTTGCACAGCTAGGGTAGCAGACCCATTTGAGCTTTTTCTCTACTACTGCTACTACCACTACTGCTGGAAGCGTTAACCCTTCTTGACTGGACAGGTGCCGGGCTCCGTGTTAAGTAACGCCCTGCAGAACCTCATTTGGTGGCCCACGAAGCCTGTGAAGGGAGCTCTTGAAAATGTTCTGCAGGTGAGGAATTCCTGTCATCTCCCCTCTCTCAGTCAACTTGCAAGTATCCCCTTTTGTTTCTTTCCTACCCATTTGGAAACAGCAAAAGTCGGTGCCTCTGATGATGCTTTTCCTATTCTCCTTCTAGTACATTTATCATCCTAATCCAGACTTTATGTATTGGCTGTCTACAGTCTGACTTTAACTTGCAGATCTGTCATGTTTGGCCTTGATTGTATTAAAAACAAACACGCAACTGAATTAGATGACGACATCTAAAAATTCAGGTGACTCTAAAAAAGAAAAATCTAGATTTATGGTTTCTCATGAAAAACTGGCAATACAGGATCTGCTTATCCACATACCAGCATCCGATTTCTCCCTTTAGACTGGAAAGGATTTTCATTTTTCCTCCCTATCTCCTTTCTCCATCCCCCACCTAACTACCAGACTGAGGTCCCTAGGAGTATGTAGAACTTTATGTAAGATAGAAAAATAAGTAAATTTTGGCGTAGAGAAGAAATTTAGTGAGTGTCTGTTGAATTAAAGTTGGTGACTTAAGAAATAGGCTTAGTTTGGTAACAGAATATTTGCTGTTTGTGAGGTAACTTGTTCTCACGGTACTTTTTGTACAGATGGATATTTTAGGCTTAGTCTGTTATGCAAAGAAAGAAGGGCTTTCTCCCTCTCCTAGAAGGTCTGTGACTCATTAAAAGTGAAAAGGTGACGTACTTAGGCCTACTCTTGATAAAATGACTTTTATTGTACCACCCAGCATTTGGTAATATGCAGAAACAATATTTTCTTCAAAATAAATCATAGATTTGATGAGTTAGATGAGATAACGTATGTGAAAGCACTTTGTGTATTTTTGGGTATTGAGCCAATAAGTTTTTGGAGGTGTTTTGAGAGCGTTATCACTTTATCATTTCAAACTTACAGCAGACTTTCTACATCTTTTCTCTCTGCCTCTTTGTACCTGGCTCCACAAACCACTTAACCTCTCTGAGCCTTTTCCGTATGTGTATATATATAAATGTGGCCAGTGTTAGTACCCAGCACTCAAGATGCCTGGCATAGGGAAGGTGCCCAATCTTTGTGCTAGATAAATGAATAAATAAATAAGGATGGGGATCTTTGAGACCTTCCTGAGCTAATGCACATAAAACATCAAGCAGAGTGTCAATATACATTAGGCAGCTTGCAGTTTTTAGTTTAGGCTGTTGTCTAAAGCTTTCTCCTGGACACAGTTGGGGCATGATCTGTGCTGTTGGATGAAGGGAGCCAAGGCCAGGCAGGTGTGTGGGCAGGCAGGTGACAGGAGGCCACAGAGCTCCAGCCATGTGTGAGACACTGAATGATAGAGTCAAAGTCACACACATGCCGGAGCTGCTCTGATGCTTGGACCCAAGTCCTTCCCTATGCAGAGCGTAATTGTTGGCGTGAGTCTTAACTTCCCTGACCCTCATGGCACTTCCTTGGATGTTTGTGAAGCTTAAATTAAAGATAAAATATTCTTAGCACGATCCCTGACATGTAGTTGGTACTTAAGAAAAATGGCGACCATCATTGTTACCGAAAGGAAATAGAAGCCCAGAAAGATAGGAATGGTTGGTCAAAGGTACCAGCTATGGGATGTGGAGCTGGTGCTGACACCTCCTGATGTGGGCGTGTGATGGGGAGGAGAGGGTGAAGGGAAGGGAAGGAGATGTATGCTTATTTTGGCCAAGATTGAGTTGCCTCTTTTGGGGAGGGCGCTAAGACAGCAAGTTTAAAAATATCAAAGCAGGACCTTACCTCCTTATTTGAGATAAAACGGCTCACTCAACTAATTTGAGCAGGAAGCTTCCAGAGGAACTTGATACAAGTCAGAAGAAGATGTGTGTTTTGTATTCTAAATAAATCTTTGGTTTCATCTTCTCCTGAGTGGCGTTCTTTTTCTTTGAGATAAGCTGTTAAGAAGTGGTGAAAATGACCTCTAAAAATACAACAACTTTGAGCCTGTCACCATCATTTTTCCCCCATTCAAGACAATCTTGGAATTTTTATTGTTAATATTTTAAACTTGCCGTTCTTTCTCCCTCTCCCCATTGCTCACCTGGACCTGATATTTAGGGACTTCTGAGTAACCTCCTGCCATGGGGGATGTGAGGGTGGCCGTTATGACTTCATGCCATATTCTCACACCATATATCATTTTCGTGGAAATTCACTTGTTTCAAAGGTTTTTACAAGATAGCACAATGACTTGGCTTCATGGCTTTCAGAATTTATGAGTTTGTACCTGTGCAGTCAGAGGCATGGTATGCCGACTGTTAACTTTATAGGTAAGGCTTCTCTTTAATCATTGCTTACAAAGCAGATTGCATCAGACTTTTTCAATACCTGGAAAATTATCATGCAGGAAGCTCAAGTGTATCTTTTGTCTTGATGCCCCATCAGTCATTTAAAGCTAAGCCTGCCACTTTGTAAAACCCAGGTTTCTTTAAAGGACAAGTACAAGCTCTTTGTTTAACTGGTGTCTTGAATTTTCAAGATTCACTCAAATCATGATTTCTCTAAGTCTGTAGAGTTGAAAACACTAAGAAAAATCTTTGACTTTTTCTTTCTGTTGGGAATTTCTCTGGCAACTGTGATCTGTGAAAATAGAGTATCTGCACAACAATGAGACTTTTTGTTTGTTTGCACATTACTTTACCGTTAACAAATGACTTTTACATATTTGATCCTCGTCCCTCTCCTGTGATGGCGGCAGGAACATTCTTCAGTTATGTTTTTCCAGAAACATTGAAGGATATCGAGAAAAGATTGCTCTAGCTTCTGTTTGTTCTGAGAATAAAGAAAAGTAAAAAGAGTTGTTCTTCTGACTAGCTCTAGTTTCAGAAATAGCATTAGATGTTTCTTATTTCTTGAATCCATCCTTTGCAGAGAAGACAAGAAATTTCTGAAGTCCAAGCGTTGGATTCCTTTGAGTGTCGTCCTGACCAGGCTACATTTTTATTCTTTTATTTCGTTAAGCTTGTTGACTCTCTGGATTTGAGTGTTCAGGACCTGAAGTCTTTCTATCAGAGGCTTTTGGACTAGATTTAAACTTAGGAATGTTCGAGTTATTGCTCCTAGTGGATGAAGACGTTGCCATAAGGCTTTACTGTTGTGTTGGACATTTTACAAAAAATCCACGAAACACTTTTCAAGTCTTTGTACTCTGGTTGCGTGGTTTTTTGCTTCTCTATTAAGTATTCGGGTGCCAGTTTTAGCTTGGTCTTGAGCCACCCTAGAACAAGTTTCTAGAAACTCTTTTTGGGCCTGTTGCTTTATCATCCTGTGATGCACTCTAGGGCTAGAGCAGGTAAGGCCTGGCCTGGGCAGGTGTCTTTTAGTTTCCCTGCAGGCTGCAGTCTCAAGGAGATGTTTCTGGGATTAGGCACAATGAAACTTTTAGAAAGAATAATGCATATTGAGTAAAAGTTTAGTATTAAGTGCAAATGTAGAGATTCAGAGGCAAGGAACCTCTTAAAATAGTCAATTCATTGTCTTCTCTTCTCCAGGGAGCTCCAGCAGTCTGGGTCTCTGCATTCCAGCCATTCCAAGCTGCTCACTAGTTTCGGTCCTCACATGCTTCAGTGTCTTAGCTCATATTTCTCCCTCTTCACGTATTAGAAGTACCTGTATTTCAAGGCCCGGCCTGAAAAACATCTTCATGGAGACCTCCTTAATCCTTTTGTCAGAAGGATTCCCTCTGCCTGTTCTGAATGGAATTATAGGGGGGGTTTGTGTGTGTCTGTTCAGTAAATAAATATTTTAATTTTTCTGCTGGTTGACTTTTCCACTGGACTAAATGTTTGTTGAAGGCAGGAACTCTGTGGGTTTTTTCCGTACCCCTCCCCATGCTGGTCCCTGTCATGCCTGTGTGAATGGTGAGGGAGGGGCGTGGTCTGGGCCGTTCCTCTAGACTTTGGATAGCTTGGACTTCAAATTCACAGGGCAGAGGGCAGAGCGTCTTTTCCTTTACATCATTCCCTGATGAGGGAAGCAAGAGTTAATATTTCAGGAAAAATACTTGTGAAGAAGGAAGGGATTTAGAAGCTTATAATTAGATTTCAAAAGACAATGAATGAAGACAAAGCATTTTAAGTGAAATAATTCATATAAACTGCTTAGCGCTTGCCTAGCACTTAGCAAGCTCTCAACAAATGGGAACCATAGGATTGTAAGGTAATGGCTTAATCACATATCATCCTGGCTACAGGAGGGAATCCTCAATTATAATCCCTGCCCTCTGGGCCTACCTCGTCTGATAGATAATAGAGCAGTCTGAGGACAGAAGACTTTGGTCAGATCCAGCTGATGACCATAAAACATTAGAGCAACTAATTGTATTTTGTGGACAAGATTTTTTACGGGTAGAAATTCTTTTTTTTGGATCTTCAGAGATTTATTGGTTGTTTAGGAATGTGCATGCTTAGATGGATTTTACTTCTTCATCGGATGGAATTTACTAGAGTTTCCAGGATATTTTGCTCTCTTAACCTTCTTCCGGTTTGTTAATGTTTCCCAAGTCTTGCCTTGGCCTCTGAACTATTAGACATGTTTCTTTGGTTTAGTCATTACTTAATAGATCTAGGGGCAGAAATCTATCAGGGCAGTAATTTTTCATTGTTACTTGATGAGTTTGGATATATAAGGCTGGCCCCCAAAAAACAAAATCTGATTTCTGGGATTCTTCTGTTTTTGTACTGTCCTCTGTTTGGGTGCTTACCACTAAAGGCACAGGGATTCCTGGTACTGGGGGTGCAAAGTGGTAGCAAGACCTTTCGAGTCCCCAGAGAAACACTCTAAATAAAGCTTTGCTGGCCAGTCCTCTTGCAAACACTGGTTTGCTGCCTGTACGCCCGTATGACCTTGCTACTCAATGTGGGACCCACGGACCAGCAGCATCACTTGGGAGCTTGTTAGAAATGCAGCATTTTAGGCCCTACCTCAGGCCCACGGAACAGAAACCGAATTTTAACAAGGTCTCAAGGCGAATCATATGCATATTCCAGTTTGAGAAGCACTGTCCATTCTAGAACCACAACAGGTGAAGTGGGTCTCAGAACGGTTAGCATTTGAAACATTTGTTGCTTTGTATTTCTCCTTAAAAGCGAAACCACTTTTTAATGAAATGAATTTTTCCTGATCGGGTTAAACCTTTGCTTTCGAGAATTTCAAACGTATAAAAGTAGAGACTAGTATCATGAACCCTCGTTTACTTATCACCTAGCTTCTCAATTCTCCACTCAACTAATTTTGTTTCATCTATAACCCCTACCCCACCCTAGATTATTTTAAAGCAATTCCCAGATATATAATTTACCTCTAAATATATCTTTCCCTTTTTTAAAAGTTGTAGTAAAATACACATAGCATAAAATTTACCATCTTAACCATTTTTAAGTGTACAGTTCAATGGTGTTAAGTACATTCACATTTTTGTGCAACAAATCTCAAGAACTTTTTCATCTTGCAAAATCAAAATTCTGGAACGTTAAATAGCATCTTTAAAAAAAAAAAAAACCCACAGTCCCATCACACGTCAAAAAAAAGTTAGCATCAATTCCTAATAGCATCAAACACCCAGCCAATGTTCAAATTTCCCAAACTGTGTTTAGCCTAAAAAAAATCAAGGCATTTAGTTCAGCATCTTCTCTACGTGAAGTTGGTGGCCTTGTTTGTTCGGTAAAGAATCTAGAGATGAGTGTGAGAGGAATTTTTTCTCCCTTCCCTAACCCGCAGCCTGACAGGATTTTGTATGAAGACTTTGTAATTTCCAATCTTCATGTATTTTCAAAAATGTGGTAAAAAGAGCATGGACTTTTGAGTAAGAAGAACTAAGTCTGAGTCAGTCATTGCTTCTTGGAATTGGGTAAAATATTTACTCTTTCATCATTTCCAGCACAAGTTTACTGTAAAAATTGAATTAAATTGGAATACCATACAGCAATTAGAACCAATGAACTAGTTATCCTTCCAATATGGATAAATCTCAAAAACAAAGTTTAGAAAAGGCAGTTGCAGGCTGATTTGTAAAACCTGATGCTGTTTATTTAATGTTAAAAAACAATACTATAAATTGTTTATGACTATACACACAAACTAAAAGTATGGAAAGAGCCTTGAGAATGACACATGCACATCTTAGAATAGTAATCCCCTCTGAATGACAGAGTAGAATGAAACAAGCGTATCTGTAGTTTTTTATTATTCAAAAATCTGAAGGAAGTGTGGCAAAGTGTCAAGGTTTGCTAAAGCTGCGTGATGGATACATGGGTATTCATGGTATTATTTCTGTTACGTATGTTTGGAAATACTACAAAAGAAATACTTTTTAAAAACTGGTCAATTTATGTGCAAGTATTTTGTAAACTCAGGTACTCAAAAATGTTAGTAAGTATGATTTATTTATACCCCCAGCTTATCACAAAGAAGGTGATGCTGTATACAAAAATTATGAAAATAATTTAGCTGGTGGCATTCTTGGTAGGGTTAAAGACTTAAAAAAAAATTGAAAGGAGCTACTTGGGAAGTGTGTGGGATTGTCCAAAATTTGAACTCGTCTTCTTGTGCCTTGCCCGCCTTATCTGTGTAGATTCTGGTAAAGTTCCAACGAGTTAGACTAGTGGGCCAAGGCCATTTTTGTTTGCATTGGAATTTATGGCTCTGCTGCTTCCAAGGAAGATTTGAGGTGACAGAGTACCAGCTTCGCTGTGGCCTCGTGGCCTTGAAAGCAGCTTGGGCTCACAGAGCTTGCACATTGCTCCCACTGTCATCTCTTGCTGTCTCCTCTGTAGATGGCACTGCTCCCGAGTCATCTGAGACGGATGGTGGTTTTAAAGATCACTGAGAAGGGGCTTCTTGGAGGACTGTTGTGTGTTTAATCACCTTTCCCATGAGAATGACTTTCCTCACATCTGGGTTTCCTCACACTGATCTGCTGATCAGTGGTCTCCATATAATAATCCTGACCTATGGGGCGTCATAAAAGTCACACATGTTTTATTTATTCATGAATATAGAACTGAAACCAATCACTGTGGATGTTCTTTCTGACAATGGAAAAGATTTGGGCTTTTAAACCAAAATATGTGTGCTGGGGGTTGGGAGCAGAAACATTATTAGTTAAGCTACACTGAAAAAAATGATAGAATATGTCTTGCCAAGAGTTTAAATAACGTGCTATTTCTGCAGGTTGTCTAGCGTCAAGATCCCTTAGTTGCCGATGTTTTATTGTTAGTAACTCAATTGAGCTTACAGCTGTAGCCACATCCGGTACCTGAAGACAGCCGGAAGGTGTGCCTCTAGTCTAATGTCAGTAACCCTTGCTACTGTGATTTTATTTCCCTCACAGAACCGATTTTTGTCCCCTTAATCATATTTATTGCTCTTATCTCAACTCTCAAATATCTCTAATCTTCCAGAAACGTATATAATTATCTTTTAAGGGTCCGAATCGTGCCAGATGTAGCAGAAGAATTGCTCCTGGCTCTGGATGACACTAAATCTTTCTCTATCAGGTTTTACCTCTTGAGAGTGAGGAGCAATGATGCTCTGTCCTTTTCTCTCTCTGAGTGATTTATGGATTTGTCCTCCCATTCAGGTATTCATCGGATATTTATCGAGCTCCTCTTCTGTGTAGGGGGCTCTGGTGGATGCTGTCTTGGGAAGACACACACATGCTGAGGGAAAGAGATTCTCAGAATTTCTGTTTGACTTTGATCAGGACGGAACAGTTGCTGGTTTTCAAACAAACCCATGTACCTCTATTTACCTCAACCCCCTAGCACTGCTGGAGTTCACTCTAATTTTCAATTGCAGGTGGTTAAAAGGGGAACCGGGTTGGTGCAAAATCACACGATGATTTACTATGTTTGAATGGTGGGGAACTTAAGGAATTCTTGCTTTAGGATAGAAACAATAGCCCCTGAGGAAATGCTGTACAATTCCGTGTTAACATCACTGCGTAGACACTGGACCCTAACTTGGAAAGGACAGGGAATGTCTCATCTGATGGATCTGATCTATCCCCAGGCAGGGATTTCGACCTGGTTTTTTATGTGTGTGAACCTGTGTCCTTGTGAATCTCAGTGGTTTTGACTCATGTCCAGCTCCTTTGTTGTGACACAGAGTCTCAGATGCCCGGAGACAACCATACAGACAGACCAAGCCCAAGAGGATAGTGAGATTTCATCCAGATTTGATTCTTGCCTTCAGGCAGCAGAACCACCACCCTTAATAGAACTGATCTTTTTTTTTTAAGCAAATGAAAGACTCTCCTCTCTCTGTCTCCCACGGTGTGATGCCTCTAAGGAGAATGAAGATAGCTGGGACAGAGGTGAATGAACTCTTTCCAGTCAGGGAACTATTTGATAATTGTCTAACTTGGTAGGTGGGAACGGGCATTCAGGGAGAAGTGACTCGCCAAGAATTACAAGAGCAGCCCTGGAACTGAAATTTCGGTCTACTGACCCTTCCCACCAAACTGTAGCAGAGACACAGCTACTGTGTAGTGTTTCTAGGTACTTCTAATGGATTACTTCCTTCCCCCGCTGCTTTTAGGGAATGGTTAAGGATTTGTATCCTTGGCCAGAAATACTAAATGTAGCTGTGAACTAAGCTGGAAGCCATGTCTTTAATTCCCTGCACTTCGCCGTCTCTTTATATCGTCTCCCATACTACCCTTTCTAACCTAAAATGTAAATGTTTATGTACATGCTTTACTCCCCTCCTAGGCTAGAAACTTTATCTTTTTTCTTGCATTTCTCTTACCAATGTGTAATTTTGTTTGAAGTTTTAGACGTGACTCTCATACAGCTATAAAATGAACATGTCAAATAGTATTTAACTCATAAGTGAGGGAACCTTAGGAAGATAAAGCTGATTCAAAGAACATTTGAGGAACTGTGTAATTATAGGCACTGAAAAATATTGAAATAAGATTGCTAGGTTAGATACGAAACTGGTTAATGTCCTACAGGGCAATAAAGCGGTAACATTTGGGGCTCTCATTTCTACCAATCAGAAATCATAGTCATCTAGAATGGATAAAAATCTGCAGGTTAACGTGTAACTTCACAAAGTCTGAGCCCAAATCAATGGTAATTAGCAAATCAAACACAGGTACATCTTGTAGAGAATCAAATAATCCTTGAGCGAGCCTGTTAGATAAGATTCCAGTATGGCAGTGAAGTACGTACTACCTTCCTTTTGCCTTATTTCTGAGCATTGCATAATGTTTTCTAATATCCTTAGTGTCATTGCACGTAGCCAAGGAGTGTATGCCTGCATTCGTTTGTTCGTTTTGTTTAATAATTATTGAATGTCGGTTTTGAGCCAAGTAGTAGGGTGGGCAGTAAAGATTGTAACTCTAGGCAGATGGTCCTTGCTCTCAGGCTGCTCAGAGGCTGCCCCATTAACATCCTAAAAGGGAGGCAGGGAGTTCTTCTCCTCGAGAAGTATCAATTTTATTGTGGGAGAAGCAGTGGGAATCATCTTTTTCAGCTCACAGTTTTTTTGGGTCTCCGTGCTGATAAGCCTAAGATAAAATGCAAATATCACAAAGAATGAGAACCAGAGTCCAGGGCTTTTGGGGACAAGAACAGACAAACAATGGGGCCACCTCTTTTTGTTCACATGGCATTTATACCTTTCCAGTTACAAAATTCTACAGGATCAAGATTTTACCCTCTGACCTGGAGGTCCCTGACATGGCCTGTCCTGCCAGCTTTCCACAAGGCCTCCCTCTGTTTGCCTCCACAGGGACCGATGGACTTATTTCTGGTTAGACCAGTTTGTGATATAAATTTCAGCAACTTCTGTAGCAACAAAGACCCGTTAGAGAGGCTCCTTTTCCCCAGAAGGGTTTTGGTAACTGATAGCTCAGACTTCATGGCTGTCAGTACAATTTTCTTACAGCAAATATATACATTTATTTAGGGTATTTTGGTTGGTTGTTAAATTTTCTCATTTCAAAAAATAGTGGGAGTGGGGAGTGGCTGACATTTGTCTTAGAACAATGAGCTGCAGAGAGCCATAATCTTCTAGCTTCCTCCTCCCCCAGCTAACCTGTGGGGAAACTGAGGGACACAGTGGCCAGAGATTAACCTTTGTTCTCCTGATGAGTCGTTACTGGATCTGAGACTCTTGTCTGGTTTTGGGTCCTTCGTCTGTGATGGTGCTCCTCAACTGGATTCGTGGGTGGGATGTAGAAGTTGTCCGGGACAGGATGCCTTTGTTTGGAGTTTGCATCTTTGTAACTATTTACAGACATACACGCATGTTACAGAAAATTCAATACTGAAAGATATTAAGAAGAAAGCAAAAATCCTCTGAAATCATGGCCTCCAGAGATAATTTTACTAAACCTTTGTGGAAACCTCCTTCTAGACAATCCTCTAGATAAATGTATATGTCTATATCTATATGTATATACAGATACAGATGTATCTCTCTCTCTAATTTTCAGTAAATGGGAAGAGCGACATTTTCTTGCAATTGATTTTTTTAATCTGAAAAATGATAGTCAATTTATTTTAAGTACAAATGGAAGTGTTTTCCTGTTGTTTTGTATTTTACTCATATTAATGTATCTCTAGTAATATAACTTAAACTTTTAATATTCTTAAACTTAATCATAAATATAAAAACAGGCTATGTCTATGGAAGAGATGGATGTGCGAGCAACAGATATGCCCCACTCAGGTTCCCTTTGAGGGAAGAGCTGGAGTTGGAGGGAGGGTGGCCTGCGGACAGTCTTGTGCTGGCCATCAGCTCTGTGAGGATGCCACTTGGCTGTGCCTGCCCAGATTGCTGCTCGTCCTAGGCCATGCCCTTCCTGGGCCACCTGCATCTGGTGACATCTGGCCATATGGAGTATGAAGGCTCCCCGGACACCAGAACGCCTCCCTGATGGGCTGAGGCTCTGTCTGGTTGCTTTGGCGTTCCGCCTCTTTCTCTGCCCAATCTGCTTCCTCCTCCTCACTTTACAAGGACTGATCTCTGATAAGCATCTTGAACGCCAAACTCCATCTCAGCTGCTGCTACTGCAGAACCCAATCTGCAACAGTGGGTTCTGTGGTTTGTGAAGTGATTCAGGCGCTGTTGGTGCAGCCGGAACTCCTCTCGCAGTCTGCAGAGGTCCTCCTGGGAGCCAGTGGGATCCTAGGGAGCTCAGGATGTCCTGATCCAGGCCTCTTCTCAGACTGAGCGCACACCCTTCTTCTCTACCTGCCTCAGAGGTTTGGTGTTTGGAGAATTTGACCTTGGGCTGGTGCTGCAGCTGACTGCTCTGTGGTTTTAAGGGAAAGCTTAAGAGGCTTTCTTGCTATGGATATTCTCTACAATAAAGATCCATTTTAATTGTTTATGACATCAATCAGTTACAAATTTATCTGCTCTGGGAGAAATTTCTCTAGAACACTTGAAAGCTCCTGCCTAAGAGTTGATTAAGAAGGATTTTTTTTTTTTTTGCCTCCAACGGATACCATCCCTTCTTTGGCCCTCCCTACCTCCAGCCTGCCCAAAGATGCACGGTTTCTTGAGGGTCCCTATTTGCATAACCTCTCCAATTACTCCTTAATTTCCAGCAGAAATTGTAATCTCACTAATCAGCTAGAAAGGGCTTTGGAGATGGAAGGTGAAGGAAGCAGGGAATGCTTTTTCGAGGCCTAATTGCCTCGATTTGTTCAGCTCACTGTATTTGCTCAAATGCTTTGTTGTCTTGGTTAATGCTGGGAGCGCCCTTGGACACTGCCCCTCCATCTTCTCAAGGTCCCCTTAGAGACCTTCGTTTCAAGGCTGTTTGTGCTACCAGCTCTTGTGTTGGTCACAGTGACTTGAAGAGAGCCACATGTGCTCTGTGAAGAGAACCTCTCCTTTCTCTTTATTAAGTACCATTGGGGGCAGAGACAGACATTCTTGATCCTCCCTCTCTAATCCCCAAGACTCAGTTTATTTTGGTGCCTTTAACCTGCAGCCTCAGCCAGCAACTGCTGTGTGCGTTTTAGAATCTGTGTGAATTTTAGGGAGATGAGGAAAACCTGCAGAAGGTTTGGCCATTGCTTCTTTAGCCCCTCTTTCTGTCTTTTTAGGGGGGAGAGTGCTGCTCCTTTAGAACTTTGCTGACAAGTGACTCTGCTCTTCAGTGCCCACCACGTCATCAGCATGCGTGTTAGCTAGCTAGGACCAAACAGTGGAATTGGGATTTGCAGTAAGGTCTGAAAGACGTAGTTCATATAAATGCAGACGTTCAAAAGCCTCACTTGCTTAATGGATGTTTTTTAAAGTTATAAAAAGTTAGTTTTTCATAAAAGGGCAAACTAGACCAGAAGATGCTGCTGAATAAGTCTTTATTCTATAGAAGGTGATAGGCGAAGAGCTGATATCAAAGAAGTTGTTAAGCTTTTTATTTCTTGTCCAATTTTCTCTGTAGGGGGAGAAAGGTCTGTAAAGGCACTCATCTGTGTCCACCTTTTTAATGACTTAGTCCTGTCCTGAATTTTCCTGGGGGAAGAGAGCTCATGAGTAGACAATACATGATGGAGTCAGAAAGCCTTTAGAAGTCTTGTAGCTCACTCTCTTTATGTTGGGTGTTGGGAGGTGAAAAGGGGAGGGGTTGTTTGAAGATGAACGTTTGGTTGGTCCATCCTACCTTTTTTTCTCCCCACCATCATGCTGCCTCTCAGTGGTGTTTTTCTTTTTCAGCAGTAGGTTTGTGCGAAAGGGAGGTTATGTTTTATTTGGGAATTCCCAATTCCAACAATGGTCTCTTTGGCCCTTCCAAGTTTTGACAGGAAAAATGCCCATCAGAATGTAGACATGGAAACTTCTGGAGAGAAAGACATACAAAACGTACGCATCAAACTGGAATACTTGCATGTGAGTTTACCAAACCCTCAGCCCCCAGTCTGATAGCTTGATGCCACACAGTTGTTACTTACTCTTGTTAATAAAGATGCTTAGAATAGGAGTTTGAACTAAATTCCTTAAGCAACCATTTGAGTAACTATAGATAAATGTTGTACAATATATATGTACAATATGTGACTACAGATAACCAATGTAGATCTGAGTAATTACGGATGAGCAGTGTAGACCATGGGAAGTGCTCCGTGTGAAGCCTTTTGGGAGGACGGGGAGAGAACCGTACCTTTACTGTCACTGACACGGATGGCCAGAGATGCTTTCATGGGTTAGATATTTGAGATGGGCAGGCCTCAGGGTAGAGAGGTGGGAATGGCATGAAGAAAGTCTCAGATATTGTAAAAATACATGCGTGACCTGTTTGGTGGAGGCTGACTAGTTTGAAATGGTTCTGAACACTCAGAATGATTGTCAGATTTTGTTACTTCATACCTTCAGGGTTTGTTTTTGAATTATGACCTAGATGGTTACGGATGTTCCTTTAAAGGCTATCTTGGAATCAGCTGGAATGATTCGAGGGTAATCCAGCTTTGAATACAAAATGACAGATATGGTAATCTCTGGGAATTCATTCCATCTCCTAAGTTAGAAAACTAAGCAAATGTAAGTGTGCAGCCAAGGCCTTCATGGAATCCTTGGGGCTCCTGGCTGGCATCCTGTATAGTACAAGGTCTTGGGCTTGCTTAAGAATTGGTGGCTTTTCATCCCTCCCCCTCTTCTTCTCTCTCCCTCTTTCTCTTTCATGCATTTATCCATAAACGTATGTTAATTATTGTGGGTAGACATTGTTCTAGATCTTGAAAATAAATGATGAGCAAGCTTCTGCCCTCAAGTTTCACTCAGAAAACAGACTATTACAATTCTGAGTAGTAAATATCAGGTCCTATGAGAGCACATAGGAAGAGCTCCTAAGCCAGTTTTGGAGCCCTAAGGAAGTGGCCCAACCAAGAAGGAGGAAAGAGAGGAAAAGGAAGAGCATTCTAATCAGAGGGCATATTATGTTCAAAGACTGAGAGCCCAAAGGAAACAGCCCTTGGGAGAGCTATAAGTAGCTCAGTGTGACTCACAATGGAGTGAGTGGAGAAAGTGGCAAGAAGTGAGGTTGAAGAGTAAACGTAAGCTAGGTAATGAAGAGCCTGTGCACCGACCTTAAAATATAGGGCATTATCCTCAAGATATAGAACAATCACTATTGGAAGATTTTAAGCAGGGGAGTGAAATGCGCTTTAGGAAGACCTCTGTGGAACAATGTTGAGAACATCTGAATAGACTAACTAAAGGCAGACCGATTAGGAGTGTGTTGCAATAGTCCGGGGGAGAGATGATAGGAGCCTGGACTGTGGTAGGAGCAGCAATTATGGAGAAAACTGGACAGGTTCAAGGGATAATTAGAAGGTCAGATTGATCCATTCAGTGTTTTTGGTGTGGGTGGTAAAGGAGAGGCAGAAATCCAAGGTGACAGGCCAGGTTGCTGTCTTGGGCCCAAGAACCCGTGGTGGAGCTGTTCACAGAAGGGGAGTATGGAGAGCAAAGGGAAGCAAGTCTCAGGGTGAGGTGGAGAGCTTGGCATTGGTCCTGTTGTGTTGGCAGTGCCTGGGGAACATCCAAGAAATGATATTGACCTTCCGCCTTTGCCCTCAGGTGTCCTAACACTAAAGGTGATGAGCATAACTGGAGTTTGGCAAAGAATCTCTAATTTTACAAGGAGGAAGAAAGTAGAGTCCAGAGAGGTGGAACAGCTTGCTGAGAGTCACACAGCTCCTTGATCTGGGTTGAGAATCTAAGTTCCTAGTATCTGTCTAAGAGTGTGTCTGCTCCTGTTGTTGGTTTAGTAGCCTCTGAAAAACATGTAGAAATAAATTTAATGTAGCCGTGTCGTCCTTTGCTTGGGAAGAACCGCTGACAGTAAAAATGTGGGCCATAAATCCGCCTTGGGACTCTGCCCCATTTGCATCTCATTTGATTCCATCTGCCCTGTCTGAACATGATTATGGCAACTTTGTTAGGCAAGTGGTTGCTTAACACAGTGGAAAGTCTTAATTACTCTTTAATAGCTATGTACAGAGGGAAAGTCAACTTTAATGTTTAATCATTTGGTTGTCTCTTGAAAAAGTTTGTTTTAGTATTCCATTTATGTACCCATAAAATATATAAATGCTTATTTGTTACATTTCCATTTTCATTCCAGATTTCAGTGACACAAAAATATTTTCCTGTAAAAATATTATTGCTGTATAAACACCACAAATTTAACGAAAAATTAAAAATTAAAAATCCACCCACACTCTTTCCATAATAACAACAACAAAATTCAAGCTTTATATTTTTTTACTCCCTTTCTCTCCACATCCATATGGTAGCCCTAATTTGCATTCCCTTTTCTAGTTTTTCTTTCATCACATATTTTGCCTGTGTTTGTTCACTCCTTCCTTCATTCATTCGTGCGTTCATCCATTTGCAAACATCTGAGTGTCTTCTGGATGCTAGGTGCTCTGCAGGGGGTTAGAGGATATAATAGGTCAGTCCTCCTGAAGCTGACATTTGGAGAGTAAGGGAGTGGTTGGGTGGGGAACATAGCAAACAGTTAACAGATAGAGCCCAATAGAAAAAAGTTGCAACTGGGTCAATAAACATGGTGTAGCATGTTGTTTTCATGTTGGAGATGTAACATAACTACTTTCTTGTTGTTAAACATTCGATCAGTCAGGATCTCAGGAGGAAGCAGGTGGCACGCCCAAATTAGGGTAAATGGAGGAGGGTTTCGTGTAGCGACAATTTACAAAGGTGTGGTGGTCAGGGTGTAAGGAAACCACCAAGATGATGCAGTTCTCCATGCCAGTGACTGTAAAGCATGTGTTCTTCTAAAGGGGCCAGAGGAGGAGACATTTTAAAAGTAAACATTTTAAAAGCGTCTTCAGTGTGTTAGGCAGGCGTTGTGCTCAGTGCTGAAGAGAAGGGGGTAATGTACTAGGGGCATCGTCTGCCTCCAGAGAGTGAAGCTGGCAGACCAGCACAGCAGCACAGAGGCGGGTGGAAGAGGGATGACGGCGGAGGGGCACAGAGAGGCTACTTGGCTTCTCCAGCTGTGGAATTGGCTGAATGGCGGTGGTGGGAGGAAGAGAAGTTGAACTTAGTTGTTGCTTCAGGCAGAGCTTTTCAGTTTGGGGCAATGAATGGGTTATAGATGGAGAGGGGGAATGGGCAGGGAGGCCTCCTGAGACTGGTTACTTCTGGCCCTCTTCCCCTTCACCCCTGTATCATACCAATATTACCACTCTCTTTTGTGTGCTGTGACATGATGAAGTCGGGAAGTGTCCAGGGGCTCTTCCAGTTATCAAGTACGGTCATACCAGAATTCTCCCTGTAATGTCTGAAGCTGCACACGTGACTACTGAAAACCATTACTCAACGCTAATGTAATCAGATCCATAGTAACTGTGTGTACAGTGGCCTTTCCATTGCCACGGTAGGGGGAGGCCGATGGGACCAGGGGTAAGGGTCTCATTTTGGAGAGAGTAGGGAGCGAAGCACACAAACTCTTCCCCCACTGGTGGGTGTATAGGACAAGGTGGGCGCTTACCTGGTGTGTGTGTCTAATAAACTTATGAATTTCATATTTGGTGCTCTGCTGAGCATTGCCAATTTGGGGATCTGTGGGGCTTGGGGAGCTAATGAATCCCTTGTGCTGAGCCTCACAGGGGAAGAGGGAATAGAGGTCAGAATCCAATGGCATCTTCAGTGCTGTGTGTGTGTGTGTGTCTCTTTGAATGAATGACACCTTGGCTGTGGCTTTAGTATTCAAAGACATAGTGTGCAGGGGTCTTGACTGCTGTCAAGTTATTGATTTTTCCGTTGTTTTGTTCCATTTTGCTCTTCTGATGGAGGGAGAGGGGCTTGTCCAGAGGTGACTCTAGAGACAGCCTGGAAACTGTACCTTAATTTCAGCCATCCCTGTACTTAGGATTCTTTTCTCTGTTTTGAAATGTTTGGCCCTAAACTCCGAGCTCTTCCCCCTTTGGTCTGAGGCCTCCAGGAGCAGTGCAAAAGGCCAACAGCGAACTTCCTTTAACTTGAGAGACATTTTGGGTTTTTGGTGTCTCTTGACCTTTTTATTGTAAACTGCCTCTGATCTTTTTTGGAAATAGGTGGGGGTTTGAGTAATAAATGAGTAAACTTTCCTTTGTCCAAATCTAAACAGCCAGAAACCTGGGCAGGAATTATTTCTCAGTATTATGAGAAACAGACTTGGATTGAGATTATTGAAAAAAATGATCTAGGATATGTCACAAGATTAGGTCAGCTCTACCTTAGTCTATCACAATGATTGTTTTTCTTTATATCGCAGCACCTTATAGCATCTCTCTTTAGTACCCAAAGGTGTTTCTAGTTACTGAAATGCCTTTTGAAGCATCCAATAGAGTCTAAGTAATGCTCTCCCCACAAAGTTTTGTCCCCATCATTCCACTCCTCTTCTTAAAATCTTCCACAGTTCCCATTATCATTAAATTGAAAATCAGCCCTGTTAACCTGTCTGTGAGGACCGCCTGGCCTCTGCCCACCTCCCCAGCCTCATCTTCTGTCTCTTTGCTCTCCCTACTCTGGGTTCTTTCAAGATCCTTTAGCCTGACTCACCCACTCTTGATTTGAGACCTTGGGACATGCTCTCTCCGCCCTCTGCCTCTCCTTATGCTTCAGGTTTTTTCCTGACCCCATAGACGAGCCCAGGTTTTTCTGTTATACTCCTACATTTGTACCTGTACTGTTAGTACTTACAAAATGTCGGTCCTTCTCCACAGGAGATACTCCCCATGAAGACAAATTCTGGGTGGTTCTTGTCTACTCTGGTATCCCTCGCATCCTTCTCAGTGCCTGGCGAGCAGTGCAGGCTCAGGAAAGATTTGAGAAAAATGAAAAGTGTGCTTTACACTAGTCAAGTTGTTTTTGACATTAGTAATCCGTGTTTAGTAGGTCACATCAACTCCTAGATAACCATAATTCTTAACAAGTTAGTAGTCTTTTTCCAAAGAACCTGGATCACTTCAATCTACAAATATTTGTCACTTTTCATGCTGGGAATTATCATCAGGGATGGGGTGGGTGGAAAGTGGATTGTACATAGAAGTGACTGACTCAGCCCTGCCTTCGTGAACATGCTCACCTTTCATGTGAATTAAAGCTTTATAACAGGAAATTTTCACTTGCATAATCTCCATTGATGGCCCCATAATAAACTTTGAACTTGGCAGAGCGAAGGGCTTTATCCCCATCTTACGAATAAGAGATGTTCCTGACGATAACCGAATACTGTCTGGTTGAGAGGTTGCGTTGAATATTTGCTCTGAGGATGCAGGTGAGTGGTCAGGCCACACTGATTGGCAGGAGAATGGTACAGAATTACAACAGCCATGGGAGACCATTCTGAGTTTGGAAGTCATGTCTCTTGGCCTTAACAAGGCATGTGACAAGAAGCAATCTTTGGACCTGCCTGTTTCAACATGGGTTTTGTGTTTTTAAGTACAGGGGTAGCATGACTGAAATTCCCAGCTAATCCAAGGCACTCATTTTGCTTTAAATGTTGTAGTTTATTTACCCATTTTGCAGATGAGAAGCAGAGAGTCAGAGGATATCATTTACCAGGGCAACTCAGCTGGGGAATGGAGCCGAGCTTCAGATGCAGGTCTCCTGACTCATGTTTGGGAGGTCCTCTCTGTGCACTGAGAGTGAGGGGCAGACCTGATTGCGTGGTTTTGGGATCATTGTATGTCTATGCAGTTCTGGGTATGCAGTGTCTATGCTGTTCAGATCAAGTACCAAGATCATCGGTATTTGGTTGTATAGTTTATTTCATGATGATGATTATTGGCTGCCTTCTTCAGCGAGCCATTCTGATAAATCTCAGGCCCTTGCTCCACTCAGGCATCATCCATCTAAATACTATTGCCGTACAATTTATTTTCCTCTGGTAGTTGGTCTGCGTGCCTCTCATATAATATGAATGCTACAGCCGCCCTGTTTCCTGCTCTTCCTTTCCCTTTCTTAGCTCAGTTCAGCAGACTCTTGACAGTGCTGGTGGCTGCCCAGAGAGCAGTGGTCTCTTCTCTTATTCATGACGTTAGTGGCAGGTTGGTTGCTTTGGCCTGTGCAGGCTGGAATAGGCTCACTGATGGAGGCAGGTGCAGCTGGTCTTCCTGCCTGTGGAACTGGCCATAGCCCCAAGTGCACGCTGAGGTCAAGGGCTGTTGAGGGGTGGGGTTTGCAGAGCAAAGCGTCTAGTCTGGGTAATTGGCAGCCTTCACTCCTCTGGCACGGCTGGGAAACCCAACTGTGATTAGAGCCTGGGTAGGGCAGCTGCGTACTGTGTGACTGGATCATTGTGCTTCGGGTTTGTTCTCATTCTAAGAGGGGAGACAGGATGGTTAGAGCATCAGACTGCAGCTGGAGGCAGCTTTCAGATTCTGGATTGTTTCGTTCCCTGTCTCCTCCACCACCCAATCCTGTCATGTTATTCTTCCTCTTCTTATTTCATTATTAAATACAGCACATTTATTTTAACAACTAGTCTGTGGCTGACTTAATCACTTAGTGTTTTATTTCATGGACACATTTTCAGTTAGTAGCGTAGGCCCCGAACTTACCATCTCATTGGCTCCATCATTTCCCACTGTGCCGTCTATGGGAGTTTGCTTAACCATTACTAATACCAATTGGCTGGGTTATTTCCAGTTCTTCATGATTATGTATGGCAGTGAATAGCATGGAAGAGTTGCACTCAGAGTCCTAGGGATGTTAGAATCCTTCCTTCCCTGGACATAACTCAGTCCAATCTTTTCGTTTTAAAGACCAGAAAATGGAGTCCTGATGTGTTTTAAAAATTTTGCCTGTGTGTCTACCCCCTTCCCTTAAGATGATTTCTTTTTTTTACCACTGATGACTGGCTAGGAATGGAAGAAAGCAAGGCCCAGTGAACCCCTTTCCCATTAACTGGCAGTTGGGAATTCCATCAGCAGCAAAGTGTCAGAAAACTCAACACAAACTTACTTAAGCAAAATATGAATTTATTGACCTGCATCATTGACAAGTCCAGGGGGAGGGCTAGCTTGATGAAGAGTCCAATGGTATCATTGGTCCTTGTTTCTTTCCTTTTCCTGGCTGTGTCTGCCATTGTGTTGACCCCATTTTCAGAGAAATTCTCCTCTCTTGCTCCACCTGCCTCTCATCTGTTTCAAATCCAGCAGGAGAAGCTCTGCCTCTTCTCCAGCATTCCTGGCAAAAGCCTCGTTATGTCTCAGTGGCCCTCAGTAAATCATTAGCCACCCCTGAAGCGATCACTGCGATCACAGGGATGATCCGGCCGATGGACATAGGGAGTGGGGTTAGCCCAGGAGCAGTGGAAGCTGAGTCCCCTCCTTTTATGTGGACTGAGAGTGGGAAAAGGGCAGTTCCTCAAATGACAAGCTTGTTACCGGGCTATGAGGAGGATGGATGCAGAAGACTCAGATAATGAGGGTCCAACACACATATGCACTCAGCCCTACTAACTTCTGGATTTGGCTGCCCTAGTGAGGATGGGGTGAGAAGTGGAGGACCACCGAGATGCGTAAAGGTCACAGGCTCAGAATTGTTGGAGCCAGAAGGGCTTTTATAGGCCCCTGTTTCCATTACTGATTGCTGCATAAAAACTACCCCAAAATCTAGTACCTTAAAATAACAATTTGATTATATTTGATGATTCTGTGAGTCAGGAATTCTGACAGGGCACAGAGGGGATAGCTTACAATTGCTCTATGGTTTCTGTACCTCAGCTGAGAGCTGGCCAGACATCTCTTGCTCTCTTGCTCCTTCCGGTCTTTCCCCCACCTCCAGTCTTTCTATGTGACTAGCTTGGCCTTTCTCGTAGCATGACAGCCTCACTGTAAGTCAGACTTCTCACATGGAAGAGCAACGCTCCCAGAGAGAATGCTCCAAGAGACAGGAAGTGGAAGCTGCTAGCTTCTTATGGTCTGGCACTGAAAACCCGGCAATATATCACATCCATGGTTCTCTGTTGGTGAAGTAGTCACAGAGCCCGCTGAGGTTCAAGGGGAGAGGACCTCTTCTGTTCTCAGATGAAACACTGGAGGCCCCGAAAGAACCAGTGATTGATCTAATTTCTCAGAGCTCCCTTTTCAGAAATAAAGTGAAAACAAACAACAACCAGGATAAAAGTCCGTACCCTGTCCAGCCAGAATCCCTGCACTCACCACCTTTTGTTACCTTCTCCTTTTGGTCTGTGTCAGTGAGCCATGGGGGCAAGAAGAGGTTTCCTCTTTGCAAATAAGAGGCTGGCAAAATGCTGCTTGTCAGTGTTTAGGGAGCTGCCTGGCCTCAGCCTCAGGCCACTCGGCTCTGCTGGGACTCCTTCCTCAGCCAAGAGCAGAGAGTGAGTTTGCTTGGATCGAGTTATAGAGCATCCCTTGGCTCGTTACCGTTCTCCTCCCTGGATGGGGTGTGGAAGTCTGGGTGCAAGGGACTGAGGATTCCACTAAGGATTCGGAGCTCCTTCTTCCTCCTTTCACCCCACAGCTCTTCCCACTCATTAGTGGGCCGCTGACATACTCCTGTTTGAAAGTCACTCATTTTATAACATACTATTTCAATATTTTATGGATTTATTGTCTCCCTCCAACCTGCAGTTTCGCACCATCTGGTGTGCATGTATGCGCTCAAGGGAGGGATATGAGGGGGACGGAAATGGTTTTCTCCATTCCCTTTATGGTCTCTCTCTCTTGGAGGAGGGAAAATTTGCAACCTTTCCTCACACAGGGCCTGATGTCTATTTCTAGGTGTGAGAGGCAGGAAGAGAGAGAAGGTCAGACAACATGGTTGTGCAGGGTATTTCAGCACATTCTCAGGGAATCAGAGAGCTCGCCTCCTCTAAAGATGGGAACTTTCTTCTCTCCTTCCAAGTGATCTTATACCTGGTGTGAGGACAGATTGTTTTTTATATCCTTATGTTTCATGGGATCATCCAAATACCTCAAAAGCAGGCACTATCTTCATGGGAATGCAGGATAATTAAATTAGTTTAGAATTAATTCAAAATCTGGGGCACCAGGAAAAGAATAAATTACAGTTCAGAATTGCTTGTGAATGTGTGTGTGTGTGTGTGTATATGTATGTGTGTATGTGTATGTGTGTGCGCATGCATGCTGAGATGCCCTGTGTCTTTAACATTCCAGATCAGGCAAAACGAAATCCTTAAAACACACGTACTAGGCAAGGGGGTAGGATGAGGTGAGGAGATTAATTAAATGTAACCTTCATTTATTTCCTTGCATTAATTCCCTTCTTAATCAGAGAGACATAACCAGATGAGATCTGATTGCTGTTCCTTTTGTTTTTTAATCCTTGCGAAGTAAAAGGACAATGCCAGTAGTGTTTTCAGTTCTTTCAGGAAGAATGTGATTCCTGTTTACACTCATACATTGTAGTTTAAGTCTGTATTTAATAGTGTATTACAGCTGCTTTCTTAACCTGAGCGCTTGGGAGAAATTCGGAGCCCTGGAGATGAACAATTAGCTTAATATAATGATATTTAAGGAAAAGTCCATGAGGCACAAGGGTCACCGGCTCTGTTCTCAGTTTCTGATGAGTTGATTTCGTTGTTACCCTTAGTATCAGCAATTTCCAGGCCCTTGCTTTTTTTTTTTAAAGATTTTTATTTTTTTCCTTTTTCTCCCCAAAGCCCCCCAGTACATAGTTGTCTATTCTTCGTTGTGGGTCCTTCTGGTTGTGGCATGTGGGACGCTGCCTCAGCGTGGTCTGACGAGCAGTGCCATGTCCGCACCCAGGATTCGAACCAACGAAACACTGGGCCGCCTGCAGCGGAGCGCGCGAACTTAACCACTCGGCCACGGGGCCAGCCCCCCAGGCCCTTGCTTTTTAAAGGAGGCAGATATAGTCCTATATTGGCCATAGAAGAATGGCGGGAGTGGGGGCTTGGGGAGGAGTCAGCAGGGGCTGGTAGACTGCATCTGCTCCCTGAGCTCCATCCCAGCTTCATGCTCCATCCCAGCTTCATGCATCCCACAACTTCACTTCCTACTGGACCCTCAACTCGTTTCTTAAGACCCCAAATTCAGAGATCAGAGGTGGGATTATTTGGATCATATGCACCAAATGTCTCTTACTTGTAAGATGAAGGAACTCAAGACTTGCTCCTTTTGCTCTTCCAGTGCAATCTTCATCCCTGTAATTCGAGTAGTTTCCTTTTACTCCTGCCGATCCATTTTCCCAGTAGACAATCCCAGAAGCACTCTTACACACTTGAAAAGAAAAATACAAAACTCTGAAGGCAACAGCATCCTGGGGTCAGGAGACTGAGGTCTCATCTTGCATCAGCCTCTAACTTGCAGTCCACCTAACCCCTGGGTCTCCTTCTAGCCTTGTCGACACTGCTCGGCTCCCTCGGTTGCTATGAGAATAAAACCCAGTGACACGTGAGAGTGCTCTGGAAGCGGGGAAAGCTCTGTACGTAAGAGGTTATGTAATTATGTTCTGAGAACGCTCACAGCTGTCAAGTGTGACACACTGACATCCTCTCATGCTCCACCACTGTTGCGAAGCAGCTGTTAGTTTCATTTCTGCCTCTCCCTTCTCCATATGCCAGACTGAGGAGAAATGAATGGATTAAAAATCTGTTGGGGGTGGGGGAAGCCATCTGATGTGTCTTTTGTTTAGCTTTCCATCAGTGAGTATTTAAGTTTTGATATCCCCATTGAAACTGCGAGGTGGGTGTATAACCAGTGTAGGGGAAGGAAAATAGAGATCAAGTTATTCTAAAATGAAGCGATGAAAGTGACAGTCCTCTGGGTATGCAAGGAGATGAATAGGACTCTTAAACATTGGTGTTGGGGTTGTCTGAGCACCTGTGAGTTTTCCTGGACTAGTTCACGTACGTGTTGAGATACTTCTGTGTAGCTCTTGAGTTTTATTTCTCGTCCCTCCTTGTACCTACATCTACCTATATCTGGAGGAGTCTGGCCAAAGCCTTTGAACACGGGGCTGTCATGTCTAGAATGCACTTCCTTACCTTTTTCACCAGAACACCTACTTTGTCAAGATCTAGTGCAGATAGAAACTTTGCAGAAAGTCACCCCTGATACCCGCTGTCGCGGATGACCATTCGTATCTTTTCCTCACCTCTGTGTTTGTGAACACCTTCGTCCCAGCACCCATCACTGATGTAAAGACATCCATCAGGTTATGGTGGAAGATGGATGGTGAGCTCTTTGAAGGCGGGAATCTGTCTCCTTCATCCTTGTGTCTTAGGGCTTAGCAGAATTTCTGTTAAATATTAAGTACTCAGTGAATGTTTAATAAGTACCTGAATGAGTTAAAAAGAAACAAAAATGAAACTACGCCAGTTTCCTAATATCCCTTCTGATTCAATAAATAATGTTAGTGCCCCAGCAACATGTTCATTTGGAAACAACTGTCAGTTGCCAAGACGTAGAATGTCACCAGGTTCGGGCATTGGTACATGGATTGATTTCCTGGGGCTGCAGTAACACATTATCACAAATTGGGTGGCTTAAAACAAATTTATTCTCTTACGTTTCTGCAGGCTAAAAGTCTGAAATCAAGGAGCTGGCAGGGCCTTGTTCCCTTTGAAGGCTCCAAGGAAGATGCTTTTCCTAGCTTCTGGTGATGGCTGGCCATCCTTGGCATTCCTTGTCTTACAGTTGCATCACTTCTCTTTCTCTCTCCATCTTAACATGGCAGTCCCTCTGTGTGTATCTGTGTCCAAATTTCCCTCTTCTTTAGAGGATGTAAGTCATTGGATCACCCTAACTCAGTATGACCTCACCTTAACTTGATTACACCCATGGAGACCCTATTTCCATGTAAGGTCCCATTCACAGGTTGTGGGGGGGTAGGGGGAGTTAGGCTTTGAACATATCTTTTTTGTAGGACACAATTCAACTCACAGTGGCACTTTGACCTCTTATCGTGAAATCCTGACTCCTTAACTCCTCAGCCTCCCCTCCCACTGGTTGTCCAGCCTCTGCTTTCCTCTTTCAGAGGAAAATTCTCTGTATTTCAGTGGCAGCTGTTTGGGAATTTTTCCTGTTATGGGACTCAACTCTATCTCCCTTTTGTCCTTCTGTAATCAGGACGAATATGGAATAATAAGCTGTCTTCTCTTTTGGGAGGATGGGGAGCTTCCAGGTTTTGAAGTTGGTGTTCCTGGCCTCCAAGGCTTCTCCCCTCGAAATCTTCCAGGTGTCTTTAAATCTTCTCCAGGATATAATTTCATTACCAAGCTGCTTCCACGCTAATGGAACCTTTTGCTTATCAGTGTGTTGGTGAAACTAAATGAGAATCTTCCAGGTGTGGTATGAATGCCCATCAAAGCAGACACATCTGCTTCCACTTCTGTTCCTGCAGCCTCAGTCACGCTGTCTTGGCGACCAACACACACCCTTGAAACATATGGATTCACTGTTGGTTGCATATGATGCTGCTAAGCACTGTTCTTCTCATTTAGCATTTTGACCCCCAAGAGCAGGGCCTGGCCCTTATATAGTTATACTTATCTCTGTTGCAGTGGCTTGTGGCCCTAGCCTGTTGAGACACGGCATCACAGAGTTGTCATTGCACATTGGATGATAATGGATCACAATGAGGCGGGGTAGAGGGAGGGGCCATACCTAGAAATGAGTCTGTGTTAGAGGCCACTGTGCTGCTTCCGCATCCCCAGACAGCTGATCAGAACAGAACCCAGATATGATTTGGGGCTAGCTGTGGAAAAGACTTGAGCATTTTTTTACTGTTACTCTGATTTGCTACTGAGGTGGGGGCCAATTGCTTCATACCATTAGGTGGGGGGGGTCTCCTCTGACACTTGCTAGTTGGATGCAAGTAAACTCTGGTGGTCCCACCCCTTTTTCTTTGAATGAATTTATACAGATGGGTAAATGTTGCCACGGATGGTCAGAACCAGAAGGGAGATGATAACCTAAAGGCAGGATAGGGTCTGGGTTAAGAACGTGAGCCCAGAAATCAGGCAGATTTGCACTCCTGGCTCCACCTCTTGTTTGTGACTTTGGAAAAATTGCTTTGTAAAAAGGGATTAATAATAGTATCAACTCAGAGAGTTGTTACAATTAAATGAGATAATAGTACCCGTTTAATTTTCACTAAGATGCAGTCAGGAAGGGAAGCTGAGGCCCAAAGAAGTCAAACGATTCACCCAGGGTCACTTGGCGTGTGCTGCCCTAAACCGGGAAGGAGGTTAACTTCAGCTTTTTGGTTTCTAATTTAAAGCTCTTTCCTCTAAACCACTCCAGCACTTCAGAAGTCATCAGCTTATGTTTATTTACCAATCTATATTTGTTTACGGAATAAAGACAGGAAAATAAATAAGATTTGTATTTAAAACCTTCCTCACCAGAACATCCATTGACTTCCTCTGTAGTGTCTATGGCTTTATTTCAGATGTGTCCAGATGACTTGTGGGAAACGGTTTTCCTCTGAGACGGGGACCTAAGTGGAGAAGTTGGGAATGGCGCCTGCTTCTGCTGAGTGGCCTGGCAGTGGTGGCCCCAGGGTGGGCAGGCCCAGTGCAGAAGCCCTCTGTGCACGTTCAGCAACTGCCTGTATCCTGAGGCCGTGTTATCTCCATTTAATATGCAACGTGGACGATATTTTCTCTCAATTTCCTGTGAATTGGGGAGGTGCCTTGTGCCAGCTTTCCTAAATTGCCACAATCAATATTCTACTGCCTTTATTTTTTATGCATGCTAATGACTTCTCTGCTTTTGAAATGTACTTGTTTCTAAGATCAGTCTTTGCAACAACACTAAAAAGTAAATAAATAGAGTAACTAAAAAAGAAAAGAAGAAAAAAGCCTTTTACATCACCGTGAGTTTCCGCCTGGAGTTTTGTGTCATGAATCTGAATGGGGATGGGAAACGCTGCTCTGCCGTGAGACCCTTGCTGGCCTTGTTGGGCCAAGGCAGAGTGAAGAGAGAGGCCGGGTTTTGGCTCAGAAAACCATTTGGCCATGTGGACAACAGCTTGAAAGCCTGTGCTACCTTCATTGGCTTTCTGGAATCATTCCCCGTACTCCTAGCTGAATTGCCTTCTGACAGGGCCCATGTGAGTCTGGGGACACCAAAGTGGCCTCTTGAGGTTGGGTGGTAGTCTTCCACCCCTATTTATGCAGTGTTATGTGTATCTACTTTACTAGACCTTTAGGACTCTGTTCTGCGTTGTCTCTGCTTTAGTTTTCTTTATATACCTTACATTTCATACAAAGGAATCCCTTCCTGGTGTCACACTGTTCCCACCATCTGTGATGTCTATTCTGGTCCCTACTTCACGTCAATGTCTATTTTTTTCTGAAAACCATCTATCATTTAAGGATGAGATCAAATGTCGTCTTCATGAAGCCTCGTCTGATTTCTGTTTTTATTCATTGTTTTCAATAAACATTTTATTGTGTATCTAATATGTGCTAAGCCCTGTGCTTGATGCTGTGGAGGAAGAAAGATCTCTACCCAGGGCCCTTACGTTCTACCCAGGAGAGAGGGGGGAAAATGTATATACAGGATGTTAGGTGGTGGAGCAGGGAGGGGGTGGTCATTTGAGAGAATGGTCCAGGAGGGAGGCCTTGCTGGAAAGGTGATGTTGAGTTAGGATCTGAAGGAGAAAGTGCCATCCTCTTCCTCTGAATGGCCTTCTTCTGGCGTTCTCACAGCTGTGTTTTGGGCAAGAACCACGTTGAGGGGGATAGTTATGAGAGAGTGTGTCTGTGCCTGTGCACACGCACACTTCCCAAGCTGTCTGGCTCTTTGTGTCATGTACTTAACAAATGACTTTGGAGTGAATAGTGTTGACCAGGTTTGTTTTACTGCCATTCCCGGTGAGGTGAAGCGAGATTTATTCTGTACTGTGCCATATTGTTCAAGAAGAGATCAGGGATCCCTCTGGGTCCGTGGTCTCTGGTGATGGTACCGCCATTGCTGTGTGAGCCCAGAACCCAAGAACCCCTTCGAAAGGCTTAGTTTCTCAACCTTAAAATAAGGGAGTTGAATAACTGACTCCTAAGAGCTCTCCAGAGTTTCTTCAGTTTCTCTCAGGAAATCCTAGTTCCAGTTTCATCTTGTGCAGGATCCTTTGCTGATGAGTCCAGCTCACAGATTGCCCCACTGCTTGTGCCATAGTCAGTACCTGGTAAGTGGCACCTGTGGGTGTATTGTCGTTGGCACCATGTGTCCTGGGAGAGAGTCTGCTCCAACTAGATTGTGAGCACTTACATGACAGGCTGGGGGACCTATCTTGTTCCCTTTATAACCTGCAGTGGAAGACTCTGTTGTGGATTTGTTGATTCATAGCTCCATCCATCTGTCTGTTATTTATCGAGTGCCTGGAAAATCTGATAGGCTGTGTTAGATACTGGAAATACTTTTCCATGATCCTCTGGAAGTCCACATGTCAGATGAATAATATTATTGCAAAGCGCTTTGTTGTTTTCACGGTGCTTTAGCATCTATTTTACCCTATTGATCTTTAGACATCCCTGTGATTGAGGTAGGACTTATAATATGAAGTTACATTTTGTGCCCTTTAAATTACAGAAGGGTAATAATATAACTTGGAAAAAACTGAGAGAGATTGAGCAGTTTAAATGGTGCTGGTGACTTGGAGCCTGGAGTCCCACTGTGAGGCAGCGTGCTCAGGGGCAGGAGATGACTGCTGGAGACCCAAGTCTCTTCTCTCTTCTGGCCTCAGGTCCCATATGTGCTAAAACATGTTGACTCTACCTTTTGGGGGGGTCTTAGGGATTTCCAAGGCTGCTTTTAACATATGTGATTTTGCCTTACGCATTGACTTAGGAACTGATTTCCTGACGTGGTGCGTTCCCCCCTTTCCTACGTCACAGAGGAGGAAATTGTCTTGGAGGAATTTTCCTCCTCTCTGCATGAGAGGCAGGGTGAGAATTGATCCCATGCCTTCCTAACTTGCACCCAGAGCTTTCTCCTCTTTAGCCTCATTTCTGTAATTCCACGGGGACTCTGTACGTGTGGACTGGCAGTGCCTATGGGAGGAAGCGAGCCCGGAAGCTCTGCAGGATGCGCACGCTGGATGGCTTCATCAGAGTGGCTTCCCTTTGAGTCTTCAGCCAGCTCTGGGCGGCCTTGGGCTCCTTCTGGCCTGGGTTGGAGAGGCCTGTTTGGAAATCTGTAGCTGCTTCTCCTCTGGCATCTAATGAATTCTGACTGACTTTGAATGCTCCCCAGACTCGGCTGCAGTTCTTTAAAACTCATCTTCCACATGGAATTGGCAGGTTCATTTAATTGTTTGGGAGCCAGATAAAAATGCTTTGTTCTTTGTTCCTACATTATGCCATTTCAAAATATCTCTTCTCCTGCAAATTGCTGAGACTGTTCCATTTGGGCCTTCAATTGGTTCTCTCTGAGCAGATCTTTCAATTTATATTCCAAGGCCTGTTCTTTCTGATTACACATTTAGGATATCAGTTAGGTTTCTTAATCTATTCACTCAAATTTCTTTTTGCCTTTCTCCCTTTAAATCTCTTCCCTTGTGAAAAGCATGCAGAAATGGTAGCTGTAAGGAAATGCAAGTACTTCTTTTTCCTGTTTGCCTGCTATAGTGTATGATTTTTTTTTTTTTGCTTAGTTTTTTCCTTATGTTTTAGGGTGGTGTTAATAATGATAGTGATGATAACATCATTATTAAATTTTTTCCTCTTAAATCTGTTCCTATACCTAAATATCAAGGAGGCAGAAGGTTATTAGTGGACAAGAAAAATGCCCAGGGAGCCATGATCCAGACTTCAGAAAAGGTGCCCAGTGCGATGCCAGGGGCTGGGAGAGCTGTGAAGAGGATAAACGGGGTCTCTGTCCTCACAGTGCTTAGAGTCTGGATTCCTCCACGTGTGGTCATTTCTCCTGTGGGATTGGCGTTGTGAGTCTCATTTATCCCATGAGGAAACAGACTCAGGGTGTGGGAGTGATCTGTATGAGCTCATACAGTTAAAAAGTATTGGGGCTGAGTTTTAAATTCTAGTGTGGGGGCTCCTGGGCTAGTGTTAGAGGCTGTGTGCTAAAGGAAGAGATGCCACGTCTTAGCCCCATTCAGACCCACCCTCTAATAAGACGACTTGAGGCAGCCCTTCCTGAGTACAGTGGGAGGCTCTCCTGATTTCCTTTATTCTGAACATTGGACACATTATGGCATGGAGTTTTTTTGTTTTTTTTTTTTTTTTGAGGAAGACTGGCCCTGAGCTAACATCCATGCCCATCTTCCTCTACTTTATATATGGGACGCCTGCCACAGCATGGCTTATGCCAAGTGGTGCCATGTCTGCACCCAGGATCCGAACTGGCGAACCCCAGGCCGCCAAAGCAGAATGGGAGCACTTAACTGCTGCACCACTGGGCCGGCCCTGGCGTGGTGATCTTTGGTACATGTGGATCTTTGGTGCATATGGATCTTCGGTGCTGCCTTTGTCTTGCTTTACAACTTCTCCCAAAGCTTCAGTGTCTATCTATCTGTTAAGTGGAAGAGTGTGGAGAACAAGGAGGGAGAGAGGGAGAGGAGGTTAGTATTCAAGAGAATGGGTTCTGGAGTCAACAGACCTCTTACAGAATCCTGGCACTGCTGCATTTTGACTCTGTGATCTTAGCAACTTGAACGTCAGTTTCCTTATTTGTAAAGTGGAGATGATAGTACCTACCTGAAAGGTCATTTGAGGATTTAATTTAAAAAAAAAAAAGCAACCAGAAATGTATGTGAAGCATGCAACACAGCACCTGGCATTTAGCATAGTGCAAAATAAATATTTGCAGATGGTATTTTTCTGTTGGGGTCATTTATTCATTTACATGTTGTGTGCGTTTATTGAGCGACACTCAGGTTGTAACCCCGACACTATTGTTGTAACCTCTATCTTGGACCATTGTAGGTGCTCAATAAGGCATTGTTGATGAGGCCTGGTTACATTTGTGGTGAACTGAAACTTGGTGAGTGTCAAATGATTAAAGTCACATTGTATTAAATGCCATCTTAGTGTGAAAAACCACATGTCACAAAAGTGCCCTGTAAAGAAAGGAGTGTTGAATTCTGACAGGATCATCATGGGATGGAATGACTGCTAGATGATGTAGGGATGTGGCATGAAGTGTCCTGAAGTGGGAGAAGAGCCTGGAAGGCTGATGTGGTTGGTGAATATGATTGGTCTTAAAGGCCAAGCTAAGGAGTTTAGGCTTCATTCACTCACTCATTCATTCATTCATTCACTCATTCATTCATTCTAATGCTGAGGTGTGTGGAAGATGTTCCAGAGAGTCAATATACTAAACACAAACCAGGTCATTGGTGATTAAAATCATCTGAGAGAGAGAAAGATAATGAGGGCTGGATTCAGGACGGTGATAGTGGGAAAGAAAAGTAGCTGAAGGAAATCAAAGACGATGAGATGGTTTCAAAGCACTTTTAAGAATCTGGATTTTCAGGTGGTCATGAAAGTAGAAACAGGCAAACTCAGAGTAATTTGGAAATGTAATAATAGTGCTATTAATTAATTAATATTAGTGCAGAAAATTATGGGCATCTTGACTAAAGTGAACTAGAAAGACTGTCCAGAGGGTCTGTGAGGGGCGTTGGTTCTGAAAAGTCTGAGGCCGTTTGAGGGTTTACTGGACAACTGGGTGTCACCTGCTTCTCTCTCCGTCTCCTAATTATGTCCGCTGTACCGATACATTCTATTTTATTCTGATTGTTTTAAATTTCCTATATTTATAGCCATTGGATTCTAGGAAATGTAAGAAAGAACATTTATTTTTTCTTTCCACCATAAAATGAAAAGACTTTTCTTTTTCTTGTTTGGGGCTATACCTCATTTCCTCTTTTTCCATTTTTCCTTCCTTTAAAAATTTCTGCAAAGAAAATGACCTCTAGAACATGTGTATGTAACAGGTTGCAAGGATGGTTCAGCTGAGTGCTAGAATATTTTTAAGAATTCATTACTGACTGCCAGTTCAATCAAAGAAATCGTTGCTTTGAAATATGGGCCTATTTGTTTCCTATGGCATCCTCTCTCCTTTTAGCCCTCCTTTCCAGTTCATTTATTTTTGTAGCTGTTACATCGATTAGAGAGAGACTGCATGTTGGAAATTGTTGCTGTGCATGCTGATTGCCATCTCTGATTCCAAACCCAACTGAAAGGATGAGATAGTCTCCCGCTCCTCCCTTTTCTCCCTGAACTGGTTTGTACAAGTTCTGCTGTTTGATCGTCTCCCCTGTTGGCAGAACCTACCTTTGACCCTCAGCCACAGTGAATGTGTGTGTGCTGGCACTCCTCCAAACGCCCCGGGGATAAAACTTGGCCCAACTTGGCCAATCATTCCTGCAGCTGCTCAGTTGTTCTAATCTTTGTTGATATTTCCTAGAAAATTTTGGCTCCTCCGTTGACATTGGTTACTTAGTTTATTTGACATTTAGCTTGTCTTGCTTTTTGTTAAGGACTTCAGGGGACCACCGTGACAAGACGTGGGCACAGTCCTGGAGTAGCTCAAATGGAAGGAAAAGGAAGAATAATACCTTTTTTTTTTAAAGTGTATAATTTCGTGGTTTTAGTATATTTACAAAGTTGGGCGATGATCACCACTGTCTAAGTCCAGAACATTTTCATCACCTCAAAAAGAAAACACATACTCACTAGCGGTCACCTCCTGTTCCCCCTTTCCCAGTGCCCCTGGCATTCACTAGTCTGCTTTCTGAATCTATGGATTTGCCTATTTAGACATTCTAGACATTCATATAAATGGAATCATATAATATGTGGCCTTTTGTGTCTGATTTCTTTCACTTAGCATAATGTTTTCAAGGTTCATCCTGTTGTAGCCTGTAAAAGTACTTCATTCCTTTTTTATAGCCAAGTAATATTCCATTGTGTGGATGTACCATGTTTCGTTTGTAGGAATAATACCTTGAGTGTTTGCTCTGATGTTTTCTACGTTCATTGCTCCATGAGCTTTACCTTTTACTTTCATCTGTCTCTCATTTAAGCTACTTGGTAGGCACAATTATCATTACCATTTTACACATAAGGAAGTAGGCAGAGGTAGGTCACACAGGTAGTAAGTGGCAGAGCAGGCTTGGTTTAACTACAGTCTGTGCTTTTAACCAGCACACAACCGCCACCCTGCTTACAAGTCAGAGGCTATAAGACTTGTTTTTAAATGGTTATGAACATGGGAGAAAGTTACAAAAGTCTTAAACTACCGCGGGGCTCAGTAGCTCAGAGTTGGGCTGGCCTGTGGTTTGGGGTGTGAACCATTCTTACACGACCTTTGGAATATGGTACACAGTGGATTTAGGCCAGCAAACGTGATCTAGGCCACATGGAGGTGGGGTGGGGCTCCCAACCTCTGCCAGGTGCATTCATGGCTGACTCAGGCAGTGGGTGGGGCTGAGCCTGAGGCCAAAGCTTTTCAAAGGGTACGTGCTCCTGGGTGCGGCTGGGGCAGGCAGGGACTTGATAGCAAGCAGCTCGTTTCTGCTGGCGTGCAGAGGAGCACGTGCAGGGCTAGCCTGGTACCTGGCTCATGGCGCATGTGGTGGATGACAGAATGAATGAGAGATGCTAATCTGGTGGGTGCCAGATTGGAGAGCCTTGAACCTCAAATTGAAGGATCCATGCAGTAGGGTGCCTTGGAAGGTGTTGAACCCTACAGTGATGCGAAACTTGCTTTTTGCATGGTATGTCTTGCTCAACTCTATTTTTGTTGCTGTGCTTGAGCTTCTGTCCAGCATCTGCCTGTGGACACTGTCAGGTCCTTTCCTATGGCGTTACAGTGAATGTCCTGGGAGATGGGACTCTCCAGGCCTAGTCTTTGCCTTAGTAGAGCCCCAGGGAGTTCTGTGATAGAATGCTTCTGTCTCTGGTTGTTCAGTTATTAATTTAATAAATATATGAGGCCCTAGTATGTGCCAAGAAGTGTTCTAGGCACTTGAGGCACCCGTCATTGAACAAAATGGAGAAGGACTCCCGCTCTCTTAGAACTTAGACATTCTACAGGGGGAAACAGACAATAAACAATTGACATGATAATAAATTATCATTTTGTTTTTTATTTAATACAGTAAGCATTAGGAAAAAGGAAAAATAGAGAAGGGTAAAAGGGGATGGGAAGAAGTTGAAATTTTAAATAGAGTAAGAAAGTGATGTTGAAGCAAAAACTTGCTGAAGGTTAAAGATGAGCTATGAGAACGTCAGGGGGAGAGTCTTCCAGATGGCAGAATTCCGAGATGTTCAGGGAGCAACAAGGAGGCAAGTGTAGCTAGTGTGAGTGCACGGAAGGTGGTGGGGCCAGGCTCGTCACTCCTCCGGCCATCAGGAGGACTCGGGCTTTTCCTCTGAGTGGAATGGCAGCATTTCAGGACTGAACAGAGAAGTGACATGTTTGCACCTGTGCTTGAAAATGATCTCTCTGGCTGCAGCATTGAGAATCTTACAATGATATTGAATCTGTACTATGTTAAGTGGACAAGTGCACTTCCTTGAGTAAACAGATTAACTATTCGGGAAATAAAAAATCTTGCCTGTAGTGGGTCCAGACCCTGAGGCACTCTGGAGTCCTCTGTTCGGTTCCCAGCGGCCCTCTGAATACATTGGCTTCTTTTCTCATCTGTGGTCAATCCGACCCTCAAGGGGAGGTGAACTCTTTCTACAGCGGAAGCTCATCCAGTGCCACGGTCATGCTGGAGGGGCTTTACTGCTGCTGGCGGTACATGACCAGGCTTTGAGTTTTATTTATTCTGGGAAGATTTAGCAGTTAGTACTAATCGTTTGCATACCTTAAATGTATACTTTAGGAAATGGAGATACATAGCACATAGCTCCTGCATGTTAGTGTATTGAACTGTTATACATGGGTTTATTTCATTTCACAAGGTTATCTTCAGGTTAGAAATATGAACTCAGAAATGTACTTTTAGTCTGCAAAATACTGAGTGTATTGCATAATCCCAACTTACTCCATTGGGAGTAGGAAATGGGTCAAACAGTAGCATATTATCTACTGTATGAATGGACAGCCTGTTGTGACATAAATATGTAATAGTATTGTGTAAAATTACTGATGTCCCTTATTTTATCTGGCTTGATGTGGCGCCTTCTCTGGGCCAGAATTTTTTGAAGATGCCTCCAGTGTTTGGAATTCATGTGACAGTTGTTGTATTCCCTTCTCCCCTCTCCATTAGAGATTTGTGGGATTGCTCTTTGGCAAAATGTCAATGCAAACGTTTGTAGAGGTGGGTGAATGAATTAAAAAGCAGAGTAGGCATTTCACTGGCAGGCTGAAAGGAAAATGTCAGTTTCTGTGGGTTAAGCAAGATCTTTGCAGCATATTTAGCACTTGACTTCTTCCAAATTTGTCTACATGAAATAACCTCTCTGCTTTCACACAGGAAATATTTGAATAACTTTAAAAATGTGTGTCATGCCGGCTATGTGACCAGATGGAAGAGCATTTCTTGGCTGGTAAATGTAAACAAGCTGCCACTAATGTTAATCTTACAGCTGTAGACATAAATATATTTTGGTTGGTTATATTTTATTTTTGAGAGTGTGCAGTAGTTGGAAGCTGAGCCCAAATTAGGGTTCTCTTTGAATTTTGTCGCCGGAGCTTTCATTTGTGTGTTGATTTTACCAGGCCATATTGGCTAGAATATTTTAACCCCATGTAAAATGGATGCAACTGTTTACACGATGATTATGCCCAAATAATCATTTCCATCCCTAGCTCCCTGGGGGAAAAGTGCTTTGCAAACAGCTTTGGGATATTGTGGTTCAAGTAAATTGTCGGCCGGGTTGACAGGTTACTGAATTTCTAAAGAGTCTGGGTAGCTGATCTGATGCTGTGTTGAATTGGGAGTTGTTGTTTGTCCTGCAACAACTCTGATTTTGGGGTTTTGTGGGGATTGCATTCCATTGTTATAACCTAGAAATGAAGGAAGATCAAGTGCCTTCGATGTGTCAGGAACCATCCTGTCACGTGCCCTCTCGTGTAATCCTAAATCCTCATGTGACCTAATCTTATTCCTGTTTTGTAATGAGGAAAATTAGCCTTTGAGAGGCACTATTCCCAAGATCCCTAACTGCTACTTAGTGGCATAGCCAAGATATGGACCCGGTTCTAACCTGCTCAAAAGCCCGGGTTCTTTTTACTATCCTTGGTTGACTCTAGAGAGGGAGCAAGGTGCTGTTTGTTAACCTCTCCCAAATGATTGGGTCTGACAGATCCAGTGTTTCTTAGCCTCTAGATAATTAAATGGAGAACCTATGCTTTTCCTTGATGATGATTTTCTTTTCAACGTTTAATCAGCAAAGCGATGTTGGGTCTCTGAGACCCAGTCATCCGAATCTTGTTTTGGCAGTTGTGGGATCATCTTGGGGACTGATGAAGCCTTAGGTTCCTTCCAGCTCTGTTACCCTGAGACCACGAACACTCAAAAATGGCTCCTTCCAGGGTGTTTCCAAAGCCTCTGCCTCCATGTGGTGGTTAGTCTTCCCCAGCTGGGCTCTAATTGCTACCTCCAAATAAAGGGGTTCAGGGAACCCTGAAACCAGATCACCTGGGAGATCTTAAATTAATTGACATTTAATAAAAATCTTTGCCGGAATCAAAGTGCCCACGCACATGGTTGCCTGTGTGTGCCACACACTTGCATCTTGACACAGGTGTAATAGAAAAGTGAAGATAAGTCCCCAGAGGACCACAGACTAAAAGCTTATGATATGCAGAGCAGGAGTGATAGGTGGTCCCTGGCTTTGTTATTCTAAGGAGCTCTTCCCAGCTGTGCCTGTTCTGAATGCAGCTTGGTCAAATGATGGCTGTTTCTCTGATTTTAAGTGAAGTGGCATGGGTTTCTTGTTCACAGTATTTTTGGTGTGTTTCCAATAGAGAGAGATTTGTCTGAGATCCCAAACCTCTAGGTTCCGTAAGAGGTAATGCCACGAGTGGGTTAGGAGTGAGTGGGATGAGTAGCGCTAGGAGTGGGACCAGTGTTGTTAGTCACCCTGAGGTGTGGATTTATGTAGGTGCCCGTGAGCACATTGATCCAAGCATATGGTTTGTGGTACGAGCGGAGGAGAAAGAAGGAGAGGTGGACCAAGTAATTAGATATAAAAATAAAACAAAATACGGAAACAGCCTACACCATAGGATTGCTATGAAGATTTACTGAAATAATACATATGACGTGCTCCAAGCCTGGCATATAGTAAGTACTTGGTAAATATTGCTTTTTATGTTATTACTATTGCTTCTATTACTGTTCTATGTATGTCAAATACGCATGCGAGAAAAGCTTATGAGTTAGTAAGATATGCTGTGTGAGTTTTATAACATTTGTAACTGACAGAATTGGGTGATGACTGTGATTAGGGTCTAAACCAGACAGGTGAGAATGTTGGGTATCCATTCAGAATTCTTTAATGATTCGGTTAAAGGCATTATTTAAGACAATAAAGTGCATATGGACTCTTGTGTGCCACTTGTTCCAAGTCTCTGGTGTAGGGAAAAGGCAGTGGGCTAGAGTGATATTTGACATTTCAGTGTCTGTGCTGTCTTCCCGTGAGGCCCTTCAGAGAGCGCTGGTGGGGACGGCAGAGATTATCAACCTGTCAGGGTGGAAACGTTAACAGCCGAGATGCAAATTATGAGCTAAGGAGGCCAAGAATTTCCTCACCTTTGAGAGCCTTCTGTCTTGTGGTAGGAATTTATGATCGGAGCGTAGATGAGGATGCTCATCAATTTAGGGGAGGGAGAGGAAACATTTTCTAAATGACAGTTGTGATTATATGTGCAAGATGGTCTCCACCACAAAGATCACCATGGACTCTGTACTGTGACAAGAGAGCCTTTTTGTAGGCCAAGGCCACTTGCCTGAGTTAGAGATGGTGCATTGTTCTTCCTGTGACCCCTAACTGATGAAAGTGGTTGGGGTGACTTTTTCCCTGGCTCTTAATTACCAAGGGAAAAAAACCTTGCTCAGTAAATTATGTCATTTGAATAATATGTGTCGGTCACCCTGTAATCCTTCTCTTAAAATTCTTTAGGTTTCTTCATCAGTTGGTCTGCAGTTTCTGAGCTTCCCAAGGAAATGAGACAATGAAGGCATGTGTTTCTTTTTATTTTGAATCAGATTTACTTAGTAGCCAAATCTAGAGTGAGTTGGGGATCACCCTTGTTTAGGAGGCTGTTAATCACTCATTGTAAAAGTTCCAAGTGGGAACTAAAGCCAGAGCTTTAATCTTCTTGGCCTTCCTTTGGAGGAAAAGAAGGAAGCGGGCTGCCAAACGCCCTGCTGAGAGATGGGTGGCTTAGAAGCAGACTTTCTCCTGCAGATCAAAGGAGGGCCCTTTGCTTATTCAGGTTTCTTTTTTCACGCGAAATATGGCCATGTGTGAATGGTGTCCTTGTGAGGAGACAGGCTGGAATTAGGCCCTGGGGGTTCATGTGGGGAAGGTGTCATGGTCGGGGGAAGGATGTTGAAGCATTTCATCTCCCCTGGAGTCCCCAGCCTGTTGGGATTTGGGAGCTCTGATATAGAGGTGTCTTAAGCCTCCGCCACATCTCTCTCAGTGGGTTTTGCTGGCGCCATTTGCCAGAGGAGAGAGGTGTCAGGGCAGATCTGTGTGTAATCAGAAGTGGTGGTGCCATTCTGTTGACCTCCCTCACCTGCGCTTTTGGGTTGCCTTTGAAGCTTTGGCATCACCGTAGCTATGTGGCGGGTCTGCTAATTTACCCATCAGTCTGTGAAAGGGAAGGGAAGAGGGGGGGAGGAAAACTGCCGGGGAGGAAGTGACTGGAGATTGCCAAAGGTTTTGGGGAGAAGGTGCCTATGCCTCTGAGTAACCACGTGAATGTGGGCATCCAGCTCATGCCAGGGCAGTGAAGGTAGGGAGACTTGATTCATGTGAGCACTAACTAGCATTCAGGGGTCACAAAAATATTCTAAGCTCATTTCCTCCAAAAAGTTCAAAAGGCAAACAAAAACAAACTTGAATGTTGATGGGTGTTGTGTATCCAGGCACTATCATCACGGAGGCAGGGATGGGTAAGTGAGAGGGCCTGGCTGCATTCCGTGTCTCCTCGCACTGGCTGCTGAGTCAGGAGGGCTCCATTCAGCTCATTTCAGTGTAGGTTTCTGGCCAGGCAAGGCAGAAGTAGAAAGGAGAAAATGGCACAGAAGTCAGAGCCTGGATGACAACAGCATACTTCATGGTATGAGAGGAGGAGTGGTGGTTCCAGAGCTGGGAGGACAGGAGCTCTGGCCCAAGCCTGGCAGCTTGGACTCAGTATGCAAATGGGGAGTAAGTTCCGGGAGGCTCCCTGTCTGATCCTGCTCTGAGGGTGGTCATGGCTGCTTTCAAGCCTGGGGTAGGGACTGTGTAAGCACTTCTCTCCTGTAGTCATCTTGACAGCTGGGCAAAGTAGAGGCTATTCATTTTTATTTTACTGATAGCAAGCCAAGGTTCAGGAAGGTGAAATAACCTGCAGGTTATGTGGCTGGTAAGTGACAGAGCCAGGATGGGAATATAGGTTTTCTATTTCCATGTCTGGTGCTCTTTCTTTCCTCACTCAGCTCTAGTTGTTTACATATACATACTGTCCATACTTCCTTTGACGGATTTCACTGTTTCCCCAAAGAGAGAGATGTTTATATTTCTGTGAATTTATCAAGTCCGGTTTTCATGAGCAAATGTCTCTCCCTCTATTCTTTTGAACCTAGAAGGATGTTTAGCATGTCTGTAGTCCCAGCATAGTATGGTGTAAGCAGAGCTGGCCCCTAAGCTGTGGTGACAGTCCTGTTTCATCCTAGTGGGTGGGGAATCACAGGTTACGAAAGCCGGGTTCTTAGCACCTCGCTTCATGGGAAGGCTTGTCAGCATTCTGCTACGACATGTCGAGACAGGAAGGAGCTTGCTTCCAGCACTTGTCTTTTGTAGTTCCACTGATAGGCCTAACTTAATGACAGACAATCGTTTCACAAGCTGTAGATGTGGCCGACTGAGCCTCTCCCTGTCCAGGGTTGAATCATGTTACTCTTAGTCAAAGCAGCCATGTCTATGAGGTAAAGTTCCAACTTCTTCTGGAATGCCAAGCCTCTGCAGTTTGGCTTGGGCCTCCCTTTGCAACTGTAATTGCTCTCTTAGTAATCTCCCTCCCTGGGCTCCCTAGAGCCAGGTTTCTGGCATATGCCCTGGCCTTCCCAGCCTTTCTCAATGGCCTTTGCCACTGCCTCCCTCTGTCAGGACACTAACCACCCTTTGAATGTCACCATCTCCCCTAAGTCTGCTCCTCCTTCACCCTTGATAGTCCACCTTTGGTTAGTCAGCTGTGACCACTTTCTGTCTTGACTGAGCTGACCCAGTGCTTGCTTCCATAAGCTCACATACTCATCTCTACCTCACAGGACCTAGCAGGCTGCTGTGTTTAGAGGAGATGCTCAAAGTTGGCTGAATTGTAGGGTTCCAGTTTTGCTTCTGGATGGGATCAATGTATCTTAGAGCATAGTGCGTTCACTGGAGGCTCTTTAGAAGAATCTTCCTTCATCCTCGTCCTCCTCTCCATCATGGCGTTGAGTGAAACAGGAAGAGTGCTAGGCCAGGATGCTGGTCCTGATGGACTCTCCAGACTGCATGACCTGGGCCAGTAGCTTTACACCTCTCTCGGCCTCAGTTGCCCTAACTGGAAGATGAGTGTGGGCCAGCTGACCTCCTATGTATGCTAAGCCAGATGGGGCGCCAGCCTTGTTTATCTGGGATGGAAAGGCCACATGTGCTCTTTCCACCCCAGTGGCATGTTGCTCCTTTCCTCTGGGCCCTTAAGACTCTGTTAGTCATATACAGCCTGCCGAAGGGCAGAGCCCTTTTGTCAGCTTTCCTGCTAAAGTTTTACCAGAATGGCCCTAACTGCACTGAACGTGAGCAATGTCTTCAACATCCTCCGACTAGCTGGACAGCGTCCACTTCCCAGAGAACCCTGAAGATCCCACAATCTAAATGTTGTTTGAATTTCTATTGGCATTTTGATGATTTGTCTCTTGTTCCATAGGATGACTGGACGAGATTGATAATACTAATATTGCTTCTCCGTGCTTTCCTCCTCAGACCCGTCACTGCTGTGAAGGATTGGTTTTGAATTTTCTGTGTATCACTTCCATAGAGCATCCTCTTTTATTAGTATTTGACTTTATTTTATTACAGATAACACTGTAATTTGGAGTCAGTTCTTACAGTCGAGGTGATTTAAGAGAAAACAAAGCTTACACATTTAGTCTAATTTTGTATCTATAATATCTACAGTATTTATGTCATTAATTTTGTAGTGCAATGTGTTATATACCAGAATAGCAAGTTATATGCATGAATAGTGGTGCTTTGACTGAAGGATGTGTCCCCTGGTAGCTTTGTCCTCAGGCCTGTAACTAAATGTGCATACAGATTAAATGACCAAATGAGTGTTCAGAAACCACAGGCTCTGGCAGCCGTGATAGGCCAGTGTGTGGCATGGTGGACCATGTTCCGGATATACCTCTCATTCATCTCTTCTCTCCATTCCCACTTCAGCTGCACTCTGGTTCAGCTCCTTATTTCCTCCTGAGTCGCTACAAAAGGGGAGGAAGCTTGACTTCTGTTTGATTCCTCTGCCTCTGGTTTTCTGTAGCTAATCCATCTTCTACATGCCCACCAGTGGAAACTGTCGTTTCTAGTTACTCCCTACTCATCTCCTTGCTCAAGGACCCTTCTTTGCTCCCCATTGCCTGAATTAGAAGTGGTAGACACTGGCCTGGCATCCATGTCCCTCTCTACACTGCCCACTGAACTTGTCTGATAGTTTCCTGCCCCTCTACCTGGTTCACTCATGTCTGCAGCATATTACCACTCCCTCGCCTCTCACAAATTCATCCTTCTTTCAAAACCTACTTCTTAGACAAAGAACTCCCAGCCTTCAGGAATTCTTCCTCTTCCAGACCTTGCAACTCTTAGTGTAGCCTACTGTATTTATTGCCATGTAACAGATTACTCTACAATTTAAAACAACAAACATGCCTCCTGTGGTTTCTGAGGGTCAGGAATCTGGGAGTGGCTTAGGGGGGTGGTTCTGGCTCATGGTTTCTCAGGAGTTTGCAGTCAAGCTGTCAACCAGGGCTGCATTCATCTGAAGGCTTGACTGGGGGTGGAGAATCCACTTCTAAGCAGACTGTTGGCAAGAGACCTCAGTTCTTCTCCACTTGGTCCTCTCCGTAGGGCTGCTCAATCATAAGCATCTGGATTTTCCAAAGTGAGCGACCAGAGAGAGAAAGAGAGAGAGAGAGAGAAACAGACTAAGATGGAAGGTGCAGGCTTTTGTAACCTAATCTTGGAAGTAAAAACCATCACTTCTGTTGGTCACATTGATCAACCCTGGTCCATTGTGGGAGATGCCCACTCACAGATGTGACTAACAGAAGGTGAGGTCATTGGGGGTCACCTTGGAGGCTGGTTACTGCACCTGCTTTGTCTTTTGCATACATGTATTCTGTTTTTCCAGCTGAACTGGAAGCTATTTGGGATCAGAGACTGGTCTCGTTCACTGCTGTGACTCCCCCACACTTCATTCAAAGTGCTTTTCATGGAAATGCTTATTTTGTCTTCACAATAACCTATTGGGCTTTTTTTTTTTTTTTATCTGATGCATGAAACTAAGGTCCAGAGGGGTTAGTTAGCTAAGTCAATCAGCCACTATGTGACAGAGCTTGTGAATACACTACTAGGTCTTTCTGATCTAAATCCTGTGTTCTTTCTATTATGCAAATGGTTTCATGATTTTGATTTCTAGAAAATATTTTCTACAGCCTGCTTCCTGTCTGTTAGCTTTGGTAATAATTAAGAGGAGTGACTTGATAGCACCCAATGATGCAGGGAAGTGTTTGTGTATAACAATTCCAAGATAGGAAAAGTTTCTAAGAAATTGTCTAAATCAACCAAAACTTCATCTTCCTGGCCTTCCTTTTTTCAGCAATTGCCTAAGCAAAGCCTCTGATTTATCTGACTGTTCTACTGAACAAGACAGCCTAAGAGGCCCACAAGAGTGCCATGTTTCACCAGGATTTCTCATACTGGGTGATCTGGAGAGATCCAGCCTGTCACCTCCCACCACAAGAAACTTCCTACCACAAAACCTTGCTCGTCTGTTTCAAACAGGGAAGGATCTTGGAAACAGACTTTGGGGTTTCTAGGTTTGGTGGGATTGGGCCATGATTTAAGTTGGCATATCTCCTGATAAATTGTCCCAGATACTGTGACTCAGCTCACAGGGAGATTGGGGTGGTGGTGGGCTGGCGCTAGGGGTGTAGGGGTGGGAAGAAGGGAAGAAAAGAAAAAAAGAGTGGAAAAGGGAAGTCCTTGCTGTCCCCTCAGGCACAAAGTGATGGTGGTTGAATTAAAGTAGCTTTGGTTTTCTTTTTCATTTTGAACAGAACTCTGGCGCCCTTAGTCGGCCTCAAAATGTGGAACAAGTATAAGTGTTTCTAATTTCAGTCCTTCTCTTATTCTCTGCAAAAAGGGGAACCCTGCAGGTGGCTTTCTAAAACTTAAACACCTCGAGTTTTTGTATTCCCTTTCCTGATCCTCTTTTATGTCTGCAGGGGACATTTACACTTCTTCTTGTAATGCTCCTTGGATTTTTGACTTGCGGGCTATAGATATATTTAAAGGGAAAAAGTTTTTTTGATTTAGGTATGTCCTCAATACTTGGAAAAGTTTTGAGTATTGTTTTTCAAGCTCTTTTCTTCTCTCTGCATGGGTGTGCTTTTCATTTTTAATTTTTTTCCTGTGATGGCCATGGTGTGGTTTAATATTACATGCCTCACTACAATGAGTTTCCCGAAAACTGTGGAATTTCTTGGATCTCTGTAAAGAGTCTGAAAACACTGGGGAGGAGGAGAGGATGAGAAGGGATTTGAAAAAGAATTGAGAATGAGCTCTCTCTGATATTTTCATGCTCCTGGGTGGTGCGGAGGTTGTTTTCCGTGTAGACTGACATTCTCTCTAGCAGCTGTACTCTGAGTCAAATTCTTTTCTCTGGAGCTCTGAGGAAGTTCCCTTTGTAATGATAGTAGAAGTCTGTCTCACCATTTTGTTTTTGTTCTTGTATATATCTATATCTACGTAAATAATACTTAAATATATGTGTAGACCTCAGCACAAAGTATTTCCAGAAATGTCCACATTTATTTGCAGTTCCTTCTCACTCTCAACCTTCAATATAAATGGGCATTTAAAAATTCAGGGCAGCAATTGTAAGTCCACCTGTGAGAGGTGCTACCTGATCAGCTAGCTTTAGGCAGTTTGGGTACATTTTAATTGCCAGGAACACCATGGTAAGACATGTCCACTAGAAAGAAAACAAAGTTTGGAGCAGGGAGATGAGTGTCCCTGTTAGTAGGATTTTCTTAGCAAATACCCAGGGGCTGCTTGGCCCCTAGAAGGAGGGTATGCAGATCCAGAGAGGGTATATGCAAAAGGAATTAAGGTTGACCTGGGATATTGGCCTCATCACCTTCTGATATGTACACCCTTGCTTGTCATAAACATGCTAATGATCATAATTATTAATATGTATAGCACTTAGCTATTTGTCCAGCACTGCCCCCAAGTCCACCCCCTCACCACCATGAAGTAATAAATAATTTTCATTTTGTAAAGAGAGAGGGTAGTAGCTCAGTGGCTAAGTGATATACATAGCTAAAACTGGGAAAAGAAGGTCTCACAGCCAAGGCTTTTTGGCTTCTAATTGAGTCCACTTACATGCCTCTGCTCCTAACCTAACTGGGCATTCAGTAGCTTGACTTCATAAAAGGAGAATAATATATTAGGTACCCTGGTTCGTTCTTCTACCCCTGTTCCCAGATTCCATGAGGGCAGGGTCAAGAACATAGATACTTTTGTATTTCTAGTTTCTATTCCAGTCTCAAAATGACAGACATTGGAAATTACAGTTGTTTAAAATATGTCCTCAAATTCTTTGATGCTCCCTTCAAAAGACAGAGCCTATTCTCCTTGAATGTGAGTTGGGCTTCGTGACTCGTTTCTAATGAATAGAAAGAAGTGAAAATAACAATGGCAACTTTAGAGCCTAGATCATAAAAGGCACTGTGGCTTCCTCCTTGCCCTCTCCATTGGATCACTTACTCTGGGGGAAGTTAGCTGCCATGTCATGAGGTCACTTAGGGTGTCCTATGTAGAGACTCCTGTGGTGAGGAACTAAGGCCTTCTGCTAGCAGCCGGTGAGAAACTGAAGCCTCTGGTCAACAGTTTGGAGACAGATTGTTCAGCCCCAGTCAAGCCTTCAGATGACTACATCCCCAGCCATTGACGTACCCGCACTGAAAGACCCTGAGCCAGGAATACCCAGCCTCCCCATGCCTGAATTCCTGACTTACAGAAACTAAAAGATAAGAAATGTTTGAGGTTACAAGTCACTAAGTTTTGGGGTGTTCTGTTATCTAATAATGGAAAGACTAATACAGAAATGGATGGATGGTACTCAAAGAGTTTCAGGCTCATGATGTTTCTGATGGGTGATGATAATGACTCAATGATAGGAACTGAGATTTGTAGACACAGGCTACTTCTCAGTTGTTTTCTTTCAACTCTGAAAATGCACAGCAGTTTTGAGTGTTTGCCAAATTGTATAATTACCTGGGGGTCACTTAAAAACACACAATTCAAAGCCCCACCCTAGACCCATGAAATAGAACATCCTAAGGATGGAGTTTTAGAATTTCTATTTAAAAAAAACCCTTCCGAGATGATTCAGATGCAAACAGTCTGAACGTGTCCAAAGAATACCATTTGGGAACCACTGAGCTAGAGCCTTTTCCTTAATTCAGTTCTGATAATTAAGGTTTGCAAGGATAATTCCATTTTAGTTCTCTTTCAGGGCCTCCTCATGACATCGTCTGTGGAAGGGGAGCAGGCTTTGGAATGATGAACCATTGTTAGATCTGCAGCTAGATCCCCCCTCGAGCCCCATCTCGTGCTTGGCATGGAGCCCAGGCCGGACCAGGGATGGGGGACTGCCCGTTCAGGCGTTGTGTGTGACCAGGAGCAGAGAATGGAGACAGGTTCCAATGCGAATATTGAGTCTAATGCCTGGTATTATTTTCAAAAACAGGCATATTTGTGTTTGAGTGTCTCTCCATGTATACAGACTTCAGAAGGCCCCTTTGGGAAAGACGACAGCAGAGAGGAGAGTCAGTAGCCATGGTGAGCACTCCCTGGAGGAAACCTGTTGGCCTTCTGGAGCGAAGGAAGAAGTCCTGATACCTACTCTGGATGCTGACAGAGTTCTGGGCACAAAGAGGGCATATTTGAAGTGTGTGTTTTTAGTTCTTCTGTGAAAACCATAATCTTAATTTAAAATTGATTCTTCAACCATAATGACTCTGTACTGGGTATTGTTTCTGTGATGCCTACTGTTTGGATGTCTCTGCCAAATTGCAGTGTTTTATTGTATGATCTGCAGTTTTTAAAAGGAAAAAGTCCAGGTGGTTGAGGGTACCTATTTACCCCCATGAGCTCTGTTCCAGTGTCTCTTCTGGCGCTAAGTACCCATGTGACTTTGGGAAAGATATTTTCCTGCTTTAGAATGAAAATCTGTTCATTGGAGAAAGGAGAGATGTAGGCAAGATGATCCAAGTTCTAATCTAACCAGGTGAATTGATTCAGCATTGTGTTAGTTTGCTAGGGCTGTTATAATGATTGCTGCAGATGGATCGGGGGTGGGGCGTTAAACAAGACGTTTATTTTCTCACAGTTCTGGAGGCTGAAAATTCAAAATCAAGGTGTCAGCAGGTTTGCTTACTCTCAGAACTTTCTCCTTGGCTTGCAGATGGCTCTCTGCTTGTTGTGTCCTCATATGGCCTTTCCTCTGTGCTCGCACATTCCTGGTATCTCTTTGTGTGTCCAATCTCCTCTTCTTATAAGAACACCAGTCAGATTGGGTGAGGGCCCACCCTAACAGCCTCATTTTAACTTAGGGCCTGTAAAGAAGGGAATATCTTCAAATACAGTCACATTCAGAGATTCCAGGGGTTGGAGCTTCAAAATATGAATCTGGGGGGGACACAGTTCAGCCCATACATGCATCCAGATTACCTTTGGATGTTAGAGGTCCCTTGTGAAGCAATGGCTGGGGGTGGATGCAGGGCGCCCTTGGGTGTCTATAGCAGAGGTAGGACAGACAGAGTAAACCCCTAAAGATATCTGGACTTTTCTCTGCTTTTCCAGAAACAAACTCTGCAATGATCTCTCTGTGTGAGGAGAGTCAAAGTTAGAGTCACAGAATGCTAGTGATAAAGAGGACCTTCAAGTAATGCCCCTTATTTAATAATAGAGGAAGCTGCGGTCCAGCGAGGGATTGTGCTAGGTTTATGATTAGGTCTCTTGATTTATAACCCAATTCCATCTGCTCAAATCAGAGCAAATAACCAGACTTTCTGACCTCACCATTTGCCTCACTCCAGCACCTCTGAGACACTCCAACTTAGCTGTGGTATGACATTTTTTCAAGCTCCAAGGAGAGGAGGATATAATGGTCCATCACTGAGAATGTGCTAAGAGCATTCCAAAAATAGTGACATCCAGCAATCAAAAGCTTTTTATCCAAGGGAGGGTTTTTTCCAACACTTTCTTCTTGGTCTTCCAAAGGAGGGCAGTTTTCTCACCATGAGTTGTAGGATCAAGGCCAGTAAATCTGCAAATTGGTAGACTTTTGTTGTATTTAAACAGGTAAAGAACAGAGAGAAACAATAATAGAAGTGATCCATTTACTTCTTTAGTTTAATTCCAGAGTTAGGACTGGAAATGGTTTTTGATATCTAGTTAAATTGTTTTAGCCCCCACAGACTGTTACAGTGTTTTAAGAAATTACATCAAATTGTCATCATTTCTTTCTGGAATCCATAAGTGTCTTGAGAATCAGAGATGTGACCTGGCCCTTTCTCTGGGCTAAATGGAATAACATTTGCAAACATTGTTAGATACGTTTAAGAAACCTTTTAAAGACCCATGGGCAAATCAAGTAAGAATAGTTCTCTCAAATATCTGTACTTGTGGTTGAAAGCAATTGTCTACATAATCCAATAGCCATTTCAGTCTATCTTGGGAAAGAATTCTATGAGCATCACATTGGCGGTCCCAGTTTGTCTTAATCTAATGCTAAAATAACTAGCGTTTCCTTGTTGTGAACCCACTGAAAGAGAGAGGCTGCCCAGATTTTTCCCAGAGGCTAAAACAGGGACATCTGAGTTTAAGCATTGCCTGCATGTTATTTATAAAGTGAATTATCTGAATGCAAAAATAGAGAAATCTTTTAATACTGTACAAGAATGATTTGCCACTTTTATTGTATCTCTGCTATTCATGAGATAAAATATCTGTGCCATAGACCCACTCGCTGTTTTTGGAGAGTTCCTAAATGATTTATTCATTCAACAAATACTTAGTGAGGCTTCCTGTGCTAGGCACTAAGGGTATGGTGACCAGTAGCAACTAAGACCTGTTCCCACTCTCAGGGAATTTATATTTTAGGGAGAAAGATAGGTCTCCATAAAATAATTTCACTTTTGAAAGTATAACTGCAAGCTGGGATAGATTCCCCAAAGGAAGGGAAGATGATTCAAAGAGATATGGAGGCAGATAATGAAGGAGCCTGCCCAGGCTGGAAGGCTTCCCCCTGAGAAGCTGATTCTGGGTTGAGAAATGATGGATGAGGGAGAGGCTCAGTTGGAAGGTTTGAGAAGTGGCTGCAGAAGACAGAAGGACAGCTTGTGCAAAGAGGTGACACAGTGGAAAAGCACTAGCTTGGGAATGAATTTGGATTTTTATCTGTCTTGCTTCCTTTTTTGGTGTAAGTTTGGAAAGAATCACTTCACTTCTTTGGGCCTCATGTCCTTATTTGCATAATGACTAAATTCGAAACAGAGGACCTGGGCGATCTCTGAATCCCCAACTAGATTCTTTCATTCACACAAATTGACCGAGCCCCTACCTTGTACCAGGTAATCTGATTGGTCTTGCAGTTCAAATATGAATCGACTGGGATCATTGACCTCAAGCAACTTGGTTTAGCAGCAGAGACAAAGAGATGAGACAACCAGTTGTGGTGCCATGTTGTGAGTGTCATGGAAAGATGGATGGAATGAGATTTGCTGTAATGGGAAGAGAGGGGCAGTCAGGAGGACTTCGTGGAGTAAAGGATCTTTGACCAGAAGAACAGGGCAAAGTCAGCCTGGGCAGACAGGATGGTACAGAAATATCCATGAAGACTGGAAATATTCATTGGGACAACAATGAGTAACGCTACCTCATACTCTAAAGTATTGACAACTTAGTCCAGCCCTTTCGAGACTCTATGTGCCCCCAAATCTCCAAGGTTGATTATAGAAATCCTTGCCCCAAGTCTTCTTGCTCTATAAGGCTGGGAAAAAGTGGAAATGGTTTCTGTGCTCGGGCGTAGTATCCCATCTGTCAGAAAATGCCCTTTTCACAGCGGGGTTCTAGTGACTTCATTATTGTTTGTGGGATATTTAGAAGTTGAGGTCAAGGATGAATTTCTGTTGCAAAACGGAAGGCACACAAGTAAGATGTTTAAAAATGAAGTGGAAGGTTTTTTTTGTTTTTGTTTGGTTTTGTTTTTCCAGGGACGGATTTTAATGGCCTGGCTGTCCTTGCCACGGTTGAGTCAGATTGTCAGAAAATCATGTTACACACCAGAGAGAGACAAGAAGAGCCTTTTGGGGAGCTACTAAAATTATTTTCTGTTTATTTTCTTAGGTATTTGGCTTGAGAAGGAAATAGAGTTTCCTTGCCAAGAATGGGTTAGCATTCCTGCTCTGTTTTAAAAGCTGGCCAAGGGACTGGCATGAGAGGAGAGAACCCACGCAACTTGGAGAAGAGTTGCTAGAAACAGGATCTTGGTCGTTTAGTCTAAATGTGATTAGACACAGAACAAAACAGAACTAAGGGTATTGATTTGAAAATGTGTTCCCTGCCTCCTTCCAAAAGGACTTGAAGGTCTTAAGGAAAAAGTCCTGGCTCTCCCATGACCATTATAAGAGGACAAAGTTGAAACCTCACAAGGGGGTTTGTACAGCAGCAAGTGTGTTTTTATTGACCAAGGTATATAACTGTTGTTAATATTATTGTGGTAAGACATGAATTTTAGGTGCAAGATTCCTAGCAGTCTAAGCAAAAAAGGGAAATACGGTTACCCAGCAACTTCTGTTGACTGATAAAAAGGAAACAGGTCAGCCTGTCAGGAGATATCTTCTTTAATATATTTTTATGCAGATTTTTATACTGTAAACATTAAGTGGCTTTCCATAACTTCAGTAAGTTTTCCCACTGATGGCAGAGACTGTCTTTGATAAGACAGTCTTTTTACATTAAGCTTGTTACAGTAAAACCTTATACTGGGTTGAAGGCATTTTTCTATGGGAACATAGCTAAGGCAATCCAGATTTACAGTCTTCTACTATGATTTGATGCAAGGAAAAATATTAGTAAGTGGATGGATATTATGTTGTTTAGGTCAGTGTTTCAAAATGCGTCTTCGCAAGAACTACCTGGGGCCCTTGTTAAAATGTAGATTCCAACGCCTGCCTGAGATTTACTGAATCAAAGTCTCGAGCAAGGGGCCTGAGTGTATATTTAACAAATGCACCAGGTGATTTCTTATGCTCGAGCAAGTTTAGGGAGCAGTGCCATAGACAATTTTCCTTGCCTACCTTTTCCTCTCGGTTGGACTTTGTAGCAGTCATTTTGAGCATAAATTGTGATAGGAGCCTGAGGCAGTAGCATTAAAAGTGAGAGGATGAAGTCCAGCAGAGCTCGTTTAATTATCTGGTCTGGAACCATAATGTCATTTCCCTCTCTCAAGAGGTGGTGCTTCAGGATGCCGCTCATCATTTCCCGCCAGGTGCCTTCTCATCTGTTAGGCCACTGAGCCTTGTAGCATCTCCGTGTGGTGGGCAGAGCAAGTTTAATACTGTATTTCATTGATTTTAAGATGCAAATTTCCCCACAATTTTACATCTCTAATATAAGTATGCATTTTAGAGTCGATGCATGAATTTGATGGCGCCTTGTTTCTGTCTTAGTGATACGTAAAATCATGTGCATCTCTGTATTCAGAGGTGTTGGAGATTTGATGACCTGCGCTTGCTCCTTTTACAAACTGAGACACTAAGAAGGTGATGTGACCATAGACAATCACTGCTAGTTGGGGGAGCCCAGTGTCGGGCCTAGCTGTTTGTGCTTGTACATACTAGTGATTTATAGCTGAGTAGCCAATTACCCCCCAAACTTAGTGGCTGAAGACAACATTACACATTTATTAGCTGACACAGTTTCCTGGGGCCAAGCATTTGGGAGTGGCTTAGCTGAGGGGTTCTGGCTTGGAGTCTGTCATGAAATTGCATGTGAGGTGTTAGCCAGGCCTACAGCCATCTGAAAGCTTGACTGGGGCTGGAGGTTACACCTACAAGCTGGCTTGCTCACATGGATGGCAAGTTGATGCTGGTGTCAGTGGAAGGCCTCAGTTCATCCCCAAGTGGGCCTGTCTGCAAGTTCTTGAAAAGGCCCACAGTGTAGTGACCATCTTCCCCCAAGCAAGTTGTCCAAGGGACCAAAGCAGGAACACATCACAATGCCTTTTATGACCTTGCTTCAGAAGCCTCACACTGTTACTTCTACACGTTTGATTTGCCACACAGACCAACCGTGACTCAACGTTTGAGGGGGCAGCACGGGAACAGATAGCAGAAAGTGAGGCTCATTGAGGGCTGGCTGTCTCCTTCACATGGCACTGCCTTTCCACTATAGGTCTATCTTGATCAGCTGGGCCATCTCATACCCTTAGGGCAGAGTCTTCCACTGAATAAATGAAAACTTTTTGGGATTTCTATCCCATTCTAGCACTTCTGAGACTTTAATGTGTCTACAGATTCCCTGGGTCTCCTGTTAAAACACAGACGCTGATTCAGTAGGCCGAGAATGCAGCCTGAGATTCTGCATTCTAATGAGCCCCCATATAGTGCCCTTGCTTCTAGTCAATGAACGACCCTTTGAGTAGCAAAATGAACAGAGCCAGGCAGACCTCCAGTAGCGCTCTGCAGGGCTGCACCGCAGCCCAAACTCCTCTCCCCTCGAGGGTACTTGCCTCCTCCTTTTACTTTGGCAGAGAGACAGATGGTTTGGGGAGAAGGAGCTAGGGAAACCAGCCTACTTCACTGAGTTGGTTAAGAGAGGTGTGAAGCAGATACGAGCCCATGCATTATTAGGGGGACAGTTCGCTGCAGCTGTGAGCCTGTTTGCAGTGAAGGTCAGGTTTCAGACAGCAACAGCTGGGTGCTCAAAATGGCGAGGTAATTAGCTTGCAGGGGGTTGGGGTGGGATGGAACACAAACAGTGCTTAAAATGAAACATGTCAATGCATTATTCAGAGCTCAGATGCCCATCAGTGGAGTCCTCATCCTCCTTTCTCCTCTCTCCTCCTCCCTTTCACACACACACACGCAGGCACATATTAGCACTCAGGAAAACTCTAGACTCACAGTATATTTCCCTGAATAAAATGGAAATCAGAGCTGAAACAATCCCCTTAGCGCTACCACGCTTTAAGCTGCATCTGGAATGCTGGCCCTGGCGTTCTGCCTTTCTTCTTGTCCCTGGCAAAACTTCTGTCCTTAGTTGTCCTGCACATCAGTTAAGAGGGACATGGACTGTAAGCTGAACAGGAGAAGAGCTATGTCTGTTTTGTTCATCTCTCTTGCTCTCTCTGTATGTATGTAGTACAAATACACACACACACACACATACACACACGTATACATGATAAATAAGTAGAGCACTGAATAAACCAACATAATATGTGGTGAGAGGGAACTCTTGAACCTTGTGAATCTAGCAAGCAAACATGGTGAGGTCTCCCAGTGGGACACAGGGAACTCCATTTTCACATTCTGGTGGTCGTCGGGGACCTTTGGAAGGGGATCAAGTTTATCACCTACTGCTTCTTTATCAGCCATGCAGGTCTGTAACCGAAGAAGCCAGAAATTGCTATTTACTGAGCACTCACTGTGTGCCATGAACAAATGTTACATCCTTTAATCTTCCAACAACCTAAGAGGAAGATAATCATCACCCCCAGTTTTCAGGGGAGGGAATCAAGCCTGTGAGAGGTGAAAGCATTTACCTTACACAGCTGGAAGGTGGCAGTTTTGCGGTCTATCCCAGACATGCTTCAGCCTAAAGCTGGTACGTAGTGTCCACTGTTGCAGAACAAGATATCCAGAGAAGGAAAAAGAGAATGATAAGACTAGCGTTCTGGAAGGGCTCTCAACATTGAGTCCATGAACTTACTTTGCATCTGTCCTTGATGCTGTGCGTGGTATTGAGATGCATTTCATGGGATCTCTGAGACTCCAGAGGAGTCTACACGTTAATGGGACATTGATAGGAATTATAATCATTGTTTGAGGCTACCCATTAAACATCAACCAGTCCATCGTTGGCTGGTGGGAATGCAAAATGGTCCAGCCGCTTTAGAAAAATGGTGTGGCACTTTATAAAAAAGTGACACACATACCACACACTTAACAAATGGCAAAGCTATCACACTCGTAAGTATTTACCTGAGAGAAATGGAATTTATGTCCGTACAAAGGCCTGTACACAAATGTTTATGACAGTTTTATTCATATTAGCAAGAAACTAGGAACAACTGAACTGAGCATCACCTGGTGAGATAAATAAAATATATCACATCCATACAATGGAATACTGCTCAGCAATAAGAAGGAGCAAGCTATTGATCTGATGAATTCAGCAACATGGGTGAATCTTAAAAGCATCGTGCTAAGTGAAAGGAGCCGGCCTTGAAAGGCTGCATACCTTTTCGTTTATGTGCCTTTCAGGAAATGGCAAAACTATAGGGACAGAAATCAGATCAAAAATTGCCTGGGGTCTTGGGAAGCGGCTGACTTCCAAGGGGCATGAGGGATATTTTGGGAATAATGAAATCTTCTATTTCTTAACTGTGGCTGTAGTTATACAACTATAAACCTTTGTCAAACTCATCAAACAGTATCTTTAAAAGGGGTAAATTTATGTAAGTAATACCTCAATAAATGTGACTTTAAAAAACATATCACCTAGGTCAGGGGCAGCCCCGTGGCATAGTGGTTAAGTTCAGCACACCCAACTTCAGCGGCCCAGGTTTGCAGGTTCAGATCCCAGGTGAGAACCTGTACCGCTTGTCAGCCATGCTGCAGCAGTGACCCACATACAAAATAGAGGAAGATTGACACAGATGTTAGCTCAGGGCTAATCTTCCTCAAGCAAAATAAGAGAAAGATTGGCAACAGATGCTAGCTCAGGGCAAATCTTCCTCAGGGGAAAAAAAAAAACTGACCCAGTTCAAACCCACCATTTTCCAGATGGGGAAAGAGGCCCAGATGAGGAGATGACTTGCTACAGCAGTTGTGAGTCAAGAATATAGGTTTCTCAGCCCCAGACCTGAGGCAGAAGTTGAAACTTTGACCTCCCATCTTAGTCCAGAGCACATGCCAAGTAGGACTGGAGTGTCGATCCTCAGCTCTCACTACAGCTCCGTGGGCGGCTTTTTAAAACTCACATTCTACTGTGCTGCTCGTCAGGCTGTTGACCTGCAATTTGGCTAGACGGCTTCTAATTAGAAAATAAAGTAAATGTGCATTCAGCCGTAGTCCAAAGAACATAAAACTCCAATAATGCACTTCTATGTTCATATTCCATTTTAGTGTTTTGCAGAGGGGTGAAAAAAGGGAGAACAGTACCATTAATTTATTCAGAAGTCTTCCTTATTAGGGCTTTGCCACCTAGTCAATCTAGAAAGAAGAAAATATCCTGAAGGTTCTCGCCAACATCTTGTCCCAGAAAGCAGGTGAGATATGGAGTGAACCAGACCTGGTTTTAGTTCCTAAATCCTTTGCTTCCTAACTTCATGTCCTTGAGTAGCCACTTAACTTCTCTGCCTGCAAGATGGTGACCATAATTCCTATGAGGAATTAAACTTCCTGTGAGTTTTATATGAGAGATTGGGAAATAGGGTACCTAGCCCAGCTGTGATGGACTTCTCCAGCATGTTCAGCTCGGGGCTCTGCGCTTTACATGCGTCTCAAACCTTAACGGTCATCATCCCCAAGGTGGAGATGAGCAAGCCCAGGGTAAGTAATCTGTCAGCAATTATACCTCCTGGCCAGAACCACTGGGCTATGTGTAGAGTTCAATCAATCATTATGGATCTGAATCAAGCCCTATTTATAAGATAATTGGTTGGGGAGTTTGGAAAGGAGTGGAATTCTCCTTCATAATTTGAGAGAAAGGCTTATTTTAATTTTTTTTGCTTTTTAAAACAGTTGAGGCCAAAATTAGGGCCTTGAGTGAAGCACCCAACTCCTGGTTGAAGGAAAGGTGGTCTTCCCCAGTCCATCTTCACTCAGCCTTCTCTATCTTTGTCCAGAAAAAATACCCCGACAACCCAAGAGACCTGTGCTATTTAGGGGCCAGCTAAACCCAGAGAGCCAAAGAGACTCCCCACCTCCCTCAGCAGGGTGACTCTTTGGGGACATTCTCTGTAATCTCAAACCCTGTCCGCCATCTTAGATTTACAGGCCCATTTAACCCTAACTGAAATAGGATCATTTTTATTAAACTTATTTGTTTTTCCTCTTTTTTCAATTGCAGTAATATACCAAGTAAGTTTTCCATCTTCACTTGAAAATATTTCTCATTCTGTCACACAGCCAGAATAAGCTCAGATTTACGAAACACCAACTAGTTTTAACAGCCTAAGACAACTGGCAAAATGTCAGCTGGCAAACTTACCAACGACAATAGAATTGGTTTCTATACAATGGATGTTTAAGTCTCTCCATTATGTGCTTCATGTGCCTGAACTCAACTTTCTTGTCCTAACCATTGTCTTCCAATGTCAAGAGGTCAGTTAGACTTATAGATTCTAGTGCATGCTGTCAAGCTAAGTGCACCAGTTTGTGTCATGGATGTTGTACTCAAAGGGCATAATTTGGGCTCCTGAATGTACGCATGCTAGTTTCCAATACAGAGAGAATTTGATAAATGTTAAAGGTGTGTGTGGAGGGGACAGCACACAATGGTTTAGGTGCCAGAGATTTCTCTGCTGCTCAGGGCAGAATTATTATCCTCTTGGTTAGGAGCTTGAGGATTAGAAAAGCTAGAGTCAAGGCTAGTGGTCAAAGTGAGGCTGTAAGACAGTCTCCCAACACCAGCCCGGAGCTGTTTCCGCTAGCCCACAGCACGTTCCCTTTGTGTAGGTTGTTTAATAAATTCATTTCACAACCCGTAGAGCACAGTAGGAAACAATGCAATTACTGAACCATAGGAACACAGCTGCCAACATCTTGTTGATTCAGAATTGTCCAAACACTTCCATGTGGGGGCGGGACTGATGCAATTTGCTGGTTCAACAGTTGACATTGATAAATTGGAGTTTCATTTCCTCAGCCTTCTGTTGGAGGTGCTAATGAGCATTGAAAGGCTGGAGAAATACAGGAGGGAGAGGAAGGGAGAATCTTGCCTGATCTACATACTAAGTAATTGAGCCTGGCTGACGTAGAGTTGACACTACTGGATAATAGGTGGACACATGTGAAGGTACTAATAAAGGCCAAATAAAATTAGTGCTGTGAAAATTTTAGTTATTTAAGTTCCACTTGCGGATCGTGTGGGCTGGTATCTCCATTTATTAGAATGTTTGCTTTTCCTAATATTCTTTTGTATGTTTCCTGAAATATTCTTTTATATTTCATAAGGCACTCTGCCAAGATTCCTTGGCTTCTGGAAGATGAGGGGGTTGGACCAGATGATCTCTAAGATCTCTTCCATGCTCCACTTTTTGACTGACTTGGCAGGAGAAATGAATTACATTCCCCTACACAGACATTTATCCAGGGCTCTCTTTTCCCATTCATTTTCTCATTCATTCAGTAGCATTTTGGATGTTTACTATGTGCCAATGACTGTGTTGGGAAGTAGAAATAAAGTAGAGAATAGTCCAGAACACCACCAGACCCCTACTCTCAAGAGTTTGTGTTCTAATAGGACGATAGGTAAGTAAGTAGGGTGTGTCAGGGATATAGTAGGGGGAGCGCATGGCAGTATGAAAACACACAGGAGAACCCCTAAGCTACGCATAATCAAGGAAAATGGCTCCGAGGATAGAATATCTGAAGTTGTCCCTTGAAATAAGAAGGTGAAGATGGGGAGGAAGAAGAGGCACTTGGCGGCACTTTCCTCTGTGTGCCTCCCAGGACTTTTTGAGGACCTTTTCTATATGTAGGTGGCATAGAAGGGGACTGTGAGGGTGTCGTAGAACACAGGCTTTGCTTGGTGTAGAACCACGGGGTGGAGAGGAAAAGGAATGATTTTTGGAGAAGGCACGACAAAAGGTTAACACTCAAAGTGCTCTCATTATAAAAAGGTTAAAAATTTTAAAAGAAAGTTTTAAAAATATGTATTTTATACTTTCCTCCTTAAATATAGTCTGTGGACTGCACACAATTGAACTCAAGCACATCTTTATCAACATGAGCTATTGTTAGAGTTGAAAAATATTTTAAAAGTTGTCTGTACTCATCATGAGGCAGTTGATGCCCAGAAAAGTTATTTTTTTCAGAAATCAGTTTAATGGCAGAGCCAGCTCTAGAACCCTCTTCATATCCCTGAACCACCTTCTCCTTTCCAGGGTTGACTCAAGAAGATATTACCTCCTCTAGAAAGCTTTGTCCCATACTCTATTCTTGCCCACTTATTTTCTGACAAACCCCAACTTTAAACTTTCCCTCATTTAAAAAAATAACTTGAATTTTTTTTTCTAAATTGAGGTCTTATGACACTTCCTAACATTCTGTAGTGATTTATTTTTTTCTTCTTTTGTCCAACAAATGTGCATTGAACTTTTACAATGAGATCCTTAGGCACTGGGGGCCATTGTACTTGTTCTCAGACAGCTTACAGTCTAAGAGGGGAGATGGATGATATGGTCCTAAAGGATGAAATCTTCAGTTCTTCCTTTAGAATCTAAGTCCCAGTGATCAGACCCTATCCATACTGTCCACGATTCTCCCGGTAAAGCTGGATACATTCCCAACACAAGCGATTGCTCCTTTTACTCACAGATTTCTCCCAGAAACAAATTCCTTCTAAACACATGTCAGCATAGAGAGGAGATGCAGTGATTTTTGTCTTTTTGCCCCAAAGATCATTAGGCTGTCTATGGGATAGCCTTCCAGTAGAAGTATTTTTGTTATGTTTTGGCATAGGAACCAATTATTAGTTCTGCAATTTTTATATTTTCTCATCCTTTTAGTCTGTTAGCTTTATTCGAAAGCAGAAATTGATTAAATAAAACAGGTTGGCTCGAGTACTGGACTTTTAAAATTAACCTTTTACATATATGAATGTGTATCTCGAGGTCCAAGCCAGCCATGAATAATCTTTTTCATGTCTGTTCAGCTCTCAGAAGAGTAGATTTGGAGAAATACATTTTTTAAGCCGTGAGTAGACAATTAGGACGTCTCCAGTCCTTTTAGAGATTATCAGACATTTATTTACTCAATGTTTTTAAAGCAAATTGGATCCGTTTTGGTATGGCATTCATTAAAATTAAACCTGTTTTAAACGGAATCTTGATTTTCTTTATTTTAAATGTGTTAAAGCCACCTATAAATAAACTAGGACCCAAGATATTCAGTGTGAAAATACTATGTATAAAAATGCAAATTTAACTTTGAAGGAATACTATATAGTGGCTTATAAATGTGTCAGAAATGACTTCTATCATTTATTATCGTATTCTAGCATATCTGTTTAGTAGAAACTGTAGAGGTTGAATGTTAACCGGTTGTTGGCATTAGTGTGATGGTCAGGCTGTCCTGTAAAGCATATGTGTTTATATGTTTACAGCCCCTCTCACCGCCTCTGTGTGGTCATCCTTGACTCTTATACCAGGGTATCAGAGCACTGGTTTAAGGATTAGGAGACCTTGATCTCATCATGGCTCTGACACTCACTAGCTTTGTGGGTTTTAGCTATTTAGCTGTGTCTTTTTGGCATTCAGTGTTCTCATCTATAAAATGAAGTGGTTAGATTACATGTTCTAGGACCCATGCACTTTTGAGATAAATGAATGTGAGTGATGGAAGGTTTCCTTTCATTTTGTACCAGAGAAGCGAAAGGCATGACAGATAAAGTGACCTGCTTGTGGCCACAGGGAGAGTCACCAGCTCAGTAGGTGTAGGTCAGGCTCTTTCAGATTTTTTGGTCTCTCCATCCCTTTGGACCTGATGCTCCCTCAGGGTCATCCTGGTAATACCTACCTGGTATTGGACTTTCTTGTTTACAAAGCCTGGTTGTTTGCATTTGCTCTTATGGCTGTTAGGATAACTTCTAGGTAAAAGGCATGAGAGTAATAAAGTTGTCAAGATCCCATTTTAATAATGAATTCTCTCTCATCATGCCAATCAAAATCGATGTCTTCGATGAATTTATATTACCTTTTCTATTGGATCTTATTTTGGGGAGAAACCAGTAATGAAAGTGAAACAGTGGAAGCTACTCTCCAGGGTGTCACAGGCTCTCCTCTTCAACCACGTTTAGAAACAACTCCTATTAGAAATGAAGAATTTACACAGATTCATCACTTCCCATTTTCCTTTAGATTAGTGGTGTTAAGCTTGTTTGTGGCTTGTGTAATTAGCTTCTATGTTACTTGGTGTGAATAATGTCTCTTGGTAGCCTCACCTTTAAGAGTGTGATGGATACATATCCATTTGTTTGGAATCAGATCACGTATTTCCATGTAAAAACATCCCAAGTGATGCCTAGGTTACAGGTGCCGTTTTAACTCGGTTTGCAGCTGAGCTGTAATCCTCATCGTATTGGCTTGTATTTGGAAAGTTGGAGACTCTATAGGGGGAAGGAAGAGGAAGAGAACTGAGCCCAATTTTGAAAGTGACAGATCCTCTCCTTGGCCCTGCCTGTTGAGGCCTCCCTGTCTCTAACTTCTGTCCTCAGGGCGGTCCAGCATTCTGATGTCCCACCATGGTACTTGGTTAATCTACAAATCACTCCATCTGCTCTGAATCAAAACGCCCATTCTGGCAGGGCAGGTGGTCTCCACCACTGAGAGAATGTCACACTCTGATTGAACACATTTCTGCTAAAGAGTAAATGGTAATTAGAGCCTTAACTTCCAAGAAGCAATTTCCATTTTCTTTTTTTTAATTGTGAAAATGAACCTACTTGGTAGAATTTCAGGCAAGAAGAGAGGGAAAAGACAGAAAATTTAGGCCTGAAAAATTTGTCTCTGGGTTCACTTCTCCTTATCTGCCCCTTGATTTCTCAGATTCTTTCATTTCTGGACTCCTCTAGTGTGTGAAAGCTTTGGGTACTTTGCCATCTCCCTGACAATAGCTGAACTATGAAGAGAAGCTGGAGGAACAGAGGAAAGCAGATATGGATAGTTGTCACCACTTACCTGGGTGAGGTGTTTGTAGGTCAACTCTGTCTTTTGAGTCAGACACCTGGGTTCAAAGATCAGATCCAAGGACTATGTAACTTTGGGCAATGATTTAACCTCACTGTCTCCAATTCTTCACGTCCCCTGGGGGTATCATAAAGATTAATGATAATACATAAAAAAACTGTTGGCCCAAAATAGATGCTCAATAAATGGGTTATGTTTTTAAGAGGCCAGGAGTGGTTGGATAGTGGCATTAGCAATATCTGGAAGGCAGCAGCATCAAAGAGAATTTTCAAAGAAAATAAAAGAAAAGTGATAACCAGATTCAAAGTAGTGATAACAAGTCCTTGTTATTTGAAGGGTGCGTAATGTCAAAAACTATTCTATTTGTTTCAAATAGGTTTCTGGGAGTGGAAATCAGGTGATGAAGCTCCAATGGAGGTACCCCAGGGGTAGTACCTTCAGATGTGTGCAGCTGAGGCCTGCTGAGTTGTTCTGAGGAGGGCGGGGCCTTTGCAAAGAGAGCCTGGGCTGGGATGCTGGAGGAGTGTCTCAAAGGCAGCCTGAGCAGTCACCGAGACACGTGTGCTTTCATCAGCAGTCATTTGTTGTCTGTCTGAGGCGAAAATCAATACCAGAAGGAGGAGATGACAAATCATTCATTGTCCAGAGACTGGCTGTAAATCCAGTGCCCATTATTTTCTTTCTAACCGCTTTAAAGAAACTTCCACGCACGTCCTCTCCCGGAAACACGGAGCCTCACCTCCACACTTCCAAAGGTCTTGGGAAAAATCTGCAATTGCCTTTTGTGTTGTCAAGGGTTGTTATTTCAGGGGAATTAAAGATGTTTTCCATTCCTTTGTGCTTAAGTTATATCGGCATTCGTAATGTCTTTGTTTTCTTTTTTTCCATCTCTTCCTTAGCACTCATGCATTTTAGAGAGTTCATCCGTCTGAAGAGTCTGTATTTGCGTGTGTTGGGGAGCCTGTGCTTTACAGTTGTTAGCTCTGACTTGCTACCAATTCCTCTTAGTACATCTCCATCTCTTCCCTCCACTCAGAAACACACGCACTCTTTTTCTGTTTGGACTCCTGAAAGTGAGCAAAAGCATGAAAGCCCATCTTGTCCAACCAGCTCACTTGCTAGGGAGCAAACAGCCTGCAGAGGGAAGTGACAGCCTCTCTTAGGGAGCACCAGGGCTGTGCCCTGGGTGTCCTGCTTTGGGTTCAGGGCTCAGAGCCACAGCTTCTCCCCCGAGCACCAGCTCCAGGGCTGGAGGGTCTGCTCTCCAAGCTGCCTGCACTTCCACAGCCTCCTGCCCTGCCTTGAATGTGTGGAAAGGGGCAGAGATAGTCCAATGAGCGGGGGAAAGTTGGGAAGAAGTGAAGCCCTTTTAGACAGCTTTGGAATGATTAGAGCAGGGAATTGGGGACCCCCCAACAGCGTTCTGTATGGAGTAGCTCTTTTGTAAGCACTGATTTATTTTTCTGCTGAAGGCCAGCCTCAGGCAGAATTGGGAAATAGCCAGCTTGATATGATGCAGTGATTTTTCAAACTCTTTTTTCCTCCCTTTTAAAACTGCAGGACTCTTACTTCAAGTAGGAGAGGCATCAGAGGAGCCCGATATGTAAAACAGATGAAAGTGGCTGCAGTGGGGTGGGAGGCCCGGATTCTGCCCTTTTGGGGTGCTCAGTCTTTCCTCCACTCATTACTGGACTCCATGGGAGGCTTGGCTCCTGGGGCCCCTTGGCTCTCCTTAACGCTTCATTTGGAAGCCACCATTGCGGTGAAAAGCCAGTGTCGGACTCGGGTGACCCTGTGTTAGTCACCATAGACAAATCCCTTAACCACTAACCTGACTTTCTTTTCTTGTAAATTGAGAATAAAGCATCAAACTGGAAGATTTTTGCATGTAAATATTAAGTGAGATAACATATCATATACTAGGTTCACAGCAGATTCTCTATAAACATTGACTCCCACCTCTCTTTTTATCTTGTTTTTTTCCCCTTTCCCCTTATGCCTTTTCCCTTTAGATGTCCCCTCCTTCTTAAGAAACCCAGAGATCTCTTGCTCCAGCACTGGCCAGACAGGCTTAGCTCTCCAAGAAAACTATGAATCACTTCTATTCTAGTGTCAGCTCAGGTCAGCTCTGTCCTCCCCAGGAGTTCCATGATGCTTCCAGATTCTGGCAGAAGAACTTGATCACTGCCTCTCTGATTTTCAGTTAACTGAGAGCTGGCTTCAACAATTGACATTCAAGGGAATTGTATTGAGGGGTTTCCTGATCGTTCTTCTTCCGACCAGCAGTCTGACTTCTCTGTCCCTGCTCCAGCACTAATCTAGGCATTTATGTGACAGTACTATGTACACATTCCTTAAAATCCTTGTGTTCTGCAAAATAGCGTTCTAAACACAACAGGGCTTACGGGAAAATTAGGGTTATGAGCAGATCGCTCAAAACCTATTTGACTTTGTAACCAGGACATTAATAAAAGCAATAACAATACTGAAAAATAAATATCGCTCTAATATAGGATTTACCTATAAAAAAAGATTGAAGGTGGCTTGATTAAAAAGGGTTGTAAGGAAGGGATAAAGTCATCGAATTTTGGAGACAAGGATGAAATGCTCTAAAGTCATAGAAAACAATTAAAAAGAAGCATTTCCGTGACAGACCACATGCCAATCTGAGCCAAGAGGAATGTGAGTGTTAATTGGGTTGCTGCTTTCTGCTGTGATTGAGGACATTTTGTTGAGTTGCTATTCCTTGGTTTTACAAAATATTCACATTCTGGGAAAATTGCATATGAATTAACACTACTTTTTATTGTGTGACATAATTTTACTGTTTGCCAGCCCTAGACAAGCTAGTTCATATTACAGTGACACGTTCTGCGTCAGGACAGCCCATTTCTAGATCTCAAGAGCCTGATCCCCCGAGTTCTCTGTCTAGTGAGTAAGGCTCCATCTCTGTCCTGAAAACACTCGTGGTCTTGTGTGAGATGTGGGAATGAACTCAAATAGCTGCAATGCCAGTCACACAGAAATCTCAGAACATGTCTGGTTAATCAGGAAATAATATGCCAGATTGTGAGGGGTTAGGAGGCAAAAGCTTTTAGAAGGAGTAGAATTGTCAGGATGTCAATGGGCAAGGATGGAGAGCAAAAAGAGAATGAAGAAAGGCATGGCAGCTGGAAAGCACAGGGCTGCTTGGGTACCAGCATGGTTTGGGGGCTTCACTTTGGGGCTGGAGCCACTGAGGAATATAAGGGGGCAGTAAGACAAGGTTGACGTGGAGGTTGGCCTCAGAATATGGGAGGCCTTGACTGAAGGGATGGGGGCGCCATCAAAGGCTTTGAGCAGGCGAGTGATGTAATCAGAGCCGACCTTTTAGAAGCCCCTTTTGGCAGCTTATGCTGGGTGATGGTGGTGGGGAGTGGAGTCCGGTTAAGAGGTGTTGCACTTGTCCCTGTGAGAGATATGAGGGCCTGAGCTTGACTGTGACAGTGACACACAGTGGCAGTGGGATGCGTGGAGATGGCGTGACACAACAGACGTTTTAGAGACAGAATCTCAAGCGTTTGTCAGCTAAATGGATGGTACAGGGCTCTGGTGGTACCTGTCTAATAATGACAAATTTACTGTTTTGGGGAATGATAGCCAATTTGGAGCGTGGTTTTGGAATGTTTGAGAGCTCATGCTGAGGGCCGGCAGGGGCTGGGGCACACCTGGATTCTACAACTGGTCTATACTGAAGTGGGGGCAAAGCTTGTGACTCACAGGTTACCTACCACTGGGTGATCCATGCAGACAGAATAAACGAGTTGCCCTCAGCTCTGGGAGAGCAGATGGTGTTCCCTCTACTGGGACCTACCCCCCTGCCCTGAGCCCCACTCCCTGCTCGTGTTCTGATCATAGGACTAGAGCATTTTTAAGTTTGAAAGACCTTAGAGATCATCTTATCTCTAAACCCTTTGCTGGATAGAAAACTGGGGCCCAGAAAGGTCACATGTATGCCCAGGGTATGTCAGAGGCAGAAGGCAGACTAGAACCTGGAACTGTCACTTACCAATCGTCAGAAAGTCTTTAAGTAATGGCTGTGTATTAGAGTTCTCCAGAGAATCAGAACTAACAAGTTGTAAAAGGAGATTTATTATGAGGAATTGGTTCATGCCATTATGGAGGCTGAGAAGTCCCACTATCTGCCGTCTGCAAGCTGGAGACCCAGGGAAGCTGGCAGTGTAATTTGGTCCAAGTCCAAAGGCCTGAGAACCAGCAGAGCTGATGATGTAAATCCCAGTCCAAGGGTGGAGAGGGGGAGAGGAAATGCCCTGCCTTGAACAATGAGGCGGACAAAAGGGGCAAATTCCTCCTTCCTCCAGCTTTTTGTTCTTCAGGCCCTTACTGGATTGGATGATGCCCACCCCCATGGAGAAGGGCAATCTGGTTTATTCAGTCCACCAGTTCAAATGCTCATCTCATATGGAAACACCCGCAGACACTCCCAGAAATACTTAGCCAGAACTCTGGGAATCCCCTGATGCAGTCATGTTGACAAATTAACTATCACAGGCTGTTTGAAATTGTTGATCAGGATACTTTGTTCTTACAGAGCATCTTCTAGTTTATCAAAGTTTTAGTTAACCCGTTTCCTCTTTTGACCCTCATTTGACCTCATTGGTGGACAGACGTTGTTCCTCTTTCCAGGTGAGCAAAAGAGGCACGACAGGTAATGAGCCTTCCCCATCACGTAGAGAATTAATGGAGGATCAGGCCCAGAGCCTAGGTTTCGTCTTCTGGTTCCACTTTCTTTCCTACAGTTTGATTGTAAATCCTGTAGCTGTACTAAACCAGTGCTTCTCAAAATGTGCTCTGTGCACCAGGAGCGTCAGCGTCACCTGGGAACTTGTTAGAAATGCAGATTCTCGGGTCCTACACCAGACCTACTAAATCAGAAACTCTGGGAGCCGAGGCCCAGCAATCTGTGTTTTAATAATTTCTCCAGATGATTCAGAACACTAGTTAGAGAACCACTGTGGCAACAAGACAGAATCCGTTCAGTATCCAGGATTTCACTGCATTTTGCTCGTATATCAAATTCATCAAAGAACATAAAAGATGGTATTAAGCTAAAACTGACCATGAAAGTCAGTACATCTGTCTTTTTCTCTTCCTCTCTTTTCCCCTTCCTCCATCACTGCTACCACCCAGGAACTTTGTGATAACTTTTCACTGAAAATATTTTCCGTCTGTTACAAAACTGGCAAAGTTGTCATGAGCTCTCCTTCATTGCACCCACGTTACTTGACACTTACAAAGCCTGAGAAAACCAAAATCAAAAGAAAAAAAACAAGAAGAGAGGAAGGGAGATGGTTGAATAGACACTAGAACATTTCTTTTTTTAAGAAAAAGGCACGTGCCCAAATAACAAGATAAAAACCAGTATTATTAACTGACCTGGAGAAATGTGAACAGAATGCTGTTTTAAAAAGAAAATTGCATTTTCTCAACCTCAGCAAAGTTCTAGAAACTGTATTGGGAGGTTTTATGTAACTGTTTCAGTCAAGTCTCATAACAGCCTTGTGAAAGAGGTGGTATTATCCTCATTTTCTAAAAATGAGGAAACTAAAGTTTCAGAAGTCAAGTAACTTCTATGTCACACAGCTAATAAGTCATAAAGCTAGGGTTCACGTTCAAGCTTTTCTGTACCGTAAATTCATCATCTCTCCACCACATCAACAGTTATCTCTTAGGGGCATCCTTCTTTTCCATATGGCTTTTTCATCCTAACGCTGTGGAATTGTAGCAGTGGACAGACGACGTCCCACCGTTTCAGTAGGATTGCTGCAGACAGCATGTGGGCATCTGGGATTCCCCGGCGAGAAGCACTGTTTCTGAAATGCATTTCTGCACACTTTGAAAGCATATCAGTAAGGCCAGGTATGAATTTTAAAATTTTATATCCACCCTTCGGGCCTTTTTCCTCTCTTACTTTTTTGGTTGGAGCCTGTCCAACACTGTAAAGAAAAATTAGGAAGAACCGACCTCTAGTGGAAACACTGAGAACTTCATATGGTTTTGCAGGAGGGTTTCTCCCCAAACCGCTCCCCTGCTCCCTTTTGAAATGGAATTATGGAATTTTTCAGCTGAAAGTTACTCTCATGATAAGAGTTGGGTCTGTGCAAAATATCGTTTTTATCACTATCTTAAAAAAAAGATTTCTTGGGGCCAGCCCCGTGGTGTACTGGTTAAGTTCATGTGCTCCGCTTCAGTGGCCTGGGGTTCGCTGGTTTGGATCCCAGGTGCGCACCTACACACTGCTCATCAAGCCATGCTGTGGCAGCATCCCACATACAAAATAGAGGAAGATTGGCACAGATGTTACTCAGGGACAGTCTTCCTCAAGCAAAAAGAGAAAGATTGGTCACAGATGTTAGCTCAGGGCCAATCTTCCTCACTAAAAAAAAAAAAAAGATTTCTGCATCTCACAATCACACTACCCTTGGGTTTGAGTCCTTTAATGTCCTTTCTCAAGCAGGCACCATCTTTTAAAAGAATGCTTGTTACTTAGTCTTTTTCCCACTTCACTATAAAAACCTAATCTGACTGGATTTTTGGAAGGGACGCAGTATGAATATGGGTTTTTATATTTAATCCATTGTATCTAAATTCACCTGCAGGACAGTTGATAGCTTTGGACATTGTATACTTCTATTCAAACTGTGTGATCTTTGGTTCCACAAGCTGAGCTGTAATTGTGCCCATCACCACAGGTTCATTGCTTGGCTGCCAAGCCAGCCGCGCTGCTGATGCTCACTGACCCACATACGTGCTCCCGAGTGAGTGGTGCTGTGTGTGCAAGTGCCCTTAAAGACTCTTGGTTGATTACACAATTGCTTTGTCCACACTTAAGAGCGAAGAGAGGACAAAAATCAGCCGCTCTCTGATGAGTGGAGGGATAGACGGTGTGGAAAAAATAACTGGCAGAAATCTAGCAAAAATGGATCTTTTTCATTCAAAGCCAAGTGAATAACTGGGAGGTTGGAGACGTAAACGAGTCCCCCAGTTGCGAGGAATGAGAGATGTCGTATCTTTCCTGAATCTCAATTCCTGTCACGTTTTCAGAAGACCCACCAAAGTTGTGTCTTTCCTGACTTGAAGAATAGTTCGTCTCATCTCTTCAAGATTTTAGAGAATTGCTGGTACCATGAACTTCTTCCTCTGACTTGACAGCTTTGCTTTTCGTGAGTCCATGCAATTAAACTTTCTGCTTTGAAATCGAGGGCGCGACCAGACAGTCTCAGTTTTTAAAAGCATTTCAATATTGCTAGTGTAAAACATGGGTGTCTCCTTGGAGATTATGCTTCTTCCTTCTAGGGTGGGACGCGGGGACCGGAACTCTCTCAGATGCCTTAGACCCCTTGGTTAGAGACCCACGTGTAGAGTGGAAAGAGCCCTTGACTGAGGATCAGGACTTTGGATTCTGTTCCCAGCACCTGTGTCAGGTGCTGTGCTGTGTCACCTTTGCCCTTTGGACCTCAGCACCCTGATCTGTACCGTGACAGTGGGAGGACGTAACCTTGAGAGTTGTGTCCTCAATAATCTATGATTCATTCATTATTTGTGTGGGAAACAATATATGACTTAAACTTCATCCTCTGGAATCCAAAAGTTATGGAATTAGCAACTGATTCAAACATCCTTCAACCCAATAAAGTTAAAAAACAAAACCAAAACCCTTTTACATCTCCCTTAATAACCACCATTTTGGTTCACAATTTCTCGCTACAATATTGAATTCCCCTTTTCCTCCCCACACCACTGACTTTTGCTCCGTTTTTTGACGGTTGGAGGAAAACTAGGAGAAAGCAGCCATCTCTCAAAGGATCGCTTTCTCACTTCAGCATTAAGAGCCTCGCTTTTTGACTTTCTCTCTGACTTTTCTTCTTTGTTGTGCAAACGTGGATTTAAAAACACTGCCACAGTTTGACCCTCTTTCAAATGATCTGCTCATGCGTTTAAACTGCAAATTTCAACCTCACACAGGGCTTAGCCTGGTTGTTTTTTAAGTCTGACTTCTTTTGATGTGAACTTTTCCAAGCTCAAACACTAAACTATGTTTTCACCCAGATACTGAAAGTAATTATCAGGTAGTCAGTTGTGGCTCAGAGGCAGTTTCTGCTCTTTAATAGTCTGTCCTTACTTTTTTTCCCTGGAAACATTTATTTGATCCTTCGTCCTTCCTTAAATTACGGGTATGCATGTAGCCGTACCAATCTGAACTTTTGTGTGGGACATTCCAGCTTTATACAATGGCGAAACTTTGAAGATGTGTTCACAGACTTGTTATTTTTTGAAATAGCAGATTTTTAGGATGTTCCTACTTTGTTGCTCGGAAACGTGATTGAGGATATTCATATTTGAAATAACACTTATTTCAATCAGGATACTGACAATACAGGCAAGGAGGTCATCATTATTAATATATTAGGTATTACAACAATGAACTATATGGAAAAGTAATTAGTAACTATTAGGTATCTAATTATTTGAAGCTTAAAGAAAAGTTATTTTCAGCGGCTGGCCCGGTGGCGCAGCGGTTAAGTTCGCGTGCTCCACTTTTCGGCGGCCCGGGGTTCACAGGTTCAGATCCCAGGCACTGACCTATGCACCACTCATCAAGCCATGCTGTAGTAGGCATCCCACATATAAGGTAGAGGAAGATGGGCATGGATGTTAGCTCAGGGCTAATCTTCCTCAAAGAAAAAAAAAGAAAGAAAAGTTATTTTCTAGGAATGATGTGTGTTCATTTAGATGGTGTAGATAAGGAAAGAGGGTATCTTATCAACAACCCAGTCAGTCCAGGCATAACAGAGACCTGTAGGTTTGTCCTCTATAAAATATTGCCCCAGCAGAGCAAGCTTTCCATTTTAAGCCCTTTCTTTCCCTTTCTGCTCCCCCTGCAGCAAACAATAACTTGGTACAGAACCCAAATGACACACCCTTCCTTCCTTTGAAGTAATTGTGTGTGGTCAGACTAGTTTTTCATCTAGCTTAGGCCAAAGAACTATGTGGAGATTTTGTGCACTTATCTTGTGTAATCCCTTAGCCACCAAGAGCCTCAGTTTCCACAGCTGTGCAGTGAGAACTATAATACTCCACAGAATCACGGCCAGGAACAAATGAGAAAATGACTGCGGCCATTCTCTGGGAACTGCACAGCATCATACAGTGGAAAGCAAAGCTTATTTGCATTATTGATTGATTGGAGACAGGTTTAAAAATCAATTTCCTTTTTATTAATCATTTTGGTTCCTAAATCTTTTAGTGTATGTATTTATTTGTAGTGAGAATGAAACAGTTTTGCAGAAAGAGTGGTGCCTTACCTTCATAACATCAAAACTATTTCCTTTGCCTTCTATTGCCCTTATTCCTGACACCTGAAGCTTTATATGTGGGTTTTTTTCTATCTCAGCGACAGCAAATGAGAGCAGAAACTCTGTACCTTGTGACAAGGTCTTCAACATACTTTGAGAATCAGTTATCAACCATGTTGCCTGCCCAGGTGAAGCGTCTTTGAGTCTTGGCTCAACCTAGATGGAGCCTGTCAGCTTCTGAGTTACCAGGAGATTTCCTGTGAGAGACCTAAAGGGACAGTCACTGACTGGTACCTGGGGGCAAAAATGCCCCAGGGTGATGCTTTTAAGATAGAGGCTTAGCAAGGGGCTAAGACTCGATAAGACTCTTTCCCCAGAGCTTTCATTCTAAGATTTTATGACTTTGGATCCCAGCTAGAAGCTGTTAGTAAGTGAGTGGAAAGTGGGTGCCATCTCCTGGCTGTTGTTGGGAATTGCTTAGTAAGACGGAATCCATTTATTTACACAGCCTGTTTTTGTTCATCAAAGAAAACTGCACCATTACCATCTTTTTAAAAAATCAGGTATTAGACTTTGATCTTAGATCACAATGTAATTATATAGTAGTTTTATCTCCTAATCTCTGGCTGGGACTGTTGACTAAAAGTTGATGCTTTGGAAAATGTCCTAGAGTTAAATTATTCTTGGACGAGAAGAGATGGTCGTTACCATCTAGCTTATGGTCAGCTCATTAGCAGGCTCCTAGCTTCTCCCTTTCATCTCTTCTGAGTATGTCATATGATTCCCTGGCTTGCAGATATAGTGGTTCTGGAATCGCTCATCAATCTAAGTATATCACCTGATGATTTTCATCCTGGAAGATTCCTGTAAACCCTATCTTTAGGCTGTCCCATCTGTTTATTCATTCAGTTGACATCTGTTGAGTTTCTGTTGTGTTATGTTAAGAGATACATGGGTTATCAGACAGAGGGACAGCAACAGGTCAACAAATAATTGATAATTGGTCTAAGCACTACACTAAAGAAAGTGTGGACAAAGGTCATTGAATGGAGAGAGGAAATATGTCATTTGGAATTTTTTCCATACAATTCAGAAGAGCAGAGGCAGATTAATCCCAAGTGGAGGCTGAAAGAGAAATGTTCTTTTGGTCTTCGAATTTGGCTTGAGACTCACATATGAAGAAGGCGGGTCCACTTGAATAAGTTTCCATTCTGAAGGTTGGTTCCTGCAGTAACCTGGAAGCTGGGCTTACCTACTTTTTTACTCTTTCTCTTCAAACCTTACTCCCCATTGTTTTCTTTGAAGATTGAGGAAGAAATGGCTGTATCTAACTAATGTATGAATTTCATCTCTCTGAAGTTCTCTAGAATTGGAAGAGGCTTAGAATGTCCTTAGGGGAATGAGGAAAATTGAAATATCAACAAAGCAATAAATGAACAAGCCAGGTGCTCATTATGAATGCACTGGAAACAAGCTTGCTGATCGGAGAAAGCTGATGAACTCTTTTTGAGACTTGTGCTCACATCTCACTTTATAAAACACATGTACTAGATCTATAACTTAATTGTGGGAAAGAACAAGTAATTTATTGTCATCAGCTTATACTTCTGTTCTCATGGCCAATTATGCGTCTGAGGTGGTGTGATTTCATCCAGAATTATTAACAGAGATGAACCTGTTTAGCACTGCTACACACACACACACACACACACACACACACACACACACCCTTCCAGAAACAAGACCTACCTTGGTGTGGTAGTTCATCTGGGAGGTGACACTAAGAAGCACTAGTGAGGGGGTAGAACGACTGAAACATTGAAAAGAGAAGAGCCAATAAAGCGTCTGTTAATGAGCTGATGAGCAGATTAATCTTCTGGGACCCTCTGGGAAGGTGTGTAGAACCCATCTTAGAATTGTCTCACTGGAGTCTGGGGAAGCTGGGGCATTTGTCCACCGATTCCTATCCTCGGTTGTTGGAGGTTTGTCCCCGTGGTGTCAGTTCTCCACATTAACTTCCCTGCACTTCCTGGCAGTGCCAGAGCAGAGATGGCCCTCAGGCAGAGGAGCAGAATCACTGGCCTTGAAGAGGGAAGCTGCCAGCTTGCAGGAAACTGCCTACCATAGGTGCAAGGGCAGGGCAGGGCGGTGTGTCAACATTTCCTATGCATACGCAACATACTCATGTATTCACACATATTAGGAAAAAGATAAAGTCAAGTGAAGTCAATAATAATAGGAAATTATTAATTTTGTTCAGATATGAGAATGGTGGTTACAGTTTTAAAAAGGTCTTTGTCAGGTAAATATCTTGAAGTATTTATGGGTAAAATTATATGATATCTGGGATTTACTTTAAAATATCACAGCAAAAAAATGGGGATAAATGAAACAAGAATGGCAAACAATTGTTGAAGCTGTGTGATGGGTATATGGTGATTCATTCTACTATTATCTCTACTAAAGTATATGTTGAAAATTTCCAGAGTAAACTAATTTTAAGACAAGGTCTTTGCTAGCCAATGATAGTTTTAAAATCCTTTAGAGGGGACTTCTTTATGTTAATTGGGATCATTTTTGAGCTAATGTAGCAACTCTGAGTGTGTAGTGTAGATGTCAGCTATGGAGTTCCTTTTTAATCAACGGTGACATATTTTCTTAGGCTGCTGGGTCACAAAAAGGGTATCTCTTATTAAGGCTCATGGATACCAGTTGGTTGTTTGATTTGGGGGTTTGGGGGTTTTTTAGAGAGGGCGCAGAATTCTTCATGTTCTTTCTCCATGGCTCAGTGTGCCTGAGCTGAATTTTGCAGAGAGAAGAAATGCAACTAGGGTAAATTCTGCTCTGTCCACAGAGGAAAAAGACTTTCTGCTTCAGAACTCAGTAAGAGCTTCTGGCTTTGTAGTTAGTTTTTGGTTTGTTTGTTTGTTTGTTTGTTTGTTTTGGTCATGATGTTCCCAGCCACCCTCCATCCATCTCCTGGTCTCCCTAATCTAGTGGTAGAAATTTAGGGGATAGGACTTTAAAATTAAGGCTTTGCTGTTAAGTTAAAATAAGCAAATTAGACTGTGCCTGTGAATATATGGCAACATTCTCAGAGTTTGTTTTGGGGGTCTGAAAGAACTCCAAGGATGTTGTGATTAAAACACTTGTGGAATGCTCTTTGAGACTGTCTGAGAGTTAAGTATGCAACACAACACACGCAGACACACGCGTGCATGCACACATAGCTGTATGTCAGCACTAGATATTCATTTTTGTAAAAGTCATTTAAAATCAAGTCTTTTTTATGACCCTTTACCCATTTTGCTCATATACTTTATTCCCCTGGGATGGCTAAAATCAGCTTTTAATCTGCTTCAGAAATCATTTTACTCCAAAGTAGAATTTTTTTTATTTTTGGATGAGAAATAAGCTTCCACTAACTGTTTTTAATAGTGTTTTACATGGAAGTTTTAAAGGCCCAAAGATATTCAATTGTTTATTCTCTTAGGAGAACCCATTTAATGCTGGAAAGCAGTGTGGGATAGTGAAAGAGTATGGAATCAACTTGAATTTTGATCCCAGCTATTATGACCATGAACAGTTTATTGGACTGTTATTTATCTTGATTTCCTCATCTGTAAAATGAGGACAGTATCACCTACTTGAAAGTGCCAAGAGGAATGAACGAAATGACATAGGTGAAACATTCAGCCTACGCCTGAGTGCATAGTAGAGCCAATAAATACGTGCGCCCTTCTCAGAGAGCCCTTGACAGGAGATGTACCGACTTTGAAAATGTGCTCTAGAAAGTCAATCCTTCTTTTGCTATGAGGTGTGTTATTGCTAGTACTGGGCTGTTTCCTTGTAAATCAGCAGCGTTGGTTGGCGAATGTGACAGCAGCTAGGCTGCAGATTAGAAATGACACCGAGTAAACCAGATAAGGGGGAAGAGCAGCATCCAGCATTCAAGCCTAATGCTCCCTTGGATTTCTTACTGCCATTGTTACGGGGCCCACATTGGATGGCCGTAGGCGGCTACAGGAGTCTAAATTATAGTCTTCTGTCTTGAGTAGTAGGCTTTTGTGATGGGCAGCTATCTTGGAAGGCGTCTACACTCAGACTCCATTACAAGCGTGCATTTATAGTCTTAACCCCTGCCGAAGATTCTGATTGATCGTCTCTAGGGACAGGAAATATATGCCCTCCACAGGCAACATTGGTAGAAAATTCTACCAGATGGACGAGTCTTCCATTTACAGATTAGACTGAATTTTTCTCTGTATACCTTCTACTTATTGGAATCATATAGGTAAAGTCCATTTTTTCTTTACCAGGACCACTCATCAAAGATGTGGAGGTGGATCTCATTGCTTTCTTGAGTTTTCTATTCTCCAGGCTAAACAATTTGCACTCCTCTCCTTCCTCCTCTGTGTTTTGGCTAGGACCTTTATTCATTTCCTTCAGTGTTATCTCAGCTTATACTTATATGTTCATTAGTGTGGGATTATTTGATTAGTGTGGGAGTTGTTCATGCTCTTATCAAATATTTCTGGCTCTCTGCCTTCCCAGCATGAGGCAGAATTGCACTTTTTCCCCTGGGGTTGGGTGGGACCATGTGACTAGTTTTGGCCAATGATTTGTGAATGAAATTGATGTATGTCGTTTCCAGGCCAGAATGTTTAGCTGCTGAAAAGAGATCCTCCAGGGCTCTCTTTTCTCCAGTAAAGTGATTATAAAATTCTAGATAAGGGCTGCTCTATCCAGTGGGGTCCTAGATTAAGGAAAGAAGAACCCCCAGCTAAGCCCTGATGGTCATGTAGGCTGAATGAAAAATCAGGCTTGGTGGTTTTAAGTCCCTGAGGTTTTAGGTTTGTTACTCAGCATAACCGCATCTATCCTGATTGATACGGTTATATCCGGCCTTCTCACTAAATGATAAGCATGATGCAGTGGAGACTGTGTGTTTGTCTTCACCTTTCTATCTTGAGTATCTCGCAGAGTACTTCCTCAGAGGAGGCATTAATACTTACGTGTTGCATGCATGAATAAATCAAACCTGAGTTTTGAATCCCATCTCTATCCTTGCAATTTCCTGGACTTGGCTTACTTCATTATACCTCTTCTAAAATGTATGCCTGTGCCCTTCCATCAAATCTGGCTTTCCAGTTTCAGAGTAATTAAGTAGTTTGCCTAAACATCCCCAAATGAGAAAGGAATGCAAACCACACTCGGCTGGGCCACAGGCAGAGGTGAATGGGGTACAGCTGGCTTAATTCTGAGCATCTCCATCACAAACTTAGTGCTTCTGCTGGAGATCAGGAGAGGGGTAATCTGGTCACCAGGGAAACATTTCTCTGTCCTTATGTAGCCATATGATACCATATTGGCATTACTCTTGCTTTCCACTTGCTTTTGTTTTTATTTTTAAAGAATAAGCTTTCTAAAGTGAGCAGTCTTGTAAATTGACAGTCCGTAGCTTTTGTGCCCTGTTGTGGCTGTGGGAAGCTGCTAGGTGGGGCTAATAAGACTCTCTTTTGAGTCTTGCCAGTAAGTTCTGGTTGGGAGAAACCATGAATTTTTAAACTCCCCTAAGGACTAAAAAGAAGGAAAAGGGCAGGACTTATTCGATGGGAAAAATATACTGATGACATATGTGCATGCACCTGCCCAGAACCCTCTGTTGATTGACTGCCAAGTAAGGACCAGACTACACGCTAAGTAATTTGGCGTGCATTTTCCTGTTTTATCCCCATTGCCACCCTACAAACTTTTAGTTGTTATTCTCTAATTTCTGAGCAACTGAGGCCCAGAGTAGTTAATTATGTTGGTCACAGATGAATGGGACTTGAATCCAGGCCTAACTCATGTTCATTCTGTTCAAAATAGCTTAGTAGAGCCTGGCCCCGTGGCCGAGTGGTTAAGTTTGCACGCTCCGCTGCAGGCGGCCCAGTGTTTCGTTGGTTTGAATCCTGGGCGCGGACATGGCATTGCTCATCAAACCACACTGAGGCAGCATCCTACATGCCACAACTAGAAGGACCCACAATGAAGAATATACAACTATGTACTGGGGGGCTTTGGGGAGAAAAAGGAAAAAAATAAAATCATTAAAAAAAAAATAGCTTAGTAGACTTGACCAAGCCCATCAATTTTTAGAACTTTGGTTTTAAGTTTTAAGAAGGAAAATTGAGATTAGAGAGGCTTTTCTTTTTTTTTCCACTTGACTTTTGGATTATTGGTAAGTGATTTTATAGGCATATGCTGGCAGTATTTCTTATTATATTGTGTAGTAAATTCCATGAGGGATGGGTTATGGTTAATGAGGTATTGGGGTTGACTGAAACAAACGATCCACTCAATGAGCAGTTGCCTCCTGATCCCAGGTCTGTATTAGCCACTGCAGTAATAAAACCTCAACTACCGGAGCTTGTAGAGTGTTGACTGTGATAGTGTCTTTCCTTTGCTGAGCCTCTTTGCCAATTACTGTGTCAAATGCTTTATATTGTTATCTCATTTAGGAGGGAAAATAAGCCATGAGTGCAGCCCACTATGGTAACAGGTGTAGAAAGTGTTAACATGAGAATGCAGGGCCAGGTACCATGGCCTAGTGGTTAAGTTCAGTATGCTCCACTTCGGTGGCCCAGGTTCAGTTCCCAGGCGCAGACCTACACCACACATCAGTGGCCATGCTGTGGCAGTGACCCACATACAAAATAGAAGAAGATTGGCGCAGATGTTAGCTCAGGGCGAATCTTCCTCAGCAAAAAACAACAACAAAAAAAGGAATTCAGATCAAGGCTTTCCATGGGGGTGCACAGATTGTTCATTGCATAGGACACGTATTCAAAGGGAACAAGGAAGGGCTGGAATCCAACCTGCCCTCTTATTGCCAAACTGTGTGCCTTGCCACATGATGGCATCCACCAGCGGAGGCATCCCTGGGCTGGCAGCAGTCAGGTGCAGCTCGGGGAGAGATGCTCCATTCCTTTCCTTTCATCTAACCTGCTGTGTATACCTAACAAATGCTTTAAATAGGTTCCCTTGTTTAGTTAAATCTTCAAAGTAACTGTGGAATAGGTGTGATTCGGCAAGTCCAGTTTTATGGGTGTTGGACAAGGGAAGAAGATACGGGGAAAATGAACTAAGTATCTACTGTGTGCGTAGACATTTCATATCAAGCCTTTAAGGGTGGTTTTATGGGGTGGGTTGTTTGTTTTAAAAAGATGGGGAATTGAAAGCTCAGAGGTTGAATAACTTGTCAGGCTTAAGTAGTGAATGACAAACCCAGGATTCAAACCCAAGCCTGCCTTATTCTGGCTCCATTGCTCTTGCACACGTATTTGTGTCAAAATGGGAAGAGATCGAGGATGACTTCTTTGAGGAGGCATCTTTTGAATCAGTCTTATTACTATATATATTTGGTCAATAGGTCGTTACGGTACATGAATTAATCAGTTTTCTAAAAGACTTAAACAAAATTATATGTAATTGTCTCAGAAATTATTCCAGATAAAACAGACTCTGACTTAGAAAACATATTGCTATCATTGTCGATATGAATGATCACGCAGCAGATTATTAAAAAACTAGGAAGCTCCATTGGGGTCTCACTTTTGTATTTCCTGTGTCTTACAGTCCATTTATTTAGGAATACTAATAGCTTCTTGCAAGACAGATCAAGTCCATTCTTCCTTGTGATAAATGTGGTTAGTCAGACACCTTCTGCTGCGTGTTCAAGGTCACACTAAAGCTTTGACCAACAAAAGCTCAAAGGTTGGCACCTTGCCTTGAGACCTCTGCTACTTTCCTTCTGAGCCGTTCTGCATCCATGTCAAGCCAGGTCACTGTCACAGGGAGAACAGTCTAGATGCCATTCTGACCTTCTCAACAAATGAGGGAATAAGACAGTGCTGTTACTCTGTCACTAGGGGTGTGTGACCTTGAATGACTTATTTCTCCTCTCTGAACCTCCATTTTTTCACCTATAAAGTAAGAGACTTCTTGGTTTCTGGCCATGAATGAAGGAGGAAATTGCTAAAAACCTTCCCAAAATTGGGGTCATTAAAAATTTTATAGATTGGTGACTTTTTAGAAGGTAGTGACCATGCTTGCTTCTCAGAATATTCCTCAGAATGTCAAGTAAGCGTGACAAAAACATGTGCTCCTTTGAAGCATAAATCGTAATATTTTTATAGGAAGGTTTTATATTATTTATTAACAACCAAGGAGACTGCTTGCCAAGGGGATATGTCAGAATCACAGAAGAACTTTGTCAACATAGTTCCATTCTGTACCCTTCCTACCGTTATGAATCACTGCAATAAGAAGGCACTGCTATTGGTGTGCCACGTGATTTGGGGTGAAAAAGAGAACTCTTTTTTTATGAAACAATGAATATTATTGAGATATTCAGGTCTTTTTTATCTACATAGAAATCTTTTTTATATGCATAAAGATGTATGAGATTTTCATTTGAATTCCATAGCATTAATTACAAGACATAAAAGTTTTACCTCTTTATAGATCTTTCTCCCTTCAACATAGGTAAGAGAGTTTTTTTTTTTTCTTTTAAGAATCTATGTAAGTACTGATTTCACTTACCTGCTTAGTATTTATTAAACTCTCTACTTGAGTTCTCATGTAGCTGCTGGAGTGGGACTGTGAAGATGGGAGAAGACAAAAAGTGATGCTTAGTTCTTGTGCTCAGGTGTTAACAATCTGGCATTATATGTCTGAGTGATGGAGGTTAGTTATTTGAATTCATTGGAATATGATGAAGTTTTATTTTCTAGAATAGAGGGGAGTAAGGGGCAGAGTTCCATTTTTCACTTGACATTCTAAGGATAATGAGCAAAGAACTTAGTGGATGACGTGGAACTCATTCCTTAAACTCGAGGCCCCAGTACCTACGTAAAAGATTAATATTAAGGTCTTCTTAAGTAGAAACTCAAAATAAACCGAAATCAAGGAATCAATTACAGGAAGGAAGACTGGAAAGCAGTTTTACTTTGTGTTTTTAGGAGCAAACATATGCCGAGCCTTCCAGGAAAAGAAGAGACCCACCCAGGGGAACAAGCTGCCTCTCCAGCCCTCCTTTTCTTTGCTGCTAATAACTTCAGTGGTGTGTGTGCTCATCTTCCTTTTGTTCCCACTCTGGCTTTGGATAATTTAAAAATAGACAGCCAAAATCACTTGGTCTTACCCTCCTGTAATTGCACAAAAACCCTCGGATTAATTCAGAGATGGTACTTGTTGGCACTGATGCCTACAGCCAAAGTATACAGTTGAAGTTTTTCCCCTCCTCTGTCTTTTTCCTTCTCAGCCCCTGGCTGTGCTTTAGTTGCATGGCAACCCATCTGCCATGATAGCTGATGTCAGCTCATTTTCACTTACACTTAGCCCAGGAAAGTTTTCAAGGAGGGCGTTTGAGTTTGTATAATGCTGGGGCAGGCTCCAGTTTGTGTTACCAAATCATTTGTAAAACTGCAGACTAATGGGCTCAGGCAGGCTAAATGTAACTGTGGATGTCACAGGGGATTAGCTTCCGGATCAATGTGGCCTTAGGGACTTGGTTTCTAACTTCTAGGAGCTTAGCAAACGAGCCTCAGCAATATTCTGTCTGCTGCTGAAGTTCTCTCTGCGCTTTAAAGGAATAAGAAGAGTGCAAAATGACTCTAACTCCTGAGTATTAGAATTTAGCCAAATAGTCGACATGGCTCTTTTGAAAGAAGGGCCAGCATTTTAACTGGGTACATAAGCAGTAATTGGGAGGAAAGAGGAGTATGCTAGTATATATACTAACTAGTGAAAATACATTAAAACTTCTTCTTTAATCCAGCAGAGGGCAAAAGGGAGTTTTAATTTTTTTCTCACCTAGAACTATCCAAAGAAAATTGTAACAATCCCAAGGCAAAATTCAGTGGCACGTTTGTAAACAAATTATTCCCAGGCTATTAATGCTCAAGCTATTCTGGTGGTGTAGACAAGTCTGAGATAGTGTGCTCAGAGCCGCTTTGATCCTGTGTAGGGCAAAAGCATGTATAGAATTTTGAGTTATTTATGCCTAAGAGGGGACAACAATATGTTATGCAGATAACAACACCACCTCTAATCAGTTCAGATCTTATTTACTAATCACAGCGCAGCATTTCACCATTTTTCCCATGTGTATTTATGGCACTCCAAATGCTAGAGTGAAAGAGTATTTGAAATAATGAGTAAATTATGTCATTATGAAATGTTTCTCTTTGAAAGTAACTATACCTACACGTGAGTCTATAAAATAGTGAAGATGATTTTCACAACCTACTCTGCATTCTGAGAAGTCAATCTTTTATAACTATAGCTAAAACTTGGGGTGGTGGTATTTGTTACTTTGTAAAGATGAAGTTAATACTGAACATGATGACAATTGAGAAATGAATCTTTGTCTTGGTTTTTTTGATAACTTTCAATCCTGGTTGCTAACTTTGGCTTTTAAAAAACCACTTTTAAAAAGGAAAATAAATTTTCCATGCTGAATTTGTAGTGAAGGCTGTTTTTGCCTGGGTAGTATGTAGTGTCTTAGATTGGCTTCCCCAGGAGGCAACCACTGAAATGGAGTTAGGATATTTATTAAGACGTACCCTGGGGATCAGCACCTGTGGAAGAAGGATGAGGCAGAGGGAAAAGTCAGGTTTCCTTGTAGGCCCAGTGTCAGCCTCAGCTGACCCCTCTGGGATCTTCAGAGTATCCTGAACTGGGGCATTCTCACAGGGATCTGTTACTGAATGTGCACCCCCCACCCCATAGCACCTCAACCATGAAACATTACCTTGGTTGAGGTGGCTCTTTGCAGCCAAGACAATCCTTAAGGGACTGTTCTCACATCACTCTCAGCAGCTGAGACAAGAAGACCTTTACTGAAGAAGGATCTAGGTGGACCATCACGGCACAGGTAGTGTGAGAAACAGCCTCAAAAGTCAGGTACACTGGCTTCTCTTTTCTGATGAATTGTTGACCCTTTAATGTTAGATAACTCATCAATTGCTTTGAAACAAAAGTGATAGCTTGCTATGTTCCTATCTGTATGGAAGGAAATGGTACTAAATAAAAGACCTTTTCAAGGTTAGTATGTTTAGAAAATAGAATTTTAAAGAATGAAAAAGAATACATTTTATAAATGAGTGTTAAATTCTGAAACATAATGGTAGCACGGACACTTACACTCCCCGGTTTATTTATTTGCATTGGGATTGTCCTGTGGATAACAAACTGTGTTGAGTCAAAGTAATTGCAATGAATAATGGGATCACAGTTCTTTGGCCTCTTTGGGGGGAAGTTGTTAATAAGTCTCAGAGTGATGCTGGTAGTTTGTCAGATATTGAAGGGCAAGTGAATATATAATTAAAATGCGGGAGACGGGGAGAGTAAATTTGTGTGTCGTTCGTGGAACATTTATGTCAGGCCTTTAATTAAGTACTTCATGTTTAAGCCCTATTAATTCCATCTATTCCTTACTTTATCATTCAGTCATAGCTTCACTTGTGTGCCTACTGGGTGCAGACTCTTATGCCTACTTCATACCTATTCAAGACTTGGTTTTTATCCTCAAAGAGCTCACAATCTCATCAAAAAATTCACCTTCGTAATATCACTACCAATCGCATCAGAAAAGTATTAAGTTTGGGAAGATGTTAAAGTTCATGCTGCAGGAGATGAGTTTTCTCTAATTTTTTCTTGAAAGTTCCAGTTTTATCATTGGCAATAAATATTTTCAGTTGTTTTCTCGAAGACAGTCTCATTTTGTTCATTTTTTCAAGAAAATGTCTGTCAAATACCCAAGTCCGAATAGCCATAGTCTATCAGTCGTTCTTTAAAATAAAAATGATGTTCCATGAACAAAGCAGTGAATTTAGCTCACAACTCAAACGATCCCATGAATGCGTTTCTTGCCGACAGTGTTTGTATTTCATGTGAGGCAGAAGTGCTTTATGGTTACTTCCCATTTCGTCACAGAATATTAAAAAGATGGTTCAAGAGTTGGGATTTAATAAAATTAATCCATTTTTTATTTTCCATTAAGGATTTTCCTAAGTGAAACTTGATTTTTTTTTTTTTTTAATGCTAGTGCATGTCAGTAGTAAAGAATCCAGTAGGGGTTGGCCCCGTGGCAAAGCAGTTAAGTTTGCACGTTCCACTTTGGCAGCCTGGAGTTTGCCGGTTCGGATGCCAGTTGCAGACCTACACACCACTTGGCAAGCCATGCTGTGGCAGGCGTTCCACATATAAAGTAGAGGAAGATGGGCACGATATTAGCTCAGGGCCAGTCTTCTTCAGCAAAAAGAGGAGGATTGGCAGCAGATGTTAGCTCAGGGCTAATCTTCCTAAAAAAAAAAAAAAAATCCAATGACTGCTAGTAAGTATAGTCTGGTGCCACTGTCTCGACTGAAGCTAAGGCACCAACAGATTTGCCCTCCATTGCTTTTGTACCATCAAGTGTCAGATCAAGTGTCAACACAGTGAAAAGGCAAATAATGCATTAGTATTATTATGAAAAGAGTTATGACCTCACTGCCCCCTGACAGTGTCCCACTTGCAGTGTCCACGTTGAGAATCACTGTGTTGAAGAAGCTTTAAGCAGGGAGGACCTGGAGAAGGAGACTGCTTTGGCAAGAGATGAAACGCGCCTGGCTTTATATGATGGCCGCAGAGGTGGAGAACAGGAAGGAGTGAGAAATGTTGCAGAGGTTATTAGATAAGAGTTGCAGTAGAAAGGCAAGGAGGAGTTAAGCCTGCTGAGGTTTTGAGCCTGGGTGACTGAGTGGACTGCAATAGCGTAAACTGAGGTGATGACTGGGGTAAGAGAAGCCCTGGTTTATGATTGAAAATGATACTGCTTTCACTGTGAGAGGAAAATCTATCGTAATTCTCCCACTGGGAAAAGGATGATTCTAGAGCTGATGAGAAAGAACAAAGTACCCTTAGCTGTGTCTGTGCAGCAGCCTATGATCTGGTTTTGTACTGGTAATGAATAGTGGCTCTTGGAAACTCAGCACATGCTATGTTGATGCCTAAGACTCTGATGTCTGTGCTTCCTGTAATAATGTTTTCTCTTTCTGTTTCTAGGAATGGTGCAAAAGCTGGACCAAAAACTTCCAGTGGCCAATGAGTACCTGTTGCTCTCTGGAGGAGTCCGGGAAGGCGTGGTGGACCTGGACTTAGATGAGCTTAATGTCTATGCCCGGGGGACCGACTATGATATGGACTTTACCCTTCTGGTGCCAGCCCTTAAGCTACATGACCGTAATCAGCCTGTGACACTTGATATGCGCCACTCAGCCTTGTGTCACTCTTGGCTGAGCCTTAGGCTCTTTGATGAGGGGACGATCAGTAAATGGAAAGACTGCTGCACGATTGTAGATCACATCAATGGTGCCACCAACTACTTCTTCTCCCCAACCAAAGTGGCTGACTGGTTCTATGACTCCATCAGCATTGTCCTATCAGAGATACAGAAGAAACCCCAGCGAGGGATGCCAAAGGTGGAAAAGGTAGAAAAGAATGGGACCATCATCTCCATCATTCTGGGTGTGGGGAGCAGTCGCATGTTGTACGATATTGTCCCTGTGGTGTCTTTTAAAGGTTGGCCCGCAGTGGCTCAGAGCTGGCTCATGGAGAACCACTTTTGGGATGGGAAGATCACCGAGGAAGAGGTCATCAGTGGGTTTTACTTGGTGCCTGCTTGCTCCTACAAGGGTAAGAAGGACAACGAATGGCGGCTGTCCTTTGCCAGGAGCGAGGTGCAGTTGAAGAAGTGCATCTCTAGCAGCCTCATGCAGGCCTACCAGGCCTGCAAAGCCATCATCATTAAACTCCTGTCCCGGCCTAAGGCTATCAGTCCCTATCACCTGCGCAGCATGATGCTCTGGGCCTGCGACAGACTTCCTGCCAACTACTTGGCTCAAGAAGACTATGCAGCCCACTTTTTGCTGGGCCTCATCGATGACCTTCAGCACTGTCTGGTCAACAAGATGTGCCCCAATTATTTCATCCCTCAGTGCAACATGCTGGAGCACCTGTCAGAGGAGACGGTCATGCTCCACGCGCGGAAGCTCTCCTCGGTCCGCTCAGACCCGGCCGAGCACTTGCGTACCGCCATTGAGCACGTCAAGGCAGCCAACAGGCTGACGCTGGAGCTCCAGAGGCGAGGGAGCACCACCAGCATCCCCTCCCCGCAGTCCGACGGAGGGGACCCCAACCAGCCTGACGACCGTTTGGCCAAAAAACTGCAGCAGCTAGTGACTGAGAACCCGGGGAAGTCCATCTCTGTCTTTATTAACCCTGATGATGTCACAAGGCCTCATTTCAGAATTGATGATAAATTTTTCTGAGCGTTTTACTGCCTTTTGTTTTTTTTCCTGGTTCTGAAACTCTCATAAAGTCTCGTGTGGTTTGTGACGCTGTCTTTCCGTTTTTTACGTATCCAGCCTAGATTGGATCTGTTAAGAACACCTTTTAAGTTTCCTGGTTCTGCAGGCTCTGAAACAGTATATTACTATTTCATATTCTGCCTCTGGTTTTGTCGTTTACTTTTTGTAGTTATTGTCACAAAGTTTGTTTTTGTTTTTGTTTTTGCTTTTTAAGGAGAACTTGAGCCATAGATGGAAATGCCCATGAATTCTCTTCTTTTTTTCTGTTTCATACTTTGTGCAAATTTGTTAATGAGGATCGGGAAATGAATCTCTGACACTTCAAGATTCTACTGTTTTTTGTTTTGTTTTTTGTCCTTATTTTTGTAGTGAGCTGTCATCACTACAGATATTTGAGAATCATCTGAACCTAAGAACTACCTGGTATGTTAGCTGGATTTCTTTCTTTTGACCAGTGCCCAGAGCATTTTTACCCCTTTCCACCAAACAACGTAGACTTTGAAAGTCATAATGCTACAAAGTGTGTTTTGGAGCAACTTCATTGAATGTAATTGTCCTCAACTCAGAACTTCAGATGGTTTGGACGGTGCGTTTGACAACTTTCCAAACAGAATTAAGGTTTCCAAATGGTAGTTTTAGCGTGTGTAATGATTTGAAGCCTTATTTAAATCCTATTAAAGAACATACCATTATAATTGTTATTTGCACTAATGAAATCTTTGCCATTGTCAGAGTTCCAATGTATGTGTTTCAATATAAATTGACATCCACTGTTGAAATGTTGTCATTTTTTCATTTAGCCCATTTCTCTCAATCAATAGAATGATTCTTTGCACTTGTTTAGTTCTCCTTTAATTGTGGGGTCCTGTTTTGCCCTCTTAGATATTCCTGGTTCCTGTCTTACTGAGAGAAGTTTTTTAAGCTTTAAACCTGCTAAGTGACTTCATCAGAAGCTGGGGAAAATATATACTTGATAGAGTAGGTGTGTTTGTGTTTATTTCTTTTGGGGTTATAGAAGTAAGCTTTTTTGTAAAGTCTCTTTGCTTCTACTGAGAGTTTTGAGGAAAACTGGCAGGAAGAACTTAGAATCGCCCAATAGAAGATACCATGCCTGTTCAAAGGCAGGTTTTGCTATAGAGCAGGAACCAGAACATATCTGTGGATGGGCCTTGGTGTGGATCTGTCCTGTCTTCATGAATGAATTTACTTGCCAGGCTTAGGTGCCACCAGGCATTGGCTCCCTGTTTTGGTACAGACTCATGGCAAACTGTGGTGTTTGAGAGATCGGGGGCCTGCCGATAACTCAAATGATGCCCATGATGTCTACTATTGGGAAGGTCAAGCAACATTTTGATTTGGATCTTGAATGTCCAGACTCACAGGTTGGATTTTGGCCAATTGAAATCAGGCATATGCGATCTTGGGTTATTGCATGGGAATTAATGTAATGCTTATAAATGAAAATGAAATCATTCAACCATCTTAAGTCAAACACAAAAATAATAATAAAAGAAACATACTGGCCTTGGAATTTTGTTGTTGCTGTTATGAGTTTGTAATCTGGAAACTACTTTTTTGATTAGTAATACCAATAGTAATTTTCAGTAAATATAGCCCTGGGGTTGCTCTGGTCTTTTAGGCCAGATCTCCATGTAGTGAACATCCAGTATTCATTCTTCCCTTTTCCCAATTTTCCTACTAGTATCTGCCTATCCTCCACATAATCTGTGTCCTCCTTGGGAAATGACTTCACCCTCAGTTCCAGTTGTGCATCCTGATTGGTGTAAGCCAGGTTTCATAACCATTTCCCTGGCCACAGTCATTAATTAGGGATTGGGCATATGGTGTAAGCTGCTCCAATGACGGCCATGCTCAGGATTCTAGCTTGGAATGCTGGGCAGCAGGCACTCTGGAAATGGAAGATGAAGCACTTAGCCTCTATTGCTACTGACAGCTGTCACATAATCATGAGCAGAGCTAGCTTTAGGATGAAACTAACATTGGGTGGCACGATGATGGAGAAATGGGAAAGAAAAACATGAGCCACCAGATGCCACCCTCTCCTCCCAAATCTGAGACCACTCCTCCCACTGGACTTTCTAGTTAAATGAGTCAACACTTAGTTCTTTTAGCCAATTTGGATTTCGTTCAACTTATCAAAATATTTAAACTGGTATACCAAACTATTTCAGTGTATTTAAACTATTTCACTTGTTGTCTGTCTCTTTTCTTTCTGGGATAGGTGTCCAGGATATCTATATAGTTTATATAAGAGCTGGTTTATACTGTCTAATTTGATTAATTCACAAGAATATCATAATCTTTATGACTAATAAATATACACTTGATAAATTCTGTTAAAGTTTATTATACTTTGACCATTATGTTAAACTTCACAGGTTAAAAGAACTTGTAGAAGCCACTGAAGTAGCAAGCATATTCAAACAGCTGTTGCTATTTGTTGCTAAAAAAAAAAGAAAAAACAGAAAAAATAAAGTCAACTATAAACTGCCAAAACTGTGCTTGAATTGGCATCTCAAATACAATTAGCAACATTAACAATAGGTAAATGCTGTGTTTGCAGACAAAATTTCATTACAAGTGGGATAAGACCCTAGTTTGAGTGATCCTCTTGGCACGTTTTTTTCCCTTTGTCACCTCTAGTCCTAGTGAAGAAACTCTATAAATTTTTGGTTAAGCTTCATAAAAAAGTCCAGAGGCCTCTGGGACCTAGTAATTTTAAAACTTTTTGCTTGTTTGTTTAATTCCTGGAATTTGCTATCAGTACCATAATCCTAAGACTCTTAGGTCAGACATTGTTGAAGGTGGGCGGAAATAGGGTGAAACCTTTTATATTTATATTTTATAGGAATAGTTTGATACCTCTCCTTGTCTGAAACTTAAGCAAATCATTGAATTACTAACCTTCTGTCCTTCTGAAACCCAGAAGATTGTTTAAAATCACTTCTATTTCAAGTACAATATAGAATGCCTTAAGGCTGAATTCCTCAGTTCAACATGACTTATAGCTGCCTTTTTGGTTGTGGGAATTTACTAGCTGTAGCTCCGTAGGGCTTCAATTCTCTGTTGGGACCCGGTTTCACATATTTCAAGAGTATATTATTCTCCATGCTCTGCCTTTCTCATCTGAAATGGAAGCCCCAAAGATACAAGTAAAGGTTGGTTCAGAATGGATGGAGCCAATCAAGACCAGACATTTTGAAAATAAGAACATCCCTGAAATTATTGTACATACCGAATTATTTCATAGAAAATGAGAGGCGAGCGTATGTGGCTCATTTTCTTTTCAGGTGGAGATGTGAGGAAGCAGCGAGAAGCCTCCAGGGGCTCGACGCAGAGCCTCTCGTGACTTTTGCACCACTCCCTTCCACACACACACTTGCTTTCCCATCACCAATTGGGGGTTTCGTTAGGGTGAGTGTTTTGTAACACGTTCTGGGAGGGTTCAGCCCATTGGCTGCTCACAGCTAAGTGGTGATGATTTTGGATCTGATCATCACCTTGCTGAGAAACATTTCCTGACTTGGAGTTCAGCCGTGGATGGGTTGCTCGGAAGGAAGAGGCAGCCTGTGCTTAGCAGCAGCTGCTGGACTCTGGGGTCGGGTGGCTGCCTGCTGCTCCAGAGCTCTGCAGTGGTCTTTGGGGAAGGCACCTGAACTCCCATCCTGATAAGCTCTCTCCAGAACCTCTTCCCTTGAGTTGCCCAAGGAGCTGCTCGTATGGCTGTTTCACCTCCTATCTGGCTATTATTAGGAGTCAGGGAAAGACTTCACACGCTCCCCATATTCTAACCTAAAGGGTAAAACTTTGCCAATTAATAGAACACTACTACTTATACTAAAGGAAGGATGGGCATCATTTCCTGTTACTTTACTAATATCAGGTAAATACATAGGCATTTTTTTAAATGATTGAACAATGTAGTTAATGCTCCTCTCAGGAAAATAGCAAATTTTAAAAATGTCCCTCTTAAGCTGTAATTTCCTCAATAGGTAAACAGGGAGTATATGATCTAAACATCGTTTAGGATAAATATTCGCCAATGGAGAGTTATTTGCAACATGGCTACAATTCTACCTTCTGTTAATTAGCTGGAGAAAATATCTTGTATTTTTATGAAAACATCCATTATACACAGCAGAAATCAAGCTGTAATAATTTAACTACAATAATTGTGTTTCTCTATGCCCATTTTATAGTGATATCTTATTAGTACATTCAAAAGCAACATGTTTCATAAACTGCACCATTTGCTATATGGCACTGAACTTTTATACTCATCTAGTGTGATCTTTGTTTTCTAAGTTTATGTTGACAATTTTCAGTTCACAATCGGGTCCCGACATTCATCAAACATCAGGGAGCCCATAAGCGTGGGTCTGTGTCATTAAGAATAATGAAGAAATTTCAGAAAAGTCTAATATTAATCCCCCATATAAAAGCACTATTGTTCAAAGATCTTTAGAGACATAATTAGCCTTAATTTGGTATGGCAGATGAGATGAGAATGTTTGCATGTCTAGATCACTTTCCCTCACTTTTCGGGATGAATGGACTCTTAATGTGACTTTTTAAAGTCAGGCACATTGATATATTTTTCATTTCCATTTTCTGCTCCACCAATTAATCACAAAAGCTAAAGGGGGCTGAATGTGGGTAGAGGAAATAACTTGTTTCTTTGACTTTACATCTTTAATCTGTAAAATGCAGAATTGGGGTAGCTGTTCCAGCCCTTTCTGGCTTCCCTATCTAAGATTGCCTCTGTTTCCAAAATAATCTCAATTTTAGATTTATAAGTCCACCTACTTGCACACCTGGAATATTCATTTTGGCAGAATATTATTTTTAAAAATCTTCATTAGACCAGCATATATAGCAAATATTTGTTGAATACTTCCTAGTAAGTACAGATGTTCTTGCTAGATGCTTTATACTCATGAACCCATTTAAGTCTCACAATAGCTCTAAATATTTAAGCAAAGCAAGACTCAGATAACTTGTTCAAAGTTCCATACATAATTAAGTGGTATTGCAGAGCCAGGATTTGAAATGTTTGTTTACAAAATTAAGAACTTTCTGCTCTGTCACCCTGCCTCAGGTATTAGAATTTATTCTTATTATTAAGGGTAAATTCTATTATGTGCATTTATAGAGGGCCTGTATTTTGATAAAAGGTAAACCGTAAATAACAGAACTTGGAGCCAACTTTCCTTCAGAGCTTTTCGTCAGCAGAATAGATAGATCATTTAAAGAAAGTTAATTTTCTGTGACTGACAGATCCTGGTAGAAGTGAGAGGGCTACTGTAGGAAAGTTTCTGGTTCGGGTAGGGAATGGACAAACGACTACCGTCATTTCAATTCCTGAGCTCAGAGGAGTGGGCAGCAGAACTGTTATTATTAGCAAAACACTACTCTCGAAAGTTGTAGGGAGAGAGGCATTGTCTTTGAAAGAAAAAATGTGTAGTTCAGAACTTAGTTCCATTTAAAAATTAGCTACAAATGATAGGTAACCAACAAATTTAGTGGATCTTTCAGCTGGCATTGAGGTAAAAAGGAAATATATTAGATAGACCCATCTTGTATTTTTAAAACAGTATTTCTGTAGGTTTTTCTAATAATGTGATATTTTTTTAAATTTCTGGGCATTTGTTAAAACTTTGGTTGACAAAACCCACTACAAAATCTTACCACTTGTATTTTATAAATCTGTACGTTTACCATTTACATTTATAAATCTTTTCATAGAAATCACTCTTAAACTAGTTTTCATAGGCTATCACCAAATTAAAGACTGTGAAGTGATTATAATGATGACCTAAGTGATGGATACTAAGGACAAGATGGCCTTCCTTGTTTATGACAGTCTTGAAATAAACAGAGGTTTGTTTCTGACTCTTGTTTCTTCCAGCCTAGACACAGGCTATGGTTGGAGGACTGAAGAAAGTATCTGTCATCATGAGCCAAACTCTTCCTTATTAATGGAAATAAATAAATGCAAAGAAGCCTTCCATTTCACATGATAATAAGAATGATTAAAAGTAAAATCAAAGACAGCCCATCTTTTGTGGTGATTGGCAGGTGCTTTCTATAAAGCTTTTTGAAATTCGCCAAATGCCTGTCCTCTGAAGAGGACTCTGGTGGAGGAAGGACAGTCTTCAGAGGATGGAGAGGATCAGGCTGAGACAACCGGCACCAAGAGAGCCCGAGACTGAGAGCTGAACCACCTGGGTTCACCCAGTTCTCACATTAGCTATGCGATTCTGGGCAAACGCCTTCACTTCTCTGGGTCTTGTTTCCTCTTCTCATTTGTAAATTGAGGAGTGAGATTTGTGACCCCTAAGGACCCCTCCTTCCATGAAGAGCTATTGGCTGTATACAAAGAGGGAAAAAACACAAAAACAGAAGCTGGACCCCAGAGAAGATAAATCAATGACAATTTATGACTAATAAATGGGATTTGCAGACCCAGGTAGGGGCTCTAGATGAACTGAGGTGGGTGGAAATGGTGATGAGTGCTCGCTGAGGCCAGATTAATGAAAGGACATTGCTTTTGCTTATCCCCTTCTTTCCGCCCCCCCCCCCCCCCCCCCCCCGCTCCATGGTGGTATCATTGTCCCGAGAGCTCCTGAAGGCCAGTCTTATAGTCATAGGAACAGATCTCTCTATGCCCTCTGCACAGCTGTGTTTGTGGCATTTTATAAAGCTATTGCTTACAAAAGGATTTTACTTGAAAACTGAAACCTTTTTTGGCTCTCAGGTTGCTAACTATAGCTCAAGCCTTGACCTTAGCTAACTCACACATCAGTTTTGTTCAGCTTTTTTATACAAAAGTTCTGAGACAGGAAGCCATTTGGAGGTTCTAGTGACAAGAAGGTAAGACGAGATTGGGTAAATAATCCACTTAAATTTGATTTCTACCTATCATGTGTTTGCCTTATGGTAGAAACATTTGGGGCAATGTCTCCCATCATAATCTTGTGACTGAAAAGGTCACGGCATAACTCCAGCCAGCGAGATCCCTCTTTGCTCTCATGTTGACCTTCTAGTCATCGTTTTTGTTTTTTTTTTTTAGTGCTGATATTGTGGAGAAGAATCACAACAAAGTATAACAGAGAATAGAACAAAGCAACATAGTCCAAGAATGGTTTCCTCATCTTTGCAATGAAGGTCCTGGCCTAGAAGAGCTCTGAACTGTGTCATTGGCTGCCTGTTTATTTCCATATCTTCTATGCCCACACTCAATCCTCTTTACATTGTTTTTAACAACAGCTATGTAGGACATTGAGTGGCCCCAGGTCATTACATAAAATTCCCTGTTTTCTACTTCCCACCTTTAAACATCCTGCAGTCTTTTGATAAACACAACCTCATGCTTCAACCTCTCCTTTTTTCATTCTCCTATTATTTGTTAGAGAAGCACTGTCTTCTAAGTATGCCCCAGCCAGTCAAAAACATTTTGACAAGCTTTCTGAGATTTGTATTATGAAAATTATAGGCATTAGAGGTTTTAAAAATAAATTTACAGACTGCTTTTTCAAACTACACATTCTCCTGATTCCAAAACACCAGTATGCAACAACCCTCACCCCATTAAGAATCATTTATCTACCTGGAAGGGCAAGTGGATGTTAAAGAAGTTTTCTAAATTTCTTCTGCCTAAGATGATCTCATAGAAGAACCTGACTCTGGAAAGAATAATTCACAAAGAAATGTCTCGACAGCTAGTTAATCCCCGGATTTGGTGCAAGCCTTGAATTCTCATGCTGGAGAGGGCCTTGTGGAGGTTTTAGTCTAATGAAAATGAGGTGAATGTGAGGGGAGAACACTAACTCTAAATACTCATATAAAAAATAGGAGTTCTAACCATACATACATAAACACACACACACACACACACACACACACACACACACACTAGCATATTGTGATATTAGGTTAGTCAACAAAATAGGAGACTTTGTTCTGCACCTGTCTTTCAGGGCATTTAATGAATGAATGCTGCTTCCATTAGTGACCTACCACCATGTAGCTGTATGACTTTATTTTGGTTACTTTTTCTCTCTACTTCAGTTTTGCTGATTGTTATTTGAGTGTAATTTGAGTGTGTTGGCTTTTCAATGTCCTCGTCAGGGGATACCACAGTGTGCCGGTGGTTATCCTCCAGATCCCTCACCTTGGGAGCATCTCTATTTTTATCTGCCTTATATGTTAGAATTTCCCATGAGAAGTTATTTGGAAAAAAGGTGTCATTGTCTTAACAATACTAAAAAGCATGTGATGAGATCCTCTCTAACGGTCCTTTTAGATTTCTCAAAGGTTAGTACTTCCAGAAGGCAAATGTTAGACCAATGCATTGGGGAGTGAAGGAAGAGTGGATAATATTTCAATACTTAATTATTCATTCAACAAATATTTATTGAGCACTTAGGCTGAGCAAACATTTACTGAGCACCTCAAAGAAAGAGGACCAGTTTCCAGCCTCGTGAATTCCAGCCTCTAATGTATTGAGGGTGAGTGTGGAGGAAGACATCAGCTCTAGATTCTCAGATATAGAAAATAAGTTATATGTAGATTTCATAATTTAGAAGATGAAAACAAATATTGAGAACTATTTTCACATATCTCAGCCCACAGTGGCACAATAAATTAGAGTTTCTCAACCTTGGGACTATTGACATTTGGGACCAGAGAAGTCTTTGTTGTAGGCAGCTGGCCTGTGCATCATAGGATGCTTAGCAGCATCCCTGGGCCGTATTCACTACATGCCAGTAGCATCCTGAGCACCCCAGGTGCAACAAACAAAAATATCTTCAGACATTGCCAAATGTCCCCTGGGGAGCAAAACTGCCTCTAGTTGAGAACCATTGGAGTAAATAATTCTACCTTACCTTCTATTTCCTGGGGTTAGAGACAATTTCAGGTTCATTTCTATGACTAACCGCAAGTAAGTAGATACCTAGGAAATGTTGGCTGAATTAAATTTTTAAGAGCAAAGTGTTGATGAGTCTTTCCATAGTCCTTCATTAATCACTTCTATGTTTGTAACTGCCAAAATACTTGCTCAAGCAGTTAATCAACCGACATCTTCCAAAGCCTCAAATATTGTCAACAGAGGCTGTGGGTTATCTCTTTAAAAGGTAGCTTTTTTCTCTCAAGGAACTTACAGTGCATAAGGGGAGACATTAATTTATAAGTGGAGATATAACAAGCAGCAAAAGGAGTATACAGAGAGTGTCAAATGAAAGACCAGATAATAATCATCAGAGGAGTTGAGCTTGGGGAGACATCTTGGGCTGGGATGTTTAGGTAAGGCTTTGAAGAATGAGGATTTATAAAGCTATGGCGATGGTTGAGAGAGTGTTATAGAATGGGGGAAATCTTAGGAGGAAGGTATGGAGGGGCCACATATGGGAATGAAGGATAAGAAATACAGGTAGTTCCGTTCTTTCATACATTGAGGTCTGAAAAGTGCTGCTGGAATTATAGCTTGAAATTGGAAAATATATCTGCTGCAAATTTGTGTGGAAGTGGAATCTCACTTGTTTTAACTTTTGACAGCACAGGAACTGTATAAAGCAGTTTCAAAGTACTTTAGATTCAAACACTGGTTGTCACTGAAATGAGTTTTACTTACTGCTGAATGTTTCACACATACACACTGTTTTACCCTGTTATTTTCGGTTGTCTTCATTAAGAAACATTATCAACAGCTAATTTCCAAAGCCACTCAAGGTTTAATAATAGCCATCAAGGGTGGTTCTTCTCATTCAGAAAAATTTCAATCTCAGCCACAGCGGTGCCCAAAAAAGTCACAGAAAAAATTTACCAGTGCTAAGTTATTAACTTTTTGTGTGTTTGGGCAATTAAGGCCATTCAACTTCTGTTTCTGAACAAAAATTCTCAGAATTGCCAGTGGTTAGTCTAAAAGAACACATGGAGTTCACTGTTGATGCCACTATGTTCATAACACATGATCAATTCAATTATTGTCCTCACAGTTCCAGCTGATGAATAATGCAATAAATAATAATAGGTTTAAACATTACATTTTCACAAGTTTTGTAAATTTGTCAATTTAAGCTTTTGTTCTGCTCCACACATATTTTTACCACCATCAGTTGTAACATCTTGGCAGATTCCACTTCAGATTGTAGAGAGTTAGTGTTTTTCTAAACTTCTTTGAAAATGTTCTCACTTGTAGTTTTTCCACACAGACTAATAGAGGCTAATTCTTTGGTCACCTTAAACTCTGCATTGATTCCTCAAATAAACAATAACAGAGCAATATTGATAACACCTATGAACTCATCAAGAGCCAGGGAAGACCACTCAAAATCATTTGTCTTGTTTTTAAATTGACTATTGATTTTGCCCCCGATGTCATTTTGTCTTCTATTTGTATTATACCCTCCATGTCTTTTATTTTGTCTAACATTGATAGTCCATATTAGAATAGGTTTTGGTTTGACCATTCTGGGAAATATTTACCAATTCCCTGGAGTGTCACCTCAGCATAGATATTCAAGATTCTTTTTTTTTTTTTTTAATTCTAGAGAGCTTTCTTAGGATATACTTTTAAATATTTGTTTTCATTTTGAAGTTTTTTCTCCTAGGATTCTATTAATACCCATATTCCATTTCCTTTGATGGTCTTCCATGTCTGTCATTGTCTTAAAACCTTTTTTTCTTATTTGCTGTTTTATTTATTTTATTTTTATTTCTTACCATTTTTCATTTTTTTCCTCTGCTTTCTGTGTGTCTATTCTTATCTTGCTTCTGATTTACTCTTTTGTTCTTTTTGAAACAATGTCAAACTTACAGAAGATTTGAAAGTGCAATACAAAGATTTTTTTTGCCTAAATCTTTTGAGAGTAAGTTGTAGATCCGATGCCCCATTACCACCAAATACTTACGTGTATTTCCTACCAACAAGGAAATTTTCTTACATAACCACAATACAACTGTCAAAATTAGAGAATTGACAATGATACTTTGTTACCGTCTAATCCTCAGACTCCATTCAAGTTTGACCAATAACCCTACGAATGTCTTTTACAGCAAAAGGATCTAGTCCAGATTCTCACATTTGCATTTAATTGTCACATTTCTTTAGTCTCCTGCTATCTAGAACCATTTCTCAGTCTTTCCTTAGCTTTTAGGGCCTTGACACTTCTGAAGATTACTAGGTAGTTAATTTGTAGGATGACCCTCAATTTAGACTTGTAAGTTTTTCCGGCATGTTTAGAATTAATTTTTGTGTCTTTGGTAGTAAAAACACAAAATCTATGCTGAGTTCTTAATGTATTCCATCCAATAACACATTATTTAGATTTCCCTATTACTGGTAATGTTAACTTGGCCTCCTGATTAAAATGTTGTCTTCCGGGTTTCTCTATTGTAGTTATTTTTTTTTTCAAAGTATTTTGTAAGAAGGTGCTTTCAAACTATGTACATATCCTATTTCTCAACATATTACTACTTAATTCCTTTATTTAAATTAAGGTGGACTTGTGGAGTTTTTAAAATGTGAAGGCTTATAATCCGTTATCGTCGTTTATGTTTACATTCACATTGTCCTGGATTTAGCCAGTGGGAGTCCCTTAAAGATAGCTTCTATGTCCTCTTGAATTGACCCCATCACTCTTTGAGCACTCTTTATTTTCCTGGAAAAAAGATGTTCCAGACTCATTGTGTACTTTCCCTGCCCCAGATCTGGATCATTCATTTTTCCAAGGAATTCTAGTTCCTTTTACTAGAAAATTGTACTTAGAGACCAAGACCTGGGTGCTGGGTGTGCTAATTACTACTGGTACGTCATTTCTCTAGGGCCATCTCAGTGGAGAGAACTAGGGTGTATACACACACACACACACACACCTTAAGTCAGTATTTATTTCTATGTGCATCAATATTTTAAAAACTACGAGGTCATTCTGACACCTCCAATTCTAATCCACCTCCACAGGGTTCATTTTAGTTTCCTCCTTTTTTCGACTTTTCATATTGGATCTTTATTATCGAGAAAGCTGGCCTTAATATATTTATATATTGGATCAGTTGCTATGTATCTAATCTTCTATTCCTTCTGCCACCTCTTTGTCACTCCCACTCCCCAAAGGGGATGCCTTCCTCATCCCACTTCAGCTCTGACGTGCCCCCCTGGGCTGCTTCCTTCCCCTTCTCACATGGTAGTGCACCTTCTCCAGGCTAACATGCATCTCACACACAAACATACTTCACGTGGATGCCTACCATGCTTGGCGTCAACTATTTGTTGAGTTTGGGACTCAACAATAATGATAATAGTTTGGGACTGAATTATTTGAGGGGAGGGAAACTTTTGCCTTTCTCAGATATTTCCAGAGATCACTTGCTTTTTGTTTCACATCCTCCATGTAATTTCTAACTATTTAATTTCTGAGCTTTTCTATTTCTGATTTGTGCTGTTCTTTCAAAGGTGCAATAATTTTCTTAATGTCTTTAGCTCATTTTGTAATCTTAGTTTTCATCTGACTTGTGGGCACATTTTTCCATGTTCTCATAGTCAGAATATTATGAGGTTAATTTTACTATTTTTTTTCTTGTAATTTGTATTTTATGGGGTTAAGTTGTATTCTTTTTCATTCCCCCTGTTTAAATGAGGTGACTTTTTCTGGGCTATTAGAAGGAGTTTTCCACTGAGTGGGAGGGATGGAATAGGATATCTTTCCCAGCTTCAGAGCTCAATGACTCCCTTCTCTGATATTGCCATGAAAACTTGAAATATGGCCTCTCTGTGTAGTCTAGTTGGATTCAATAACATTTTCTGCCTCTAGCCGTATGTGCTCCCACTCCCACCTCTACAGACCTTGCTTCCAGGTTGGTGCTCTGTGCTTTGCCATTATGGTACTTCCTGGGATCTGCTTCCTCAGAGCCCTTCCTCTTTTTTATCTTCACTGTCCCTGCTCTGCTCAATGTGGTTTTTGTTTCCAATATTTTTTCATCAAGATAGGGCTTTCTCTTTCTGGGAAAGAATGTTTGGTGATTATTTCTGAGGTTTTCAAGGGCTCAGGGGGACTTAGCACTTTTTGATCTATATGATTTTTTTTTGGTATTTGTCAAGACTCTGACTTTGTGAGAATCTCTCCCTGTTCATATTTCTCAGAACAAGCCATACTGGTTTCCCATCGGGATGGTGTTTTCTCTTCTTGTGGATGAGCACTTGTTGGTAATTTTTTAGTTTCAATAGCTTTTATGATGCAGTAATGGACTTCCACCTTACAACAGTTATTTTATGCAGGTCCTGCTACTATTGATGGTTTGGCACAAATGGCTTTTGGGGGATATTGTTAAAGATGTAGTCTGTGTCTTTTTTCCCCCTGTACTGGTGGGTGTATTTCTTTTTCAGGAAGTTTTGGTAAAATTAAAAACCAGATCATGCAGTGCCAACCCACAGCAAATGCTTTGGATTTTAAATGAAGTGAATTCTTCCTGGCCCAGTTATTTGCAACAGGATAGTGTAGAAGAGCCAGGAATTCTCTCTGCTTCACAATAAAGTCCCATGTGAAGCAGGGTTTGTGGTTGTAAGGGCTTAAGTCCTGTTCTTCACTTTGGATGAGAAAGATCAGCGATGGCAGAGCTTCTTGCCCATCACGGATTCCCTTCTACTCTGCCACATGGTAGCCAATGTGGCATGTTTGAAGCTTCTTTTCTTTTGTTCCTTTTCTCATTTATTCTCAATTCCTTCGTCTCTCTATGGTTTTAAAGAGAATTCATTAAGCCTCCCAGGTGCTGCTTTCTCGTTTCCAAACAAAAGGTCATTGATTTTGCTCTCCTTCATGTGCCTCATATTTTAGAAGCAACTGGCCAGCTGCTCCATTTGAGCTCTGTAATGAGCATGCTCCCTCCACATCCCCCACCCCCCGCCCCCCCGTCCAATTTGCACCATCTTTGGCAATTCTTCCTCAAATATATATGACTTGAGGTATGAGTGTTTCCTAGTTTCGTCTCAGAAAGGATTTTTGTTTTATCTCACTTCAGTTGTTGCTTTCAATTCAATGCTAAAAAAACTGAGCAAAGATATCTTTACTTCATCATTTTACAACTCTTCAGCTGTTTGTTTTTTCATATAAAGAAATATTGAGTTTTTTTTACCTAAAACCTACCAATATTTTCATTTATGCTTACTGATTTTAAAATCACTTGTAGAAAGGCCTTTGATTATACGAATGTTCACCTGCATATCCTTTTCATGCTTTATTTTGTCCATTTTAAAAATATTTAATTCTCTCATCCTCCTGGAGTTTATTTTTATGCAAGGTTTACCGTAAATGTCTAATTTACTTATTTTTATAAATGGTTGGTCCATTCCCCCCTCCCCCAACATTTGTTTATATCTGTCCTTTCCCCACCAGTATGTAATGCCACAAAATGTACTAAATTCTGGTGTAGACTTTCTGGAGCTCAACTCACTATTCTGCTCCAGTCATCTGCCATTCTGATTCTGTTTCAGATCCACAGTGTTTTAATTATTGCATCTTGAATATGTGTTTTATTATATGAAAAAATAAATTTATCTCACTCTATTTTTCCAAAATTTACTTTGGCTATTCCAGCTATGTTTGAGGCATTTTGTTAAGTTGATTAATTGATATTCTACACCTTAGAGGTCCCTTTCAGAAATGTGGAATTCATATCCATCATGTCAGTATATCAGTAAAGTTTTCTGATTTTCTTCATAGTTCCCATTACTGCAAATGTGATTTCCACTCCTATTCCATTATATAGTTTCCTAGTAATTACTACAACTCTAGAGAAAAATGTATTATCAAGATAAGACTGGCCTTGTGAAATTAATAGAAAAGATTGACATTAAAAATTCACTTAAGGGGCTGACCCATTGGGTAACGGTTAAGTTCATGTGCTCTGCTTCAGTGGCCCAGGGTTCACCGGTTTGGATCCTGGGTACAGACATGGCACTGCTGGTCAAGCCATGCTGTGGTAGGTGTCTCACATATAAAGTAGAGGAAGATGGGCACAGATGTTAGCTCAGGGCCAATCTTCCTCAGCAAAAAGAGGAGGATTGACAGTGGATGTTAGCTCAGGGCTAATCTTCCTCAAAAAAAAAAAAATTCATTTAAAGGGTTTAAATATTAAGAATTATCTATTCCTTGAATATTTAAAGAAATTCCATTAAAACCAGCTAGGACTGATGCCATGTTGTGGGAGGGCTACATTTGCATTTTTTAAAGTTTTTAATACATTTTATAGGACATAAGAGAGACAAAACCATCCAGTTAATTCAGTCATTTAATAAACATCATATGCCAGGCACTGCGCAGTGTTGGGGATACTGAGATAAGACATATCCTTTGCTTCCTAGTTTCTTGGGAATTTATTTTGATTGAATAAACCAGCAAATATTCTGATATTAAATAATGATTAAACTGGCAAAATAATCTGAGTTTAAGTTTTTTGACAAGTCCTTCTTTTGGTGTTATCACTTACTTAAGCCAGTTCTGAAAGGCTGATTGCTATAATCTCAAAATGAGTCATTGATTAGCTTTCTGAGTTCCCATTATAGCTTCTAGAACAGCATTGTCAGTCTTATCTCTATCCCAGCTCAGCATACCCAAGGGACATTATGCAACTATTCATGCCAATGATTCACTGGGTTAGTGTTTGAATTGTTTGAAGAAACCCCATGTTGATTCCCCGGCATCCACTCCACACATGTGAAATCACCTTTTCAGAGCTTATAAAACTCACACAAATCCCTCACATACGCTTATCCTTTTGTGATGTATAAGATGACTTCACCATTATTTTTTCATTTGCTTTCCAGAACATCTTAAGGGATAGTAAGGGCAAAGATTATTTCCTTCATTTTACAATTCACGGAACTGAGGCTTAAACAGAAGGGCTTTTCCTAGGCCACAGAGCTCGTGGGTGGTGGCTAAAAGGCATTGTTGGAGGAGGTCATCGAGACACCCCCTTGTCTGTCTTTGGAATGTACGTTCTGCCCACTGTACTCACACTGGGAGCTGATTTCAAGGACACACCCTTGAGAAAGCAATGTGTCGTTGAGACCATCTGGCTGGTCTATGTGACTGAACCCAGGTAAGGCCTCTGTATAAACTTTTAGGATTCTGCCAGTGCGGAGATCTGCTGGCTTTTAGCCACCCAAGACACGCCTTGTAAGTCAGTTCCCTTGCTTTCTAAACCTGCCACCTACCAATCTGGAGAGGTCTGCTTATTCCTTCCATCTCTCCTTTCCCTCTGTGTACGGAGGCCAGTTTGCCAACCAACAGGCATGGATCCCTTCTCCTCACTTCAAATGTCTATGAAGAAAGTAGTTTTATGGGGGTTTTTTTGAGGAAGATTGGCCCTGAGCTAACATGCCTGCCCAACTTCCTCTACTTTATATGTGGGATGCCTGCCACAGCATGGCTTGACAAGTGGTGCATAGGTCCGCACCCAAGATCCTAACCAGCGAACTCCGGGCCACTGAAGCAGAGCACACGAACTTAACCACTGTGCCACTGGGCCGGCCCCAAGAAAGTAGTTTTTAATTTACATAGTTTCTACTTCAGACAGTGATGATCTGATCGTTTGGGCCTAAATTCTCTGGTGACTAAATCTCCTTTTGAATTATCTTGTGACTGGATAATTCTTCCTCTATGCCTGGCAATGGCTCCTATCCTTTCTTTCTAAAGATGAGCTGGAAAGAGCCGTTGTGTCAGCCTTCCAGCTCAGCCTTTGGGGCCTGACCGAAAGTATAGGAGCTGCTCCTTCGTGAAGACATCCTGTTTGATCTTGCTAACATTCTAGCTTTGTCCAATTTTATCCCAATTTGTTATTTGTAATTTTTTTTCCTGACGAAGAGAGAGAAAAATAGGCAGTGTAATGAGACTGGTAAGATATAATTTTATATAATTTTATAGTATGGAGGTATAATTATTATTGAGAGATAATTTTCTGCTCTATTTCATATTTCATAATGAAAGGAGAACTTTCAAATTATTTCACACCTTTGGGAGTATAGTCTTAAAGTGAGTGGGATATTACTTCAAAGCATAAGCCTGTAATTATGTGAGGATAATGAAAATAGAGTTCATTTTCACACTGTCTTTATTGTGAAATGTAACACTATTCAGTAAAATGCATAAAACGTCAATATACAACTTACCTTTAACAAATTTTCATAAAAGTGCACACCCATTTAACTACCACCCAGATCAAGAAATAGGGCAACTTTTGCCCTAACAAATGTAACTTTGCTAAATTTTATGATTATCTCTTGTCTTTTTCTTTCTGTGGGTTTTTTTTTTTTTGGAGGAACATTAGCCCTGAGCTAACTACTGCCAGTCCTCCTCTTTGTGCTGAGGAAGCCGGGCCCTGAGCTAACATCCGTGCCCATTTTCCTCTACTTTATATGTGGGACGCCTACCACAGCATGGTGTGCCAAGCAGTGCCATGTCCGCACCCGGGATCTGAACCAGCAAACCCCGGGCCGTCGAGAAGCGGAACATGCATACTTAAGCGCTGTGCCACCGGGCCAGCCCATCTTTTGTAGTTTTTCTGTATGCCCCTGTACCTTTGGATAATATCGTTTGACTGTGTTTGTGAATTTGGTAGAAATAGAATCATCCTTTTGTATCTAATTTCTGCTACTCAACTCTATGTGAGATTCATCCCTGTTGTTTCAGGAAGCTGTAGTTTGTTAATTTCCAAGGCTATTTGATATTCTATTACATGAATACGCCACTATTTAACTGTTGATTGTTGGTGAATAGTTGACTTGTTTTCAGTTTTTAGTTTTTATTGATAATACTGCTATGCACATTCTTATCCATGCCTCCTGGTACTCATATTCACACATTTCTTTCTCTTTTTTTTTTTTTTTACCTTTTTTTTTTTAGGAAGATTAGCTCTAAGGTAAAATTTGCTGCCAATCCTCCTCTTTTTGGTGAGGAAGATTGGCCCTGAGCTAACATCTCTGCCCATCTTCCCCTACTTTATATGTGGGATGCCAGAGCAGCATGGCGTGCCAATCAGTGTGTAGGTCCTCACCCAGGATCCGAGCCAGTGAAGCCCAGGCAGCTGAAGCACAATATGAGAACTCAACCACTTCACCACCAAGCCGGCCCCTGCGCACATTTCTTTTGACATAAATCTGGAAGTAGAATTGTTAGTGATGTGTTTCAAATATCTTCTCCTACTCTGAGACTTGCCTTTTTGTTCTCTTCATGATATCTTTTCATAAGCGGAAGTTCTTAATTTTATCTTAATATAAAATTTATCAATCTTTTTATCCTGTTTAGAAATTTCCTTCTGACCTGATGGTTGAAGCCATTTTCCCACATTATCTTCTAAAAAGTTATTGCTTTGAATTTACGTCTAGAATCCATCTGGAACCATTAGGGTTGTTTCCAAATTTTGACTGTTTCTGACAGTTTTTTATGGTAAGGAATAAAGACATATATGTCTTCTTATTGGACATATGCGCTTGTTCTTCTTAGGTATATATCTAGGAATAGAAATTCTGATTCAGGTGATAGTAGATCATTCCAAACAGTTATCTAAAGTATTGTGCCAGTTTATAAATTTCCAGTTTTTTCACATCCTTGACCGCCACATAATATTGCTAGCCTTTTAATTTGTGGTTGTTCTGGTGGATGTATACTGGTATCTTGTTGCCATTTTAATTTGCATTTTCTAATAACTAATGATGTTGAATAATTTTTCATATGCTAATTGGGTATTTGTATACCTTCTTTGGTAAATTGCCTGTTCAAGCTATTTGCCCATTTTTGAAATTAGGTTGTTTTTTCCTTATTAATATGTAGGGTTCTCTATATAGCCAGAAACAAGCTTTTTATCATGTAAATGTAAACATCTTTCTCAGTCTATATCTTGTCTTTTCACTCCCCCAATGATGTCTTTAATGAACAGAATCTTAATTGTAACAAAGTGTAATTTCTCTAGGTCTTTTCTTTTATGATTATTGTTACTTGTGTTCTGTTAAAAAATCTTCACCTACTCAAAATGTCATGAAGATATTTCCTTTTGTTTCTTCTAAAAGCTTTATTGTTTCATCTTTTGCCATTGAAATTTATAATCTATCTCAATTTAAAATTTGTGTATGAGGGAGGAGATTAAGGTTAATTTTTTCGCCATATGACTATCCAATTGACCCAATACCATTTATTAAAAATCATCCTATCTATCTCCTCTGAATTGCAAAGGTAACTTTGTTGAAGACCAAGTGACAACACATACACACACGCAGACACACATACACATTTCTGGATACTTTGTTCTGTTTTGTGATTGATTTCTCTATCCTTATGCCCAAGGCCATATTGTCTCAATTACTGTGTCTTTAAGTCCTGAAATCTGGAATGTAAGTCCTTTAAATTTGTTCTTCTTCTTCAAAACCTATTCTAGGTTTTATGCATTTCCATATAAATTTTAGAATCAGTGTTATCAATTTCCACACACACACACACACACACACACACACACACACACAACTTGCTAGGATTGATTGGGATGGTGTTGAATCTATAGATTAATTTGGGGAGAAGGACATTTAACAATTGAGGGTAAGATGCAATTAAAAATATTGCACTTTCCAATCTATAAATATGGATAGCTTTGCATTTATAAGGTCTTCTTTAATTTCTCTCAGCCATATTTTACAGTTCTAATTTGCATATCTTGCACATATTTTATTAGATTTACTCCTAGGTATTAGACTTTTTTAATGCTGTTGTAAACAGCATTGTTTATTAAATCTAATTGTCCAGTTAGGATTCTATTGTTGTTTTCAGTTAAACCTATTCCTTTGGGCACCTTGTAATATGGTGTTAATTTGAGAGGATTTTGTGTGTTCTAATCTTTCCTAGCTTCAGTGCACTTTTGTTTCACGATCTTCCTGTTTCTTTTTTTACTTCTGTTCTGGGTTTTTCAGTTTCTGAATTGAAATGTTCTTTCCCATCTGCAAATTCTTGTTTAATTGTTTTGAATTGATATTGGAGCACTTTGGTACAGTTTTGTGATTGTTTTGGTGGACAATTTTCATTAGCTAAATATTTTGATTCTTATTTCCTGTTTCATTCTTGTGATAGCTTTGTATTGATGTGGGCTGCCCAATTCTGTTCATTTGTAAACCTCTTAGATTTTCCTCTCCTAGCCATGACAGATGTTTCTATGAAGGAGGTGTGTGAGGTATTTAGGTTCTTGCCGTGTTTCTTTCAAGTATGCTCTTTTCTGTCAGTTCCGTGACATATAGTTTTATTAATAGATGGTGTCCTTTGGGGCAAGAGGCATGTTATTATACTTATGATTTTGTGATATTCTTGTTTTGGTAGCAAAAACCATAATCTTGGATTTGACTAATGTTTTCAGAATATGTTTTTCCTGTATGTATATTTTCTTCGGTGACTGCCACCTACACTAATTCAAAATTTAGGTCGCATCAAATTTAGGAGTAAAAAATTTTCTCAGGCCTGGAACTTCATACATTACAAAATTCTATTCGACTTATTTTTCTGCAGGCTTTATTGTGAATCTCTGGTGCTACATAAATGTCTCCACCCTATCTATATTTGATTCCTTGGTTTCTGTTCTTTCTGTGGCAGTTATTGGAATGTATTAATTTAAAGCTCCTAGTCCTCATAACAGTAATATAGGAGATATTTTGCATTTATGTACAGTGGTTACTTTCATTAGAGACTTTCAGAGAATATTATAGACATTGTCTGATGAAGAACATTATTAGAAAGAGACTCAAAACTTAAGATTCTTTCCACAAAACTTCATTGTGCTTTTTTTTGGCTAACAGAAAAAGGAGAAGAAACGAAAGTCTTAGGAAGCCTCAAAGACTAATCTAGTGTTTTATCACTTATACTCCTTCTGGGTTCAAGTATTTTGGAGGAAATTATTTGAAAATGTTGAAGATTAACCAGGAAGAAAATGTCCGGATAGTGAGGTAGTCCAACTGACGCTAATTTAGTGCAATACCGTCTACAGAGTCTTTGATGCTTAGAAATCAGCTCCATATTACAGAAGACACCTTCAACCCTGAGGAGTAATTTATTATCATGTCTATTGCTTGCAATTGTTCATGGAGACAAACATCATTCTATTTTCATGTATCCACTGATCGCTTGGATGCTTCCCTTGATGGGGTTCCTTACATCACCAGTAGAAACCAGCCTGCCTGTGTTGGCTGTGGTCCCCTAGGGGGCAGCAGAGTAGCAGTTGCCATCTACCTGGCAGTTACTGGAGGAGTCAGAAGGAGTCATGGGATTGTGGGGAAGCTTCAGCCTGAGAGGAAGACCAGAAGACAAGAGTAGAAAAGTATCAGGATACTGGGATCAAGAAAATATATACAAGTATGCCCTGGGGGAAGAACTGTAACTCAGCTAGGAATGAGAGCTGGGTTTTTGGCAGTTAAATAAATACAGTAATATTTACTTTTTTATCCAGTATTTCCTGAGTATCTGATCTGTGTCAGGCCGTTGAGGGGTATAATATGTTCTCTGCTCAACGTGGTATTAAGACATGCAAACATTAATTAAGTACAATGTGTTAGGTGCTTTGAAGAAATGCACAAAGTGCTGTAGGAATTCAAAACCAGTGACTATAGGGGCAGGGAGGTAGTGGTGATGAGGACTTCAGATGTGGGTGACATTGATACCAGGTCTCAGAGAAGGAGTACTAAGAGAAAGAACAGGGAGAGGTGAAAGTGTGTACTGCACATCTGGGCAGTGGTGAGCTGTCTGATTGAGCCGTAAGAGAATGTCCCTGTGAGGAAGTGGGGAAGACAAGATGGTCAGCTTTGCCATCTGTGCATCTCTCCTTTAAGGCATAATATCTCTGTTTATATACTTTGAGATTAAGATCCATTAACCTCTTCATCAATATTAGCGGTTTTCATGGCTCTTTGGGGTTTTTAGGAGAACTAGGTTTGCAGAAAATTAGCAGATTTTATTGTTTGGTTGAAGCCAGAAAGCCCCAAGGGAAATAAGCAATACGAGCCCTCACTCTGCTACAACATTACAAGGCAAGGACATGGCGGGTGGCAAGGAGGGACTTTACCAGGAAAGATGAAATGTTGTCAACTCATCACAACCATTGTTCATTGTTCTCCTTGCAGCTTCTCCTTGTGAGCTTGAGGCATCTTGACATTCTGGGGCTTAAGAATGAAGGGATCCAGGATTTTTAGATGTCTTGACACTTGGGTCCTTTTCCCTCACTTGGTATCAATACATCAGACAAATATCCAGAAAAACATAGATCTTACAATCAACTAGTGGAGAGGTGACACACATTCTGTGAAAAACTCAGTGTGGGTCATCACTGGTTAGCTCATTTAATATTAGATGTGATGTGGGGTAGGGGTAGTAACATTGCGTTATTCTAGAGGTAAGATTCCAGACTCCCAGTGCCTAAATGAAGGATCCCTGAACCTCTCCTCAATTCAATTTGCAACACTATTTAGACTAACGTTAGTGCCTGGCACAGAATAAGTACTTGGTCAGTAGTTGTCAACTAAGTAGATGAATGAACTCATCAATCAGTTGGACTATATGAAAACAAAGACATTTGTGAGAGTTCCTAGCTCCAAATTTGCTACTCTCTAGCCCTTGCCTAAAAAAAATTGAGATCATTGATACTTGTGAAAGAAAGTCGTAGAGATATGCTAATTATTTTCTAAAGCAGAGCTTCCCAGCCTAGTGTACTGTCAACAGTTTAACACGTGTGTCGTATGAAACTGATCAACTTACAACTGCTCAGGTTCCGCAGCAGCGGAGGCTCCTAAGCAAGTTGCTTCACGACATAAACAGCATCATCTGAGGCTCCTTCGAAGGCATGATGATTGGAGAAGAATTTGAGGGTATGCCCCACGGCACCGAGAAACTCGAAGAATGAAAGTTGGCATTCTCCACTCTGGTAGGAAACCCTGAATGTCCAAGGAGGTGCTCTTCCACCTAGATTTCTATCTCAGCTGCCAATGGCAGAGAGTGGCTGAACATTTGGCAAGAGGCATGCAATGATGCAGGAGTTCATGTTCCAGTTAACCAAGAAGCATGGCAGACGTAGCCCAAGGTGCAGTCAGGTAATGGTTCATGGAGGGCTGACTGTGGGTTCCTGGTGATACAGTTTTCAAATCTGTCTTCACTACTCTCTGATACTTCTGTCATTTTTGTGGCCGATGTATCCTCTTAGTGGAGTCTGAGCTAGCTCTCATGCAACTGCCCTAACAGTGCAAGTACTGCCTGCAAGTTAAAGCATCATCACTATTTTGAAATACTTGATGTGAAAAAAATTTCAGTGCATTCAAATCCTGCTTACAAGTCACAAAGAAAATTCACCATTACATTTGTTAATGGAAGTTAAGGAAAAGTTGTTAGATTCTTTAAATGTAATTTCAACTGTTTAAAATATTTAGATGGTTGTAAAAAATACAATGGCTTTAATTTTTTTATCATCTACTTTTCCAAATGGTTTCTCATCAACTATGACTATCAAGAATTTGAAGAGCTCGTCATTAAGAAGTCTTGTCAGGAATAGGCTGACAGCCATTTCAAGCATAAAACCTAAACTAAACGTCTTATGTTCATTGGCAAAATTTCAACTTTTTCTTCAAATTTTGGATATGTTATTCACAAATTTTATTAAATTTAGTATTTTATATCTTTCCTAATATTTTATTCATCTTATAATTGTATATTAAACAGAAAATCTAAAATCTTTTCACCAAACCCTCTAGAGAATCTCCAACATGACTTTCAATTTTGTTTAATATGCCATACAAATATTATCGCTTACTCTGAGTACCAAGATGTGCACTACCACTCCTCCACACACACAAAAAAGGAGAAAAATGTGCACTAAGTCTCTGAGACTAGTTAGGACACTTATCTTGACTTTTTTTGGACCCCTTGAGGACTGTCTTTAGGTCTAATGATTTGTTTATACTTGGCTTATGTCAAAGATGAGAAAATTGGTGCCTTTTTAGTGTTTTAGATATTGTTTATTAAATTGTCTAGATTGCATGTGATAAGAACCTTTTTGAATGTCTTGTTCTCCTAATGGACTGGTGTGATCAGATATGAATTTGTTTATCAGCCAGTGAGAACTGAGCAACGTATTGGATTTCCTTTTTGCGTTGGCTTCCAGGACAGTAATTCTCGACTGCAGTAACAATTGTTAAGACATAGTAAGACTATTGAAATTTGATATTAAAATAGAATAAATTATGCAAATAGGCAAGAGTTATAATCCCCTTTCATTGCAAAGAACTTGGTGTTATCTGAAGATAAAAAGCTGAATCACCCAGATTGATCTATGTACAGATTTTCCTTGTCTTTCCTGTTTTTCTCCCAACTTTTTAACAAGTATCTTTGCTGATGCCTACGCATCATTCTTGCCTGATACAACTCTTTACAGGAATATGCACCACTCCTCTACCTTTCATGTATATAAAAGTCCAACAACTTAAGACCTGTACAAACCAAGCTGCTGATTATACCTGTGAAGGCTGAAATGGTCTGAAATACTGGAATGTCGCTTAGCATTGTTATTTACTATAGAAAGAAGCAAGATGAAGCCCGGGGAAGTAAGGACATGGAACATCTTATCTCCTGCTGTACTTTGCAAATAATTTTTAAATGATTTTTATAAATGTGGGTCAAATTACATATCTGAGACATGCTAAAGGTATCCCACTGTCACATTGTTTCTTCCAAAGTGTCCCTCGTTATAGGACCGTAACAATATTTCCCAAATAACTGTGACCTGGCTTTGTCTTTTCTAGATTGTTCTCAGAACCACTGGTTCCTCGTGTCTTTACCTTTCTTCTAAATTGTGTCTAATATATCTGTCCTCTTCTGTGTGCGGTATTTATTAAAAGAGTTAATTTTTGAGGAGGGATAGAAATTGGCAGTAACACATATAGGTATCTTTCTTAGGATTATATTTATTTTTGATAAGAGCACCACTATTTCCTTATATTACTCTAAATAATTAGAAATACGTTGCATTTTATTTTATCTTTCAGGTGTCTACCTGGGCTCTTCTATCAGATTACGTTGTCTTTGAAGACAGAGCTTATATCTCTTTAAAAAATCTAGCAACGAGTCTAGTATATTCTGATTAAAACAGTAACTGCCTTTCACACTCAGCTCCATTTTGCCTAATGAAACATGACTTTGAAAGCAGTCTGGGCAGGTCAGGTCTCACAGGTCTGGAGATCAGGAGAACCTTGAATTCTCAAGTCTAACTCTGGTGCTAATTTTCTCTATGATTTTTGGCAGATATTTCTATTTTCCAATATTTTTCTCCTTATCTGTAAAGTTAAGGGATTTTAGCCAGACGTTCTCTAAAATTTTTGTCATTCTGTAGTTCTGATGAAATTCTATAGTTCTGCAGAGATAAGTTATTATAAATCTTTAAATATCTTTGAGTTAGCTCTGTTAAAAATGAAAATTGAAGGCCGAGGCCACAGGTTTCTTTTTTTTAAAAGCGGGAAACTTGAGGGCCAGATAAGCTGTTGACACAAGTGCTTTTGAGAATGGAAGACAGAGTAATTACTAGCTTATATTTAAATAGACAAAGGGAAAGGTTAGTAAATGTTTACATCATCATTAACCAGAAAATTTAAGTAAATCTGTACTTAACCGTGCCTAGTCATTTAAAAACTGGAGTCTATATCTGTTGGTTTACTAAAGGGGAGAGATAAACTTTCCTATAATATTAAAATTTTAATTTTAGTAGTTTGAAAGGCAGTCAGCTTACATACTTGAGATTATATTTATTATAATTAGGTATTCGATAAAAATATTTATAGAAAACTGTGTATATTTATTTAAAATTATAAACTGTTTCTCATGGGAGATTGTGTGTGCTCAAAAACTGTGATAGTTAACCTACTATGACCTCACCAAGTTTCCTTTAATTAACTCCACCAGTGCCAAAACTGTATATATTCTCTTAGAACGAGAGCACATCTAAGGTGCTATGCCTAATAAATAGTCGTCTTATAGGTAAGATAAATGTCTCTAACAGATTAACTTTAAAACATAAGACAGAATATTAATCTGTCACAATTTTTACTAAGAAATCTAATAGTCATCTCAATCTGTTGTTGAAAATTGAGAAACCTAGTGATTTTTTTTTTTTTTACAAAATGTCGCATATGATGATGTGACATGGAGTATCTTTTCATATACTTATTCGCTATCTGTCTTCTTTGATGAGGTGTCTGTTAAGGTCTGTGGCCCATTTTTTAGTTGGTTTGTTTTCTTATTGTTAAGTTTTAAGAGTTCTTTATATATTTTGGCTAACAGTTCTTCATCAGAGATGTCTTTTACAAATATTTCCTCCCAGTTTGTGGCTTGTCTTTTCATTCTCTTGACACTGTCTTTCACAGAGCAGAAATTTTTAATTTTAATGAATTCCAGCTTTTCAATTCTTTCTTTCATGGATCATGCTTTTGGTGTTGTATCTAAAAAGTCATCGCCAAAACCAAGGCCGTCTAGATTTTCTCCTATGTTGTCTTCTGGAATTTTTATAGCTTTGCATTTAACATTGAAGTCTGTGATCCATTTTGAGTTGCTTTTTTTGTGAAGGGTGTAAGGTCTGTGTCTAGATTCGTTTTTTTGCATGTGATGTCCAGTTCCAACACCATTTGTTGGAAAGGCTATCTTTTCTCCATTGTATTGCTTTTACTCCTTTGTCAAAGATCAGTTGACTATATTTGTGTGTGTCTATTTCTGGGCTGTCTATTCTGTGCCATTGATCTATTTGTCTAATTCAAATTAAAACAATGAGATACCACTACACACCTATTAGAAAGGCCAAAATCCAGAACAATGACAACACCAAATGCTAGCAAGGAGGTGGAGCAACAGTAATTTTCATTCATTGCTGGTGAAAATGCAAAATGGTATGCTACTTTGGAAGACAGTTTGGTGGTTTCTTACAAAACTAAACATATTCTTATCATACTATCCAGCAATTGTACTCTTGGTATTTACCCAAAGGAGCTGAAAATTTATGTCCACACGAAAAAACTACACATGGATGTTTATGGTATCTTTATTCATAATTGCCAAAACTTGGAAGCAACAAAGACGTCTTTCAGTAGGTGAATGGGTAAATAAACTGTGGTACATCCAGACAATGACATATTATTCAGCACTGAAAATAAATGAACTACCAAGCCATGGGAAAGTATAGAGGACACTTAAATGCATATTACTAAGTGAAAGAGGCCAATCTGAAAAGGTTACATAATATATGATTCCAACCGTATGAAATTCTGGAAAAGACAAAACCTTGGAGACAGTGATTGCCAGGGGTTAGTGGGGAAGGAGGAATGACTAGGCAGAACTCAGAGGATTTTTAGAGCAGTCAAACTACTCTATATGATACTATAATGGTAGATACATGTCACTATGCATTTGTCCAAACCCATAGAATGTACAACACCAAGAGTGAATCCTAATGTAAACTATGGACTTTGGATAATGATGGTGAGTCAACGTAGATTCAATAACTGTAAGAAAGGTACCACTATGGTGGGGGAAATTGATAATGGGGGAGATTATGCATATGTAGGGGCAGAGAATATGTGGGATATCTCTGGACCTTCCTCTCAATTTTGCTGTGAACCTAAAGCTGCTTTAAGAAAAAAGTCTTTGAAAAAAAGTCTGACACCCAGAATATCTTTAATGAATTTATTGCATTTCCAGAAAAGTAAAACAAACCTCATATTTGGCTTATGATAATTCAAAACAACTGGTAAATATTCATGATATGAACCTCCGTCCTCATCATTCAACTCCCAGGAGAACAATATTATTGTGACTCTTGGCACAAGGGAAGTAGTGTTGGTCTCCTCAGCTTCTCTTCACACTATCCCAGCTGCTGGTTGGTAGCTTACTCCAACGCACGCAACTTAGGAAAAGGGTTAAGGATTGCTGGAAAGCATGGATGCTTTGCTTACAGTACAGCACATGCCCTCCTGTTGTCATGGCTGGTATTTTACCTCCAAATGGGTATAGGAAAGTAGTTGAATGAAGTAAGAGAACCCTTAGGTAAACTGTGAGGGACCATATGAAATGTATAGTTAGTAGTCATATATATATATATATATATATATATATTTTTTTTTTTTGTGAGGAAGATTAGCCCTGAGCTAACATCTGCAGCCAATCCTCCTCTTTTTGCTGAGCAAGACTGGCCCTGAGCTAACATCCATGCCCACCTTCCTCTACTTTATATGTGGGACGCCTAACACAGCATGGCTTGCCAAGCAGTGCCATGTCCTCACCTGGGATCTGAACCTGCGACACCCCCGCCACCAAAGTGGAACTTAACTGCTGCGCCACCCGGCCGGCCCCTATGTATAGTTAGTAGTCATATTTTTGAGAGTAAATATAAATATTTGCCACTTCATTTGAAACTGAAGGTGTTGAAGATGAATTTATATAAAACAAATTCTATTTTTCCACCATTGTCAATCCTTACAGATCAAAAATTTTATTGCCATATAAAGCAGTGTTTCTAATATACTGAATTAATACTTTTTTGCTTAGAAAAGGCTAAATTGATTGCAATCTCTGTAGCATATTGGCATGTAAAATATGAGTAGAAATGTGCTTGGAGTTGAACTTCCAACCAAGCCATTAATTTTCCTATTGCAGCATTATCTCAATCCCACTGTTAACCTTCAATTATTCCAGACACCCCAGAAAATAATTTTCCCCTTGATTTCCAATACCAACCTAGTACTTATGGAACTCAGAACTTCACTGAGGGAACGGAAATCTAGAGATGATGTGCTGAAGACCCCTTTTCTGTAAATGCCATTTTTCTCATCAACTTGCTTAAGAAGAGAATCATCACACTAGTGCCTCATGACTCTAACTATTCACCCAAATTGTTTGGTTCAGGAGAGGGCATATTTAACGCAAGCCAGGTCAGAGTCACATCTCTGAGATTTTTGATCTTTGGGCTAAGAACAGGGTCAGGGTCTCTCTGTGGGCTGAAAGATTATCATTGATATTGGCAGCCAGGTTTTCCAAAGTGTGGAGAAAGGTGATCTATTCTAAGAGAATAATGAAGCCATTTTTAGAGAGAAGCAGTGCAGAGTGGTGGAGGGCATCCTAAAGACTCTCAAGTCCCTGGTTCTAGCTATTGCTGAAGCTGGTCATGGCTTTGCTCTTCAATTATTTTGTAAGATACTTATGTATTCTTCCAATATTTTATCATTATACTTAAGCCTGCTTGGATTTTGTCAGTTACACCAAATGGAATCTAACACAGCTTCCTTTTATTACCTTGTGTCTGGCTATGAACAGTGTCTAATGGAACTAGACTGAAATGCCGTGTTACTAGAAAGAGATATGTAATATCATGGTCTTTTCAGAATAGACTTGAGATGGAAGTTGAAGATTATATGAAAACTAGTCTACCAATAATTCGCTATTTAGATTTTTTGAATATTGAGTTAACTTAGAATAATGGATATGAATATTCAAGCATAAAATAAATATGGATGTGAATGTGAGTCTTTCTTTTTTTCAGATAGGTGAATTGAAGCAAGAATGTGGAATTGGTGTATAGTAATTAGCGGTATGACTATGGTTTCTTGATTTTTAGATCAGTGTTTTCTATGGAATTATCTGTGGATAGAAGATTACTAACTGGCTGTATGACCTTTTCTCTCTGGGTCTCAGTTTGTCCTCTATAAGCTGAATGGGTTATACCAGATAATCACTAAGATTCATTCTGGCTATAATATTCTATGATTCAATAATTTTATGATGCATAAAATCATTATACAATGTTTATATAATGCCATAGGACTTTGATTTTGTTTGAGAATCTGGATTGAAATTCTACTTAGAAACAAGAATGAAAAGACTGTGGGAGAGCAGAAGAGCTAGGCCAGAAGGACAAAAAACCCAGAAGTGACACAAATTAAGACCAAAATTTAATTGTTTTATTTGTCGGCAATTTACAAGTTGAATCTTTATAGGCTTTTTAGGAGTCATCTTGCCATTTACATCTGGCTTACAAACAGATTTTGCTATTGCTTTTTTGCATTTAATCTAAGCACAATGTTTTTCAATTAAAAACACATCACAATCAGGTTCAGGGAATAATTCAATGAAGAACACTTACAGCTTCAGCCTTGAGGATGAAATGTGTTGTATTTTAAAAGGGTTAGACATAATGATAACATTGAATTAGTCATATCTTAGAGCAAGTTATAGGGAGACGATTAACCATAATATGTTTCTGGATAATGTAGAAATTTCCATGACATTTTAAGAAAGACAAATTCAAACACTTGTTTTATTGAGACTTTGGTTTGAATCTAGGTTCTACTTATTATCTGCGTGTCCTTTGGAAAGTTACCCTAGCTCTCTAAGACTCAACTTCTTTTTGTGTAAAATGGAGATACTATTTATACCTGTTTCAAATGATGTGTGTATCAAATGAGATAATGTGTGTAAAGAGCTTAGCATGATGCTTGTCACGTAGTAACTGTCCAGTGGCTGCTCCCAGTAGCAGACTCTATTGAAGGATGGCGTTAAAACGGTAGATAATTTTGATAAAAGGGAAAACATTCAATCAAGGTGGGCTCTAGGTTTCCACTTGCATTCCCATAAATAAATAACATTATTAAATCAAGCACATGAGTCTTTAATAATGAATGGAAAGGTTCAATCCAAACATATATTTTATATCTTTCAAAATAGTACTTAATATTTATAGAGTTGTTTATGGTTTACAATAACTTCATATGTAAATGGAAATGTATGTGTTTGTGTGTGTGTGTGTGTATAATTTTGAATTTTTTTCATCACCAACTAACCATATTATTATTTCTACTCTTTAGATGAAGAAACTGATTTAGAGATTCGATGTTTACACAGCTAGTAAGTATTGATACTGGCACTTGAAATCAGATCTTCTAACTACTTCTGGTCCAGGGCTCTATTTAATGAATGTTTACTGAGCATTTATTAGAGACAAAGGACCACGATGGGCACTAAGAGAGATATATGATAGTGCACACATTGTTTTGCTCACCCAGCACGTCTCCCTCCAGCTTTCCTTATAGAAACTTCCCAGAGTTCTCTGAGAACTGCTGCTACCCACCAAACTCTAACCATAGGGTGATTGAGAAAGCTCCCATGTCAAACTCACCCCAGCATAGTAACCAGCCAAAGGAACCACATGATACAAAAATGGGAGACTCAGAAATCTTTTAATGGACTTAGTGCTTTAGTTCATGGAAGAGAGAGAGAGAGAATGAAGATGAGTGTGTGTTTACTTTGGGGAGAGTGGACACCTGATGCCATCCAAGCCAATCAAATCCTCTCCTGAGAATTTGGACTTAAGGAAGAGAAAGTTATCTGGGTAGATGGACTAAAATATGTAGTACTTGGGAGGTGATGGCAGTCACATTCTGCCTCTGAGGAAAGGAGGAAGCCTGTCTAAGGTGAGTAGGATGGGGACTTGAGGATAAAGTGTTTGGTGGAAGAATGGTGAAGAACTGAAGATCAGAATGGAAGATGTTATATAGGAAAGGAATAAGGAGTGGTGGGTGAGTGGAGGAAGTGGAATTGCCCCTCTACCTGATTCACAGGAGCAATCCTAGCATCAGGCATTCCTGGCCCGAAGCAAGGGGAAAAGCAAAAGCAGAACACAAGCTCATTTTCTTTTCTTTTTTCTTTTGCTGAGGAAGATTCGCCCTGAGCTAACATCTGTTGCCTATCCTCCTCTTTTTGCTTGAGGAAGATTTGCCCTGAGATAACATCTGTGCCAATTGTCCTCTATTTTGCATGTGGGTCACCACCAAAGCATGGCCACCAATGAGTGGTGTACGTCTGTGCCCAGGAACCAAACCCAGGCTGCTGAAGTGAAGTGCACCTAACTAAATGACTAGCCCATGGGGCTGGCGCAAAAACACAAGATCTTTTGATAGAAGAAGTCTGTTCCATGTCTCTGTGTCTTCTTCCTTGACCTGGCCTCTGCTGGGAAGATAGTTTGTAGAAGTAGAGAATGTTTCCCTGATCTTTGCCTCCTTCTCTCACAGGCTATTGCCAGATGGGCATCTTGGGAAGAATTACTTCCTACTCCCCAGTTGACCCCGCTGTAATTTCCATTTACCTCAGCGTGTTTCAGAAGTGCAGGTCGTCAGCAATGCATGGAGCAGCTCTAACCACAATCAAGCTGTACAGACACTCATGGGAAACTTTTCCATCTAAGAAACACAAACAGCTTCATCAATCTTACTAACACCCTAGAGGTAAGTGTTAGAACAATAAAAATGGCTTTAGGGGTGGAGTGGGGACAAGGGATGGCCTAATGATTCTTGAATTGTTTCCTGGCCTTGCCAAAAAGCATTGCTGGGAAATGGAAACTGAGTGTGGTTAAATTCTCAGTATCTTAGAATGTCATTGCAGGAAGGAAGCAGAGATTATCTGGTCCATAGCTCTCTGAGCCCCAGAGAAAGGAAGTGACCTGTCCAGGTTCACACATCTAGTTGGTGGCAGAGCCAAGTCTAGAATTTAGACCTCCCAGCACCAAGCTCAATGTTCAGTAAGTGCTCTACAAATAGCCAGACATTTACTGTGTACGCCAAATAAAATTACTATGAGTAAAACTCATGACTGTATAAGACATGAGAAGACAGCCAGTATGAGGAGCAAAATTGTAACAATGATTGCATCAGTCAACCTGGGCTGCCGTAACCCACAGATTGGGTGGCTTGTACCACAGGCTGGGTGCCACAATACTGCAGACTGTGTGGCCTGAACAACGGAAATTTATTCCTCACAGTTCTAGAGGCTGGGAAGTCCAAGATCAAGGTGCTAGTGAATTTGGTGCCTGATGAGTGCTCTCTTCTTGGCTTGGAGGCAGATAGCCACCTTCTTTCTGTGTCCTTGAGTGGTGGGGAAAGAGGAAGGAAGAGAGCGAGCGAGAGAGCACTTTGGTGCCTCTTCATGCAAGGACACTAATCCCATCGAACCAGGGCTCCACTCTTATAACCTCATCTAACCTTAATTACCTCCTTATAGGCCAGATCACCAAATACAGTCATATTGGTGGGTAGGGCTTCAGGTTATGAATTTTGAAAGGACACAGTTCAGTTCACAGTTCAGTGAACAATTATCTTCAGACCAGCCCTCATCCATTTGTCTTTTGGCAAGTTCCCATGGTCACACTGGTACCCATGGAGGCCAGTATCTGCTGTCACAGGCAATAACAAAGATGCTGCTTTTGAAAGGAAAGAGGAAGCAAGAGTATCTATCAATAATGGCACCTTACATCTATTTTATTTTCTGTGGTGTTTCCTTATGAAGACAGAAAAGGTCCACAGACAAAACCAACTCGATACAAGTTAACTACATTGATGGCTCTCTTAGAGAGACAAACAGAAACATCAACCCTAGTTGACTTGATCTGAGTAATTGTACAAACTAAGAAGTTGTACACATTCACAATCCCTTACCAGCAATTCCAAAATCCAGAAAGCTCTGAAATTTGATTGTTTTTCTGTAAACATGCAGCAAATTCACTTGGTAGCAAAATGTGACCTGTCCTGATGTGAGGCTGTTTATAGTTTTTACTTATCCCACTCATTAAGAATATTCATATATTTTACAGCAGAAATATTAAATCAAATATTAAATTAAATTGATTATGGCGTTCTGCCCCAGATCCTCCTGGAGTATCTGTAATATGTTAAGAAAGGTAGTGAACTCTCATTCTAAAATCCCAATGAGAATGAACTCTTGGAATATATATGGACCCAAAGGTTTAAGAAAGGGAAATTAGAATTTGTACTAGAGTGAATCTTCTCTTCCAAGGACTGAAATTACATGTGATATGGTAGGGGAAAAAAAGCAAGGGTAAGCTGAAGCAATTGTTTGCCCAAAGTTCCCAGGAAATGAGCTGTTTCTGGAGCCATCAGAACGGGTGTGGGTGAGAAGGTTACTGAGTTGTGCAGAATTGGCAATCCTACATCTGCTGACTCCAATTACTGCAAGTGGGGTCATGGAATTCTTCAAATGAAAATTTTAGGTCAAAATATGTGGATCTATATTGTGCAGACTTCTGAGGTGATTTGAGACAGCAATAGAATGCATTCATTTCAGGAATTTGGCGATGCTGCCTCATCTAGCAGGCTGACCTCCAGGGAACAGCCGAATTTCCACTGTTTCCTTCTTATTCATCTCTTCTTGTTGGAACTCGGCCAAATCACTTGATCTATGTGCCTTGTTTTTTTTCATTTAAATGTGGATGATGTGAGTAGCTTTCCTTACCAGGTCTTGGATCAATACGTAAAATATCGTTTAAAAAAGACTTTAAGTCTCACATAGGCCTTGTTTGGAAGGCTACTTGACAGCACTGCCTTTTGTTGTGGTAGAGCGAGTTCTGGGCTGGGAATCGGGAGTCCTGACTAGTTTCAACCTTGATATGAACTTCCAGTGTGACCTTGAGTATGTCACTTTCCCTCTCTAGACTTGTTTCCTCATTTAGAAAATGAGAACCTTGGAACTAATGATCTCTGAGGTCTCTCTTTATGGTTAATAGTGAACATATAAATAACAAGACAAATAATGATAGTTATAACAGGACCCCAGTTTGTTTAGCAATTTATAGCTTGTAGAAAACTTTCATATCCATTAAGTCATTGGGTACTTACAACAAACCTGTTAGTATATGCTCAGCAACTAGTTGTTATTATTGTCTTCTAAAGAAGTTCAGGGAGAAGAAAAGTTACTTGACCGAGGTCACAGAACAAACTAGCGTCTAATAAAGAAAGGGGCAGTCCAGCTTTTCTGACTTCCTACCTGCCCAGCTTGTGTTCTTTCCATGCTGCCTCACTGCTTCACTAGTTTCAGAAATGGCTGCCCAGCAGCATCACGAAAACGCGTGCACACCTGTGTGTTCACAATAGAAAAGAGCATCACTCATGACCAATTGTAGGCAGAACAATTACCTATACTATGTTTTGGACTTCCAAGACTTTGGTCTTGTTGGTGCCAGGCTCAGAGCAGGGGCTTGGGTAGTTAGGGGAGATGTGAAGAGGGACCAAGTGTGATAACGTCAATGAAATGCTCAAGCAGAGCACACTGGAGGATGTAGAAGGCAGTGATGGAGGTGAAACTCAGTGTGGGAAGAAGTGTCGTAGTCAAGTGGGGATAGCTGGAGCATTCCCAGAGAAAAGACACTTGTGACCTGACTCATGTCTAAAAATTTTCTAAAGCCTAGGTTGAATAGCATTTTCTACATGTTGACAGTATTGTGCTTGGGGAGAAAATGGCCAGGAAATCTTTTAGCTTTTGTAAGTCAAGACACTAGTTTTCCTTGTTAGCTGACAAGACACTGGCAGATGCAATCAGGAATATCTAAGAGAGAAGGACAGAAAGAGGAGAATCATGCCTCTCTGGGCCTCAGTTTCCTCATCTGTAAGTGAATCCAGCTTTCAAGGCCCTCTGCCATGTGCCTCTGACCTTCTATAACACTGCTACTCTGTATACTCTATGCCAGAAAACTCAACTTCTCTGTCTTGCCCAGGAGGCAACCTGTCTCTGCTTTTGCTTCTCTAAGCCCCTCTCTCCTTGATTTGTTCTCCTCACTATTCTAATTCTTCCTGTTTTTAAGGCCGGCACAAATACCATGAAGCTTTCCCTAACTTCCCAACTAGAAGTGACCTATCAGTCACGTGTTTGACTTGTGGGTGATGCTTAACAACTTCCACCTTGTACTATAGTTGTTTGTTTGCTACATGGCCTGTGCTGTTGCCTGGCTGGGATCCTTGATGACAAACACCTCACTGTGTCCTATCCCCTCCCAACAGCTGTGCACATAGTGAAGTAAGAGCTTAACGACTATCTGAATCAATGAATGAGATCTAAGATCCCTTCTAACACTAACTCTATGATTTAAAAACAACATAATACCTGTTCTGAAGCAAGGTTAACCAGAATCCATTTAGAAGTAAGATACTTTTCACAAAGTTATAATTGAGACTTGTCCGATTGAAAGTGGAACTTTTGGCTGAATTATTCTTGTTTCTTTAAAAAGAGATCCATTCAAAGGTTGATGCCATGTAGTAGAAAAAATTTTGCCTGGGAATTTTTCTTGGGGAGCGTTCATTTTGGGATCCTGTTCTGTTTCTTATTAGCTGTGTGATTTAGACAAGACACGTCGCTTTTCTGAGTCTAATTTCTTCAACCTGAAGATAATGAGATCTGCCACACAGGGTTGTTGGGAGGAGTTAATACGATAATGGATATTAAAGTGCTTTGCAAACTGAAAAGAACTCCGCATATAAGAGGGGTTATTATTATCATCATCATCATCATCATCATTATTTTATAAGTCATTTCCATGGGACATAAATGCGGTCTCTAGAGCTTCTTTGAGCCTCTAAGTGTACAGACTGTATTTAGCAGTTTGTATAATACCCAATATGGGGTTGAACAACAGCCAATCAATGTTAATAGTCCCGGTCCTTATTTACAGAATGCCTTTCTTCTGAGCTCAAGAGCTGTTAAAAGCTGGATCCATCATTCTTCAAACAATTTCCACTCATTCATTCATTCAACAAATGTTTCCTGTATGCCTACCAGGTATCAAGTTGTATTTTAGACAGTGGGTGGGTTGCTGGTATTGTTAATGTCCTGTGACATTGTGGGAAATTGCAAATCCATAGAAGAAAAGGAACTCTTACAAAGCTGCATGCATTGACAAAGTGGGAGTCAGGGGTGGAGCTTGGAGCTTAGCGTAGTAGTGGTCTACATTGTCTAAGTATAATTGTGTTTCATGACCTGAAGCTGGGCATCTTTGGTTTGAGTCACATATCTTCATCTATAGCACACTGGACCTTTGCTCATAATGAGAAATGATGTCAGTAGCTGAGAGGCATATTGTGTGACCCAGGTTACATGGGTTAGGTTTCTGAATCGCTTTGGTCGGCTCCGTTTCAGACATGGAAAGAAAAGTTTAAATGTAGCCATTGATTGAGAGAGACTTGAGTCTGTCCCAGAGCTGACTCCCGCAGAGCCCCATACCACGTGCAGACACATTTCACAGAGTTGCAATTTCACTTTTATCCTCCTGAGAGAACAGCCTCATTCTTCCAAGTATAGGATTTTTAAGATACTGGGATAAAAGCCCACCTTTCATGTGCGGGTGACTCAGAGAGCAGGGAGTCAGCAAGGATGGGGTAAGCCAGCCCCCAAGCTGCTACAAAGGAGCATGAGGTACGTTTCCCATTTTCAGCCTTGTGGCCTCTCAGAGATATTTCCTCCCCAGGGCTCTGAGTGAGCTTCCACAGCTTTGGAATATCCCAGCAGTTTTAACCAGAACAGGAAAACAGAAATCATAGGTACCATTTTCTTTCTTTTTTCTTCTTCTTCTCCCCAGCCCTCCCTCCCCTCGCCCCAGTACATAGTTGTATATTCTGGTTGTAAGTGCTTCTGGTTGTGCTATGTGGGACGCCGCCTCAGCATGGCCTGATGAGCGGTGCCATATCCGCGCCCAGGATCTGAACCAGCAAAACCCTGGGCCGCCGAAGCGGAGAGCACGAACTTAACCACTCGGCCAAGGGGCTGGCCCCTAATGAGAAGGAACATTTTATTTTTTTTTTGAGGAAGATTAGCCCTGAGCTAACATCTGCTGCCCATCCTCCTCTTTTTGCTGAGGAAGATTGGCCCTGAGCTAAGATCTGTGCCCATCTTCCTCTTCTTCACATGTGGGACGCCTGCCACAGCGTGGCTTGATCAGTGGTGGGAAGGTCCACGCCCAGGATCTGAGCTGGCAAACCCCATGCCACTGAAGCAGAGCATGTGAATTTAACCACTGCTCCACTAGGCCGGCCCCTATAGGTACCATTTTCAGTGATATGATTGGTGATAGTCAATTTGACACATTTTCTGAGGGATTACGGCCCTAGAGAAAGATGCAGAGGTGACTGGACCTTCTCCCTCCAGAGGCTCACTATGGGGTGATTAAGAACATCCAAAAATAATTAGAGGGGGCCACTCATTCAACAATACTTCTTGACAGAATTTGTTTACCCAAATCATATTCATCAAAGAGTAAAAAGGATTTGATGGAACCAGGAAATGTTTTTTGTTTTGTTTTATTTCTAGAATACCGTATTTGGGATAGTTTTATAGGTAACTGAGAAGACTTTTTGAGAAAAATGATTGCTCAAGTGACAAAAAGTTTCAGTCATGCAAGGTGAATAAGTGCTAGAGCTCTGTGTGCGACATAGCACCTGTAGTTAACAATGTTGTATTGTGCACCTAAACATTTGTTAAGAGGGCAGATCTCACATTAAGTGTTCTTACCACAACAAAATAAAACAACAACAATAACAAAAACAAAGGGAGACAAAGAAACTTTTGGAGATAATGGACATGTTTATTACCTTGACTGTGGTGATGATCTCATGGGTGTGTGCTTATGTCCGAGCTCATCAAATTGGATACACTAAATATTTTAAGTATTGTTTTTTGGAGGAAGATTAGCCCTGAGACAGCATCTGCTGCCAATCCTCCTCTTTTTGCTGAGGAAGACTGGCCCTGAGCTAACATCCACGCCCAACTTCCTCTACTTTATATGTGGGATGCCTGCCACAGCATGGCTTGACAAGTGGTGCATAGGTCTGCACCCGGGATCCGAACTGGTGAATGCTGGGCCGTGGAAGGGGAGCATGCAAACTTAACTCCTGCACCACTGGACTGGCCCCGAAGTATGTGAAGTTTTTTGTATATCAATTATACCTGCATAAAGCTGTTAAAAAAAAGTTTGGATAGGAAGGGTGCATTTCAGAGGTGAACAATGTCCTAAAGGCAGGGCAGCGGAAGGGTTCTGGGCACCTAGAGTGGTCCTCTTAGGACAGATTGGAGGGGACAATCGGAAGTACTGTAGAAAAGGTTCTTCTGGGGCACCTTGACAGCCAGCTTAACTTCTCTTTAATTGGATAGGCAACACTGTAAAACTTTGAAAGTGCTATCTGGAAGCATTTGATGATTGCCCCTGTACAACCTAAATCCTGGTCTACAGTTACTATTTCACAATTCACCCAGTCTGTTGTATGGCATAGACTTCTCTGGGCAACTGGAAATCCAGCGTATTTTCAAATAATAAATGACATTGTAATTCCAGATGAATGAAGGCTCAGAAATATCAACCACAATGGGTTTTCCAACCACCACTTCAGTTTGGGATTTGATGTGAAAATGTGAATACTATGAATAATTTTCTTGCTTTTGGCAAAATGGCCCTAGAAACTCAATAACCATAGAGAATCTTTAGTTTATTTTGATAAATAATATTTTGGCTTAGATGAGACAAAAAAAAGAAAAAGGAAACTCCTCTCTCCTCCTTCTGACTATATTCCTTTGAATAACAGTATCACCTTTCTCCTTAGTTTAAATATAGGTAAATATATAGGTATATTTTTTAAAGTAGTTTCCTCTTGTTCTTCACTTGACTGCTACAATATTCTCAGTGATTTAGGAAAATTGGTGTATTTATCTAGTTGTCTAGTTTTGATCAAAGTAATAGATTCACATTTAAGTATTTCTGTTTCAAATTTCTTAAGAAGTTCATCAATTGAATATATATGTGTATGTATATATAGTTCCACTCTTTCTAAAGTACGCAGAGCCCTAAACTAGTAACAGTCAGAGCAGTGTAGAATACTGGATTGGACCTGACCCTGGGAGGCAGGAGGAATAGATTCTACAGGGAGTCTGCCACATGGCAGCTTAGTGATGTTGAGAAAGGCACATACCTGCTGTGGGTCTTGATTTTCCCTCAGGAAAATCCTCCCCTTTCCTGCCTTCAACTGGTATTTATTGATGTCTGTTAGGTGTCGTACCCTGTGCTAGATATTGTACATACGATTCCGTGGTGCTTTCCCTCTCAAAGCTTAAAGTCTGAAGGGGGAGACCTAAGGTCACCCAGCATTTTAAGTCGTGGAAGAGGAATGTCCAGGGGTCTATGCTAGCCCAGGGTGAGGAGCATCGAACACACAGGAGGATATGAGAAAGTTTTCTGCAGGGGCTGACATTTGTGTTGAATTTTGAGTGAGCTAGAAAGACAAGGGGGCATGAAGTCTTCACAGGCAGGGAGAACAGCACAGATGAATGCACAGAGGCATGACACAGTGTGATACACTTCTGGGAACAGCGGGAGGCTCCTGGTTGGAGAGAAGGATAAGCTCTGGGAAAAGTGGACAATGGAGCTGGAAATGTAGTGGTGAAGCCCTGTTAGGCTTAGCTGAGACTACCACTGCTGCTAATGATGACCACCTTTTGTTGACTGAACTGAAAATACAAGTTAAGCATATTTGTAGATTTTAAAGATCGGCAAATTTAGAGTTGCAGAGTGCCTAGCTTTTTACCAAATAGTCATTTTGAATAGGTATCGCACCATTTCTCTAATACAAACAAGTATTAGAAAGATCTGCTGGGTTAACCGAGACATGTTACCAATGTCAGGAAATGATGAAGTATGGAAATGATGATGTCCTTGCATGATATAAAATTTTACAACTGTTCACTTAAATATTCACCAAAGTGCTTTGGTAAACTACTTCAAATATTAGCATATTCTTAAGAATAATACTTCTACAACTTGCTACTATTTGTCCCGCTTTCATTCTCCTGAGCATAGACATTCAGGATATTTTTCATTTTTTGGCACAATTTTATGAGCACTCAAATTAAAACTATTTTTCATATTTATTTTAGTAGTAACATATTAAAAACTAAACAGAAAAGAAAGTTAAAGTTAGAAATTGCAGTGAGAGAGAAGTGTTGAAATTCAGTTGACCAATGATCACGATTTCAACCACATGTGAAGTTCAACTACTTTTGTTAGGTTTATTTACCTGTAATCTTGTGAATCTTAATAATAATCATTCACAAACTAGAAGAGTTGTAAGGATTAGAAATAATACTAAAAAGTGCATAGTATATAGAGTAAGGGGTTAATAAACAGTACTATTGCTTTTCAGGCTCTGTGCCAAGTGTTCTCTTTAACTTGCCACCAGGGCAGGGCAGATGGGAGCGGTGAACCAGTGAGACTTCTGTGGGAGCAGAAGCGTTGGAAGAGGTAGAGCTGGTAGGGCTGCTATCCTGAAGGTTGTTTGGAAGACATGGGCTTAAGGAAGAGAGACAACACCACAGCTGGAAGGTCAGAGGCTGGATCTTGCACCATGCTGATTAGGGAGCTGAGGATGTAAATGCAAGTCAGATGCAAAGCTGGTGGCCAAGTGGAGAGAAAGAACCCAAGATCAAATTGCTGAGTACGTGAGGTCAAAGGGTAAAGATCCAAATTTGCATGTGGCCAGATTTGTTTTGTGCAGTCTCAACAGCTTGGAAAGTCAAGGTTGGACCCTCAAAGGAGCTGCACTGTAAAGGGTCTAGGGGCAAACATATGTGCAAGATTCAGTCTTTGTAGTCCAAGAGCTAAGACTGACAAGACAAGCAAAGATGAAAACAGTCAATGCAAAGTCCAAAGGAGAGCATGCCAAGGGCTTTGATGGATGTAAATAAGTTACACTGAAGGCCTTTCCATCCAGGAAATTCCTCTGCCCCAATGTTGTAGCAACTACCCGAAATGGTCAAGGCTATTGGGACAGAATTAAATCTTTCATCCTTCATGGTTCCTGCTCCTTCTCTGACTGGTAAAGAAATGCACTCCCACTCTTGGGCTTCCATAACACTAGTTTATCCAAACACCAGTGGTGGAAGATGTCTTACCTACCTAGTATATGTCTCTGAGGCCTGTGCCAAGGCAGAAACTTAAAATTCTGGAGGTGATTGGTTGATTCCTACCTCTGTAGTTCACTTGCTGTGTATTTTGAGCAAATAATATACCTTCTTGGAGCCTCAATTCCTGATCAGTGTTATTATCGGTACTTAATAAGACAGTGGATATAGAGCACCCAGCATGATAGACAAAAATTAAGATGTCTGTTAAATTCAATGTATGGAATTCATAATATGAATGAATATAAATATAAGCTAGTCAGGTACCTTATGTGGTGTTAGGGGCTACCTTCAGCTTAAGGAAGAAGTTTGATTCCCTACATTATCACACTGTCCTTTTGATAAATTCTCTGATATTACACAAGAACAAGTCATTCTCTTCTCTTAGCAATTTTACCAGCATGATAAAGTGTTGACATTTTAATCTTATTGGACAAATAATCCACAAAGAAAGATGCTTAAGTTAATTTCACAAACTTATTTGATTTTCTCAGTGTTGATTTCTCGTCTGAATTCTGATTTTCAGTTTATCATTAAGATGGATGAACTATTCCATTTCTTGTTCCTTTTTCATATCCTTTCAGTTTTGTTGCATTCAGACTCCCATGGTCCTCCATTCAGGGCCTGAGGGATACCTGTTGCATGATCTCCACCCTTTAAAATAATTAAAAAACAAAACTCAAGTGTAAGAAGGCACCATCTGTTGGCCATTCTCCCATCTCCATCTGTGCTGCCCAAAAATGTCTGCTTTCTGTACATACATTAGTCTTTTGGCACTATTATCCAGAGCAAATAATGCTGAACGTAATAATAGCAAATGATTTGGCATGTTCATCAATGTGGAAACAGGGTTGACAAATGCATAGTAATGTATCTTGCAAGAATACATCATCTTTTAAATATGCTTCTCACACATACTTACATGCAGTCGAGTAAACACCACATCCATTATTAGAAAGGTAGAGTGGCTTTTTGTATTCTGGGAGGATTTTTGATAGATGATTGCTATATTTAGCCACTGGAGCTAACATCTCACTTATGGGGGGAAAGAAAAACCTTCTATTCAGGGAGAAAACCAAGAATCAAGGTATTTTAAGTTCCCTGCTTAAAAAGAGAAATAATAATTAGGACAAAACTAAGGGAAATGGGTAACAGGATCAAACAGTAACATTCAGTTATATTTAGGACTTGAAACTGGAAAATCAAAATCTATGAAATATTGTCACTTGTGCATTACTTTCTTCAAATTGTTCCTTCTTCCCTGGACTGAGTCAGGACACTGGTTCAGCTCATGGACGTCTATGGAGACAAGGAGGGAGATTGTTAATGAGGAGTGTGTGTGTATTTGTGTGTGTGTATGTCGGTGGTAGTGGAGAGAAGGTGGGAAGTTAGGGAGATGGGAAATCCCAAGATCAGAGGGAGAAGAAATAAAGAGTGAAGAAAGCTCAAGTCTAACAATGACTAAGTGGAGAACTTTGTTTCTCCGACCTCTGACCTGGAGATTCAGAGAGAAAAGAGCAAGAATAAAGCAGGTTGATGGGCTACATTGAAGGACTCAGTCGTAGACCTAGTTTAGAACAAGCACTGCTATTCAAAGCTGGCTTTTATTTGCTCCAGGGATATAATGAATGAATGAATCAGCTGAGTTGATTTACTGATTGACTTATTAATGAATTCAGAATATAATTACTCTATGCCTACTACGTGCTGGGCACAATGCTATGTGATAGGAATATTACACCTTTATAGAGAGTAGACATATAAATAAATTATATACATGAATTAAAAATACTGAAAATACTATGAAGATTCAGGGAAGGATTCTCAGGGGAAGTTTTAACTGGATTTTGAAGAATAAGTAAGTTTCCTAGGCTGAGAGAAAGTGAGCCCAAATGTTCCATCCAATCCTGTAGCTCTATGAAATGGAGTTTTCCTCCTTTATTTACTATAGCCTGGATTCATCTGCCAACTTGGGTTGTTAGCATGACGTTGGGGGTGAAGGAGAAAGAAACAAATGAAAAGACATAGGGGAGACAGGAGCTGTGAGGCAAGTAGAAGGAGGTTGTTTTGACAGGATCTGTAACTTCGTTCAGTGGTTGAATGGCATTAACGGGGCCCAGTGGACTACTCTGTCTTCACTTCAACCTGTTCTATGTTCTGTACTTGAGTACTTTTGTACTTCATCAACATGGGGAATAGTCAGGTGGTAAAGAGACAGTAAAATATTGGGTAAAAGGATTGACTTTGGATTCTAGCAATTCCAAGCTCAGATCCAAAAGTCTTTCCTTCTGTGGGCCTCAGATTTCTCACATACAAACTGAAGGAGTTGGGCTAGAGAGCCCTTGGCCCTTTGAGCTCTGACAATGATGCCAAAAGGAATGTGACATCCTGTGTGATAGCCAAGGGCTAGCATGCTCTCTAATGAGGAGTGATGCTGTTGTCCACACACAGAAACTTCCAGTGTTAGGGCTAGAAGGGACCTTACAGACTGTTTTGTTCAAATCCTTTCTTTTACAGAGGAGGATACCAGGATTAAATCTCAATGCTTCCCAATATCCTTCGTATAACAGCTATTAATTATTAATAGCTTGCAGTTCTCCAGAGAGAAGGAAAAATGTTGATTGAATGAATTTGGAAGAGATTGGGTAGGCTGAATGAGAGGTTTGCCAGTCATAATACAGAGACATAAATTTAAAATCAGATGAAAAGCAATAGATATTTTAAAGTGAGACAGACTTTAGGTGACTGAGAGAGGGCCTGAGAGCATTGGCAGCATCATGGTCATACAACCTCAGGGCCTAGAAATCAGTGTACAAGAGAACCCTCCATGAGAGCAGCAGCCTTGGTTTCACCCCTAACTCTGGCTTTACTTCCTTGGTTTCCTTCTTTGGTTTCATCTCTAACCCTGGCTTTACTTCCTTAACAGCTAGTTCAGTAGACTCATTTCAGTCAAGTAAAATGATTAAAGGGGAAAAAGAGGCAATGTAAAAAATTCTGGAAAATGCTTTTCTTAGGATAGAAAATATAGAAATCCATTTGTCTTTCTAGTAAATTGTAGAGTGTCAGTATTATCAAGAATTGGTTATGAATCTCTAGGTCTCTGTTAATAATGCCCTTGGGTTAATACACCTGTGGGATCCATTATGCTCTTGTATTCTTTTGCTGTTATTTAATTTCAGTTGGCTGAAATTACTCATTAATTTTTTCCTCCCTTTTTAATAGCGGGTTTTCTTTGGCATTAGTAACATCACTAATTGCTTCATTTCTGTATTCTACTTTGCCTAGGTAGCCACAGCAGCTAATTGAATTGGGATTTGAATATAAGCATAAACCAGAGAGAATTTCACCAAGTTAAGAACACTGGTAATGAAAGAAATTCTTTTTATTATTCATCACACAAATGATCCACTTGTGCCGCATTGATCAGGCATCATGTACAACACATCATGGAGGTGGTTTATTGCTGGCAACACATTACAATAGTTAACATTTTCTAGCCCTTCAGCAAGAACTTCTGGTTGTGTTTACTAAGTGAAATGAATAGAGTTCTAAAATGATAGTTTGCAGTGTAATACAAATAGGACAAGGCATCCAACCACAGAATGCACACAAATGTGCACACCATTACGGAGAAAGCTAGAATGAAATGGGGCATTGGCAGACTTAACTTCTAATCTTGTTTGTAACTTGCCACTTGACTTGGGAGCCGTTGTTTTTTCCCCATCCTGGGCCTCAACTCATTTTTCACTTTTGTATGACACATACTTGGACTACAGAATTTCTGAAGTTCCTTCTTCCAGCTGTAAAACTACAATATGAACACTGTGAGTCCACAGACTGCTGGTACACCTCGACATCTAAAATAGTACCTGGCATATAGTAGGTTCTCAATAAATATTTATTCAATGAGTTAATGACAGACGTTGGTTATATTTGTTGACTTTTTAGGACGACTTGTTCATGTGCTATTTTTACCAGAAAAAAATAACAAGCATCCATGTATTTGAAATTTGGGGGGATTAGAGTATAGGGTGAGGAAATGGGTTTATTGCAAATGTCTGCATTCTTTAAGGTAGCATTTTTATGGTGCATTTTTAGACTAAAACTTGATGTATATTTGGTCTACTCTTATCACCAAAACTCAGTGATTGGGTTGGTCTTCATAATGATCCCAACCAGATTCAAGAAGTTATTTTTGCATGTCATTTTGCCACATTATTTCTTATTCCCAGAGTAGAAAGGGGCAATCAGTTGAAAAGTGTTATTTCCCAGTATTCTGTTTGGACTGATTCTTTTAATTTGTGTCTACTTGGGACCTAAACATTAATGAGGTTGGCATACCCCATTTTAGTGGGCATTATGCCAGTGCAACAGATGGGCCTTGAAACTGTCAGTTGATAGCTTGTGGATAAATCTCTAATATTGTCAAGTGGACAAAGTCCTTAACAAGAAATGTCAAAAATGTTTGTCAGTTGGCCTCCAGATGCCTTACCCATGCATCATTACTCTGCCTCACCACTCTGCAAGTCTCTTTAGACTTTTACTATCCTCCAGAGAAAGCAGTGTTAAACTGTATGGACAGGTGATTCCTTGGCAAGATACACCTAGATGACCTGCGTCCTTTTCTGCCATTTTCCATCTTTCATAGACTGTTCCTTACCTCCACTGCATACCTGCAATATGCATCATTTCCATTGAAACTTCATCACTTGCCATTTTCTTCTTAGGAAGACTGTTATTTTATCTTTACCCAAAGATGAGAATGAAAACCTCGCCCGTAGTAGGTAATTAAGATATGTTTGCTCTCTGAGGGACATTACCTAGTCTCTACAGCATTGTCATTCTCACACGGTTTTGCCACATTGACTCATCATCTTTTTGTCCTTTGCCATTTTTGTCATCTACTTTATTTTGCCTTCTTCTGCAACTAATTTCTTCCAGTCTCCTAGACTCTTTGTGAAGACATGGCCTACCTCTGAGTTTGTCTGAGAGATACTTGAGCCTAGGCATGATTATTATTATCTCTATATTATCTGATTATTACCTATTATTATTACTATCTTTGCCCAAGAGTATACACTGAGCACATTTGTTAACTGCCTCATGAATCATAATCTTGCTGCCTCTTACAGATCACTTATGATCCTGTTTAACATCATAAGGAGCCATCAGGATAGCTGACTGATGCCTCTCATTTGCCAAGTGAGCTGGCTTTGTGGCCATGGGAAAAGCTTTATTTCGTTAAACTCATTCATTTACTTACCAGGTATTAAATAAAACCTCCTAAGTTCCATACACTGTTGTAGATGCTGGAGATACAACAGTGAACAAATAGACATGGTCTTTGTCTTTGTGGAGCATACATTCTGGTGACAGTTTGGAATTGACACCCTCTGTAGAGACTGTGAGCTGAACACCTGTTCCATCTTACAGTGAATACTGATTTGTAGTGGTGAGTTGGCCTCAGTATCATCACTAAAAAGAGTTCTAAATAGTCAATTGCTACTTTTTATAATAGATCATCCAGTTATAAAAGATAAATAGTAAGAAAACAGTGGGCATGAAGAAAAGATCACAAATTCCTCTCAGTTTATATTCAGCACTTCTGGAAGAACAGAATGAGTATATGGGAAAACAAATCTATGTGGGCTGGTAATTGATTTGACATATTAGCCAGGCTCTTTAAATTGTTAATTATAATATAATACATTGCTGTCAATTAATCCCAATCATTTATATTGTCTCTGTACATTCTAGTAGGAACCAAAGCTAGAGAATCTGAATATACGATGTAGCCAATCATTTACATGGATGAACCAGAATTAGGCTGGAGTGTCATTGTTGGTGGTGCTACTCTCATTCAGCTGTGTAGTGTAAGTAATACGGCTATTTAATTTACTGTCCAAACTAGGATAGTTTTTGGTTGTAAAAGGGAGCACCTCAAATACAAAGGATCTAGTCCCATCTAATTCTTGGCATATTGAAATAGCAAACTACCAGGCTGCTGGTCTGTTTCCCCTTTTTCAAGTTCATTATCAAGAGAGTTCATCGTAATTAGGTCAAATGACTTCTTATTAGCACTTTCATGAAGCAATTCTGCCCTTAAATTCTCTCCCACTTTGGCAGGGTGAAGGGGGACCCTTTTATTGTTAAAAAAAGAGAGACGGGGGCTGGCCCCGTGGCCGAGTGGTTAAGTTCAAGCGCTCCGCTGCAGGCGACCCAGTGTTTTGTTGGTTCGAATCCTGGGCGTGGACATGGCACTGCTCATCAAACCACGCTGAAGCAGCTTCCCACATGCCACAGCTAGAAGAACCCATAACGAAGAATATACAACTATGTACCGGGGGGCTTTGGGGAGAAAAAGGAAAAAATAAAATCTTTAAAAAAAAAAAAAAAGAGAGAGAAACTTGAAGCCTTCCAGCATCTAATTCTAAACCTTCAGGCTGACTAACTGCCCAACTCTTCCGTGCTCCCACTCCACCTGTGATGAGCTCTATCTTGTACCTTACCATATCTTTTAAAATTATTTATGTTTCTATCACCTTTAATAAGCTTTATGCTTCTGTAGGTCAGACATCATGTTTTATTCATGTTTTAATCTCTCTGTGCCTCTGGTTGCTCATCTTTAAAATACAGATAGTAATAGTACTAATTTCATAGAGTTTTATGAAGACAAACTTAGTGAAAACATTTAGAATTCTTGTAATAGTACCAGGCACATAGTAAGCTCTTAGTGGTGTTAACTACTAGTGCTATTATCATCATCATTATTTGTTATCTAGTGCCTGTAGTCAATGTCATATTGTGTAGACAATGTCATACAAAAACATGTATCCTAAATATTATTAATTCATCAAATATTTGTTAGTGTTTCCTATATTCAAGACACTCTATAGACTACAAAGATGAATCAGGAGCCCATTTTTTCAGTATGGTTGAGGAACAGGAATGAGATATGCATGTAAATAATTCTAATACAAAATAAAAGATACTAAGTGATATAAGAGGTAGAGATATAGCAACACTGCTGTTTCTAATAGAGGATATTTTCAGATTGCAAGGATCAGGGAAGACTGTTGGAGTGAAATGGAATTTTGTTGAATCTTGAGGAAAATACAAGATTTGGATATGTAGACATTTGTGTTGGTCATGTAAGAAGGCGAAGATATTCCAAGGATGACTATGTAAGTAAAGATCTGGAGAAGGAAAATCTTGAGATTTGCTTAGGACAATGGCAAGTATTGTCTAGGAGATAAGCTCAGAGAAGACTTGAAAGGTAGTTTGGATCCAGATACTGATAGAAAGGTCTTGAGTGTCAGACCACAGATTTTTGCATTAAATCTGATTTATTATTTAATAAAGCATCAGGGTTTTAAAAATTATAAATAAAAATAATGAAAATTCATGAACTAGGAGGTTCTCCTTGTTCCTGTTCACTGTAGATAATGGGAAGGCAGTTATATAAGAAATTATCCTGAAGTAGATGAATTGCCTCTGTCTGTGAGGCAGGACCCTTCTGAGTCTGGTTCAGCTCCACTATGTGACTCTTACCAAGTCAAGTACCCTCCCTGCCTCTCCACTTGTAAAATAATAACTATTAAGGGTGCATATAGAGGGACTCTAAAGGTATCTTCTTTTCTAAAACTTTTGAGAGAAAAGAGCATGTAATGGGTGCAGGGTTAGGAGCAGAAATTATTAATCCCAATGAAATAGGCTGTTGTTCTTAAGGAACAACTCTACTCTTACCCTTAGCAGGCATCCTAACCCTATCAAATTTTAAAGAAATCTTGAGTTTTGAGATTTTTCCAAATATTTACTTGGACATGCAATAGGAGATCCTAAAGGTTAGTAGACCCTAGGTCATGGCCTCTGTAACCCCACACTCGAGTGTTTCAATTTCCTGGTGCTGAATGGGCATGGGCTTTGCTGAGTCACAGTAGTCGATCAAGGGGAGTCCTCCACTAATTCCTGTCCCTATCTGGCTGAGCCATCATGATTAACATTTGTACTCATGGCCCTAAGGCATGGAAAGTCCCTTATTCAGGATGCCTTCTGAATCACCAGAAGAAGACTGAATTATAGTCTGCCTCAGGTTTCTTGGTGGGAGAACATGTTATTGTATTTCAATGTTTTGAAAATTGGGATTAGAAGTCTACTGTGGAGGGATCTTTGTGTAACCTGCGATGTGTGACTAATCTTAGCATCCCTCTCCTCAGCCATTCCAGATAATAGAGTTTTCTAGATTTGTTTTTATGCCTGAGAATAAGACTGTTTAATCTCAAGGAGAGAAGAATATTCTCTTGGGAGAATTTGGACTATTGAAAAAAAGGTAGTATATATACACTTTTTTTTCCTATTACACATTATGCAGATATGAATATAGTGCAGGGGGTTTTTCTTTTTCTTTTTTCATTCTTTCTTTTTTATTAAAGTATAGTTGACAGACAATATTATGTTAGTCTCAGGTATACAACATAGCGATTCAACATTTATACACATTACAAAATGATCACCATGATAAGACTACTAACCATCTGTCACCATACAAAGTTATTAAAATATTATTGACTATATTCCCCATGCTGTAGATTACATCCCTGTGACTTATTTACTTTATAACTGGAAGTTCGCACCTCCTAATCCCCTTCACCTATTTCACCCATGCCCCCCCCCCTCCCATCCCTCCCCTCTGGCAACCACTAGTTTGTTCTCTGTATCTATGAGTCTGTTTCTGTTTTGTTTCTTCACTTGTTTTGTCTTTTAGATTTCATATATAAGTGAAATCATATGGTATTTGTCTTTGTCTGATTTATTTCATTTACCATAATACCCTCTAGGTCCATCCATGTTGTTGCAAATGGCAAGGTCTCATTCTTTTTTTATGGCTGAGTAATATTCCCTTGTACATATATACCACATCTTCTTTATGAATTCATCTATTAATGGACACTTAGGTGGCTTCCATATCTTAGCTATTGTAAATAATGCTGCAAAGAACACAGGGTTCATATATCTTTCTGAATTAGTGTTTTTGTTTTCTTTGGATAAATATCCAAAGGTGGAATTGCTGGATCATATGGTAGTTCTATTTTGAATTTTTTGAGGAACCTCCATACTGTTTCCGTAGTGGCTGCACCAATTTACATTCCCACCAACAGTGCCCAAGGGTTCTAGTGTGGGCTTTTAAAATATTCCGATATGAAAGCAGTAAGTACTTCAAGGGGTGTTTGGCTTTGCCACCTTCCCTAGAGGCTTATACAAGAAAAACACTCTTCCTGTGAATCTTGTAAAAATGATCACGTATACAGTTTTAAAGTACGGGATTATCAATAAGAGACCTCCCCACGTTTGGGGACTCTGCTTCTTGGTAGATTATTGAAAAGAAGCTAAAATGAGCACCTTAAAAGGTCTTCAGTGGCTTTGGAGAACTTTAGAAGCCTTGGAGCCCGTTCATGGAACAGTTTTGAGGGGGAGGCCAAAGGAATCTCAGGCAGGCAAGAAAACTCTGAGTCTGCGTAGCAAAGAAGCGGGAGAATATTAATCTTTGGTAGACCCAGGGCTACTCCCACCCCTCCCCCCCAAAACACAACAAAACAAATACGGGAATGCGAAGAGAATATAAAATCAGTGGGGAAAATAGGTGGAGGAGGCGGAAGCATACACCTGGAAAGTTACTGCGGCAGCGAGGAAGGGAACCCCACATTGTGAGCATTAAAGAGGCTTTGTTACTCCCCTCCTCTTCCCTCCCTTCTGTCTTCTGAATAAAACCAGACCCAGTTCTGAGACCCTAGTCTCCTCTAAGCCTTCCGTAATCCATCCCGGAAAGTCGTATGAGACTGATGCACAATCCCAATCCAATCCATTTTCTAGTTTGCAAAGGAAAATCCGGTCCAGCGTTTATTTTTAGCAGCGCTTCCCTGTGACCGAATGCTACAGCGCTACAGCGGGGATAACTGAGGACTGTATTGGGCTGAGAAGCGAAGGGGGGCGGGGGAGAGGGAGGCGGAGAAAAGGGGAGGAGGGACGCCCTGCGCATGCGTGCCAGAGTCCATGCAAATCTGCTGTACATCCAGAGAGCAAAGTGGGATGATCTGTCACTACACCTGCAGCACCACGCTCGGAGGACAGCTCCTGCTTGCCCCTTCCAGACTCAGGTAAAAAAAAAAAAAAAATTCTGAGAGGGCACTGTGTGCATGTCTTTCAATAGCAGATGCGCGTCGCAACCTATCCCCTGTAGAGGCAATCTGCTACTGCTGCTAAGTGTCCTTTGGTGGCAGATTGCAGCTTCAAGGTTTAAGAAATCCCGTCTTTCAGGAAGCCTGAGGGGAAGGAAGGAAGTACGGGCGAAATCATCAGATTGGCTTCCCAGATTTGGGAATCTGAAGCGGGCCCACATCTTCCGGCTAACTTCCATTGAACTTCCCAGCACTCGAAAGGGACCGAAATGGAGAGCAAAGGTATGTGGCTGTTCCCATCGGGGGACTTCCCTCTGCATGTGCGTGTGGCCGGGGCAGTCCTCAGCGAGGGGACTGCAGTGCTTGGGGAGCGAGCCTCGTACTAGGTCGATAGGAGAAGATGCTATGTCCGTTGCAGCACCAGGGAAGTGTGGCAGGAAGGCGACTTCTTTTTAACTCCCACAGCTTGGAAGACAGTGTTTAATACTCCATCAGTTGCGTAGTGAAGTGTGATGAGTTTTTTTTTTTTTCTTTTTGGGTGAAGGGGAGAGCCTTTAGATGGTGGGGGAGGAGAAATGTGTTGGTAGAGCAGTTTCTTTTTTGTAAAATGGATGGGCTCAAATAAATATATTTCATTTGCTTTAGGATTGCTGACAGGCGTGTTTCTATCTGATATGCGATAATGCATTGCTATAAAAAAAATGTTTGATTTCTCCACCCCCACCCCATGTAAATGGTATTTCTGGGTGTGTATGACCACATCCTACTGCATTTTGAATATATATCAGCAGGGAAATTGGGTCTATTTGAAACAGTGTGCGTTAGAACTGACCTCTAAGAAGAACAGTGGATTGGAGTACTGCTTGGCTCCCAAGCATGATGCATTTACTAGTTCTGGACATGTATACATTAATATTCTCCTCATAAGCAAATCTGCATAATGTACACATACTAACTGGTAAATGAACTGTAAAAATCAACTTCTGATGGCATATTTAACACATATAAACAAAATGACTATTAAAATTGTAAGATTGGATATCCTTTGGGTTTAACTCCATCTATGCAGGTCTCTTCTTCCTCCCTCTTCTCCTCCTGCCTAAAACGCCCACCAGATTGCAAGAGCCTTGAGTGATGTGGTCACATATCCAGGAGGAATATTGGATGTATTTAATTCTGGTGAAATCAGAAGAAATGATGTCAACTTTTATGAAACTATATTCATTACCCAGAACTCGAGAAGCTATATTTGAAACAAGGTTTTATTTTTAAACCAGGAATGTCAGTCATTGTGGTAATATGCTCAGGATCAGAGAGTGGTGGTGGGTTACCTATTTCTGGGCTGATTAATAAAACTGGAGTGTCTGCTGATAGCAGGTATATGTTCAATGAAGTATTTTAAGTATTTAATTAGTAGAGTTAAGTATTTGAACCTAGGTAAGCATTTACAATATGAAAAGAACTGAATCGACATGGATTCAGACTAGCTGGCAATTTTCAATTTAGACAAATTATGATTCACTGATGGGCATGACTAACAATGATGTACATATACGAGAGAACCCAAGTCTGTAAATATACTGAGGTATATGTTTATTAACTCTATTGTAGAATCCATTTTAAAATGAGAGGCCAGACTTAACTCCTGGAGGTCTGTAATATTCTAGTTGACTAAGTATTTCTGGAACATAAGCTTAACAACAGACAGAGTGTCATTTTACTATGAAGCAGGTTTTTTTGTACTTAGATGACACCTGCTATTTGGTTATTTGGCACGAGTTCTTGATAACATTTTTGCCTCCAATTTATACACTAATTCCTGGTCCATCATAAAAAGAGGATGTATCTTTTAGCGACAATTTTTTATTTCCCTTCTTTGCCTATAAAATATGCTACATGTCACTCAAAGTTCCAGGTGGTTTATATCTTAGATTGAGAACCATAGCGTTCTAGCTGTTCTGCCAGGCTTGGAGTTCAGAAAGGAGAATTTCAGAAATATATCTGAGAAGAATCAGGCCAGAAGTTCTGTGCTAATCCAGATAGCAGAGATACAGGCGTGAATCACAGTGCTGACCCAAAGGCAATGAAGAATTTACCCCAAGCCAATATTGTGGTCATTTTGCAGAGGTACCACGATTACCTTAGGCCAAAGACATGATGAAGGTCCTTATGCATGTTAGTTCTTGGATTTCCTTTACAAAATTGAATTAGCCAGATAGTGATCATATTAAGGATGCATAATTATTTACACATTGGCCTCTCTTTCTAAGTTGATGCAAATGGCACAGCTAAAAATGGTAGCGCACTTGAAATTTTTATTATAAAAGGGAAAAAAGTGTATGAATACAAGTGTATCCTATTCTGATTGGTGCATCTTTCATACTTTGTGCTGCCATGTACAAACTTCTTTCCCCAACAGATTCAAATCTAATTCTAGGAAGACATTCTCAAATGTAAGTACATATAATTATTTTTTTTTACTGGAAACTCTTTTAAGATATACTTAGAGAGTATTATTGCATGATTCAGTTGAGGGTTCAAGAGTTCTCCATCCCAGAAAAAAATCTAATGGCCCGATTCATCTTAAATCTTGTTGCCAGCATTTGACAACCTTCCTATTACCTCTAGCAGAGTCTCCAGCAAGTTGAACATCAGTTATCTACAAATAAGATCATTTTTTATTTCTTACTTATTGCTTTGCATCACTTCCTGTTATCCAGGGTAAAGAGGAGAGGAAAATAAATCAGTTGACCTAGCAATCAATTCACGATCTAATTTCAGTGATCTTTGTTTACCAAGGTGGTTATTATTGCTTCAAAGATTTGGGTTGGTGCACAGTCTGAACAGCTTTGACAGAATTTGTGTCTTTCAATGGTTCACAAACTTTGCTGCACGTTAGAATCATCTGGCATGCTTTCTAAACATCCTCATGCCTGGTCAAACCCCCTAGCAATTTTATATCAGGATGTTGGGGTGGCAGAGAGGCATAGGAATTTTTTAAAGATCTCAGGTGCAGTGATGTTTTGGAACCACTCATTTAGACTCTTGATTATCAAAATGTGGTTTGAAGACTACCTTTTTAGAACTGCAGAATCTTGATCGTTACTCCAGGCTTGTTGAATCATAATCTGATTTTTAGGAAAATCCCCAGATAGTTTGTATGCACATTAAAATTTGAAAGGCATTGATTTAGAGTGAGGAAAGAGGTTTCCTCTCTCTCTCTCTGCTCTTTTTTCCCCCTCCTGCCTGTATCACATCTTTTCTCTGTCTAGCTAGGTTCTCAACCTCAGGCTGGCATATTAGAAACACCTGTAGAGCTTTTAAAGCATAGAAGTGCTTAGGCTACGCACTAGACATTCTAGTTTAATTGGTTCTGGAGTGGGATCTGGGCGTAGGTATTTTTAAAAAGCTCCCCAAGTGATGGTAATGGATAGCCAGGATTAATCACTGGTCTAGGCACTTGCTACTCAAGCTGTGGTCCATGGACAAACCCCAGGACCCTTGGAACTTGTTAGAAATGCAGAATCTCAGGTCCTACCCTTGACTTACTGTATCAAATTTGAATTTCAACAAAATGTGCTGATCATTTGTATGCTCAATAAAGTTAAGGAAGCACTGGTCTAGATTTTAGGGAACTGATTGTATCTAAGAATGACACCACTCCAGGAACCTCAGTACAGAAGATTTGATATTATCTGACTAATCAGTGTGGAAACTCCTGGATATGTGATCACGGTATAGGTCTTTGGTTGCTTTTGGAAAGATGGAAAGAAAATGCAAAAGGAATTGCTTGCCTCATGGTTAGATCAGAAAATGGACTCACTTTTAAATACCCTTGCTGCTCTTCCTCAAGCCATTTACTTTCAACTCCTGATTATCTTTAAAGGCTTATTCTGTAGGTTCCCTTTGAGCTACTCACAATGTCCTGGTATTAACCCATGGTAGTGTGATATTAGACTGCTTAAATCCAGGCACATCTTAACAGAATGAATATAGTATCACCTTCTTCCCGTTGTCGTATGTCTCTCTGCTCAACTCTTTTGAGATTCATTTGATATGCCCCTTGCTCCATACATTCTTCTCTGACCCTCCTCACATCTAATTAATATTTTATTGACATTCTTTATATAACCTAAGTACCTGTTTGTCCCTCACATACTGCATTTTTTACAATCCGCATTGTAATTTTCCTGTTCTTTACTTAAGCAGGTATTTATTGAGTACCTGCTATGGTCCCAATGCGCTTAGTTCTGAGAATGTAAAAGAAAACTAAGATGCAATTATTGATCTTAAAGACCTCACTCTCCTGTCTCCACTAATAGATTAACCTTCTGGAGGGCATAATCTGCACCTCTAACATTCCTGCAGCTACCCTGGTGCCGGCCTCAGATAAAAATTTTGGTTTACATAGTAGGAATTCAGATTATATATGCTGAATTGAATAGGCTTAATTAGTTTATCATGCCCTGTTCATACATCCAGGAGGTTGTAAACTAGGAGAGATGAAAGAAGCTTGGCTATCGGAAACATCAGTTTGATTCCAGAACATAGAAGGCAATAACCTGACCTGCTTTCTCTATAGAGAGCGGCAGATGTGTTCCCAATGAAGATTCAACTCCGTTCTGAGTTTCACACCAATCATTAGACTTGAGTCAGGGGCATGAACCAACATATTTAAAGTATAGATGAGTCGTTCTCTGAAACCAGGATGGTTTGCCCCGCAGGAAAGAAAGGAAATGTCTATGTAGTAACTAGTTTAGCCGAGCTGGACAGTAATTTTAAGAAAAGCTACTTTGTGGCAAAAAAATCCACAAACAACTAAAACTCTGAGGCCATTGTGGAGGGATAAGTGAAATATAATACAGTAAAACATATGACATAATAGAATAGGTGTTGGGCGTAGGAAATCCCTGTTCTTATCTCAGCCCTGATGGTATAACCTTGGACAAATCACATTCCCTCTCTGAATCTCAAGATTCTTAAATATTAGAGGGAGTTCATTTCATTTAATTCAAAATATTTACTGAGCTGCCACATTTTTCCAGGCATGTTGTCAAATGCAGGGGATGGAGATATAAATGGTGTGTTAGCTTGCCCTCCTGGGGCTTACAGTCTAGGGAGACAAGAACAGGCTTACGACATGTTGATTTCTAACATTGTATATCTCTTCTGCATTCATCTTTCAGAGTTCTGGTAGGTTACCCAGGAGACTAGAATACAAAGTCTTGCAGCGATTAATGACCTCTATAGAGGCACTTAACATTCCACAGCACTGATGCCTGCCTTTTGTTCCCCCTTTGATTTCTTTAAACAAAATGTTTGTGCGTGAGAACATTTGAACTTGAGCTAAGTATCTACTCTAAAACCGGTTCCGACTGACTAGCTACCTAGCTAGTAACCTATTGTCTGACTTATTATGAGGCTTTCTAGCTTTAGTAAAGAGTCTGGAGGTGGCCAGCTAGTTTTCTCCCGTCATTCCCTTATCCCTGTCCTTTATGTCTTTAAGTTTCTGAAGTACTGACCCTGGTAGGTATGGTATTTTGTGTCTACTAAGTGACCAATAATGGTGTATTGGATTTGTTAATATTGGGTTTTCTGATTTGTCACATATTAACAGTTGTAAATAACATTCATGAGACACTTTGTATTTTTTCAAAGGGCTTTAATGTATGTAATTTTTCTTAAAACCCTGAGATTAGGCATTTTAACTTCAATTAATAGATAGTGAAACAGGCTCAGAAAGACTAAGTGACATAGGCAACTCATCTTTTGTTTCTCTGTAAAATAAGAATTATTGTACCCACCCCAAGCCCCATACCATAATATCATGATTATGAAATTAAACTTATACCAAAAAAGCATTTAGAGTTCTTTAGAATCGTAATGGTGGTCCAGTGGTTAAGATTCAGGGCTCTCACCGCCGCAGCCCAGGTTTGTTTCCCCATCAGGGAACCACACCACCTGTCTGTCAGTTGTCACACTGTGGTGGCTGCATGTTGCTGTGATGCTGAAAGCTATGCCACTGGTATTTCAAATACCAGCAGGGTCACCCATGGTGGACAGGTTTCAGTGGAGCTTCTAGACTAAGAGAGACTAGGAAGAAGGACCTGGCCACTCACTTCTAAAAAAATTGGCCATGAAAATCCTATGAATGAAGTGCAGCATTGTCTGATATAGCGCTGGAAGGTGAGAGGATGGCACCAAAAGACTGGGCAGTGATCTGCTTTGCTGTCCACAAGGTTGTTGGGAGTCAGAATCTACTCCATGGCACTAACAAAGAATCATAGTCTTTCATCATTAGTAGTTGTGTTTGTCTTTTTACTAGACTTTGAGATCCCGGAGGGGAGAAATTAGTCCTTTGCCATCTTTGTAATTTCAGCAGCAAGCATGCTGCATAGACATTCCACAAGTCATCTCCATTGACTTCTGCAAAGGCTTTAATTTGCCAAAAGGAATTTATTCTGTGCTTATTCCATATTTTTTATGGTAACTCCTTGAATACCTGAATTTGTCTCTGTGTTGCTTGGACTTAGTTTTGAGATAGTTGTATAACATCTGTGGGTGTGGGGCTGGAGATCCATTGGGTCAAGTTTTACACGTTGGATGGGTATAAAACATAAACTGTGTAAAATCTGGCCACTAATAAGATTCTTAGTCGGGGTGCACATCAGAATCACCAGGCACCTCGTGGTACATGGGACTCAGCTATTTAAGAAGCACCTTAGGTGATTAGGATGTGCGTTCTCAATTATGAATCAATAGATAAGCTACAGGGTGGTTAATATGAAATGATAACATGTACCTGTGTCCCTTATGAGGAAAACTCATAGCACCCTTACTGCCTGGGCTGTGACTTTTGTTATCACCCTCTTTAGTGTTAAGAGAATGTACACGTGGAAGAGAGACCCAACTCCTGTACTACAGGCTTGGGATAGAAAATAAACATGTAAATAGATGGCAAGTGTCTGAGGCTAAGAAGACACATTGTTTCCTCCAATGTCTTCATCCTCATCTCCTCCTTAACATCCTTGCATGCAGAACACAGTAGATTTTTTCTCCAAGATCTATGGCTATAATTCTAATTTTAATTTGCTCTTCTCTCCAGTTACTTTTTGAAGCAGTCTCTATCTCCTTGTCTTTGGGAATGTGGGACTCCCACCCAAGGAAATCATGGTATTTTGCTGCTGTGATGCAGCTGATGGTACCTTGGCAGAAGTCCCAAAGGACACCTGTTGCTCCTTCATGGACCTTTTCTTTTTTACTTGTTTTTTTAAGCATATACTTTACTTAGCTTTTTTTTTCTGGTGAGGAAGATTGGCCCTTGAGCTAACATCTGTTGCCAATCTTCCTCTTTTTTCTTCAGGAAGATTGTCATTGAGCTAATATCTGTAGCAGTCTTCCTCCAATTTGTATGTGGGACACCGCCACAGCATGGCTTGATGAGCATCGTGTAAGTTTGTACCTGAGATCCGAACCTGTGAACCCTGGGCCACCAAAGCAGAGCATGCAAACTTAACCACTATGTCACCAGGCTGGCCCCTCTGCCTGGCTTTTTACTTGAAACAAACTCCACCACCAGTGATTCAGGGAGCATAACTAACTGAAAGTGGGCTTTAAACTCTGTAAAAGAAGGAAAGGGAGGCTGTTATTCTGTGGTTCGGTTTTTGTTTTTCTCCTGTTTGTGGACTGGCCATTAACCTGAGAAGCAGCCAAAGGGGACTAGACTGCAGAAAAGAAACCCAGAAGCTTCCAGAACCCATTCAGAAGATAACTAAACGCATCAAAGATTCCCTTAACCAGCAGGCAGTGCCAATCTGCCAGTAACATGTCCATCTCTCCCTACCCTCATTCCTTCCTACAATTATCATGCATGTGAAACGGTCGGGTTTTTCTCAAATCCTCAAATACTGATAGCATACAAACAGGTTGAGCAAACCCAACACAAGGCAAATTGGGAAATTTCAACTTTTTGGAAACCGAAAATCTAGATATATTTCTGACTTTAAAAAAATGTTGAGGTGTTTTTTCTCTTAGTTTCATTCACATACTAAACTGGGTTTAGATGATCTACAAGTAAGAGAATTTCACAAGATTTATTACATGATAATTCTAATTGTTAAAATCTGGACAGTTTAAAATTAGGTTATCTAAGCAGTTTTCTCCAAAGGCATTGCTTTCACTTCAAAATATTTTTAACATTTCCAGCACGATTTAAAGTTGAATTTTGTTCACTTCTTTCTCTCTTCTGAGATCTAAAGGAGAAATATCTGCTATGAGTCAAGAGGAAGGTTGCCACGTAAATCAAGCTTTATTTGCAAGCCTACCAATAATTCAAAATGAGATGACATGGGAACTTTTTATCTGTGGACTTTGCATTGGCATCAGCATAAAAAGCAAATTGATAATGCAAATATAGCAAAAGCCTCGATAATACTAGGGCGAGGGAGACAATGGAAGCAATTTTAAAACAAGATGATTCATTGATTTGTTTAATAAGCAGTATTTATTGAGTACCTATCATGTGTTAGATTTCCTAAGGCTGAGCTTTTCAAACTAGGGTATGCATAGTGGTGAGATTATGAGATTGTATACTGGGTGATTCACTGACGTATGGAAAACGTGATGCATGTTCTGGTGAAATAAAACTAATATTAGACTAGATGCTAGAAAACCGGGGGTCAGGTTCTAGTCCCTTTATTCAATGAAGGAATCTTGGGAAAACTCTTCCTTCTTGTCACTGGAGCGCAACATCCTAAGTCTTGTTTTTTTTTTTTTTTTTTTTGGCTCTATTTGCCTATCGATTTCTACTTTCTTGTTACAAAGAAACTGCTTTTTCAGCTTTGTTTGTATTCTTCCTCTACTTGATCCTTTTTAGGCTTGATGTCTCTAGAAAGGGTGGTCATAATTACCACAATAATTTTGAACGACCCAGTAAAGGTTTGAGCTAGCTTTCTAATGCTGTGAGTTGTGTGACTGAAGTTGTTGAGTCTATAACTGGGTTGAGCAATTAATTTGGTTTCAAATGAGAAAGCACCAAGACTGGGGAAAATTGCTACGTGGCCGGAGTTTGTCGATTGCATGACTCTGACCACACATGGGCCCAGCTATGTCTGAACTGATGGGTGGGTGCAGCGGCCTCATGGAAAAGACTCCAGCTGAGGAGTCTGGGGACTTAGATTTGAATCCTGATTCCTGCCCCAACTCATTATTATGAGTTTGAGCTGGTCACTTCCTGTTTCTTTCCTTGTTTCTTCATCTGTGAAACAAGGGTGGATTAGCAGCAGTATTTTCATCTCTGCGATTGTAAGAACAGCATTTGTGAGGTTTCTGTAGGGACTACACATCTTGTTTAAGGATTTGTGGTTGATGCTTTGATCTCTCCTGTATCTTCGGCCAACTCGGTGGCATTTTTGCAGATGGTACATTATGTTTTTGTAATTTTTTTCACCCTTACATGTGTCTTCTTTACTATAAGATTAGTTTATTTATACGTCACTCATTTGTGAAGTTGATTTGGTGGATATGATTTTCTCTTCTCTCTGACCCCTAACCAGCATCTTCCCCCTACAAAAAGGAAAGACAAATAGAATAATGCCAAGGAACCCAAGTGCTGAGTGTTTTACTGACATTATAGAAAGGAAATTGGATTTTCTTTTAGTTCTCAATCAGTAGTAATATATTATTCAAAAATTAATTGCACTTAGTCCTTCATTGTCTTCAAACAATTTAAAAACCAATAACTATCTTTTCTGATGTTTCATTGGCTACTGATCATTTTAGATAGAAGTGTTTTTTGCTTCCAGATGAAAGTTATCCAAAGTCTAAGAGTCTTGTGGTTATTAAGCTGAATTTCTTGATTATGCAAAGAATAAAATACACTGATGGGGTGGAATATTTAACATCCATTAACATGTTTATGAACATGAGTTATAACTAGAAATACCGGTAATTTGATGATACTTATTTAAAAAAACAGTGATGTGAATATATGTACTGATTGCAATAATGTATAGTTTAGATGTCCCTGAGCCTACCGTAGATGGTAATATGCGCAAAGTGGCAATATGTGGGTAGTGATTATTGGATTATGAATGGATTCTTTTCCTTTTTCAAATCTTTCATCAGTATTTAAGTTTTTAAAATAAAGCATCCATACACTAGGTATTGGGCTCAGTTATAAACTTTTAAACAGATCTATTTAAAATGAACTCAAACAAATCTCTTCATACTTCATGGTTTAATGCTTTATTCATGTGAGATATTGAAAGGACATTTGAGGAGATGACTGAGTCTTTTGAAATAACGGGTATGTAGCTTTTACTATATACCAAGCACTGTTTCTCGTGTTAACTCACTTAATCCTCGTAACAATCCAATGAGCAGGCACTATTGTTATCCCTGTTTTAAAGAGAGGAAAACTCAGGCCCAGAGACATTAAAAACCTGTCCAGATCATACAACGAGTAAGTGGCAGACTGGCTTCAGAGTCTGTGAGCTTAACCCCTACTGAATATCTAAGGCAAACTTTGCTCTAGTCTGGTCAATTAACCTACCTTTATTATTGAAAAACTAGTCCAGCTGTGTAAATATACATAAAACGTGCACGTTTTATTAGCCTTCAGGATACCCGATTTCTGCAGGCTCAGTCTCTCCCAAGCCCTGGGCCAATGAGATCCAGACTTGGGGAATCATTAGGAGTTCCTGCCTGCTATCAGGTGAGTATGAGAAAGAGCCCACTGCTCTCCTGTGCCTCAGGTTGGCTTCCAAGCCCAGGGGCTTAAGTAATTCTGGAGTTGCAACTGCCTTTTCCCAGCTCACTTGGAATAGCTGTCCTGCTTATCTGGGAAGCTCAGTGGTATGGTAGACAGATGAAAAGACCTGAAGTCTGACACACAACTGGCAACTTGTTAATCCCTGTGACTTGGGCAAGATAAATATGTGTGTCTTTGCCTCCTCATTTTGTACAATGGCTCTTTGAAGATTAATGGGACAAATAAAGAAAATATATATAAAGAACCAAGCACAAAATCAGTACTGAATAATAATAGCTGCTGCTGTTGTGGTTATTATCTGATCCTTAGGTTTACTACTTAATCTGTTCCTGTATGGGGCTGGCTTCTTGCCTTAAACTCCCCACTATCACGTTAGCCCCTTTGCAGCGAACTAGATACAGCTTTTGGTATCCTTCACGCCACCACATGTGAATGTTCCTGATGCAGAACAAGATTCCTACTTGGTGCTGGAAGCTGCGGCCTTTCTTACCCTTAACACCATATTTCTTCCTTCCCCTATCATTGTCTCTCCTCGCTACTTTGACACCAGCTGTGACTGGCCTAGAATTGGCTCCATTTCTTCATACTTTTCTTTAGACTTCTGACCCTTGCTGCTCCCATTAGTTTTCTCGTTCATCCTGCCTAGCTCTAGTTTACTCATTTTTCTCTGGTTGGAACCACCAGAATGCCATGCAGCTGTGGTATATGGTTTAAAACCATATTTCTTTAAGACATACTAGTTTAAGTCATACTGTAAAAATTAGAGTAGTGACATCAATTGGTTAATCCACTGATCTTTTGATCTGAATTTTTCTAATTTGTTCCCATTGTCTGGCCTAAAATGAAGTCCAGTTTCCTCAGAAGAGAGAACTTGACTGTTGTGATAGGAATGGCGACATTGTTGGCTGGGTCTAGGAAACATTTCATTGTACATGTCAGAATAGTGAGAACAACTTTCTGCCCAGTGGTATGGGGTCAGGGATTTTCAAACTTAAATATGCATCATCATAACTTGTAGCCTTGTTAAAACATAGATTTCTGGGTCTCACTCTCATAGTTTCTGATTCAGTGGGTCTGGGGTGGGCCCAAGAGTTTGCATTTCTAACAACTTCCCAGGAGATGCTGACGCTGCTGGCCTAGGCATCACACTTTGAGAACCACTGGTGTGGACAACCTCATCTAAGATTCTTGTGTGTTGTATCTATAAATAAATGTGTATTTTGCTGATTATTGAGGAATGTTAGAATAGGGGATCATGAGGTAGCATTCTCATGAGGGAACTCCATAGCTTAAAAGAATAAACAAGACCACATCAAGAAAATCACCCCAACGTTACCCACAATCACGCTGGTTAGTTACGATTCTATTAATAATGTATACAAATGATACATGCATACAAATAATGCATGTTTGGATGTATCCATTTATCCATTTATCTATGCCAGGCACATTGCTTGTCATCGAGACTGGAAATGATAAAAAGACACAGTTTTTGACCTTGCAGACTAACTTCTGAAGGTAGACACAAACAGAAGCCTAGGAAGAGCTGACAGCTGGCGATGCATGTGAAAATTTAGATTAACTCTTAAATTTACTTTTAATATCATATCTTATGTGTGGATTGCTCTGGCTAGGTGTTATCAGCCAGGAACAAATGAATAAGTCAAGGTTTATACCCTCTGTTATTCTACCAGATATTGAAATATAATCTGTGGGAAGACAGAGAAAGGAGTTGGCATCTGAGCTTGGTCTTGCAGAAAGGATGGAACTCAAACATTGGAAAAGTATTCCAGGCTGATGGAATAGTATATGCAAAAGTAGAGGGTCATTAAGATACAAGTAGCAACTGGGAAAAGGTTAAGCTATTGGTTAATTCATTCACTTAGCAAATATTTGTTATCCAGACACTGTTCTGGGTGCTGAATATAGTAGTGACAAGATAGTGTTCTTGCCCTCATGAAGCAGGCAGGGTTTGGGACAGGATTTGGTGAATGATGAATCATGAAAGAATGATTGGGGGGAAATTGTGGAGGCCTGTTGCAAGTTACATAATGTAGGTGATAATAACTTACATTTCAAAAATATTAATTAATATAATCGTCTTTAAAAACTTAGACTCCCCAGGCTTTTAGAGCATAATTCTACTTGCAAAGCTTCAATGATTCCCTCGCTTTTCAAGAAAACATCTACTACACAAAACAAGGCATACCTACAAGCACACTGCCATGGCCACAGGAAATGCTGTGATCCAGTATTTCACTCCATGAATTTTACCAACCTCTGCTGCTGACACACTTCCTTGCTTAATGGAACAGTGAGTTTCATTTCTGTTCACTTTTGGCTCTCTATCCGCTGAAATTTTTGCATTGAAACTTACAGATTGCTATTTTAGGAGAAAGGTCCAAAAAATCTTTTTAAAATGTGTCAGGCTCAAAAATTGCTCCCTGAAGATCTATAAATTATTATCAAGTCTCAGAATTATAATGGCGGGGCAAAACCTATTCAAGTCAAAAACGTACTAATATAGATGAATTTTGCAACTGTGCTATATGAAGTTCCTATTCTTAAGCATATGAAGACTCATGTAGGAAATATGTTTGACTTCAACCTTACCATCACTCTTTCAGTGGTATATTTTGACATTTTGCCTATCTTTCTTTGGAGATTATAGAGAAATTAAAAAGGGCAGTTTCTGAACCCACTTCTGGTTTTGATTTTTGTCTGTCCACTTTCTAAATGAGATATTGGGCAAGGTTCCTAATCTCTCTAACTTTAAGTTTTCTTATCTATATAATAGACATAATAATAGTATCTATTCATAGAGTTACTTTGAGGGTTAAATGAGATACTATAGGAAAGCATGTACCACACAGCCTGGCGTATAGTAAGCACTCAATAAAATGTAGCTATGGTTAAGTATCTCAAAACTGCCTCATTCTAACCTCTGGTACAAAATCAGAACCGTGGCTTTTGCTGAGACTGATGAATGCAGGTTTGTTTAATTGGTTAAATGAATAACAAGCATCATACTTCCAGTCTGAGCCTTTAGTTGTAACTCAACATGGAGCTGTGAAATATGGTAACCCCGCAAAGATATTGCTTTTGGATCAAAGTCTTAAAACTGTTCCAGGAAGACACTTTCTGCCCAACTCAACAGCTATAATCAATGGTTGAAATCCAGAATACTTCCTTGTATAGAGAAGGTCTCAGCCTGGCTGGTGAAAGATTTATGAACAAGATTTTGAAATGAAGGTCAGCGGATGATTTTCATCCAATAACCATAAGGAGCGGTTAGACAGATGGCAAGGACAGCCTTGTCTTTTCTCTGAGCTGCCTCTTTTGTTCTCGACTGACCATTGAATCATGTCTTAGCGAAGATGTGAGGGTGTCGGAGAACACACTGCAGCCTCCTGTGCTGCTCATTCCTTCAGAAATACTTCCAGAGCAACAGAGTTATAAAGGCAGTCCTCATGAATAAAATTTGAGGTGATTTCTTCTTTATCATTTTCTGCTTGTTCTTTTGTCACAGTTATAGAAAGCATATTATCAAAGACAGCAATTCCTCATCGTCTTCTGCAATTTTATTTCTCTCCAGAGACGGTCACTTTCAACTCTTTTTGATATTCACCTTTGTGCTCTAAATAATGTTCTCTTCTTACTGCCTCTCAATTTCTCAGCTCTATTTTTGATGTCCCATCATGCAAATGAAGTTTCCTTCTCTCTCGCATCATTACATTCTCACCACAACAGGCAACCTTTCCATCCCACCATCTTGCCAGGGCTGTTACATTGTTATTTTGGTTAGATCAGTATTTAGTGGTTACAGTGTATGACTATGTCAATGCTCGTCAGGACTAAGTCAAGTTAAACCGTGATTACTCTTCCTTTCCTCTTAAGAGTTTGTTTGTTCTGTGGTTGATACTTGTCTTGTTTTAGGTTTGCTTAGCTTTCTACATATTTTTCACTATTTAACTGCAATCTCTGCCAGTGTTCTGAATCTCATCTCAAAGACAATCAGATGCACAGATATTTTATCAAGTTCATCTTCCTGAAATAATCTCTCTCAGAACCTTCTGACTTGCTTCTATTTGTCCTCTTTTCCTTCTTTGCCCTGTGCACTGGTTTGATCCTGGGATCTCCCTTTCCAACACCCTGGAAGAATCTACAGGGCTGTTTGCTCAGAGCACTTGTTTTCCCGCATCCTCTGTGTTCACTCCCTTATTTTGGTAGAAGACATTTTCTAGTAGCTTCCTGAAAAAAGGATAAGTAATAGTTAAATTTTCTGGGCCTATGCATATCTGAAAATATGTTCTTTACTCCTATTTGAGCAGTAATTTGGCTAGATATAGAATTCTAGGTTGAAAATAATTTTCCTTTAGAATTTAAGTGGTACCACTATAATGTATTCTCCATTTCAGTTTTGTTGTTCTGGTCTGAAGCTGTTCTGATTCCTTATTTTTTGAACATGCCTGAATTTTTCCTTGGAAACTTGTAGGATCTATTCTTTTTCCCAGAATTCTGAAAATGTATAAAAATTTGCTTTGTGGTTTCATTTTCACCCATTATGCTGGCTACCTCGTGAGCTTCTTTATTGTGGAAACTCATGTTCTTTACCTCTAGAAAATTTTTCTGAAATTTTTTTCTTAATGATTTCCTATTCTGTTTCTTCTTTTTAAGTTTTTGTTTGGTTACAGCTTTTTGGGAATCTTGTTATTTAGAAATTGATATCTTAAATTTATTTATTTATGCTTTTATTTTTTGTATGGTTTATTTCCTATTTTCCATCTCTTTTGCCTTTTTTCCCCTACTTTCTGGGTGATTGATTCAACTTTATCTTCCAGTTTTTCTGTTAGGTTTTGTTTTTAATTTCTGATATCATACTTTTTGTTTCCAAGATCCTTATTTGTTGGTTTTCTTTGAATGTTTGATTTTATATTATGCTGTCTTGTTTCACTGAGACAATGTTTTCTAATACTTTGCTGAGAATATATTTTTTAGAAGTTTCGTCTCCTTCCGTAGTGTTTGTTTCCAGTCAGTTTTTCCCCCCAGATTGTTTTGGTTTCTATCTTTCATGTTAGAGACTTTCCGCAGATGTTTTATGGCTGGTTCCATGTTCGTATTTAAGAGTGATGGTGGGAGGCTAAAAAGGTGGCTGGCAGCTCTGTGCACATGGGTGGGGCTTATTGACAATGATCTTAGCTATAGGGTGATCTTGATGGGATTTCACTGTGAAATTCCCGATATCAGTATCTTTAGGTCTTACCTCTTATTATTTGCAAGATTCCTCAGAGAAGACTCTTTATCCTGCCTGGATGGTAAAGACCTGGCTGCCAGGATTCTGTGTGTCTCAGAAATGAGTGTATAAATGTTCACTTAGTCTCCCAGTTTTCAATGAAGTACTCACTCTGCCCACTGTAGAGGGAGCTTCTGTTCTATCCTCGACAAAGACTAAATCTCAAGTCTTCTACTGAGATTGGGGAGGGCTGTTGTCTATATACTCAATGTTTAGGAGCGGCTCTGAGGTTCTAATACCTTCTTAAAAACAAACTTTCCACCAATCCTGCATATTTTATCCTTTTCTCCTTCACCTTACTTCTAGGCAAACCTGGTGCTACCACGGTCTAAACTTTTGAAGATTCCACAGTGTACGTTGGGTTGCTTATGGTCTTTCTCCACTGCTAACTTAGAATTCAGCTTCCTCGTGTCTGCTAAATCCTTTGTATCTTCACCAACTTGTTTTCCCTTTCCAAAATTTGATTGTTGTTGTCTTCTCTCCCTTTTGGTCCGTCTTTACAGATTTATGTCTCTCTCTCTCTTTCTCTCTCTCTTTCACACACACACACACACCATTTATTGTACTTTTAATGGTGTTCCAGGTAGAAATGAAACTAAAAGCCTGTGTTCAATCTCCACATCTTTGCTTAGAAGTGTCTTCATTTTTGAAAGATACTAAATAATCTTGTGGAAGGATAATCTCAGCTCAGAGGTCCTAGTGATAGCATTTTGTGGAGATTTCCGCCGTGCCCTGGCTGGCTTCCTCTGTTTATCAGACACACTTAGGTTGTTAGACATCAGGGCCATTAAAATAGTCTTCCCATGAGAAAACAGTGTGTAAATACCTTAAAAGAGTTGCAAGGTTAAGAGAACTATCAAGATCATATCCAGACAATTTTTAAAAGTTGCCTTGACGTGCTAATTCATTCATTCTTCCACTACCCTGGCAGCCACTGGAGACTTATCCTGAGTCATACGTTACTGGGCATTTGCAAGACATTGAGTAAGAGACAGTTTCTGACCTTGTGGACCTTTCGTACTGGCATGGAAGACACACACCACTGCTCAGGATGCAATATGGGAAATGCCATAACAGAGATATTAACAAGTGCCAGGCTCTAAGGGGTGGGGGGATTATGTCAGCCTTCAAATTCGTGCTGGAAATGTGGCTCAGCTCTGGCAATTCAAGCAATAATTTCTCAGAAAAAGTTCTTTTGCCAATTCACAACTGGCAACGTTACTAACTTCCCAGTACTGTAAATGGTCAGAAGGGACTTTAGAAGTCATTTTCACCTTCTTTCTTTGACCTGGAAAAACTGAGGCTGGGGTAAAAGTGGCTTAATCCTGGTAAAGTCAAGACTGAAACTCCAGTTTCGTGATTCGCACACTAGTTTTCTATCTACTAAATCATATTGAGCCCCTCCCTAAATCTCAGTTGTCTATAAATATGATCAAAATTTTTAATCAGTGTCTCTGAGTCTCAGAGATCTGGAAGTACCAGTTTTGAAAATCTCTGAGGATTTTTTTCCTTTTTGGTGAGGAAGATTGGCCCTGAGCTAACATCTGTGCCCATCTTCTTCTATTTTGTATGTGGGACACCACCGCAGATGGTTTGACAAGCAGTGTGTGGGTCCACACTCGGGATTGGAAACCTCAGGCCACCCGCTGAGGCAGAGCACATGAACTTAACCACTACACCGCCGGGCCAGCCCCCTCTGAAGATTTCTTTAAAAATAACAATTCAAGTGAAGGAGCTACGTTTTGGACATGGGTGTAGGACTGCAAACTCTTTCATGTAGTGTCATAAAGACAGAATGTCTCAGAGTTCTTATTACTTCTTTTGAAAGCTGGGCCACAGTTCTTAAACTGGAAGAACAGGCCTCTTTTCATTTGCACAGGTTATTATTGGTTGAATTTAAATTCACCCAGAGAGTTTAGGGGACAGCTTCCCAAATGCAGCTTTGGTTATGCTGTTTTGAAATATATTTTTGAAATTTTTCCATATTTACATTGTCTTGAAAGCATACAACAGATGTGCAAACTTAGAATTTAAACATTTTGGAGAGGCGGAGAATGTGTCTCCAGTGAACACTTAACGATGTAATGTATTCTGTTAAATTTATGGTTTCCTGACTTAATTAACTGCCAGCAAATGGTATATTATGGGTAAGCTAAGAACTATAAAAAGCACTGTTTGATAGTTCATTGTTCAGTACTTCCTTATCAATAATATAATACTAACAATAATTACATTACTCATTAAAAACAAAACTGAGCAACTTGAAAGAGATCTTATAATATCTTCCCAATGTATGTTAACCTTTTATATTCACAAATAATTCTGTTGTAATTTTCCCAATCAAGTTGTTCTTGGTCCTTCTCTGCTGAGAAAAGTCTTTCCTTCCTCTGGTGCTCTGAACCCTTCTGCAGGGTTGATTCCTTTCCACACTGTTGTATACTTCCTTGGGCACATGTCGGAACTTCTCTTCTAGGCTGTGAGCATCCTGAAGGCAAAGACTGTGTCTTTCTTCTTGGTAATTCTGGTGACTTGGCACATATTCAGTATACAATAGAAAGTTAATTGAATGAATTAAAATATAAAGTCCTTGATATATAATATTTACTTGATTTTTGTTGCACTTTTCATTATATCCTCTACTTGATAAATACTGAGAATTGACACACATGCAGCCCACAGTATCCACTTCCCCTTCGTTTTTTTTTTTGAAACATCACTCTGATCTCACCCTGAGCTGAGATATGGCACTCTAAATAATGGATCGTATTCACTGTGAGTTAACTTCCTGGTGCCCATGGAAGAGAGCTATCAATCTTCATCCTGGGGAAATCTAGTTAGGCTTAAAGATCTCTTTCTCTACCTTGTTAGAAGCAATTTCTCTACTGTTTCTAAAAATGGGAAACAAAACAATCTCTTCTCTGTTGTTCTCATCCTTGTACAATGGGGAGTGGCATGGGTCTACATTATCATCTGTGCATGTGTCTTGTCACCTTTGCCACCAGACTTCTGGTTCTCCTCCCTCCCGTCAGAGCCCGGATGCCATTCCCGTGAAACCTCCTCTGAACACCTCCTCATGTTCTGCGTGCAGCCTTGTCTTCAGTTACCTCCTTGACCCTAGTGACTGGGGAGCAGACTGTACTGCTCAGGTCCTTTTGTGGGTGCCAACAAAGAGATTCTGAATGGGTTCAAAGAGGTGGCATTTCTGGAGCCATGATTACCCTAACGTTTGTTCTGTAAGGTACCCTGGGATTTCTACCTTCTGGGGGTTGGGGATAGTTTCTCAGTTCCCTCAGCTCAAAACTGGGAGCTGGAATAAGTAGGTAGTGAAGGCCTTTCTGCCACCACAATAAGACAACCAACAGATGGGCGGTGTGGTTCCCTGACTAGAAAACCAACCCAGGCCAGGCCACGGCCATGAGAGCGCCAAATCTTTACCACTAGACCACCAGGGCTTTCTTTATGCGTTACTTTATTGTAAAAGGAAATAAATGTCCTATCTCTGGGGCTTGGGGAAGGATTTGAGGAGAGTGAGTATATGAAAAGTTCTTTGTAAGCTATATAGTGCTATATAAAAGTGGGTTGTTATTAAGAGAGTTCTGACTTTTCCCAATTGTTTCTGCTTGGTCAGTTAAATCTGGATGAATAAATCAGAGAGGACAGGAAGGAAAGAAATAGCACTGAGCTGGGAGTCCATCCTGGTCTCGTTCAGCACTCAGTCACTGACTTGATGTGACCTTGGCAAAGTCACTTCACCTCATGCGCTTCTGTTGCGTCATCAGTAATATGAGGTGGGCTAAAGAAATGATGATCTGGAGACTCTCTTCTAGCTTAAAAAAAATCGAGGCTTTTTCAGTATAGGTGCTAAGAGACTATTATTTATTTCAAGGTGTATTAAGTTTAGATTATTTAATCAGAAGTCTTACTAATTTTATTTTATTTTATGAAATTATGTAATTGTATAATTATTACTAATATATTTTGAATACATGATTTTAAGGAATTATTTTAAAGAAAAGGCCAAAGTTAATCTTTTAAGTGCTGAAAAGGAACCCATGGGAGCTGCTATCCACTGAATTTTTCTGTTATCTCTGGGGGGAATGTGTACATTTAAAGAGGAGGCTAAGTATTAACCACAGATGAACCTCTGTATAAGAAACCAATTATGTCCACAACACCTAAAGCACGTTTTATGATATATCCTCTAGCAGCTTTAAATTTGTTTTTTTCTTCATTCAACCAAAAATTATTGAGTATTTGTTGAAAATCTGGCACTATGCTAAACACTGTAGATGCACAAGTGAGTAAGACAATTCCTGTTACAAGGGATGGTTGATCTAGTGTCGAAACAGCACGGGTTATAAAGTATAACAGAGGCGAAACAAAATTCTAAGAGTACAGAATAAGAAGAGATTGATTTGGCTGGGGAGACAGAGGGAAGGTAAAAAATGTAGCATCTTTGAAATGCTTTGTAGATTACAAATGTTTTCCCGTGTAGTATCTTGTTTAAGTGTTACAAAGACTCTGACAGATATAGAACAGGAAACCATCTTCTGAGTCAGAAATTCATTTGAAATCTCCTGAAACTCCTGAAATCTATGCAATATAGAGAAAACATCAATAATACATATTGTTATTTTAAAAATTAAAGTAGGAACCTGTAATCAACTCTCAAATTTCTGGAAGTTTTGCCCAAAGTGACTTGGACTATTTTTTTATATTTGAGCATGAATATCAGCCTATTAACCATCCTCTTTTAAAATGAGAAGTTATGAAAAAAACTCCCTAAGTTATGTAATGTGCGTATTTAACTCAATTATATTTTTTAATTGATTTTATCTAATATTTATACCACATTGGTTTGTGATCACAAAGCTAAAAAACACCTTAGTTCAATCCTAATTTTACAGATGAAGAATAAAACATACTGTTTTTCCAAAAAAAGTTATTTTCACAAAAGAAGTGTCTTGCTCAAGTACAAAATCAGGACTATAATCCTGGGCCCCTGGGCCAGTTTCTTTGCCACCACGCCACAGCCCAGAGTCTGTTTAAAGACGGCAGTAAGTAGGCCTTCATTTGAGGTGAGAGATTCCTAAAATGGTCTCAGTCTCTGTTTTGCTGTTCACACAGTACTTTTCCATGAATGCCTTTTAAAATAATTAATGCTGTCTCCAAAGTTACTAATACTGTAAATGCTAATATTTCGAGGAAGGTGACTCTTTTGTGGCACATAATGCTTTTAATAATGTATCTACTCAAATATGTTAAGTGACTTCCACTCATAAAATGAGGAAATATGGTGCTGAGAAGTCATTGCTTCATCTCTGCCTCGTTTTCAGTGAAAAATCTTTAAAAAATGAAATATTTTTTTTATTATGATGCTACAGGACTTTATTTAGGTTTGTTTTGTTGCAAAGTAAAATTCTAATTTTATTTTATCTCAGTACCTTGAATATAGTGAATCTTTTGTTTAAAGAAGTATAATTTTCTGGGTTCATGAATGTGATTCTTGGTTATAGTCTATATCATTTGGATTTTTTTTTTTTTTTTTGTAAAGATTAGCACCTCGGCTAACAACTGTTATCAATCTTCTATCACCCCCTCCCCCCCCAAAGTTTGGCACCTGGGCTAATAACTGTTGCCAATCTTTTTTTTTTTTTCTGCTTTATCTCCCCAATCCCCCCCTGTACACAGTTGTATATCTTAGTTGCACGTCCTTCTAGTTGTGGGATGTGGGACGTTGCCTCAACGTAGCCTGACGAACGGTGCCATGTCCGCGGCCAGGATCCGAACCCTGGGCGGCTGCAGCGGAGCGCGTGAACTTAACCACTCGGCCACGGAGCCGGCCCCTCATTTGGATATTTTTAAAGTATTGTGTCCATTTTCGGACTCTGCAGTTTAGAAGAACTTGGTAAAAATAGAGAGAGAATGTGTATGAAATGAGCACTTTAATGACAGGTTAAGGAATTGAAGTTGCTGAACCTGAAAAAGAGAGAGAGCTCAGGAAATGTGCTAATTACCACCCTTAGGCTTCAAAGTGATTTTATGGAGGGCACTGTCGTTTCCCCTTCCACCCAGAAAGGAAAGATTTTGGTTCTGTGTTACTGGTGATGGGGCATAGTAGGGGTTCAGCAAGGAGACTCTTGCTGAATCTTAATTCATCTCTTAAGACAAGAATCGATGACCATTGGGTTTTGAGGTTATCTTTTCTTATGTTTGAATAAAATGATCTCTCAAGTTATCATTGAGTTCCGTTGTTACCTTTGGGGCAGAGAGAGTCAAATGATTTCTTTTGCGGTGAAAATGATTAGGTACAATGAAATAACGGAGTTAAAAGATGTGGGAATTGTCTTGCCAACCCCTCACCCTACAGAGAAGGAACCGGAGCCCAGAGAGATCAGTAGAGAGAGAAGCTAGATACAGATCTCTTGAGTCTTCCATCCGGGCTTTTCCCTCCCTCTGCATTACTTCTGAACACTTGACTTTGTGATCTAACATGCAGCGGATTTTATTGGTCATTATACAAAATTAAAGTAAGGATTGGGATGGAAGGTCAAGCTCAGGATAAATTGAGAAATGTATCTCTTTCCAAATGTTGCAGGTGGTGGCTCATTCTGTCAGATCACTGGCTTTCTGCCAGTGTTGCTAAGGAAGAGTAGATTTGTTGATTGTGGAGATTAACAGTTAGAAATTATGGAATTTTTGTTATGTGTCCTACATCATTGTGTTCTTCTCTCATGAGCCTGAAATCAATGTGCAGGAGGGGATGTCTTGCCACAGTACACTTGCTACACTACAACTGAACAGTTATTACTTGGAATTCTTCGCACCCAGCAGTGGAGTTAATGTCCCACCAGCTATACCTTTCTGAGTGCCATGATCACCACCGGCTCATTTCTTTTCTATGACTTCATATTCTGTAGGAAAGGAAAGAACAGAGAGATCCAATGATTTCCTGTTTGTGGAAAACACTAAGGTATAAACAAAATGATAGAGTTGCAAATGGTGTGAGTGTAATTTTGCCCAACCTCTCATCCGACAGATGTAAAACCTGAATCCAGAAAAAAAGATGTGGCAGGTATTTGGTGGTATGTGAGGATTGGAAAGCAGAAATGAGAAGAAAAAGATATTGAAAGTTACAAATACGTCATGAGACTTCATTGGAAACAGTCATGGCAGGTTTTTAAGGACTAAGACACAGTTATCATACATATCTTTAGACAGGCTGAGGGAAGACATCTCTCTCATGACACATAATTCTCTTTATAGCATTAACATAAGAGAGTTTTTCTGAAAGGGACAATGGGACTAATGTTTAAAAAGGAAAAGAACAACATGATGAGTACTCTGGAAGGCCGAGGAGCTGTTGACAACAATGCAGGTCTCCTCACTGGTGTTTTCTGGTTTCTCTTCGAAAAATGGGAGTGATCATCACCCTTTGGGAGGAGATGAAAAAAATGGTAAGATCTCTGTTGCTACTTGATCATCTTTGATGGGTATCTTTGGCAAGTATCTAAGCCTTTCAAATCTCCAGAGAACTAAAGGTAAATTATAGAGCTGGCAGGAATATTAGAATTCATCATTGCTGCTCAATGTAGGAATCTAATCTATCTTTTGGATTAATATTTAACTTTTCATTTCATTTTTGTTCTATTCTTGCTCTTGGTAGTAAATGAGCTCTATTGGAGTCAAAGTCTAGCTATAGTCAGCCTTATGGCCTTCAAGTCCCTAAGATAGTGTTCAACACATAGTTAATACTCAGTAAATATTTTTATTATTATCGCTATGTATGAAACCACTGCTATTCTTACTTTTACTATTATATCACGTTGGTGTTTGGAAGAGACTTAAAAATCTGATGTAATTTCTATATTTTGTAGTAGAGACTGAAGCTAGAGAGGCGCCTGTGTAAATTTATATAGCTACATAGCTGTAGACCATAAACAGGACTTGGATACACCAGCTTCACTTATTTCCCAATCCAGAACACGATATTTTTAAGTAAATAATTTTGTTAGCAAAACATATACTTTGTTGTGATGAGCAACCACAGTATCTGAGATTCAAGACTTTAGTAACCCCATCATTAACTAATTAGGTAAGTGGTTACATATTTATTTATTTATTTACCAACTTTCTTGAGACCTATTGTGTGCTAAGTACTGGTGTACATAGAAAAGTGAAGAAAACCAACAAAATTTCTTGATTTCATGGAGTTTGTCTTCTGTTGTGGGGAAGAGACTACAAAATGAGTAAAACATTTTGTGTCAGATAGTGAAAAGTACCATGAAAAAAAAAATGAGCAGGAAAGGAAGGTCGGGAATGCTAGAGGACATTGAGGGGTAATTTAGAATTTTAATTTGGTAGGTCCTGGAAGGCCTCACTGAAGGGGTGACATTTGGACAAAGACTTGAGTTAGGTTAAGGGATCAAGCAATGGCAAGCAAGGGCCCAAGTGGACGAACAACATTCCAGGTGGAGACAAGAGCAAACGCAAATACTCTGAGGTGGGAGTGTGCCTGGCAGGCTTGCTGAGCACCAAGGAGGCCTATGAAGTCCCTCAGGAGAGAGTGTTGGAGATGAGGTTTGGTGAGGCCACAGTACGTCTTCATCTTCATGCCCCATTTCTCCTGACCAGTGGCTTCCATCACAGTAAATTCTCACATGTGCAAGAGGACACCCCTGGGACTGGTCAGTCCACCCTCTCCCTAATGGAGGGTGCTTCAGCTCCTTCAGACAACTAACATCTGAATCTGCTGGGTTAACAGTGAGTGCTCTGGAATTTTGAGTGGGGCTGAGAGTTGACCTGCTGTGAATGCCATGATATAACCGAAATTTGGGACAGTCCCGATAATTTCCCTTTAGAAAAGGTGAACATCTCTTCTGATGTTGCAAAAGCCTCACAGTGCAGGAGGGAGAGACTGAAATGCAAATGAGTTTGCAAGAGGTGAATTTCTATCCTGTTTCTGAAAGCAATTCGAGTCCAGTGGATACCTCTGAAGAACTGTTGGAGATCCAGATGCTGTTTGATTTTTCAGGGAGCTGTGTGTTTTTCCACAAGTTTCCTCAGAGCCCCCTGAGTAACCTCTGGGAATTCATTGCATTGCTAAATCACTGCATGAGCCTGCTGCCTTCTGGAAAAAGCTAATCCCACTGCTTCTGTCAGCGGGAGAAGTCAGCCCTGGGCTGGAACCAACTGCACTGAGAACAAACTGAGAGATGGGGGAGGGCAGGGAAGCCCTTAAAAACAGGTTCAGATCTTCAGGGTAGGGTGGAGTGCAAGCACCCCTGGGAAGTGCTGTACTGAAGTAGACCCAGAGAAAGCACCTCTTTCTATAATTGCTAATCATAATACCTTTCTTTAATACATTACAGTTTATAAAGCATTTCCCTATCCATTACTGGTTTAGTCTCCTCCGCAATCCTGCATGCACTTGTTATCAAAATGAGGTCTACAAACCAGCTGATCTGCATCCAGGAGCTTGTTAGAAATGCCTCACCCAGACCTACTGAGCTAGAATTTGCATTTACTAAGATCCCTAGCCCCTTGAAGTTTAAGAAGCGTTGCTGTGAGGTCCATAAGACCATCATTTCCCCTCATTACGGTAAAGAAATGGAGGGCCAGCATGGTTAGGGGACTGAGGCAAGGTCACCCACTTCAGTGATGGTGAAGTCAGGCCTCATACCCAGGCTTTATGCCTCCTGGTCCAGCAGTCTCTCAGCTGCAAGTCACTTCTTTCCACTCCTCCATCCCTTTATGGCTTACCTGTGATGTACGAGCTTTTGAAAGAAAACAACCCTTCTTCTCTGAGCCCAGACAATGACCTTCTCTTGTTCTCTCCACTAGCTTCCCTGGGCCCCTCCCTCATCTGCTTGCTGGTTCTAGAAATGCAAACACCCTGAAAAGCTCTGCAGCATTGCCCACATGGAGTCAATAATGAGTGAATCTGATAAGAATGGCTGACATCAGTCACTTGCGCTGGGCTTCTCTGCAAAACCTTTTCGGCTTCACTGAAAGAAAAGGGTGCAAATTCAGAACAAGACGACTGAAGGAAGACAGCTGAGACATTCTGATGGGTGCAAATGGATTTTTCCACTCTTGCTTATGGTTATAGGATGATGTGACGTCTAGCTTAGTACCACAGAAAAAAATGTGTATAAAGCCCTCTCATGTCTGCAGAGAGCTTCCCAGCCCACTGTTCACTATGGCTTACTGCAACCTTGAAAATATTAGTATTCCCATTTTAAGGATGTAAAACTATGCCGAGGTGTCACTCAGAAAGCCAGTGCTCCATCCTACACTGACTAATTGACCCGACAGGCAGGCAAAGCTGGGTCTACTGGGTAAACAACGCTCCATCTATAGGAATCATGCTTTGGGTGAGGAAAAGTTCTAAGAGAATTTTAAAGATGTGATTCATAGATCCTGAGCTTTAATTCTTGAGTAACTAAAGCTCACCAATCTCAGATTGAATCTTTGTGTTGTATTAGTTGATTTGTTCAGTGAAAAATATATAAGACATTTACTATGAACCTACTATGTGCATGAAGTTCACAGTAATAGATGGTGGGAAGGGTTTGGTAATGAATGAGATCCTCTCTAAGAGCCTGCAGATTAATGGGATGTATGTACATGTATAGGACAAACTGTAATGGGGGACAAAGGGATGCTCCGCCCCCACCCAAAGAATGAAGGCTCAACCTAGGAGGTGGCATTCAAGTTCTTTCTGGACAGAAGGTAGGCTTTGGACATTGAGTCTCCAGAGTTGGGAAAATCATGGGGGAGTCGGGGAGAGTGCAGTGCAAGCAAAGACACAAGAAGAAAAGGCTCTGTTTGTATTTGGAGCAGCAAATGAACAATGTGTTGAATATGACTTGTAACCTATTAACTCAGAAGCAAAAGAAATATGCCTTTATTTCCTTTTAATTAAATCAACCTAAATCTGACTTTCATTCTCTATCTCTGGTGGTAAATTCATTATTGGGCCTTAACACCCCCCCCCACCCACCCACCCCCAACCAGGTAGAGTCAGGGTCCTGCCTTGGTCTTATGAGCCTCAGAGCATTTGCCATCACTGGCCACTGTGTCAGACTGTGTGCCATGCCTGGGATGTGAGAATGTGTGTTGCTACCAAGAACTCTTCTTTGCCTGGGTTCAGCTCCCCAGGAGAGCCAGGCAGTCATCACTTCCCCGAGCGTTGCTGCTCACCTCCACCATGCTTCCCCTCAGCACTGTCTTCCATGTGTGTTTTTTGTCCCAAGGGAAATTTTTTCCCCCAACAAGATGTTCTTAAGAGACCCCTTTCGTAGTCTCTTCAGTGATTTCATTCTTTTCCAAGAGCTCTGATCTTCAGATAGCTTCTGTTTTCCTTACCAGAAAAATCCCTGAGTCAAGGAAATACTACCTTAAGTGACCTCCTTCAAATAGCAAAGGAAAAGGAGAAGAACAAATCTAAGTTTATATTTTAAAAAACAGCTGCGCTGCATTCAGAGTGCCTGGGGCATGAGGTGGGTGAAGGAGAATGGTGGGCGCTTACCCTGGATACTTTGTTGGGGTGGGGACGAGGGAGTGGAGGGGGGCGTCTTCCACTGGTGACTTTCCTCACTAAGATCATAAGGGCTTACATTTTGGTCTGAATCCCAACCTTCCAGCCCCTTTCATTATACATGAATTTACCTCTATCTGTGCTTATCTTTCCTTCTTCCTTGTTCAGAAAAAGAGTTGGCTCTCCCATCATTCTAAGCTGGTCAAATTTTTTGTGTGTGTGTGACGAAGATTGTCCCTGAGCTAGCATAAGTGCCAGTCTTCCTCTATTTTTTGTATATGGGACACAGTCACAGCATGACTTGATGAGCAGTGTGTAGGTTGCATGCCCGGGATCCGAACCCGCAAACCCCGGACTACCGAAGTGGAGCATGCAAACTTAACCATTATGCCACCAGGCCGGCCCCCTAAGCTCATCAAATTTTACCCTGAATCCTGTCACTTTATGTATCTTGTGGGGTGCTCTATCACCAGTTACTCCTAAGTCTGTGGTATTTTCATCTTCTCTCCCTACTGACTTCTCAGCTTATTAACATGCTCAAGTCTATTCTAGTTATAAACAAAACTAGCAGGTGAAAAGTCCTTCTCTTCACCTTCCATCTCTTTCTAGCTCCTTCCTTAACTCTCTCCTTTCTTCGCAAAGTCCCTGATTGCGCCCCTGACGTTTATCTCCAGAACTGAAGTGTGCTGGAGAAGCAGCCTGTGCAGCTCCAGTCTTGGCGACAGATGGACTCTATCACTTACTGTATATTCTCAAAAAAATATACTGTAAGCCTTTCTCAAGTTCTTAATTTCTAAAATGATAACAGTGAGGCCAACTTTGAAGTACTGTTGCCAGGACTGAATAAAATATAGGTAAACTACTTAGCACAATCCTTGTATATAACAGACACTAAAGATACGGCAATATTTTAATTATTCACACATATTGTACCCTTGACCTGAAAATCTTCTTTGTCCCTCTCACATCCGTCCAGTTTACCTGGCAAATTTCTGCTCACCGTTTAATGCTCTGCCCTGCACTGGCATCTGCTCCTGTCTCCTTTCCTTCTCTTCCCTCTAGTTCAGTATATTCCCACTATTCTCTCATGGCACCTAAGAAATTATCTTATGTTTGTTGAATCTTATGCCTCCCCCTCCACACTACTCTGGGAGCTCCTTGGGGACAGTGACCGTGGTGTAGACCTCCTATCTCTGTGTCCTCATTCAGGACCTGACATGTGAACTCTCAAATTCTTGTTGAATTTAATTTTATTTCACAAACTTTTTTAATAGTACTTATTTTGTTCCAGGCACTTTTGAAATATTAATTTGTTGATCTTGATAACAGCACTAGGAGGTGGCTCCTATTATCTTCATTCTACAGATGAGGAAACTGAGGCACAGGGAGGTTAAGTTGCCCAAGGCCACGTGGCAAGTAAGTAGCGGAGCTGAGATTTGAACCCATTCATGTCTAGGTTAATACTATCTGCCCTGGGGTAATATTATATGCCTTGTCTCTTGGAAGGGTTCTCATGAAGACTATGAAAGATATAAGTAAATTTTGTAAACTGCAAAATGTTGAATGAATAAGGCAGGTGAGTTCTTGATTCATGTTAAAAGTGCTATATAAATGCATGTCATGACAATGATGAAAAAGAGAGCATTATAAGCATAACACTTTATAGAAATTGGATGATTATCATCAAAATACTTTTTAGGGGGCCGGCCCGGTGGTGCAGGGGTTAAGTTCACACGTTCCACTTCTCGGCGGCCAGGGGTTCGAGGTTCAGATCCTGGGTGTGGACATGGCACCGCTTGGCAAAAGCCATGCTGTGGTAGGCGTCCCACATATAAAGTAGAGGAAGATGGGCATGGATGTTAGCTCAGGGCCAGGCTTCCTCAGAAAAAAGAGGAGGAATGGCAGTAGTTAGCTCAGGGCTAATCTTCCTCAAAAAACCCCAAACTTTTTAGCCTGATTTTAAATTACTGAAAGAAGAAACTGCTATTCATATTTTATTTTCAATCAAAGGAAAGCAAAAAATGGAAAATAATTTAGCATATGTCACCGCTGGAGTGTGGTCCCACAGTCATTTTTCTGCAAGGATCAATTCTACTTGCAAGCAGCTGTTTAGAGCAGATGAACTTCCTAAAATGGCCCTGGAGAGAAAAAAGCAAACGGGCAGCTGCTTGACCTTTTTCCAAATGAAAAAACAAACCCTGATCAGTCGGTCTTGATTGGCATGTGCAGAGTCGAGGAGCCTTTGATCAGTTTTTACACCAAATCACCCGTGATGATTACTCACTGCTCACTAACGTTAGACCACACACCTTCCAGTGGGTCTCATGTGTGTTTCCATTTTAGCTCCATAAACACAGTCAGCTGTGGACAGCACGTGCTGGTGCTGTGCGATGGTGACCTTTGGGGAGAAGCCCTAGAGAGTGTTTCTTAAGACCACCTGTTGGGATTACCTGGAAGGGTTGAATCATGCAGCTTTAGGGGACATAACTTGGACTTACTGATTCAGAATCTCTGGGGGACGATTCCAAGATGTTTCATCAAGGGTAAGCATCCCCAAGGTGACTCGTAGAACACAGAATTTAACTACCGTTGTCTTAGCTTGGGCTGCTTTCACAAAATACCATAGGCTGGGTGGTTTAAACAACAGACATTTACTTCCTACACTTTTGGAGGCTGGGAAGTCCAAGATAAGGGTTCTAGGAAGATTCGGCTCCTGTGAGGGCCTGCTTCCTGTCTTGGAGACAGCCACCAACTTCTTACTGTGTGCTCACACGGCCTTTCCTCAGCGCAAGAACATGGGAAGAGGGAGAGAGAATCTTATTCTTCTCTTCTTCTTCTTAGGGCGCTAATCCCCTAACAAGGGCCCCATCCTGCTGACCTCATCTGCACCCACTTATCTCCCAAAGGCCTCATGTCCAAATACCATCACCTTGGGGGGTAGGGCTTCAACATAAGAGTTTTAGGAGGGACTTGAACATTCAGCCCATTGCAACCACTGAGGCGGGACAGTGGCCTATTCAGCATCATGGAGGATGGGAACGGCTCTAGAACTTAATTTGACCTTTTCCAAAAGAATGCCAGATTCTCTTTTTTCTGCTGGGTGTGATCAATTAATTGATGCTTATAACTGCACAAGAGCTTGCAGACTGAGTTTGTATTAGAACAAAAACATATTCTTAAATCTGTTTTCGCTCAGTTGTGTCAGCGATTTCAATTCTGTTCCCTGTGCCTGTAGGAAGGAAAAAAGGAATGAATTTTCTGGATGACCAATATTTGAACTGCTTGAGAATGATGGAAATAAGCCACATGGAGTAGTGGTTAAAGAGATGATATATTAGTCCGGGTTTTAGTCAACACCTCAATGATGGCAGCTGTCCCCCGGAAATTTTTTTTCAAACTTTGTAACAGCTGCTTAATATAGCAGGGAAACGTTTCTTTTTTAAGCCCTGTTAGGAGGTGCTGGTGCAGAAGAGTGTGTCCTCTTTGACATCTCGAACAGTTTTTCATGTTATTCATCACACCAGCATGACCATGATTTTAAAATGGTGGTAGAGGCTGATCTCTTGTAATCACGTAACACTCATGCTGCTACTGGAGCACACCACCAACTTCAAGCCAGAGAGCACTTGGAGAAGGTGTTTGGGATCCATTCATTTGTCTAAGGACGGATGTAAATTACAGTTATTGTCCAGTAGGTATATCATAGCAATACTGCCATTTAATTCTGACGTTAACCACCTGGAGTTGGCCCCAATTTCACAGGTTAAGAGTACAGTCCCCAACAAGACTTCCCTCACTTCAGATACCAGTCACAAATTTGGGGGTCCCCAGGCCACCTTCCCTTCTGACCAATTGGCCACAAATTTGGAGAGAGGTTTCCCATAGACCCTTCAAACTAGATAAGTTGCTAGAACAACCCACAGAACTCAGAAAAACACTGCACTTAGGAATATAGTTTTATTATAAAGGATGCAAATCAGGACCAGTCCAATGAAGAGACACATAGAGTGAGATCTGGGAGGGTCCCAAACCTGGAGCTTCCTTGCCCTCTCTCTGTGGAATCAGGACGCGTCATCCTCTTGGCACATTGATGTGTTCCCCAACAAAGAAGCTCACCTGAGTCTCTGTGTCCAGAGATTTTAATTGGGGCTTCATTACACAGGCATGGTTGATTGAATCATTGACCATGTGCACTCATTCTCCAGCTTCCCTCCCCTCTCTAACCATGGCTCAGAGCTCCCACTCTCTAATCACATAGTTGGTCTTTATGGCACAATTAGCCCCCATCATGAGTTATCACCTTAGCTTAAACCCAGGTGCCATTCAAGAGACCACCAGGAATAAGAAAGACACTCCCATCATTTGAGAAATTCCAAGGATTTAGAACCTTCATCCCAGGAACATCCTCAGGACAAAGACCAGACACATTCTTTATTATACCACACCTTATAAAATTATGTTTCAGATGAAATAAGTCTTAGCCATTGGAATCTCATACATTGTTAGAGGACGAATAAATCTTAGAAATGATTTAGTCCAAACCTCCCCCTTGACAGATGAAGAAACTGAGGTTCATAGATGAAAAGAATTCCCCAATTCAGTAGAGGTGGAGCTGGAATCAGACCAGGTTTGGTTGTTTTTTTTTTTAATCTCAGGGCCAGAGCTTTGAGACCAGGTTGGAAAATGTCTTAGATCTATATGTCCATTTGGGAAACAGTGGGGATTGGAGGGAGGAGTGGGAGAGACAAGCATGTGTGTGTGCATTAAGGGGCTTGTAGTTGAGAATATTGGGCATCTGCTGTTCACCTTGCTTGTACAGTACCAGGGCTGCCATCTGGTTAATGAAGGGCTCTTTAGACCACAGCAGGGGGAGTTACTGAAACATAAAACTTAAGGGGGGGGGGGCTGTTATCATTTCTTCTGGACCAGGGAACCCTTGTTGTAAAAGAGAAATCAAGAGCCTGGGTCTGTCTCTGTTCTGACTCTCAGTCATCTCATGAGAATGATGGGGAATCAATCCTGTCTCCCACTGTCTTCTCCGTTTTTATAAAAAGAGGGGCAAGAGGAATAGTGTCACATTCTGGCACTTTAGAATGTCTATGAAACATTCTAAGATGTTTTTTGAGGAACAAATAAAAAGAAATGTAAAGACAACGAGTACGATCATCATATTGTGACCCTGGGCACATCCCTTTTCCTCCTCTTCTAGATTTAGGGATTGGGCTGACTAGATGATATTTACGACCCCAACCAGCTTTTACAGTGAATATCTGGGTAGTTGTCATTGCTCCCTGCAACCCTGTACAGATACTTGCTTCATATAAAAGGAGGATTTGTGTAATGCTTGGGTGGGGGTGGGTTGGGGAGGTTGGGGGGTGGGAGTGGGAACCAACAAAAAAGGTCTTCCAGCTAGCTGACATTTTTTTTCTTCATGCACTTTCTTTTTTCCTTTCTAAATCTCTTTGGTTAAGAAGCAACTTTTAGAAGTAGGTGCCCTCTGCTGCTAAGCCTTGTGCTTTTAGAGAAGGGACAGTGGAAGACAGAGGCCTCAGTTTAGCCCCGGTCTCTGAAAGATATCATCTCGTCCTTGTCTTCAGTTGCCTCCTGTACTCCCATGACTTGTGTGGCTCCAGTCCAGAACTTCCTCCTGAACTTCAGACCCGAAGTACCTCAAATTCTACTGGCTCAGACTGAGCTCTTTATTTTCTTCCCAATCACTCCCCTTTCCCTGTTTACTCAACTTGCCAAATGGCACCAAAATCTATCAGAAACTTAGAATCATCCTTAGGGCTCCCTTTTCCTCGCCCAGTCTGACTCCATGTACCCCTTTACCATCTCTAGTTTCAATTATGAAGTCCCTCTAGTTCTCGTCCCTCAGTCTGAACTCTCTCATCACCTCTTACCTTGTCTCCTGTGATGGACACCTCGCTGGGCTCCCTTCTTCTAACAGCACCCCTTCTCCCCTCTTCCATTTACAATAAAACACAAATTCTATGCCCTCTGTTATATTGAGCCATGTGGCTTGCAGTCAGGAGCAGTACTGAATGAATGAAATGTTTACAAGTGCGTTCCTCAGCCGACTATATTATTGAACAGTAGGACAACTTGAGGACTTGCTCAGCTGAGCGCAGCACCAGACCCTTATTAAATAGCTTTATGTGAATAAATTATCTAGCCTAATTTAGGGCGGGCTCCAAACCTCCCCATTCTGTGGTCCTGGCAGCTCCTGAGCCTCATCCTTAAAGTTAGGGTCACTTTTGTGTATTATTATGGGGCTAGTATCCAATTAATTCCCTGGCAAATAGTAGGTGCTTGTGTTTTTTGTGGACTGAATGAATGCGAGAATGTACTTCCTCACGTCCTTGAGAGCTGGGATACCCTCAGAGAAAATTTAAACGACTCCATCCATTTATAAATGTCGAGGCTATGGTTAAGGGAGAGGAAGCAAGTCACATTGTGAACACGAGCTTGTCTGGCTGGCTGTTCTGATGCCTCTCACGTCCCCTGTTGGGTTTCCTGCTGTGCAATCACTGGTCTTTTCTGTTGCTGAGTTTTCTTCCTTCTGCACAGCGCTCACCTCACAGTCTAACCTCTTTGGCTTTCACCATGTAATGACCTGAATAACCCCTGCAATAGCCTTTTTCTTCATTTTCCTTTCCTCTCACCACCTCCTAACCAAAGGCCACCTCCTCCTGCTTTCCTGCCTGAGTCCGTTTGGGTTTAAGCCCCTCCAGCTCCTTTTACCTCGTCAGCCTGGGCCCCGGGCAGAGTCTCTTGTCCCCTTTGCACCATCTCCTTCTGCGCAGTCATCACTACTCCTTCCTTCTTGTTTTGCACCTGGATATGGAGTAAGTCTTCTGGTCACTCCCCACTCCCTCTAATTCCTCTTTCAAAAGATTTGGAGCAGGGGGCCGGCCCGGTGGCACAGCAGTTAAGTTCGCACATTCTGCTTCTCTGTGGCCCGGGGTTCACAAGTTCGAATCCCGGGTGCAGACATGGCACTGCTTGGCACGCCATGCTGTGGTAGGCGTCCCACGTATAAAATAGAGGAAGATGGGCACAAATGTTAGCTCAGGGCCAGGCTTCCTGAGCAAAAAAAGAGGAGGACTGGCAGTAGTTAGTTCAGGGCTAATCTTCCAAAAAAAAAAAAAAAAAAAGATTTGGAGCAGTGATGCTTACTTCCAGATTTTGCTGAGGGTCCAGCAAAATCCTTCCCTTGCTATCTCTCTATTTGTGCCTTTTAAAAATTGCTTTCTTAGCATTGAGAGAATGGGACACATGGAGTAAGCTATTTTTCAATTGATGGAAGAAGCCCACAGTATAGAAATCTTTTGCCAACACAAGAGCCAAAGAAAATGTTTGTTTTTGTTATTTCCATCTTTTAAAATGTGGTGTTTTACTAGCATACGTGCACCTGGTGGCAAAGGGAACGGGAGAGAGAATTTTATGGCCCTGTAGCTCAGGAAGAGTTACTGTCCCCTGCCCCACCACTCTGAAATGCAGCTCCTCGGGCTCCAGCTCAGCTGGGCCCCACAGCATGGCACAATATGTGGAGAAACCACACACAGCAGCTATAAGGGGTTAGAAGCTTTAGAACAATAGGACGTTTGACCATTAGTTCTGATCCCTGGGTGTGGTGTGGAGATGGGTAGGAGTCGGGGCCTCCCTGTATAAGAAGGTGAACCTAAATCTCTTTATGATATGAAGATGGAGCTGAACTGCTTATCTTCTGAGTCAAGTCCACATTTTCTGCTTATCTTCCCATGCTCCACTTTGCACATCTCACACTCCAGTCTTACCCAGCGTCTCATATACCCGTACAAGGCTGACCTTCCACGCCTCCTTCATTTCCTCCACACCCTTACTCCACCAGGGAGCTGCTTGCTTATCTGTGTATTTGTTTTTCACTTCCAATACTTTCTATTCCTCTCCAAAGCTGGGATCTAGAGGAGTGCTTCTCAAAAGTGTGGTCCCCAATCCTGCATCATTAACCTCACCCAGGAACTTATTAAGAGTGCCAGTCTCATACCCTATCTGAGACCACCTGAGTCAGAAACTCTGGAGTAAGGCCCGGCAATCTGCACTTTAGTAAGCCCTCCAGGGGATTCGGAAGCATACCTGCATTTGAGAACCACTGCTCTAGAGTGAATTCCAGGTCCTCCCCATTCCCCAGGGAGCACTGTCAAAGGTCCCATATAGTGCATGTGAGAAGGTGGGCCTGGGCTGGCTTTCAGGAAGGCCCTGGATTCTATGTCATGCCATGGAGCTGATCCTATTTTCATTTATTCCATAAATATTTATGGAGAAAACCTTACTAAATACAAGGGAATATAGTGTGATTTGGAGAAATTTCAGATGTGACTCAGCCATGAATTTTACACCTATATAAACTATGGAGAAAGGAGAGAGGTTGAAGATTTGCAAACAACTGCAAGGCAGAAATTGTCAAATGATCTATGAAGAACTGAGAAATTTGAGTGCAGCGAGGGAATGGTTCTTGGTTATGGCATGGGGACACTGATGAGTTTGAGTCAGTCAACAGCGATCAAGTGCGGGTGAAGAGAGAACAAAGCTGAGAGAGGCATAGTCCCCAACCTCCAAAAGCTCACAGTAGGGGGACAAAGATGCCACAACAATCATGGCTACCAGTGTGAGAAGCAGTCCAGGGTGGGCGTTCAAAGTGTGAGCTCTACAACCAGCTTGGCTTCACTTTCTGCCTCTGCCCTTTACTAGCTGTGCGAATTTGAGCAATTAACCATTCTGTCTCTGCCTCAGTTCCCTCGTCTGTAAAGTGGGAAGAATAAAAGTACTTACCTCACAGAGTTGCTGTGAAGATTAGCACACAACAGATGAGCAGCTCTTGGAGCATTGAACCTGGCTCAGCAGACATTAGCTGTTATTTTGTCACTGAGTGTTGTGATAGCAACTAGTCTAACACCTCCAGAAAAAGGTCTTGTATAGTAAGACTGTTTTTGTGATGTTTTTCCCAGGGTGGAGTAGCTCTAGAAAGCATTTGGTCAGTAAGCCCAGCTGAACTCAGTGGCATTACTTTGTATTGGTCAAGAATATAGTGCCGGGACTTATTTAATCTGGAAATCACTCCAGTTTTTCTTCTTTTGGTGAATGGATTCTCAGTCTGTTCCAAACTTTTGGGCTAGTATTGCCTAATTTGGAACTTCCCATGCCAGGCAGTCCACTTCAGGTCAACCTCTGTGTAAGATGAAAAACATGCCAGAAGCTATTTTTGCATCATCCACAGGCCTCTGGGTGGGGCAGCTTACATCAAAAAAATATAAAAGGTGAGGACATATCGCATCCCCTTTGATGCCAAGGCATTTTGCTCAGGCACAGACCAAGTGACTTTTTAAAAATTTCCAGATTTACAGTTTGCTATTATTGAAGTCATTTGCATCTTCCTATTAGAAGGAAAAGAAAAGGACAACATGTTGAACTCACTAGTAAAATGATTAGAACGTATTACTCGTTGAAGCAATTGGAAATACAGCTCGAAGAGGAGGAAATTCTATGAGAGCATCACTAAATGTCCTGGAGTTCACCTGACACAACCTCCAGAGTTTCTCTCTGCACTAGCTTTCTGCAGAGGTGAGAAAAGGCATGAGAGCAGGGGTGAAGTCATCTCAACCCTGAAGTTCACAAGTTATAAATACTGGGCTCAGGTTGACCTGCAGAACTAGGCTCAGTCAACTCTCAGGGTGGGAGTTGAGGGAATTGTGTGCTCATTGTCTGGAGGTTTACAGTTTGAAAGGTGAGGAAGGAGGGAGGCCACTGCATGGAATGCCATCTTTAGTGTGTGTGTTGGGGTTATGGACTTTCCTACTATACAAAGTCAGACAGTCTCTGTGGCATGTGTTTGGGCTGGAGTCAGGGAGACTGTCAGTACGAAGGAGGAAATCCAGACTGCAGACCAGGGGCTTATTAAACACTGGAGAAACACTGTGTCTCTATCCTAATCATTGTATTAGTTTGCTGAGGCTGCTCTAACAAAATACCATGAACTTAATGTGGCTTAATCAACAACAATTTATTGTTTCACAGTTCTGGAGTCTGGAAGTCCAACATCAAGGTGTAGACAGGGTTGGTTTCATCTGAGGGCTATGAGAGAGAATCTGTTCTATGCCTTTCGTCTGGCTTCTTGTGACTTGTTGGCAATCTTTGCCATTCCTCGGCAGATAGAAGCCTCACCCTGTCTCTGCCTTCATTTTCACGTGGCAACCCCCCCACATACATGTCTGTCTCCAAATTTTCCCTTTTTATAAGGATACCCATCGTATTGGATCAGGACCTATCCTCATGACCTCATTTTGATTTGATAACTTTGTAAAGACTGTAAATTCCAGATATGGTTACATTCTAAGGGACTGAGGGTTAAGACTTCAACATGTGAGTTTTTGGGAAACACAGTGCAACCACCGCACACTCACATATAGTGAATCCACCCCAATTCAGTCCCTTACACTGTTACATGGATACAGCCGTGGACCAGAAACAGGAAGCCTGAAGGGTGATGCCGGCTCTCCCTCTGATTTGCAATGTGATTCAGACACATGGACTCAGAGGCCTCTTCGTGTTCTGTAAAGAGAGGGATTGGTGTTGTTCCCTTGATTTCTTTCATTTCTGGTCTTCCAGGACTCTGCATATCGCTCTCTGAAGTTCTCCGGTCCTGTCTAGGAAGTCTTCTATTGGTAAATAGCATCATACTTACCCTTTTGGCTTATAGTAACCTGAGCTGGGCCAGAGGTCTGCCCCAACAGAGAATTCCAAGCACTTATCACAGTCAGAGGGAGAAATGATTTATGCTTTTATTTGAACTGTCAGGAATACTTATGCAAGCTTTTGGTTTTGTGGATGTTTGATGGGTTCCCAGCTGTGCCTTCATTATCCTCTACATTCTCCACATGAACGGGCTTTGTCAAGAGTGTAACCTCTTCAGTCTAACATTACCTAGGATATGTCAACCTGAATGAGCCTGACTACCCGAGGTAGTGTCTTGGGTTTAAGACCCTACTGGAGTATGGACACCGCTGGATGTCACCAAGTCTTCACAACCATTGCAAATGGTGAGCCACGCTTCACAGACCTAAGTTGTTTTCACTGATCTGCTTCGCCGTTTCTGAGTGCCTTGTGAGGCACACCTAGGGAAGGTTGAATTTCATACATTTTAGTAACCTATTTTTGTATGCATTTATGACCTTTTGATTCTTAATTTGTTTTTTAATGTTTGGTGTATATATGTCTACTTTATCAGAGCATGCATTTTCAAGTATTGTAAGTTCACTATCTGTGTCTTGTGCAAGGTGCTTTGCCTCTCTGAGCATCAGGTTCCTCATCTAGAAAACAGGTATGAAAACCTCTATTCTGTCCCTTTCTTAGGATTGTGAAATGGATCAGCTGAAATGGTGGGTAACAAGCAAACGGCTTTATGGATAGAGAGACCATAGGTCCTTGTTTATACCTATTGTCTTGGGGTGATAATAGCATCTCCTTGTACTCTCAAAAAGGTCTGAGTTTGCGTAATAAATCATACGATGATCTTATAAAACAATGAATGAGGATTTTTGGTTTTATCATTCATGTCACTATATAGATGATCTTAAATTCTGGGTTCTTAAATAGTTTGACTTAAAAATTTTTTTAAAATACTTTTGCTCACTTTGCAGGACAGAATAACCGACTTAATATGAGCTCTCTACACCCACACCCATTCGTGTAATTGATGTCATGGGCCATGTACACTCCAGTACTGCTGCTGCCTTGCCCCAGGGCTATCCCAGGCCCTGCTGGTGCTCAGGCTGTCCACAGGCTTCAGTCACTCAACTGATTTTCCTCTCCAGCTTTCCTACCCCCAGCACTGGCTACCGGATGATACTGGTTTCCCTAGTGCACCCTCTCCTTTTTGCTCCTAAAGATAAGTGCTCAGGCCCCGTCCATTTTGAGGATAAAGACACTGATCACACTGGTAGACAGATGGTGATAAAAAGAATAAAAACATGGGAGGCTGTAAAGCTTCAGAAGGGATAGGATGTTCCTACAAAGTCCTTGGTCTATATTTCTCTACTCCCTTGCTGTGACAGTAACTGCAAACCCCAGTGGGCTTCTGTCCTCTGCATTTATGCCTAAGGTTGGAACATAACACAATTCTCCTTTTCCTTAGACTCCACTTTCTCCTTTGGGAAAAAGCATGCCTCTGTCAACATCTTGTCCCTCAGCTAATGCTGAATAATAGGTTATAGCCTTTCCTTGAATGAGCATTTGCTTTTTTGAGGATTTACAGACAGGAGAATACTCATTTAACAAGAACTTTTGTTCATCTAACTGTATATTTTTTATTACTATTATCATTAAAATTTTTAGCAGTGGAAAGCAGCTTAGGGATCACAAAATCTACTGCACCACACTCCCCGTTTTTACAGTTGAAGAAAATAGATGCTTGGAGATGAATAACTGCCCTTTCATTAGAGTGAGTCTCATGCTAGGTCTCCAGGCTCAAGATTTCTTCCTAACATACTATTCACAGTCATCTATTTATCATTTTGTTTTTACAAGATGTGTTGGATGTAATAAGTGTTTGCCAATGAATAATGAAATTCTAGATGGATTGTTTAGATTCTAAATGTGTCTCACATATGCTGAGCCTCTTCCTTCTGTGGATTACAGTGGCTAGACTCTGGCATCAGCATTTTTAACATTCATGGTGCTTTGATCATTTAAAAAGCAGCTGACCACAGACTATGGCATGTAAGAATTTGTCATGCAATTATTATGTAAGTATCATGTAATAATTATGGCATGTAATAATTTGTCACAAAGACAATAACTACTACTTGGATTGTTATAGGGATTAAGTGGGATAAGGCAAGAAGAATCCTAAGCATGAAGGTGAATTCCTTGGGCTGCAAAGCTGGAAATAGGGGCAATTACTTAGTGAGAGACCCTACTCATAAAACACACAGCACTGATATTTGAATGAGTTGGATTCAAGGATTGAGTGATTTGGGAAGGTACTGGATATAGTCTTCATGAATATACGAGGTCTACTGAAATTCTATAAGCATTCTTTGCTTTTTTCTCACTAACATCACAGGCCTCTTTGACGTTGCTCCCTCTCTGAGGTTCCTCAAGGCAACCTGCTGGTGTGAGCATGTTACCTGGAGAGAGTAAATCAATGATGAGAGCACCTCCTCATGCTTAGGAGGCCCAGGGAGGTGAATCACCTGGATTTACTCATTTTGCGGACAAAAGCTACCCTCCTAATCCTCAATTTCCTACCAAGGCCTGGTTCAAACATCACCTCCTAGCCAGAGCCTTCAATCTGAAGTGATCATTCCTCTAAACCATAGCAGTTGCACCTCTCATGTGCGTGCGTGCCTCTCATTGCCTTTTCTATTGTGCTCTAGTCTATGCTTTGTTTTTTTCTGTATCCTCCAGCATGGCTTGCACAGAATCTGACACATGGTAGGAGCTCATGAAATGTGCACTGAGATTGAGTCGAGGAGGGTAGATAGGGTCGGGGAACACGATGGATCAGGGCCAGTCCTTTACTCCTTGTGGAACTCTTCCAACTCTTCTCATCAGTGCCAAGCGTTCTAAACTTCATTTTTGTACCCAGGCTGCAAATTTCTGTGGCCTTGATGGATTCCTTGGCAGTAACTTGGCAGCAGAGAAGCTCAGAAATGTTTATGGAGATTTAAGCAAATTAATAAAAGGGTCAAAAAGAAGCCCACACAGTCTTCTCCTGTGCTCTATTTCTTGTAAATAAGCCTGTTTGTGTTATCACTTCAATAGTTTGGTAAATAACTGTGCCTTCTTTCTGATCTGTCCTCTTGTGCTTGCAGTGGTAAAATGTGATGATTAGTCATGGGGAAAAGCTGTTTGCATCTTTACAAGCTGCTTGGGAATATATATGCAGGAATTTGAGGTAAAGAGAGATAAGTACATGGGTATCAGCTTAGAGTGACAATTTTCATATGTGTTCATCAACTTGGAACTTTCAGGTTTGTTCATACCAAACTTTCAAAAAAAGAACATTCTGACACTGTACTGCTTTTATTTTTCAATTTTTTTGGCAGCAGGAAAACTTTATTTTTTAGTATTTTCATAAAAAGTCTAGAGTTGTTCTCAAAGCAGTTGGGCTGGGAGGTGTGTATTGGAGGGATTGCCTCTCTTTATCATATCCTCCCACCCCATCCCAGCCCTTCTCACAATTCTAGGGCTCTGTGGAACACAGAAAACCTCTGCATTATTTCCTGTAATTATCACACTCACTCAGTCTGTTGTAGCAGACTGTTGGACTGGAAGTCAGGAAAGATTGGTTCTGGTCCTGGCTTGACCATTAACTTACTATAACGTTGACTGAGCCCAACTTTCTCCCTGAGTTTCAGTTTCTTCGTTGGTGAAATAAAGGAATTTGTCTATATGAGCTCCTTGGCATGGTGACCTAAGGGTTGATAGTTTTATTTTAGTCTAGTGTAGAATGAAAAGTTACTTATTTCTTTAAAATTAACTTGAAATCACGTGATTTTAGCGCTGGTTATGGACTTGGTTGACTTCAGATTTCTTAGGTGATCTTGGAATTTTGTTTCTTTTTGGAAATTTCTTTCTTTTTCTTGGCCAGGATGCTTTGCAAAATAGGTTTCAGCTTCTCATCTAACTAGAGGAGTCTTTACAGGGCTATCCCACTCATCATCTCCTGTGATTTTTATAGGAAGTGTGTGAGATATCAAGCAGGACATTTCATATCCGTTTTACAGTAGGGGAGAGGGTTAAAACCACCCAGCTGGCCCAAAGTCACACAACTGGTGTAAGTGATGATGGATATTTCCACCTACTCATCCAATGCTTCTATCACCTATTGGGCTAACTTTTGACTGCTAGGCAGCTGGTCGTTAGAGAACATAAGTGATTCATGGAATAGCCATGAAAGCCTCATGAACTTTTTGTCATTAATGATTGACTTCTATGGATCCTGTTTTCCTAATCCAGAAGAAATAATGAGTGGGGCATATAATCTCTAAGTCTTTTACCCATTAATCTGGTTTCCTGACCACCAATCCTGTCTCCTTCAATACATCTTCTACTCCACAATCAGAGAGATTTTTTTCCTAAAGCTCAAAAATAATCATATTGCTCTCTTTTGCTGTGTTTTTTGCGGTCTTCTTGGAAGCTCTGTAGAGTGATATAAATTCCTTTACTTGATGTATAAAACCATTCATGATCTGGTCTTTGCCTTACTCAGCAGAAACCCCCACACCGCCCTGGCCGTATCCATGCCCTCAATTTATTTGTTCAAACCAACTTTCATACTCATGATATTCCAGTTTCCGTGCTAGGATGGAGATGAAAGTTGATAAATGAGACCTATGTGATGCCCTATCTGAGATAACCATCTACAATCCAGCTGAGCCAAATGTCATGCATTTGACACTGCTCAGCCCAGATTGCCCTCCCATTTCATCCATCCTCCCTCCACCTGGCAAACATTGACTCATCTTCAGAACTCAATCTATATCACCTCTAAGAAGCTTTTCCTTGAGTCTCAAGGAGAATTGAACTAAACCATCCTTTGGCTTCCATTTTACTTTGTATATATCTCCATGATAGCACCAGTGACACTTTAACCATATTCATTGGTGTACTAGACTGCAGATGTCTTGAAGGTAGGAAATTCAATAAACATTTATTTAGTGCTTGAACAGTTTGTGAGTCAAAGGACTGCACAATCAATAAACCTCTGCCCAGGAACACAACACCATTTACTGTTCCTATTATTTTTAGAAATGTTGATCTGTCTATGGATATATATTCCAATGCATTATTCTTTGTGTTAGATCATATACTTTATATGATTATTATACATAGATAATTTGCCATTTCAGCAAAGTATGCTGAGACTCTTGAGTGATGCTGTTGGCTTGAGCTAACCTTCACAGAACCGCAGAAGCTGGCAGCTAATGGATGGGTGAACCAGAACCTATGTATGCTACAGCTGTTTACACTGTACATAAACCTTCCTATTGCAGACATGTAAATGAGGAAATAACTAGATATGGGCCATGCTTTGTGCCCAAATTATTTTAGATCATCTACTATTATATTATTTAAAAAATAAATGAACATTTACATACAATTCCAGCTTTGGTAGGATTGCAAGATTTATTTTAAGAATTTTAAAAATTACTGATTTTTTAAAAATAGCATACCTAAATATGAGAGGAGAGGATGAAAATCCTAGTATGAAAAACTGAAAATTTAGAGGCTGGCCCTGTGGCATGGTGGTTAAGTTCAGAGCACCCCACTTTGGTGGCCCAGGTTCGTGGGTTCAGATCCTGGGCACGGACATTCACCACTCATCAGCCATGCTATGATGGTGACTCACAAGAAAAATGGAGGAAGATTGGCAACAGATGTTAGCTCAGGATGAATCTTCCTCAACAGTACCAATAGAAACCCTGAAAATTGAATTCTGACCAGGGTTCCTTCTAAGCTGTTGTTAGTGCATATTATTCGGTGAATCTGTACAAACCTATCTACCTTCCATTTTCCTAAGTACAACAGGAAACTTGATAGCAAATGAAGATATGATCACTATTCTATATTGAAATCTATGCTGTGGATTCCTGTATGTCTAATGGGTGTTTTACTATGAATTCAACCCCTACATATGCCTTGTGGATTCAGTTGAGAGAGAAGCTTTTCTGTTACTCTCCAGACACAGACCCAAACACCTCCTTGAAATGCCTTCCTAATTAACCCCACCATCTTTAAGTGCATCCAGATCTCCTTAGCACTAGGAGCACTTTTGGGAATTCTATTCATTTCCGTTAGTTTGTTTGTTCAGTGTTTGCCTTCTGTCTTGTTTTCATGCTTATTCAGTTTTTCACACTTTCCCAGAGTGAGAGCTATCATGCATCCATCTGTCTGTCTGTCTGTATTCCCTTATTCTCAAAGAAAGTTATGTCCTCTCCCCCCGGTTATTCTGTAAAACTAAACAAGATTTATATACTTATATTTAAATGGTGTAAGTGTTTGATTTATTCTTTACTCTTTGCTAGACTATGAGGTCCATGTGAGGAGGGATCATGTCTTCCCTGTTCATTGCTACTAGCCCAGTGCCAAGACAATATTTGTTAAATAATATTTATTAAATAAATGGATTATAGAAAATTTGGAAAATCCAAATGCACGTAAAGAATAGAGAGAAAAATCACCTAATGGCTAGTAAGTATCAAATAACCTATGTAAACATTTTTATCATGTAGTTTTATTCAATATGTATAAAAGACATCAATATTTATTTTAAAAAAAGGATCAATCAAATACTATATATGGTTTAACTTGTTTTTTCACATCTTCTCGTGATCATTTTATTTGATCTTTTTATTGTAGGTCACTATGTATTATTTACATATCTTTAAGAAATTATTGTTTTTAAAGATTATCCACATGTCATCAGTTCTCAAACCTTTTGGACTCAGGAGATCTACACACTTCAGAATTACTGAAGATTCTAATAAGCTTTTGTTTGAGTTGTATCTATTGATATTTAATTTATTAGAAATTAAAACTAAGAAATTTGAAAGTAATTCATTAAAAAATAAGTAATAAAATAAATGATTATACATTACTTTAAGCAACGTATATTTATTAAAATAGATGTATTTTTCAAAACAAAAATATTAGTATGAAGAATAGCATTTTTTTACATTTTTGCAAATCTCTTCTAATGTCTGACTTAGTGGATGAAAGCTGGGTTCTCATATCTGTTTCTGCATTCAATCTGTGGCAAGTACTGTTTTGGTCAAAGTATATTTGAAAAATCCAGCCTCATACAGTTATATATTTGGAAAATGGGGGCATATTTCAATAGAGCTTTCAAATAATTGTGGATATTCTTCTTTAACACTGTATCAGAACTCCAAAGGTGATGATTTCTTAAAGGTTAGTTGCAATAGGGAATTTGGTTATACCGGTAAACTTTTTATCCTTTCACATTGGTCTACCTTCTACTTTGAATGGATCTTTTTACCCATACATTATGTTTGAGCATCATACATTGATCATTTGGAAAATATTGGTTCACTAAGTTAGGAAGATCTTCCAGATGTTGACATATTTCATTTTATAATGTCATCACATGTTACGGAGCCTCTAGAAGACACATTTCTATCACAAGAGATTTATAATGAAAAGGCAAATAACACCTTAATATTATTGCAGAAATAGTTTTGACCTTGTAGACCCCCTGGAAAGATTCTAGGGACCTCTAGGATTCTCTGGACTACCCTCTAAGAGTTTCTGCAATCTGTCAATCAGACTCATGCCAGTGTTCTATTCTGGAGAATTCTCAGCCATCGTAATAGTGCTTCTCTTCTCCTATCAATTTTGGGAGTACCTATTAGACATACTAGAGTGTATCTACTTGTTTTGCATTTTCTATCATACTAATTCTAACTTCCATTTCACCAATGCTAAATTCCACTTCTATACTATTTAAGCTCATCTACCTAGATTTTTATTCTGATAACTTTATTTCACTTTTAAGATTTCATTTTTTTCTTATTTGCCTATTCTTTCCTAATTGCCTATTCTTATTTCATGAACTTCAGTTCTTGTATCATAATTATTAATCCTTTTTCTTATCTCTGAGAGTTTTAATCCTACTATTTATAACTCTTATTCAGATTTATCTATTTTTTCTATATCATGGGCGTGAATTAGCCTATTTGTTGAGTCTGATTATTTTATATCTGGGAATTTCTCTCCAATTTCTGGAAATTTCTCTCCAGTTCTGCAGTGCAGTTTTGGATTTTCTTGGATCTGAGTTCTACAGAACGGACAGCTCCAAGTCAGGTCTTATGATGGCAGCTCAGTTTGAGTTTTTCCATTTGGGAATAGTACAATCCCAGGTCTTGCATCTGTCTGCCACACAGACCTAGATCCCATTTCTACATGGGTATTTCTGCCTCTGCCCTCAGAGTAGCCCTGGGAGAGTGGGAAGACATTTTCCATCATCTTTGCAGGTGGGCAGTACAATCCCAGCTTCTGGATTCATTGAGGATGCCATCTCTGTTCTTCCTACCATGCAGTAGTCATATTTGTTCCCTATTGCATGATCCCATTAAGAATCCTGACCCAATCTTTATATCTGTTCCCAATCACCTATGGACTGATAGCTTCATCCCCATTTATCCTGTCATTTTCTGCCATGCAGAATTTTTCCATTCTTTGTTGAGAGTATTCTGTTTTCATTTATTCATAATTTATGTTGTCATTTCTTTTTGTTATTTATTTTATCAGTTATTTCTGAGTTCAGAGTGGAAGAGGGAATTTTTGATGTGCTGTCTCGGCCCATTCATCTGTTATAAGAATCTACCAACATTTAATAAACCAATTCCTTATTCTTGGATATTTAGGTTGTTTCTGATTTCTTGTTATTATAATGATCACAATGATGAACATCTTTATAACTAAATATTTGCATGTATACATTGTTATACCTTTAGATTACATTTTCAGAAATAAAACTACTGGTAACTTTTACCTTTTCATTATACATGCCTGACCATTTCCTTCTTCCAGATTTTCCTTGCCTTCAGGATAAAGCCTGAACAATATAATGTGGTGTTAAAAATGTGTCAGTATCAAATTCCTACCGAGATCTTTAGCCTCATAATCTGCTACTGTCCCATGCTTACTTTGCAATTCTTCAGACATACCATGCTCTCTCATTCCTTGTGTCTTAATCTGTGTCCCTCCCTCTGTCAGGGACACTTTCTCCCCATCTCTTTGCACAGTGATCTACTCATCCTTAAAACAGCTGCTCAGGTGGGCCCTCTGCTGTGAAGTCTTCTGTGACCTTTCCAGAAAGCACTTCTCTCTTCTATGCTATTACAGTTATTCTATTATAGCATTTACTACAGTTGTTTACATGCTTGTCTCCACCATGGGTTGGGAAATCTTCAAAAATTGTTGTTTGAACCCCAGCACTTAGCGCAGTACATGATACATAGAACGTCCTGGCTCAATGTATAATTGATCAGTGAGTGATGTTGTATAACTTTGTGAGTAATATCATGTCAAATGGCATATATATGTTATAGGAGATATATATATATTCTATATATCTATCATAGTGTCTTTTTAACTCTAATCCACTAATGCAGTGTGAATCATGTTCTTGGTATCCTCTAAATATTTATTGTTTGATTGACTATTAGGCAAAATTATAGTCTCAGTGAGATTGAAGAAAGTTTCCTGTGCAGTCTGCTGCAGGTCATTACTTGCTAGGCCATCAGGATGTTGGCACTCCGTCCTGCCTTGGACGAGCCCCCTTCCCGTTCTTAGTTTTGTCAGGTTAATCAAAGACTTTGGACTTGAAGACCTTTAAGACAGCTTCCAGCTCTAGTAGTCTATCTTCTTATTCACAGTTACAATCCTGTGTCCAAACTCAGACTATGGCCCCATTCTATGAGAAATAAGTGAGCCCACACTTCATAATAGCTCTTGTTTGTAGTCATTTTTAGAGTCCTAAAGAGGAGACATAACACTTGTATTTATGTTTCGACTTACGTCTGGAGAAGTGACTTATGCAAGTTCTGGGGCATAACCACTTCTTGAAATATTTTGACTACAATTGAGCATGCACCTATATTTCTGGTAAATTTTGAAACGATAGCAAAAATGTTAAACTCTTTGCTGCTTTCTAGAGTAAGTTCATAGAGTGAAAATAATTTTTTGTGTGTGTTTGAGGAAGATTGGCCCTGAGCTGAAATCTGTTGCCAATCTTCCTCTTTTTTTGCTTGAGGAAGGTTAACCCTGAGCCAACGTCTGTGGCAGTCTCCCTCTATTTTGTATGTGACTGACAGTGGTGTAGGTCCATGCCTGGGATCTGATCCTGTGAAACCAGGCTGCCAAAGTGGAGCATGCCAAACTTAACCACTACGCCACGGACCCAGCCCCCAGAAAAATGAATTCTTAAATTAAGCAAAGCAGAATAAAACTCAGTGGAAAACAGACATAAAATTCAAGATAGCTTCTTACTTGATTATGGAATAGGGAGGTATTATAGAATGACATGGCTTTATTTTTCTTTATATTTATTTTATTATCAAATTGAGAGCTATTGTTTTGGGTACATTTATTTCCAAAAACGTTTATCTCTTCCATTTCACCACTAGCCTATATTTGTTTTGTCCTAATTGCACAGGAACTAAAGATTATTTCTTAGTGGTATTAAAATTTGATGTATGAACTCAGCCAAAACAACAACAACAACAAACCAGGCCCTTTGATGATCAATTAAACTTCACCATTACTGGATGTGTTTTCAGTATGAAAGACCTTCTTCCATAATTAATTGAATTGAATACCCTGAGCCAGAAATTGTGTGCTAGGTGCTTGTGCCACCAATTTGAGACTATAGACAAACCATACAGATTTATTGATTTCAGATTTATCATCTATGGTGATGGCACAGAAATCTGTTCTTCTCCTTTTGGCTTATCTTTGGTTGTCTTCATTTCCTTCCCTTTTCTGTGATAGTTCCATGAACCATGACTTGGTTGATGATTTTTTCATACTTAATCAACTTCTAGAACCTGTAAAGGGGAACTGTACCTAATTCATTTTTTCACGCTTCCCTGCCCCCCTCCAGCCTAGTACTGACATAAAGCATGCCTTCAGGAAATATTTTGAAACTGCCTGGATTTCAGCAAAAGCCTCAAGCCCTCTAATACGGAAATCATATTTATGATTACCCTTAGATCAACTGTGGTCCTGATCTTGCTGGGTTTTCAGAATTAATGCAGTAAAACTCTCACTGCCATCTGGGTGAGGTTTCTGGATAATTTGCTTTACTTCTTTTTGCTTTTCTGTGTTTTCTATTTCTTCTATACTGCATAGGTATTACTTAGTTGTGCAAAAGTTAAATGTTACTAAAATTTTAGAAAGTAGACATCACTTAGAGTTGTATTGGATTCTATATTCCCTGCAGAAGAAATAGGAATAGACAAGCAAGTTTGATATGGGGCTGTTTTTTGTGGATTTTTGAAGTCTTTTTTGTATAAATTAAGGAATTAATGCTGGGGAAAGTTTTAGTGCTGTGATCTAAGACTTAACATCAGAAGCTCTCTGGTCCTAAGACAACTGTGGGGAGTGGTTTTGACCACTTGGCAAATCTGTTGATCATTTGAAACAGAAAGCGCTCACACTGTGCTCCTCAGTGGCTTCTACTTGTTTGGTTTAAGCAGTGCTAATTTTATTGGGTTCTAAGATCTTTTCATCTTCATATAAAAATGTCTTTTTTTATATCTCATAATGGGCTTATTTGGTTGGCACAAAATGAATGTTAAGCTGTGTTGCAATGAGGAGGACATTGGATTGACTTCAAAATTCCAGCCACTTTTCCACATACTTTGAGAAAAATGGAGGCATATAGCGTGTTGAAAAGCGTGTTAGTCTTCGTGTCTGCAGACCAAGGATCTGCTCTACTACTCATTAATGGTAGAAATTGGAGCAGCTCATGTGGCTCCTCTGATTGTCAGGAACTTCCCATCTAACTTGGTATTATTACCTGCCAGTCTATCCAATAGAGTTGTACAATGCAAGTAAAAATGCTAGATTGATTGCAAAGCACAGAACAGATGGATATTGCTACCACTATTGTAGGATCTTTATGTATGGGCAAAAGTGAGATCTTTGAAAACAAGCTGGAAGATTTTTTTTTCCTTGGCATCCCTTCTGCCAAAAATGTATATTGATTGCAGCTGGAAGGAAACCATTTCGAGAAGTAAAATGACGCTGAATAGGAGTCAGAGCCTGTTTAATATTCTGACAGCTTGAACATGTTTCTTTATGTTTCACAATAATAATTTAGCTCCTAAGTGACTTCTCTGACATAAGAGCCCACTAAATCACAAAAGCTATAAATTGCTGCAAGGCTAACCTCAGGTTGGTGACCAGAAAGGAGCAAATGAGTTTGGACCAGTGCATTTGGCTGAGGGGACTCGGCTGCCTAAGGCTTTATAGACTTCAAAGGAGGCCAGTTGTATGGCTTGAGAAAGACCAGAGAACTAGCCGCCTATGAGCCTTGAACATCATTTATTGAGACCCTACTAGGTACAACACTCTGTGGTAGATGCTTTGACTAAAGTATTACATTTGACCCTCAGAACAACTATTTTAGAAGAGTACTATTATAGCATTAATACGTTTAGGAAAACTGATCTCAAAGTGGTGACATGGCATTCTCTAAACTATAGTTACACTCAGGTCTTCTAATTCTAAATCCAGTACCCTCTCATTTTATAGACCCTACCTCCACTCCCCACCACATATACCTTTACTAGTAACTGCATTTATAAAGTATTTCCACACAAATTACCTTACTTGATTCATACTTTCTCTGTCCCCAACCTTTCCAAGGCATGCCTATGTGTTGTTTCCTTCTTTCTGAGTTCTGGTGGTGTGGCTCAGAAGACCCCTGCACGAGAACCAGAACTCTGGCCTTGCCTCCTTCACCAGTTAACTTTTTTACCTCTAGTCTAGTTAGTTGGTAGAAAAATCCAGCGTAGAACTCTGGTTTCATGAGAATCAGGTTTCCCAAGGATCTTTGGAGATAAAACATATTAAAGAGATAAGTATTTGTACATTCTTTGAGGTCGTTATTTAATCAAAAGGTCTAATTATGATTTATTCCTTCAGGTAGTAGATAAGATTTTGACTATAAAATGAAATAAGGGAAAATATTAGTAGAAAAAGATTTACTGTAAAGATTTGATCCCAATCTAGAATGAACATGATGATACTTGGGGACACAGGAGAAGAAGCTGCTTAAAGTTTGCATTACTTGTAGAGGTCCCAACTTTAGGCATCGAATCTGTACAAAAGTGGGGCACAGTTTGGGCTGTCTTTAAGGGAGTGCTAGCACACCAAGTGATCCTCTCTGTGGAGGACCCGGATCATCCTGCTCTAGAAAATGAAAGCCTATAGAAATCTCAGCCTGTCTCAGAGAAAAGGAATGTGTTGGAGACTTACGCCAACCTAGGTAGCTTTCAGGTAAGTTTATGGAAAAGAACATTTTAGAGTGTTAATTGATGTGATGGCTAATATTGTTATTGGAGTTATTGAGGACTATTAGTTTGGATCCTGCAGTGATTCCGAGTTTTGAAAATGAATTTGTAATGAAAATAAATGGCAGAAATAAGCTAACAAGAGGAATGCTTAGCCTACGCAGGCAAACCTGCCTTTACAATAAGACAGGACTATTACCTCTGGGAGGATGAAGGTAACATGTCTTTGGGGATATTTTATTAAAGGTTAGTTGTGATTCTCTTTTGAGTTTAGTTGCTACTGCTCCAGGGAGGATGACCTTAAGGCTGCCTCATTCTTTCTCTGATCTTTCCTTTCCTTACCTTCCACCATTCCTTCTGGACACCCCCTGGTGAAGGAAGGCTGTGGAATATGGAGTGAGGAGCGAGGAAGCCTCCCCAGACCAAGTCAGATGCAGCAGGAGATCAGTGAAAAGGATTCCTCATGAGGGAGAGGAATGTGTTGGGGTGAGAAAACTTCTTGAAGTAGCACTTTTGTGGAAAGCTCATTGTTTAAGTTACTCGCCCATATTTATACAGCTTGTAAGTGATAAAGCCATGGTTTCAACTGGGTCTGTCTGGCTTGAATGCAGAAGACCCAAGGAAATGCCAGGTCTGGCTCCCATTGGTTTTGGATAGCAGGAGGCTGACCCTTCAAATGTCAGTCATTATTTTATTTGCCAGATTGATTACACTTTGTCTGGAACATGGTAATCTCAGACTGGTTGGTCTTCAACTCAGGGACTATTTCCTTTATTTGTTACATCCATTCCATTAGGTAAGACTTGTTCTTTAGGGGTAGAAATTATTTGTAAAGTTAAATCTATAGTCTTTGCTGAATTTATGATCTTTCATTTCATATTTTTTCATATTTTCTGATTTGGGGTAGAATTTCTTCTTTACATCAATGATTTAATTTTTTTTAATAGTGCCATTTTGTTCTTTTCTATTTCCAATGTGAATTAATTTGGATTTTGCTACTTTGCTATTCTCAGCCTGGTTCCTCAATAATTCATACTGAATGTCTGTAAATTATCTCTTAATCTCATCCATCATCGCTTCCATAAGAAGTTGACCGTTTCATGTATTTACTTGAAAGCATAGAGCAGATATTTTCAGAGTTTTCTCCTTTATAATGTTAAATCTTTTTTTTTTTTTTTAAACTATGGTTTCCTTCTGCACCTTCAGAGCAATTCTCCCTCATTCCAATATTGTAGCATGGGTCCCGCCTGTGCTGTTTTTGTTTTTTTCCCTTGAGCATAGATCCAAGCCTGGAGTTTTCCCAAAGCTAGGCTTCTGTGTTCTCCCTTATTTCCTAATAATTTCCATATAAATGTGATAGATTCCATCTCTCAGGTGTTAAGCTGAAGGCTTATTTGTTGTGCAAAGCTGTTCACTAATTTTTAGGAGATCAATTAGTAAGGCTTTGGCTAAATAAGAAAGTATTTTATGCTTCCAATGCCTGTGTATTAATCAGGCTCACCAGAGAAACAGAACCAATATGATACAAATTGGCTTCACATGATTAGGGAGGCCAAGAAGTCCTATTATCAAAGCCAGTGGTGTGATTCAGTCTGAATCCAAAGGCCTAAGAACCAGGAGTGCTGATTTCCAAAGTCTGAGGGCAGGAGAAAATGGATTTCTCAGCTCAAGCAAAGAGCAAATTCGCTCTTCTCCTGCTTTTTTCTTCCATTCAGGCCTTCTAAGGATTGGCTGGTGCCCATCTGCATTGCTCAGTCTACCAACTCAATGCTAATCTCTTCTGGAAACACCCTCACAGACACACCAAGAAATAATATTTTACCAGCTATCTGGGCATCCCTTAGCCCAGTAAAGTTGAAACATAAAATTAACTATCACAGCCTGGTCCTTTGGCTGTGAAAAAGTTATTTTTTTTCTCTTAGTGATCTGAAACAATTTTTAGTTCTTGTTTTTCCAGAAACAGAATATACAACTGTCAAGACACTTTCTATCTTCTCCAGTGCCCAACGCCAACTTTGCATTCCTTTCTTACTTGGCCTTTCTGCACCACTGGGTATTTTCATATAAGGGAGCCTCCTAGTGCTGTATTAGGGAAGGAGTAAATGTCAGGGGAGATAGAAAATGATGCTGGATGGCATAGCAAACTATTTCCTTGTTGTATATGTGGGGGAGGTGGATGTCAGATTTCTGATTTCTGCATCTCTGAGCTGGAAGTACACAATGGGAAGCAGTGATGGCTTCTGCTGCTTTTCTAGCTGTGTGTAGACACGTCAACTGGGGATGAGGCCACTGCTCATGTATTCAGATGAGAATTGATTTCTCCCAGATGCTGAAAAATTGTCGCTAATATTATTGGTTTCTATTGCTATTGTGATGTGTGGTTATATTTTTGTTTTTTGTGTATTTTAATGGGAAACAGAGAGAGAAAAATGAAGTGCCATATGATGTATCAACACTTTCTTCCACACGATGTCACACTGATGTATCACCGCAGACTTATCTTCAGTAGCTATAATTTCCTGGACTCCTTTTAGAAGAGCAGTTATCCATTCTTTAGCTCATGTTTTTCTGTCAGTGGAAAGCTAGCATTAACAGCTGAGTCTAACAATCTTGTGATTTTCATATCTGATTCATCCTGTCCTGTGGTCAACTCAAGGCACATGGGGAAACAACTCAGTGTCCTGTCTAGACCACCAATCCCTGGAAGACAGGGGCCACGTATGACTTATCTTTGCATCCTAAGTACTTTGCAAAGGACCTGGCACCTGGCTGTCCAGAATGTACCAAATTCTGGTTACTATAGAGCAGGTGAAGAGGCATGTAAAGATTTCAAGGGAAAACACAGCTCCTTTTCAGTCACTATATCTTTAGTCCCTAATTTGATAACTATTTTGATATGTAGCCAATGAGTTTTGTGATCATCTTAACTGCAGTGGTAGTTTCATACTAAATCTTCCACTGGAAAAACAAATTATTTTTGTTGAAAAGCTAAGTTATATAAAACCATGATTTAGGAAAAAAACATAATTTTTATCTCATCTAAAGCTAATCCTTTACTTTCGAAATAAACCAAATGCCCTGCTTTCTAGGATAAAACTAATGCACTTGAAAATTTCATTTACTACTTAGCATGCTCCAAACTCTGCTTTGCTCTGCTTTCCATGACGATCTTAGTGCAAAGGCTGAAGCTTGCTCAGCTTCACAAAGTCACAGCAGAATGTAGTAAAACTGCTGGTGGCAGGATTCAGGTACCCAAGGGAACATTCGTGCCAACCAGCAGCTGATGTGAGTTGAAAGAGGCAAGCGGCGAGCCACAGAAGCAATGCAGCACTGACATGCCAACTTCTGGGTACCTGACAACTGGCTGTTTCAATACCAGCTTTCAGCCTGCCAAAGCGTGGACCCAGTGTACCACCTATGTTGTTGACATAAAACTATACAGGAAATTTATTCAAATGTGATATTTTTTAAACCAATGGACTGATCGATTGTTTAGCCGATGTGTCATTGTTTTTTGCCATCTTCAAGAATCACTGATGTGTCTGATGGTATTTTGTCCTAGTTAAACCTCACGATGTCTCTGTGAGTGCACCATTTTGCAACTGCAATTGCAAAGTGGTGATAAGGATCCTTTCCATTCTCCAAAGCAGCAATGATGGAGTGAAAAAATACCCCAAATGGTCTCGTGGACCTCATTGGAGAAACGTAGTTTCCTCTGGAATAAAACAGCCTTTGAAATTTCATATTATCTTGCCACATTTATTAGTTTTGAGAATTTTATTAGAATTTTGATCCTTATTCAATTTAAAAATGGGGAGCTGCATGTTTAAAAACTAAAAGCATTGTTTGGCTATATATAGGAAATTTGTTTCTATTGATAAATTTGTGTTTAATTGTTAGTAGACATACTTAGCGTGGTGGAAGCCGAGTACAACATCCCATTATAATTCAGCCAAAGATAGGATTTTCTAAATTATGATGATTAAAATGTCCATTATTATAATACCTCATGAGTCTGAAGCTCACAGCTCCAACAAATTCAGCTGGATGAAACCCAGCAGCAAACTAGGAAATAAAGCCAGAAGGAATTTGGAAGAGATAAAATTGATACGTTGAAGCTTGAAGCTTACATGTTCTTAGTCCCTCTTCCTCTTCCCCGCCCCCTCCACCACTCACAGTGTGGGAGATTCTTTTAGGATCTAATGTTAGATACAGTTCTAATGGACCTGGTGATCTTTTTTCATCCCACAGGAGACTGGAGGCAAGTACAGTGGCTATAGGTAAAAGAGGCAGTTATGACTCTGCTGGAAGAGGCAGAGAAAGAAAAATGACAAAGATCAGGCAGAAAAACTCTGAAAGCATTGAGGCCACATAGTGAAGAGACGGGAAGCCCTATGTATTTCAGTAGATCCAGAGGACATTGCAGGACAGCACAATGTGGATATTCATCATACCCATCCTGACATGTTCAGAAGATTAAATTATGGCCAATATGGTGTGCTTAGTAAAGAGCAGAAATGTATAGAGCACTTCTGGAAGCATTCTGTGCAAGAAAGTCATTGCTTTTATGAACTTAAAGGGGAAACCCCCCCTCCCCCCGTAACTCACTAGAAAACATAGGTATCCAGAGTAGAAACCATTTCATGATTATATGTTAAGCTTCCTGTGGTAGGTATGCACTAGGATCCTCTGTTATTTATAAGTTTGGGGACCTTGGGCATGGGATTTTATCTCTCATAGCCTTAGAATTCTCTCCTGTACAGTGATTACAGTAACATCTACTCCTCAGGAGTCTTCTGTAGATTCAATAAGATTTCTTTGCAGAGTTCTTCTGCATTGTGCCTGCCAAATAATGTGTATTTAATAGTTGTGGCTATTATTTATTTTTGGCCTTTTGTGAACAAGCAAATACATTGAAAGCTGAGTAGTACCAAGAATTACAGACCATCCATCACATTATGATCCTACACTGTTAGGTGTTTTCTTGTTGAATACTCTGAAGTATGTTACATGAACTAAAAGACGGTCAACACTGGGGAGATTTTGCCATAACCTTGAAGTAGTACATAACCCTGTTATTGTATTTTGGGTAGGATAATTCTTTGTTGGAGCAGGAGCTGTCCTGTGCATTGTAGGATGGTTGGTTAGCAGCATCCCCAGCCTCTACCCACTAAAGGCCATTAGCATCTCTGCCCCCTCCACTTGTAACAACCAAAAAGGTTCAAGAGCCATTGCCAATGACCCTGCAGGGCCAAATCATCTTGGTTGAGAACCACTGTGCTAGAGAAACAAATGTGTAAATATCGAGTTTTAAACAGTAGTCACAAGTTAATGCTGAGTGTTTTTAAATTCTTGTTCCCTTTGTGCTATGAGGCTTTGATGACATGTATCTGTTTTATTTCAATCATCTCTATGTGTATCTTTTCCCCTTACAAGTTAGATATTCTTTAGAGACAGTTAAAGAAGAATGATAAATAGTGTGTTCCATGCAGTCTTTTGAGAATGAGGCTTCCCAGGTGACCTTCAATCGCTGATTTTCTGGATGGCTTTAAATTAATCAACATACATTTATCAAACACATACCCATTTTTTAAGTCCTGTGCCAGATATTGCAAGGAAAGGAAGAATTTTTTTGAACCACTTGGATAAGGGAATTTCTTTTCTGGTTTTGTGTCTCTGGGGGCTAGAGACACTAGCCCCTCCAGTTCAGACAGCTTGCTTTTCCTCTAGCTCCATTAATCGTTTGCTGTAAAGGCCCTATTCCTTAATTCACCTCTCCACCCTCCACCCCTACCTCTATTGCATCATTATGCAGGATTCCAAACACCATCTTCTTCTTTCTGGCATGACTCAGACTTCTGATAAAGTTCCATTTCTAGTTGCCTCATTTAGGCAAAATTATCTGCTTCTTTTAGCTCACATTTGTGTGGAACACTGGTCCGTCTATTACTTAGTCGGTCTTTAATTCTAAAACTCAATCATCATCAAATTTTTCCAGCTCTTTTTTTCCAGTCCATATCTGGGGAGATTCACCAGTTATGATTAAATTGATCAAATAGTAACAGAAATCTAAAATTATAGTGACTTAAATAGAATTAATTTTATCTTGACATAGAAGTCAAAAGATAGGCAGCCCAAGGCTGGTAAGATGATGTCATGATTTCATCAGTTTCTCAATTTTCCTCTGTCCTTCAGCTCTGCCCTTCCTATTGTGTAGCTTCCATCCTCAAGGTCACTTCACGATCAAAAGATGTCCGTCTGTTGCAGCTCTGACCTTCACATCTGAGTTTCAGGCAGAGAGATGGAGAAAAAGAGAAGGGAAAAAGGAGGGCCCACCAATGGAATACTTTCTTTTTCCCCCTAAGTTCCTTAAAATTGTTTTGTTTAAATTTTAAAGCCTTTCCACAAGGGGGCAGCTGGGATAGGTCTTTGGGCACATTGCTGTTGCCAACAATATAGAGATTATGTTAATAAGGAGGAAGTGAGAATAGATATTGGTCAGGCAGCAGACATCTCTGCCCTATTGAGAATTTTGAGAGGAATTCATATCATTGATGCTATATGTGCCACGCGTGAAGTAGGACTTCAGTAAGATGTTTCATATTCTGTACAGCAAAGATTTATTATTATATTAGTACTATTATTGTTAACATGGGTTCTTTGTGCCCAAGTACAAAGTTGGGAGGATTCTTTATCATGTCTATTTTTTTCCCCAACTGATTGGTCAGAAATGCCTGATTAGCTATGGGTTTTTATACACAGCTAGAATTTATCAGGGAAGCATCATGAGGGCACTCTTTCTCTTGTGTATATGAAAACTGTGAACAGTTTTGACATGTAAGGAGAGGAGTAATACTCTGGTCTTTCAAACTCTGAGGCAGTATGGTGTGAGATAAAGAATAGACTGTGTTCAAGAGGGCTCTTCTCTGCTCCACCTTGACCATTTCCTGGCTCTGTCACTTCTGCTCAATCACTCTAAGCCTCCATTTTCCATCTCTAAAATGGGGCTAATAATCTTTAACCTTCCTATTATTTGTGTTGTCCTTTCTCATAGATGTATTGGATGCTCACCTATGGCAAGTCACTCTTGTAGAACAGAGCTGTTATGAGCCTTAAATGAAATATCATTCATAAAAGTATATGTAAATTCAAAATGATATTGTGTTACTGGTGTTGATTTAATTATTTTACATCCAGATCATATTTTAGCCATTCTTGGCAACAAAAGCCAACAAATAAACTCTATTTCTCCAAAAATATCCTAGTAGTGATCAACTATCTCAGAAAGAATTCTTCTCTTCTGTGTGATATTGCAATGGTGTATTACCCATTAATACTAACTAAGGAGGATGTAGGAAGCACAACCAGATAACATACAATTTAGTCCTAGCCCTCTTACTTGACTCATAGACTTCCACACAACATTAGCTTCCTATGTGCCCAATTCCAAGTCTAAAATTCATTTATTCTTTATCTCTTTATGCATTGACAAAATCCTGAGGTCCTTCATATATTTGTTATGGAGCACTCAGTATTTGTAAAGTCTGGGGTGGCACCATCACCTTAAGAAGTCCAAAATGGGGAATGGATATTGAAAGGAAAGAGTTTAATTTATTTATTCTGATTTAATGAAAATTTGGTCCATTGTCTTTTTCTTAATTAGAACTGATTTGCATCAAGGTTTTCTTACAGGGCATACAGGAACTAATTAGAATATTTTTAATAATACAGATCCGTACTGTGTTCCCTGAAGACCACAGAGCTCTGTAAGAGAGAAATAATTCTTTAGTCTGCATTGTCTAAGAGGAGATCATATCTGGTCAAAGGGAAAAGTGGTGGTATTTTAGTCCAGCTTTGAAAGGTTTTGATGGGCAGAGAAAATGAGTCTGGGTGAGCATTCCAAGAAGAAACTCCCAAGGTGGGGAGCAGGGAAATTCCTAAGGGTGACTGGGGAAAAGTGAGAAGATTTTTTGAACATTCCAAAGAAATAGACTATAAACTCATCGAAGATAAGAATTGCGACTATGACCCATCACCACATCCAGCCTAGTCATGCTAAAAGAGAGAGAATTTGGTGATTGATTAAAAATTGCATTGCAACCAGATCTAAGCCAAACCAAAAGATTGCAGAAAAATAGGTGTGCCTACACTCTCCTCTGTAATTGTCATGCTTGAATGTGACATGGGTATTCCATAAAGAGAATTTCATAATTCCCATTTGTGACCCATTTGAAATATGGTGTAACAAGTCCTGTGTCACCAGAGAAGATTATCCCAAGGAGAAAAGGGCTGGATAAGGCATCTACTCAAATCAACAACGGACGCTTAAGTCTCTTTCTGAAGAGTGTGACTCTGTACCTTGCCATCAGTTCCATTCTTTGGAATGTTCATTCCCAAATAATCCATTTTACCTTTTGTCAGCAGACTTACTCACCCATCCACCCACCCACCCACCCATCCACAAACACACACAAAGAATTAGTCTGTAGACTTAGGGGGTGGGATCAGGTAATTTGAGCTAGAACTGATGCCTTACAGTAAGAGGTAGACATCCAAAATGACAGAAGAAATCTTTTAAGGCCGTGGTTCTCAAACTTGAGCAGGTGCCAGAATCACCTGTAGGATTGTTAAAACACGAAGTGCTGGGCCCCACTCCCAGAGTTTTTGATTTGGTAGGTTTGTGACCAGGGCCTGAGAATCTACATTTCTCAAAGTTGCCAGGTGATGCCAATGCTACTGATGTGGACAGCTCATACTGAGAACCATTTTTTAAAGGATATTTTGAAGCCAGGAGCACAGAGGCATCTTCATGGGGAAAGGTTGGAGAATGAAAGCAGAGGGAGGTTTTCCTTTGCAGCCTCAGAACTGGTCTGGTTTCCTCCGAACAAAGCTGGTGCCCACTCTATCTTCATCCTGCCATACTGGTCAAAGAAACTTCTTCCCTCAATGAGCCTTGCACCCTCACCCATCTAAGCTGTCACTCATGCTGTTCTTTTCACATTAGCATGCCTTCCCTTTCTGTGTCCACCTATTGAAATACTTCTCACTCTTCAAGGTCCAGCTAAATGCTGGAGGCTCTCTCTGACTCTCACAGACAGAATAAATTGTTCAAACAATGTGCTTCCATAGCTCTTTGCTTATATATTTACGTGGCACATGTAACATCTGCCCATGTCCTATAGTTAGTTTTATTCGTTATAATCTCTCCTGTAAGTGTGAGGGCTGGAAGTCCAGGAGGGCAGGGTTTGAGTGGGGTTTGGTTTTCCTGGCATCTAGCAGAGTGTCTGGCACAGAGTAGGGGCCTGGCAAATATTTCTTGAATGAATAAATAAATCTTTTAATCCCTTTTCCTCTCACTTATTAGCATCCTCTGCGTGAATAGTATGACTGGAGGGAGGGGGAGATTTGATACCGAATGAAACTGAATTTGAAATCGAGACTGACAGTTGATTCTTAGCTCTATATTTATTAATCGCCTGACCTCAGGCAGTACACCGAACCTTTCTGAACTTCGGTTCCATTATTTGTCTAATGCAAAGAATCCTAACTATCAGAGATGGTTCGAGGATTAAATGAGATACTGTACTCGAATGCTTTGGCAAACTGTAAATGTGGTGTTAGTTGCTTGAATTTTCTATGTATAACAAAAGGATGTACATCTTCCAGAATGACTGAAAGCAAGAGTGATTTCAGCACATTTTGTACAGTAATAATGTACTAGACTCAATGTTTTATTGGCTCATATTAAATATGTTGCCTAGAAGAAAAGCATCTGGTTTTTGGTTTTTGTTTGTCTTCAAAAGTGAAGGGAAAGGATGAGAGGGTTAAATTGAGAAGCAGATCTATTATTTGCCATTTACCGGTAACTGTCACTCAACCTCCCTAATCATTTTCTATAACATGAAAAAGTCCCAGAACTGTATGATTTGGGAGCTGGAAGGCCCTCACTGATGTTGTGTAGGCCCCTCATCCTACAGAGGAGAAGCTGCAGTTCAGAGAGAGGTGACCTACCCAGGTTCACACAGCTGGTTGGTACCCGATTCACCCCACCTGAAAATCCTGCCCACCCAAAGCCTGCAACAAATGTCTATTAGTTTAAGAAGTTCAGTGTTCTGACACTCTTTAGCCCTGGGACTGTGTTTCTACCAGTCCGTTGACACAAGTAATTTGGACGTTTTTTGTGTTGCGGAATTTTACTGAATGTACCCTTTTAGTTCCTGATAGATGTCTGTGTCTATGAATATAAAGGACACAGATATACAGATTTCAGCTGAAAACTCTCCTTTTTGGTGTTTCGATCACCAACATCTTCCTGGCAACTTGAGACATTAGGACAAAATTCAGTTTAACTTAGTATCTTATTCATTGTTTTAGGATTAAGCATTGATCCAAAAGCATGTTGTTTACATTTTATATCTATGTTATTCATATTTTCTCAATGAAAAATCAGGATGTATGATCTGATGATAGAACAGAATATTTAAAGCCAGGATTGTCCCATTAGACATATATTAAAATGCCACATATTCGTTTTTTTTAGATTTAAAAAAAGTCATTACACTTTATAATGTTTCATTCCTTAGGTCACGAATACTTCAGCTTCATTCAGAAACTTTTATGGAACATTTTCCATGTGCCAAGGGCTGTGCAAACTGCTTATGATGCAAAGCTGAACAATACACAGGTCTTGTTTGGAAGAAACCTACAGACCAATGAGATAAATGTACTTAAAACAAATTATTACAGTGAAGTATAATAAATGCAATAATGGGGTAAATAATAGGTAGAGAGTTTGGCACATGAAAAAGAGAGTGGGCAGTTGTTTGGGTGGCTCATGGAAGCACTGCAGACGGGAACTCTCTTCCAGAATGAGTAGGAGTTCATCGGAAGTAGGGCCTAGGAGAAGGGATGGCAGTTCCAGTAGCAGAAATAGCAGGTGCAAAAGCATGGCGATGTGGAACTGTATGGCATTTTCAGGTGGATATAAATCAGTTGATATCTATAGAATGCAGAATTTGTGTAGGTAAGTGGTAGAAACTAAAGATGAAAAGAAAGGCAGAGGTGAGTTTCTGGAAGGCCTTGTAAAGGCTATCAAAGCATTGGCACTCTTTAATGCAGGCAAAGAAGAGTTTTGAGAGTGTGTAATTTTGGGGACATGTGACCTGGTCAGATTTATACTTAAAGAAGATAGTTTGCTCTTTTTGCTCATTTCCCCATGACTCTCTTTGGTCCCTCTTTCTTATAGTCTGTAACAGAGTAATAGATGGTTTCCCACATGAGGTATGCAAGAAGTGAAGGGAACAGGTTTGCATGTTGCCAAATTATCAAAGAAAAAGCATTTCCTGCAAAACCAAGTTCTCCGCCTAAAACTGCTAGTAAGAAAAATATCAGTAGAATATACCACAGAATAACTTAAGCTGCATTTAAAAAGAAGACTATCATCTTATATGAAAAGAATTCATAAGTGAAGACATTGATATAAGATTTCAGTAAAATTTTGATAACATCCAATGCTCAGGATATTTATTACAACCCAAAGTTAAAATATGAAGGAGAGAACTAGATTGTCAAGGTAGTCTATGCATTAAGAACTAAAACTGTTCTTAATTAAGCAGCAGATCTCTTACGGGGAAGTTAATCAATCCTTAGATCTCCTGCACTTTCGGAGGCCCAGTCACTCCCTGCGCACTGAGTACACAGTATCATTTGAGTCACCTTATTTATTACAGCTTACTGCTGTGTGGAGGTAAGGTTTTGGCTTTGGGGATTAATCCTCTCCTGACAGGTAAGGGGTAGATGAGATCACTTGCTGGGTCACAGTAATGAATTTTCCACTGTCAGTTAAATCAGATGGGGGCCACTTGTAGATGTATTGACCCGAGAGCTGAGATCTCTGTGATTGGGTAGGATGACTCATAAGCCTTTGACTTTGACACTCTGGTTGTGCCAGTTTTCAACATAATGCATCACCCCTAAGATCAAAATTCCCCTTCCTCCACACTCAACATCTATTCTATCCGCCAGAGATAATAATGACTTACAATAATTCCAAGAGCGAGTCCATTGATTTACTGGAGAATCTATTTTGGGGATTAATCAACCCCAAGTTTGAGGAAATCCCTAACTGCCTTCTCACCCCATACTGTAAATTTAGTTCATGTTGGGTTGTTACTCAATTGAAAGCCTTATCTCAAGGATAAATTATTCTATTTCCTACAAGCATAATTTTTCCTCAGCGTTTTTTCTCTCCATTGCTTCCTTCCAAGGCCATTTTTCATTTTTCATATTTCTCCTAAATTCTGGAGTGTAGAGCAGAATCATGAGTAGTTCTGCTCATGACCTTAATCAAAGCAGTTATCATTTAGGAGATGCTTATCTAGTTGGAGAAGAAGGAAAAACCAACAAAAGCTGGCAAGTTGGTGGGTTTTTAAGGATAATTTGCTTCTGGCAAAAGGAGAAACACCCATTGATGTGAGAATTTGAAATTCAGAGAGATTTTAAAAATTCTAAATATTCTTGTCCCTATAAGGCCATGGATAGTTGAGACTTGATCACATAGTGGGAGGAGACACTCATTCTTGTGTATGTGTGGGTATCTGAGCGCCTTGATTCTCATTATAAAATGAGCAAAAGCAATGACACAATGAACAAAACTCTCCAAATCAAATATTTTTCAAAAATACATTCTTTTCTAGGCCACTAGTCAGTTTTTATATCATAGACCATTCTTGTTATACCATAAACCATTCTTCACTTTCTATCTGATAGCCGTGTATATCGTGTTATCCAGTGATAATAAAAATAACATTAATAATAATACTAAAAGTAATGACAGAACACTGTGTCATGTCAGACATGCACTGGACTTAATGTTAGAAGACATGAGTTGGTATAGAACTGGATATGCCATTCACCAAAAGTGTGAGTCTGCACAAGGCGGCCTTACCCTGTCAAGTCTTATTCTGCCCCTCTGTGAAATGGGACGGTCTCTCCGCTGCTTATTTCATAGAGCAGATGTGAAGATCAAATTTATTAATCGATATGAAAACATTTTGAGACCTATAAAATACTAAACTCTTTTATTGGTAAATATTTTTAATCTGCTTCTTCTTGAGCAGCTCTTCTTAGGTCGCTTGCCTGCTTATTTTTTTGTTTATTCATTCACTTACATCTTACTTTCTAAGGAATTTGCTAATTTGATGTGATCTGCATCATGTATATTCACATATCTGTTTTTCTCTAAATGTCCATAATAGAAGTGTTAAGCCAGGGGCCAACCTGGTGGTGCAGTGGTTAATTTCACACATTCTGCTTTGGCGGCCCAGGGTTCACTGATTCGGATCCTGGGTGTGAAACCACACACTGCTTATCAAGCCATGCTGTGGCAGGCGTCCTGCGTATAAAGTAGAGAAAGATGGGCATGGATGTTAGCTCAGGGCCAGTCTTCCTCAGCAAAAAGAGGAGAATTGGTGGCAGTTGTTAGCTCAGGGCTAATCTTCCTCAAAAATAAATAAATAAAGTGTCAAACCATGTTCCCCAGGTTGATATAAATTCCAGGTAACCGTTCTTTGATTATTAACTATCAAGGGAAAACTGAAAAATTGATAAGACTACTTGTTTCTCAGTATTTCATGAGTACTTGGGCATTATAGGGATTCAACATCTTGGTAAGTCACTGGGTTTCTTAAACTGGAAATATATTAAAAGTTTAAAATCTTACGTTGGCTGTTTTCAAAATATTAGATGAATTTAAAGCTCTCTTCATTTTCTTGACTGAAATAAACTAGTAGGTTAGTACTGGAAGGACAAATTGTGTGTGAAACATATCTTCTGGTTCATTGATAAATATGTCATGTGGGATAGAATCCCAAGCCTCATTAAAGTCCCAATGTGTTATAGTTCTGCCTCATTTTTTATCTATCATCCTTATCATTCAGCACAAGGAATGAGACTCCCTGATAATACCTTTACAGGTAGTAAGGGGCAATGTTTTGTAAGACACATGGACTCTCTCTTGTTATTTATCTAACATTGTTATTTATATGATGGATTACTAAAAGCTTTCTCAGCATGTTTCCAGGTGAAAAATTAATCTTATGGAACTGAACTTTCATAGTTATTATTAAATATAGACATAACTCATTCAGCCACAACTCGTCAAAGATAATCTCAGCTTAAAAAATTAATTCTGGTAAAATCCTATGTAAGCAAGCTATCTCTCTCTCTCTTTACGTCTGTCTAACATCTAGTCAGACTAATAGACTACAGGGAGGTGTCCCATGTAATTTTTGTTTTAGTAACAGCTTTATTGATATGTAATTCACATACCATAAAATTCACCTTTTTAAAGTGTACAATTCAGTGGTTTTTAGTATATTCACAGAATTGTACATCCATCACCACTATCAAATCCTAGAACATTTTCATAACTGTAGAAGAAAACCCCATATCCATTAAGCAGTCACTCGCCATTTCCCCTTAAACCCAGCCTCTGGTAACCATTAATCTACTTTTTGTCTCTAAGGGTTTTCCTATTACAAACATTTCGTATAGATGGAATCATGCCATATGTACCTTGCTTATTTCCCTTATCATAATGTTTTTAAGTTCATCTATGTTGTAATGTGTATTGGTATTTTATTCTCTTTTAATGTCTGAATAGTGTTTCATTGTACGAATATACCAAATTTTGTTTATCCATTCCACGAGATCTGTAGTCTCACCAAAGTGCCTCATGGATTCCTCCTCCAGCCTCCCAGAAGAGAACACTTCGGGTGGAGAAATTAGCCATGAATAATGGCTCCTTTATTTATATTAATTGAGAGTAAGGGACTCTTTAGTAGATACCATGCTGTGCTGGAAATTATAAAAATCTAGATTTATAGGCTTTTCTTCCCCTGCTCCCTTAATTAAATGTTCATTTCCTGTATCCTATGCTCTGATTGAATGAATGATTGATTGATTGATTGACTAATCTTGTGTCTCAAGCTACACCTCTTCCCTGCATGAATAGATCTGCTTAAATTTACCTCTTCCTACCTCTCCATGCTGGGCTCATGCACTATGTTCCAATCACATTGGCCTTTCAGTATATTGAATACAACTCTAGCCTCAGATCTTCACATCTGCTGTTCCCACTTGGAATTTAAATACCCCATATCTCAAAGAAGCCTTCCCTGACCACCCCCCTGTCTCCCAACCCGATGTAGGTTACATGTCCACTGTTATTTACTTATTTTTTTTATAGCACTCTATACTTTTACTCTCTGGAAAAGTTACTTAACACAGTTTGTAATGTGGGTTTATTTGTATGCTCTAAAATATAACCTCCACTGGAATGTTGGCTCCGAGAGCTGGCCTTTTTTTTTTTTTTTTTTTACCTGTTTTGTTAACTGCCATATCCCCCGGCATGTAAAATAGTTTCTGGGACACAATAGGTATTCAATAAATATTTGTTGAACAATCAATTGGCTTTAATTACCACCTGTGCCCTGATGACTCCCTACTTGGCATCTCTCTCCCAGACCTCTCTGATGCTCCATTCTGGTGTGGGCTGCCGTCTTGACATCTCTATCTGAATGGTCCTCACGGACACCAAAGTCAGCATTTCTAAAACTGGGCTCATTATCTTTCCTCTCCAACTTTGCTTCTACCTGCCCTGTTTAATGACTTCTTATTATCTAAGCCAGAAATCTGAGCATTGCCTTAGATCCCTTTCTCTCTTTAGCACTTCATATCTAATGGGTCATAAGGTCCAATTGAGTCAGTCTCCTAAATAGTCCATTAGTATATTTTTTTTATTTCCACCACCACTACCTTAGTTCAAGTTCTCATTTTCTCTCAGTTGTGCAGTTGTGATATCTTCCTAACTCTTCTCTCTCTCTCTCCCTGGTCTTACTTAATGCATACTACATGCCACTGTGATCTTTCTAAATCTAAAATTTCACTCTGTTCCCTTGCTTCAAAGTGTTAATGATTATCCATTCCCTGCAGGCGAGGCCCCAGCTGCATTGCTTGGCCTGCAAGACCCTTCCTGCCTCTTCCCTTCAGCAGGAGCCAGTCTCTCACTTATTCCAATTATGCCAGACTGCCTTCAGTCCCCCAAATATGCTGTTGTTTAAAACAATGCACCCTTTCCTCTAGGGTTCCCTCTAGCCACAAAGCCCCTTTCTCTTGTCTGCTTAACAAACTTCTAGTCGTTCTTTAATATTTTGCCCAAATGCCATGTATTCCTCAAAGATTTGGCTAACTATCCATAGAAGAGTTAGAATTCCTTCCTCCATGCTCAATGACACTGTGTATTTCCCTGCATGATAGCTTGCATCACATTGCTTTGATCTTTGTGGTAGGTATCTCTCCCTGATACTAGCCACCAGCTCTTCAAGGGCAAAAATTGTTCTCTTGAGGGCTCAGGCTTTGGATGATGACAGACAAGGGTTAAAATCCTGATCCCTACTTGTATTTCTGGGGTTTGGGTGAGCCATTTAACATTTTAAGTGAGAAGGGGTGTGTAAAGCTCCTAGTCAGTACCTGAGATGCAGTAAGCATTTCCCATTAACAGTAATTATTGTTCATATTAATTTTTTATTTTAGCAAGGAAGATTGGCCCTGGGGTAACACCTGTTGCCAGCTTCCTCTTTTTGCTTGAGGAAGATTGTTGCTGGCTAACATCTGTGCCAATCTTCCTCTATTTTGTGTGGGATGCTGCCACAGCATGGCTTGACAAGCAGTGTTAGGTCTGCGCCCGGCATCCGAACCATGAACCCCAGGCCACTGAAGCAGAGCATGCAAACTTACCCACTATGCCACCAGACCGGCCCACAAATCATATTATTATTATTATTATTTATTTTTTTTTTTAAAGATTTTATTTTTCCTTTTTCTCCCCAAAGCCCTCTGGTACATAGTTGTGTATTTTTTTCAGTTGTGGGTCTTTCCAGTTGTGGCATGTGGGATGCCGCCTCAGCATGGCCCGATGAGCAGTGCCATGTTCGCGCCCAGGATCTGAACCGGCGAAACCTTGGGCCACCGAAGCGGAGCGTGCGAACTTAACCACCCGGCCATGGGGCCGGCCCCCAAATCATATTATTTTTAATAGTAGAAGTAGCTGTTCTATCCTATGGGTAGGACAGTAACTGACATGTGGCAACAACATTTGGTGCATCAATGATTAAGTAGAATTTTGCTCTATTTTTGGTGAATCATGATCAAACTTCAATAAAGTAAAATAGGAGTAAACATAAAGTTATGAGCTGGATCCATAAAGACAACTGTACAATATAAATTGAAGAGCCATGACAGCAAGTGTTTTCATCTACAGTGGTGAGAGGAGTGGGTGAATTGGGCTCTGCTTCACCCCAAATATGCTGAAGGCCAGATCTAAAAATTTTAGGGAATTCGTACAAGACTTCATGATCCCTAAGTTATGCCCTGATAAACTATTTAATGAAGTTATGGTTTCTTGAGGCGTCTTCTAAAAATGTATGTACGTGATGTTAACAGTAACAAACATGTATTTACATTTTGGCAATAGACATCACCAGCTAAAAAATAGTTGTTAGAGGAGGCAATATGATCAATGGGGAATATATGGGCATAAAGTACCAGAAAACCCAGGTTTTAGCTGTGGGTACTTCACTTTACCTCTTCAGATTTCCATATTTGATGTGTAAGACTAGAAGTTTGGTCTGGCGGTTCCTTTAGTTTCTTTTAAACTTAAAAGTTCTAACGTTACTTGAGGTACTCTTCAAGTAGGGTATCAGTGATATCTCTGAACAAGAAAACTCTCGAGCAATGAAGACCCACTTACTTTGTGAGAACGAGTTAATGCTGTTTATTAGAGTGTAGGAATTCAACTGTTTTTTCATCTTTTATTGTGTCACCAAAATTCAGGCACCAAAACCCTCTATCGTTCAATCATCTTTTCTGTGGTTTTAAAAATATGGTATAGCAACAATTTAAAAATGTAAATTATTCATAATCCTAACACTCATATAAAATGATGAAAACCAGGAGGATAGATGAATAAAAATAAGTGCCATTGGAAATGGCCACCAATAAAATGCATTAGGAATTGAGAGGAATAGAGACTTGAAGAGTGAGCAGGATATGAATATGAAAAAAGAGGAAAGGACATTCACATCATTTAGAAAGAACAAAGAGGAAAAAGCATCACATGACTGTGGGGGAGTGGGTTGAGGGACAGTGAGTATAACTTGCATGAAGCAGAGCTGATAGGTGGTAAGATTAAAAATGTGGGTTGAGGCCAGATTGCAGGCAAATTGAATGTATATACAATCCTTACTTTTAAGACTCATATTTGACAAAATGGTGAAAGTTTTCTCACTGATTGAAACAATTGGACTAGATTGTCTATAATGACTCATCCAGTTATAATGTTTTTTAATTTTATAAGTCTCCAGCATGCCAGGATCAATAAATAGTATGTATTCCAGCTAGCTAGCTAGAGAGAGAGAGAGAGAAAGATCTATATCTATGTATTTATGTACCTATATCTATCTATCTATCCATCTATCTACCTGTCTATCTGTCCACGTATCCATCCATCCTAGAGAATTCCCAACTGTTTTCAGAAGATTGGAAGAGTTAAGAATTGCCCTAATAATGTTAAGTGTAATTCTGAATTATTTTTTAAAAGCTACAATTGCCAACCCTGTGCAGAAAACTCTATTGTGTAACATCATTCCTTCAAGGAACACATATTGATTGTGAATATATTGCAAGACCATTTGTTACTGGTAAGAAAATGTAATTGACAGCTGGTCTTACTGTAAGTCATAGCATTTAGTAGTAAAAAGGAATAAAAAGGAAAGAAAAAAAGAATAGCACTCCAGATGGATTAGTCAGGATGCTCTTTCAAGCCCCTCCTCAATTGCCTGACAGCGTTGGCATGGTGACAGAGAGCAGTGATGTCCTCCATCATTTTCTTTAAGATACAAGTAAATGGCCCATCAAAATGGGCTTCATGGCAAGTGTGCTACGCTGACCTTAGATTAACATTTAACTTGAAATTCTCTTTTCCTTGAGGCAATTGGAGCCATGTGAAGTATTTCCTCAAATAGAAAGAGACAGTTCTTACTGGCAAGAGATGTTGCTACTTGGTTACCCTATAGTAGTTTGGAGATATAAAACTTTGTTTTTTGAATATGTAATATATGTATGTGATACAAATTTCAAACGAAAGAGTGGTAAGTGTCCCTTAACTCTCTCTTCAGCCAACCAGATAGAAAATCCTTCCTAGGTAGCCTTCCAGAGACACCACACATAGGAAAGAATTAAAACTTGTGTTTTTATAATATCGCTCTTATTAAGTTTTTGGCTTTTCCAATCTCGCCTATGACTGTGTTTGTTCTTTTAGATGGAGTACTGCTTTCCCAGAAGTGCTTGGGTTCTGAGTTAGGGCAGGAATCTTTTGCTCACTGCTGCGTGCTCTTAGGAAAGTCACTTGAATTTTCTGAGCCTCAGTTTCCCTCTCTGTAATGTAGAAATAGTAGTTCTTTCCATGGGCACCTCATATAGTTTTTGTGAGAGCTTATTGGAATCATGGATATGAAAATGGATGTAGTGATTATTGAGAAGTCAGGAAAACATTCTCAGACATTTCAGATCTTTGATGAAACTGTTTGATAAACTCAAGGATGTGTAAACAAAATACAGTAGGATATAAATGAAACTCTGAATATCTCTAGTTTATAAACAAAGATAATCTATTTGCAGACACACATAAATATATAACATATCTCCGAGATGTGTCATTTAGAGAGGGAGTCAGTAAACTTTTTCTGTAAAGAACTGGAGAATGAATATTTGCAGCTTAGTGAACTACATACTTTCTGTTACCTCTACTCAACTTTGTCATTGCAGCGTGAAAGCTGCCATAGGCAATGAGCAAACACATGAGCATAGCTTGTCCAATACCACTTTATTTATGGGCACTGAAATTTGAATTTCATATAATTTTCACTTATCAAAAAATATTATTCTCTTTATTATTTTTCAACTATTTAAAAATGTAGGGGCTGGCCCCATGGCGGAGTGGTTAAGTTCACACACTCTGCTTTGGCGGCCCAGGGTTTCACCGGTTCGGGTCCTGGGCGTGGACATGGCACTGCTCATCAGGCCATGCTGAGGCGGCATCCCACATTCCACAACTAGAAGGACCCACAACTAAAATATACAACTACATACTGGGGGGATTTTTGGAGAAAAAGCAGAAAAAAACAAAGAAGATTGGCAACAGTTGTTAGCTCAGGTGCCAATCTTTATTAAAAAAAGTTAAAAAAAAGTAAAAACCATTTTTAACTCTCAGCCCATACAAATATGGGCTGCAAAGCAGATTTGGTCTGTAGGCCATAGTTGCCAACCAGTAATTTAGAACAAATTTGTATAAAGAAAAATGAACTTTATGCCACAACTAGAAGGACCTGCAACTAAGATATACAACTATGTACCAGGCGGGACTTGGGGAGATAAAGCACGAAAAAAAAAAAAAAGATTGGCAACAATTGTTAGCTCAGGTGCCAATCTTAAAAAAAAAAAAAAGAAAAGAAAAGTGAACTTTTACAACAACCAAAATTTTGATTTCCTTACTCAAGTTTTTAACAGTTATGCAAGATTGACCTGACTGTATGACACTGGGCCAGCCACATTATCCTCTGAGCCTCATTCTTTTTCCAGTAAAACAAGGGAGATACATTTGACTATCTCTTGGGAGCCTTCCTTTCTCACAGCTGGTGGTTTAACAGTTCTGGGTAACCTCCCTCTACTGAGGTCCATCTTTACTTGTATGTGATATGCGTCTGTGCATATCATCTGCGCATCTGTGAAACGCATCTGTGAAAGCCCTTCTCGCAGCAAGCTTTTGGGTTCTAATATTTCAAATGCATTTATAACTAGAGGCTGATTTCCACATCTTGATGGGTTCAGTTCTCCTCTCTCAAGTTTCTCTGTATTAAATGAGATGTATTGGATGGGCATTAATTCTTCAACGTCTCCCGCATATCACTTGGGACACCGCCGTGTTATCACTGCATTGCCCAGGGAATCTGAAAACGTTTTATTTCAGTGGGATTTTTCCCGTCCAATACTCCCACAAATGTGGGCTGTAACTCACACTAAATGAGCACATTTACAAAACAGGGAACTAATACCTACCTTGTGGGCATGTAGTGAAACTTAATTAGTTAATGCTTCTAAAGAACTTTCAAATCTGTGGAAAAATGTATTATTCAATTGCTAAGAGCTCTTATTGTTTATTATTTCCTCTCTGTATTTCCCAGTAGGTGCTTTGCTATTAGGATTTAATGGCAGTAATTTTGAAACAAGTTGACATTTGAGTTTTGCTTGCAGAGTGCATGAAGCTACAGGTCACGTTTTAATGAAAACTTCTCCCCCTTTTCCCCAGAGTCATTAGGCATGCAGTTACTACTACCTTCTCTTAGCCGTTCATACGGTTTATTAGTATTTAATAATAACATCGCCATCAGTGTAAGAAAGAATTAGTTGAAATTTTTTTTTCCAATTAGATCGAGTGATTTAGTAACATAACTGGCTAATATATATATAAAATTTTCTTAATGCTAAGTCTGTGTCTAAAGGGAGAAAAAAAGGTTATATCCAATAATTTACTAATAGTTGCAATTGACCTTTTATGTTGATCAACATTCTAGTTTGGATAAGAGCCATTGGAGACAGACCCTAAGTCACTCTTCCATAATGCATACATGAGCTGGGAAGGGCTTATGATTTTTAGAAGTTGTGCTATTTAATGTCCACTTGCAAAAATGTGAAAGCCAGCCCAGTGCGTTATAGTAGAAAGAACACTGGGCTGGAGGAAAACCACCCTTTTAGAGACTCAGCTCTTCTCCTTAGCAAGTTTCTTCTCTTTCTGGGTCTCAGGGTCCTTACCAAATTGGACTATACCATTGGTTTTCAAACTGTGCCCCTTGGCATTTGAGAATCAGAACAGATGCTTCAGGGTTTCTACCAACACTTAAGTATTTTTCAACAAACATTGAAGATTTATATTCCCAAGGACCCCATTCATATCTTTTTCTTCCTATGTATATATTAAGATTCCTTTTAAATTTACATGTGAAAATTTTCATTGCTTAGGAAAAAATTTCAAAGACACTCTGTGATCCAAAAGACCCCCTCCAGCTCTGGCATCCTATCCTACCAGATAATACCCTGCATCCCAGATGAAGCTGAACAACACACACACACACACACACACACACACACACACACACACACACACAGAGGTTCAAAACAGCCTTTGAATTTCAATCATCAGCTCTGGGACCAAAGAGAAGTTTAATTCCTGAGGCTTATGCATTATAGAAGCTCTGTTAAATAAATAAAATATTCAATAAATAAATAAATAGCATTTGAAAGGCAAACATCCTGTGAACTCCTACTAGAATGCTTGGCAAATTACCTCTCATAATTTTTCTCAATATCTTATCCTCTCCTAAGTTTTAGGTGTAGCCCAATTTTTGCTTCCAGCGTCTCTACACTCATTTAAAGTCAAGTAGGTGTGGTTCAAGTGGGAAAGAGCTGTAATAAGCCTGCTTAAGTGCCTCTTGCGCTGGGGAGTGAGTTAAGGCACAGAGGAGAATGGAAGTCAATAATTTGTGCTATATTAGCACTTTCCATTTCACGAGGTAGAGGCTTTTAAAATGCTAGTTCCAATGTCTATTTCTTTTTGCCCTATGGAAACCTCATAGTTCTGACCCACAAAAATAATTTCAGAAGCAATTATTAAAAGCTGGGCTTGTGTCTTTCACTTGAATAAACGCAGAATAAAATGGTAAGCGCATATACATATGTGTATATATATATATATGTATATTTATACATACATGCAAACAAACATATATATATAAAATAAGGCAGAAATACAGCCTGATTGTCAGTGCCAACATTATCATTTAGTAAACACAATACTTTTTTAGAAAGTAAGTTCTCAGCAACGTATGTTGAATTGTGTTGATGTGATAGCACTCAATCTTGAATCCTATAGCTTGAAAAATGACTCCATCCTTAATAGGATGTCAAAAAAGTGACACTTGAAGTGACCTATCTGAAAGCCATGCTTCCCAGGGTGTTGTAGTCATTGTCTGTCATTTGAGAAGATGAATTCACTGACACTGTGACAGGGGCATGACCATATCTGCTATTATTTGTAGGCCTTAAATTTTGAGTTTACAAAAGAGAATCCTTTGCCTGATGTTTTCCACCATGCGATGTGTATAATATTCTCTGTACATCCAAAGCATCTCAGAGAGGCCGTGGATGAAATGGAAAGTCTGCCCCTGAGGAGCCCCTGTTCTGCCACTGACAGGTTTGTGAACTTGGGCAAGTGCTGTCCTCTATGTGCATCTCAGTTTCCTCATATGTAAAATGTGGAGGTTGTACATTGTGTTTAAGGTCTCTCTTAGCTCTAAAATCTCTACTATCAGGCACAGGGAAAATTTAAGCAGTTGAGTTTAATCAGTATTAATTTAATACCCAACCATGATCATTATGAGTATTCACCTGTGTTGGACAATGTGTTATGTCAAGAGCTTAAGAGCTGGGCCAGCCCTGGTGGCCTGGTGGTTAAGTTTAGCACACTCTGCTTCAGCAGCCCAGATTTGGTTCCCGGGCATGGATCTACACTGCTCATCTCTCAGTGGCCATGCTGTGGTGGTGGCTCACATATGAAAAGAGGAAGATTGGCAGCAAATGTTAGCTCAGGGTGAATCTTCCTCAGCAAAAAAAGAAAAACAATGTGCTTAAGAGCTTTACTTTCATTATCTCTTTTAAAATTTACCATAACTTCCTGAGGATACTATTATCCCCATTTAACAAAGAAGGAAAATGAGGCTTGGAGCAGGGAGGTCTGTCTCTGAAAGACACAGCTGGCAATTGGCAGTGATGCAATTTCAGCCTAGGCAATCAGACTCCAGAGCCCACACGTTGGCAACCTCAGCACCATATTGCCTCCAATTGTTCACGGCACCATGCTAAGACCTGCTTGGGGCCACAAAGGCCAATGTGACACAGTTTCCGTCCTCCAGAGCTTATAGTTGTATTTAAGTTGAAAGGAAGGATGGGTGAAAGGGTTAAGAGAATTGCCAGGCAGCCTGTGCATTGGTGGCCAAAGGAGAGGTGCAGCACATGGCTATTATAGCAGTCCTGAGAAGAGGGCAGTAGGAACTTGGCACCACTGAAGTGTCATTACAAAAGCAGCCAACAGCATTGTCAGCATTTAGCAAGATTTCCATTGCCTTATCCAAAGGAATAGGAGCAGGAGAGAGATGTTATAAAAAGATTTTATTTATCAGCTGTGTTCTCAGTCATCCACTGTGGAGCCGAGCTGACAGCCTGTGATAATCAGGCCAAAGGTGGTTTGCCAGGTAATTCTCTGAAGCCCAGTTGGTCTTTGGCTTTTTCCCCCCAACCCCCTCCCTCATCAGTAGCGCTCTCTCATTGCCATTGCCTTTCTCCTCTCTCTGCCTTTCCTAACACCCTGGCCATCCTGAATGTATCCTAGTTTCCATTTGTGCTTTCTGTTTAGGATCATACGACTTCAGAATTTTAGAACAGGCCTCTCTGATAGCATCTTTGTTGTTCTCTTGGATGCCTGAGTCACTGGGGAGAAGTCCCCTGAAGTCACCTGTGCTGACCAGCATGGCTAAGTCACCTCATGGCAGAGAAAGACTCAGCAGGCAGAGCAGCCAATGGCTATGACTCCTCACCCCTCCCTACACCAACTCTGACACACCCACAGGCACCCACACTCACTTGCAGGACACCAGCCATTACCACATTCCTGATTTCATGAAGAAGAGGAGAGATTTATGATCCGTTTGTTAAGGGTTGACTTGTGCAGATTTCAACATCATGAAATGATGATGTTTTGTATTGGTTGGTGAAAATTTTGCAGTGCTGTCCAATAGAACTTTCTGCAAGGATGGAAATGTTCTATATCTACGCTGTCCAACACAGTAGCCACTGGCCACATATGGTGAGCGAACACTTGAAATGTGGGACTTGACGTGAGAGTGAGGAAATGAATTTCAAATTTTGTTCAATTTCATCTAATTTAAATTTATGTAGCCACAGGTGGCTAGTGGCTACCGTATAGGCTAGGACAGCTATGGGTCAAAATATCCAAATACTCAGAACTGACAATCTAGGAAGATCTATTCTACTTGTGCTAATATTAGTATGGTGTCTTCCTAGTCATAGAACATATGTTATAAAGTCATTTCCTGTACATAATTGTATTTGAGCAGAAAGGTCCTGAGTGTTTCTTGGGTTAAGATTTTGTACATATTTATTGGAAGTACATATGTGCCATTTACCCTCCAGATCCCAGGCTAAGCCTCAGAATCTTCTTCACTGCATTGCTTCAGGTAGCTGGTGTCAAATGGTTGAATTTTTCAAGAGAGAGACACTTGTTTGCCATCTCTGAGGTAGGAACAAAATCTATAGTGTACTTTGAATAGATATCTTCAATTAAGAGATGACGACCAGTTGCTCTTTAAGGTCTCATCGTGAGATTGTATGATTCCGTCAATTAAAAGAGAATCAGTTCTACATTTTATCCACACTTCTTTATAGAAGTTCAGCAGAGAAACCATCTTTCTATCTCTAAGACTATGGCCCTCGGCTTCCAATAAATCCCCTCCCTCTACAGAAAAAAAGAACGGAAAGAAAAAATGCACAGCAAAGATTTTAAAGAATCAATTTATTGGCTTAAATGATATCAAATAAATGATCATTCTATTTTGTTTCTGGCTTAGTGTGTACACAGTCTCAGGCCAAGTCACGACCATTATAGAAGCTTTCTAAGGTCAAGCACTGTTAGGTCCTGGTATACCAAGGGCACTCAATGTCAAGTTATCAAAGTTTGTAAGGTGACATAGCCAAATTGACAGGGCTTTACCAGGTTGTACTTAAGTAGAGCAGTAATGCTGTATGATTATCTATCTGTGTATCTATCTACCTGTGAAATCAATTTTAGCATTAAGATCTGTGGGGATTTTAATGATTTGACGGTGATGTTCTTAAGCACAACTACGCTTGGCTGAAAGGGAGAAGCGTTATGAGTCTGGAGGTACTTGAAAAACATTTCAAACATTCTAAACACTGAAACAGAGGCTGAGTGATTAGGACAACTCCTAGAACGAGGTTATAGCTCTGATTTTTTAAATCATAAAAATATTTTCCAATTTTTTTGAGATTGTAGTAATAGGTCATGATCTTTTAAAAATGATTCCCATTTCTTATTTATTATGAGCTTATACTTAAAATCTGTAATTCTTTTTAAAACTCATAATTCTTTCATTTTTAAATATATAAAGTCATCCATTTATTTATCAATAATTTATTGAACACCTTCCTGGTACAAAGCATAGTGCTATATACACTCTGGGAGATAGTTAGATATGAACCCTTCTATCTAAGAGTTTGGTTTCTACTTTTGGAGCTAGGCGTGTGTGTGTGCATGCACACACATGCATGTGCATATGTACATATGTGTATTTCATGTTTGTGTATGCATGCATATATATGTGCATGAATGTATATATAGAAAGAAAGAAGAAAAAAGAAAGAAAGTAAAAAAGGGAGGAAGAATAAATTAGTGTTCAAATTAGATTTTGGTTAATACCACCTTAAAGCAAAGATAGAGGGCTTGGGAATTGGAGGGATAGAGAAATTTATATCTGCCCTGCGCCTTTGGATGAATGAACTTAACAGGTTTTGGATGGATGAATCTGAACTTAAACAGGTTTTGTGTATGCAGATATGGACTGAGGGTAAGGACATTCCAGGAGAATAAACAAGGATATAAAGTTATGAATAGGCACAAGAGGACGTGGGCAGTTAGTTAACCCATTTTGTTTGAACATAAAGATACATCAAAGGATGCTGAGCTGTGCGAGAGATTGCTAGAAGTGATGGTCAGATGTCAATCTAGATTATCGTGGGCAGGAAGACCATGAGCTTTCTTCTGTTGGCTGAAGGAAGCTGTTTGAGGCTCTGTAGGGGACTGTACGTATATTTCATGCTGTGTTGATTATTGTAGTTTAGAACACATTGAATGAAGCAGGATCTCCTTTGCAGGGTGACACAGAATGACTCCAGTGCTACAGCTGCACATCTAGATTTGTCTGACTTGGGCAACATAATATAACATAAAAAGTATGTGATTGGGATATGGGCTGTATAGACCTTTGTTTGGCTCTCAGATCCACAACCTATCAGCTGTATGCTTTTTGGAAATCATTTAACCTTTCTGAAGTGGGTTGAATAGTGTTCCTCCAAAATTCATGTCCATCCAGAACCTCAAAATGTGACCTTACTTGGAAATAGGGTCTTTGTAGATATAATTACGTTAAGATGAGGTTATGCTAGATTAGAGTGGGCCCGAAATCCAATGACTGGTGTCCTTATAAGAAGAGAAGAGGACACACAGAGGGAAACACCATGTGAAGACAAAGGCAGAGATTGGAGTGATGTGTCTACAAGACAAGGAGCACTGAAGATTGCCACAACCACCAGATGCTTGGAGGAAGGCACTGGACACACAGTCCCTGAGAACCTCCGGAAGGAACCAACCATGCAACGCCTTGATTTCAGACTTCCAGCCTCCAGAACTGTACGAGAATAAATTTCTCTTGTTTTAAGCCATCCAGTTGGTGGTACTTTGTTATGGCAGCTCTAGGAAACAAATGCACCTTTAAACCTTAGTTTCCCTCATTATGAAATAGGGATGATGATCCCTACCTCTGAGAGTTTTGGTGAGATTTAAATGAACCAGAATTGAATTTAGAAGAGATCTGTCAATTGTAAAGTGTCTACAAATATTTGCAAATTTAAATATCAATTGCTAGGAATGTGAAGTATGTCTAACAGTTACTGAGCATTAACTTTATATCAAGCAGGGCGTTAGGGACGTCATGCCTGCTGTCTCATGGTAGAATTGGCAATAGTTAGTTGTCTAATCTTATGTCACTTTCTCTTTGGCATTTGAAACTTCATAGCAACAAACTTTTTGCAGATATTTACTTACTTGGGGGGAAAAAGTGAGTGCTTTTGCCAAGCTGAAGTGGTTAATGCATTTGTACCCTCTGGCAGTGTTTTTCATTTAGTCAGAATCATTTCTTTTTCCCCACAGATAAGCAAAATTGTTATGCTATGGTTTAATAAGTAAAATACGTACATCAGGTTAAAATAAAAATCTAAGTGGGCGTTTGTATTCCATGCCTGGCTTTTCGATTACTACTCACTTTTGCCTAGTAAAAGCACACCTCTCACTCCTGCCTGATCTGGATGAGATGGGGGTAAAGGAACTCCATGTACCATGTAGTAAGTGTAATCTGGACTCCCAGGAGAAAATGAATGTGTAAAGCTTTTTAGCTCGGTTCATTTTCAAATGATTTGGTAAATATTGGCTAATTTGTTCTCACTGCTCTCCTGAGAAAACTGTGAGTTGTGTTCTTTTGTAACACAGAAGCTGAAATAGAGCAATTCGGTGATTTACCAAATGAATAAAAGGAATAGGTGTTGCTGCTAAAGCTGGACTCCTGGAATTTTAGGATTTTACTTGCCGATGGGCTTCCGCCCTCTGACCCCCACTGACACGGGAAGACCCCGGGAACCTGCCCCTGACCGTGCTGCAAATATTTAAAGAACTTTTCTAGGCTTAAATTCCATGATTTATTGCAAAATCTTTTGCTCTCTCTTTGGTCTCCCAGTTTTTATTCCATTGCCTCTTATCTAGAAATACAACAGTAAATATAACGGCCTCTGCCCCCTGCCTTCATGCTGTGTCTAGTAAGGCATATAGACAATTACAGCACAGTGTGGTAAGGGTCATGACCTTTATTGGAGTTCAAGGTTAGCTAGACAAGGCCACTTACTTTCAGCAAGATGTGACAGAAATGAGTAGACTGAATCATCCTGGGGCAAGATTTGTCAACTGATGTGGTATAAGGAGTTGGGAGCATTATCCAGCTTTGGGTGCCAATAGGGGCTCAATCTGGTGAACAATTGATGTTAGCAAGATTTTCTGTTATAGTTAAGCAGTTTTGGTAGGAAGCCAAGAGCGATATGTTAGATGAAGTAGCATTATATCCCAATAGTTGGGCTAAATCTAATGATGCATGATCTGGGGTGGGCCATCTCAAATATCTGGATAGTCTTCATCAGAGTAATAGGACCTAACCAGGGGCCTGAGGTTTAGGAATAAGACTTTCTGTATGAAAGGGGGACTGAGAAGCAAATTAGTCCAGCAGATGGACAGAGGGCATTGGAGTATGAGGCAGGTTAGCAGGAAGGCATCCCTGTGATGAGAACAAAGCCAAAAAGAGTGGCCATGGCTCAGGAATGGGGAGCAAGATAAAGAGTGGGCTGCTAGCAAGAAGGAATTGATATTCATGAACTACAGAATAGGGACTGGAGCCAGCTGGGTAAATTGTGTCGTGAGACAAAATTTTGGAGGAAAATGAGGATTGGAAATGCACCTGCAGGTATGGAACATAGCACTAGCCTCAGCTGTGGGATGGATGAAGGATGAAGTTAGGAACAAGGCTGAGTTGACTAGAACTCCAGGAGATTAAGCGTACATGAAGGGTAGCAAGAGTTCTAGTTCAGCCTTTGTTAGTTATTGGATGCGTGATCTTGACTTATTGGGGGAAAATTCTTTCTAGCCCTGATTTCTCTATCTATAGAATGAAAGCGTTGCTCTCTATCAGTAGTTCCCAAATGCCAGGTTGTGGGCTGGCATTGGGTTGCTAGTAAGAATCACCTGGTAAGCTTGTTAAAAATACATGCTCCTGGGGGCCGGCCTGGTGGCACAGCAGTTGGGTTCGCGCATTCTGCTTCAGCGGCCTGGGGTTCGCCGGGCAGCATCCTGGGTGCGGATATGGCACCGCTTGGCGAGCCAGGCTGTGGTAGGCATCCCACATATAAAGTAGAGGAAGATGGGCACGGATGTTAGCTCAGGGCCGGTCTTCCTCAGTAAAAGAGGAGGATTGGCAGTAGACATTAGCTCAGGGCTAATCTTTCTCAAAAATAAATAAATAAATACATGCTCCTAGATTCAACCCTCTAAGGCTGTGCTTGAAATAGTCAGCAGTAGATCCGAGAAGCTGTGCCTGTAACAGGTACCCCATGTGATTCTCAGGAAGGAACCTAAATAAGAGACTACATAAGATTAGCCACTGGGGTTTCTTCAACATTCTCTTTTTAGTATTTTCTCTTTCCATCATTTGCCTTTGCACCTCTTTGTGTTCGTAGACTGGGATGATGCTCAAAGATTCAATAATGAAGTTTTATTGGCACATTATTTCCAACTGACACTTGAAGTCTAGGAGCCAAATGATTCAGGAAAGCTCATTTTTATTACTTTCTCAGCCTCAACAGCAGCACAAGCCATGGGAGGTCTAACATGGGATCTGCTCTCATCTGGCTCCTGAGCCCATTTTTGCAGAGGCAGAGTTGGACTTTCTTGAAATCTCAGGTGTCCCTTTTCTATGCCATAAGGTTTTTCTGAAACCTAATTAGTAACATCTTCCCAGGATTTCAAATTCTTTAGAGAAAAAGAGTCTTCATAAATAAATAAAGGATGAAATCACTGTGGAGATTAAGTGATTTCTGTTGCCATGTAGGACAAAGGGAAGCCTTCCTTGGAGTTCATCTTAGAAGAAGTAAATCAACTTGCTATGTGCAGCGGGTTATTTGGGAGGAAATAATATATCCTGGGGTTCACATGTTACCTGTCTCCAGGAAGACAATTTCCTACTCAGTAAGCAAAGTAGTTCTTTTTCTGTTAGAAGGGAAATAATTTATAGACTCTTCCTAGGTTCTTAACCTTCATAATCAGCCACAGAAGTCTCTCCTTATCTTAAACTCATATAAAGTTAACATTGAAAGGACTGCTAGGAATTTTCCAATTTATATACAGGGAAACCATGTCCCAGAGAGGAAATGACTTGCCCAAGATCACACAGCAAATTAGCGGCAAGACAGTCCCTATCTGTGTCTGAGCTGTGCATTCAGTGGTCAATAAAAATATCCTCCGCACCTACCAGGATGGCCAAAATAAAAAATAATGACAATACCAAATGCTGGTGAGGATGTGGAAAAACTGAGTCATTCATATATTGCTGGTGGGAATAAAAAATTGTACAGCCCCTCTGGAAAACAGTTTGGCAGTTTTTTATAAAACTAAACATTGAATTACTATAAACCCCGCAATGGTACTCTTGAGTTTTATTCCAGAGAAATGACAACTATGTTCACCTAAAAACCTGTACGTGATTGTTCATAGTGGCTTTATCTGTAATAGGCAAAAACTGAAAACAGCCCAGATGTCTCTTAGCAGGTGAATGGTTTAACAAACTGTGGTACATCATGCCAGGAAATACTAGTCAGCAGTAAAAAGGAACAAACTATCAATATATGCAACAATCCAGATGAATTTCCGGGGAATTATGCTGAATGCAAAAAAGCCAATTCCGAAAGTTTACATACAGTATGATTCAGTTTATGTAACATTTTTTTAAATGAAAGTACTTTAGAAGTGGAGAACAGGTTAGTGATTTCCAGGGGTCAGGGATGGAGTGGTGGGGTGGACAGAAAGGAGATAGTTATAAAAGGAGGTGGTTATAAAAGGGCAACATGAGAGATTCTTTTTTTGTTATTTAAATTTTTTAAAAATTATTTTATTGACGTCAAATTGGTTTATAACATTGTGTAAATTTCATGTGTACATTATGATATTTCAACTTCTGTATAGACTGCATCGTGTTCACCATCAAACTCTTTGACATCAGTCTTAGCAGTATCTTTTTGAATACTATGTCTCCTCAGGCAAGGGAAACAAAAGAAAAACAAATGGGCCTACATCAAACTCAAAAGCGTCTGCATGGCAATGAAAACCATCAACAAAATGAAAAGACAACCTACCAATTGGGAGAAAATATTTTCAAATCATATATCCAATAAAGGGTTGATTTCCAAAATATATAAATAACTCGTACAACTCAACAACAAAAAAAGAATCACCTGATCAAAAAATGGGCAGAGGATATGAACAGACATTTTTCCAAAGAAGATATACAGATGGCAACAGGCACATGAAAAGATGTTCAACATCACTAATTATTAGAGAAATGCAAATCAAAACTACGATGAGATATCACTTCACACCTGTTGGAATGGGTATTATTAAAAAGAGAGATTCTTGTAGCGATAAAACTGTTGACTATCTTGATTGTGGTGGTGGACACATAAACCTTTACGTGTGATAAAATTATGTAGAGCTAAATACACACACGAGTACAAGTTCAACGGGAGAGATTAGAGGACTATATAAATGTCAATATTCTGCTTGTGATATAACAGTTTTGAAAAGTGTTACCATTGCGGGAAATTGGGTGAAGTGTACATGGGAACTCTCTGTATTATTTCTTACAGTTGCTTGTGAACTTAAAATTGTCTCACACAAATTTCAATTAACTGAAAGGTACTCCTACTAATAAGCAAGTTAAAAAAAAACCTGTTAGTGTTTTTCTTTTGTCAAATGGACAAAAGGATGTTTTTGTGCTACTCCAGTGTTGGTGAGGATAGAGTTAAGTAGACATTTTTCTATACTGTACTTCTGGGAATATAAACTGCCATACTTTTGAAAATAATTTTACATATTAAAATCTTTTGATTCTATAATTTCACACCTATGAAATTGTTACACGAAAATAATCAGAGATATTAATACAATTTATGTGTAAATATTTTCACTATGGTATATAGTATAGTGTAGTATTATGCCAGTAATGAAACTAAAAATAACCCATGTATACAAGTCTTTTTTTTTCCTCACTGAGGAAGTCTGGCCCTGAGCTAACATCCATGCCCATCTTCCTCTACTTTATATGTGGGATGCCGCCACAGCATGGCTTGACAAGTGGTGCAATAGGTCGGCACCTGGGATCGGAACCAGCAAACTCTGGGCCACCAAAGCAGAACGTGTGAAGTTAACCACTGTGCCACTGAGCTGGCCCCTAAAAGATAATATTTTTACACACTTCATTAAAATTGTATTTCCCCCAAATATTTATTAATTGGAAAAAATGCCCATCACATAATGTTAAGTACAAAATATAAGATAATATGTTTTTTCATTTGTTTGTTTTCGATGAAGAATATTGGCCCTGAGCTAACATCTATTGCCAATCTTCCTCGTTTTGCTTGAGGAAGATTGTCCCTGAACTAACATCTGGACCAATCTTTATCTTTTTGTTTTGTATGTAGGAAGCTGCCACAGCATGGCTTGATAAGCAGTGTGTAGGTCCGTGCCTGGGATCTCAACTGGCAAACCCCTGGCCACCGCAGCAGTGTGCACACGAACTTAACCAGTATGCCACTGGGCTGGCCCCAATATGTTACTATTTTATATCACAAACTCCATAGCTACATCTTTACCTGACTCCCATACTTACTAGCTGTGTGATCTTAGGTAAACTGCTAGTCCTCTCTGTGGACCTCTTATCTGTATAGTAGGGATATGGTAGTACCAACTCATCCTTTAAAAACAAAATTAAATGATTAAAGCTCTTCTAAGAGTATCCTCACACATAGATTTTAGTGGATCTTAAATAGTGGCTTTATCTGTAATAATACTACCCATCTTTACACTCTTCTGTATTTTAAAACTCTTTCACAATGATCATACAATGCACTGTATTTAAAAACTAATGTTTTATATATATTAAAAACGTGTTTAGCTTAAGTTTACTCTTTCTCCAATCATGACTACTTTCTCTTGATGTTGACTTCACATCCAGAACACCTACATCTAATCAATTTCTGAGGTAGAAGGACTTTGCAAACTTTTATCCAACTGAAACTTTCCTTAAAGATTCTCTTGGAATGTGAGAGAGCCTTTGAACTGGGTGTTTAATTTTTCCATTTTAAGTATTTAACCTATTTTAGGGATTATAGTTAAGGAATATGATTTGATCTTGAAGGACAGAAATAAAGTATGGAGAAATATTTACCGTTCATTCTGGCAGCAGATAATTATCTTCTTGGGAAATTAATCACTTGTGCCACCATGAAATCAATAATATATGCTGGTTATTTTGAAAAGACTGATATGATGTATTGGTGATTAGAATTGAGAACTCCAACCATTTACTGGGTCAAGTTCTGAAGAATTTAACTATTTACTTATTCTTGGTGAACTTTAATTTGCCTTAAAAAAATGGCAGCCATTGTAGCAGGCATCAGAAAATTGTGTAGACCTGAGACATTGCACCCCTGTCAAAGAAAAGAGTGATTTGGGGTAACAAGAGCTACAGAATACATGTAAAACAGAGGACCAGCTTGTCTATCTAATCTAATCGTATCCACCAAGCTATTCATCAGTCCATCAATCTATCTTTAACCCTTTCCTCCCAAACCTAAGATCTGGTGAAAAATTGCCATTCATGTCATTAATTTTCTAAAGTTTAGAAACATAATATTTCAGAATTGTTTTGCCCATTATTTAGTCTCATTTTTTTTGTTCATTTTCCTTTTTCCATTTAATATGTTTTGAGTGCTTTTTTCAATGTTTTATAACTTGAATACTTCTTGGGGTAATCTAGACACCCATACATGATAACAAGTTGCTTGAAAAGATATGAATTCTTAAAGAAATATGTTTTCTGAGAATAGAAATTATTTTCTTTCTATATTCACTCAAGCTCCAAGAAAAAATATTTCTTATCAACTTTTAAGAAGATATTAAATGAGCCTGAATTCATTAGCTTTTCATTTTTATTTCTCATAGAGAACGTTTGAAATATCAAATAAGAAAAAATTCAAATAACTGGTAAACATTTGGAAACATGCTCAATCTCACAATAAGAAAAAGGCAAGTTAAAAATTAAAAATTTAACTCTGATATACCATTTTTAAATTCTCAGTTTGCAAAGATGAGAAAGTTGTATAACACACTCTATTGACTGGGCTGCAGAGGAAACAGGCCCTCATCTAATACTGGTGTGAGAATAAATTGGATTAATCTTTATTGAGGGCAATTTGACAATAGCTGTCAAAATTAAATATACACGTCTTGATCCTACAACTCTATTTCTAGGAATTTATCTCAGATGTACTTGGATATGTTAAAGACGAATATATAAGCTAATTCATCACAGCATCATCTATAATGGCAAAAGATTGGATGAAACTAACATAATGACTATGTAAAAGGAATGATAATTAGATCCATAAAATGGAATTCTATGTATTTGAAACACACAAGAGAGATTTTTATGTGCCATATTCAATAATCTCCAAGCTATCTTGTTAAGTAGACAAAGCAAAGGTACAGGACTGTGAAAGTTGTCTGCAACCTATTTGCTCTTTCGTAATACATTTTCGTTCATTCCTCTGGAGGAATACATTAAAACACGGCAAAACGGTTAGTGTATGGGAAGGTGCTCTTGGCTGGACGATAGGGGATAGAAACTATTTTAAAGGTTTCTTGTACCTTTTAAATCTTATACTATGTGAATATATCACCTAATCAGAAAATAAATTAACTTTATATAGTAATAAATTTATACATATATAATTTATAATTGATGGAACTGCTTAAAACCAACTTTCTCCTCGTTAGAGTTAATTTTTTCTGACATTCTCCTTAAAAAGGAAAGATGCCATATAATTTTTGTAATAGGAAATGATTTTTAAAAGTGTAAGTAGAAGAATTGAGCTTCACAGTATTTAAATTATTTATTGTTTCAATTCACATGTGAAAACATATAAACACCTAAGTTAGTGAAGCCTTGCTCCTCCCCTCCTCTTCCTCTTCCTCCACTGTCTCCTCTTCCTCCTCGTCCTCTTCTTTCCTTTTTTTAACACTTATTCTTGCTTGGCTTTTCTGTAGCATTGGTTGAACTTGGGAGAATTTTCAAAATATATTCACCAAAATATGGGTATATGGAGAACCTATGTGAATTAATATTTATATCTTCATTTAAATTAAGTGCTCCCATGCTCATATAAATAGAAACAGGACTATATTTACTCTTTGCACATACCACCTTCATTTAAGGAGGGATTTTATTAGTTCTTGCTTTAGTTTCCTTTGGGAACTTTTTTTTTCTTTGAAAATAGAGAGTATTCTACATTTGCCAAGGAAGATGTGTGCCCTGTATATATTTCCATAAAGATCATCAGTACATTCCGCTAATTTTTGCTATCAATTCTAGAGAAGATATGGAAAAAGGAGCTTAAAACACTTAGCCTCATAATGCCATCCTGATCTGGCTCAAGATATAGTGGGTTTTCATATTTAATTAACCTCTGTCTAATACTGTGATAACCCAATCTTAAAATTGATTATATATTCTTGAACATGCTTTTGGAGGCTCCACAAAAGAATTACATTTCAAACATGCAGTTTTGGCAACTAGTCATGATTGCTCTCAACCTCCTGTGAGTGACTGTCTAAGATGGGCTCAGATTGGATGCGCCATGAAAACCCCCAAGAACTAATGACATTGGGGAGGGAGGTGAAGTTATCAGACTTCACTTATCTTCTCTATTTTTTTTGCAGCCTCTCATCCTCATGCTGAGTCTGCACCAGGAGTGACCTATTTATGTTCTTTGTACCTAAAGAGGCCAGCATTCTACTCTGGGCGAACACAGGAAAGAATCTAACGGAAGTCTGACTTCCCACGTTGGGATTGAGTCAGGCTTTCTCTACATAACACCAACATATCTTGATAAAAAACAGAATACAAAACAAAGTATACACTAGGCCCTTTTGCACAAAACTAAAGGACAACAACAAGTTTTAGGGTATAATGTTTAGAAGGACTTTGAAGGAGTTAAGTTGACCTTGTGGCATCACACCCAAATCGGAACTAGTAGTACCATATACTTGAATTCAGCTACTAAGTACCAAAAACTAACTTAAGTAAACATTTTAATCCCTGATCGGAAACTTGATCCAAAGCTGTTAACAAATGTTCTTACATCTTCCCTCTCCACTAGAATGTGAACAAGCTGAGGGCAAGGACTATGTTATTTCTCTCTTTATCTCCTGAGCTTCCAGCAAGGGATCTGGCATTTAGTTGTTACACAGTTAGTGTCCATTTGATTCAATTGAATTATGAGTGACACTTTGATCATGCAAATGTAAACAGCTAGAGGGGAAAGATGAGAAGGGGTAAGCTAGGTATGAACTGTAAATTGGTTGTATTTCTAGTATATTATACTCCAGCTGCAAGTGTCACAAACTAGAAGGATGTTTGGTCACCCCTCCATGTCTGTGAGAGGAGATGCTACTGACTTGCTCACCTGCCAGCCCTTAGGTTCACTAGGCAGGCCACCCGAAGAAAATAACAAAGCCCTGACTTCTTCAACCACGAGTATGTGTGTGTGTGTGTGTGTGTGTGTTATGTGTTTGCATCCTCACCTGGCAAAGAAGAGTGACAACCCTGTTTATTTCAGGGTATGGGGTGTGTCACAGTTTACAAAGTGCATCTATGCTTGTTCATTATCAAATTTGATTTTCAAAACAATGTGAGAATACTTTCTCTAGTTTATAATTGAGTAAGCTGAACTTCAGAGCAGTTCCATGACTTGCCCAGGGTCTCCTAGTTAGCGAGAGACAGAACCAAGACTGGCCCCTGGATCTGTTCTTCCAAAGAAAGGGGAGAACGGCATTTCAGAATTACCTGAAGACCTTTAAACTTCACACATATCCTCCCTTAGTGGTGATTCCTGCTCCCTCCTTTCCCTCATCACTGTTTCCATGAGACAGTGTTGCATCCCTGGGGTGTCTTAGGGTACAGTGAGGATGGGAAAAACCTCTGACCCAGTGATTACTTCTACTTCACTGCTTTCTGCTCAGGGCATTTTCTACCAAATGACTTAGCTCTTGTCTCATCCCTTAGGCAATAATTATAAAGAATGGGTCAAGGTGAGGTTGAAAGGAGCCCTCGACTAGTTCACTGGGTTCTAGTCTGTCCCATTGCTTCCCCTTGCACTGCTCTGTAGCTTTCCTGTCCCTCCCTTCTGCATTTTGCTCGGTGCCCTTGGGCTGAAGGAGGGCATGCTGTGAGAAATGATTACATCTACATGCCAGTTGGTACAAGGAAGCCATGCTGTGCATATTTATTTGTGCCCATGCCACTTGACAACAGTTAGATTTAGAATTTGGCTTGCATTTGTAAAGGGATCCAGAAGAAGGCCCTTTTCTCAGTGGGCTACTCACCAACAACTGTAAAGATCTGAATTTTCAATCCTAGTCTGCTACAACTTTCTTCATATAAGTCTGGCCATGTTTGATTTCTCTGCACAGAGTAAATATTTGGGATGGAAGACATATACCCATTTCCCTTATTGCCCCAATAAGACAATTTGCAGCCATATCATTTCTATTATTGGGATAGAATGTAGTGTCAAGCATCTTGCCAATCATTCCAAATTTTTTGAGGTCCCTTCTGGTTCTGAGATCTATGATTCTTAGGCTAGAGGCAGGAGGTTTAATTTGTGTGTGTGTGTGTGTGTTTGTGTGTGTGTGTGTGTGTGTTGCTTTCTTCTTTGCTTGCATTTCGTTTTTGCCTAAGATCTGCTGCACTTATTTAACTTAATTTTGCTACTTCCTTAAATTGAAGACACAATTTTTCCTCCAGTAAGAATATCTACTTTGTGACAGGCACTATGCTCCATGACTTATCTACGTAATCTCTAATTCTTAAAATAGCCCACAAAGTAGGGGCTGCCAGCACCCAGTGGAGGAAGTGAGGAACTCTTTACTATGCTCTGTAAGACCGCAGTTGCAGAACTTGAATTTCAGCCCTCTTCTGGTCAGGTTTCAAACCCCATACTTTTTGTCATATGCAATTCTACATAGCTAAACTAAACAGAAACTTAGTTTTTAAAAAAGGCAACAATTTCTTAACAGTGTTTCTTACTCAACTTGCTATCTATTGGGGAACACTCTTATCCTTTTGTTTGTGTGTTTTTTTAGGAAGATTAGCCCTGAGCTAACATCTGCTGCCAATCCTCTTTTTGCTGAGGAAGACTGGCCCTGAGCTCACATCTGTGCCCATCTTCCCCTACTTTATATGTGGGACGCCTACCACAGCATGGCTTGCCAAGCAGTGCCATGTCCACACCCGGAATCCGAACCAGTGAACCCTGGGCCACCGAAGCAAAACATGTGCACTTAACTGTTGCGCCACTGGGCCGGCCCCAACACTCTCATCCTTTTGAGGAAAGAAATTTCTCTATAAAAATGAACTAGCTAGAGCCAGTCCTGATGGCCTAGTGTTTAAAGTTCTGCGCTCTCACAGCTCCAGTAGACTGGGTTTGTTTCCTGGTCATGGAACCACACCACCTGTCTGTCAGTTGCCATGCTATGGTGGTGGCTCACATAGAAGAACTAGAAGGACTTACAACTAGGATAAACAACCATGCACTGGAGCTTTGGGGTGGGGGGAAGAGGAAGATTGGCAACAGATATAAGCTCAGGGTGAATCCTTCAATGCAAAAAAAAAAAAAAAAGAGAGAGGAAAAAAAGGAACTAGCTAAATGCAGGCAGGAAGTGTGAGGAAAATGTGCAGGTATCATTTTGGGACTGGGTGAAAACAAAAGTAGCGGCTGGATTTCAAGTCATCAATGGATTCCTTAAAGAGAATGTGAGGTTCAAGAGAGGGGATGTTTGAAATTTTCAATTCACTTATAATCATATTCCCTTAGTTTACCTGACCAGAAATATAAATATATAAATAAAACATATATAAAATATAACATTAATATGTCCAATGGTGCTGGGAGTCCATTCCCTGATTCTAAAGATGGGGGCTGAGTGGGAGATGCTCTCGGAGCCCATACAGGAGAACCTGAGCCTCCTTATCTTGAGTCCAGTTCTCTTTTGTGGGCTGCCATGATATGTTTTGGGCCCCCCTGAAATGTAAGGAAACATTCTAGCTTTTTGGGCTTGTCTCAAAGGCAAATCCAGAGGCCATCGTGTTCAGAGTTCAGAGCTGAGTGCATGGCAATTTAGACATTTTGAGCTAAGAAACTACCTGGGGAAAATTCTGGGATTAAATGGGCCTCATAAATAAAATGTAAGTGTGGGGCTCATAGACTGAAATTCCCAGTGAATGACACACCGGGGAGAATGGAGCCCATTAGCTTTTGAGTGACAATGTGGCCTCTCCTATCAGCAGCTTGTCAGAAGAGGAGCTTGGGCAGCAGGTTGGAAGCATGCTGGCTCGCTTAGGCAGGGTGGCATTTTCCTACTGTATAGTTTTCATGCAGTGCACACACCCAGCAAATGATTCTCAGCAGGGAAGGATGCAGATTGCTTCTTGTGTATTACATCCCTTGGGGTAGATGAAATATGGATCCTGGAAGCCTTTTTGGCAAACTCTCCAATTACCACAAGGAGCGCTTATAAGGAAGAAGAATGTGGACTCTTTTTTAGTCTTTTGAAACCTTGAAGTGTTTTTCAGCTTGGAGTGCTTATGTGTGTGTGTGTGTGTGTGTGTGTGTGTGTAACTGTTGATTTAATCTTGTTGAACTGAATCATGAGCTTTTTTTCTAAATTCAAAGCCAGAATAGATTTTCATGTCTCCCTCAACTAGGAGTATTGGGAGCAGATGGGCAAAAATGGAGTATTAACAGGAAGCAGATGCCAAAGAGAGTTCTTGTGTGGATATGGGTGGTCAGAGGAAAAGCTCCATTAAGCTCTTCTCACCCATTGACCATAAATGAACACAGAATATCCAGATCTGAAACAATCCATAGGTCAATAGATCTTTTTTGTCCTCCCAACCCTTCTCAACTACCTCCCCCAAGAGTTATGGAGAAGCCCTTGCCTAGCTGGACTGGGGACTGATTATCTGTGCTGCTAAACTCCTTTCCTGTGCTGGAGATGGTTTTTTGACTTAGGATGTGACAAAAGAAAGCGTAGCTCTAAGGGATATTTCCAATTTCATCTTGAAATGATGAGTTTACTCCAAAATAAGTTTGGAGTAGAGCAATTTACCTCAAATTTCTCACGTGATAGGAAAATTAAACAAGCAAAATTCAAGGACTTGCCATAAGCAAGTGTCAGAGTTTGGCTTAATTCTTGGATTACAACATCTCATGCCTGGGTGGGAAGGGGAAGTAGTCATCAAATTACACCATGATCAAGGTTGTCAGTAAAACCTCCGAGATAATGAAGTGTCACAACCTTGACAGCAAGTCCTTAAAGATGTCAGCAGGAAATACTCAGAGGAAACTGGGCAGGAGTGACTGGCCAGGATGCCAGGTACGGCCCGAACATTTACCTCTAGCCTTAGCCTGTACCCCTGGCATACCCACTGGTCAAGTCCACCTTCCCCAGCTCCTGCCTTGTTCCTTCACTCCTCTCTGCTTTTGTATATGCTCTTTCTTCTGCCTGGAGATGTCTGTTCCTCTTTTGAGGTCCTTCTCAAATGTCCCCTGTTCTGTAAAGTCTCCTCTAGGTCCCCGGCCCTAGGGGGAGGAAGCAGGATTAAATTTCTCCCACGTCTGTGATGCAAGATTATCTTTACAGCTCTATTTTTAGTAGTTACATGTTATATAATTTTTTATTGGATATCAGTCTGTAACCTCCATCAGACTGTAAACCAGGTCCTATCTTTGCATCTTGCCCCTGGCAAGTGCTTCATACCTAGTAGGAACTCAGTTACTTGTGTTAGTTTGAGGTCAATTATTTAAACTCTTCTCAGCCAAGCAGAAGATAATCTTCCTTTTTTTGTTTAGTGTTTGTGACACAGTCAAACTTTGATCCATGAAGGCAGAAGCAACATTTGTAATTGAACAGGGTTATGACTTTTGTTTTTTCTGTCTGTGAATCTGATTTACAAGGCTTAACAGCTTTGAATGAGACTGAGACTAAGATTTCGAAGCCTTCAATTTCTGATTTCAGAGGGTTAGAGAGAATATTTTTGGCTCCACTTTTGGGGAGGAGAATATTCAAATTTATCATTAACATGCTGCCTTTTCAATACATTTCCTAACTCTTCTCTTCTTACTGTATATCATCCTCTTTAAGTTTCTTTTCTTTTTCTCTTTCTTTCTCCCTTCCTTCCCTCCTTCCCTTCCTTTTCTCTCACCCTCCCCAACCCCTTTCTCTCAGTCTCACCCTCTCTTGCATATTTGAAATGTGGAGTCTTGGGTCCCACCTCAGACCCATTGAATCAGATCGGCATTTTCACAAGATCCTCAAGTGAGTTGTATGTACATTGACATTTGAGAAGCGTTACTCTGTCTAGATGGTGCCTCATGATGTCTGTGGTCTGGCCCATTCTGATAACACTAATGTCAGGACTAAAAGAGGTGCTGCTGTGTGATTCCCAAATCAGAATGACCGAGTTGACATAAGTTCTGCACAGCAAGTGGCAGATGACCTCTCCAAATTTATGACTAACTTTGACACCCGAGCAGGGGCCCATGCAGCCATGTCTTGAGTTCCTTCCTGGTGGAGCTTTTTATAAAAACTCCTCCTTGAGCCTTCCTCTCTCCCCTAGGGTCCCTTCTCCGGAGGCCGACCAGAAAAGTAATGTACACTTTTGGGCAGACAGCATCATGTCCTTTCCGATGATTCTTTTTCAAACCTCTCTCCCAGGCTCCTAATATATCATTTGCCCCTTCTCTTTCAGCCTGAAATCTAAAAGCCTACCTAGAAATTGGTTGAGGCCAATAAACCCTTACAGACTCACCAATTCCCAATAATACATCAGACACACATGAACAAGTCTGAATTGCCTTTAGATTTAACTGGACCATCCCATATTCACTTATATTGAACTGACATATACTTTCCAAAAACTTCTCTATTTCTAATTATTGCCTTCTGGAGCCATGAAAAATATGCTTTAAATCCCTCTTTCATATGACTGTCCTTCAGGTATTTGAAGAGAATTTTTACACTCCCATGCCCCACATCTTCTCATTTGTGACCTGAACATTCCCATTCCTTTCACCTCTTTTTCTCATGTTTGATTTTCAGTCATTTTCCCAGAATTTAGATTAACACTCTAAGAATGGTTGATACAAACTGAACACAAAATAAACTGATGACCATAACCAGGAAATGTGGAAGGCAGCGAGCAACAACAGAGGACAGTCTCATAATAAAGGAGGCTGCATTCCATGTAGCAGAAAGAACACTTCTAGTAGCAGCCAGGCTGGAAAATAATTCTGTTACTTTACTGCCTCTCAGGCATCAGACAGAAGAGCTACTGATAATCTCTTTTCAAAACATGACTGTCCATTTCACCTTTTTTTCCAGTTTGTTTACGTTCTAGATTTTAGTTTCTTGGAGTTCATTCTAGGAACTCTTTAAGCAATAAAATTCTAGGAGTCTCTTCTTCCAAGGCTCTGTATGTCCAGGGCTTTTCAAGTTATTGAATATTAGAAACACTAAACTTAGGGATCGTAGTAAATCTGATGTGAGAACTGTTGTGAGGCTGAAGCTTTTCTGAGTTGATGAGATGCGTGTCTAAGGAAACACTAAACTGTCTTAGAATCATAGGCAAGAATCACAGTAGTCTTTTGCTTCTCGGATTGTAGATCATAATGCTTTAGAAATACCAAAAGCAAACAAAATAAACTGCATAGATCATCAGTGATTTTGAAACTTCTCTGAGGTTGAGACAATGCGGCACACTTTCTTTACTTTGTCAATGATTCAAATAATCAAATACAACCTAAGTTTCTCCTTTCAGTACAATTTGCTCCATTGGAAGACATATGAACAGCTATACAATATAGTTATCAATAGAGTACATTTAAGGTTATATATGTTATATTTTAAAATATAAAGTGTTTTTCTAAATATAAAATTAATGACTACTTATCGCAGAACTTTTGGAATTATAATTTGTGATAATCACAAAGAAATTTAAATCACCCCAATCCCACTACTCTTAGATAAGCACTTCATATTTTGACATACTGTTTTCTAATTCTCTTTTTTGCCCAATGAAGTATATGAACATATACATAGGTATGATTATTGATTATATTTAATTTTACATTCTGCTTTTTTCATCTGTGATATATTACCATGTTATTACATATTCTTTGGTTTTAATTACTGCATAATATTCCAGCACATGAATATACCATAATTTATTTTACTATTCCCTTATTGTTGACCATTTAGATATTTTTCACTGTTTATGTCACTGTTTTCACTGGGATGAATATCTTTGTGTGTAAATGTTGGCCATTTCTGTGATTATTTCCTCATGATGGATTCTGTGAATTGGGATCAATGAGTTAAAAACTGTAGACACATCATGCATATCTTTTAAAAGTATATAATGTTTAGTTTGTCAGTTAATTAAAATGGCATTCAGGGGCTGGCCCCGTGGCCAAGTGGTTAAGTTCACACGCTCTGCTTTGGGGGCCCAGGGTTTCACCAGTTTGGATCCCGGGTGTGGACACGGTACTGCTCATCAAGCCATGTTGCTGTGGCGTCCCACATAGCACAAACAGAGGGACCTACAACTGGAATATACAACTATGTACTAGGGGCTTTGGGGAGAAGAAGAAGAAGAAAGAAGAAAAAGAATATTGGCAACAGATGTTAGCTCAGGTGCTAATCATAAAAAAAAATAAAATTAAATAAAATGGCATTCAACACATGCCACTTGAGTGAAGTTGGTAGTCTGTGTGTGTGTGTGTGTGTGTGTGTGTGTAAGGGGGAGATAGTTAGAGTTATATATTTTCAAGGAAAGAAAAAGAAAATCATTTATTAGTAAATGATCCAAGACTCTACCAGTTAATTAACCCAAAACACTCCAAAAATGTGATTTTTATAATGGGAAATCTTAGTTCTGTAATTACAGAAAAGGAAGAATTTCCAACCTTTTTGCTTCCTAATAGAAAACACACATACATGCACATTTAAGTGTGTAATTAGCAGTTTATTTTTGCACAACGCTGCAAGTATTTATAGATTGAATAATCCCTTTTAAATTCCTTAAAGAAGATTTATAGTATTTTCCTCATGTCATAAAGGCAAAAACACAGAAATACTAGACTCTAAACTCCGTGAGGGCAGAGGTGGCGGCTGTCTTTGCCAGTCTGCAGCTCAGCCCCTAGTGGAGGTCTTGTCACATGCAGGGGGCACCGTAGACATTTGAGCAGTAGAAAGACTCTCCTTGTTGTGACTATTTGAGTGCAAAGTAGATCTGGTCAAGATAATTTTGTTTTCATAAGAAATTTTTATGTGGAGAACAATATAATGGAAGCAAAACTTCTCTGCAAACAAATAAACTAAAAAAACTCCCAAACCAAAAATATCCCCAGAATCTAAAAGACCAGTCAGTTCTCTCGAAGGCAGAGAATGTTCCTCTCTCTAGAGTTTGGGGTAAATGGAATCTAGGAACTCGGAACATGGAAGAACTCACAGAACCCCTTTCTCTCTCTTACTTTTCAAAGGCAAGTTTGCTGAAACCCTGTTGGCAGAAGTGTCTTCGTTCTTCCCTTGCCTTCTTACAGCACAGAGACTAGTCAATAACTTTTAAAAGTGTTTTCTTTTAAATTTAATCTTGTAGTACTGAGAAGAAATGAATTTTTGTTAAAAAAAGAATAAAGAATAAACTAACACCTACAGCAACACGAGGAAAACATATTTTGCTCAGTCAATGCATTTGAGGTAATGAGCAATTTGAAGAAACAGTACAGAAAAAGACAGACCATTTAACTTAAACTAAATAGTGTCTTTCCTAACCGGCTCAAATCCTTTTTCAACCACCACAGACGTTTTTTACAGGTTAAAAAATGCTTGAGGGCTCTAGGCTTCTTCCTTCTTGTCAACAGTTAAAACAATTCTGAATACTAAGATCTTCATTCTATTATCTTTCTTTTAGTCTAGATTTAGAAATATAGGGGTGAGAGAACAAAGGACTTAGACAGTAGATCTGTTCAAAAAGGAGGGCTTAAAGGAGATAATTTTAGCTTAACCACAGTGAACATTGACCTGTAGGGGAAAAGTCCTCAAAATGCAATTAAAGAAATAAAAAAAGCATGGGGGAAATGACAGTTTAGAAATGAGATGGCCTGTAGTAGGGATACCCAGAGAGTGCCACACTGAATGCTCCTTCTCATGCCATACTCCTGAGAGCAAGCCTGCATTTGTGGGAGAGATGAATACTGTCTTGAGTGAAGATCAGGAGGGATGGGTGAAGAATGCTAGGATGCCAGGGGACCACATGGCACTGTGACTCTGGTCCATTAAGTAGCCCATCCATCATTCCACGTTTGATCATTCTTGTTACTGATAAATGAATTAATATACATTTCTTCATTTAATGACTTTACTATAATTGCAAATTTATAAGTGAGGTTTTGGGCTCTTTGTGCATAATTACTGAGAAAAAGTTTGCATCTTTCAGCCTGCACACAGTCTTGGAATTTTACTCATCAAAGATTCCCTTTTGAATGTTCTCAGTAATATGAGTGTTGGTGGGAATGCGTCTTTGGGGTTTGTTTATCCAGTGCACTTGCGATCATTCATCCTCCACTTCTCCCAATTGGAAGGATGATTAGGGAAATTGCTCCACACCTGATTTTTCTTTGAACATGTCATAACTCTTGGAAAATATTTGTAAATTTTTGGAAAATTATGTCGAAGGCCTACAGGTCAAAGAGCGTTTGTTTCACAGAAGGGTCATTTATTGGACTGTTTCTCTGCTGCATGTATTTGAAACCAAAACATGATCATCCAACCAGATCAGGAGAAGTGAAGTGGGTCCCCTTGTTTTCCTCTTAGTTTTCAGTGTCATATTGGTGCAGCAAACAGCTTCTCCTTACACTATGCTAGAAAAATAAAACACAGCAAGGTATCTACGGTGCATGTGTGAGGAGCTTGCCTACGTTACTTCCTCTACCCCAAAAGCCATTAATATAAAAATGCTCATAAACAAAATGAGAAAGAGCTTGGGGGCAATCAATAAGGCACAAATTGCACAATAAAGTCACTAATCTCTTTTCTGAGAAAATTTTCAGCAAGGAAATTGTGCAAAGAAAGTCTTCAAGGAATAATTGACTTCAGCAAGCTTTCTACTGGTCAGCAAAAACTTTTTTGGTTTGAGGTAAAAAAAAAACAAAACAAAACAAAACAAAAAAGATCAGCAAAAGAGCAATAAGCAAGGAGAAATACATCTTCCCAGCAAGAAAATCAAACAGAGAAAGGTCACCATCTTGTGATTTCAGTATTGTTTATCTCTCTCTCACAGTTTGTGGTTTCCAAGTATTTTTATCAGCATTAATTAGTTTTTTTTCTTAAAAATGCTGGGAACCTTCAACTCAGAGTAGTTATGCCAATTTCAATCTCAAAGTAAAATTTGGGCATCAAGTAGCATGTTTCTTGGAGGAGGGGTGTAAAGAAAACTGATTTCCATTTATTTGGTTTCCATTAAAAACATCACAAATTATTGGCTTGAAGTGTCTTACTGTTTTCTGTTTTGAAATTAATATATGTTCACCTTAGAAGATTTAAGAAATATAAAATATGTAAAAGAAGAAAATAAATAACGCTCATAATCTTATCCCATCGATAGAACTTGTGTGTCTTATTTTGTATTACATCATAAATAGCTTTGTATCCTCCACCCAAAATTTTTTTCTTATTATGTGGTGCACTTTTTTTCCGTGATATTTCTAATTCTGCAAAGTATTCCATCATAAAGATCCATCACAATTTATTTAATGTCTCCTTTATTAATTATTTGTTTGTTTATATACATTTTTATTTTTAATTAAGAAGCATAGTGTTGGTTGAATAAGAAGTCAGGCAAGCCAAACACAGTTATGAAATTCAAATAATGTCCATTACAGATCCCACCTTATCTTAGTAGAGCAAAACTTGATTTCTCTCTCTTCCAAATGATTTATTTACTTGCAAAAGGCAGATGAAGGAAACCATATACAAACTCACTAAGTTAACAAATGCAAACGCTTGGTCCAAGAATGTGAGGAAGACACAAAGAAAACAGGTAGGTAGGGGCGCCCAAAGGGAAGAGTCACGGAAGGCAAACCAGAGCAGACTCCATCCAGTCACTTTAAGCATATCTTGAAAAACGTAGCCATTAGTCTACTTCTCTGGCTGGCTTGTTTTCATGGCAAAGAACTGGCTTTGGTTGCAACTCTCCCTGGCTAAGCTAAATGGGCATAGGTAGACCTATTTGGTGGCATGAAGTCCAAGCATGATTATAATCCCACAGACCCTGTGTGGCTGTCTTAGGGGCTGAACCTACGAATGACTCTTCCTGAATCTCTGTCTCATTTCCCTCAACTCACTTGAGTGCAGAAAGAATCCCTGGGACACTGAATCTCCAAGAAAGGGAATGGGGAACAAATAATTCCCTAAGTTTATTTGAACATGGGGCTATTCTCCACCCTGCCCCCCAAAAGAAAGCTATCAACTTTTCACAAGTGACTGCTCTTCTTTGGAACACAGTTTGAGGAGCATTGCTCTTGACTAGAAGCGCTTACTCTCTTTCTGGTACTCCCGTATCCCTTAGATCTGATGCTCCCTCTGTATTTATCCCTTCTATATTGCAGCAGTGTTAAAACCTGGATGAACATTAGAATCGCCTGGGAAGTATTTAAAACCTCCACTTTGCTCTTCAGATTTTCAGGAAGTAGGTCCCGAGCCTTGGTTTGTTTTTAAGTTTTCTCGATGGGTCCCTCATGCAGCTGTGTTGAGAAGCGCTGCCCGATGGCACACTTTTTCTTTATGTATTTGAGGGAATGTATTTAGTAGAGCTTCAGATCCCCTTAGGGCTAACTCAGAGACCTTGTGGATAGTAGGTTCTCCTAAATATTTTGTTGAATGAATGATTATACCCTAAAGCATAATAATGCAAGAAGTATTAAAATGACATCTAGTATCAAAGGTAGGGAAACAATCCCTGATAGCTGCTTCCTTTTCTTATTCCTGGATGTGTAGGCTTTAAAAGGAGGATACTCTGATCTTTTAGAGGCCTGAAGAGTTTTACATTTTTTCCAGAAGCAAAAAAGAAAGCATAACCCTCCTAAAAGTTTCAAGTACAGCATTGCCTGGGAGCCATCCTTTCATCTTTTCTTCCTTCTTTCTCCCTCGCTCTCTCCTTCTCTCCCTCTCTCTCTTCCTTCCTTCTTTCCCTAATTATTAAGTGCTTACTATGTGATGGATGCTATTCTAGCCTTTGAGAATATGCTAATGAACAAAATAGACGAAAATCCTGGTCCTCAGAGAAGTTACCATCTAGTTGGGGAAAACAACATGTATGTAAGATGACAATAAGGACAAAAGAGGAAAATAGAGCTGGAGAGGGTATAGGGAGTTGGAGCGAGGCTGCAATTTGTAGATGGGGGGGCCAGCCCAGGCCTCTCTGAGAAGGTGATACTTGAGTCAACAGTGGAAGGAGGTGAAGGAATATCTGGGGGACAAGTTTTCCAGGCCAAGGGAATAGCAAGAGCAGAGGCTCTGAGACATGAGCACCTACTTGGTGTATTTAAGGAACAGCCAGGTGATTTGGAGTAGAACATGAAGTCAAAGGAGAAATGCGGAGGCCAGATCGTGTAGGACCTTGAAAGGTACAGTATGGATCCTTGGTATTCGTTTTAATTCTTAAAGAGATGGAAAGTCATTGAGGGTTTTGAACCAAGGAGTGACCTGAGCTGACATTTTAACAGGATCACTCTGGTTGCCATGTTGAATAGACTGAAGGGGATAATGAATAGAAGCAAAGAGACCAATTAGGAAGCAATTGCAATGATCCAAATGAGATGATGGTGGTTGGACTAGGATGTTAATAATGAGAGAGAAGCAGTGGTCAGGTTTTATGTGATCTCTTCTTTGATTTATGGACCAATGAGACAAGACTGGAGAGGACACACAATTTCCTCCCTGGACATGTGTTATAACAACTCTTATCTTTAGATTTTCCTGGAGCCCTGTGTGAACTTCTAATGATTCCCTTTTTAATTGTAAACAATGTGAAATAAAAGAAGAAAAATGTGATTCATTTTCAACAAGCCTTCATCTTCCGTTTCTTGGATGCTTCTCTTGTGGAGAAGCTGAAAAGGGGATTTCTGCACCCAGAAAAGAGTGAGAAGAGATGAGTTTGAACATTCCCCCCAACACTGAGATTCTATGACTCTGTGATCCTTAGTAACTCTGAAAATCATCTGGCGGTGCAAGGACTGAAAACTTACCATATTATATATGGTAGTGGTACCGATTGTCACAATAAGCTGGAAAAGAATACTAACAATCATGGATGATATTCAAAATATTTTACAACTAGCCCAGCACAGACATTGACCAATCAGAACAGATGCCAGCTGAAAGCAACAGGTAACGCCATGCATCTGACTGAATATCCGTTCTGCTTACGTGTGGGTGCGAATCAAACGGTACTTTAGCAGACATGGTTTGACAAAATTCTGTGTTAGTTTAAGCCAATTCAATTGAGCAAGCATAGTGAACACAGACTTTGTGTCTAGGTTTGCATCTGACACTTTGAGAGGAATATAAAAGAAGTGTAAGATATGGTTGTGACCTGAGTGCTTTTAATCCATCTTAAAAGACTTAACTTTGCATTCAGAACAAATTGAGAATCATGCAACATATGATGCAATAACAACTATTTCATAGGTTCTTGGCCTCCCAACACCTTGCCCCCACCTTAGTAGCTGCATCCTTGCTGAGGCTTCAGAGCAGTGTAACGAAAGAAGAAACCAAGCTGACTTGTAAGATTTTAGGAAACCTTGTTGACCTTGATGCTCACCAGCATCATGGGAGCAGAATCGCAATGTCTGAAGCCAGCATTCATCACGCTGAGACAGAACTCATACAGAGTAAGAGCCCTTCTCCACATTCATGATCCCTCCTGGTTTAGATCCTCCCCAGTGCTTTAAGAACCAACAATCCGGGGCTGGCTGGGTGGCACAGTGGTTAAGAACGAACGCTCCGCTTCTGCGGCCCGGGGTTCGCTGGTTTGGATCCCGGGTGCAGACATGGCACCACTTGTCAAACAATGCTGTGGTAGGCATCCCATGTATAAAGTAGAGGAAGATGGGCATGGATGTTAGCTCAGGGCCAGTCTTCCTCAGCAAAAAGAGGAGGATTGGCAGCAGTTAGGTCAGGGCTAATCTTCCTCAAAAAAAAAAAAAAAAAAGAACCAACAATCCTAAGACAAAGAATATTTGGAGAGTTGGAAGAAGAAGTCCTGCAAATGCAGCCTTTCACATGCTTCATCTCCGATTCGTGATTAGCTTTAGGAAAATCTTTGTTGTATGGGATCTGATCAAGTATGTTCAAGGTCTGGATGAGCATCATCCATTCAGCTCTTGAAGCAGTTATCTGAATCAAGGTTATGACTACTGTCCAGAATCCATACTCTAGGCCTGTATAACAAATATAGAGAATTTACAGAATTTTAGTTTATTTGACCTATTTAGACCCCAATCATTAAAAGAAGCCTAGGGGCAGAAGAGAGTAACAAAAGCTCTATCCAGTAGGAACATAAAATTTCCAAAGTATACTAACTACAGATTCTGTCTCTTAAACTGGATGGCCATTATAGCTCAACCAAACACCTTTTTTAGTATCTTCCTCTTGAAACCTGCCTTGCTAAATTGGTTATGTGCCAGAATATGTGGAATTGACCATGTCATAATGGACTTCCTCTGCATTAAATCTTTCAGAGCTGGTAAATTTAGACAACCTAAAGAGCCATGTTATGTCCATCTGCTTATCAGATTGGCACAGGGGTTAGAGACTTAAAACTGGGACCTGGATTTTCCCAGAGGGCTGACTGACTTAATCATTGGCAATTTTGAGGCTCACAGTAAAGTAGAAATAATGGAATTATCTCCTAGATATGAAAGCATCTTCCCAGGAAGTCAAAAGGAATTTGCTGCCTTTTCTCTTTGGTGGTTGGTCTGGGTCCTGCCGAAAATGAACTTTATATCTGACTGAAAATGTGAGAAGATTCTGTTGTAGAAGAGTAGGTTCTATACAAATCTCAAAGGTGGGCTCTGCATCTTGCTGATGGCTTCCTACAAGGTGATGAAGCATTAGATTTGATACATATTCCTCTCCTTTTGGTAAATATTCTTCCACATGGCTCTGGAGCTATGGAGTCATGTTCCAAATCGCGTTTCTACCACCTATTAGATGTGTAACTTGGGCAAATTACTTATTCTTGGTGCTGTGATTTCCTCATCTGTAAAATGGGAATGATAACGGCACCTCCCAGCAAGGTTGCTGTGGGGCTGAATTCAGTCTCCTTGGATGCGGAGTAAGTACTCAGGGAATGTTAACTATTCTTGTTTGCTGGTGTTATAATGATGAGGGCTGACAAGAAAATTTCCACCAAGAAAAGGTTTATGTCTTTTTTTTAATTGTCAAAGTTCTATTGAAATAGATGGAGAGCTTAAATAAAATTAATGAAGCATGCACTGGAGTAACAAGGGTAATAATCAACACATTTTTAAAACAGTGGATTGAAAACGAATAAAATCTTTTACTCCAACTAAGAAACCAGTCTATTTGGGGAGCGTGCTATGTGCCAGGCATATGTAATAGCCTTGCCATCACATTTAGCCTCCCCTCACCCTGGTGTTGCTCTCTGCATTTATAAAGAAACTGAAGCTTAGTGCGCAGCAGGGTGAAAACTCCAGTCTGACATCTCTAAAATCCTTCCTCTTCCACTAATTCCAAATACCACGGTACTCCTCCTCCCTCCCCTTCTTGTTCCAAACCTTGATTTCCTTCCCTTTGCGTTGAGGTACCCTCTCTGGGTGCTCATGACACTGCCCCTAAGTACCCTAATAAGGCCTCCCTGGACATGAGTGAATTTCAAGCGGACTGCTATGAGATGTGGTTGCTTGGTATAGGTCTTTTTTTCCCAACCTTAGTCAAATAACAGGCTTCTTGTGTCCAATAGTCATGGCTAACTAACGACTCACATTGTGGTCCCACAGTAAAAACATTTCAAAAGTTGCGGAGAAGCAATCAGAAGATGAAAGGTGAAACTGTGGCCAGATGTATGTGTGTGTGTGTGTGTGTGTGTGTTGTCTCTGAAGCTGTGTCTTTGCATTCTTATGTTCCCGTAATAAACATTTGTATTCATGGTTTGCTCAGCCTGCTACTGCGATTGCTCTAAGATATAGCACACTGGAAGAGGAAGATTTATAGTTCTGAGCCAGATGGAAGACGGAAGTTTGCTGGGGGGAGATTCTTCATTGGAAGCTGTTTGGCAGCCTGGATCTAAGAGTAGGACAGCCCTGGGTTCAAATCTTTGCTCTAGTTTTTAATAACTGTATGGCCTTGGACAGTTTATATAACTTCCTAAGCCTCGTTTCTTCCTATGTAAAAGGAAATAACCATATTTTTGTTACAGGATTCCTTGTGATGATCATTGAGGTAATGAGAATCCAATACGTGGCACACGGGTTAGATAGTGCCGGGTGAAGAGCAGTTATTGTTCACGTGCACTGATTTCATTAGCTATTTGTAAGCGGCGATGTTTTGCTCGGGTCATACACATAGTGGTATCCTAGATCCTCTCCTTGGCAAGGACGTATTGAAATTTTGCCCTTTAGAAACTGAGTTGCAGTCACATGTGACAGCAACTGTGCACCCCTCAGAGCAGACGCTTCTTATCAGTCTAATTCAACTCCACTTCGCACCTCTGAGGATAGGTATAACCTTCAACGTGTCAACAGACCCAATATGAGCTGAAAATTTGAGGGTGGAGTTGAAGGATGGGTTTGTGTAGTTGGCTTCTTCCCATCATCCAATTTTGCACAAATGCCACCTCCTCAGAGGGAACTTCCCTGACCACAGTACCTCAAATGCCCCTTACCCTACCCACCCACCTCCCCCCCCCCGCCAGCTGCTCTCTGTCGCCTTGACTCCACTTTATTTATTTAAATAGATTTTATTTTTTTAGAGCAGTTTTAAGTTCGGCAAAATTGAGCAGAGAGTACAGAGAAGTTCCCATGTACACCCGTCCCCATGCATGCATGCCTCTCCCACTATCAATATCCCGCACCAAAATGGTACGATTTTTACAATTGATGAAACTGCATTGACATCTCATTGACACATCACACATCACTGACACCAAAGTCCATAGTTTACATTAGGGTTCACCCTTGGTGTACAATTTGTGGGTTTTGACAAGTATATAATGACATGTGTCACCCATTATAGTATCACGTGGAATAGCTTCACTGCCCTAAAAATCCTCTGTGCTCCACCTATCCATCCTTCCCTCCTCTTAACCCTCGGCAACCACTGATATTTTACTGTTTCGATAGTTTTGATTTTTTCAGAATGTCATATAGTTGGATGCTTCATTTTTAAAAAGCTTTTGTCTTATTTATATTTACTTATATGCTTAATTACTTGTTGTTTTTCCCTTCTCACTAGAATGTCAGATACAGGGAGGCAGGGTCATTTTTTCACTTTGTAAATGAGGTATCCTCAGTGCTAGACTATGCCTGGCTCAGAATATCCGTCAATAAATATGTATTTGTTTAGTTAAATGAGTAAATCTTTCTCCCATCGGAATTCCTCTAATCCTTCTGCTGAGGTTAGAAACTGGTAATTGGAGATACTTAGACAAACAGCAGTAATAATGTTGGTTGTCATTTTTATTATCTCCCAGATGCCAGGCACTGTGCTATGTATTTTAAGAGTATTATTTAGCTTAATCCTCATAATTACCTTCTGTGGTAGGTACAGTTTAACAGGTAATATAGGTAGTATTTAGATAGTCTCGCCATTTTACAGGTAAGAAAATGAGGTCCAGAGAGGCTAATTTGTCCAAGGTCACAGAGTTAGTAAATGGCACAGTTAAGGCCCAAACTTAGGTCCATAGGATTCCAAAGCTCACGTTCTTGAACAGTATGTTACAATTTAGAGCTGGAGGAAATCTGGCTGATCCATTCCACTCATTGAATTTGAAACATGGTTGGCTAATCTGAGCACCTTGACCTTCACCCTGGTCCATTTAACACTGATAAAGCATCTGCTGTTTGCTGCGCCATGTGCTCTAGAGAGTCACCTGGATATTCTTAGCATTGCAGAGTCTCAGGCTCTAGTCCAGACCTGCTGACACAGAATCCCCAGGAGATTTGTATGTATGAGATGTTTGTTTGAGAAACACTGCTCTATAAGGACATCAAGACCAAAATCTCCCATGCCCCCAACTAATGAATCAACCAGAGTTTCAGGTTTCAGAGCAGCTTGTACTTTTGAGGAGGAAATAGCCATCCACGTAAAATGCTTACCCTATTCCTTAGCACTCGGGCACTTAATAAATACTTGGAATTATTTTAAATTACACAAGGCATGAAATAACCAAATAGAAGAGCTAAATGTAGCTGAGTGTGAACGAGCCATCCTCTAGGTCCCAAACAGTATAAAATCTTCTCTTCCAATAATGCACAGGAAATGCAGCTTGTTTTTCTCTTGCTGTGTTTCAGTGGTGGCGTTGGTATCTGGGGGACGTCATAATGTCAGGCTTTTCTAAGTGTAGTTGGTTAGATCGCTGTAATGCAATTTAGACTGTAGCACACCTGCAATCATGTGGTAATGGGTGTTGCCAGAGAGGGCTGAAGTTTTACTACAAATCACAGAATGTTACTGCATTTCCACCAGGGATGTTGTGGGTGGTCAATTTTAGCACAACTGGAGGCTGTTATGTTCCTACGATAGGGAACAAAGTGTTGTGCGTTTTCTATTATCTCTGTTCCAGTCAAACTCAACCTTTGCTACCCACTTTACCGTTAATGAGCATATATACCAGGGAAATGGATTTAGCTACTCCAGTTATGCCATCTATCCCAGTATTGTTTGCATCAAAATGCCAGGTTGCCATCCAACTGAAGCTCTCCCATTTCCTTGTAAATTATAATTAAGTCCGAGGATGAATTCAGCACCTTAATCAGCGCGTTTGTTTTCTGCTTTGTCATACACATAACTGGCAAGTCTAGCCAGGGTGCTGTTTGCAGAGGAAATCTTCCTGTGTCTGGAATGCAGAGCGTCCAGTTTCTCAGATTTCTCTTCTCTTTCTCCCTCACCATAACCACCCTTTCCATTTGTTCCCAGTTCTATGCAGACTATAATTATGTATATTTCCTTTCATACCACTTATAATTGTATAAGATTTCTGCATCCAGGATGAACGCAATTCATCCAATTTTCTCCCTTTTTCTCCTTTGTAACTCAAGCTGCTGGCTTGTTCTTTCTCATTGATTCCTGCATCACAACACAATCAAATGAAAATACAATATGTTGCACCTGACTTATCCATTTAAATCACCCGCCATGGTGCTGATAGATACGATTTCTTAGTGTAGCAGTCAATGGAGAATTGAATCAGCATTGCAATAATATGCCTGTTTTTGCTTTTTCTGGAATATGCTGTGATTTGATGCTTGAACAATTCAGCAAAATTGTGAGGATTCAGTAGGAATGAGCAATAGACGTTCACCCCACATCTTTCTTAATGTTTAAGTTACAGCAGTCCCAGTACATTCTTCTTCCCTTGCAAGGAACTGGAGTGGAGGTAGGAACTAGCCATTATTGGTCACTCAGTGCTCATTGCCCTGGACTAGGTACTTTAAATGTCCATTCTTCTTTTTTTTTTTTAAGATTTTATTTTTTTTCCTTTTTCTCCCCAAAGCCCCCCGGTACATAGTTGTATATTCTTCATTGTGGGTCCTTCTAGTTGTGGCATGTGGGACGCTGCCTCAGCGTGGTTTGATGTGCAGTGCCATGTCCGCGCCCAGGATTCGAACCAACAAAACACTGGGCCGCCTGCAGCAGAGCACGCAAACTTAACCACTCGGCCACGGGGCCAGCCCCTCCATTCTTATTTTTACATGTATTTTTGTTTAATCCTTACAAGAAATGTAGGTTTTTAATACATATGTATGATTTATTTTATAGACAAGAGAATTAAAATTCATGGAAGTGAGATGATTTTTCAAGGTTTCACAGGTGGTTAATGACAGAGTGGAGATTTGTTCAAGTCTAGCATCCATCTCCTTTCCACACACTATCTTCTCTCTTTGCAAACTTTTAAATTCCAGAAAGTTCAGCACACTTCCTGGCTATGTGAAGCTGATTAATTGGTTGCATGGAATTTACTTTTTATCTTATTCTAAGTGGCCACTACCAAACTTGTATGTAATCTTTTTTTTTTTTTGGTAAAATAGATGTTTTCTGCTATTTTGTGAGCAATATATTGTGGGGCCAGTTGTATTCTAAGAATCTTTTAGCTTACTGTGAATCCTCATGGTATTATCAATCTGGTCCTCTTTTTGTGTCAGTAAATAATCCTGCTGAGCAAGATGAAAGATCAAGTGCTAGTCCTGATGTTGCCATGTGTCTGCTGTGTATCCTAGGGAAAGCCACATGACCCCTCTGAGACTCAACTTATTTACCTATAAAATAGTGTAATACACATGCCCTATTTACCTCAAAGGATTGTTATGAGTATTGAATGAAGTAGTGACTATGAAAAGCTTTGCAAACCATAGGAATACATTGAAATATATCAATTGTAGGTGACTGGGTATCTGCCAGGCCAATACTATGAGATGACTTATAGGGACTGCACTGGGTGCGACTACTAGGACTGTCTTGCCCCCAAAGAACTTAAAATGAAGACAAACGAAAAATGGAGTCATTGAGCTGGGCCTTGACTTTATAAGAAGTTTACAATAATTGCTCTTTCTGTTCCTTCCGTACCATCAACAGTTGATTCTCAAGTGGAATAAGCGTCATGCAGAAAGCTGTCAATTATCCGATATTTTATAATTCAGATTTTAAGAGCTTTTAAAATGAAATGCTGTGTCTTGCATTCAACTTGCTAAATTGCTACAGTGGAAAATATCTTCTCACCCATCAAGACCAAGTGCAAGTCCCACCACTTAGTAGGGCAAAGATTTTCCAAGTGTGGCCCCTGCACCTTCAGCATGGCCTAAGAACTTGTTAGAAATGCAAATTCTTGATCCCGACCCCAGGCCTACTGGGTCCAAGACTCTGAGGGTGGGGCTCGGTACTCTGTTTGAACAAGCCCTCCTGGAGATTCTGATGCATGTTCAAGTGTAAAAACCTCTGCTCTACTAAAACCTCAAGTTACAGGTCAGCAGTTATGAACAAATAGGCTGGGGCCAGCCCGGTGGCATAGTGGTTAAGTTCATGTGCTCCACTTCGGTGGCCCAGGGTTCACGGTTCAGATCCCTGGTGCAGACCTACACACCTCTCATCAAGCCATGCTGTGGCAGCATCCCACATACAAAATAGAGGAAGATTGGCACAGACGTTAGTTCAGTGAAATCTTCCTCGCCAAAAAACAAAGACAAACAAACAGAAAAGAAGTTATGAACAAATAGGCTAACAGTGGCCAGGGAGGACACATGAATGAGGGAGGGGGCTGGGAATAAGATTATAAGGAGTAGGGAGGAGGGGACTATTGAAGTTGAGATCTGCCCCTTCTTAATGGGAGCAGCTACTGATGATTTTGGCCGTTGGTTGCCATTTAGGAATGTCAAACAGGTCAAAATATAATTTTCCAAAAGATAAAAAAATGACTGTCTTACAAACATATAGTGAACACACGTCAAAGAGGAATTTAACTCGTTAATAAGAAATTAGCAAGATGATAAAGCTGGTTCAAAGGAGAAAATGAAAGGCTGGCATATGTATATAGTCAATACAAGAAAGAATGGTGAAATAAGATTAAGTTAGTTACAAAGGTGGTTAAAACCCTATGGAACAATAAAACTGTTAACTTATCGGGTTATTTTTTCTACTGGAAAAAGACAATTTGAAACCAATCGACTTTTTACAAGTTAACATCTAACTTTAGAGTCTTGGCCCTAATCAATAGTAAACAGTAACTCAAACAATATTGCATCCCTGCAGTCTAGGGCCTAGATTGTCTAGGGCCGAGAAGATTGTATACATCTCAGGAAGGCTTATTTGACCATGCTCTATTACTACTGAAAGTATGTCGGAATCTTCTTGAATTATTTCAAATGTTTGGGTAATTTTTTCTTAACAAATAAGTATGGCAGGCCTTCCATTTTTAAAGGGAGACTGAGAATGAGGACTTTCATGTGAAATTCTTCCATTATCAAATATAGATTAATAAAACATGCTTGAAGATAGGTGGATTGCCACCTTGCAAGCCACGTATAAACCTTTATTGAATTTTTAAACTCCAAAAATGTTCTATTCATCATTTGAGGCCACTCGTTCTATTCATTTTCTCCATTGTGTCCAGTTAAGCCCTCCGTGTTTCATTATTAAAGCCTATTATCCAACCTTTGAAGGCAGAGCTAACAGGGAAGTCTCTTGTTCAAATGTCCTTACCAGGGGGGCCTCAGCTCCCCCTGAGTGCTTCAGAAAATGTCTGCAGCTTTGCATTCTTGCGGTTTGCATTCTCTCATAACTTCAGCCTAAGAGACAAGCTGCTTACTCTATCAATATTTAAGGAATTCAAGGCGAGATTGAGAATGAAAGAAGTGTCTAGGCAAAGTAAGATCCAAACCATTTAAATCCTTATTACCACATTCTTAGGTAGAGAGATGCGATTTGAAGATTTTCATAAAAGAGGATTTTTCTTCTTGCTTTTTCCTTTGTCGTTCCAGAGGCTTCTACTGATTGAGCCCGTATCTTTCAAGCCTCAGAGGGAGGGCAGAGGCAACCAAGAACAAAGAAATCAGTGCTCAGTTTTAAGTTTCAAAATAGATTTTTAAAAGTGCACAAGAGGAAACGGTCTTGAAACCCAATGCAGGCTTCTTGTGAAATTTTTTTTTCAATTCTAAAACATTGACTTCGTATATAAAGAATGAAATTTTGGTGCAATCCTAGTTTAGAATTCATTCACTCATTTATGTATTCATTGATCCTACAATTATTTATTGAGCATCTCAAATGTACCAGGCACTGGATATACAGTAGTGAACAAAGCAAAGCATTCTGATGGAGTTTACATTCTGATGGGTGGAGTTAGGCAATAAGTATATGACAAATAAACAAATAATAAGTCAGGTGGCAATAAGTGCTATCGGGTCAAAAGGACAGAAAGAGACAAGGAGTGTCACAGAGGGCGTACGGTTGCTATTTTACATATGGTTGTGAGGGAAGGATGGTCTCTCTGATGTGTGATAATTGATCAGACCTGAAGACAATAAGGGAAAGGCCATGCAGATATCTGGGGTCTGAGCAAAGGGAACAGCCTGTGCAAAGGCCCGAGTCAGGAATGGCCAGAGCAGAGTGTCAGAGAGGAGGAAGGAAGGGCAAATCACATAGGGTTTCACAGGTCAACATCAGAACTTTGGGTTTTACTCCGAGTGAAGGGGAAGCCAATGGAGGGTTTTGTAAAGCAGAGGAATGGTGTTATGAACTAGTATTTTTGAAGGAGTCACTGTGGCTGTTGTTCTGAATATAGGCTCTAGAGAACTAGGGTAGGAAACAGAGGGACCAGAGAGGAAGCAATTGCAATAAGACAAGTGAAGGATGAGGGTGGCTCAGACTGTCATGGTAGTGGTGGAGGGGTGAGGAATTATCAGCTTCTGGATGGATTTTGAGTAGTGAGTCAGACCCATAAAGCATCAAAGGAGACAAGATTATGACTAAAGGGCAAGAAGGAGCACTTGGAGGAGCTATGAGTTGAGCTGACATGCACTGAGCCTCCAAGAAATACCCTTTGCCCTTTGCCTGAGACCAAGCTCTGGAGATCAAAGGAAGATAAGGACCCTCAGATAAGTTTGAGGGGATTCTGGAGCAGAGGGGTTTTGTCCTACAGGGGCAACTCTAACCCTCATGGGGAGGTGCTGAATCCTGCTTGATATCAGGATGGTAGAGGAGCATCAGCTGGGTGAGGAGTCTGAGAAGATGGACAAGAGGGCCACTTCTCAGACTCTTATGTACCCTTCATGGTGAGCAACCCAAAATTTCCCACAACCCTGGGAAGGAAACAGTGATAGGAGGGAAGGAAGCCAGCAGACCAAAAGGATCTGTGACCAGGACCAGGAGAACACAGTGTGTAAATAGTTGTTTACCAGGGTCCATGGCAGGGTCAGAGATGCTGGTCACAACAGAAGAAGAAGGATTGGGCTCCAATACCCAAGACCAGATAGTTTGAACTATTCCCCAGGGGATGCCAGCAATGGTGGGGGCAGTTGACCAGGACAGAATCTCCTCTTCCAAAGAAGAGAACTTATCCTAACAGAGCTTCATAAAAAGTATGCCATCTTCAACATCACTAAGACAACATTGATGAAACAACTCCACACAGAACTAGGGTTGAGTCAAAGGAGGAGCTGGTATAATTCTAGAGTCTTGAATCAGGGAGCGTATTAGAGTATTGAGGATTCTTTGCCCTAATAGAGATTTTTCCCCTGCCTAATCTATTTTTATTGTCTACATAGACTGTAGCAAAATAGAGTGAGACGAGTGGCACTTAGTTGGTCTTATAAATTTTTCTGGCTAAAATATTGAGATTAGACACTCTGGCAAAAAAGTGCTAACAACATCCAATTTCATTTGTGGTAGGAACAGTCTAGTCTCAGCTTCCCTTCTACCCATACCCATACACCCATCCTCCCACAAGGTCTTAAATTCTCCATCTGTAAAAGGGCTTTTGCAGAAAATCTTTGTAATTCATTTAACTCTATAGTCATTGGACTTTCTGGCTACTGCAACTTAAACATTTTTCAGCCACACTATCCCCTTTCCTATCACTCATCCTGGCGTCTGGCACAGTGCCGTGCTCATACTGGGTTCTAAATGACTTTCTACCTTATGAGTGAATAATGAATGAGAAGGGTGACTGCACACTGAGCCCACTGCAGGTCCTTGCTCGAGGTAATAGGCCTGCTTGGCCCTGGCCTGAACCCCACTGGGTAATGGGAATAAGGCAGATTAAGCTGGGAGCCATGGCCAACTTATTTTATAACCTTGTCCCCTCGGTGCCACCACCTCGATACTTTCTGGTTTAGTCCCTTAGAAAAAAGTGTTTTCTAACATGAGGTAGGAAAGGATATGAATGGAAAATGGGGAGAGGAGAGCCCATTGGATTAAGGAAGGCAGGTCCTCTTGAAAAGATGAAGAGATGGGCTGGTGTCTTATTAGGAGGGAGTTTGTGGTGGCTAGAATTGTCAAGCAAGTGTGTAGAAGGGCAAGGAGGAAGAACAGGGACACATAGGAAATAGCATGCAGTTATGTCATTGATTTGTCTGGGGTCCTCAGTCCTCATCAAGTCAGAACTGCAAATTGATGGTGCCATTTTCAGAAAGGTTTAAAATCTGAGGCCAAGAAGTCTGTATTTCACAAAGTCAGTATTTCAAGAAAATGTGGCAAGGTACATGTGAGTATCTGCTAGATGTGTGGTATAGAAAGTGGTGGGACATGAGTAATTGTAACCCAAACCTCTATCTTTGGCTTTCAAGCAAAAGAAAGTGATTTGTTTGAAAGATGGATGTGTAAATTATTTTTGACAAATTTCAAGCAGCACTTGACTTCTATGGGCTTTTTGATTTGGAATGAACACGTGTCTACATTATGAAATTTCTTTGTACTGCTGGAAAAAAATGTTTGGCAGCGGAAAAGAAAAACCTTCAAACTTTTGTAAACACTTCTGAATTCTCTGCAGTTCCTATTGACATATTAACACAGATTTTGGTTAAGGATAAATGAATTAGAATTGTAAACATTTGATTTCCTGAGTACTGTGTTTTTTGAATGAATTAATTGATCTATAAAGTACCAACAACGTGCAAGGCAGATTAGGCTTAAAATTTTTTTTCGTGGTTTCAGACTTTTCTCTTTATATTCTCTCTGTATGTTCTGATTTGACACACCTCTCTGATTTTATATGCATACTAGTTCCAGAATAAATCACTAGGATATCTAGATTTTAGCGCTTATTCCACAATTTTTGCATGAATTGGGTATCTGTAGCTTGAGTTTTAGAGTGAGTACAATGGTAGGATGACAAAAGCAACCTTGGAGATGGAAGAACCAGGGTCAGCATCCCCATTTTACCCCTTTATTAAGTGGCTGTGGACAATTTTTAAAAACTCTCCTGAGATTATTTTCTCATCTGTATGGTAATACAAACAATGCCCACCTCCAGCTTGTAGAGAAGGAAGTGCGAGTTTCTCTCAGTGTACCTGGCACATGGTAGGGGCTGAGCAATGCCTCCTCTTCTCTCTTTTCCCTTCCACGGCCCTCTCCTTGCCCGTAAAATATGCTATTTGTTTGCTCACTCCTTTTCCTAAAACCTTCCATTTGCCCTGAAAACCACCACCCACTGTATGACCTTGAAGAAGTAATTTCTGTCCTCTGGGCATCACTCACTCTTGGGTTAAAGGAAGGGGAAGAAAGTTGACTACTAAGGGACCTTACTTCTAGCACTGTCATTCAGTGAGTTTGGGGCATCTCACTTTCCTCCTGGCTCAGCTTTTCCTCAGCTGGCCATTCCCTCCCTCGGCCCATGAATCCTATTGCATTCCAGTGTGACTTACATAATAGATGCTCTGTGTCAGACACACTGGGGCTGCTGATAAGACTTAAGCTTACAAATAGGCTAATAGAATTTGCTGAGAGCTACCTATGGAGAACAGTGTTTTTCCTCTTGTTAGCTGACTTTCTTTTTCATTTGAGAACATTATGATTTGCAGGTCGCTGATAATTTTGCATCTTCTGACAATTTAGCACAATCTGCTTACATAAATGGTTTGTTACCCACTCCTGTAGCAATTAGTTTCTAATAGTAAACTCCTGGGTCCACTATAGCTGATTTGTATGTTTTAAACACAACAATAGTATGACCAGGCTTTGAAAATAAGCTAATAAAATATGAAATTCTTCATCCCAGCACCAGGTTGACACAGATTTCCAGGGACTCTATCACACTTCTTTTGGTCTGAGGACTTGGGTATGAGAGAGTTTCAGATTAGATCTCAAGAAGTGATCACAAATACACTAATAAGGTAAAAAGATAGTATGTTTCATCCTTTTAATCTCTTGAGTGCTGTGAATTACTTATTGACTTTCCACGTAAGGAAAAATCCCAAGAATTCCAGAATGCTTTAACGTAGAGGAAAGAGTCCTGAACTCAAATCAGAATAACACTAAAAGCATCCATTCTGATTAATTGATGCCAATGCATGACCAATTGGTAACCATTCTGAATATCACTCTTACTTAAGTTCTACAGTGAAGGTTGAGTGACTCTATTACTACCAGAAGGTAACATCTTGTCATGGCGAGACATGCTAGATGGAGATAATATGAGCAGCACTTTCCCTCTGAATGCCTTGCTAGCATTAATCTTAAAGATTTAATGTGATTCTAAATTTGATTTAGGTCTCCAGAATTTAGACGATATATTTTGTGTATGAGTGTGTGTGCATGTGTGTGCGTGTATAATATATGTATATATTATATGCATATATACTATACCTATAATATGCATAATACATTATATACAGTGTGTGTATATATAATGTATGTGTATATATAATGTGTATACAATATATATGCGTATTATTCTGAGAAGACCTCTAGTCACTTAGAGCTCGGTGACTCCAAAAAGTTTACAAATCATTGTGTTACACTTTCTGAAATGGTAAATTATTAGATTTATAGAAGAGAGACACATGGGGAAATGTGTACAAATGCAAACTATATTAACAAGAAGTATAGTTGTCAACATTTTAATAGAAAGACCTTTAACAAGACTTGAATGATTTAAGGAGAAGTGAAAATGAGTTTGGTCTAGTCCACAGCTGGACATATGCGCATTTCCAACAGAAACAAATGGATCTCTAAGGAGTTACCCAGACTTGCAGCTATATTTACTGAGGCTTCTCTACTAAAGTGAGACAATGAAATATACTCTTTGATACCTACATCTGGTGGAAAATAGGGCCTTACTTGCTGGCGTCCTGCTCCCTATACAGTTCAGGTGAAGTTATATTGCAACAGAGAATGTGTTAAGAGGCAATCAAGCTCTTCCTGGTAATATTAAAGTCAATTTCTCAAGCATCATTTCTTGATTGAATTAATAATAATAATATATTTTTTTAGTGTTTAAATTTATTTATTTATTTTCACATGTACATCATATTTCGAATTCTGTGTACATTACATCATGTTCACCACCTGAAAACTAATTATAGTCCATCCCCTCACATGTGAGCCTAATCACCCCTTTTGCCCTCCCCCCATAATAATAATATTAATAATGTCCATAATAACAGCTAATTATACAACTCCTATTTATTGAGGATTTACTATGTGTCAGACGCTATACTGAGTTTTTTATTTACATTGTTTCATTTAATCTTTATAGCAACCAATGAGAGGAATATTGCTTTCCTATATATAGATGGGGAAATTGAGGTTCTAAGAAATTAGCTTTTATAAATTTGTAAAACTAGTAAGTAGCAGAGCCAGGAATCCAGAGCAGGTAAATATGTCTGCCTCAATATTGCAATTGATCTGAGTGATTCTCTGGATTAATTTTAAGGGATTTACATGTTATTTATCTGTTTGTTACCTATGCTCGTCTCATTTGGGTTATCCAGTCCCCTCTTACTCAAAAAAAATCACAAGTGCACAGTAAGCGATGACTGCCTACTCCTCATTCAATTTTTGTATGATGCCTTTGGACACATACATTTGGCAAATTTTCATGCACAGTAATCATAATGATAATGATTATTCTTTTCTTTCATAGGCTATTCCTCACTTCCCAATATTAAGCTCTTGTCTTTTGATAATTTAGGCCCAACACACTATCTCATCTTCGTATATTATTGCGGCTACTAATATATGCTCTCTTCACTAGCTCTTAGAAATGTTGCTAGAGTTCAACTAAATATATATGAATATATTCAACTAAACATAAGCAATCATGGAGTTTCATCAGTGAAGCTGAGCTCTGAGACATAATATTCCATTTCTGTAAGATCAGTTAATTCCCTTCCCCATCTCCGCACAAGGCAATTGACTATTGGCTCCAGTCTTTCTCCTCCAGTTATTATTTTGCTGGTTGGTGGTAGGTGGGGTGGGATGTGCAGGGAGTTGATGGAAGGTAGGAAATGGCAGATGATCCCTCCCCAGGGAGAGGGGAGCTGAAGGGAAGATCCTGGAGTATCCAGAATTCTATAGGTCAATCTCCTTAGGTCAAGCTGGTGAGACACATACCAGAATCACTGCTGCTGCTGGAAGTTCCAACCAGTCACTGGGCCTAGAATCCCTTAGGACATTTAAGCAGAGCAGGAAAATTGTCACCAGGTGGTGCCAGACCGCAAATGGATTTGATTGTATACCTGAAACTACCCTACCTCTAGCCTCTGTCCCCAGCCGGAAAGAGCAAACTTTCATTATATATTGTGGAAAATACAGAATTTGGAGTTGGACAGACCTGGGTGCATCCTCTTGCTCCCAAGGTTCTGGTGACATCTAAGATGACACAGTAAAGCCAATGTAAATATACAGGAAGCCCAGAGCCCAGCATTGTTAGGTACTTTGTACGTGTTATTTGGTACTGACTTAGAAAGAACTGACTTGGCATGCAATTTGTTCCGTAAATATTGAATTAACTTTTGCTATTGCCACTCTTACTTTACTGAAAGAAGAGCAACCTTTTCTCACTTGATGTTGAATCTAACGGAATGTCTGTTTCCAGAATGCGGATTATCTGTAAATAATTGAAGCACGTTTTGTTTAGCTGATCCACTGCTTTCAACAAGGCACCCAGTTAGGGCCTGGCACGAACTGTTGAAAAATGGATATTGTATTCCAGAGATGTCTGGAGACGTGAGTTACATCCTCTGTGGGGGATCAGAGTTTTGCTGGCAGCTTTATAAGAATTTATCAACAGAGGAAAAGGAATATTGAGTAACAGCCCAAGAGACCCTCAGGACCTGGGGAGGGGCCTTAGCCAAGCAGAGGGAGCACAGAAAGGGAAGAATCTTAGAAGTTGATAGCACAGTTGGGGAACAGACATTGCAGGACAGGTTGGCACAATCTAGGTGGGAAGGCAGGAGTATCAGATTTTGTCTACAAATTTGGGTGATATGGTCAGAGTGGAGGATGAATGCATATAGGAGATGTGGCTGAAATTCTGATATGCTGCTAAATGAAGGCAAACCCTCTAGGTGAAAGCAACAGTAAGGTGGCCCATTAAATGTAAATAGCCTCAAGCTCTGAACCCACAGATTAGAGTCTGTTTCTGGGCCCAGATGTACCTCTGACTTGGGTTGAGGGGTCAGGGAGACCTCTAGTTCTCTCTGGGCCTCTGTTTCCCACAAAGATCTCTGTTGTAACGTCTAGATAAAAATTCTTATAATTGTGTCTTTATGGATGGAAAAAAATGAGTGCAAATAATATTCCTGACATAGAGATTGTGCAGTTTCACATGAGGTAGAAGAAGATAGACATGCAACAAAGAAAAAGGGTAGAACTTTTCCATATATGCAAATGAGAGAATCTGGAGCCCTGTTCTCAGGAAATGACCACGGGTTTGCAAGGTTAACAAAGGTATCAGAGAAACAATAATTACTATGGCTAATCTTCCAGCAACCTTTCATTTCTTCTACCTGTTCTAAAAAAGAACATAGGAAATGTCAGAGAGATAAAAGCAGAGGATAAAGCTGGTCCCAGGTCCCCGAAATGGTTTCTTATTGAATTCAGAAACACCTTCATCATTCAACTCCATGATTCCATGGTACATCAGTTTGATGTTCCCATGTGTTTCTAAAGAAGATGATGAGCTCAATTTTCTTTTAAGGTCAGCAGAACCTTATTCTTCAGAGCAACTCAGCAGGCTTGCTGAAGCTGGTCAGACTGAATTTTCCCCAGGACTTAAATTACTGGAGAAAAAGATAAAACAATGATTTCACAAACAGATTGTTTTAAGGCCTATGAAGCAAGCTAAATTGAAATTCAGGGTTAGGAGAAATTATCTTTGTAAAAGATGTCTAGAGAGATAGGAATGCTGGTATGATGCCTCCCCTGGACACCTGTCCGAGTGTGCGTGCACCCTGGGGCACAGTTCAGGTGGTCCAGGCTGTGACCGGGCTGGCTCTGCAGTTGTAAGATGAAGTCAGAGCATCTGAAAGTGAAGGATTTTATTGTTCCTGATCCATTTTAGGAAGAGCCAGATTTGCCATTTGTGAACTCAACACCTCTTTGATCTGTTTCTGCGGTTATCTGTGACTTAATCTCCAAGGCTTGGATTTTTTAAACTGTTCTTACAATTTCAGAAGGGCTGAAAACTCTCAGTAAAGCAAACCAAGCCGACTTCAATGAGAGTCTCACTCTCATCATTAAAATTATCCTTTTGAGACCAACAATATTTTCTGTAGAAAAGAAAGAAGATCGTATTGTAAAGATGTTTGGAAAAGCACAAATTACTTAAACAATAACGTCATTAAACAATCAACATGTGTCGCCTCTTATTTGTATACCTTTTACTAGGCCCTGTGGAGAATATAATAGAAGTAAGAGGAGAGTGATGTTCACCAGTGACTCGGAGGGAAATTAAAGGTGAATGCTTTTTGAGAAAGTGTATAGTCAGATGGCAAACTGAGAATCATTTAACAATGTGTAAAATAAAGAGTTAGAAATGGGGAAATTAATGTGAGCCAGAGTAGTCAAGGATCCCTTCATGGGGGTCTGGACAGGTGGGCTGGTCTTGAAGGAAGGGGAGCGTTTGGAGATTTCAATTCTTAGTTCACAATTGAAGAAGAGAGAAAATCTCATCCAGATCAGGCTATTTGTGCTGAGAGGGGAAGAAAGGAGGAAAAAGTGAGAAAATTAGAGAGTGAGGAATGAAAAGTGTAGAATGTGTGTGTTTGTGTTGAGGATGGGCAGAAAAGAGAGAGAGAGAGAGGAGCTGGCCTGGAGGGTCCCCTTTGGAAGCTCAGGCAGGGTGGGGTCAGACGAATCTTCGAAGGCCGGCAGAGGCCTTTGAACTAACTGCATTCACCTTCTCCTTGATTCTGGTCCACTCCCAAACCTCTCTAATTATGCTCACAAAGACAATAAGACAAGGGTTTTCTTATGCCAGCTGGGGAAGCACTTCCGGCCCCATCTTCTAGTTACCAACCATCAGGTATGAGATTCCACTTTGCTTTAAAGCTATTCAAGCCGTCTTCGCTGCAGGCCCTTAGGACTGCCCTCACTTCTAACACAGCATTTGAAATCTCCTTTTGTTTCTCTGTGTGTTGGACCAGGGTTTACAGTGCTCAGCAACTGGAAGCCTTCAGCCTTGTAAGGAGTCAGCTCATCCTCTTCATAGCTTGCTAAGCTATGTATTAAACCCGTAAATAGTAATCCAGGAATAAGAATAAGTGACCATGACATTGATAGAAACCTTAACTTTCAGAAGGTAAATCTTATTTTTTCCTCCTTTTTATAGGTCAATCTCTCCCAGCTGTATTTATGGAATATGCTTTGGAAGGAGATAGAAAATAAAACATAAAATTGTTTTTTATATTCATAGTCTAAGATAGATCTGCTAGAAACCTAAAAATAACTTTATAGAGATTCTAAGTATACAGCCATAATTATTTTTAAAAGCTTAAAGCTATTTTTAAAGCTGTCATAATCTGAGTAATTCTGAAATAAAATGGCAAAGCTTAATGCAAAGGTGAATTATGTTGAACTCAGTTCAGGGTTTGCACAGTTGTTATATATACTCCTTAATAGTCAAGGGTTCGGAAGCACTCTATTTTGCATTACTTTGTTTTCCCACAAATCCTAAACAGTACAAATGTAGCAGAAATATTGTCAATGAGTAAAACATTGAGTCCATCAGAGCATTTGAATACCCTAAAGAGAGAAAGGCATTCATAGTTCTAGGCATTTTGATATCTGCTCGTAATCTTTTAGCTAATTCAACATGATGATATTTTAGAGGTAAATGTGCTCATCACATTGATGGATTATAAATTCACCATGCCATTTAGATTCTAAAGTTGTGGGGAAAATTTGAATTATAGTTTCCTCAGATGGATTAAGAAGTCATCGAGCCACTGGGTTCTGAAGGATAGAAAATTTTGAACTCTTCTAAAATGTTTTCATTTACATTTTAACAAAGATCTTCAAAGGCAATAACAACATATACATTTATCTTTTTTCTACTTGCAAAAGAAATAGATGCTCATTGAATAAAATATGTGTCATCCAGAAAAGCAATGAGAGGAAAATAAAACATTTATCTACCCTTTTCACAAATTTGTTTTTGAATATGAACCATGTGTATTAGATGTGGGTACCATAGATTTAAGCATGACAGGCATAGTGGAGGTCTTCATGGAGCTAATTATCTCTTGGATAAGCGAACTGACAGTTGAAATAGAGTGGGCAATAGTGGTATGATGGGCAAAGTGCAGGGTACCATGGTGAGATGTAACAGGAGCAATGATAAGGTGGAGCCTAGTGGCGGGTACTGAGATCTAAGCAGACTTCTGAAGCATGAGTACGAATTCTTTAAGTGAAAGAGTGGTAGGAGTTGAGTGTTTCAACTAGAGGGGACACAACATCGGAAGACCTTGATTAGAGAAAACATGACAAAGTCAAGGAACTTTAGGATGTTCAATTGTCCAGAGTTGACATTCTTGATGTTTTTGCACGTATTATTCTTGTCTCTTTTTAAAGATGTATGGAAATATATTTTAACATACTTTGGATCATATAGTTTTCCACTTAATTTATTCATAATAAATTGTGCTTATTGGCCCATGGCATTAAAATTCTTCTATATAATGTTTAATGGCAGCACAATTATGTACGTAATTATAATCTCATAATTAACCAGCCCCCTTTTGTTGAATATATCGTGTCCAATTTTTCTCTATTATAAAAAGAGAACATTTTCTTAGACATTTCGTACATATCTCTGATTATTTCCTTAGTATCAGATGTACTGTGTATTTCAAATAAAAAACCCCATCCCCAAATGAGCACTCATCAACATGAGTTAGTGTCCTTGAAGGCTCTTTATTGAGAAGCAGTTTCTGAAAAGCCTCTCATGTGAGACATAGACCAATTGCCCTCAGAAGGCATAAACCAATTTGGAGCCATACTCTAAGGCCCTAGTATTGGCATATAATGGCATATTCCCTTAGCAAATCCACTCCGTAGTTCAGAGGTCTCTAGATGTTTCCTGAAATATTCTTGAGTTGGACTTCAGTGGAAGCTTGGTGCAGTATTAGTCTCTGATCACTTTTTTTTTTTTTTTTAAAAAAGGATTTCAGTAACATTTGCAAAATGCAGAAATCTTGACTCCACAACAAATTCCAGTAGTTTGCTCTAATACCATGCATTGGCAGTCACCTCAGCATCTAGAGACATGGCACGCTGTTTGTAACTTGAAATGGCTCATTGCATAAGATCCTGGGTGAAGTGTCTTCACTAAAAGAAGTAAATAAGCAAATAAAGAAGTGGCTCCAACCTTGCCTGTCTCTGATTCTAAAAAAAAGAAAAAGAAAAGAGTGAGCTCTGAATTGAAAGTCAGAAGACCCAGCACTGGTCTTCCTCCCTCCCCAGACAGTAAATTCCTTGAGGTCAGGGAGCATGATCTGTCATCGCTGTGTCCTCTGTTGCCTGTGAGAATGTCCAGCAAATGGCACTCAGTACAATCAAATTGAATGAATGAATGAGTGAATGGATGAAAGAACGAATGAACAAGTGAATAAATGTTAAGCCTGATGCTCTTAGAAGACGAAAATGTGGTTTACAGCAATGTGGACACAGTTCTTATATGTCCTGAGTCTGCCAACGTAAGAGGGGACATCTCCATGAGGACAGAGGGGGTGGACACCCCAAGAAGTACCTCCACCCCTTTTCTTGGGGACATTTATGTGCAATTTAGTTTTTAATATCATAAACATATCTTGAGGAAATGAGCTTTGAATAGATACAAGAGTTGTCTACACAATTTTGTCTTCTCTTTTTTTGTGTTTTTTTTTTTTTTTTAAAGTACGCTCGTTTTTGGTGAGGAAGATTGGCCCTGAGCTAACATCTGTTGCCAATCTTCCTCTTTTATTTTTTCTCCCTAAAGTCCCAGTACCTAGTTGTATATCCTAGTTGTAAGTCCCTCTAGTTCTCTATGTGGGATGCCGCCACAGCATGGCTTGATAAGTGGTGCGTACGTCCACTCCCAGGATCTGAACCGGCGAACCCTGGGCTGCCAAAGTGGAGCGTGCGAACTTAACCACTACGCCACTGGACCAGCCTTCCTTTTTTGTGTGTTTTTAAGGATTGTTTTTCATAGTGTTATTGAAACCAAGTCTTGTACCTTGATAAAGGGATAGAGAAACCTAATTTTCCTTCCTGGAAACAGGCTTAGTACCAGGCTGCAAAGTAGCCTTTTCCCAAATAATAAAAATTTTCCTCAAAATGAAGACACGTAGATGGAAGTAACATTGAAACTCTACACTATTAAGTATTGTCTATTAAAGAAAACCTTAATGATGAACAGCAGGTACTTGAAAGAGAACTAGTGAAAGCCGTTAAAAGAAAAGTGAAAGGAAAAGAAATCATAGACTTAAAGGAGTCTTAGAATAAAGATTTGGTGACAGACATTTTACAAACCAAGGCAGCGTGGGAGGTCTTCAATTTTATTTTTAAATGTGAGCAGATGGGCTGAGCGCTCTTATAGAAAGTGGATGTGTGTGTCTATGTAATGAAAATGTAGTTCATGGAGGCTGTTCCTTTGCAGGTGGGAATAATATGAGCTTACTCACTTTGTGGTGTCAGGGGAGCTAAAAGCAAATCCCAGAAGTGTTTCACATATGGTGACCCAGTTCTTCTTATTTTCTTATTAATTGTCTGGAGAGTTGTTCTTTCTTTACATTTGACAATTTGAACGAAAAAGGTAGTATTTTCAAAAGAAATTTGAACATCAAGCATGTAAAGATGAGACATATAGAGCTATATCTCTTGTGTGGCTTTAAGAATACTAGATGTCATGGGAGTTAAGAGGGGTAAAAATGAAGACACTCTTCTTGCTTACAGATCTACTTTGGGAGGCAAAACTACTATGGCATTAAGAAATAAGAGCAATTAATAAATAAGTTTCTCATATGTGTGTAGGTGTACTCATTCTTGCGTTGTTTTTCCTTGAAAGATAGTAGAGAGTTAAGAATGCAGACTCTGGAGCCAGAAGTCTTGAGTTCAAATCCTGGCTCTGCTACTTCCTAGCTGTGTGATCTTGGGCAAATCACTTAACCTTCCTGTGCTTCAGTTCCCCCACCAGTAAAATGGAGGGGATGGGAAATAGAATAAAAGTACCTATTGACAGGGATGTTTGCAAGATTAAATTAGTTAATATACATAGTGTTTAGAGCAGTGCCTGCCACATTGTAATTGCTGTATAAACATAGTGATTGCCTTTATTATTACTTACTTGTTATTATTCTGATATAATACATGTAACTAGAGTCTGAATTTCTTTTCAGGCAAATGTAACACAAAGATATTTTTGTGGCCATAGAGAACTTGGTCATCCTTCAGGAGGTGACTGAACAATGTTGCTATTTTCAAATATCCCCCCTCACTCACCCCAAATTACTACTCTTATCAGACCTTGCTATCTGCCGGCACCTGTCTTTGGAGCCAGATATTCACTCACATTTATTGCTTGTAATGAAAAAAAAAAAGATGACTTTTTTTAATTGAAATTTTCCTTTTTCAAATCGAAACTAATGTTATGGCTTCACCTAACAACCCCACATTAGCATTTTAAGATTTATTGGATAAATTCACATTTATTCAACCATAAACTATAACTCAACAGAGGCACCTATTATTTACCAGTACTATGCCTATCACTGTGAGATTGGAAAGATGAATAAAACAGCTGTTATTAAAGAGATTCAGATCCAGTGGGATTCAGACATTCACATATATGGTAGACTATTTTATAAATTTCAGTCACTTCCATCATATCCCTTAGTCTTGATCTCTCTCCATTTAAGATTCCTAATTTTTAAATGAGTTCCTCTATGCCATATGGCAAAATTTCCTCTTCCTTTGTTCTCTGTCCCAGCTTTTTTCTAAGTCCGTTCCAGCTTCATCTCTCCAGCACTGCCAAAATGCACCCAGTATTCCAGGTAATCCGGCAGGATCACGTTTCCACTTTGTTACAAATACCCCGTGTGAGGATTTTGCTGCTGGACTTGAACATGACAATACAGTGGTCCAAATCTTTAGAAAATCAGGCACAATGACTCTCAGAACTATTTGTTCCTTTAAAAAAATAATTCTAATTCTTGTACTAAAGGCAACAATATATTCCATGGTTCAAAAGTAAGAAAGTAGAATAAAGAAAACAATATTTATAGTCTCAACACCAGAAAGAACATAGCTACCATTCCTATTTTGATATATTTTTCTCTCCTCCCCTGTCACCTAATAGACTTGGGACTAAACTGTTATTCTTTTCTGCTTTTCAAACTTAATATTATTAAAATGTGGGCACTTTCCCACATCATTAAGTATTCTTAAAGGATCCATCTGATGGATTTAATTATGATTGATTTATGATTTACTTAATCTCTCTCTTTTTATAAGCAAAGGCCATAGTATTCAAATAATGCACTGACCTGGTTTCCCCTCTGTACCTTTAAAAACATTACTCTTCACTTTGAGTCACACAGAACTTCCTTATCTCGTGCTCTTTTCCAGTCAGTTTTTCTTCTTAGACATTTGAGTGCTATAGAAAATGTTCAGGATTTAGGGTCAGCTGTTCTAATACCAGCTTGTGTGGTAGTCAGCAAGTCACTTCCTCTGACTTACCTCCAGCGCTGGCGTCTGTAAGATGGGGTGACATTCCTTTCCTTTGTTAGAAGACAGATTTTGTGGAGATGAAATGAGGTTGTGAATGTGAAATTGCTCTACAAACTATAAAATGAAGGATTCTTCTCTCCCTGTGCTTGACTCTTCTAACCCAAAGGCAACGTTGATTCTTTTTTCTTTCTTTTTTTTCTTTTTTAGCAGAGAAAGGCTGCATTAAATTGCTGAAAAAGAGCATTATTCAACCTCCTGACCTCCCAAAGGATTTGTTAATGTTTAACCTCAACTCACCCCTTTCCCACAGTGACCTCACTTATCTGGCTATTTAAAAATACCGTTCCTTGGATGGAGAAAGTACAATTCTCAAATGTCCATTATGAAGAGCAAATCCATTGACGAAGAAAACTTTAGTTATTTCTTTTTGATTACCTTTCTTATCCCTATCATAGACTATAACCTTGCAATAGTAGAAATAATATTAACGTAATAATTACAGTGTATTAAGTACCACAGAATGACAGCTAGGTGCTTTATGTATCCAGTTTCAAACCTCTTAACAACCCTACGAGTTATATGTTGAGGTGAAAAGTCTATCATTAGGCCAAAATCATTTAGAAAACAGATCCAGAGTAGGTCTTAAATATGTCAGTCTTCATTAGAAAGAAACTAGGCTTAAGAGGAGATATGAAAGGCAAACCTAATGGCTCAGAGGAACTAACAAAGACAAGACTCGGGCACGGATGCCCTCTAGTGGGAGCAGAGAGCAAGAGACTTCCGACCCCTCCTCCATGTCATGGTGTTAGCCCTTCTCCCACTGTGCTGTGGGTATTGGCTAAGTGAATGTTCTCCATTCCAAACTTGAGTGCAGTAGGACAGGGCCAATGCTGTGATCACTTTTTTATTAGTTTTTTTCTTTTACAGATCTACTAAGGTGTAATGACATATTATAAACAGTGCACAAAGTGTACAGTTTGATAAGTTTTGGTGTGAAACCATCACCACTATAAAATTAATGAATATAACACTCACATCCTTTTGCCCCTTTGAACTCCTACTTCCCCTCTTTGCTTCCACTGCATTCCTAGGCAATCACGTTCTGCTTTCTGTCATTATTGATTAGTTTGCCTTTTCTAGAATTTCATGTAAATGGAATCATACAGTAAGTACTCATTTTTTGTCTAGCTTATTTCACTCAGTGTAATTATTTTCAGATTTTAAGCATATTGTGTGTATCAATAGTTCACCCTTTTTCGTTGCTCAGTAGTATTCCATTGTATGGATATACCACAGCCTGTTTATTCATTCATCTGTTGATAGATGTACGAGTTATCCATTGTTGCACAACAGATTATCCTAAAACTTAGTGCTTAAAACAAGCATTTATTATCTTACAATTTCTGTGGGCCAGAGATTTTGGAGTGACATAGCTGGGTAGTTTTGGCTCAAGGTCTCTCATGAGATTGCTATCAAGATGTTGGCCAGGAATGCAGTCATCTGAAGACTTTACTAAACCTGGAGGATTCACTTCCAAATGTCTATTTCATCTACTGCCCCATGTACTGTGCCTTGCATGACTATGTATTCATTAAACTTGTGTTGCTGGAGTAGGTTAAGCTCCGATTATGGACATCCTCAAATTACAGGCTAAGCAATTTGAACATTTGCCCCTTTCCTCTCTCTTCCCCCACATTAAGCTATAGAGAATCAGTGCAGGTGTTTGAATGGGGAATGCTATGATGACGTGTGTCATAGGAGTCTGGTTTCAACGACAGGAGGTGGCACACTTTTTAGTGGAACAAGCACCATCAAAATGGGCACTGCTGGTCAGAAAGATTCAGGGTTTTCTTTCCTTGGTCTTACCCTTTAAGCAAAAGTTTCTATGGAAAAGAGTCAGAATCACAGTCTCTCCTTCAGAGCAGACCCAGTAGAGTTTCACGAGACATCCAACCACATTCTTTTCTTATTCCTGAATCGTAAAGCTTTGCTAAGAGTGCAGGCTTCATTATATATTAGGCTTTACAGTTCTGCTAATGATTGCTGTCTGGTCCAGACAGGTCATTTTTCCTCTCTAGGCCTTGGTCTGCCCTTGTCCAAAATGAATGGCATCAACTAGCTAACTTCTGCACTCATCTTTGGAGTTTTAGGATTATGCATTAGGAGAAATAGGTAGAATTATGAATTGCAGAGGAGACACCAAAGTAGGAGAAGCTCATATCTGACTCCCATGTGTGACCCCTTCCCAAAACAGAATGATGGGGCCACTAGCTTTATGGTTCAGTGGTAATGTTTGATCTATGTGGACAGACATTACTCCTCACTCCTGTGATCCTCTATTAGGGTGTGGCTAGGCAGAGGCTCTTGCTTCAGGTGACCCTTGGGTTGGAGAGGCTGGGAAGGAAGAAAAGTAGGTCAAATCTGTCATTGTACTTTTGCTTCTAACTCAAATGAGGACTAAGTCTTCTTCTGACTATGTAAGAAGAGGGACATGTTATGATGGCAATTAAATGTTGCTGACACACCAGCAGTGTTGTTTTTTAAAATTCAGACCCTTTAAAATATCTTCTTGCCCTGTTTACTTTGTTTATCTTTCCAAATCACAATTTTGTTGAGTTTTATTTTCTCTAGTGGGTGTTATAAAAGTAATAGGTATTGTATTAATCAGAGTTCTCCAGAGAAACAGGACCAACTGAATATATGTGTGTGTGTGTGTACACACATATATATTCAAGTTGATAAGTTTTGAAGAGAGAGAGAGAAAGACTTATTATAAGGAATTGGCTCACATTATTATGGAGGCTGACAGTCCAAAATCTGCAGAGCAGATGTCCCAGTTTGAGTCCAAAGTCTGGAAGCTGCTGTAGTACAAGAAAGAGCTAATGCTTCAGTTCAAAGACTGTCTGGTAGTAGAATTCTCTCTCACTTGGAGGAGGGTGAGCCTTTTGTTCTCTTAAGGCCTTCCACAGATCAGGTGAGACCCACCCACATTATGAGGGCAATCTGCTTTACTCAGTCTACTGATTGAAAGGTTAATCTCATCCAGAAACATTCTCACAGAAACACCCAGAGTAATGGTTGGTTGAATATCTGGACATGCTGTGGCTCAGTCATGTTGATACATAAAATTAACCATCCCAGGTATTTTGACTTTGTTTTTTCCTTTTAAACTACACAAGGTACCACCACCTCCCCCTTCCCAAGATTCTATTCAAAGCCAATACAAGGTTATTTTCATAAGCATGTGAGAACGAGAACCCCTATCCTAAAAGAAGGGAGCATTTTTCCAAAATTACCTTTATTAATTATCTGACCATGAAATGTCAAATGGGCCTCTTTAGCATAGACCTTTCTTCATCTCTTCAGACCTTGGCCGGTCCAAGTATCGAAAACACCTTTTCTAATTGCTATTGCTTTGTTCCTAGAGCTACATGCTCATCATTCTTCCCTCTCTCTCTTCCTCCTTCTACCATTTAGTAAGCTTCTATTCTATGTAAAGTAATTCCAAGGGTTAGAAAAAAACTACGAAGAAGTGTTCTGTAAAGTGGCCCTATGATGACAGTGAGTCCTCCTGCATGTTTAATTTTATTTAAAAAACTGGAATTGTTGGTGTGGATTGTTGCAAATGGGCCGCTACGCACTTTTATAACTCTTATTAAGATAGTCTAGCAGAGAATTTCTAAAATAATCTAAGAGACCAATTTTTAGCCTTATGCTACTGTGCATTAGGGCCCAATGAGTGGTGTTCATTGGTGTATGATTTTAGCAAAGAATCCTTAGGTTTAAATAAAGAAGTTAAAATGCTATGCATGCCAACTTCGCATTTCTTTGGTTTTTGTTGGTCGCTATAAAACTTGCTGCTCTTACACGGCACATTTTCCTTTATTATGTCTTTTTGATGAGTTTTAGGGCCATTACTCTCTCCCTAAATCATGTGCCAGCTCATCGGCATCATTAACCAACAAAAGGTGCCTAGAACTTGAATCTCTGTATGATCATGGTGGATTTTTCCCTTGTTATAAGAGTTTCTCAAATGACCCTAAGGAAGATGAACTGGGTACTCAGGGAAGAAAATCTAAAGTGTAGATGACCAAGAACCATTTAGAGAAGGCTGTTGGTCTTAGGATCCCGGAGGATGGAAGAAGGAAAAGAGCTCATTTACTTCAATTAAAAAAATTTCTTTCAAGAAGAAAAGAAAATCAAAGAAGAAGGACAATAGGAGTTGTGTTTATTAATAACTTCCCTCTAGGATCTGGATTCCTAGACATGAGAGTGCATGATGAATCCCAGTTTCCTAACTCATCCTTGCTGTTCTTGTTTATTCATTTGTTCAGAGAATTGTCCATCATATACTAGATACTGTGCATAACTCAGAGATGTACAAGGAGGATTCCTAAGACTAGTACATTACAGCAGAATATAAAGAAAGCAGCACTAAGGACCACTGGGTTCCTTGCAGGGTTGGGAGGATGGGAGATGATGCCTGGCTGGAGGCGCTCAGGAAAGACCTCTGGGAGGCATGGGCATTGTGAGATGGGGATAGATTGAACATCCAGATTGCTACTGGGGCTGCTGTTAAGGAGGGTGGTGATTCGGCCTTGGGGTGGAAGAAGCTACTTGCCTTACTTTGGTGTTGAGTAACAAATGCAGGAACTTGCAGAAGCTGAATTACTGCCTTGGGGGAGCAACTTCAGGATAGGGAGAAGATTCAGGGGCAGAATCTGAATGTCACAGATACCCTTGAATAAGGTCCTGAGAACCCTGTTAAGTTGTCTGTCCTCTAATAAGGTGGATACAGAAAGCTTTTTCCTTCTTGGCTGGGAAGTCCGGAGCAGACCTGGGGACCTCGGCGCCCTCCCGCCGTGTCTTCCGCCTGTTGATGCTGCACCGCTGGCTCGCGTGCTCCGCCGCTCTGCTCTGGCAGCGATCCCGGAGCTGCATGAGTCAGTTTTGCGCTGAACCTCGGCATAATGGAGGAAGGTGCTATTTTGGGATAACAGGCATATGATCAGCTCTTTTTTGGGCAGATTTCACAGGCCGCGATGTTTGCAGAAAGAGTGACTTTCCAGAAGGCCTCCCTTTCTGCTGGAGCACAGGAAACAATTTCACGAAGTCATTGTTGCCTCTCCAGCAGAGAGGGTTTCACATTTGACATTGACAGTCCATTAATTGTGTTAACTACAGTAATAGCTTCAGAGCAGTTTAATGGAAGATGTTTATGTGTGGTTAATAAGCTACATTCTTTTTTTCCCCCCCCCAATGGTAGAAATGAAAGCAGAGCCTAATTTGGAAGGTGTGGGGAGGCCCTGAAGCATCAGAAGGTTAATGGAATCATGGAACCCTAAATGAGTAGAATTCCCCTGTCCGTTCCCCCTCCCCTTCCTATTACTACATCAGTTGCCTTCCTAGCCTTCCTCCGATGCATGCCAAAAGGGAGCTTCCAGTTTAGCGTAGTTATTAAGAAGACGAGTGCGAGGATTGCAACTAGTTTTACTTTCTTTTTCTTAAACGTATTATTACTGTTACTTACAGATAAACATATATTCTTTTGGTAATAAGCCAAAACAAATAAAATATTTTATAAAAAGACAAAAGTGATATATGTGTGTGTCTTGATTTCTAGGATTGTGAAGTGTGGGGACCTGCATCCTTCTGGATGTCGACAATATGGTGCTATGAACACAGTGGATCTTAATCTGATCTCCAGATGGTGTACCCTCTGGTGTCTTTTCTGTTTCATGAATTTAGCCGACCATACTTGGGAAGATCTTCTGGGCTTGGTCCTGAATTAGGTGGCGAGATCAAAGGCAACTATTGTGAAATCCCTACCTTGAGGCGCGTTTTAAACCTCTGTATTTCGTAGAGCTTTCTCCATCCTCCACTGTCTTCTTTTCCTTTCTCTCTCCCCTGGCAATTTCATCAATTCTATAATTCGGACTATCATTCTTGCATGGATTTTTCCAAAATATTTATCTATAACTTTATCTTTTTGATAAATTTCGGAAACATATGTCTAAATGTCTGCTGGAGCACTCTACTTGAACTTCCACAGGCGACTCAAATTCAACATGTTTGAATTTGAAGCCCCTGTATCCTTCTCCCCACTGAAAACAAAAACAAACAAAGACAGCCAACCCAATGTTCATCTTATATCCCTGTCTTGGTAAATGGCACCTCTGTCCTCCTAACTGCGCAAGCCAGGACAGTGCTCATTGTACTCTGCCCCTCCTTCCTTTTTCATCATCTTTTGTATCTACATATTTATTGAAACCCATATACTCTAATTCTTAGCTGCCTTTACGTCTTCTGCCTCCTCACGGTCCTCAGTCGAGGCACAGCCTCAGTTTAGGGGCTTATCATTTCCCTTCTGAAAAGTGTGATAGCAGATCTGCTGGACAAGACCTCCATCTTGTCCCTCCCCAGTCATTGTTTTCATACACGTCTTTCTAAATTACGAGTAAAATTTGTATTCTCTCTATTACAACCTTCCAATAACCTCCCTGTTACCTGTAGGATAAAGCCCAAACTCATTTTCATGACATATGCCTTTCTCAAAAAAGAAAAGTGTGAGGGTCAGGCAGATCTGAGTTCAAATCCTGGTTCTGCCACTTACCAGCTGTGTGACCTTGAGTAACTTTTCTGTGTCTCAATTTCCCCATGTGTGAAATGAGAATAATAATGATAGTTACCTGTGGTAAGCGCCTTCTCTTCCTCAGTACCTGACTCTCCTCTAATTCTGGACATTATATTTCTCTCTCTCTTCAAGTTAGGCATGCCCAAGTGACCTGCTTAGCCAAAGAAATGTAAGCAGAAGTGGTATGTGTCACTTCCGTGTGGAGGCACTCAGTTACTGGTACCAGACTCTCCTGCCCACTTTTCTCTTGATGAATGTCAAAACACGTGTTGATATGAAGGTGCTATAAGAATTAAGTAGAATGAATGCTGAGCCAACACATAGAAGACAGGTGTCCCAGAGAATGACCCAGATCCCAACACATTGTGTGAGTGAGAAATAAACATTCATTGGATGAAGCAACTGAGATTTGAAAGTTGTTTATTACCTCAGCAAGCCAAGCCTAACCTAACCTCCATTCTACCTGTTGTTATGAGACTTGTGTAAGGCATAAAGGCATCTGGCACAGTGTTTGGCACAAAGCAAGCATTCAGGTAATGGTAGCAATGACCGTGGTTATCTTTCCAGATAATATGCTTTCCCTTTTTCCTTTAGCATACTTTATCCCAAAGACACCTACCCACTTGCTGTTTCACATCTTGGCATCTTTAGACATCGTGATTACTCTGCATGTGCTGTTTTCTACGATCTTGCTCGGCTGATCAAATTTGTTCAATACTCAAGAGCCAGCTTAAGTGTGTCCCCTGTGGAGGCTTCCCTCATACCTATGTGCCTGCACACCCCGGTTTGGTCACTTGGGCTTCTACTATGCTCGTGTGTACAGAGGACTGCTCCTTAGCGCTTTCCCACTAGACCACAGCCATCTTGTTACGTGTCTGGCCCTCTTGCTGGTTGTGGGGTCCCTGAGAGATGGGACCTGCTCATCTCTCTGCATTCTCAGAACCAAGAACAGCATCTGCCACAAAGTAGATATTGAATAAAATGTAAAAATAAACAAATGCACTCCTGAAACTAACAAAGGAGATAAGACAAACAATTCCACTATAATATGACAAGTGACCGACATAAGATATAAATGCTCTCCTTTTTCTGAGCCCACACTCATCCATTCTCCATTTCCTCTCAGATGCAGCATGACTTCTGTCTTTGTGACCATTGGCTGGTCAGGCTTTCTTATTTTACAGATGAGGAGACTGAGCCCAAGGAGAGGACACAGGTGGCATAGCAAGATAGAGGCAGACTCTGGAGCAGAAACCAGATGTTATTGCTCTGTAGCAGCTAAACACATGGAAGGTCAAGGAGTCCAGAATATTTAGATTTGAGAGCTCCTCCAAAGGCAGGTGGAGGTAAAGTCATGAGAGTATTGTAATGGGTTAAATGGTGGCCCCAAAAAAGATATGCCCAAGTCCTAACACCTGGTACCTGAGAATGTGAGTTTATTTGGAAAAAGCATCTTTGAAGTTGTAATTGAGATGAGATCATCCTGTATTATCTGGATGAGCCCTCAATCCAATGACAAGTGTCCTTATATGAGAGGCAGAGAGGAGAGACATAGAGGAGGAGACCAAGTGAAGATGGAGGCAGAGATTGGAGGCCTGGAGCCCCAGAAACTGAAAAGGCAAGAAAAGATTCTCCCCTAGAGCCTTTGGGGCAGAAACCTTGATTTTGGACTTTTGGCCTCTAGAATTGTTGTTTGAAGCCGCTGAGTTTGTGTCGTTTGTTATGGTGGCCCTAGGAAACCAATAAAAGTATCATTCAGAGGATAAATATTTTTCCCCCTGGCCATATTTCTTTCCAGTTATGTTGTCTATAGTAGTCTTTGAGAAATTTTTTAATCTTTCTTATAAAGGAAAGCCTAACATTTACTTGTTTTTTCTTTTTTTCCCTCCATTTATGGTGAGAAATTCCTTATAGCCCTTAACCCTTTAAAAGAGTTTCAGTTATATAGAAAAAATGATATGTATTTTTTCCCTCTAAAGTTGAATGTACAGTATCCCCGTTCATATTCTTTTCCCCTGGAGCACATCTTTTTTTGTTTATATGTTTTGGTGAGGAGGATTGTCCCTGAACTAAAATCTGTACCAAACTTCCCCTGTTTTATATGTGGGATGCCACCACAGCATGGCTTGATGAGCGGTGTGTAGGTCTGTACCTGGGATCTGAACCTGTGAACCCTGGGCCACTGAAGCAAAACGTGTGAACTTAACTGCACCAGCAGGCTGGCCCTGCAGCACATCTTAATGGAAACAATGGCAATGTTTGAGCTTTGTCTCACTTTTGAGCCTCTGAGAAGCTTCTGGTACCTGAGGTAAAACTGTTCCTTATTCTCCACAAAAGTCATGATCTCTGTCCTGTGGACTTCGTGGAGTGGTGGTGAGGATCAGAGGAGCGAAAGTGTTTGTGGGAGTTCTGTAAACTGTGAGGAGCTGTGTGTGGGTGATGTTACTAATGTTATAGTTGTTGATGAATATGTAGGAAATACATACAAAATGTATGAATTCAGGAAGTGTGTGATACAAGGCGCCCTCTAGACACCTGCTCAGGCTGCTTTGATGCTATACTTTGCTGCCATCTTGTGGTCCTTCTGGTAGTTGTCAGTGTTACTGTTTTTAACGTTCAATAGTTTCGGTGATGATTTTTCTAATTAGAAACTTTCAGAGATTTTTTTTTTAAAACAGTGATTTTTCTTTTCTAAGAAAGGTGGAGAATACACTTCTGAAATTTTCCAATGTCTTTCTGTGTGCTTATTTGACATAAGTTAGGACACTAGGCTTTGGAAATAGAATTTGAAAAATGATGGCAGATAAATCTGGAGATTGAAAGAGGCTGGCTGATCAGAGAGACAATGGACAGTATTCAGGACTTTTGAGAGATGAGAGCACTTGTCCTATAGAATGGGCGTCCATCAAATATGATTGTTTGAATTCCAACATTTCCTGCACATAAAGTAACAGCTCAAAGACTCCTGGGCTCCCCACAGGCAGGCATTTGCCAAGTCTCATTAGCTTTTTTTCTCCAGTATCTCTTTCATTTGTTTTGTAACCTTCAGCTTCATGGCTATTGTGTATTTCCGGCCCTTGTTGATTCTTGTCTGGACCTTTTCAGTACTCAGTCTCCCTATCTCCATAATCTCTCCTCTTGCTTTCACCTTGCACACAGTGATAGATTAATGTTCATGGAGCTCTAGGGAAACAGTGCAGAACAGTGATTAAGAGTAAGGAGCCATACTGCCAGAGTTTGAACCCTAGCTCCATGAATTTGGTTCTAACTGGGTAATAACTAGGGGCAAGTTACTTAAACATCTTATATTTCAATTCCGTTATCTGTATCATGACGATACTGCTGGTGCCTACTTCACATGTTTGTGATGAAGAGTAAATGAGCTCATCCACATCCAAGCGCCTAGTATTTAGTTAGTGTTCAATTCGTATTTACTATTATTAGTCCTCCCTACTAGAGTGTGAATTCCTTGAATTCAAGACTGTATGTGGTTTGTCTTTGCATCTTCAAATTCACACATCACTTTTACATTGGAGTCATTTGAAAAAATTTTTGGTTATATGGGTGAAGAAGCACTAAGTTTCTGATGGTAGATTCGGTTCACTTCTTGGAACTCTCCTTACATCATCGAAAAGGCCTTCTAAGATTTTTTATATAGAACATACAGAGAATTTTCAAACTTGCTATACTTGCCGTTAATAACCAGTGAGTAATATTTATTGAGCACTTACTATGCGATAAACTCTGTTCAAAATGCTTTATATGGAAAACCTTATTTAATACTCACAAAGCTTTGAGATCAGTGCTATTATAAGCATTCCCATCTTGTACAGAGGGAACAAAGGCATGAGGAGTCACTCAACGGCTAAGAAGAGGAGGCGAGATTAGAACCAATGCCATTTCTCTCAAGAGCTCACATTCTTACGTGACTTCTATGCTCTAAATACATTCTTCTCTAATGCCTGGTTTTAATTCTGAGATGTTGTTTCTGAAGATCAAAACACAGAACACATTTTAAAAATTCCAAACCCAGTGGCATGCAGAGTGCCAAGCTCGCCACTGTGTTTGTGTTGCACAGTCCTCGACTTGCGGGAGCTTATTCTGTGAACAGTGCTCTGTGTGACGATGAGCTGTAATCCCTAGTGTCTGTTGTACTGGGATTGTTGCAATTCTTGTCTGGAGGACACAAGGATCGAGTCTTTTTAAGCTTCTACAGTAGGTGAAACAATGATTCCGTTCCAATAGCGTATGGTCTGACACGCCCCAAACCACCTGCTGCTCCAGCTGCTGGCTTATGTTGGAAAGTCTTTCTGAGAATACTGGGACTCTGAAGGACAAAGTGGACCTGGAAAAATGCATTCCCTCAGGTAAACGGAGCAGCCTGAGTTTCCAGATATTCTGAAAGACTATACACGGTCTAGTTTTCAGACTTGGCCCCACTGTGCTGATTTTTTACCCACTGGTATTTATTTTTATGGTATACTCATTCATCCGTCCTATAAATAATTATTAAGCATCCTCTGAATTCAAAGAACATTAAGGTGGCATAGAGATTGTATCTTCCCCAAGCATTCTTTAGGGGGAATCTCGTCTACCTGATACAGCTTACTGCACATAATAATTTTCTCATTTATTCATTCATTCAAAGTTTATTCAAAACTACGTGTGATCACCTACCATACAGAAAACGGTGCCAGGTGCCAGCAGGAATATTAAGTATGTTAAAGATATTTAAAAGGTAGATGTAAATATAACCTAGGAATCATTTTATCTTTCAAGATGGAAATAAAAGTGGATGAAATGTTTATTCCTCATTCCTTGTCTTCTTTCCACTGATTTTCTAGGGGCGCTGCGTTTCTCCTAGACACTTGCAACTCTAAGTCACTGCTTCTGCAGAATTATCTCAATTTATATATCACTTCTTTACTCATTGTTACTACTCATTGGTCACTACCTCATTCCTTTGCTTTACCCAAGAATCACTGACATGAGAATAAGAATGTAGCCAAGTTTTGTTGAAGATTTGGGGCAATGGGAGAGGTTTCTATTCACAGACTACTTTTGCCAACGCACCACATGGAATTTCTCGTTGAGTTCTTTTCTCTTCAGGATTTAGTTAAACACTACGTGATGTCAGGACTCTGCTATGGTCTGAATGTGTGCGTCCCCCCTAAAAATGTGTACATTGAGGGACCTTTCGGAGGTGATTGAGCAATGAGGGCAGATCTCTCATGAATGGGATTAGTGCCATTATAAAAGAGACCTCAGGGAGCCCCCTTGCCCCTTCCGCCCGTTCCACCATCTGCAGACACAGTGAGAGACAGCCGTCTGTGAGCCAGGGAGAGAGGCTTCATCAGAACTTGACCCTGCTGGACCCTGATCTTGGACTTCCCAGCTCCAGAGAACTCTGAGAAGTAAATTTGTTTGTTTGTTTGTTTGTTTTGTGAGGAAGACTGGCCCTGAGCTAACATGGGTTGCCAATCTTCTTCTTTTTGCTTGACGAAGATTGTTGCTGAGCTGACATCTGTGCCAATCTTCCTGTATTTTATGTGGGATGCTGCCACAGTGTGGCTTGATGAGCGGTGCTAGGTCCGCACCTGGGATCCGAACCTGCGAACCCCGGGTTCCCAAAGTGGAACACGTGAACTTAACCACTATGCCACTGGGCCGGCCCCATTTCTGGAGTTTCTTTTTGCTGCTCAGTCTGTGGTATTTTGTTTATAGCAGTTCGAGCTGACTAAGACAGACTCCATTCTTTCTTTTCATGTCTCCTCTCCCCTCCTTCAGGGCCACAGTTGCTTTTGGAGGTATAATCCTAATCAAAAAAAGTTGTCTCCTTAAAGAAACTTTTCTTCCTATTAAACTAACTGATGTTTCTTCCTGCTATGTTTAGGATTCCAAAGCAGGAAGTCTGACTTCAAAGTCCACACTTCAACTATTAATGTATACTATCTATCACTATATTTATCTATTGATAATAGCAGAGTTAAATATTGCACAGTTGTGTGGTCTCTCTCTTTGTTTCAAGACACTAATGATATATACTTACTAAAAAAGCACCACTCAAGCCCTCCCTTTGGCTGTAATTGTGTTCACACATTTAAACTTGCCAAGTCCTAATCAAGATGCCATCCTCAAACACTGCCATTCTTTCTCTTTGAATTTAGCTTGATTTTTCCTCTTTAGGAAGTACTGAAAATTGAAATTAGCCTGCTCTCCTCAATCTCTAATATCAAACCATCGACAGCAGCAGAAAACAAGCTAAGAGGAAGATGAGATTGTGTGTGTAAAGTCATAATTGTGTGAACATGTGCTGAATATGAGTTGTGAGCTTGGGGGTGGGGATAAAGAGCATGGTGAAGCATCAAATTCTAGAATCATATAATCTTGAGTTAGGAGCAATCTTACAGTCTGGGTCATCTAACCATTCATCAGATGCTTGAATTTTGTCTATTTGATCATTTTCGATTTGTACCACCTCTTGACATGTTCCATTAATCTTGGATGGATCTAACTTTGTTATTTTGAACTGAAATCTCTTTGATTTCAAGTTCACCCATAGGTCCCCGTTCTAAAACTCCTGGGATCATATAAACAAGTCCAGTCTTCTTCTACATGGCATGTAAAGGCCATGTACGCGTGCAGTGTGGGTCTTCAGTTCTCAAGCTCCTTTGACTGATTCTATGACAGGACTCTGAGAGTTGCCATCACCCTGGTCATTTTGCTTGAACTTCCTCTTGTGGGGAACACTGTGTCTATGAGTATGTCAGCCAAACAATGTCGCTTTCAATGGGAAGCTTTGTGTGAATGTTTGATGGAGGATGTTTAAAGTGAGAACAGAGTAAACAAGAGAGACAGTTGTTTGCAAGAAAAGGTTAGTAGATAGAACATGGTAAGCCTCTTAGAGGGAGGATTGACAGTGCCCAAAATTTACCTTCTTTCCCGAATTTGTATGCTAGTTGACATAAGGAATGGTACACCTATTTGCTGAATACAAACATGTTTTTATTGAAAATAATATATAATTCAAAGCAATTATTTATCCCACGGTGACAAGATGGCCTATATAAAAGTCTGTTTGTCGATTAATAAGAGCCATGTCTGGTACAATTCTAGTTCATTGTGGGCTTTTATTTTGGTAAAAATGCATGCATTCTTTGTTTATTATTGTTTAATTAAGGTAAAATTTAAATTCCATAAAACACAGAAATCTTAAATACATAATTCATTGAGATTTGACAAACGTAACCTACGTAACCAACATATTGATCAAGACATAGAATTTCCATCACTTGAGAAAATTTCCGCATGCCCCCTTTCAGCCAGTTACCCACCCCCAACATATGAGCAATCTTCCAATTTTTATCATCATAGATTAGTTTGGCCTGATCTTGAATTTCATATAAATGGAATCATACAGTATATACTATTTTGTATCTGACTTCTTTCACTCGACATAGTATTTTTGAGATTTATCCATGTTATTGTGTATCAGTAGTTTATTCTCTTTTAATTGTAGAGTATTATTCTATTATACAAATATCCCACGATTTATTTATCTATTTTTATTTTTTTAGACATTTCGTTTATTTCCACTTTTTGATTATTTTGGATAACACTGGTAGAAACACTCATGTACAAGTATTTTTGTACTATGTTTTCACTTCTCTGTGTAAAAACCTAGGAGTGAAAGTGTTGGGTCGTAGTGTAAGTATATGCTTAAATTTATAACAAACTACCAAACAACTTTCTGAACAGTCTGATGCTATCGTAAGTGATTTTGAGAAGTATTGTTTTCCAACCTTTTGTAACATATTATACTCCCAATTTATGAGGGTTCCAGTTGGTCCACATCGTCACTGATATATAGTGTTTCCAGCCTTTTAATATAAATATAATAAATTCCAGCCTTTATGAGAGAGAGAGAGAGGGAGGATTTATTAGAGATAGCATTGACATCATCGCCCAAAAATGTACTTTCTGTCCCAAAATTTGTACACAAGTTGGTCATTGTATAGTAGCAGTCATTCCCCGTCCTCCTCACTCCCTTATCCCTGGCAACCACTAATCTTTCTGTCTCTATAGATTTGCCTGTTCTGGGCATGTCATGTTAACGGAATCATACAATTTCTGGCTTTTATGACTGGCTTCTTTCACTTAGCTTAATGTTTTCAAGGTTTGCCAAATTGTGGATGAATCGATACTTCATTCCTTTTTATGGTTGAATGTTTTATTGTATGGGTATATTACATTTTGTTTATTCAATTTTTTACAGTTGATTTGGCTAGAATTTTGTTAATGACACTTTTCACTTACGTTTATGAGGATATTGATTTGTACTTTGTTTTCATTAATAGCTTTGTCAGTTTGGGGGAAAGTTTTCTTTCCTCATCCAATTTGTGGTAGTGTTTATTTAAGATTAGTATTGTTCTTTCCTTAATGTCTGATATAGTTCAGCAGTGAAACCAACTGGGCCTACAGCTTTCTCTGTGGGAAGGTTTTTATTTGCAAATTAAAAATCCTTATCTGGGGGCCAGCCCAGTGGTGTAGTAGTTAAGTTCACCTGCTTCACTTCTGCGGCCCAGGGTTCGCAGGTTCAGATCCTGGGCACAGACCTAACACTGCTTGTCAAGCCACGCTGTGGCGGCATCCCATGTGAGACAGTAGAAGATTGGTACAGATGTTAGCTCAGTGACAATCAATCTTTATCAGACATAAGGTTATACACATTTTTTTCTTTTTCTTTCAGTTTTGAATTCATGCTTTTTGAGAAATTTATCTATTTCACCTAATTTGAATATACCAGTATATGAGGGTGTTCATAATATTTTTACCCATGTTATGTGCCTATAGGTTTTATAGTAGCGTACCACATTTTATTACTAGTATTAGTAATTAGTATTTTACCTTATTAGCTGTTGTAGCATGTAGGAATTTTATTACATTTTTACCAAAAATTTTTGTGTTTTTAATTTTTTTGTGTGTTTGTTAATTTTCTGTATTATTTGTTTTATAGTTCATTGATTTCTGCTTTTTATTATTTCCATTATTTGATTTATTTGGGCTTAATTTGCTCTACTTTTTATATCTTCTTAAGGTTAAACCATCAATTATTGATTTAAAAATATTCTCCTTTTCTAATGTGACAATTTAAAGCTGATATTATTTCTTTCTAGGACCTGCGTAAGCTGGATCACACAAATGTATAGTGTTTTGTTTTCATTAATCTATATTTTCAGATATTTCCTAATTTCCCTTGTGATTTCTTCCTTTGCTTGGGTTATTTACAGGTGTACTTTCAAATTTCAAAATATTGGAGATTTTCTTCACCTTGTTGTTATTGAATTCTAATTTAATACTATTGTGGTTAGAGAACATACTCTGTAAGATTTAAATATTTTTAAAATTATGGAGGTTAATTTTATGGCCTGTCACAAATCTATCTTCTTGAATATTCTAAGCATTTAAAAAGGATGTTTATTCTGCAATTCTTGTAATAGTGTCCTATAAATATCAATTAGGTCAAATTGATTGAGATGGTGCTCAAATCTTCTATCTACTTACTGGATTTTAAAATAATTAATAAATTTATTTTTTAGAGAAGTTTTAGTTTCACAGCAAAATTGAAAGGAAGGTACAGAGACATTCCATATACCATCTGCCCCTATATGTGCATAGCCTCCCCCATTATAAGCATCCCCTGCCACAGTAGTACATTTATTATAATCGATGAACCTGCAGTGACACATCTTTATCACCCAAGGTCTGTAGTTTACATTAGGGACCACTCTTGGAGTTGTACCTTCTAAGAGTTTGAACAAATGTATAACGACATATATCCGCCGTTATAGTATCATACAAAGAATTGTCACTGCTCTAAAAATCCTCTGTGCTTTTCCTATTTATCCTTACCTCCCTCTAACCCCTGGCAAACACATGTTTTTACTGTCTCCATGGTTTTGCCTTTTCCAGAATGTCATGTAATTGGAATTATACAGTATGTAGCCTTTTCAGCTTGGCTTCTTTCACTGAGTGATATGCATTTAAGTTTCTTTCACATCTTTCCATGGTTTGATAGCTCATCTCTTTTTATTACTAAATAATATTCTATTGTCTGGATGTACCAACGTTTATTTATCCACCCACTTACTGGAGAACACCTTGGTTGTTTCCAGGTTTTGGCAATTATGAATAAAGCTGCTATAAACCTCTCATTCATTGCTGGTGGGAATGCAAAATAGTACAGCCACTGGAAGACAGTTTGTCAGAAAACTAAACATACCCCTATCACAGAGTCCAGCAATCATGCTCCTTGATATTTACCCAAATGAATTGAAAACTTAAGTCCACAAAAACCTGCACACAGGTGTTTATCATTTCTTGTGACAAATTCTAGTGATAAAGCCTCTCAGCTTGCCTTTATCAAAAATTTCTTTATTTCATCCTCATTTTTGAAGTATTGTTTCTACCAGATAGAGAATTTTGAGTTGACTTTTTAAAAAAAATTTAAGTGCTTTGAAGCTATTGTTCCAAGATTTTCTGGCCTCTATTTTTTTCTGATGAGAAGTCAGTCCTCTTATTGTTTTCCTGTATGTAGTATTTCTATATTTTAAGGCTGCTTTTAAGGCTTTCTTTTTATCATTGTTTTCAGTGATTTGGTTATAGTGTACCAACTTGAAGTTTTCTATTTATATGGGCTGGGGTTGGATATGTAGCTATGGATATGTGGGATGATATTTAAAAAAAATTTGAAATTTTCAGCTTTTTTTCTGCCTCTTTCTTTCCCTCTCTCTCTCTCTCTCTCACACACACACACACACACACGCATGCACACACACATCTCCTCTCCTTCAGGGTCTTAAAGTACACTAAGTTGGATTACCTGAAGAACTAGGGCTCTGTTCTTTTTTTCTCTGTTTTGAGATTGGTTAATTTGTATTCATATGGCTTCAAGTTGATTGACCCTTTCTTTTGCAGTGTTAAATCTGCTGTACATCTCTGTGCGTGGGTTAATGTCTGGTACCTCCATTCAGATGAACACAGGACCTGGCACTGCAGTAGCTGCTCTCAGGAAGGCCTCAAAGAATCTTCACCTGCATATGAGTTGTCCATATTTTGGCCAAGGACCTGAGGGCAACCTCTATCAAGATTTCTTGCTTCCTCTACTCTGTGCAGCTACCTCTCTCCAATACTCTCTCCCACGAACTCTAGCCCACCTCAGCAGGCCCAACTCTGATATAGGCCTCCTTATCTTAGATTGACATTCTCTGTTTGGGCTCTGGCTTCCATGCTGCCTCTGGGAAATGGTCCCAGGTGGAAAGCTGAAATTAATGTGTGCTCACCTCCTAGTTTCCCTGTCTCTTAGGGATCACTGTCCTGTGCTGTCTGTTGTCCAGTGCCTAGAAATAGTTTCCTAATAGGTTTTGTCCAGTATCACTGTTGTTCATCTCAGGAAAGTAAGTCTGATACTAGTTAAAAGTAGAAGTTCTAGAACTTTATCCACTGTTTTGATTTCATATGGCATACACAATCCATTCTTGGCTGCCAGGGCTCTTGGCTTAGGTGACTCTCTGAATCTCCTACTTACATGCATTCCGAGGAGAGGAACCTAAAATCAGTGGAGGCAATTTTGCTTTTTCTTAAAGAAAGAGAAAAAAAGTTTGTGTTCTTCAAATTATTTGAAATGTTTTAATGCACAACCTTCCTTGACTTCTATTTTCTCTTGAATTATCTCTGAACTGTTTAGCTCTGTACCAGAAATCCTCCATTGCATGGCTCCAACCTATCTTTCTACTCTTATGATTGGACTATTTTTTTTTTTTTTTTTTAAAAACCCTCTGCCTTTCTTTAAGGTCTAGCAAACATGAGATACTGTGTTCCCTATGAATCATCTCTTTATCTCTGTTTTCAAATGTGGTTTTACTTTCCTTTTGTTTCCCATAAATGGCACTTCATGCATTCTACTGAGAATAGCCATTAATCTCTCATGAATAAAAATTGTCTACACAAGTCTCCTTTTTGATTTTGAGCTGCTTTTCTACTTAGCGTAATGCTAGGAGCTTGGAAATCATCGCTTCTCTCTTTCACTTCTCATATGCAGTTACCAAGTTCCATCAATTACATGTCATAAGCATCCAGGTCTGTTCTCTTATCTTTATTCCTACAGCGTTTACCATAGCTTAAGCCTGACACTTTCTTGTCAGAACAACTTGGTCTTCTCCATCTCCATACTGGTACCAGAGTAATCCTTTTGAAACACATATTTGATTATAGCAAACCCTGAATTAAAATCTTTCAATGGCTTTGGCATGATAAAAAGTCCAAGTTTCTTAGTGTGACCAACTATTAGTATAATTAGCTTGCATGGTATAGTTTAGGGAAGCGTAACCTAAAACACCCATTTTAATGCCTATTAAGAAAAGCAGTGGTGGTTTGTAGTAGGAAAGTAACATAAAGACATATGAAAGGCTTTTTTGATGGAAATACACCAAGTGAACTTTTTTTAAGTTTAAAGAAAGATAGTTGTATTTTAATGAGTTATTGCCATAGAAACATATTGTAGATCAGTTATGGGAATTAATTTTCCTTTCTGACTTTTAGGTTAATGGTGCCAGTTTTGTAAAAATACTGTTTATTGTTATTGATGAGTAAGAATATCAGTACATGTGTTTGGAGGCATGTAGCACTACAGATCAGTAAATACATGCCTGTCTTTCAATCTGTCTGCTTCTGCACAGAATGGTGCCATAATTAAAGAATAGCTACCATCAGAATTAATGATAATGCTCAGAAGCTGGCTAATACATACTTTGATGAATTAATTGACCCTGTCCTAGGTGCAGTAGATGAGTCGTGGTACTATCAAGGAAAACACAGGTGATAGCCACACAGCTGCTAAACAGATAGGAGGAAACGAGGCAAAATCCTTTGGATAAGGACTTAGAAATGAAAGCCCTGAAGTCTGCTCCGAGTTGCATCACTATGTTGCCAGTTGTTAATTATCTTGAGTGATTAATTTTCATTCTCCGGGCCTCCATTTTTTCCATTGGTACAATAAAGGCATTGGACTATGTAACATCTGGAATCTCTATCAATTCTAATATTCTTATTTGAATTTGAAATTAAAAGAAGTATTTCCAGTTCATGCTTTGTATTTAAAATGTGTATCAATGCTTTGGGAATTAAGGCTTTTAAGTTGCTTTATATTATCTATTGCGATCAGTCCAACTGACAAGAGCTGTAAGGCCCCTCTCTAGGCATTTGAGACCAATCCTCCCCCTCCTCTCCCTCAGCATATCCTAACACCTACAAAACTGGAAATGTGTGTGTTTTTGGATATCACTCAAAATTACTCACTTAGATGTGTAGCTGAGGAAGTCATGCCCAAACCCTGTAATAGTTTGAGTTTCTTGTCTCAGCTCATTTTTTGACTTTACTGCTGGTTCTAGTCATCTACCGTCTGAACCTAAGAGGCCTCCAGTAAATTTCTTAGTTAATACTTGGGAAGTATTTTCAAAGGAATACAACACTCTCTCCTAGCATGTGTTGGAGAAAAAGATGAGAGGGGCCGTAGAGAAAAAATGATGATGGGAACTGCAGTGACCAAGTGATAACCCTGGCCAGTGCCATAGTCAGAACACTAGTTCAGTAGATAAGCGCTGGTCTTATGAACCTAGATCAAATCCCTTGAAGAACTTTTTCTTGGAGAATTTTTCCTATTGGTTTTGGATCAGTTTTGTATTCAGCAAGCTGTCTAGAATCTAATGGCATTTCCATGCGGCCAATTTTATTGCAATATAAGCTATAATTTATAAATACCAAGGTCCATCAGCTACAATATACCTTTGCAAATACTTGAGCTTATTATAAAGTATAGTCATGACAAATTAGATACAACTTTCCCCTAAATGAATTGGTGCAGTTGAGGAGATGAAAAGAGAAAGACTAGGGATTTGCTGGAGGAGCAGGGGTTTTGTGAAGATTTTTCTAGTCTTCTCAGGAAGACTGATTCATGGTGACTTGTGCACAAGAAACATCATTAAGACAATAATGTTTGGGTACATTTGCTCCACTGCCATTGGAAATTTCCAGTGTGTTTTCTACAAAGGGGTTCATGTATATACAGTTCATGGAAAACCAAAATAGTAATTACATGTTTTCTAGGAACATGTGTAATTATTACAGACAGAGTTGGATATTTCTAAGGGATGTTTGGAGAGGCTGAGCTAGAATCTGGGTATTTGCCTTTGCCTTACTGCAGTGTCTGAAAATCCTCATGGTCAGCAGGTATAGAGTGGACAACACCACTCATTTATTCCTTCATTTGTAAACAGATATTTATTGAGTATAGACTATGTGACAGATAAGGTTCTGGTTTCTGGAAATACATTGATGAATGAGATAAACCAAGTTCCTGCCCTCATAAAGCTTATATTCTAGGTGGAAGGAGAGAAGAACTGAACCAGATAGCTACTGTTAAATCCTTACTCTCCAACTGTGGTTTTGGTATGTTCTTTATCTGTCAGATTGTCTTCTTGTTTTTGAAAAGTTGCAGTTTCCCATGACAATCGTGTTACAAATCCTAAAATAGTAACCTATTTTAAATTTCTCCTTTATTTATGAATGTACTTGAAATTGATCTTTCCGCAGATGATCTTAAAAGGCTGAGATTTCTGCGGTATAACTTACAATATTAATGATAGCTTCAATTTACTTAGTTCCTACTCTAAGCCTAGCACTGTGCTAGGCACTTTATGTATAATATCTCATAGTCTCCTTACAATACTCTGTAATAAGGCAGTTTTACCTATATTTAGATGAAGCAGCTGAGACTGAGAGAGGTTATATAAGTTGTTTAAGGTCACAAAACTGAGTGACAGGATCAGGATTTGAATCCAAGTCGGCCAGAGTCAAAAGTTAGGTTCTTTTCTGCTAAACTACTCTGTTTATCAGTTAGTAGGCAAGAGTTACAGCTAGCTAATTTTATCCAGCCCCGAATTAGAGAAATTATGAGTTTTTCCCTAGTTTCTTTGAGTAGAATCTCTTCAGGACCCAGAGATCACTAGGCCTTTAGGCAATCTGAGTGTATCACTTTTCTTGTTAAAATCTCTGAGACCTAATTTGTCTCAGAAAGTATAGCCATGTGGTTCAACTTCCTTTGGCTGAAGCTTGAATATCCTCTAAAGGTGACAGGAAGCCCACTAAAAGCAGAGTTAGGTAACTCCAATGGTGGATGGATTTGAGGGATAGGAAGATTTTCTTATATTGAGTTGAGAATTGTCTCCTTAAAGTACCAAAATCTTTCCCTGAGTTTGTTGGGGTACCACCACACTGAACAATTACAATATTTTGTCCATAAAATGTCTCTCTGGATATTTTATGGACAATTTTATTTTCTCCTGGGAGTTACTTTTTCTAGCTGCTTCAATTCCAGTCTCTTTGCCACGATTCAGCTGGTCACTCTCCTCTGGACGGGGACCAGTTGGAACTAAGGATAGCTATAGGACAGAATCCACAGCTTAGCTAGAAGGTAAACATTTCATAAAAGCTATGCACATATTTGTGAAAGGTTTTATGTGGGAATGAATAATCAATGGTCATGTAGGAAAGACTTTTCAGAGATTATTGGAATATTACTCCCAACATTGCTGTTGAAGACTGTGTCCTTTCTGTATCTCCCTGCCCTTTTTCTGTGGATGCACGTGATAAATGCCTCCTGGAATTTAGTGCTTGGGAAAATGTGTTTGTCATGATGAATCAATATACTTGTCTTGCTAATTAGACCTTATACATAAGCAGTTGAGGGGAGCAGTACATGTGTTGGGTTGGTATCTACATGAGGGAGTATTCTATGGTATTTGATTCCTCAGACAGGCTAGTTGGCACAGGAATCCTGTATAATGTTACATTGTAGACTGCCTCTTACAACAAGTGTTTCTGATCATCACGGGGCCATCTACATTGGCCAGGGATGGAAGGTGGGATTTCCTTCCGTCATGTCTCAGTTGATCTCTTGTGAATCTTTGTATCTGAGGGTTCAAGTTCTCCTCAAGCTACCTCATCTGGCTTCCCCTACAGCCTCCAGGAGCAGGAAAAGTCAAAGTCCAGACAAGGTAGTTGTGATGATAGCCCTGAAATAGATGCCTAGCTCTTACCTAGACGTACTGACTCATAGACTGGAACAGACCCCAGAGGTCTGCTAGTTTAATACCCAAAAATGCCTCTCAATTTTGTGCCCAAGGTCACACAACTGTTAAGCAGTTGACTTTGGATATGAGTCTGAGCAGCCTAGCTCCACAACCAGTTCTCTTAAACTCTATATTATTTTGCTTCACTAATAAGACTTCAAAACAATAAAAGAAATGTGAGATCCACATCGTGCTTCCATGAAAAGAAGAACGACTTGTAAAATTTTAAATTATCAGGAGAGAAATCTTGCATGTTTTGATACATGTTCAGTGACTCTTTTAGAGATATTTAATACAGAGGTAGTTTAAATTTATAGTAAAATCCTCAGGAGAATGAGGTAGTTTACATGAGTAAATTTTCCAGATATCAAAGCTTACTTCTTTTCGTATAAAGCCCCTTCTAAAAAAATTTAAAAAGGCGAAACCTTATTTCTTATCATTTTTTAAAATATACTTTTCAAATCTCTTATTTTTTAGAAGATTCTGAATGTAGTTTACAACTTTGATTTATCAGTATCATTAATGTTAATAATTTTATTGCACCATAAAAATATACAGTCCCTCTCAGAGCCTTGTCAAGATGGGGACACTATTTGTCCCCACACCAAATGGCCTTTATTATTGTGACTTTTCCAGAGGCCTAATATTTATTGATTTGGTTGTTTGTTTACTTTTTCTCCTTAAAATTATTTCTCACTTTTTGAAAATCTGTCTCTTTCAATTTCTTTTTCTTCCCCTTTGAGACCAGAGGTCAGCAAACGTTTTCTGTAACAGCCAGATAGTAAATATTTTAGGCTTTGTGGATCATACAGTCTCTTTCACAATCACTCAACTCTAGTTGTAGCATGCAACAGCTATAGACAACACACAAATGAGTCGGCATGGCTGTGTTCTAATAAAACTTTATTTTCAAAAATAGACAGTAAGGCTGATTTGGTCTGTGGGCCATAGTTTACTAACATCTGTTCTAGATTATTGAATCTGGTGAAATATCTATGTAGAGTAATATGCAAAAAAGTAAATAGAATTTTTTTAAGTAAATAAATATTGTATAAGGAGTTAATGTGCCCCTACAAGCAAAATAGATGAAATTTTGTGCCACAATTTTATGACAGTGCTTTTGGGCACTTAAATGTCTTTCCTTCTCTTTCTCCCTTCTTTGCATCTTTTCAGGTTTGTGTCTATGTCTCAGATATTTGAGGTTATTAGATAAATGAACTCGAGATACATGTGCTTCTTATGACTGCATGCATGCGTGTGTTTCTTTCTCTCAGGTATAGAGCTAAAGTCATTGTACCAATTAAGATGTAGATAAGGTTGGTTTGATCTCTATTCTATGAATTTTGGAGAGTTCAATATTCCCACCCATGCCACCAATTTTATTCCAATTTTCAGGGGAGGTTATATGTTTATGGTCATCTCTGACTCTGAATTCTACTTCTGCCAAACTAATTCGATATTCAGTGTAGAGATTGTTCAGCCATTCCTATTCTAAAAAAATGATTGCCTATTTCTACACCTCAGACTCCAGCCTCCTACCATGTTTCTCAGCTTTCCACAGTCCCTTCCAGATGATTCCAGGAACTCCAAAGTCTTCTCACTTCATTATTCAAATTAATTCCATTTTCTCCAACCTTACTCCCAAACTCCTCTCTGGCTCCTCTATCCATTTTCTAATCCACCAAGATGATCTGCTGAACAAAAGGACCTCTTCTCCTTCAGTTGAACCATCTTCCTAATAAGGGAATTAAAGTTTTGTGTAGAATTTTTTCCCTTGTGGATGTTTAGATGAATGATCAGATGGATGGATGGATGGATGGATGGATGGATGGATGGATGTCTAGACAGATGTTATTCAGCACTATGAATTCTAATTAATATTCCATATGAAGAATAATACCAAGTGTGAATAACGCATATTTGACTCGTTAGAGTTAATTTTTTGATCGAGGAATTATTTAGGATTGTTCTTCAACCCTCATCACCAAAATACACCCAATGTGCTATTTCTATTATTATTCACATCATAAAGAAGTATCTTATTTATTTCTTGTTTGTTTGCTTTTTAAATATCCTAATAATGATTTTCTTACAAAAGGAATAAAAATATCATTTCAGATGGCCATCAACTAAATTATAGAAATAGAATATAAGATCATACACAGAATAAGATAAAAGTTAGGGTTAGACTCAAAGGCACTACATCGTATCCCCTCAGACTTAAAATAATAGCGTGGTATTTCTAGCTGGAGATGTGTCCTCTAATCTCCAAAACTAGAAACATAGTTCTTCCATTCATCTAAATACTTAACATAAAAATGATTTATCCTTAGCCATAATTATTATTATTCAGTCATATATTAATTTGTTCAGCAACTTTTAGTTGTCTGCAAAAAGCATTGCAAAAGATATATAATAAGAAGATGTATTTCTAATCCACTAAAGAGCTTAAAACCTGCCCCTGGAAATAATACAAATATGGTGAAATAATTAGAAAAGAATAAAGAGAGCAACATATGGAAAGTTAGTTTTTAACTCATATTTCCCAAGCACTACACTAACCTAAAATTGGTCTCTTTGAAGCCTGCTCTGAATGTTGAACTGGAATGGAAAGCTAGTAACTGTATTGTGTACGCATACTTTTTCTTAGCATCACTAGAAAGTATTTGACCAGAAAAGATAGATAGGGAGTAAAACTAGTTTAAAAAAACCCAAAATTTGTCATCTTGTGAAAACCCACATTTATAAAGAGGAATGGAGATATGACACTGAATGCTTTGGTTTGTTTTATTGGTACTTTTATTTTTGTAGGCTTGCTTCGTTCAATTTATTTGTTCTTTTGAGGAAAATATACTGCCAGGTATTGCAGTATACAAAGGCAAAGCAGACACAGGGCTGTTCCTTAAGGAGTTTCTAGTCTAGAGGGAGAAATAAACATGTGGACCCCCAAGGAAGGATGGGTGCTTCTGACTTCAGGCTTTATGGAAGAGTTGACCTTTGGACTGGCCAAGGTAGAGTTGAACTAGAAAGGATGCAAAGGACGTACTTGGTTAAGGAAAGAAAATGAACAAGGGCTCAAAGGTTCAAAAATCTATGTCCAAGTGAAGCAACTGCAGGCTCACAATCCATTATCTACAGTTTCTAAATCCAAGAGACTCTAAAAACCATTGTTCTTTTTCTTAAGTTTGCAGCAAACTTATCTGGTGGCACAACCTGACCTGAATTGACGTGAGGCTATTTATAATCTTTATTTATTCCACTTTTGAGAATATTTGTAGATTTTGCTGCAGAAATATCAATGTTTTTTATTATACTGGCTGCCGCAGCTCACAGATTTTGCTAATATTTTGTACATTAACAGTATTACTTTAAAAAATACCATCTTGTGCCCCCCAAACCTGAATTACAATACATACCTAGCCCCAAGTGTTTCAGGTATGGGACTGTGGACCTGAAGTAATTCTGAGTGATGAGATATTGTGGAAACTATGGTCAGAAAGCTAGACAAAGACTGAGCCGGTTCTTGAATGCCAAGTTAAAGATGTTGGAAATTCTACCTTTGGCTGTAAAGAAACCGTTATAGCCTTTTGAAGAAGAGAGTGAAATATTCAGCAATGTTTTATCAAAATTAGTTTATATTCCTGAACACACAGTATTTTGACTTTCTTTCCCCCAAAACAATTGCAAAACCTGGGATATTTTTCTTTGAGTAAGATAATGATGTCAGATGAAATGCCTGTTGAAAATTGGTGTTTACATCCATCATTTCTTTCCTTGTGAAGGTGTGTGGGATACATAGGGTTAGAGAAAACCATTTCAGATTGTGTCTGCAGCTTGCTAAGAGTCATAGCATATAAATATGGTCAGGGTAGGCTGTCCACAAATGACTTTGATTTGAAAGTGTATAAGTTCCTCCCTGGAAGAAAAAATAAACAAGCAAAACCCACAAGAAACAGTAACATTTTTTGTTTTTGTTCTAATTCCTTTCAAAATAATTTGGTTCTATTTAAACTAAGAAAATTAATTGAGGGGGCTAGCCCAGTAGCATAGTGGTTGAGTTTGTGCACTCTGCTGTGGTGGCCTGGTGTTTGCAGGCTCAGATCCCGGGCCTGGACCTAGCACTGCTTGTCAAACCATGCTGTGGCGGCACTCCACATAAAGTGGAGGAAGATTGGCACAGATGTTAGTTCAGTGACAATCCTTCTCAAGCAAAAAGAAGAAGATTGGCAGCATATGTTAGCTCAGGGCCAATCTTCCTCAAAAAGAAAGAATTAAAGAAAGAAAATTAATTGAAATTTAACAATGCTGTGTGCGTATATGTGTGTGTGTATGTGTGGCTCATGGTAAGTCTTTAAAGTTGGCTGTTGGAAACAAGCAGCAAAAGTTTGGGAATCAGAAAATTGACTCTGGAGTCTACCCATCTCGGTTTTTCTTAGAATATCTGGATAGTCAGTTGGTTTCTCATTTTTCCTGAGTTTGTGATAATTGATCCTGGGACCCCAGGAATAAAAGTGTATTGTATTTTCATTTTTGAAAATGTCGTTTAGGGCCTAGAAGTAGAGGTAGGCATATGTAATAAAACTGTGAGTTGGTATACTTTTCAAAAAGAGTATTTGGTAACTGCCCTATGAATATAACTAAATCCACTTCCTAGAAGTGATATTTCAATATCTCGAAGTGTGTGCAAGGAATCAGAAAATTCCATCCAATTCATAGCTCATGCTTTTCCAGAAAATTTCTACGTTTGATTCAGAAGAACTGTGAATAATAATAGCATGTTTACAAACATTTTATGGCCCCCCACTAGAGTCCGAGGATAAAGCATATATATTAGGTCGTGGAAGAAGCAGTTTTTGATGCTGTAACCTCAAGAATTTTAGTCTAAATATTTGACACTCTTATAATATTTGAGACGCATAAAAAATTAAGATTTTTTAAAAACGAATAATATTTATTTCTGATTTTAAACGTATTCAACATTAGTTGTTGAAAGTTAAAAAATATAAAGATGCAGGAATCAATATTGATGATAATATCTGTTGAGTGTTTCAATGTCCCACAGGTACCGTACCTCATGCTTACATACGTTACCGCAGTTAAACCTTACCCTGTGATGCATTAGAGTTCCCATTTTGTACAAATAGAAATTGATGGCTGGAGAGTTAAGTGACTTGCACAAAGTCATCATGCCAGTAAGTGGTACAGCAGACGTGAAGCCCAAGGAGTCTAGTTCTCGAATATATGTTCTGAACAGCCATACATGCTGCGTCCCCTCAAATTCCAGTAACCATCAAGAAATCGCCGCTGTTATATTTTTGCTGTCAGTCTTTCATCCCTGTGTGTGTATATTTTTAAAACTTAATTGAAATCCTAGTACAGGCTTTTTTTTTTTTTTTAACACCTTCAGTGTTGGTCTTTTTGATAGTTGAACCTATTAACCAATAAAATGGCAAAAGTATGATCTTGGTACTTGCTGATCCAGAATGTAGCCCTAATGCTGAGGGTCTAGATAATACCTTGAATTACAAGCGAAAACACTCTCTGGAGAAGCGGGCATCGTGCTAACACCTCCTCCTAAGCAAAAGCTACTTATATTCCTCAGCTCGAGGTGTCAGTGACGGCATCGGGCATGTGGCAGAAAATGGAAGGGGGACTGATTTTCCAAATTTTTTCTTTGTATCCTTTCCTTTCCAAATGTAAGAATCCAAAACATCATTAATAACTTTAAAGTTTTAGAATCCACCTTGAAGAAAGATATTTCCACCTGCATTTACAGACTATAAATTTTAAATACAGGAATAGCCAGTGGGTGATTTATACTATGTCCTGACTTAAAAAAAAATAAAGCAAAAAACTCTCTTTTTAAATTGCGCTAGTCCTTGTTAAGCAGATCTCAGATCTTGGGAAAAAGGAGACAAGAAACTCTTATTTGTGGGGAGTCTATGTGTGCTGAACTCTAAGTTAAGCATCTCATTTTGCTTTTTTCCACCATATTTTGGTTACCGCAACAACTCTGCAAGGCAGGTCATTGGCCTCATTTTGCAAATGAGGAAAATGAAGCTCAAAGAAGTTAAGAAATTTGTCCGTGAACACACACAGCTGGTAACTGGTAGGACTTGGATTTGAACTCAGGAATGTGAAGCTCTGAGGTCTCAAATGTTTCCTATGAAGTCACGTAAGAGTTTGACAATCACGGTCTTTAGGACCTGGAGTGGATTTCCCCAAAGAGGAAAGGCAACTAAAATGAAAAGAGAAAAAGGAAAAGAAATCACCACTTAAATCAATTTTGTAGTTGTACACCATCTTGCTGAGGCCAATTATTTTTGTTACAGAAGTTTTTAAAATTGAAATGTAATTCAGGTATCATAAAATTCACCCTTTTAAAATGTACAGTTGAGTGATTTTTGTATATTCACAAAGCTGTGCAACCATCATCACTATCTAATTCCGGAACATTTTCGTCAGCCCAGAAAGAAACTCCATACCCATTAGCAGTCACTTCTTATAGCGTTTTGATGAAGCAAAAATCTTGAAAATCTTTCTTCTAAAGATCCAATTTTTTTAGATTCTTCCTCAAACAAAAATGAACTTAGTTATTTATGTAGATGTTGGAGAGAAGTTACAAAAATAATCTCACATAACAGATGATTGATGTTGTTGTTGTTGAATATATCTTTGAGTATGAAAAGGATTATTGATGGGAGAATTTCCCAAAAGTTATCAGTGTCAATAAAATCCACCCCCTCAGCATGATCATCATTACCATGATTTATTTTGAGTACTTACTCTCTGGCAGGAACTATATTGAGATATTCTATTTCATTTAATTCTGACAACAATCCTGTGAAGTAGTTATTAATACCTACTCCATAGTGCAAATGAGAAAAATTGAAGTTTGGAGAAGTGAAGTCACCTATGAAGTGTCAGGGTTGAGAAGTAGACCCAGGTCCAGTTTGATTTGAAAGCACCAGCTTGAGCACTGACCCCTCCACCAAGTGAGAGGAAATGGATTGAAAGAGAACAAATAACATTTGGTTCCAGATGGAAAATTTACACAAGCCCAAGATCCTGAAGAAGGTTATCTAGTGGTAGCTTCTGGAAGCATTATGACAGTGACTTACATATCCTTGTGACTGGATACTTACAGTGTACACTTGCATAAAGCTATAGAAACCAGATCTTTCTGGTCCTTCCATTTTTCATTATTTGTTAATTAACCTATCAAATCAGAAATGGAAACGATTGCAAGTGAGGCAGTAGGACTGGTACTATAGAAACCTCTTCTTCCAGGTCTTTGTCTGTTGGTCTTCCAGGATCGTTATGCAAGACTAGTTAATGAAAGGGAAAATGCTGATTTCCTTCTGGACTGAGTTTCTTTTTTGCTCCTTTCAAGACCTCCTTTATTTTCATCATAGCTGAAACCATCTGGCAGGTGTGTCATTGATTTTCAGGAAAGACAGAATGCATGACACGTGTTGTTTTTGTATATAACAGCCACATAAGTTTACAATAAATTTGATTAAGGCTTTATCTGCAGATGAACTATATGGTTAACTCAGTGTGAAAGAAACAGAATCATAACTATTCTGCAACTCTGGGTGAAAATTTCAATTTACTACAGCACCTGTTTATTGACCATTTCCTATGTTTTGAGCAGAGTCTTTTTATGGAGGAAGGTGGTAGTGGTGGTATTTCATGAAAATAAACCTCAGAATTGCCATGAAAGTGAATAAAGTGTGTGTGTGTGCGTGTGTTTGAGGTGAGGAAACGTATATATAAGATATGCCCCACTAATTGTGATAGAAGGGATGGCGTGATAGATGCCTCAGCTTTTCCTGATTCCTCCAGTTAGATTAACCCCAACCCCCTACTTTAGACACTAGAACACCATGTACTTTTCTCCTTTTTTGCACCTATCACAATTGCAATTTGTATAATTATTTGGCTGAATTTTCAATGTACTTTGGTTCCTTTGTAACTCTATTAGACATAAAGGCTATAAATAATACAGAGATAACTGTGTGAATGTTTCATGCTAGGAAATATGCATAGGTGAGCCCCAAAGAGGAGCATCTAATCTAATTAGGGAAATATTCTTGGTGGAGGTGACCCTGGATGCAATTTTTGAAAGATGGATATGTATTTACTGTGACAAGAAACAAGGCAGGATATCCAGGTAAGGGGGACAGCATGTGCAAAGATATACACACATGGAACAGCATGCCTCAAGGCTATGAATGAAGTTAGAGAGATGGGAGAAGATGAAGAAAATCATCAAGGGTCTTTGACTTTATCTTGAGTGCTATGAAAAGTTTTTGAACAGAAAAATTCTTCAGGGATTTGAGTTTTAGGGTGATTATTTTGGCAGTGTGGAGGCCGAATTGAAGATAGTTGGACTGTCTGTCATAAGGATGTTATAATAGCCAGGCAGGAAGTGACAAGGGCCTGAAACAAGGCAGGAACCAAAGGGATGGACGTGAGAGATGTTCAGGAAATAGTACCTCTAATAGCCTCTGACTGGAGGTGAGTTAGCAAGAGGAGTCCAGGATGGCTCACAGGGTTTTGAATTTGAAAACTGTATAGATGATGCAGTCTTTTACTAAAACTTAGGGCTCAGCAAGTTTTGGGGGAAAGAGATATGTCCAGTTCTAGATTTGTTTTTTTGGAAATACTTGTGGAACACATAAGTGGAGCTTTCCAGGAAGGCTTAGCAAGATGTAATTAAACCTATGGAAGGATCTGGTTAGCAGGCCCAAATCCAGGAATCAACAGTCTAAGAAATTTAATATGTAAGAGGATGCCCCCTAAAAGTAAAGAGAGCGGAGAGATTAGAGGCTGCAACTCTGGGAAACAGTAATACTGGGGGGATGGGAAGAAAGAAAACTGTGAAGTTAAATGGAGAAGTAGAAGAAAAACCAAGAAGAAACTGGGTCTCTGAAGATAACGAGGAAGAGTTTCATGAAATAGAGAGCAATCAATAATTTTAATACATGTAACTACTAGTTTATGTATGATTAGGACAAAATATGCCCATTGAATCCAGAAGAGCCTAGTTTATGGTGATTTTATAGGAAAAATGTCAATGGGGTTGTGTGGGCAAAAGGCAGCATTCAACAGGTTTAGGAAAGGATAAAAAGTGCTGGAGTGGAGGGGCCAGCCTGGTGATGCAGCAGTTAAGTTTGCACCCTCCACTTTGGTGGCCCAGGGTTTTCCAGTTCGGATCCAGGTTGTGGACCTAGGCACAGTTTATCAAGCCATGCTGTGGCAGGCGTCCCACATATAAAATAGAGGAAGATGGGCATGGATGTTAGCTCAGGGCCGGTCTTCCTCAGCAAAAGGAGGAGGATTGGCAGCGGATGTTAGCTCAGGGCTAATCTTCCTCAAAAAAAAAAAAAAAAAAAAGCTAGAGTGGAGATAGTACATGGAGACTCTGCTTTAAGATGTCTGTATGTTTATGGGAGGAAAGAAAGGACAGGAAGAAAATGCACAGTCAAGGAGGGTTTTTGGAAATTCTACATGAGGCTCCTGCTTGGTACATGGGGGTGGCATTCTTGGCCTTACACTGTGTTCTGCACAGGCGCACACATATACATTTGTGCATATATTTGTGTCTATGACAAGCACTTTAAATAAGGGGGCCAAAATATATCCTCTCCAAATTACCACATCTCCATCAAACCTTCAATATGACCCTAATCAATGGCTCCAGTTAGCATTTTCTCTCCTCCTCGTCCTGTCCTAACCATAGATCCATGACCACTTGTACTAGGACAATTAAAGCTCGCCATTTTGAGAGTTAGCCCAAGACATAAGCTAAGACGGTCTCCCATGCCCTATTCTGAAAGATAACACTAGTAAAAACCTCATAGTTTTAAGGCACTACTTATTTTTATTGTTGTCAGTTCTTTAAATGAATGGCTGTCTTCTGCTCTGGAAAGTAGACAACTTGCAGAGAGAACATTCAGTTTCCAGGGGAGGGAAAATGCCCCCAAATCATTTCTCTGCATTTTATAAAATAAGTTTGATTCTTACACTATCAAAACCAGAAGCAGCAGCATAGTGTCTTGTAGAGAATATTGCACTGAGAGTCGGTGTCCTGACTTAGAGTCACAGCTCTGTCACTAGGAGCCGTGTGACTTTTGGGGAAATCACTGTGTTGTTTCTGTCTTCTTTTCTGTTAAAGGGTGGGGCTAGCTTTTGCCTATCTTGGTTTGACTTATGTTGAAATTTTACTGCCTTAAACCATTAGTGAAGTCAGTTCACAAATAAATTTCCTTTTCCTATCTGTCTTTGGGAAGAACTCCGTTCTTGACTAATGTCACTATATTGGAGTGTGTTTTCCCATCCTTTACCTCCCTCCCAGGCAAACGGAATTGCTTCTCTCATCTTTGCTCTCACAATAGTTTTCACAGGACTCTAGCCTTATCAATATTATTTGTATGGCTATGTGGTCTTCCCTGTGCCTACTAGAGAGTGAGGTCACTGAGGACAGTGGTTGGCTTTACAATTTGAAATATTTGCTCAATAAACTCAATAAATGTGTGTTGAATAGAAATGATTAATTTTTTAGTTAATTTTTAAAATTATTTTAATTAAACTAATTTAATTAACGTCTAATAACAGGTAGACTTGGTATATACAGTAGTGCCCCCTTATCTATGGGGAATACATTCCAAGACTTTGAGTGGGTGCCCGAAACCTCAAATAGTACCAAACCCTGTATATTTGTTTCTTCCTGTACATACATATCTATGACAAAGTTTAATTTATAAATAAGCACACTAAGAGATTAACAACAATAATTACTAATCAAATAGAACAATTATAACAACATACTGTAATAAAAGTTATTATAGATCTTAGCAACTCTCAGGATACAATTTTTTTCTTTCCTTATTAGGTCAAGAACGTTCACCTTTTCAGTTAAAGGAAGCACTTTAAGGCTTCTCTTTGGCAAATCTGAATTGCCAGCATCCCTACACTTGCATTTTGGGGCCATTATTAAGTAAAATAAGGGTTTCTTGAACACAAGCACTGCTGTACCGAGACAGTGTAGCACTGATACCTGAGATGCTACTAAGCGACTGGATCTGATAACCGAGACAGCTACTGAGTGACTAATGGGCGGGAAGCATGTGCAGTGTGGATAGTCTGGACAAAAGGATGATTCACGTCCTGAGTGAGATGGAGCCGGATGACTTGAGATTTCATCATGCTACTCAGTTTTAAATTGCACAATTTAAAACTTATGAATTGTTTGTTTCTGGAATTTTCCACTTAAAATTTTCAGACTGCAGTTGATCGTGGGTTACTGAAACCACAGAAAGCAAAACCTTAGATAAAGGAGGACTGCTGTACTGTAAAATTCAATGAGATTTTTATTTAGAGAGGATAGATAATGTGAAAGCTAAAAGGGGTTGGTCGAGTTTTCATTACTGGAGTTGACGGGGGTTTTTATTATTGTTTTGGTGTCTTTAATTTTTAAGACTGTTGAAATTCCATGAGGGCCTGGGCGAGTCGAATATAGCTTATTTCAATTATATGGTGATAATAACTATTTTTCCCAATGTCACCTAAATATAAGACCTTATTTATAAAAGAGAGTACATAAGTTCAAATCAAAGTAAGAGTAATATCTCAGATTTATAGTACTTTGCACTTTATAAATCTTTTATTTCATGTACTGCTTTATCTTAGAGGATAAGGCCCATCAATACCTAATAACTCTTTTTGGTACCAACATTCTATTGGTTGGCAGCAAGAAGGTATGATCCTGACTTAGTCTTCAGACCATCAGGGCATCCCTGTAGTGACTTAGAAATGACATTTCTAGTTCTAATATATCTCCTTCACTTTCTGTGTTTTTGTATTTTAATCAGGCTTAATAATAAACAATTTTTTAACCAAAGCGAATGTATATATTTAACTTTATTTTTGATATATTATTTATTTTGAAGAGTTAATATATACACAGAGTACCAAGTTATAAAAGTGCAAAACGAAGTGCAGTCACTTGTAAGTCTCCGTCTCTCCCCTGTCTTCAGCATCCTAAACCCCCACCTAAGACTGCACCTGGTACCAGTTTCTTGTGTACCCTTTCAGAAAGAGTCCATGAGTTTATAAATATAAGTGTGTGCACATTCTTTTCTTCTCTGTCACAAAAATTGTAGCATACTCTAATATACTTTTATATGCTTGTTAAATTTAGTAATAAATTCCATAGCTCTATTCATATCAATACATATAGAGTTCCTACATTTTTTAAAAATTGCAAAACATTCCTTTGTGGGAATGTGCCAGAATTGACTAGTTCCCTATTGATGGATTAGTATCATTAGCATCAGGTAGCCTTAGCAACAATGTTGTATTGATACCTTGTGCTATTGTCCCCAGTTGTATCCTGTGCAGCTATATCTGGAAGTTAATATCTAGAAAAGGCATTGACAAAGGGAGAAGTGACTTTTTAAGTTTTAAAAGATAGAATCAAATTGTCATCCATAAAGGCATTCCCAATGCATACTCTTACCAAGGATGTAGGAGTTCGAAGTCCCTTTACAGTCTCTCTACCAAACTGAGTTACCAAACATTTTCATCCCTGAAATCTGAATAATTGATATTATTTTGTAGTTCTCTCATTATGAGTGGATCTGATGACTTTTCGCATATTTAAAAGTGGGTTATATATCTCCCGCATAGCTCATATCTTTACTCTAAATTCTTTGTGGGTTATTGTACTTTAATGTACAGTTGCAAATATTTTCCCCAAATGGAAAATTCACAATAGCAGTCCCCATTTTATTTTATTTCATCAAACTTAATGGGCATCAATATTTCATATTAAATATTAATTTAATTCCATTATTATTTAATAAATTATTTTTACACATTCTAGGTACTGAGATATTAAAAATGAAAGATAATGGATAACTAAATTTGTAAGTAAAAGGGCTTATAATCTCTTGGGGGAAGATATATATGTGTAGGCAGAATAAAACAGACCCTATGGTAGGGGAACTATAGAGTGTGCTATGGGAGCTCAGAGGAAGTTTTGACTGATTTGGCGTAGAGTGGGGAGACATCAGAGGAAATTTCCCAGAGAGAGCACTGTGGCATTTGTGACAGGTGTTAAAGGATATGTGGGATTTTTAGGCTCAGAGAAGTTAGAAGTGACAACACCCTTTTGGAACTGTGCCCCTATTGTGATAATGAGCTTTGACTAATAAATGTTGCCTTCTTGAAAATCATAAGTTATAACTCTCTTGGACTGATTGACTTCATATTTCTCACAATAAATAACTCATACTTGGCTATAATAAGGTAAAAACATTTTCCTTCTATTTGACTCAGATAACTCATCTTTTAAGTTTTCTTATAGATGACAAACTGTGTTTATTCAAAACAACTTGTTGAAGAGCTATTAGAAGAGAATGGAAAATGTCTAACGGTAGCAGAAAATCCTGAAGTATTATTTATTTAAAGATTGGGGTCTGGGGGTGTGAAGGTTGGAGGAAAATGCATAGAAGTCTTATTTGTTAACCTGACCTCAGCAAGTTTTATCAGAAAACTACTGTAAGAATAAGAACACTGTTCCTTGACTGCTTTTTGAGTCTGGTAAGATGAGATGTACCTACAGTAAGTGAGCTTTATTGCCTGTAGCTAATATTGATGTGATGGAACATAGGACAGGGCTGGAGGTAAGTGTAGAGGCGGAATTCTGGGTGCTGGTTCATTTCAGAAGCAGATTTGGTTTTTTATTGGAGGCAGTACCTATTAAGTGTGGCTAGAGAGTAAGGTGGTAGCATTTATTAAGCATTGGACATCGTAAACTTAAATGAGAGGTATCTCCTTCAGTTCAGTTCAAGTTTCTTAATCTGTATGAAACCTTTTCTAACTGCTTACTTCCTACCCTCAAAGGGTAGAATGAACCACTCCTTTCATTGTACTTTTGTTGAACTCTGCAGTGCTACCAGTACTGCAAAGCTGTATTTTACTTATGGTTTACACATCTCTCTTCCTTTACTAGTTTTTTAGGGTAAAGAGTTAGTTTTAGTTTCTAAATATTCGTGGGGAGGATAGATGGATGAATGAATGGGTTATAAGTTATCTTGAAACCTTACACCCTTTTCCCAATGATAGTGACCTTATTTTGAACTCCTGTCTGAAAGTTAAAAAAATTTTTTTTGATTTAATTTAATTTCCGTGGCCTCTATGGGAGCAAATATTGGTCTTTTAAAAGTAGATTTTTTTCTAATCAAAAAATGGGAACTGGCATGAACAGGCAATTCCTCCCAAAAATATAAGCTCCCAAATGAAAAAAAATGTTCAAATGCAATCACAGTTAGAGATGTGCAAATTAAGACAACGTTACAATCAAACTGAAACAAAGGGAAAAAGGAGGACAATGCGTTCTGTTGGTGAGACTGTGGAGAAACAGGCACTCTCACATATTGCTGGTAGAAATCCAAATTCATACAAGCCTTTTGAAGGGAAATGTGGCAATAGCTAACAAAACTACCCATACACTTACTTTTTGACCTAGCATCCCCATTTCTAGGAATCTACTCTGAAGCTACACCTCCAACAATATGACAATACTGCACGTGGTATTTTTTGCAGTATTGTTTGCAATAGCCAAATTTGGAAATAACCGAAAGGCCACTACACAGGAGAGTATGTACTCATTTGTGCAAAAGAAGCATAGGGAAGATAAACCAGAAATTAAAGAGACCAGTTACCTACAGGGGGAGAGTGGGAAGGAGAGGAAAGAAGGGGAAATGGGAACAGAACAGGAGGGATGAGAGATAATGACACTCATTGGAGTACACTTTTTTGGAAAGCTTTGACTCTTAGAACCATACCAATGTTTTATATACTCAAAAAATAAGAGAACATTAAAGTTAATTAATTTTAATTAAATAATTAAAATCAACCAGTATTGAATATAAGCAATAACAAATGAACATAAATGGATTACAAACGAATAACTAAACCTCACTGAAGAGAATGGAGAAGAAAAGAACTAACCTAAGTCACTTTGAAAAGTAGTATTTTGACTGGATAACTGTAAGACTAAAGACAAAATCAAGTGTAAATAAGTACTGTACTCTAGTAATAAATCTGTTTCCCCGAGGAATATTGGTTAGGAATTCTGTATATACTAGGATGGAATGAATAAGTTAATAAATTATAAATAATAAAGGTAAGGTTTTTCACTGTCAGAAAAAGAAGTTACAACTAAGGAAAGGGCAAAGACTAAAATGAAACTCATGGTGTTGGAGTGGAATCATAGGTTTTAGCTGTCTATATCTACATCTATCTATTATATATCTGAATATAAATACATCTATATATAGATACATCTACACATAGATATATATACATATAGATACATATAGATATCTCTACCTATAAAGAGAAATATATAGAGAGATAAATATGATGTATGGGTATGTGTGGGTTTGTATACATATATTTCCTACCTCTTTCCACTGAGAGAGACTAGGTGCAATGACACCCCAGTAACAATGAGCACACTTAGCACCCAGATTTTAGTTCCTAAGTACTATTCTCCAATAAAAGAGACCAAAACTCATTGGAGAATTAGTTGGTTCCAAAACTGGGACAGGGAAAATAAAAGATAAACCTGGAGCATCTTGGGATGCCAGAAAATTAAGGAACTGCTCAAAGAGAGGACAGGGGAGCCAACAATAGAAGGACCTCCCAATGTCTAAAGTCAAAACAAGTTGAGTCACAAAATAAATAATGACAGTATTGGATTATAACTCAAAGAATACATATCTAGGAGACCATTCTGATATAAATAAACATTTGAATAAATAAATTAGTAGGAGAGGAGGGACGGCTCTTACAGAAGAATTCCCATTGCTGTAGAAGGACTGAAGGAAATACAAAATCACCATTAGGAAAACAGCACAATAATCATTGCTGCACGCAAAATCCACAAATGGATGCGAAAATCAGTGGATGAAAGCTTGAGGAGAAACAGGATATTAGTATAGCCTTAAAGCTTCTTCCTCAAGATATTTATCAACTGTAAATTAAGAAAAAAAGTAGCTTTAGATATAGAAACCTAGCAGACTCTACCTCAATCAAAGGATCAATGTTCATATCACTAGTTGACATCATGTAGACCCCTGATAATGATATACTGAGAAGGATACAGCATCACTTTTGTGACATTCTTGCCAAAAGGGATAACTTTAGACTAATCATTAGAAAACATCAGACAAATGCAAATTGAAAGACATTCCACAAAATATTTGACCAATATTTATTAGAAGTGTCAAGGTCCTGAAAGACAAGGAGAGACTGAGGCATTGTCATAAATTGAAAGAGACTAAGGAGACACAACTAAATGCAATGTGGATACTAGTTAGAACCTGGAATAGAAAAGGATATTAGGAGAAAAACTGGTGAAAGTTCAATAAAGTTTGTGGTTTATTTAATAGCCTGGTACCAGTGTAAATATCCTGGTTTTGATCATTGTACACTGTTGTGTAAGTTGTTAACAACAGGAGAAGTTAGGTGAAGAGTATACATGAACTCTGGATTATTTTGCAACTTTTCTGTAAATCTAAATTTATTTCAAAATAAAAAGTTTGGAGAAGAAGAAGTAGACGAAGAACAATAACAAATAAAAAGAACAAGAGAAGATAAAAAAAAAAAAAAAACCCTATGCGTTTGCTTTTTCAAAAATAGTTCAAAGTTATTTGGACCAGATATGTCATGAATAAAGTAACTTAGCTGCTAGTGACTCTTTTTGTCATATCATCTAATCAGATTGATTTTGTTGCTGTCTTTGTCCTTAGGGCTGCTATAGCAAAAATACCATACACTGGGTGCCTTAAACACTTATTTCTCACAGTTCTGGAGGCTGGGAAGTCCAAAATCAAGGCCCCGGCAGATTCCATGTGTGGCGAGGGCCCCCTTCCTGGCTGACCGACGGCTGTCTTCTTGCCGTGTCCCCACATGGTAGAAGGGATGAGGGAGCTCCCTTGGTGTCTTTTATAAGGGCACTAACTTTGTGAGGGTGAAGTCTCCCAAAGCCCCACTTTCCAATACCTTGGGGGTTAGGATCTCAACATATGAATTGGGGGGGATGCAAATATTCAGTCTCTGGCAGTTGCTCAAGAAGAAATTTGAAGGTATTTCTAAGCCATGAGATACAGGCCTGATTTTCAGCCTAGCAGTCAGCAGACCATACATATAGCACAGAACAAAGGTACTCTCTTACCTGTCGTACTGATTTTGATCTTTTAGTTTATGTGTTGGTTTCTTTGTGAAAATAAAGTTGTTTTCCATTCGATAGACATTTGGCCATTAATATACTCATTAAAGGATTCTGAGCCTGGCAAAATTCTGAATATGTTATTACTGATTCAATGTAGGCTTCCAGGCAGATAAATACAGTGATTAATTATACAGCTGGTGCCAAGAGTCAACAGGTTCCTATGTTTAATACGAACAGAAAATATCTTAGATAAGTCACCACTTAAAAATCTCAGAACTCCCTCATACAATTACTAATTCCTGCAAACTGTGAGTAAACAACTCTTTTAAAAAAAGAAAAAATTTAGATACTAGGAATTTAAACAAGTTCACCTATTGTTACGTACCATATTTCCCAACCCCTCTCAGAAAGGAATGAATTATTTCATTTTGAAACCACACTGGTGAGGCACTTGCTAGAGTTGGTCCAAGGTCACTTAGAAAATAGAAAGAATGCCTAACTTTAAAACTCTTAATTAGAGACAGATAACATCATTTTAAATTTGGTCATTACATAATATGTCTTGAATTAAAAAATTTAAAATACACTTGCCAGTAAAAATTTGATTTTGGCTTATGGAATAATACAGAAAAAGCAGAAAAATTTGAAGTTTTGCTTAAACTGAAATGTGCCACTTTCCTAACCTCCATTGTGCTCCTGGCTCCTACTAGTTGTTTTTTTAATCTTGTTTTTGGATGTTATGGTACATGTAAAAAAGTGGGTTCTACTTAAGTATGGCCCAAGATATTTCAGGAAGACTGCATCAAAATGCTTAATTGTGGAACTGGATGACAGTCACCTTGGAGTTGCTTTCACAAGCCTGTACATGGAAGTCCTGATAAGGGTAAGAAACTTTATGTTTTGTAAACAGAATATAAGTAATAAAACTCCCTTTTATACCTACTTTGATCAAATGTCCATAATATATAGTAAGGAAATCTTTTGCATTAAAATGTTATGTGCTCTCTTTAGTTTAATTTGAACTCATCTGAGAGTTCAGTAACAACAAAAAGTAAATGTGATCCCTTAGTTTATTTTCTCAAATACTGTGATGGTCCATTTCTTCGAGGTGAATACACTTGGCCACCGTGTCAAGAATCACTGGGACCACCATTTCAACAAGCCAGCAGGCCATTTGAACGTTCATTGTGACAGAGTTGGCTTTCCCGCCCTGCCTCCTCCGTGTACAGTCCTGTTAAGTAGACAAAAGATTCGCACATAAACCCTTCTTATAATCAAGTAAAAGAGCCCCTATGATAGATCATTGAGGAGCACCCAGAACTCAGGGAAGTTGATAGTAGCCCCTTCTCTTGCCAAGATAATTAGACTTTTCAAAGCACTTTCTCTTTGCACCTCAATGAATCCTTGCAACAACCTTGCCAGGTAGGCAGGGAGGCTCCTTATAAATATGAAAATTGATGCTCCGGAGGTTGTGTGTGTTTTAAAATCACCAGAGACCTGCTCACTCTGCTCGGGTTCCTTGAGGTGAACCAGGGCCTCATCCTATTCCTTTGCTACACTTCAAAGACTAGCATTTCTCTCTAAGTAAAGAAGCAGCTCCAGGCATTGGGTTCCAGAGCAGGAGAGCTCTACCGGAAAGCTCTCTGCCTCTGCTGCAGCAAGAAGGACTATTTTTAGATGTTTTCCTTTTGCTAATCGTCTCTCCCTCTGTGGGGAATTTCTATGGGTAGAATCCCCAGATGAGCCAAGTTTCTCACTAATTCCCGCAGAGAGTAGAAAGACAAAGGCCATGGCCCAGGGTGCCCTGGGGCCTCAGAACTGCCAGTGATGACAGTGTGGTGGCTTTAGGAAGATCTTCAAGGACCTTGGAGCCCACAGAGCTTCACAATCCCACTGAACAAGGGACTAAGAGGCGACCGGAAGGAAGGCCTGGATATACCTTCTTGACTCTTAGAACCAGCCCAAATGACCTTGCCTGGAGCTCAGTTATGAAAGGAGTTCAGAGAATGTGGAGCCAGCAGTGGCTGTGGGCTCAAGAGGCCCCCTAGATGGTCTGGCTTCCTTCCACCACCTATGAGAGGATAAAGGAGGAGACTTCTGAAAGAATATTTTTCCAGGCAACTTCAGCCTTAAGTTTCAACCGTTAGGGAACATCAAAGGAACTGTGAAGGTTTAGCCTAGAGAAGAGAAAGAGGAAAGGGATGATGGAAACCTTGTCTACTCCCATGCAGGGAAGAGCTAACCAGCTAGTGCTAGGTGGCCTGGGGACAATGGGTGGAGAGAAAATGAAGAAAGGTTTTGGCTCAATGTTTGGGTAAACCTTCTAAGAGGTTTTGTGCAATGAACCACCTGGGCAGCTGCCGAGTTCTCTATCACCTGAACTGTTCAAGCAGAAAGGCAGACATTGGTGTGGACACTGGCATTCATCAGAAAGTGAAAGTGATCAAAAACCCTACAGGTAGGAGGCTAAGCAATAATAATTACTAATACTATTATAGCACTTACTTTATATCAAGTGTTTTTTCAACACTCAACAAGCAGTATATAAGGTAGATGCTATTATTAACTCTCTTTTAGAGATGAGGAAACTGAGGCACCGAGAGGTTAAGTAATTTGTTCAAGGTCACACAGCAAGTAGGCTGTTTGTCTTCAATGTCTGTGCTTTTAACCACTTGCTGTATTGATGTGTCCCCTAAGGTCCCTTCTTACTGTGAGGTTCCAGATAGGATGGAATCCCGTCTCATCGCCAGCATTCTTTGTATGCTTCACTCATAAGACTTCCCAAAGGGCATTGATCGTCTCCTGGAATAAACCAACCAACCAACAAATAAATAAAGCCAAAGGGGCTGCTGATGGAAAAAAAAAAAATCGAGACCTTTAGGCCCTCAAGGAAGCTCACTGGTCGTCTTCAGGGCCGGTTGGCAGAGGTAGAGCCTCCCAGAATATTGCGCCAAAGCGAAGCGCTGCAGTTTTCAGTTTTCAGTTTTCAGATTTCCCGCTTCATCTGCCTCTCCCTCTGTCCCTGTGGCCTCCCCTTCTGGCCTCCCTTCCCTCTCTGCACCTGCCTTCCCCTGCACCTGTGGGAAGCTTTTCCAGGTGAGTGGAAGGCGCGAGGACAAACAATCACGAAGCTGCCAATTCTATTCCACACCCTCTTCCCCGCCCTGACTTAGGGAGGGGGAAAGTGACGCCCAGGGTGGTATGTGACTTACCCAAGGTCAGAGAGCCCGGATCAGAAAATCCAGATGTCCAGACCCCCCATCAGCGCTCCGCCCGCGCATAGGCACACCTTCGCTCTCCTCGCCAGCACACAAGAGCTTTCTTTATTCCACATCCCCACCCCCCCTCCCCCACCCCCCCAGTTCCCCGGAGTCGCTTCTGACGCTCGGCAGCCTCCAGGGTCCAGCCCTTCCTGCGGGCGCTTCCCTTCCGCCGGATTCCCACGCCGGAGTCACCCTCGGCCCGCGCACAGCCCGCGGGAGCGCTGCCTTCCGGGCCAGCTCCCGGGCCCCGCGGAGCCCCTCTCCGCGCCCGCATCCCCGCAGGACCGCGGCCCCGAGGCGGGCGGGAGCCCAGGGTTCACCGCCGGACGCTAAGAGCCGGAGCGGAGGGGTGTCCCGAGCCCCCAGGCCGCAAGGCCAGGGCCGGCGCGGGACCCCGCCCTCGTCACTCCGGGCGCCGGCACCCGGCTGGGGTCACCAACCCACGGTGACGTCCTCCACGGCGCGGGTCCGCTCACCCTCCCGCAGACCGCCCGCCTCCTTCGGGAAGTCCCAAAGTGGCACACTCTAGCCCACTGGGGTGTGACCGTGCCTCTGGCTCCTCCGGGGCTGCCCCCGGCTGAGCGGCACTTCCTGCTCCCCTCCGCGTCTTGGCCGCGCGCCCGCCCCGCTCCTGCCCTGCGCCCCGGCTCCTGCCCGGTGGATGTGCAAACTGCTGCCCACCTGGGACGCGCGCACCATGGACTCAGGACCCGGCTGCCAGAGACAGGCCGCCTTTTGGTTGGACAATTAGCGGAGGTGGGCGGGGAGTTGACGAACCCCACACACGCTCTTCTCCATGAAGATTCTTCAGCTTTCTTTGAAGAAAGGAGTGCATATGCTGCAGTGTCTCTGTGGAAGGAGCCTGAGGTCCAGCAACAGCCTAAGTGGTGAGAAGATGTTCTTTTCCCAGCCCTAAAACACTGCAAGTACCCCACCCCCTCCTCCTAGCCCCTTCTCCGCCTCCCTCCCCTCCTTTATTCAGCGCTATAAGTAGTGGCAGGAAGGCGTTTCCTTACTGGCGCGAGATAATAGCCCTGCAGCCGGTTCTGTCTTTGGGTGTTGCTTTGTTAGTTTTTTTCTTTTTCTTTTTTTTAAAAAAAAATCCCTAAAGTCGTCATCAGCGCTTTATAGAACGCTTTAGCTCTCGCCGAGCGTCCGAACTGGAACCCGCGGGTCTCTTTTCCAGGGGTGCTTACAGTGACCTGCTTTCGCACTTCCTCGCGGCTCTCCCCTTGTGACTTGCGAGGGCGGCGTGCGACTTGGAGTTGCTCAGTGTCTTCTCTTGAGAAGTTGCTGGTGCGTTCGACAGGAGAAGGGACTTTTAAACAGGTAGCTGGCGAGGCAGGTATCTTTTATTTTTCTTGCTTTGTCTAAAAGGTAGACTTGTGGTCATCGTCAGAGAGTACGTTTCGCCCTAGAGATCAGGCAATTTCTGTCCTTGGTGCTGAAACAGGAGAGTCCCAGTTACCCCTGGGCTTAACCAACCAGGTCCCTCAGGAAAGCCTCAGGGAGGCAAAGAAAGGAAATCAGACACTTTTAATGACCTGCAATATTGAGAAAAGCGATTAAAAATTTAAATGAAAGAATACCGAACTAAAACCGAATAAGCGTGATTCTTTTCTGCCAAAAACTTCCAAATGGTGTGTTTTACTTCACTTTCCGTTGTCCATCTCTCTCTCTTTTATTTGAAGGTATAAATTCTCTTTAAATTGATTATGTCTAGTAATCTTGCAAGTGCTAATCCAGTTTTTGTGTTTTTTTGGTTTTCTCTTTACAAAATGAGGGTGAGGTGTGAGGAGAGAGGAAAGGTGCCCCTATTATGTCTAAACAAGTGTTTCTTTATAAAAAAAAAATTTCTGTCTGTGAATTCCAAATAACTTTAATGTTCAAAAATTTAACAATATTATAATATATTTCATGTTTAAAACCTCATATGTTATTCTGGGGGATCTGATTCATTTGGTTACGTATCTATTTTCACTCTGTTCTGGAGCTATGAAGATTATATTTGGAAAGATTAGGATATATGTAGGCTTCATTCATCCTTTCTAAAACTTTGACTTTCTGGTTACTCATCACTCTAAATGAAAAATAAAACTATTTTAAAAGAACTAATGAGATAATTTAATATGTGAAACATGAGAATATACACTTTTGAAAAAAATCAGCAGTGAAAACTTGTGTTTTTACTTTTGTTCAATTCAGCAGATTATTTAGACATTCTTTTCTTGCAACCATAAATAAGTGCTAAAAGATATCAAATCACTACATTCTAAACTAACATGCTTGATGTGGAAGTTTTATGTTTGAAAATACATATTTCAGGAGGCCAGTAGAGATGTATGTTAATATCATTTCAATTTTCCTTGTCTACATTAAATACAGTGTGAATAGATTGTAACTTGAATATATGTTTCCTAGATGTAAAAAATTTTAAGTATGTATGATGTGCAATAAAGACAGGGCACTTTCTTATGTAAAAATAGGTAACTTGTTCAATTTAGATGCAAAGTCGGTTTCCCAGATAATAGCAGATCTAAATAGAAGTGATAACATATGTGACCAGGCAGCATGGGTTGTTGTAAGATCATGAGACTGAGAGACAGAAGACCTGCTTATGAAGCGGCCTCAAGAAAATCACTAGGAATATTTTAAACTCAGTATTTTCATCTGAAAAAAAACCCGTGGGAATAACAGTAGCTCTAGCCTGGTTCCTATATCTTATTTAATCCTGGATTTAACATGTGACCCTATGAAAACTGTTGCACTTTATTTATCCATGCATTTTTATTTAGTGGGTTAGTTGGTTATTTTGGGAAATTATCACTCTGGGGACATTCGTGAAAAATAGTGTAGTCACGAGTGGTGAAGGTGAAGGTTCTTTCACAGCCTTTCCACAGACAGAAGTAATACATAGAGTTACTGAAACATTGTTTCTGGGAACTACATTGCCTTTGTTTGAATTGCGGCTTTTCTCAGCTTATGATCTTGGATAACTTACCTGACCTTGCCATTCCTCAACTTAAGCATAAGTATAAACTACGATGGCAGGAATACCTACCTCATAGGTTGCAAAGATTAAATGAATTAATACCTAAAGATTTATTGAGCTCTCACCATATGTCAGTCATTGTTCTAAGAACTTTGAGCCTATCATAAACAACATGCTCAGTATATTTTAGATATTACTATTATTTTTTCCTTTTTAAAAAGATTTCTTTCATGTGACTTGTACCATTAGCATGACGTCACAGCAGTTCTGCATGAAATGTTGTTATGCCCAGTGTGCACATGCAAATTGAGCTAAAGACAGCAGATACATTTTCATGGGGCAAATTTATAAAAATAGAGCTGAAATGCACTACTTTAATTTTTTAAACTTACCTAAAGAAAAAAACTATAATATTTTAAACTGTGTCAGCATGGAGTACAAAGTTTTATGCCAGCTACTTCTCTCTCTTTATTTTACAGTTGGGGAAAGTGAGGGCCACAGGAGGGGAGTGACATAATTTGTTAAAAGAAGCTAAGAGATCGTCCTAATGGATTGCTGAATTTTTGGAATTGTAAATATTTCAATATTTTATTTAGGTTTTATTAAATACATGGTGTTAAGAACATACAAAGTAATCATTACTTACTTTTGAGATTCTTTGTATAATTAGAATATTTTATTGTCTCTCTCTTTTCTACGCATTATCAAATATTAATATCTTACCTAATTTACTCATTATATTAGTTTATAAATCTTTTGTACTTCAGTAGGATGGAGATAGCATGAGCTATCAAATAGAAATAATCTTAGACAAGGTTAAGTAGATTGTTTAAGGCTATTTTCTGGTGTCTTATCATTCATTTTTTTCCCATTTCTCAAAATGAAATGATTTTTTTTTTAGCTTGGGGGCCTATCTATTAAAAGACAGATTAGACGTTGAAAATTCTAAACAATTCTGCTCAAAGTATACAGCACTTCTATTAACTAGATAAAATACTAAGTTCTGAGTTCAAAGGGAGAGTAAGGCAGGTTCCTTTTCTCTGGAGATGGCGCCTTTACAAGGAAACATAAACTCACAGAAGAGTAGGAATTAAAACACCAGCTTTAACGCCTACTCTCATTCCTTTGAAGATCTAACTGGGAGGAAAGCAGAAGCGGTCCATCAAAGAAGGGGGTTAAGGTTACAGGTTTCTCCTCACTTTAGTGGGAAAGACCATTCTCGTGTTGTATGAGAGGGTTCCTGTCCTAAGAACGGGGCTCCTGAGAAGGCTGCTTTAGATCTCAACCTGTCAGAGCCGGGCAGCACTTTCCATAGTAAGTCTCTACAATAGTAGTAATGTGAGTGTGTTGCATGTGCATACATGCATGCATGCACATTGTGCTCCTCTTATCACCTTAAACTGTTCCAGAGGACCAGCCCTCGGGCTCTCCTCCTTCTGTGTACTCATAACTCTTCCATGCTATTCAGTCATTTAGGGCCTGCACAGCCTGGTAGCGTGGAGGATTATCAAATGTCTAGAGATTGAGCGATAGAGTCACATCAATTGGCCTTGGTGTGAGACTGAAATACTCCAGGCACAAAAAACTTATCAAACCTATTAAAAATGCAAAGGTAAAACCCAGTCACACCCTTACTTTCAGATGTAGCACTGACATCTAAATTAAAACTGGCCACTGACAGGCGAGTTGCATCAGCTGGATGTATATCTAAGGGACATAGGCTTTAACTAATCTATGAGACAGTCAAGGGATCCGAGAAAGGATGTTTGGTTGCAAGATGGTTATTGCTTTAAGCTGATTTCCCAGAAAGGGATGCTCTACAAGGATAGCATTCGACAGTGGTTTCCCCTCCACTCTACCTTTACTGCTATGTATCCGTATAGTCCTTTAGTCTCTTTACTTTTCCTTCATAGATGTAGCTGGCAGGTGCCTTCCCAAATTGGGACAAAGACAATAATGTATTTGTAAATTGAGTATATTTTAGATTCAAATTCAATATTCAGAAACCCACCGAATAAAAAAATAAAAGACATCATCCACCTTCTGAAGCCATGTACTCAGGTGTTCACATTGTATTAATTTTGAAATGTGAGTGACTTCAGTGTGGAACTGCCTTCAATTATCCAATCTTGGAAAACTTCATTAAAGGATAATTGATGATTTATTTATGGCAAGTATATTTGTGGTACAATCTTTCCTTGAGCTGATTATTATGTCCTGAGCTTGAAATTCTTCACTATTTCAATGATACTCCAATGGCTAAAATAAATGTGAATTATACAATATACAAAATGTCTAACATTTTTGTATGGCTTTCATTTTCAACAGGATTTTTCTGTTTGTTTTACATGAAATTTTCAGTGTTAATGTCAGAGAATTCAAGCATTTAGTGCTTATTATTAGTTCATTTGTCTTATAGTACTTTTAAAAAGCAATTTGCTAAGTGCCTACTGTGTTCAAATGTAGTAGTCATTGCTACTTTTCGCCCAGTATTTTGGGTTCTCCTCTTGGGTGCATTGTAAGATGGCATTACCCTATTTCTTTGAAGTTAGATGTGGCTACATGACTTGCATTAACACAGGAAATGTGAGCAGAAGTGATGCACCTTGCTTCCATGTGAAAGCTTTAATAGCCAGAGTACAATTCACCTCAGGCTCCTTCCTTCTGATGATGTCCAAGGTAATAGTTTCTCCATCAGGCTGTGCCCCTGAGTGTCTGTAATAAACAGAGACCCAATATGTGAACCACAGTGGATACTTAGCACAACTGAGAAGTGAATACTTCCTTTTGTAAGTGAGTTAGATTTTTAAGGTCATTTGTTTTCTGGCCTATTCTGATTGATATAGTAATGCAGCATAGTTTAAACTAATAAAAGTTGATGGAAGCTTGTTGGGCTATGTTTAAGGTGCTCTCCAATCAAACACTCCCATTTCTCTGTGATATCATCCGTAGTATGTAAGGGATAGATACATTGGTTTCCTGTCATAATCTTTGAATAATTAGTTTAACATACCAAACTATGAGGTTTTGTCATCATCCTTCTAGTTAGTGTGTGTCCTGAGCCTAGAGAGTACAGTGTTTCTTAAGTAATGTTTATCTTTTTCCCAAAATTGTAATGAGGCTTCCATGATGTTTGAGATTATTTTTTTGAAGTTGTAATTTAATTGCAAGGCCCTTAAAGATTCAGTTACTCCTATCCACTTACTCTGAAATGCGGAAATTATCTTTTGATGCCCCCAACAATATCTTGGAAAGGAAAAATTAGCTACATTACCTGAAAAGTAGTGACAGTGTGACAGTTCTCATCACTACTGTAGTTTTGCCAGACCAAGGAAAGGACAAATAAAATTATTTTTCTTCTCCCAGTTTATAAACTAAGAGCTGTGTGCATGGGAAGAAAACCAGGGCAGTGCTTTATGGTGAAGGGGTTGGGCTGAATGCTCTCATCTGGGTCATGGACCAGCAATCCATCCATTTGTCTACTCTGAGTTAAGTACAGCAAAAGAGAGGCGGGAAGCCAGACTTTTTCTGAAATGTAGGATACTTGTGTCATGCCAACTAGCCCTCTACAGTTTGCAACCCTCCCTTCTTTCTGCCCTTCTCCAAATGAGGATAGAAAGTTAAAGAAGCATGCCTCTGACTTGAGGGGTTGCCATTTTTTAATTGAGCCAACACTCCTTGAAGAGCAATTGCATGCTATGTTCTGTGTCAAGCACTGGAGACCCAGCAGGGAGATATTTATGCACAAGAAAGAGGTATAATACAAGGCAGGATATGATACATGCCAAAAGTGTAGTACTAGCAGCCTCAGTTTGTTTCAGTTTAACAAGCTCTTACCTGGGATAATGTTCTTTGGTAAGGATCACTGCAAGGACAGAATAATTAATTCTGTTTAGGGTTCACGTAAATCTCTCTGAACTTGAAAAATGTTTAGGAATTCAAAAGGTAGTCCTAGGACAGATGGAGTCTATAATGGAGAGAAATAGGATCTCTGGATATTTTACCAGAAGAATGTATTTGAATAAAAATAACATGCGCATATAAAAAAACAATTTTTCGAAAGGCACTTACCCTACAATTCAACTCAAACCTACCTAGTATTGCTCATATGTAGATATCCTGCCTAGTTATCTATGTTATTTCTCTCCTCTGCTTCCATTGCAACATAGGTCCACTCATTCACAGACAGATATAATACATCAGCTTCTAAGAAAGGTGCAAGTTCTATTCCCCGATATCAGAGTTAGAAAAGGACATCCAGGGAGTACTTACAGATTTGTCCTCTCACTCTCCATGCAATATCTTTGAAACAATGAAGCTTTCCTTTCTACAACTTAGTGTATGAAATTTCTGTCTTTGTGCCATGTTCTTTTCACTGCATAATGTGATGAATGCCATGTCCGAATATTTCTTTTAATGCCATTAAATGTTGCAGGATATTTGCATTTCCTAGGGTGCCAATCCAAAAGACACTGTGAATCTGCCAAGACAATCTCTCTTGCTGAAATGATCTTTCTTGTTTATACATAAGCTTCTAGTACCGTCCTACCCCCTCCACTCGTTACTGTTTATAGAAACGATAGCATTGCAGTTGGAGTCACTGATTGCCCACGTTGTTGCTTCAATGAAGCCAGCTGGGCTCGATTGCATGGTCTTTAAATAAAACTTAGTGGCACAAAATGAATCTCTTTTTTGAGGGGAGGGGGGTCATTGCTAGCTGGATCGTTCTCTAAGGCACTAATTATTTGCTTAACTTGGAGGAACTTGAGAATCAGTGAGTTGCCATGTTGGCTCACCGTCTGACCTTGGCACTAAGGAACATGTAGGTAGATAGCACAGTTCAAGTCTTTATGAAGCCATTCTCAAATCGATATCCATGAACTCCCTACTCCTGAAAACTTTAAATTTATAAGTGTATCGATAGCTATCTCAAATGTCTGTGTACTTCTGTGAATGTGTGTGTATGTGTGTGTGTGTATGTGTGTATCTTTGGTTAAATGCATTCAAAATTGTTAATGGCAGTTACCTTTATGGAATTTGATGGCAGAGACTTGCTTTTTGCTTTACATATTTTTATGAAAATGTATTCCTTTTATAATGAAAAACCAGTGATATATATTTCAGATTATACAGTAGCAGAAAACTTTGAAAATGTAAAATCTCTGTAGAATAAGAAAATTGCTTATAAAACCATAACCTGAATATAATCCCTTCCATTCTTTGTGTGTGATTTCTTGAAAAAAAGTTATCACATGAAAGGTTTTTTTTTCCCCTAGGAGCTTAAACAATTATTTGGATTATGAATATAGATACTCACACTGAAATATTTGGGAAATACTTTTTTCCAGAGGGAATCACAAGAAGCTATTAATAGGGGTGAGTTGGAGAGAAATACTTGGGGGCGGTGAAAAAAAGAGTCTTCCTCATTTTAGCTTTGTGCATTTCTGTCTTGTTTCTAATAATTTGTACATATACTGACTTTACCTATATAAATATAAATCAGGATATAGCTGGGTGGAAACTGTGGGCCATTTGTATTTTTTTTCTTTACTTGTCTGTATTAAAAAATGCTGATATGTCATTTTACAAAATATTCTTCTAAGGATGATTTTAAATTACTTTATAGAATGACATCACATGTCTATGCCACAATTATCATCTGCCTAAAGTTATTGGATATTTAGATCACATCCATTTTTCTATGCCTTTAAATTTTGTTTTTAAACTTTTTGATGAATATCCTTGAATAGATATCTTTGTGTGTGGTGGGCTTGGGGGATGGTAATCTATGTTGACTTGTCTTTTTCTTCCTTCCTACTACCTCCTTCCTTAATCTTGAGTTCAAAACAATTGAGAAAACAGACAAAGCTGTCAAACAGATAGCTATTAAATGTATCTGCTTTCTTACTGGATTGCTGGAATATTGGATTAGAGAATGGTCAAAATTGAATTTAACACCTTTCTCTCCAAACTAAAGCTCAACACATGCAGCCCTCTAGAGGGAAGGTTTGGGTCTACAGAGCAGGCTCTCCTGATAAGAATTCTAATCTCAGCCCTTTTGAACCCCAGTATAGAGTCAGAGAGATTTGGACTTCATATCTGCCTCTAAAAGAGAGGTCTAGGTCCTGACCTATTTGTGCCTACAGCAGCTCAGCAAGTGTCCAACCTGTGGGAGGAAGAGCCACGGGGGGGGGGGGCGGGGGGGAGGGGGGGAGGGGAGGGAACCCACAACAGGCTAAGCTTCACCTGCCCCATTTTTTCGCCTAATCTCACTAATTGGATAAGTTTTCCCTCTTCCATGGAAAAGAGTGAGAAGGATGGATGGAAGGTCAGAGACTCTCTTCCCGTATGTTGGAAAAGGCAGAAGCACCTCTTTTGTGGACTAAGCAGCAAGCATGGAAAGTGGGAGTGAAATGTACCCTTATAGCATGTAAATTTCAAAGGCATAACTTTTTAAGGGTGTTGATATGTCCTCCAGTATCTTATACTTCCAACTGCCATATAATATTTTCCTGGCTTTGCAATACTGTGGCCTGATTCCTTGGTCTGCTGTGCCTCATATGTAATGGGGCTTAATGATGATGCCTAGTTTATAGGGTTGTTCTGAAGATTAAATGCGTTAATGTCCATAAGGTTCTTACCCTGTGAAATCCTGAGCACATAGTCAGTACTTAATATTTTCTGCTCTTCTTCTTCATGCGTTTCTTTCCTCCTGGTGTCATAAAATAACAAATGAATGCTATTAATGTGTGATTTATTCCATCTTATTCTTTCTCTTAAGATAAAAAAATAATATGTACACCAGACTAAATCTTAGGATATATTTAAAATTTTGATCTGTATGTTTACCTTTTCCTTACTGTTTAAGACAGACTTTTACTCTGGTAAAAAGCAATAGGAGTCATATCTAGCCAATTTCATTTGTAAGGAATCCAATTTATTTCCTTAAAAATAATAATCAGCATACTATCCACAACATTAAGAAGGATTCTGAATTTTATTTCATTGATAGAAACAAATGTAAAATGGTATTGGGGAGTGAGTTGGCTGTAATAGGTAATTTGGATGATACTCTTTGAAGTGACTTTTGATAACTGGATTTTTGGAATTAAGCATAGTAGCCCTAACTTTATTCTTAATAGTTCATGATGCTAATAGTTCAATTCTCTCTTGTGTTGGTAGATTATTAGAAGATAAAGACAAGAGGCACCTAAAAGTCATTATAAAATTTAACATTGTAGAATCAGTGTAACTGAAAAACTTCCTGACCTCCTCAGGACTAAAAAGTAAATTCACTTTCATTTTCAAGTCCTGACAGCTAGGCTCATTTAGTAGATTTCTGGTTTTCCATTCCTTTGCTGTTTCCCTCGTGAAGTAATTTCTAGGAAATACTGAAGAGTATTTACACATTCCACAAATCTGTCCTGGTGTTTGACATCTCTACCAATTGTCTTCGCTCTGAACCATGGAGATGCAAGAGCTTTGCCACTCTCTTCTTCCAATCTTAAGGAAAACCAGACTGTGCATTTTCAGAATAGCTTACTGAATACCTGAGGAAAGCATAGGTGTATAACAGTGCAGAGAATGGAAATATAAAGACAGATATTAGCTATCACTGCTTCTAGAGTCCATAGGCCACGTCCTTCTCTGGGAGAGCCTCCTGGTCATCTCTCTTTAACCCCTAGAATATCTCTACATAATGGATATTCTTTATTCCCCCTACCAATTAGGAACTACTCTTCAAGTTTCCAGAGAGACAATGAAGTTATTCCCATTCTTATTCCAAGGTTCATTGCTTTTTTATTGCAGGATGACTGAGAGCAGAGCATCCATGTCCTTTAGGAGAAACACTCACTCCCAGCACAGGATATGGTCAGGACAGTCCTGGTCCAGAAAAAGCAATCATGGTAGTTATTAGCACATTTCTAAATGTTTGGGTCATTCCATTTTAAGTAATAACAGACTAGGAATGCTAAGTGTACAGCCCAAGTAGCTTTGCACCTTTCCACCATCTTTCTATTAGGGTAGATTGAAGGAGATTGGTCTGGCGTGCTCTCCTTGGCATAATCTCTTCTCACAAACTCTTGGAACAAATCAGACAGGTCTTCTAAGAATAAACAAGGATTTTCAAATAGGGCAGCCTAAATGCAGGAGAAAATTCTTTAACTCTGCATGAACTTGGTTCTGCTCAAAATATATACAATTTAGAGTACTGTACAAAATACTTAACATCTCAGTGGAAGCATCTGCTCCACTCTCAGTCATCCTGAAAACAAAAGAGTTTCTGTGACAAGGGGGAATTCTAATTCCTAGGGAGCAAAAATTATTAATGCCTCACCCCAAATAAGAATTTTATAAGAATTTTAAGGCTCAGCCTCATTGGGTACCTTATTGCTTGAAGAGTTGAATATGTTAACTTTGTCAAAGGAAAGACGTTATGGAACATCACTTTATTTATATGCTTATTCAACCAACATTTACTGAGACCCACACCACATGCCAAGCAATGGGCTTGCATGAACTCCGTTCTAAAAGAACTCGAAATTTAATTAGCGAGATAATATGTGAGCACAACTAATCCCAATTAAGTTATTAATGGTGTCTATAGTATGTCACTCTTGGTTAGCATTGTCATTATTCTAGAAGGGACTGCTATGTTTGTAGCAGACAAATTTTTTTTGTCTCCCCAATATTTTTGTTTTTAGATTATCTTCTCTTATGGTTACTATTTGCTACTGTGATTTTTGCACATGCTCAGGTCAAGTTCTAGTTGAGCAGATTGGTTGTTAACTTTTTTCATCACTCTAATCTGGAAATATTCCAGCTGTAGCTAACATTAGGCTAACTAGCCCTAGATGGATCATCTTATTATTTTGTTTTCCAAAGTGCAATAATACGGATTCCATTACTTCAACTGGAACTGGTGTTCATGCCATTGGAGTTGGGAGGGTGCAGGAAGGAATAAGAGATAAACTATATGTAGTTTGTTTTTAAGGTTAAAATACAGAAATGGTCAGAGTTAATATAACAAACGCTAGTATACCTGACTCAGAATTAACAAATTGTTAGCATTATACCATATGTATTTCAGGATTTAAGAAAAAATAAGTAAGTCAAACATTACTGATAAAATTAAAATCACTTAGAACTGTCCCCAGCTCCATTCAGGAGTCCCTTCATCCTCAAGTGTAACAACTATAATGACTCTGGTGTGTGTTCCTCCCGTCAATGTGTTTATATTCTTAATATGTGTCATATATGATATTGTTTTGTGTGTTTCTAAAGTTTATATAAATGATCTTGAACTGTACTTCTCTCTCTACATCTTATTTTTTTCACTCAATTTTGTGTTTTTGAAATTCATCTCTGTTAATACAAATTTATCAGCTTCAGAAATGTGTAGCTTGCTGTGAGGGAGTCAATGGTCGTGGCTGAGAGCAGGAACTGTGGAGCTGAGTTGCTTTCTTTTGACCTGACTCTGAGACTTACCAGTTATGTGACCTTGGACAAGTTCCTTGACCTCTCAGGGCCTCAGATTCCTCATTTGTAAAATGGTAGTAACAATAGCACCTACCTTACAGGGATGTGTTGAGGAGTAAATGAATTAATATGTATGAAGCTCTTAGAATACTGTCTGGCACTAAGTGCAATACAAGTATTATCTGTATGTTCACTTGGAATGTGTATTGACTCATGGTAGGAGTAGGATCTTTGTTTTGCTCATATCCCCTGCTTTTTACATTCAGCACCACATTACATAGAAAAAACTCTGTGTGCAGGGTTGGATTCCTGTCAGGGACAATTGGGCATTGGGTGGGGCAGAATGGGAAGTCAACTAAGCTGGAGAGGTTAGTGAGTTAGTAAGAAAAATCATCTTTTGACCAAGGCTGTTGCACAGTGGACTGGCGTCAAAGAAATCTGCAGCGTGTGCTGAAGAATTGCCTTATTACTTGGGGGCTTGGTTTTATTATATCAGTGGGGCTGCACATAGACAACTGAGAATGTCTGAAGTCCAATTCCATTTCCCTCTTATTGTATGCTCCACCTTCACCTCCCCTCTCTCAGGAATTGTTAATGCGTGCCCTTTCTCATCTCACCTTATGAATTGAGAGGGAATAGTTCTTGGCTGAGCTGGAGCTAGAGTCAGTAGTTGAGACTGAAGCAAATCCCTCTAGAGGTTTAAGGGAAAAAATAAATGAAGGAATAGGTGGAGCTGAGACTGTCCAATGACTTCAGATCTATGTCAGCTCTACTTTCCAAGACACCTGGGCCTCTTTAGCAGGTTCCTTATAGCTGAAAATAGCCAGCTTTCTCTCAAAGATGGAAGTGTATTTCTAAGGCAGACATTGAAACTGAGCTAAGACTTGTTCCGATTGATCTCTCCACCTTGTGAAGCTTTTTGGCATGACAAAATTTCAATGATTCTAATGAACCTTGCTGTCATTATCACAACACAGATATTACGAAGGAAACATAATACCTACGTTGTAATCTCCTAGTGAGCAGGGACCAATTATCCTATTATGCATAAAGCATAAGTGATTCAAAACGCTGAACCATAATATTTGATCCTAGCAACAACTGTAGGAATTGAATACACATTTTTATTTAGCAGATGAAGAAACAGGCCCAGCAAACTTGAAATAATTATTTAAAACCCCATGTCTGTGTAGAGTGGCTATGTCTTTGAATCCAGGACTTAACTCTTGGTATACTTGGGATTTGGACATTAATTTGGAATCTGTTTCTCTCATTCACTCATTTCATGACTTTAGGCAAGTTTCTTAACCTCTATGAGCCTCAAAATATTCATCTATAAGGTGGGTATAATCATCTTTGCCCCTATCAAAACATTGTTTGGAGTCTACATGAAATAATGTGGGTGCAAAGCAGCAAAATGTAAAAAGCATAATGCAGATGTAAAATTGATTATTACTACTATTGTTATATTCGATTCACTTATGACACAAGGCTATATTGGAGTTGAAATAAAGCTCCATTTTATATTATCTTGGAGAGGGAGTTAATGGCAGAAGCCAATTTTATCAACATGAGAATTTGTAGTTTCTTTGGCATAAGGATTATATCTTCCAATAGCTTTCACATCTTATTGCACACAAATTTTTCTGGTCTACGCTATTATGATGACACTTGCAAAGGATGCTATTCCCATCAACAGTATAGAACCTTTTCAGTCTGCATTGCAAAGTAGGACTACATGATAGAGTTTAGGGCATTTTGTTGATTTAAGCTTTACTCTCTCTGATGACTAGTAACTAGTCTCTTGCAAAGGATGTGCTAATATACTTTAATATCCAGTCTAACATCTATTATTGAGGGCTTGCATCACTGAATTCTCAGTCAATGGTGAGCAAATATACACCATATTGGTGTTTAATTCTTGAAATCTACAGGCATTTTTGTCTGTGAGGCAGAGAGAATAAAGGAGCTACTTTTAGGTGTAGTAACCACATTAATGAACAGTAGCTTCTAATAAAAATAACTTAGCATAGACAGAAGGAAATACTAAAAGCTCCTGTGAGCACTAATGATCAGAAATATTCTAGACACATCTGAACATGGGTTCCTAGTATGTGCTTGCGTTGGGCATATAAAGGTAAATCAACTCCTGCTCCAAGGAATTGGCAAGGGAGTATGGCAAGCTCCTTATGGCAAGTGTCAACTCCAGTATGGTAAGGGAGAAAAGATAGCAAAACACACATCTTCAAGAGTAGACGCTGGAGTAAAGGTAGAAACAATTTGTCTTGGAAGCACAGAGAGATGAGAGCAGCTCTCTCTGCTTGTCCATGTGCTGCTGTGCTCCCGTGTGCTCTTATGTGTGTGTGTGTAGTCAGAGAGGCCTACCTGGGATGGCTTAGAGGGAAGATGCCCCCAAGATGCATTTTAAAGAATACATAGGCATCCACCTTGCATAGAAAATGATGAGAAAGGCATTCTGGGTAAAGCAGAAAACACGCCTGGGGCCGAGAAGAGCACGTCCTGCAGGCTAAATGTGCTCATTCTTTCCTTCGTTCCTTCATTCGTTCACCGATGGCCTACTCTTTGCTGGTACTTTTCTAATTGCTGGGGATTCAGTGATGAGCCAAACATTGTCTATTTTAAGGGCTTACTTTCTAGTGCAGAAGTAAAATAATAAATAAGTAAACAACTAGCACGCATATAATGTAATGTCAGGTGGCGGCAGTAAGTGCTGCAAAGAGAAATAAACGCATTAAGGCGATAGAGAGGGAAAGGAAGAGCTCTTTAGATGTAGCAGTGTTCTCTGAGGGAATGGCTTTTTAGTAGAGACCAAAGGAAGTGAGGGAGCAAGCCTGCAAATACCGAGGGAAAACTTGCTCTAGCTGGAAGGACCAACAAGTACAAATGTCCTGAAGCAGAAGTGGGCTTGACGTATTCAGGGAGGAGCAAGAAGGACAGTGTGGCAGGAGCAAAGTGGGCAAGAATGGTAGGAAATGAGACTGTTTACGGTCTTGCAGGCCATAGCAAACACTTTGGAATTTATTTTGAGGATTATGTGAAGTCGTGAAAGGGTTTGAACAGGTGTGTGATAAGCCATTTACATTTTAAAGGATTACTCTGACTATAGGATGAAAATAGACTGTATCAGGAGACTATTTAGGAGGCTAGTATGGTATTTCTGGTGAGAGGCTTGGAATAGGGTCTAGAGTCATAATGTATTAGGTGATGAGACATGTTCTGATTTGGGATGTATTTTGAGGTAGAGCTGACAGGATTTGCTAATCACAGAGAGAAAGAGACGAGTCAAAGACGTCAGGTAAATAGGCCTGAACAGCTAGTTAAAGAGGGGTATCTTTCATTGATTTGGGAAACAAAGAATGGTAAAGTTACTTTGGGGAGAAAAACTCAAGTGGTCTATTTTGACTATGTTAAATTTGAGTAGAGATGTTGAATAGAAACTGAAAAGTCTGTGGCCAGCCCTGGTGGCCTAGTGGTTAAGTTCAGCACACTCTGCTTGAGCAGCCTGGCTTCAGTTCCCAGGAACAGACCTACACCTCTCATCTGTCTATGGCCATGCTGTGGTAGTAGCTCACAATCAAAAAGAGGAAGATTGGCAACAGATGTTAGCTCAGGGCGAATCTTCTTCAGGGGATGAAAAAAGAAAAAAGTATGGAATATAGGGGAGGCTAGGGCTGGAGATATGAATATGTGATTCATGAGCATAGTGATGGTATTTAGAACCATAGAACTGTATTCAGTCACATAAGGAGTTAGTGTTGATATGGAAGAGATTTAAGGACTAACCCTGTGTTACTCCTATATTTAGCCATTGGGAGCTAAATGCTACTAAAGAGATTCAGAAGGAGTAGCTTGAGGAGTGGAGGAAATTCACTAGAGTGTGATGATAGATAGAAGTGGCAAGAAGGAATGACCAACTGGGTCACATTCTGATGAGAGATCGTAATATGCAGACAGAGGATGGATGTTTAGATTGGGCAATGTGAAGGTCATTGGCAACCTTGACTAGCAGGGGTGTGAAAGTCTGATTGGAATGAGTTCAAGAGACTAGAAAGTGAAATGGTGGTCACAATGAGTATAGAAAAACCTTTCTAGGAGTTTTGCAGTTAAGATGTGTGGAGATATGAGGGAATGTGGGATCATGGGAGCATTGTTTCTATGAGAAGTATTGTGAAATATTTTATGTTCTAACTTCTGTTCTAGATTGTTGAATCTGGTGAAATATCTATGTAGAGTAACATGCAAAAAAGTAAATAGAATTTTTTTTAAGTAAATAATATTTAAGTAAATAAATATTTAAAGTAAATAAATATTATGTTGATGAGAATGATTGACTAAAAGAAGGAAAACCGTTGTTGCAAGAGAGAGATTGGGGTATTGCAAGAGTAAGTGGCTTCCCATGATTAATAAATCTGAAGCTTGCACCAGCTAAATCATAGTCTCATCAGACTCTTGTTAAAAAAACAGATCGCCTTGTCCTACACTGGACCTCCAATGTGTCAAAAAGGTCCAATATGCTTATCTTTTTGAAAAGCTCCCCCAGTGATTATAGTGTAGAGCTAGATTTGAGAACTTTTGTTTTAGGCAATACAATATGTTGCAGTGGTAGCAAGAGCCCACTGGCTTGGGGTGGCAGAAGATGGGGCTATAAACGTTGACTTTTTATAAATCTTTAATCTCTTAGCTTTGCCTTTTCTTGATCTTGGATTTCCCCTTCTAAGAATGATATTAGCATTGGTGGCTGGAGGCTGCTAATGGTTTTTGGAGCCCATGTGGTTTCTCTGGGGGATATTAATGGAAGTGTCTGGCTCTCACTGTCTGTGATTAGAAACACTTTGATTAAGATCTTAAGCAAATAGTTACCCATTGAAAAAGTGATGGTCATATGCTTTCCTCTCTTGTAGGAATGCACAGAAATAGCCATGAGACTGCAAAATCTAGCTCAAACATGTTCAAGAAATTGGGTCAAAGGGGACCATTAAGATTTACACCTGATATATTGAGTCTTAGAACCAAACTAGATGCTCAGACGATTGGTTATTTAGGGAGAATAATACCATAAAGGGAGATTGGATCTGAAATCCAAAGGCCTAAATTATAGTTTTGGCTTTGCAACTTACAAACTGTGTGAATTTTGGCAAGTTATTTGTGTCATATGAAAATTAGCATGCTAACCTTTCCCTACTTTCATCCTAGAGTTATGAAGATCAAATGAGTGGAAAACATTCCATGATTGATAAAGACTTACAGATGTTTGTGTGTGTGTGTAGTTGTTGGTGTGAATTGTGAAAAACAGCTTTTGCAAACACAGTTTTATACTGCAAGACATAAATATCTTGGAAAAGTGACCATTCGCCCCCCCGCCACCATTTGTGATGCAAAGTAAAGCTGATTAAAATGTGTATGTATGTGTATGTGTACATGCACATATATAAATGCATGTATAGCTGTCTAGCTTTGTTCAGTATTACTTTTTTTAGGTTTCCTCAGAGATTAGGATGATTTGTGGATTATGATTAAGGAGACTGTGGAATTATGTTCTAGCCTAAACCCCCAGATTTTTCCCGTAGCAGTTTCTAATATGGGCATCGGCCCTAGAGCTTCACCTTTCTCGTCACTAAGCTGTGTTTCAATCTGTGTCCCAAAAATTTGGGAAAGAAATCACAAATGGGAGAGTAAATAGAAAGATATAGTAGGGTGTACCGTTGTACTCCATGCTGGTCACAAGATGCTTGGAGGTGGGAAGGAGGAGATTATGTTTGGTCTTAGGTGGCATATATATAGAGCACATATAGGAGATGACGACCAGGATATTAATAGGATTTGAAATCATCACCTATAAGGAACAGGTAAAAGCTATAAAGATATTTACCCTAGAGAAGAGAAGATTCAAGTATAATATGATATTCTGGTGATTTCAAGGAAGTAGAATCAGGTTTGATGGATTGAGTTTGAAAGGCAGCTCTGAGCTGAACAGGAAGTACAATGACTACAGCTGTAGAGAACACATAATGAATGTTTTGGCTGCTTATGACTTAACACTTACTGTTATTGTACAAGCAGATGCTGTATGACTGTAGAGATATTACAGAGGGATTTAAACATCTGATAGGAAGCAGAAATACATGACCTATGAAGCCTTTTCTAGCTCCAACACTCTGTGTCAAATCTAAGACTTTATGTGAGGAAGAGCTAGTGAATTTTCTGAGATGTAATGGCAGATGGAGGAAGAAGGTAGAGGAAGATGGACTGGTTATGCTAAGTGGTAGAGGGGATTTTGAGTTTAGTTCAGAAGGTGCCTAGGAATACAAAACCAGCCACTTCAATTCTCAAGTCTTTAGGTAAATCTCTGAGTACAGGTTGTTCTGTCATTCTATCCTGATCCAGGAGGTCAGAACAGTATCATTGGTGTGTAGCCTCGTCTCTTCTAAGTGACAGAAAAAATGTCAGCCTCTGAGGCCTCTTCATATCCTTCTTGAAGGGGCAAAATTCACTGTAAAATAATAAGCCCTTTCACACAGAGCGCTGAATAAGTGGATAAATTGAGGAAAGAAGCAGCAGCTTAATTTATGGGCCACTTAGTTAACAATAAGTTCATTTGATGTACTTAACAGCTAGCTGTGCTCCTAATGCAGAGTTAATGTTTTATACTTTGACTCATAGATTGATGTTGCTGGAAGGAACCTTAGAGACAATTTGGTTCTTTTATAGATGAGCAAGCTGAGGTTCAAGGAAGGAATCTGCTAACAGGCACACAGTTTCAGAACTGAGGCTAATACCTTGGACCCCTGCCACGTTGTCTAAGGCATACTAACTCTCCACACTACCTCTTGTCTCCTAAATTTGTATGTCTTATGATCACGCTTCCAGATGATTATTTTTCAATTTTCCTGGAAATAATTTTATCTTACAGCATCACTTTTAATCTCTACCATCCTGTATATGAATTACAGCAGTTTTTTGAAACTGATTCAGAGGAAAGCATCCTTAAGAAGACTTTTCCCACACTCAATGATATGAAAGTAGCAAATAGCCAGGCCTGGTGGTCTAGCGGTTAAGATTCGGCAGTCTCACTGCCACAGCCCAGGTTTGTTTCCTAGTCGCGAAACCACACCACTGGTCTGTTGGTTGTCATACTGTGGTGGCTGTGTGTTGCTGTGATGCTGAAAGCTATGCTACTGGTATTCCAAATACCAGCAAGGTCACCATGGCAGACAGGTTTCAGCAGAGCTTCCAGACTAAGACAGACTAGAAAGAAGGACCTTGCCACCCATTTCTGAAAAAATTGGCTGTGAAAACCCTATGAATAGCAGCAGAGCATTATCTGATATAGCACCAGAAGGTGAGAAGATGGTGCCAAAAGACTGGGCGAGGTTCTGCTTTGCTGTACACAGGGTCACCAGGAGTCAGAATTGACTCGACTGGTACTAATAACAAAAGGAGCAAACATCAACTAAAACAGTAGCCCCAAACTCTAGACACTCATGCACCTCCTCTGTAATTTTGCTACGTCTGTGTGCTCCCTGTACTTTTCTTTAAATCAACACACTTAAGAAATCAATTTAGCCTTGTCCTAGTAATTATAACTGTAAAATCACAAGTTTAACATGCTGGGGTTTTTTCTAATATAAATATAGTTATTTTAGTATAACCATAATTTCCTAATGATTTCATCTGGATACCACCTAGAATGATTTTGCATACCACAGTTTGGGAAATACCGGAGAAGGGAGACTATTTCAATAAACTCTCTGCTAATGTAATGAATGATAGTTGTTTCTTCCTCTCCGTCCTCCCCATCCCACTACTGATATCTCTGTAAAAAATATTATACATACTTTTTTTTCTCTCTGTGGAAATGGAGGAAGTAGGGAAAAAAGAATTATGAAATAATTTCTTAGAAAATGAATGAATTAGGTGACATTAACTAATGATAAGGATCTCTTTACTAGAGAAAGTGATTAAGAACATGTGTGAAATAAGTATTTCCTTCCTGCTTAAATATTGATCACTTGTTTACAAATTCTCATTAGAGATGTCAGATACAAATAAAGGCTTCTTAAAGAGTATTTTTCCTATAGTGCCACCAAAAGATCCATATAAATATAAAAAAAGACCCACAGCATTGTAAATTCAATTTCGGGAATTTGAATCTATGGTTTGTGCTTTTATGTGATGGATAACACTCCTATTTGGTTTCAGATGATGCTTGAGACAATCTGTCTCCTAGACCTAGTTTTTGTGTTTGAGCTTGATTTACCAATGGAGATACTTCATTGCTTGAAGGGGAGACAAAAGGCTTTGATCCCATCTGAGCCAGAATTTTTAATTCTAATGAATTCATAGTTTTCTAGAATAGGCCTTTCTAACCTTTGTGCATATTTTCTGTCCTCCAGCCCTACGGAGCCTTGTTCTTTTGTTCTAATGTGGTACGATAATTGTAATTTTCCAGAGGTGCCATGACATGAGAAAGGCTAGGGAATACTACTGTAAGACGGTGAAGGACGATGCCTCTAGTTTGTATAGCGCTTTGGAGTTATCAAAATACTTATGTGCATCAGCTCTCTTGAGATACATAGTGTTTCTGTGAGGCAATCATTATTTTCCATATATTTCAGGTGAGGAAACTGCAGATCCGAGAGGTGAAGTTATCTGTGTAATTTTCCACAGCTTAAATGATTGGCGGGTGGACTTGCAAGTGAAGTTGCTATGTTTTTAATCCAATGAATCTTCTGCTACACTAAAGCTGGCTTCAGAATGTCAAACATTCATATTATTAGATTATGAAAACTCAAAAACACAAACACACACATACAAACAACTGATCTTTGGTACATATATTTCATCAGAAGCTATTTTGAGTTAAAACTCCGTTCAGACATATTTCCTGACCTAATATGTGCACTGTGGTGTGAGATAGCAGAGATGTGACCTTTGCCTTCAGGGACATCACAGTCTTTTGAAGGGGACTGTTACATATACAAACACCTCAATACAAAGCAGCCTGGGACGTATGTTACATGGTAGGTATAGGCAAAACTCTACAGAGAAATAAGAGAGAAAGACGTGAAATTGAAAGGAAGAAGAAACCAGAGAAAAACTTATGGGATAAATGTGGGTATGTTAATGATTCTTTTTGATATGGCTAAACTTTTTTTGTTTTTGAAAACTTTTAATTTAAATATTACATATAGAGAAGTGCATAAATCACACATTTACAGCTTGGTATAATTTCACAAAGTGAGCACACCCATGTAACCATCATGTAGATTAGAAACAGAACATTCCCAGCATCCAGGTAGCTCTTCTTGTGCCTGCTTCCAGTGACTGCCTTCCCCAAGGATAGCAATTATCTTGCTCTGACACTATAGATTAGTTTGCCTGTTTAAAAGCTTTAAATGAATGAATACAATGTATGTTCTTTTATGTCTGGATGCTTTGTTCAATGTTATGTTTGTGAGACCTATGCATGTTGTTTCATGGAGCTGTTGCTGTAGTTTGTTCATTTTTGTTGCTGTAAATATACTGCACATTTGTTATCCATTCTACTGTTCATAGTCATTTGTGTTGTTTCCAGTTTGTGGTCATCATGCACAGTGCTTCTGTGAACAATCTCATACCTGTCTTTTTGTGAATGTATGTATGCATTTCTGTTGGGAATAGTCCTAGGAGTGGATTTTCTGAGTCATAGAATATCCTGTACTAACATAGCTTTTAAGGAGGGAAAATAAGGATGGCAAAGGACTTCATAATGGAGGAGGAACCATTTACAAAGACCTGTGATGGACTGCCAAGAGAATTCAGAGAGTGATGAGCAATTTAGGTGGCAAGAGTATACTGTGTTTGAGAGCTATAGTGTAATATAGATTTGGAGAGAGAGACAAGGAAAAAGAGAAGATTTTTGAGAACCCCTGAGCTATTTTACAGAAGGATAATTGTATCAGTTAGATCAGCTGCAAGTCACAGAAGACTTCAGTAAGTGTCTTAATCATATAAATTGATTTTTCTCAAATACTAAGAAGTCTGGAAGTAGGCATTTTGCTTGCTTTCACTCAAAATTCAACAAAACCATCGAAGATCTAGGAGCTGTCTTTGTACTGTAGCATTCTTAGCATGTTGCCATCCATATTCTTACTTTCTGCTTTTTAGTCTCAAGATAGTTGCTGTAGTTCCAGATATCAAGTCTAAATTCAAAACAAAGGGTGACAGAGTGATGCCACCCACATCAGTTCTCTTTCATCAAGGAGTAAAGGTTTCCCAAACATCTCCCCAAAGACTTCCTCCCAAGTCTCTTTGGCAAAAGTGGGTGACTCCCAGCTGAAAGTGAGGCTGGGAAACTGGGGCATAGTATTATTAAGATTGGCTTATATCAATTACCATTCATTGCCTGGCTTGAAGCATATTGTTGCCCTGAGGAATACTGGAACTCTCTTAGCAAAGAAAAAAAGGAAATGGGTATTAGGCAATTAAATGGGTCGTCAAAAGCAATGATGGCCTCAAAGCAAAGAATGGGTTAGGGGAAGGGGTTTTATGTAATATAAATTTTGCATTCACATAGGAAAATTGGAAATTTTTATAGAGAAAATGAATATATCATTCCATTTGATGATTTAAAACTCACCAAGCCTTTTTATTCTCAGTATTGTTATTATTATTATTAGTGAGATGATGAGGTAAAAAATTATCGGATAGTATCTCTTAAAGTGAGCTTGCCTTAGCAAAGTGTCAGTTACATGAAGTGACTTTTTACCAGCTTTTCTAGAATAAAGTGAAACTAAAGAGCAGGTAAATATTGTGAGCTGCTGCAATTACAGGCAGAGTGGTGTAAAGAAATGTCTATGATGCATAAATTAAAACATCCCATCATAAGGCTAACAGATCCAAAATAGCCCCAATTTGGTCTTTCATGTGACTTTACTTCTCTCTCTAACCTGCAGTTGTTGATTTCTAACAAATTAATTTGTCACGAAATCAGTTGAGATGCACAGAAGAACAGAACATTGACTCAGATGTTGTTTCAAAAACTCATATGTATTTCCCTAAAGGGAGAAAAATGATCACATGAAGTTCTTCTTGTTTTAAGCAAGTCTTAGAAATCAGGTCAGTCTACAAATTTGGTTTCCGGATAATTTATTTCCTAGTAGCTGCAAAATAAGGTGCTTATTCAATTAAGGTTCACAAAGCATACTTCTGTTTCTAGTGGGTGTTTGTTTATTGTTTTGTTTGGTGATATGAATTATTAATTTAGCAAGATTAAAGTTTTCTGTATTGGGTGGAACTAAAGAAAAAGGACAGAATCATAACTGTGTCATCTCCAATGTGATATTGATGGAGGTAAAGCTAATGGATCAAGAGACTTTCATTTTATACTGAGTGTGATGAATGTCTGCTCTGTCCAAGAAGTTTTGCTGAGGGAGAGCAAAAAAAGGGAAGGAATGTGAGTGTAGTTGGAAAGTACAATTCAGACCTGAGTTCAGCAATATTTGGATGGCTCTGGTTTCATATATGGTTGTTACTGATGAGTGGAATGTTTCCATATTATGAAATGTTCCCCAGATTGTTTTACAATTTCATGATTATCGTGTCCATTGGTCTGTTTCAAGACTATGTGTAGAACCGATAGAAGTGTTGCTTTTATCAAGAGGTAATTAATGGAAAAATTTTATTATTCTGAGGGATGTTACAGATCCAGAATATACATAGGCTTAGGAAAACAACATGTAAGCTAAAAGCCATAGCTCATAGTTAAATAATTGGATGTGAGTTTGGGGAAGTAAGTGATATAGGTTATACTCCTATTATTTTGGAGATTTTTCACAAAGTACAACCGTGTTTTTTCTTATTATAGCTCATATGTCCAAAGCACAGTACTGGGCTGAGTACCCAACAGCCTGACATTCATTCAGTAATTCAACAGACTGTTTACTGATAAACTTATGATATGCCACTGTTCTACGTACCTGAGGTAGAGCCATGAGAAAAGAAAGGGTAAGTTTGTGTTTCGTGTTTAGGTGTGGTCTTGAAGGGACAATTGGGCAAAGAACCTGGGGTTGGTAAATGAACAAAGATCAGGTCTTGGAAAAAGATCAAGTCAGGCATGATCTTTACCAAAGTTTTGAGTCAGCACTACGGACAGATTCCAAGGGCTATGACTGTTAATTGCTGTGGTCCCTAAGAGATGATGACAAAATAAATGCATCTAGGTACATCCAACAGGTGAGGAAAGTGAATAAAGTATTCTAGTTCTTAGGCAGTGGTGGAGGGGGCTTTGTTTAAAGAACTGTGACAAGCAGGAAATTGCAGCACTTTCCAAATGGGGAAATGGAGCTGCAGCTACTCAGCTCCAGCCAACTGGTTCTAGGAAGGAATGCAGGCTCAGTGTTACTGGATTTTCCAGAAATTAATTTAAAAAAAAAATCAGAGATTCAGGAAACCCAGATATTTTAGGTGAAATCTGATAATTTTAATAATTTTGGTAACTCAAATTAAAACAGAAAACACACTTGTAAACATTGCCTTGGCTCTGGTTGCTTTTAAGGCAGTTTCGGTCCTGAGTGAAGGAGGCTGCATCCTTGTCTAACTATGAGTTTGGTGTTTTGTCTGTGGCATATCTGGTTATTTTACCCACTTCAACCTGGTATTCTTAAAATATAAATTATAAGATGTTTTTCCGCTGCTTGCACTCCTCAGTGGCTTCCTATTCCTCTCAGAATAAAATAAAAACTCCTAATATGGCTTTTAAGTCCTGTAATGAAGCTCCTTGCCTACCTCTGCAACCTCATCTCATCCCCTTCCTCCCCAGGCTCACTATTTCCCAGACGCATTCTTCTTCTTCTACTTCCTAGGACATGCCAAACTTTTCCTACCTTAGAGGCTATAATTTTTTATTCCGTCTTCTGGAATAATTCCCCTTGCTGTTTGTGTCTGCTCTTTGTTTGGATGGCTCATTGTTTCATCTAAGGATCATCTTAAACAATATGCCTCCAAGAGGCCCCCACTGATCACCTAATCTCTACTGGTCCTCCAAGTCACTCTATTCACCACTGGACCCTCTTTATTTCCCTCATACCATATACTGAATGCAATTTGAATTTTTTAAAAAAGTTTTGTTCACATGTTAATTATCTATCTCACACTCATTTGATTGTAAGCTCCCTGAGGATAGGGAACGTGTCTATCATGATCACTGATATAACTTCAGCATCTAAGACACAGCAGGCATTTAATAAATATGAATGAATGGACCACTGCATAAGAGGACTTGAAAGATTTGTGCCTTTTATATGCTAATTTGGTGCTGAATTCTCTGGACATAGATCTTGTAGGACAGTGTTTCTCAAATTTAGCTAAAGTGCTTATCTCTTTTAATGAAAAACTATACTAGTGACCATCCAGTGCAATTTAAATTATTTTTATTACATATAACATATATTGTATATAAATTTAGGCATAAACTTCTCTTGTTTATGGCTCATAAAATTATGAAACTAGAAAATTTACAAATTAAGTTATAAACAAAACTATACAAAAGCAGTTCAATTCAAATTAATAATATTCATTTAATGTTATAGGTGACATTTAGATGACATAACATTTTCTCACTTCAGATGCAGTTCTATATTTAGTGTTTCCGTGCCTTTATTTCAGTAATACATATGCAGAAGATGCCTGTTCACATAAGTATATTGAACAGAATTAATAATTTCTTGATTTTCTTTGTTAATTGAACTATTTGACCTTATATTTAACAAGATCTCTGCCTACTAGAAACCCAAAATGTTAAATTTAATTGCATGTCTCTCCAAAATTGTGGGTTTTTTCACTTAAAGGTAAAGTTTATAAGGCAATATTTCTGAAAACTACATTAAAATGTTGTGTGAACTGGTTACTGGAACTGGGGACAGAAAAATTTCTCATTGCACATTTGCTGTTTATTCTTACTATGAATTCCTTGCTGCAACAATGCTGTGCTCAGAGCTGGGATTTCTGTAATACATCTGCCAGCAAAATAATATGTCTTCTTACCACTGAGACACAAGTACTTTTGAGTTTTCAAAAGTCAGATGATTACTCTGTTTTTCTCTATTTGAACTGGCATAAACAATTGTTTATTCAATGCATGGTGATTTCATCTGACCTTTACTTTGAGTGAAACAGATCATAATCAAAAACAGAAACACCGGTTCCAAAATTTTGTGTCAATAATCAGTTATAATCATCTAGATACGTCAGAATATGTCTACTTGCAAATATATAGATAAACATGCATACATATTTTATATATAATATATGTGGATGTATATATGTGTGTGTGGATACATATAAAATTTAAAATTTAAATTTTAAATTCCTATGGATGCTCCCTACTCCACCCCTTATCTAATTTGAGAAATAGTATATTAGAAGACCCAACTATGTTTCAACTCCCGGAAGCCTAGCATTGACTATGGAAAGTGAGGTTCTAGACTAGTCTTGAAACACACAGGCTGAAAATAAAAATACAAATAAGAAGATGAAACTCACTCGAGTAAATACATTGTTGTCTTTGAACTGAGCTCTGGTTTGGGGAAAGGCCAACAGTTCTGGGGACACCCTTCCTATGATTTTCTGGAATTGTGCTTCAGGAGATGCCATTCACATTAGTACAATGTGAATAGTGTCCCCTGAAGCTGTGCATTGTGGGCCTGTCCATTCAGCATCAGGAGAGTGTATAACCATTCTTCCACCTCTCTGGCAACTGTCATCTCCTTCGACCTAGAGAAACCTGCACTTTTCCTACTCTAGCTCTCACGGCCAACCATCCACTTCAGTATTGGTTTAAATGAGCATTTCCCCTCACAGAGGTATTCACATTCTAAAAGTTAACTCCGGTGTATAATGAATATTTCACATCATAGAGTAATGAAGCTAGAGCAACAGGCTCTATTTTGCTTTTGTGGGGATATAGATGTGAGAGGTGGTCAGCATTGCTTATACTCTTATTATGTGTAAGCCTGGGTTGAAGGGTCTGTGTGGTATTTCAGATTCTATATTTATATCAGGTTTTAGAGTAAGTTCTAGATCAATAAAAACAGATGTCTCTACTTTTTAGGGGGGTGGAATGATCTCCTTTGGATTAAAAGAGCATCCGATGGTTGAGTGTCCTTTTGCATGGAGATCAGAATCTTTGCACCTCTGAGGTGATAACAGAGAGTGCTCACTCAGGGACACACTTGCTCTCACAGTATCAATTCTCCCCAAAATGCCCTTTCTCTTCGATTCAGCAAGACCACAATTGCCATCTCATCTACTTACCAGGGCCACCCATGGGTATTCTTCCTTTCTATTAGGAATATAATCGGTTATTCAACTTTCTAGTCTCAAGTTCTTGGATTTAATTTTAGTACTTCATTTTATTTTTCTTTGCTGTCAATAAATCACATCATTAACACTTTTTTCCTTACAATGTGTATTATGCTACCAGTGACTTCTCAATAATGTAAAGGCTCCCTCGTATCTACAGTAAATAGACCAAAGCCTTAAGCTTTGGACTTATTTGTAATTTAGCCTTACAACAGTTCTTACTGCTGTCCTACTGCTGTTCAGCATATCCCATGTGATTGTTACATGAGTTAATTCTCTGCCTTTGCCACATACAAAATTCATTTTTCCTCTAGGCTACTGTACTCTGTGTGTGTATATATATTTCTAAATATATAATTTCTACCTGAAATGCCTTTCAACTTCTTCTCAATTAATCCAAATACTATCTTTCTCTCAAGCCATGCCTCACCACACTTCTGCTTGTTGGATATCAACATTGGAATGATGATTCCTTGGTGTGAATTTTTCTCATCATATGTACATAGCTTATAAAACTAATTCATCCCTGTATTTTGTGCCATTTTCTCCTTCTATTATTTGTATATTTTAATTTAACTGATATTGACTAAATACTTATTTGTGAATTGTCTCATTTTAGCATCTTAAGGAGATAGAACCATATCAGACATACTTCCCATAAGGAGTTCACAATCTAGTAAGAAAATAAGATATTTTTACATGCAAACATTGTGTAAAGTTTCTTGTTGTTGTTGTTTTGTTTCTCTTTTAAGGGCAAACAAGTTACACATAAAGGGCTGTAGGAATTTAGAGAATGAGAGAGTACAACTAGTGACAGTATGTGAATCCCCATAAAGAAGGTGGCATTTGAATTGGGCTTTGAGACATGGCTTTAAAATTCATTTTCTTGGTTTCTGACTAAGCATAGACTGAGAATTGAGCAACACTCATGGCATAGTGGTAAGGATCCTTTTGACTAGAATGATAGAAAATTTGACTCAATACGGCTTAAACACCAAGGTGATTACCTGGCTCATTTTACTGAGGTAGACTAGACTTCAGATTCGTTGGTCGAGTGGTACAACTCTCTCATCAAAAACTTTATTTTTCTTCATCTTTTGCTCAGCTATCTACAGTGTTGTTGGCTTCATTGTTAGGCTGGTTCCACTTGTGGCCATAGATAGGATGCTGCCTGAAGCAAACTGAGACTACACCCTGTGGGACACTTTGAGTACCACTGAACAAAAATAGAAAAAGTTCTGTGACCAGAGAATTGTCCTTCATTTATTGCTATAGACTTAGTTTACCTTAAACAAGCAATGTGGGAGGGATTACCCTGACTGAAGCAGATTAATCAGGACCTTCCCTCTAGAGCTGGGGAGCTACTGGCAAATCCTGTGGAAACAAAATGGCTCCTGTCCAATGGATACTGAAAAGAAAAACCGATGTCTACTATACATCAAGATAAGTGATATTTTTTAAACCATTCAAGCCATTTATGCTTTTTCCAATTTCAAACAGTTTTTTAAAAAAATTATGTCAACATACCTTTATATGAAATTTGCTTTGGACACTGCTGATGAAGTCATTACTCAGCAAACCATAGAGGCCTTTGAAGCGAAATTTCTGTTATATACAGTATTCTGAGGAGGACATGCAATGAATGAAAAATTTCATCTGTCAGCATTATAGTTCATTTTGTGGGGGAGGTGAAATTCAGCATGTTATTTTAGAAAAATAAATTAAGCATGTGGAGCATTAGCCAGTGCTACTCTCCTGCCTGCTTGCATGATTAGAGCTAACCAATTATAATGCACTCTCCCTTGATTTAATTTTAAGTGGATATTGGAGTAATTAATCTGTGTTAGCTCAACATGTGGACAAAAAAACACTTTGATCAATCAATAGCAATTCGCAAATGTTAAGCTGATTTGAATTTCCTTCTAAGTTTCGGAATGTAGTGACTTAGCCCTTTCTTTTCTTTCTCCCTTTTTTTTTTTAGTGTAGAGTACATCATATATAGCATAAGACTCTAGATGACTTCTACTGTGTCCCATATTGCTAGTGATTGAGACATCGAGTGGGGACTTTTTATGTTGTCTCAGTTTAGGGAGAGTTGAAAGAGATCTCTTAATGTTTCTCCATTGTGAGATATCTACTTTCTGCATTTAGCAGTTATTCCACTGAATTGGTGACTCTACTTGTAAAATAGCTTCTTCTTTTATTGTTTCTATTCGTGGCAGCGCTATTTGCCTCAGAATCCTCTCTATTAATCAGCACATCCTTTTCCCATTGGCAAGTACAGCAATCATACATCTTTTCTATGCTGAGTGACTTACTAGAATTCATCATGGGCTCTCATACTGACCTTCAATATGTTAACTGTATCTAGAGGAGAATGGAAGGAATTTAACGTTGAGATCTAAAGCTATAGCAAGTGGAATAAGTGGTATAAGTTTCTACCTATACCAAGTGTGTTTCCACTTATACCAAGTGGAAAGTTGAGGTCCATAGTCCTGGTTTTGTGGGAAGAAGAATGGGTTTTTGGGCTAAGGGCAAGAAAAATGATGAGGTTCCTTTGCAAAATATCTCGTGATTATTTCTTTCCTTTATATCCTGTTTCTGTCATCATCAACATTTAGCACTGAGATTATTTTCAGTTAGATCCTCATTAGATTCTTTGATTCCCTTTCTTTATCTCGACGTCCACGGAAAATAGTTCTATGCGCTGGTGCCAGATGAATATTCCCAGAGTACTGATATGCTCTCTGCTATTATCTTTCCTCCGTCTGCGTGACAACCCAGAAAATCTTTTTCTCTTCTCTTTTTCAATCCAAATTCTATCTGTCTTTTAAATGCAGTTCATACCTGTGCCACAAACCCTTCCCTAATACTCTAGGCTCTAATAAATTCCTGAATTTATATGCTATGCTCCTTAGGGTCTTCATCACCCATAATTTTTATTCTTTAGCCTAGCCTGTCTTGCTCTTTTTATAAACATTATACACCTTAATATTGTGGAGGATCGGGCATGGAATTCAAATTTTGCAGTCCCCAGAACTGGATACACAGGAGGCACTCAATCAAAATGGACTGAATGAACGAGGCAGCATTATTATGAAAATATAAAACATAATTTTTTAACCAAACTAGGTTAATAAATTTATTCAATTTTCTCCCCATCTTACACCCACCGTTCAAGAGCAAGAAATCTGTCTTTATTTGTTTTGGTTTACTAGTGGGAGACAGGAGAATTTGTAGACTTTTTTTCATTCGTTTATCATTTTGTTTGGTGAAAACAAACTAGGTAATGCTTAAAGTCTCCCAGGTTTTTGTGAGTTGGACAACTGAAATAAAGAAGTTGATTAAATCTGTGTTACTAAGACTCCATGTGACTTTTCTGGGTCACCTGTTGTGATAACATCTGGCCCACATGGAGAATGGGACTTTGGGCACGTGGGTATCTGCTCTGCCCCGGCACCCATCCTCCTGCTCTTTCTCTTGAGAGAGCTGCTTCTGCCTGCTGGAAGGATGATGGAGCAAGACTAAACATAGACTGCACTGATGTAGTCTCCTGTGGCCTTGAAAGAGACTTGGAAGTAGAATAATTTCCTCTATTATGAGGAGAAATAGGAAGGCCCAGGCACATTGCTGTTCAAAAGGGAATGCATTTCCTGTATCCAGCAAAAGGGGAACTGGAGGGAGAGCAGAACCACCGAGCTTCAGATGAGAATATATGTCTGCACCATGTTTGACAGTACTTTTCAAAGAGCATGCCTCTTGTAGGCTTCCATATATCGATCAATGTGTACACCTAGGGATTTATTCTGTTTTTTAATGTCTGTTCTACAGAAAAGTGGGCTGAACAGGCTCTGAGCAGAGAAAATTTGTAGTAAGAATTCATACACATAGCACAACATCAAGATAATGCCACTGAAATGTTGCATGCTTGCTGGAATATGAGGAAAAGTTTCTTTTGAGTTCATTCAAGTCAGCAGTTATACAGAAACGGTGACTTCATTCTGAAGAGCAACTAAATAAACTATGATATTAGTGGAAAGGGTATACTTTTTCAGTTTTCTAAACTTCATTTTTCTTTCAGCCAGTATTCACCTTTCAAGTATGCTGTTATATAATCTAGTATTTGAAAATTTTGCCTCAATCACGAGAAGACTGAAAACCCTTAATATACAATAAGGATATTTATATGAAGAGTGAATAGAATAATCTCTTTGGAAAGTTATACTTAGGGAGTAGTGATAGTTGTTGGACTTTATATAACAAAATTCTGTACATTTATATAATACTTTACCTTCACACAATACTTTAACATATGTTCTTTCATTCAAATCTCAAAAGCTTATTATGAGGGAGGGGGCCATACTGCTACAGTATATAGCTTGGAGCCAGGCCAGTGTCTGGGTTCAAATCCTGACTTTATCACTTACTAGGTGTAAGACTACAGGTAAATTACTTAACCTAAGTTAACAAGATTCAGTTTTCTCATTGGTAGAATGGAGATAACAGGAGTACCTATTTCTTGGGTTGTTGTGGAAGGGAGCTAAATATGTCACTTGGAAAATAGTACATGCTCAATATATATTTTCTGTGAGAGGTTAGAGAAGGCAAAGACATGAGCTTGAAAAGGACAAAAGACTTACCCAAAACCAGAGAGCTGAAATGGGACTTGCTTGTAGGCCTACTGCCTGCCAAGAATATTTTAATTTTATCAATTTTTGGCAGAGCTACATATGGAAATTTGGCCTACATTTTTCACAAGCTGGTGTGTTATCAGGGGCATCAAAGTGCACCCTATGGATGCCCGTGTGCAAAAGCAATGTCTCAGGAATTGAATCCATTGTCTAATTAAATGATATAAAGTACAATCACTTAGCCTGATTAGGAAGCAACAGAATTTCTGTTTACAGGAGCTTTCTTTTCTGTCATGAACTTGAAAGATATAATTGATCAAATAGCACATTATACTACTAATATCAATATGTGGCTTCAAGTGAAGTTAATTCTTAATTATCTATGCTCAGTTGTCTACTATGAATAATTCTTGGCTAATTTTTCTCCCTAGATCAAATTATCTTGTGTGTACTTCTGAGCCACTCTTGACTCTTCCTGTATCCCCAGGCTTACCTCCCATCTGAATAGCTGGTATACTTATGGACACTTGAAATGAAATACAATATAAATACAGTCTAATGTTTAAAAATAAATGTATTATGTTACGTAATCGCTGGGAATAAAGTGTCCTGTATACTGGTAATAATTTCAGCTGTTCTATCACTGTTTCTACTCACTCTTCATTTCTGGTAATACAGATAACTAAAAATTGTCTCTAAACCATCCTGCAATAGAATATTCTTCATTATTTGGAAAACTTTGAGCCAGATAGCTTCTGTTTGTGCTTCCAGATCCCTTCTCCACTCTCTTACCTCTGCTTTCTACCTGAGAGGCTGCCCTGTGTGAATTCTTCGAGAGGTTCCTATATACTCTGGCCCTCTATTGGGTTTGTCTAATGGGGAATCTTGGCAGGAGGTGGAAGGAAGACAGAATGAGATCAGAGTATTTATTCCTCTAGCTCCATTCCTGTAAAGCTACCTCTAGCTAGCCATGAAGGCATGTCGCTACTCATTTCCGGATAGCATGGAGAGTTCATAGATTGTAACATTATTTGCTGAATTGCCTAGGCTATTTTTCAGCAGGATTTTATATCTATCTATCTATCTGTCTACCTATCTATCTATCTATCTATCTATCATCTAGCTAGCTAGCTGTATAGCTATTACTATCTATTTACTTTATTGATTTTAGGCTTGCATGTAGTGAGCTTCTAGAAGGATGTTTTGTGGCTGTTCACTCAGGATCATATTTCAGATACATTGGAGCTGTGCTCTTTCCCTCCAAACTTTCCTGTCATAAGAACAGCTTCTGCAATAATTTGTAATCCTTCCATTTCTCTGTCATTAAAAACTCATGAAATGAGAGTATTGGTTCTAGAAGAACTGGTTCTGTCCTAGTGATGCTGTAACCCATGACCACGTAAGAGACTCTGGCCTTTTCCATTATTTTAGCTTTACAACCTCCCATCAATGGGTAAAAACATTTTTGAATTTGTGGTTTCCTCATATTTTCTGCATTTATTTCAGTACTTCTGGAAACAAACTCTGGGAATAAGCTGATATTCCAGGTCATCTTAGGTTTGCAACCATGTTCGTTGTACTTCCTTATAAATTTTATTGACATTTACACAAGTTTCATGTTTATAAGTGCATCATTTAACTTATCAGCCTTCTGCGTCCTGATCATTCAATTTACAAATTAAGGGGAAAGAGTCTTCTCTGGGTGTGGGTGGAAGCTCTGGGGATGCTCAGGGACAACCAATCCTCAATCCTCACTAACTTTGAGCTGGAACAGACCGTTGATTTAGGGTTCGCTGGCACGCTCACAAGAGCATCACATTTTACAACCCAAGTTCTTGGATTGGATCACTTTAGCAAAATGAATGTTTTGCTATGGTTTTGTTTATAAAATCAGTGACTGGAGGCTACTTTAATTCCAATTGTATTGAACACTAATTCTTTAGTTACGGATGCAGAACTTCAATTTGAATTTACTTAGATAAAGAGGGAATTTTTAGAAGGATACTAGGCTTGCTTACAGAAAGAAAGAGCTGCACTAATAAGGTTAGCTATGGGATTTCAGGGACTGGGCAAAAGACTCAAGAACCTTCAGAACATTCTGTCATGTCTACTGTTTTCTTTCTCTCTCTTGGCTTTGTTCTTTGTCTCTCTCTCTTTCTTTTTTTTCATGCTGTTTGGGCATCGCTGCAGATCGTTGTAGCTGTGAACCCAGAACAAAAAAGATGAGAGTTTTCTCCAACCTCTTCATTACATTAAAATGCAAGAAAGAACTATTATCTTAGCTCATATTCCTGTCCATGCATCAATCACTGTGACGAAGAAAATAGGGTGTTACGATTGGCCAGATCTGGGTTACGTACTTACTACTATCGTCTGAAACGCCAGTGTCCTATGACTGGAAACTTTATAAGAATAACTTGCCCCTACAAAAAAAGATGGATGTTTCCACTGGAAGTAGAGGGAGAGATTCTGAACTGACAAAAACAACAGATGTCCAATGCACAAAGGGAAACTAATTTTTTTAAGTTTTAATTTTTACATAATTAAACAAAACCTGTTTTACCTTATTGCAGAGTTATATTTATTCAAAAATATTTATTTAGTACTTGTTATGTGCCAGATCATAAAAAGACAAATATGATATGTTCCGTAAATTTAAAAAAAAAATAAATTTTCAATAACTTACCCTATGTTCTAGCCAGGTTTTCTTTCATGTGCTGTGTAACAACCAACCACAAACCTCAGTGGCTTACAACAATAAATATTTAATTCCTACTTGCATTTCATGAGCGCTACAGGTCATGAGTTCTGACATAGTGTAGCTCTGCTCTGTGTATATTTTCATTCTGCAACCCATGCCAAAAGAGTAGCCCCTCTCTGAGACACGATATTCTCCTGGTGAAGGGCAAGAGCAAGAAAGCTTGAGAGAAATCACACTTTACATTGAAAACTTCTGCTTAATCTTGGCAAATATCTGCTCACAATTCTTTTGGCCAACACACGTCACATGGCCAAGCCCAAAATCACTGAGGTAGGAATGTGGTCTTTTCCCACAGACAGAATGTATGACAAGTTGCATGACAATGAGTAGAGATGTATACGTCTATTATAGAGAGGGAACAAATGATCGGGGATGATAATTCAAACTACTACACTTTACAAAGCAATTTTGGGTTTTTACTCTTATTCATCTGGGATATGTTTGAAAAAATGAAATATTGGTAAATAATAATAATTCCATTACTTTTCTTTAGAGTAGATTGAGATTCAATAGCTTGTAGTCAACCTACCTATGTCACCTCTGTATTTAGTTTCTTGGATTCACCACCCAGGTATGCAGACTTTGATGACTACTATGTTTTGGTTACCCTACAATAATCACCTACTCGTGATAAAGGACTTCAAGTCATTTCAACTGGTCTAGAAAACTTGTTGGAAGTATATATGGGAAGAAATCAGTAAAAGCATACAGAAATCAATTTCAGCCATTCCTAAAGTTAAGTCAAACCTCTGTGATTTGAAGGGTGAGGTTTGGTTGAGAATTCCTCTCTAATGCTGAGTTTCACTTGGCCCAAAAACATACCCTGCGTTCTCAATTTCCTCTGTTCCATCAAATAAATATTTATTCATTTACTGAACACATAGTAAGAGTTGGGATTAAAAAGAAGAGTAAACTCATATGTCCTTCATTAAAAGAAATCACTGTAAATAGAATGAAAAGGATGTAAATTATAGAAAATTTTTCAAATACAGAAATAGCATTAAAGAGAAAATAACTGAATCACTCTGGACCCTAGCATGAGAGGGCAGGTATGGGGACAGGGAGAGGCTTCCTGGAACAGGTGAGGCTTGAGCAAAATCGTGAACAATGAAGAGGAAACTTTTAGGTAGAAATTGAACTTCTGCATAGGAAGTACCAAGTAGTGGGAATAGCAAGGACAAACTCAAAATCATAGAGACGTAGACTTTTTTGTCTGTTTGTCTGTTTTTTAACACCTTTAGAAGGAATCAAGGACATATAGTGGAAGGAGATGAGGAGACAGGACTGAGGAGCCGTATAGATAAGAGCAAGAGAGGTAGACAAAGCAAGATCGTTCTCTGTCCTGGGACAAAGAGAGTTCTTTCCTCCTCTTATTCTTTCTCTCCTTCTCCTCTTTCTTCTTTGGAACAGCTGGATGTTCTTTACAAGTTTCAGGTTATTGGCCTTTGGGGAGTTTCTGGGAGATTTTAAGTCTTCAAGCTTTTATTTTGGTGGCCCTTGAGCTGCAGGCTTTTGGGGACCTGTGGACTCTAAGAGATGGTAGAAATCAGAGGGAGAAAAAGCCAGGGAGCAACATAGAATGGTGTCCAGGTTCCATGTGAAAGAGCAAGTGTTATCAAAGGAAACATTCCATTTCATTCTTAGTATTTGAGCCTACACAATGGTATAGCAAGAGAGGGGTGATGGGGAGGTCCACCCCAGTACAGACAATAAGGGGGTGCAATGTCTATAGAAGATTTAAAATCATTCATAAAGCTGAATAAAATCCACTTGAATTTTATTATCAGTGTGTGCAGGCAGTTCTAAACAGTGTCAGTGATAACATACTCCTCCCCTAAGAGATCTGCTGCTGCAATTGCTTCCTGTTGAGTTTTAAGAATATATGTGTAAGCTTGAAATTAGCACATTTTAAAATTACTTATTCTTTAAAACACCGTATTCTACGTGGATGTTAATTTGGGAACCTCTCAGTAATACAGTCAGCCATCAATACATGTAAACTCAGCTACATGTATTCATTTTGAGAGTAAGTTAGTGAGGGTTCAAAATATTCCATCTGGCTTTGGGTGCAGTTTGTGTGTCTGTGTTCCTGGATTTAAAGAGCAGATTTGAAATAAACAATAGTAACATGGGGTTTGTAAAGATGAAGAAACAACTGGAGTTACTTCAATTCTGTTACCACTTGAAGAGTTTTTATGTCTAAAATTTAAAACACTGAAATAGAATACATTGTTTTCACTTTTTAAATGAGTGCATTCATGTAATTATTTTATTTTTTATTGTATTGTTTTTCTATTGTTACTGGCTTGGTTATACATAGGGGTATAGGTGATCGTGGAGGCCAGGCTCTGTAGTTGACTGTCCTCTGAGATCCAGGTCTCTCATCATTGGAGAATAAAGTTACAAACAAAGAAGGAAGGCTACCATGCACCCTATGGTGTTGAACTGGATTTAGAGGTGTTGGCAGGAACTCATAGTACTTAATATACATACAAATAGATAAGGAAATACAGACATGTAAATATGCCTGTGTTAATAAACGTATCCACATTGCCTAGATCTACTGACTGACAGGTTCTAGAAACAAAGCTACAACAGCTGCAATGAGCACACTTAGCACCCTGATCTTAGTTTCTAAACAAAATTCTCCAGTAAATGGAACCAAGACACCTTGGAGAAGTGTTTGATTCTAAGGCTTGGGCAGGAAAAATACAAGAGGAGCCTGGAACATCTTGTGATTACCAAAACATATGGAAGTGCTCAAAAAGGGATGAAGGCTTGTCAAAAGAACACAGGAGCAAACCTGAAGGGGCTCATGATGGCCAATGCTGGGACAATTTGAGCAAGATAGTAATAATAGTATTAAATTTAATCCAAAGATAAAATAAATATCCAAGAGTCCATGCTGATATAAATAAATGATCAAATAAATAAATAAATGGGGGAGAAGGGATTGTTCTTCCTTATAGAAGAATTCCAATTAATATGTGCAGAGGGAAAGAGGGAAACAGAAAAATGACTATTAAGCAAACCCCACAGTAGTAATGACTGCAGTTAAGGTGCCTGGTGGATGCTAACATCAGTGGGTGAATGTTCGAGGAGAAACAGGACATGAGTATAGCTTCAAAGTACCTTCCCCAAGATATTTATTAACTACAAATGGAAAGATTAAACTTCATGGTAGAGAAACCCAGAAGGTGTCACCTTAACCAAGGGCTGAAAGCTAACATCACTGGTAATAGGACATATTGACATCATTAACTCCCTGATAAGATGCACTGAGTAGGACGCATTATTTCTGTGGCTTCCTTCCAAAAAAAAAATGCATAACCTCAATCTAACCATGTGAAAACAGCAGACAAGTCTAAATAGTGGGGCAGTCTGCAAAGTTACTGATTAGTATTTCTCAAAAGAGTAAGGATCATGAAAGACAAGGGAAGATTAAGGAATTGTTACAGACTGGAGGAGATTAAGGAGAAATAACAACTAAATGCAATTTGCGGTCCTAAATAGGATTCTGCAATAGAAATAGGACATCAATGGGCAATCTGGTAAAATTTGCATAAGGTCTGTAGTTTAGTGAATAATGTGGTACCAATATTAATTTGCTGGTTTTGGCAATTGTACTGTAGGTGTATAGGTTGTTAACATTAGAGGAAGCTGGATATATACAGGAACTCTGCTAACTTAAACTTTTCTATAAGTCTAAAGTTAGCTTGAAATAAAAAATTTAAAAAAAAAAGATTGTCCTAGAACCCACCAGACAGGAAACCTTGACCACTTTAGTCACAAAACTATGGTCACAGGACTCCATGACTCCTGGATATTCATATCAAAGGGGGCACTTGAATCTCTGTGTCAGGATCTGCTCACTCTCCAGTGTGGGCCACTTGCTCTTGGGGTCCCCACGAAGCCCAAAGTCCGGGAGGCTGAAGGCACAAGACTTCTCTGTGAACCTCTGAAATTTCAGTTCACATGCGTTTTCTGAGAAAGCTTTGCCGCGTGTTAAGTCCACGATATTGGCCTGGGAGTCAGAAGATCTGTCTTCTGGTTTGACCTCTGCGGTTGCCCAGCAATGAAGCGCTGCGTCTGGGCTACAGCTTTGTACGTATCGTATGCCTATCTTTTGGAAAAGTACATAATCATCAACGGCTTTTCAGCTTCTTGTTCTGTGAATTTACAATCGTGTAGTTCTCTTTCAAATTCAAAAGCAGAGACCTTCCTCTTTGTGGACGTAGCTGTGATTCCTGACACAGCATTTGTGAGGCAGCTATCATGTGAATGCTTCCCGCTTAATGAAGGGACATGCGACAGAACCTTCCACGTTTCTCCCTTCGGTAAGGCTCTCTGGGCGTGCTTCTCGCCCGCTCCGCTCGCAGTCTGACTAAAGTAAAACTCTGCTGCCACCCTGTGGCCAGTTCCAGGTACTGTAGAACCTGAAAACTAACTTTCAAAGAGAAAACAGGTTCAGAAATTACAGAATCATAAGACTTGTAGATGGGGAAGATCCCTCAGAATTCCCGTAAGTGGATCCATTTGTTAACTGATGCCCAGAGAGGGACGGTGACCTGCACCGTGCTGCTTAGTGATCAGTGGTAGAACTAAGAACAGAACCCAGGCCGGTGCAGTTGAAATTAATTCATCAGCCATGTATGACAAAAGGAAAACGATTCCAAGACGTTGAAATTTGACTAACTGGAGGAATTCTAAAACTTTTTTGGAGCAAGTAGATATAGATTTGTCCTTCTTTTCTTTTGCTTTATGAAGATGTTACAAACAATTAGGCACAAAACTAAAAATTATAAATAGATACAGCCACTATTTACTATTTGTACACACTTCTAACAGAATAGATATTTTAACCCTTAAAAGGCAGAACATAACTAAGAATAGATAGAAATTCTTTTATGTTACATGTTTATTTTTTCCTCACTTCCCTGGGGGGCTAATGCGCTTCTTTGCTAGTATAAACGCCCATCCACAAACCACAATTGAGGGAAATGCTGGGAAAAAGGAGAAGGCAGGGGGCCGGGGGTTTGAAAACCTGGGTCTGATTTCAACTCCTTCACATTCTGTGAATGTACAGTGGTGGAACTCTGATCGCAGCACTGCCTTGCTTCTTCTGGTCCTCCGTTTCATCTATAATAATGAATTCCTTCCTCACGGTAGTTTTGTGAAGATTAAGAAAATGAAGGTATAATTGGTTGTAAACTGTAAAGTGCAATAAAAGTGAATATGATTTTATTTTAACCATGGACTGGATTGAGATGAGGTAAAGAAATCCATCAATGAATCTGAGGGTATGAGAGCCATCAGAGACTCCTATCCCTCTCCTGCCAAGGAAGGGACCTTGGGTAAATGTGAGTCCATTTGGTCTCATGCTATATGGAGGTACGTGGCACATTGTGCTCTGGTGCCAGGTCACTGTGCAGGAGTGAATTTATTATGTGCTTAATTTTGTCTGAGTGCAGATGGGTGTGTTTAAGTGCCTGTTTGGGGACATTCAAGATGAACCCACACATTCCTTAGTTCGCTATCAAGACTCATAGGGCTCAGCGTGTGGTCATACTCACCACTAAAGTTTATTGCAGGGAAAGGATACATTGAGGGGGAAAAGGACACACAGAGTCTGTAGAAATCCATGCATAGGCTTCGAGTGCACTCTGTCTCCTGTGAGGAGACACACTCAGTCCGCTCCTTTCTCCGGCAGAGAAAAATGCAGCAACATGTTGGCATGTTTCTGCCCAGGCAAGTCCATTAGGGACTTAGCACCCAAGGATTTTATTGTGGATGGGCCAACAGGCTCCCTCTGCCTGGCAACCAACAAAATTCTAGACTCCAGGAGGGAAGTGGATTTTCAACAGAAATAATGTTTGTATAAACAGTCTATGCACAAGGAACCATCTTCATCAGTTAGAGAATGCGTGGAATATTTCAAAAGCCAAGTTCCAAGATGGCAGCCAAGGGCCAACCTTGCAAGCCAGCCTCTCTAGAGATGGCAACCTCAGGCCTGCCTTATTCAGGTTTTTTTTTTTTTTCTGCACAGTACACAAAATTGAAACAGCCTAGTCAAGATTGTTTCTACAGATTCTCAGTGCAGAGTACATTTTGGGTTTATTTGATCAATATTGTCATAGAACTTCATGCAGTCATATGATGTATATATGCTAATTCTCAGCTTCTACCTGTATCGTTTGCATATTTGTAGAATATGTTTTAAATTTGGGGATTTTAGGGGGCTGGCCACGTGGCCAAGTGGTTAAGTTTGTGTGCTCTGCTTCAGTGGCTGGTGTTCCCTAGTTCGGATCCTGGGTGCAGACCTATGCACTGCTCATCAAGCTATGCTGTGGCAGCATCCCACATAGAAGAACTAGAATGACCTACAACTAGGATATGCAACTAGGTACTGGGGTTTTGGGGAGGAAAAAAAAGAGGAAGATTGGCAACAGATGTTAGCTCAGGGCCAATCTTCCTCACCAAAAAAAAAAAATAACTTAAAAAAATGGAGAGATTTTTGGAAGATATTTGTCTTTCACTGTCATCATGCTGAGTACTTCTTTGAGGAGTTATGTTTGTCAATGGGCTCACAAATCAGAGAATTTTTGTAATGCCTTCTTGACCAGCTAATGTGCATTTACCTTAACAGAAAGCAATGTAAAAATTCTCTCATAGCCCTTAGTGAATAATTGGGGCTTTTCCCCCAGTTTTATTGAACTATAATTGACATAAGATTATGTAAGTTTGAGGTGAGCAATGTGTGGATTTGATACACTTACATATTGCAAGATGATTGGCAGCATTGAGTTAGCGAACACCTCCATCACGGCACGTAAGTACCATTTCCTTTTTGTAGTGAGAACATTTAAGATCTTCTCTCTTAGCAACTTTTGAGTATGTAATGCAGTATTATTAATTGTAATCACTGTATTGTACATTAGATCCCCAAAACTTATTCATCTTATAACTGGAAATTTTTATTCTTTAAGTGAGACTTAATCTGTTGGAATTAAGCTGCCAAAAGAGAATTTACATTAATATACACCCACAGAAATGTCATTCCATTATGTTAAATAGAAATTATGATATGCCATATTAATTATAATATATGTATGTGATCTCTAATAAGGAAACCCACAATTAAAAATCACTAGAGACCTGGCCTTTTCTTATTAACTTCAGAATTATGAAAATGAGCTAGAAACTTTCCATTTTATGCTTAAGCTTTTCTCTTTCAGCTTCAGGCTGCTTCTCTTCCTCACAGCTAGACCTCTCCGAGGCATTTCCGGCACCCGCTGTCTCCCCTTCCACACCTCTCACTCTTTAACACTGTCAGACAGACTTGCTCCACCCTCTCCCCAATCCACTGGGACGAGCTGTGGTCCAGAGGAGTAAAGCAGAGACCATTTCTGCCAAAGGAAACCAGAGAACAAAAGAGATGAATAGTAGCTGCTCTGGTTGAAGTGAGTTAGAACTCATGTTCTATCCCCAGGCTCTTCTGCCTCTTCCATCCTCCTTTCAAGTAATTCCTCATCATGCTGTCATGTGGAGAGCTTCTAGAGGTAGAGTTCCACAGGCTCCCATCTAGGTTAGAGCCACCCAGCACGTTGGCCGGAGAAGATGTCTAATGATCGTTGAAAATTAAATGCACAACTGGTGAATGTGACCCCTAGGATGCGTGATGGTAACCTTCTTGACTGACTAGGTAAGCTTGAAGAGTTCATTCCCCAAATGCAAAACGATAGCCAACCCTTTCAGTTAATGGAAACAAGGTTTACTTTTCCAGTATAGAGGATATTGATATTTCCGAAAGGAAGACAACGGCAACAACCACAAAATCTTCTATCGTCCAAAGGTAACAACTTGGAACAGTTTAATCTATTCTTTTCTAGTCTTTTTGATGTTATTTTCCCCCTTTTATGCCTGGGACTTTTTTTTAATGCTTTTTTTTTAGTGAGGAAGATTGACCCTGAGCTAACATCTGTTGCCAGTCTTCCTCTTCTATTTTTTTCTTCCCAAAGCTCCAGTACGTAGTTGCATATGCTAGCTGGAGGTCATTCTAGTTCTGCTGTGTGGATCGCCACCACAGCACAGATTGATGAGTGATGTGTAGGTCTGTGCCCAGGATCTGAAGTGCCGAACCCTGGGCTGCTGAAGCGGAGTGTGCAAACCCAACCACTCAGCAATGGGGCTTGCCCCCGTACCTGGGACTTTTTTATAGTTGCAATTTTGCAGCTTGCCTCTTTTCATTTAACACAATAGCATTAGCATGATTTCATGTTTTTGCAAACTCTCCATGCTTTATTTTTCACTTCCCTGCAAGCTTTTCATAAGTCATTATAACTGTGTGGGTTCTATAAAGTATTTCTCTTATATTGTTGGGCATTTGAATTGTTTATCTGAAAAAATCAATTATATGTATAATTAATACATGTCATTATCATGTTCAATTTTATACATAAAATTCTTTTTAGTTTTCTTTGCTTAAGGCTATTTCCCCTATGGACTCTTAGATTGAGTTAGGGACCTTTGTACTTAATATCTTATCTCAATGAACTCTCACATTAGAGACCTTTGGTAATTCCTTCTTTTTTTTTTTTCTGAGGAAGATTTGCTCTGAACTAACATCTGTTGCCAATCTTCCTCTTTTTTTTTTTTTTTTTGCTTGAAGATTAGCCCTGAGCTAACACTTGTGCCAGTCTTCCTCTACTTTATACATAGATCGCCACCACAGCATGGCTGATGAGTGGTGTAGGTGCACACCAGGATCTGAACCCATGAACACAGGCTTCCAAAGTAGAGTGTGCTGACCTTAACCACTATACCCTAGGACCAGCCCTAATAATTCCTTCTTGACCAGGCAGATCCCCGTCGAGACCTCTGTCAAGAAAAGTTTATATTCCCATCATTTTATGGACATTAGGAATTCTTATTAATTTCAATATTTGCTAATTACATCCTTTTTAGTACATTCTTTTGGTTAGTAGTGAGTTTTTTAAATATACCTTTTCAATTTCAAAATGGAACAAAGCCCTGTGTATTTAATTCATTCCCTTATCATCCAATAACCTTTAAATAATAGTTCTTTCTTTTAAACATCTCTCCTCCACACACTTCTATTTAGGGTCAGATAGTTGGAAAGTGAATTCAGTTGTAATCCCAGTTGTATACTTCATAGGGATGAAAACATAAAATTTCTTTAAATTAAGAAATAAGAAAACATACGGTATAAAAGTACTGGTTAGGGTTTGGTAGATTCCAATTAATAACTTCTTTTATAAATAAAATACAATTCCAATCGCTATTAATGCTTGGAAGAAATTCTTTTTTTTTTTGTCTTTAGGGTATTTAATGGAATTTGGTTGTGTTCTCTAGTGCTGATCATTTTTGATACCACAGTACCAATATTTTCAATTGTCATTATAAATTTTGCAAACATGTTCTAGGAAAATACTGTGTGTGTTTTTCATGATCTCAAGTCTATATCTGGGGAATTGGAAAGATGACTGTGGGTCAGGCTTCTGGCTTGTTCTCCATTTTTAAAGCATTCCTGCCAATGTGATTCAAGCTGCATTTGTTACTAGAAAGTGTAGCAAATATTCTACAACATTCACAAAAATCCCATTGTTTATGATTGCATTTTCCAGGTAAGCTTCAGCCTGTGAAAAACATGTGTCCTTATTGGTGTATATTTTATTGTGCTGCGTAAACATGAAGTTCCTTGAGGCTGAGATCATGGCTTCTTAATTTTTAAACTGCTGTCCCCTGCCATGTCACTCAGCACAAACTCTGAAATATATCAAGTGTTTAATAAATATATGTACTTTGGTTGAAAAGGAAAGGCTAGTAACAGCTATGTGTGGTGGGAAGTACACAGGAATTAAAATGCTTGGCTTCTTGTTCCAGTTCAATTCAAGTGACTCTGGGAAATTCATTTCATCTCTCTGAGCCCTGTAATCCTTGTCCTCACCACCTCAAAGCCCTCTTATAAGAAGCAGGTTAAGTAACAGATGGGAATTAAGTCACTAACTGCAAAACTCTATAGAAATGCAAGGTGGATTTTTTTAGGGTGAGAAAAAACGGTCCCTGTTCAAATGTTCAGGAGAGATGAAAAGAAATTCCTTCCCACTTCCCTCTGCCTTTTAATATTATATTCAACAAACATTTCCTGAGCATTGCATTAGTCATTGATGGTGTGAGACATTTTGTACAGACCTTGAAAGGGACAGTGCCTGAGTTCAAGGAGCCCAGAATCCAGCGGGAAAGACTTAGATGCACACTGGGACCCGTGCTGCGACTACCACCACAGGGTCCGAGGCGCGTGGTAAGGGATGACGTGGAGATTTCGAGGGGAGACACAAGAGCCTCTGAGGTCTTGTGCTTGCTGATTGCAGAGCATGTACTCTACTTTGGGTCTGAGAACAGTGGGTTTATGTGACATTTGTTTGAAAGTGGATCCCCAAAACCTAACACACAAGTCTTATAGCTCTCTACTTTCCCCACATTGCATTTTAAATGGTCGTACCGGTCATGCTGTATATTTGTGTGTCATTTGTTATTGAGCAAAAACAGTGAAACAGTTTTAATCCAGATACCTTCGATTTCTTCCAGTTGGTAATCATATCATCTACTTACAAGCACCCCTCCTTCCCACACAGCTTTTACACATGCTCCTTGCATGGCGTGGGGCTCTTATGTTATTGGCTATTTGTTATGGGTTTAAAATCCTTTCTTCCTCCTTTTGTTGCTTGCTCCAAAGCAAAACTGTAGAAAAATGTAGACTCTAGGGATCTGTGATGAACTCACTGGGGAATCTGCAATTTCCTGCTGAAGCTTGTTATCCCAATCAACTTTGCTGGAAACCTCGTGTCCCAGGGTGGGAAACAGAAAGTGCTGTAAACAGACTACAGTGGTGGAAAGGAAACAGAACATGTTCTCTCTCCTGAGAGTGGTTTCTTTCAGCAAGGGGTTGCATGGTAACCATGTAGAACTTGCCTCTTGGGAAAGAGAATCCTGACAGAGATGCAAGAGCAGCAGGAGGTAGGGGCCTTTATGAACCTGGGGAGAGGTGAGGATAGTTAGCATAACAGGAAATGCAGAGTTTTTACAATCACAGCTCTACTGCCTACACATATTTATTACCAAACTGGTTTTCCTCCCCGCACTCTGCATTTTCAGAACCACCCACCACTGGGTTGTGCTTTCTCAGGAAATTGAGTGCATGTGTTAGCCTCAGCAAATACCAGGGAGGTGTACGCCGAAGGTAAAGCTCACGTCTCGTTTGGGTAACTTTGTGCTACTGACCCTCCAAGTACACGGGTGATTGACAGTTGTTAAAATCAAGGGCTAAATTCTCCTAAGAACTTGAAGAAAGCCCACTCCTTAGACAGTCTTCTGTGGTCAAACATGTGATTAGACCTGACCAGTATCCTGGAGTTTTAGCCTCTGATGTAAGTAAACAGCCCTCCCTTTCTGTGGGCCTCCTTTTCACATGCAGATTATTTCACTTCTGTGTCGGGAGATGAACTCCTTCTCTGCTCTGGAGAAGGCCCTGGATTGTGTCACCAGCCAAGCGGCCCAGGAGGCCGGCATGTTTTCCAGTGGACGCTCTGAACTCCCTTGTCATTCGTCTAGCTCAGTTCTGAGGCTATAATCCAGGAAGGTTTCTGAATTTAGAAAGAATTCTGTCTTCCTGTGTAACTTAAAGATGAATAGGAATAAATTTGTGTGATCCAAGTGGCTAGGACAGCTGGTTCTTTTGAGAGAGGAAGAAATTCAAGCAAGGGAGAAAAGATTGGAGCATGCTTTATATTTTCTTTGCCTATATGACCAAAGATCTAATGTTTCCCTTTCTCATTAAATCTCCGATAGTTATGAAGGTGTTCCTAACTCTCTCTGCCACACAAGGTAGAGTTAAATTCCCTCTCCCTCTCACCCACCCAACGATTCCTTGCAGTTGCATTATCACCGTATTGTAAATGCGTTTGTGTCTCCTTATCCCGCCAGACTTGAAGGCGGGATTTGATCTAGCTCATCTCTATAGTTTAAATGTCTAACACATGCCTTCTTCTATGGAAGGCACTAAATAAAGGCTTGCTGAATTCCGAAATACACACACACACACACACACACACACACACACACACGGAAGATTATCTTTGGGATTGGTAAGAATCAATTTTTTTTAAACATATCGTACACATGTAAGCATCACCATATTTTAATCAGTAAGGTTAAAGCACATACATTTTCAAAATTAGTTTATTTTCCCTTTTGGAAACCAGGCAGCCGTTCTAAAATGAGTTCTATTATTAATCCATTTACGCATTTGAATCAATGCACATGGTGTGCCTAAGTGCAAGGCTCAAGCAGAATAGCGCTTTTTTTTTCCTTTTTAAAAACAAACAGCTTTAAAATGTATCTGATTCCCATGGGAACCAAGCCACAGACATAGAAGAGATGAAGTAAGATTCATGGTTTTGTGATTGTTGCCACTGCTTAGCGTTTTCCATATCCTTTTATTTTGAATGTGGCATTCATAATCAGCAGGCATGGAACAACTTTAGTTGACGAACTTTTGTCTCTTATGTGCCAGGCAATTCCTTTGAAATGGAAGAGAATTAGAAACAGAAAATGACAAATGTTGTGGCCTTGCCATTTAGCATTTGCAGCAAGACTGAGCCTTAACCCTTGTATCTGATGGGAAGCTCGTTAACTTAACTGAGTTAGTGAAACCAAGCAACCGCAGTATTTGAGAACTTAATTCTGATTGCCTCTGGGATGCAAAGACCGATGCTACAAAAATCAGTAAGATGCCCTCCCTGCGTGTGTGGATTTTCCATCATAGGGTCTAGAGGAGAGCGACTAGAGTTTGCAGGTATAAGGAGCAAACATTCCCACAGTGATATCCCTATCAATGGAGAATGGTTTAACTGAGTCCCCAGGATATTTACTAAGCATCTATAGTGGTGAAGACTTAGAGCTAAATGCTGCTGGGTGCAGTACTTGCCTTGCAGTCTTTGCCTGCAGAGTTCATAGCCTAGCGTGGGAGTTAGGAATGGAAACTGACTACTAGTGGTAGACTCCAGTCCATGCCAGCACGGATTTAGGAAGAGCACACAGGGAGATTGCAAGGAGGAGGGACTCTTTCTGACAGGGATGATGAGATTGGTGCCTGGCATAGAGTAAGTGCTCAGTAAGTATTTGTTCTATGAATACGTTGTTTAATAATAATTTTTAATAATAATTTTAAATATTTTTGTTAACCAAAGAAATATAAAAATAAAAATGAGCTATCACTTTTAGTATATATAATTAGCCAATTTTTTTTTTTTGAGGAAGATTAGCCCTGAGCTAACATCTGCCACCAATCCTCCTCTTTTTGCTGAGGAAGATTGGCCCTAAACTAAGATCTGTGCCTGTTTTCCTCTACTTTATATGTGGGATGCCTGCCAAAGCATGGCTTGACGAGTGGTGCCATGTCTGCTCCCGGGATCTGAACCAGCAAACCCCGGGCTGCCAAAGTGGAATATGCGAACTTAACTGGTACACCACCAGACTGACCCCAAGCCAATTTTTTTTAAAAAAGAAAATGCCTAGTGCTGATGAAAATACCTATTGCTGAGAGACAGAGAGGGAGAGGGGGAGAGAGAGAGATGGACGAAGGACAGAGGGAGAGGGAGAGAGAGTGAGAGACAGAGAAAGAAAGAGAGAGAAGTCAAGTGGGTGACCTAGAAGAATATACATAAAATGTTAAATGTTAATGCTAGTTATCGCTAGCTGGTGGAATTTAAGCTGGTGGATTTCATTTATTCTTTAAATATTTCCATTTAAATGTTTTATAATAAGCTTGTATCACATTTACAACTAGAAAGATTTCTGAAAATATTTTTTTCATGCATTATTCAGAACTATCTACTTATAATGAGATTCTATCTGCTAGCTCTGCTTGGGACCAGGCTTCTGGTTAAGAATTCCCTAAGTCTCAGCCAGCCTTCTGCCTCCTAATTCCAAATTCGCTCAGTGGTATAACAAATTTGGTTTTCCAGACTTAGTTTATGCATAGCCCTGGAAAGCAGAAATGAATTTCTGAGGAGTGAATAGATCTACTGCACAATGATAATGCAGCTCTAATTTTAGAGCCCAATTAAATTTCAAATATTCTATCTTATTTTCCTCGTAAACAAGGAAAATATCATAGATATTACAATGTTTTTGGCATCTCCTGAATTTTGTCATATACCCAGAAGTAACTGGAAAAGCTTTGGTCAGACCATGCGTATCACATTTTGTCTCAGTGTTCAAGAAGACAGTGCCACCTAATGAATCAATCCATCTTTTTCAGAGTTTAGGTAAAGTGAGTCAGGCTGAAGCGATAACATATTATGAATCTAAAAGACTGAGTTCCTGGCTTTTGGTGACCACTCTGCAAGGCCCCAAATTGTTAGTCACTTGGCTTCTATCTCGAACATCCCATAAGTTGTGTGAAGTACGTTTTCATCTTTGCGGTTTCTAATGCATATGTGTTGAATTGCATTGGAAGGCCAATGGAACTGTTGACATTTAGTATTATGGAAGCATGTGATTATTCAAAGTGTATTCTCAATTCTATTTATTCATTCAAAAGAGAAAATCTCAGTTATTTATGATAGTGGAAACTGCAAACAATCTAAATATGCAACAGTAGGGTAAAGACTAAGTACGTTAGGAGAACAACTTATTGGAATATTATTGAGTTATTGGTAATGTTATAAAAACTTTGTAACAACAAAACATATGTTTATGATATAATGTTAAATAAGAAAGTTATTAAATCTCAGCCATGTCATAAATACATGGCTCTTAAGAGATCATGCGAGGTCAGGGCTTACCCCAACCTTCTTTTTGTCTAAATGTGTTGTTATCATTTCTATTCTGCTGGAGGTACACCATGTTGATTCAGAGGTTCCCTGAAATCAGTTCTCTTCCCAGAGTTCCAAACAAACATCGGAGCCAAAGCTCTGTATACTTTTAGTTTCTTCTTCAACAAGAGTTTGAGTCTTCTTGCCTTCACCCCACCCTGAGCTGAGAACCAGAGTGATGGAGGCACTGAGAACCTGGGAGTCCCAGAAAGCTTCTGACCCTCTTCTTGTCCCCTGTAACAGAAACTCAGTATTTCTTCCTCAAAAGGTTTCTATGTCTTCTTTCCATGCAGTAGAAACCTTCTGTACATGATATCCTCCTTTCCTACTCTGTAGACTTAATCTGGGAAGTATACTTGCTCACTCTTTTCCAAGCAATAAGTCTGATGGCTTAGCCTGGATGTTAGAAGTTCAATAAAAGTAAACTCTTTACCAGTAAGAGAAAACACATTTGGTGGGGGGATTATTTTAAAAATATTCTCTTCATTTCAAATTAATAGTAATTAAAATGAGAACAAATAATGTTCCAGGGAAATCAATACTGGAAAAACTCTCTGGAACTGAGGTGTCTGTAGGGGAGGAAGACATTTCCTCTACCTTCTCTGGGTTCGTCTGGCCGGAGAATGAATTAAATTCACTTGAGACAGAATAGCAGGAGAAAATTAAACAAAGCTTTATAACATGTATACATGGGAGAGGCTCAGGCAAGCTGAGCAACTCGCCAAAATGGCTGAAGTCCCCACTTAAATATCATATCCAGCTAATAACAAAGGAGGATGTTGGGGGTGGGGGGAGTCAGTTACAGGAGGTTACCAGAAACAGGAATAAGATTATTATGCAGCTTTAAGTCCTTGCATTCTGTATTGATAGGAGTTTCTAGAGATGAGGTCATCCCTGTTCTTCCTGGCACAGAGAGGGAGATATCTTTACAGATGGAGATTTCCTTTACAAAGTAAATATCTCTTACAAAGGGTAAGTAAATTCTACTTTTCAGTTGCTTTCCTGTCTGCAAATCAACCAGCCTCAAATAATCATCATGCCAAAGAGACATATCTTGGGGTGGCCAATTCCAGGCCCCCACATGTCCAAGCCCACAGACATCCATAGTAGCTGTAATTTAGTTGTGAGCAGGTCGTGTCTCTTTCATCATTGTGGTCACAATTGTTTTTCTGGTTATGTACTAGACATCTTCTAAGTGTCACTTGACCCTTTCCCTGCTGTGACATCTTCCTCTCCTGAGATCTGCAGTAATCAGCCACCAGCACCATTTCTTAACTTTGGTGAAGTCCTGGCTAATGGTTTGATACCTTTTATTGTTTTCTAGAACCTTCCTTCACTGTATGAAAAAGGGTTGAACCGTATGGTCTGGTGACTATACCTTTCATGCTTTGCTATGTTTCTATCCTTCCTGCTTCTCAAGGGAGTTTTCCCACTTTTTCTGCAGAATTTCTGAAATGCAGCATCGCTTTATATCGTCTCATTACCAGTGAGCCTCATTCACTTTTAAGCTTCTGAAGTAGACCTGTTTATTCACAAACTTTTGCCTTTTCTTTTCCTTCTACCAGGCTTTCAATTATTTTTCCTTCTTTTATGCCTGTCTCTCTTTCTGAGTGTATAACCTTGCTGGACTGCATCTGTATCAGGCATTCCCCATGTTTAGTTTATTCTGCTGATGAAACAGAAAAATCTCTGTATTTTTATGTGAGAACTATGGAATTAGAACATGCAAGCCCTTCTTGTTAAGAAAACATGGATGTGTACATGGTTGTCTTTTTGCCAAATCTTGATTAGAAAAGAAATAATAGACCAAGAATATTGCACAGAGAGAACAAAATCTTCCTGATCCTAAAGATGTATTATTTACACAGACGTCATACTGTTCTTTCAGAAAAAGCTTTGAAGTGATAGAGAAATAGAATTTAAGCCTAAATTAGTTAAATTTGATTTAAACAAATGAACTTGGTTCACTGACTAATCAAGGCAAAGGTCAATATGAGTGTGAGATTGGAAGACTAACCCTGGGGGCCACTGTGGTGGGAGGACAGAGCCCAAGATTCTTGCTTTAAGCAGACACTCTCCCCACCCCAAACAGGCACAAGTCATCACAGATCAGTAGCATCCTCTGACTCTTGACTAAAAACAAAAAAAAAAGATGCAAATCTTCTCTGAAGGAAAGCAATCAGAATGATCATTTTTGAACAATACTTTAAAGAATTAGGAGGCTTTTACTTCCATTATTGAATTCAACTCCCTAAGAGGCAGATACATCCCCATAATTTAAAGAGATTATAGTCAATCAAATTTGAGCTTTCAATTAAATATTATCAAACTCTGAAAAAAACCCAGCCATTCTTAATGAGAGTCATCAGATACAACAAATAATAGATTTAGGCCCTCAAGGGCCAAGAACTTCCTATACTAGCGTTATCAGTTTCAGAATATTAAAGAGTTCTGTAAAAAATATTTCAGAAATAAGATGAAAACATTACGTGAAGAAGGAACAAGAGATCTTCAAATGTGACCAAACTAGTTTCCAAAAAGAATCAAACGCAACTTTTAAAAATGAAAAATTTAATTGAAATAAAAAACTCGAGGATTGTTTACAAGCATATCAGACACAACTAACAAGAGAATTTTTGAAATGGAAGCCATATATGAAGTGGTTACCCAGATTATAATAATGCAGAGAGTTAAGAAGATAAAAAATCTGGAAAGTTAAATGATATGGAGGACACAATAAATATCTAGATACATCCAATCAGAGTCCCAGAAGGAAAGAATAGAGGCAATTGAGAAAACAATTGATAGAAAATTGTCTGGAACTAATGAAAGACCTGTATCATGGATACACAACATGTATAGTAGCATCTTAGTCCGTTAGGGCTGCTCGAACAAAATATCACAGACTGGATGGCTTATGAAGAACAGAAAGGTATTTCTCACAGATCAGGAGGCTGGGAAGTCCAAGATCAAGGCACTGGCAAATTTGGTATCTGAGGGCCTATTTCCTGATTCATAGATAGCTGTCTTCTTGGTGTGTCCTCACTTGATGGAAAGGGCAAGGGAGCTGTCTGGGGTCACTTTTTTCCCCCGAGGAAGATTATCTCTTAGCTAACATCTGCCACCAATCCTCCTCCTTTTGCTGAGGAAGATTGGCCCTGTGCTAACATCTGTGCCCATCTTCCTCTATTTTATGTGGGATGCCTGCCACAGCATGGCTTGATAAGTGGTGTATGAATCCATGTCCGGGATCTGAACCGGTGAACCTGGGGCCACCAAAGTGGAGTGCACAAACTTAACTGCTGTGCAACTGGGTGGGCCCCTCTGGGGTCACTTTTATAAGGGGACTAATCCCATTTATGAGGGCTCCACCCTCGTGACCTAATCACCTCTTAAAGACCCCATCTCCAAATACCAACCCAATGGGGATTAGGTTTCAACATATGAATTTGGTGGGGGATATAAACATTCAGTCTATAGCAACTAGGTAGGATAATAAAAAGAAATACACACCTAGGCATAATGAAATAATAGGTCACCCTAGAAACTATAGTGAAATTAAAGAATACCAAATAAAAAGAGATCTTAGGAGCAGCCAGAGAAAAAAGACTGATCGGCTGCAAAGGAACAATAATTAGGTAAACAGAAGATTTCTGAAAAATGAAAGCTAGGAGATAGTGGACTAATACTGTCAAAGTTCTGAGACAAATCACAGCAAAGATACTGTGCATAGTCACAAAAGCTGCACACTGAACAACTCCAGGGGAGTGCTGCTCACACAGACTTCAGTTTCATCGTACTCCCTGGAGTTTGCCAATGCTCGGAAAATAGAATTTGGGATCCAACAAAACTGTCTTTCAAGAACAACCCCAAATCTTTCAGGAAGTAAAGAAAGAAGCAATTTGAAACTCAATTGATGAGGCCAACTGTTACCAAAACCTGACAAAAATTCATAAGAAAATTAGTACAGACATAACACATAGCCACAAAAAATCCTTAACAAAACATTGGCAAATCAAATCCAGTATTACATAAAAAGGATAATAAACCACAGTGAGGTGGAATCTATCATGGGAAACAAGGTTGGTTTCTCATTTGAAACTCATCAATCAGTGTGATTCACCATATTAACAGAATAAAGGTTTAAAAACCACACGATCATCTCAAGAGATACAGAGAAAACATTTGACAAAATTGAACACCCATTCACAACAAAACAATACAAAAAACCTCTCATCACACTAGAAATGTAAAGAACTTTCTCAGTTTGATACAGGGCATCTACCAAAAACCTACAGTTTACCTCAAAATAAGTGGTTAAATATTGAATGCTTTCCTACTAAAATTGGGAATAAGGTAAGCATGTCCAATTTTACTAGTTCTATGCAATATTGTATTGGAGAGCCTTGCCAAAATAAAGAGGCAAGGAAGTGAAAAAGTAATCTATAATGTTGAAAATATGCATATTCTATAATTATCTATTCTACTTTGAGGCGAATGCTGTAGATAAAACTCTCGCACATCACCAGGAGACACATACAAGAATGTTTAGACTAGCAAAAGTCTGTAAATGACCCAGTTTCCATCAACAATGTAAAAGATAAATAAATTTTAGTAAATTAACACAATAGAGTACTATAGAACCATGAAATGAATAAACTAAGACTATATGTTACTACGTGGATGAATCTTAGGAACAGATTCATGATGAAAAAGCAAATTGCAGAAGATTAAATGCAATCTGCTAAATACATGTGATGCCATGCCAGATCTTGACGCATTCTTTGAGTGTGGGCTTTTTAGTAACCTCCTAACTTTAGTAATCTCTTAAGTCCCCAACGTTACTTACCTCCGGTCCATTCTATATGTAATAACCATCACAAACAGAGCTTTTTATATGATGTCCCTGGCTCAATAGTCATAATGACCCCAAAGAAGTTCCAAGCACTGTAGGCTGGTTTCACTTCTCATGGTCTCCATACCAGCCTTTAAAATTTTTCCTGTTGCCAAGCTTAGTACATACTGTGCTGTCAAACTGGTAATTCCCGTCGTGCTTCCATTCTCTCAGCTCTTCTCCACGAAACCTGATGTTATTATCTTTAAACCTTATCTCTTGACATTTACAATGGCATCGTACACAGAAGGTTGTTAGGAAGTCAAGAAACTTGGATTCTATTCCTGGTCATTTTCTGCACCTCCTGTGTGACCATGAGAAATTTTCTAACTATTTATCATTAAGCACTGTCAGTGGGGAAGCAATTGTGTTTGCAATTTTGGCAATAAAACATAACGATAAAAGATTTCCTGTCTCTGAGTAATGGGCAGCGCCCAGAGAGATGAAGGGAGATACATGCATGGTGACCATACAAGGCAGAGCACTGTATGCATTATAAGAGAAGCACAGATCATTCTATGGGCTTCCAATGATGAAGCAATCACATTTCATACTGTTAGTGTACACTAGGAAAAGCTTAATGATAGAGGTGGTATTTGAAGCGGGAGTATCAGAGTAGGAGTTGAAAATTATTGGGAAATGTATTCCAGGTAGAGGAAAGATCATGTACGAAGGTACAGAGGTGTATTGAACATACATGACAAACTGTAACCAAGGAGAATGCTTTAGATAAGGGTTCTGGAGACTGAAGGAAATACGAGATTGACATAGAGTTTGGTATGTTTACTCTGAAGTTAAGACCATTGGATATAGAGGCTAACTGATCTGTTCACTATCATAAATTGAGATGGGACCATGGCCAGCTTGGTAAGCATGGATGCTTAATCCACTGAAGTGCATTATATTGAGTTTAGAATCTGATTTTAGAAGCCAATTTTTCTTTATATGCTAAGTAAATGAACCTTGACTACCATGAAGAGTCAAGCATCTTTTCTGTTCAGATTGGTTTATTTGGGTGAGCCATAAAATGAGAACCTGATTACACTGTGTTCATTACAACTGTGTAGTCATTTCACCAAAAATTAGCAGGTTAGTCTACCTGGCATCCTGTGTTGAGTTTTACCTGTGATCTGTATTAATGTCCTGTGTTGAGTTTTTACCTGTGTTGAGTATTGCCTGTGGCTTCCAGAATTCACTTTGTGAATGAAATTGGATATAGGATCAGTCTTCACTGTTTGCTCCATAACAGCATCCTGCAAGCTTATCTGTGTGTAGTGTGTAGTCCCAACAGAGCATATTCTATAGTGTGATGCTTTTGCCTTCGAGTATCTAAGGGAATGAGTTGGAAGGGGACTGCTCTAAAGTGACACTGAGATTAATCATTTCATAGAATTAAGTAATTCTTCCTTTCTTACTTGATATGCTCTTATTCATGAAAGGAGTATTTTGGTTTAGTGAAAAAATCATGGGACTTTTGAGTTAGAAGATCTGGGTTTGGGTTTTGGTTATCTGGGCTGCACTTGAATTCTCTCATCTTGTAAAATGGTGTATGGTTAGGGTCCAATCAAGAGACAGAACCTACACAGTAATTTGAAAAGGGAAAGCTTAATATAAGAATTATTAACTATAGTGTGGATTGAAGTAACAGAGAATTGGTTAGTAAGAAGTAGAGAGAGTTGTATAGAGTGTAGAAATAGCATATAAGGAACAGCTACTATCCATAGGGTCAAGGAAAAGTGCTAAGAAAGAGCCTCCCACCCCCACCCCAGGTTGAGAGCCAGACCCCTTTGGAGAAGGCATGGCCATAGCTTATCGTATGATGGAAAAGTCACTCAAGTATCTTACCATTGGGACTTGCTAGAAACCTGCCTCCTGGTATACTCAGACTGCGTTCCACGAGGAAGTTCTGAACCTCAAGACTTGCTGCAAAGTTGCTGGAGTCAGTCCTGGGGGAAGCTGCTTGCTTCTGCACACTGCTAGCCACCAGATGCTGCAAGAACTAGGAGCTAGAGATAGGATATGAATGGAAGATAGCGGTGAGAACAATGGATTATGGATCTCAAGAAGGCTGAGGAATTGTTGGGGGGTGGTGGAGGGACGTACTGGAAGGATAAGAGGAAATGAGTCAGAGTTGGAAGTTTGAGGTGAAGATTTCAGAGGTGGTACATGTCCATGTGTGGTGTGTGATGTGGAAGTGGGTTGCTGGGTGGGGTGGAGGAAAAGATCGTTCAAGGTGAGGATGCCAGTGATCTGAGAGCCAGTGTTGGATGGGTTATACAGGTGGATGTTGACCTCACTGAGAAAGATAATAGGAGAGGAGTAGAAAGGAAAAAACATCTCTGCTATTGGCTGCTGTTTGTGCTGTTTCCTCTGCCTAGACTCCCTAGACTGTGGATCATTTAAGACCTTCATGAAATGTGACTTATTCTATTAGGCCATCTCTGAATTACCCAGTTTGATACATGCCTTCCTTCCTTGCATTCCATAACATCTAATGGCTCATTACATACATTGATACTCAATAAACATTTACTGAATTTAATACTTCCATGAGGCCTCACTATTAGGAACGGACATGCTGAGCCAAACGAACTGTGTTTAACCTGGAACTATTGTTATTTTCCAATAGTTCAGGCAAATTGATTTACCTATTCTGAAAGCAGTTTTGTCGAGAGGATAGCAATCCGTGATTTTCGTTTTGAATACAGCAACACAGCTTAGAAAAAAGTTTCCACGCATTTGTGCTAAAAAGGTAAAACTATGGCTTTTTAAGTAGTCGCTTAATGTTTGTACTTCTGTTCAATGTCTGGCTGTAGTCTCACTTTTCTGTAGATAAACCTGCAACATCAAATGAAATGCACAGATTCCAGACAGATGCCTCCAGTGTCTGGAATCAAGACAAATTATATCACTTGGCTGTCACAAAGAATGCCTATTCTGATGTTATGGAGCAATTTGTGTAATGACACAATTGCTAGGCTGAGGAACAGATGACTGTCTCCTTTGTCACTCAGAACTCTTGGGGTGCTGCAGAGAACCAAGCAGTTGGTACATGATTGGTGTGGCTGGGTAACTGCGGTCTCGGGGCCTGAGTCGGGATGAGGGGAACAGCTCTGTTGCACTGGAGGCATTGGGTCTGCTGCTTTTAGGGTGGGTGGGAGACTGTTTTCTAGCAGTTATGCTGCAACTCTTCTTGTTTGGCTAATTCTTTGAAGCCGAAAGAATCCAAGCACAATTTGAAACAGAGTGTGGGATGAACTCTTTAAACCTTGCCGTGTGCAATATGTTGCCGCATGTTGTGTTGTGGGATCCCCTAAGAAGATGCGTGAGAGCCCCCACCTTCCAGGATGTCTTAGCAAAGAGACAGATCTCTGATGATCTCAAGTGGAAAGGTGGAATAAAATGACAACTTACAATGTGTATAGGATGTGACTGAGCTGGAGGACTCAGAGGAGGAAGCGTCTGTTTGAATTTTCTGCAATCAATTGGGAAAGCTTCCCGGCCAAGGTGTTCCAAGAAGCTAAGCTATGAAAAACTGGTAATAGTCTAATATAGAGAAATAAGGACAATTCTCTCCCTAACTGGCCTAATTTCTGGATCCGATGCAGAGAACATTGGGGTCTCTAACTGGAGAACACAAAATGCAAGAGGATCAACCAGAGTGCTAACTTCAAGTGCCCATTCCTAGGTTCCAGCCTCAGAAATTCTGATTTAATTGATGTACGGTAGGGCCCGAGAAACTGCACTTTAAGAAAACATTATAGGTGATTTCAGTGTAAATGGTCCATAAACATTCGTTTGACAATCGCTGGTGTTAAATATGAAAAGGTAACCGGTTTTCATAAAATGAATGGTAGTTTCAGGAAAGAAGAGATTTCCTCAGGGAAGATTTAATGGAATAGTGGTAATTAGTGCTGTACTTTAAAGAATGGGTAGAATTTACTGCTCTGATACTATGTGAATTTTAATTTGAATGTAATCTGCATAATGAGTGCTCCCTTTTCTTTGAATTTCTGACTGCTCCAAATCCTTTATTTTAAGAAGTTAGGGTTGTCCTTCACCTTAAATTTTACCTGAGAACAGATTCATTGTACAGATATTTCTGCTGCTACTCAGAGAATACCTAGGATGGAGAATTCATAAATTCAAGCTTCGCTTCAGCAACTGGAAGGTGTTCAAGGCATTTTAAGATACAGTTCACTTAAACGTGTTTTGAGAGCTAATCTAAAACTCAGTGGAGTTCGCAGAGGGAAGCGTTTTCCATTGGCTCCACAAGGTGGCACTCTCCGACCGTTCCTGGCCTCCCAGGCCTGGCCCACGGGTCTGTTGACCATGTGTCTAAAAACAGAGAATCTGGGGAGATCCTGTCAGCATTATGGAACAGGCTTGTTTGAATTATTCTTAGAATATTAGAAATGACAATATCCTCTGCTCTTTTCCCACTTCTTCCAGTCTTGTCTAAATGCTGAAGGTCACATTATCCTGTTCCGGAAACAATGTTAGAATCAATTGGCTAAATAGAGAACACAAAAACACTCTCACACAAAGACAAGGAGAGAAAAGACAAAAAAGAAAGAAAGAAAGAAAGAAATGAGGTTTGAGAGAGAAAAACATGTAATTCTTCTAATAAACACACTGAATGGGAAAATACTGGAAGGTGAGAGCAAAGAAGGGATGTGTGGCAGGTGGTGTCAACTCAAATCTTTCTTGTCCTTTTCCCAAGGTCAGCTCTCAAAGTCAGATTGGACAGCACTGGAGGGAGTGTGAGCCGTGGCAAGCTGGTCTAAGTTCTAGGGCTTGGCTAAAGAACCCAGGGCTGCCAGATTGATGGTCCTTTTTCTATTTCTTCCTCACAATCAACTCCTTAAAATTCACGCAAGTGTCTGTGATCCAGTAAAACCTTATCACTTTGTAAGACACTACGAGACTTCTGGAACTCCGGGAATCCATGGTCCCTGAATTTGAGGATAGATCTCTGAGTTCCCGGATGAACCTGATGCCTGGCATCATGCCAGAACTGTGCCCTCAGTTACCAGAGCTTCTCAGCTAGGATGTTTGAACACTCTTACTGCCACCTGCTCACTTCCTGCTCTCCTGATTCCAATAAGCGACAGAGCCCTGCACATACATCGTGGAGCAGCACTTGACTGTGACGGGGAGTTTTCATTCAGACTCATTTTGTGGGAAGCAAATGCCTTAAATATGAGGATGAAGGGTAGAGCAGAGTCCGCACCAAAAAATGCAGATTTTGCTGAGCTGGAAATGATCTTGAAAACAATTTCTGTTTTCTAAGCTTATAAAGAATATTGAGATAAATTTTGAACTCAGGTCCTAAACAAAATGTTATTTGAAATATTAAGCCCAAATAAAATTATTAGCTGCACTTCCTGAAGCAGAATGCTGGTTATGTCGCACCTGTTTTTCAAAACCTTCAGTAGACTGAAAGATAAAGTTAAATACAAAGCTAAGCATTCAAAGTTCTCCATCAACCTTTCCAGCAGTATTTCTTATACTGTCCTACAATATTTCAGTTATTTACGTTTTTATAAAATATATATCTTACACAGTATATCTACATTCTTTGAAGATTTTTGTATAAGAGAAACAAAGAATGTTCCATTCTGTCACATTACAGTGTTGACTCAAATCTGGACTTAGGAGCCACTGTGATAGAAGCACCCAGAGTAATGAAAACCTCGCTTAAGGTTATTCGTGAGTAACATGATGTTTACATGTTACAAAGAGGATGGACATCGTTGCAAATGTCTGAATTCTTCTGTAATAAGTCTTAGGTACAATCCCGTCTTCCCAAATAAAACTCATCATTTCAGCTTAATGAGAGACCCCATTAGTGATGGAAATCCTATGGCTTCTGCTTTTCTATCTGATAATAATAATGAGTTCTTTGGGGTAGGGCTCATCTCAATTACCTGGAAGCATTTTTTTGGCGCCATTCAATGACATCTAATTTTGATCTATGTGATATATAGTAGATCAAAATTAGGCTTCTAATATTTATACACAATTGGTGAGATTAAGGCGAGTCAGCAGCAAAGGCAGTTTTTAATTGTCTTTCTTAGGGGGAAGTGAGTTGTTTTGAGTTAATTGGACCTAGAGCATACATTTCTGGGATAACTATAAACCTTTGAACTACGAACAGAGAAATACTGTAATTGTTGGAGTTGTTCACCTGGAAGCCCAGGCCAGTCTTTGTGAGGTGATTGGTACCTACCCATTCCTACCCCACAAGGTTCTGGCTTTTGAATCACAGAGGACTCATTTGTTAAACAATCATGTCTCCTAAAGTAGAATTTCTCTTGCTGTCCTTTGCACAGGGAGAAGAAGAAAATAATACAGACTAGATCTAAGGGATGAATCTAAGTGCTGTCATTTCCCGTTTGAAGAGGTCTTTTCACACTGGAAATGAACAATGCTCTCAGTTTATCATCCCTCTCTGTATTCTCAAAGGGATATAATTGACTAAAGAGCTTCTCTGTGTGGCTCCCTGGCTCTGGGGCTATGACAATAGGGTGTCAGAAAAAATGTACAGCATCACTGGGAGAGCTTTCATAAGAGAGGAAACCAAAGCAGAGAGGAGAAGAGACTGTCCTGGAATCAGAGAGTGAGCCAGTGGCTAAACGGGGGTTAGGGTCCCAGTTTCCCAAGATCCTACCTAATTGATACCCCCTCTACTCATTACATCCTCTCTCATCTTCACTCATTCAGATATCTATTCATTCACGCCTTTATTTTTTCAATAGTTACTCAGGAAAGATAAGGAAAGCTGTCATGGCTTCTGTGATAAATGCTTATGCTTTAGGGTACAGGATCCCGTTGAACTGAATATTCAGAGATTAATAATTGAGGCAACTGAAGCCCAGGAAAGTGAAATAATTTGCCTACTTTTACAGAACGAGTTAAGTGTCAATACTGGCATTAGAATTCAAGTCCCCAAATATACAGCAGTCCCCCTTTATCTGCGGGGCATACGTTCCAAGACTCCCAGTAGATGTCTGAAACTGTGGCTAGTACTGAACTGTATATATACTATGTTTTTTCCTATACATGCCTACCCGTGTTAAAGTTTAATTTGTAAATTAGGCACAGTAAGAAATTAAAAACAATAATTCATAATAAAATAGAACAATTATAACACTATACTGTAATAAAAGTTGTGTGAATGTGGTCTCTTTCTCTCTCAAAATACTGTACTGTTCTCACCCTTCTTTTTGTGATGATGTGAGATGATACAATGCCTACGTGATGAGATGAAGTGAGGTGAATGACACAGGCACTGTGACAAAGCATTAGGATACTACTGACCTTCTGACAATACATCAGAAGGAGGATCATCAAGCCATGATGTTGGTGGTTGGATGTCAGGAGCAGATGATGTCTGTGGTTGACCACAGGTAACTGAAACTGCAGAAAGTGAAACCACAGATAACGAGAGACTACTATAATTTCCACTTTATTATGCCACATACCATTATACCCATACCAATGCTCAAAACAGTGTCATCGTTGGGAAATGTGTGGTATTTATTGCATCTGGATTGAGGTGGTTTATCCTAGAGCATTTTCCTTAGAAATGTAAGATGTGGTTTCTACCATCAGTGAGCTTGCACTTAATCTGGAGAGAGATGCTACATACATTAACATTTAAGTAAAACTGTAAATCAAATGTCATTATCAAATTAGTGTATTATATTTTATGGGATGGAGAAATGTTATCAGCCTCATGGTGGATGCTCATAGGGACCGATGAGTTAGATTGTGTGGCTGGTGAGTAAGGTATCATTTGTTTTATTTTAAATTTGTTGAGTGATTAACATGTAATAGAAGAGCAAATAGCATTGAATTTTCAAATGTAGCAGATGTTTGAAATTCTCTTACCATCTGCAAAACAGAAGATTTAAAGAGATTCTGCCTTATATCTTTGGGCCCTTTTTTTTTTTTTGAATTTCTAGAGACTCCAGAAGAAAACCTTTAAAAGATGCTTAAAAACTAGGAAGTAGAAGAGAGTTAGTGAAGGAAAATATTGAAGCTCCACACACCAAGATTCAAATTTATGATCTTATCACCCACAGTGTGTTTGTTGGCAATATTGCCATGTTCCAGGAATGGTGCTCAGACTATCCTGTTAATCCAGGAACCTAAAGATCACCCTTGACTCATTTTGTTGCTCCTACCCCATACTTCATCTGACTAATCATGAATTGCTCCACTGCCATCACTTTTAATCTTATTTCTTCCACATACACTATTGCAAAATACTCCCAACCAGTCCACCCTGGGACTAAATGCCCCCTCCATTTGATATTTTCACAGACTGAAGTCAGTGACTTTTCAAAATGCAAATTTTTTAATTTCATCTCATCAACTCTTAAAAACCTTTTAATAGATAGCCTATTGCTCTCAATTTTTTCCCAATGGTCTACAAAGACAACTTTTTTTCCAGTCTTAAAAACAAACAAACAAAACAAAACAACTCTTCTTATTCTTTATACTCTCATGCCACAGAGTCTTCCTACATACTGTTCCTGCTACCTGAAAAAGTATTCACTTAGGTGCCTCCATCCTTAGCCCTTGAACTTTAGCTGAACATTTACTTCTTTAGTAAAGACTTCCCTGACTGCCCTCTCCTTGTATTATACTCCCACACAACCATGTACCTCTCTTTCTTCACAGACGCAATTTCACATTTAACTTGTGTGATTATTTGATTCCCATCTCTCTCTCCTGCCTCTAGACTTTGAGCTCAGTTGAGGCAAGAACCAGATCTGGTTTTACTCACAGTTGTATCCTCATGCACAACACAATGCCCAACACATAGAAGGAAATCACTAAACATTTGTTGAGTGAATGATCCAAGAAAAATGGGAATATTCTGGTTTCAAGAAGAGAAGATTAAAATATGGCTTAAAAGGGATCTTCATGGTAAGCTGCATTACACTGAGAAAAGTCTGAAGTTCTTTTCAGCTCTACTAAGAATGGGTAAAAGAGCTCTACATTGTGCAAACATAAAGAAATAATGGGATGAATTACCAGTGGATGCCCTAAAACCTATATAAATAATATTGACAGTGGAAGAATGTGTGTTAACAGGAGAACATAAAGGCAGGATCAGTGGACATCTGAAGGGGCTATTGTAGTAAACAAAGTTACCGTTTCAGTAAAAACCTTCAGGCAGTTTTACATTTCTGCTTGAGTCTTAGATCTAAAGTCTGAGTCTGATTGCCCTTTACAATCATCCATAAGAATGTGATAAAGGCAGACAATCCCATCTTCCTTATACCGTGTTTTGGATGATTCTTAAAGACCCACTGCAATGAACAATCACACTTGTAACTAGACCCACATACTTAGTGTTGCAGATCAGGATGAAGTGGCCTGGGAGGGTTGCCTACACTTTGTGACTCAGGCCAAAACTCTCTTGTTTTAGAGTCAGCCCTGGGGAGGTGCTTCTCTAAGGCCAACCTCCATTCCTCTGAAACCAGAGGGCTTTATAAAGCCAGAGAGGCCTGCGGGCCCCAAGGGCTCTGAAATGTTTCGGTACATGCAGGCTGACTTCCTTAGTAACACTGCAAATGGCACGGTAATGATGTACTGGTCAAGCATGAACTCCTTTTGCTGGAATTGTAAATTGTCTATCTTTGACATGAATGTTTCCCCCTTTAGTGATATCTGCCTGATTATAGCAGCAAAACTGTCTCTCCTTGAGTACTCTGCTCTGACTTTTACCCTTCTGAGGCTAGAGCAGGAGACGACTTAACCAGTGATCTGATTGCGCTGGCATCAGGAAATAGAAAGACTGGAAATTCCTGGTTGTGTCTCTTGACTGGTAAGGAGAGCCAACTCTGTTCTCCTGTTTTCCTGAGGATGGCTTCTTCTGGATTGGCTGTAATTTTTCAGGAAGTCTTAAAATAAGCTTTTGGTAGCAGTTTTTACCTTCCCAAATCAATTTAACAAATGATAAATTGAAGCCTCAGGATGCAGACATGCAGATGAACAAGGCATGCTCATTGTCCTCAATGATTTTAACATCTGAAAGACAGGTAAAGTTAGAAGGTCAGGAACCATCATTATAATGTTAATGGAATGAAGAAAATACAAAGTTGAGAATCACATACAGTTAGAATCAGAGATACTTTCATAGTACATTTAAGATTTTTTAAGGAATGGTAAGATCTCATCAATGAGTGAAAAGGGATAAAATAGTATCCTCCAGTTTGAGGTGCCTAAGGGATAACTTGGAAGATACAACCAGAAGGCAACTGGAAATGAGAGACTGAAACTTAGGATAGATGTAGGGGTTTGAGAAAAAGGTTGGATTCATTACCACAGAAAAGATCTTTTTAGTCAATTGAGGTGATATGGCTGCCAAAGAGAATAGAATTCAAAGAGTACATTTACTCGGGGACAAAAGAAAGGGGAGACAGGCAATGGAGGTGAACAAGGGAGTGGCAAAGAGTAGGAGGCAGTGCCTGAAGTTCAAGGAAACTGGAGACTTTTAGTAGAAGGGTTATTCAAGAACGTTTCCACATGACAGGAGGCTAAAGAAATAAGTAAATTTGGAGTGGGGCTTTCTAGCAAATATTCTCCCACTCTTTGTATAAATTCCATTGGCTTTTCCTTAAAACTTCCGGATAAAGGGCAAAGCTGCTACCCAGCTTGTTCTTTATACAAGTAGCATTCTCTTTATCATCTTGCATTTCATGGACGCCTTTTCAAAGCAATAATAGTATTTCTGTTTTCCTAGTGATCTTGAGACTGAGATTGTCAGTATTTTATTGGAATCTTTGCAGCTCTATCAGCCTCTTTCTCCGGTCACTAGCCTCCTTAGTAACTTCTGTTTCCTCCTTCTTTTCCCAGAGTTCTTCCTCCTCCCCTTTGCTTACTTAACTATGATCTTTTCTCGCAGCATCTCTTGCTCCAAGGTTCTTCTAATGAACCTGAGACACACACTACAAAGACGCAATTCAGGTTATATCACTCTTGTCCTTAAAAACCTCTGTAGCCTCCCATTTTTAAAGAGGAAAGCCTGAACTCCTTCGCACAGCATAGAGTGAGCATGTAAGGAGTGTTTTTTGAATGAATAAGTTAATACGTGAAACTTTGTGTCCTTAAGCACCTATCCAGTTTGTAGCGGGTTTCCGTCTTTGTGTTCTCCATCACCCAATACAACGTTGGGAGACACAGTACCTTGTATGTAGTCAGTGATCAAAAATATGGGCTACATTCTAATCTTTTCTGGGAAATCTCATCCTAAGCATAACTTTACCCAGAAGTTTGAACCTATAGGGAAAGAAATCATCAATCAGGCAAGCTACTCAGAAACAGACATAAGCTTAAAGGTATGTTGTGCGTGCAATTATTTTGGGAAATTAACGTCATCTACTCTAAGCTACTGGCTCTCCTAGCCTAGCTGCACATTAATACATCTGAGGAGCTTTTTAAACCCACCAATGCCAGAGCCTCATCCCAGATTAAACAGCTCAGTTCATGATCATTTCAACAGAGATTTTCCAAGTGTGAGCCCCATGTCAGCAACGTCAGCATCACCTGGGAATTTGTCAGAGCTACAAACTCTCAGCCCCACCCCACACCTTCTGAATCAGAAAGCTGGGAGTGAGGCCCAGCATACTGATTTAACAAATCCTCCTGGTGATTCTGATGTGTATGAACATTTGGGAACCACTGATTTTCAGCACTGAACTCTGACTCTTTCCCACTGTATCCCACGGGACGAAGCTACACAGAAAACAAGGTGAGTATTTCTCTCTGGTATGTTACAATAAGAAAATATATCATTTTTGGCCCAGAGGCCTTCTGCTTCTTATCAGTGTATGTTGAACGACCATCTAGAATGAGAGTGAGCTTCTTGAAGACAAGGACTGTGACTGTGTCATCCTGCAGTCGTGTTCTCTTTCCCTCAGGACCGTAGCACTTAGCCCGGGGCCTGGCATGAAGTAGGTGTTGAGTAAGGACGAGAAGAAGAGCTTGAGGATTACTCAGCTAACTGAAAGAAGTAGATGCCTTAGTTGTGTTGTTTTAAAAATACTCCTTAAGATAAATATTCTTTTTAAAAATGCTAGGGAATTACATAACTCAGTTAAGCAAATGTTTTTTATCATTCTTGCTTCTGAAAACCTGATTAGGAGGCTTAGCATGGTAACACATTGAAAATTACTCTGCGCTGGGAAAACAGCAGAGGCAGATCGGGTCAGCAGAGACCAAACAGAACAAGGAGAAGGAATGCTTATTTTGATTAAGGCTTGGCACATACTTCAGCAGCAAAAACAACAGCTTATTTCACTTTTCATAGTAACTTGCTTTTTAAAAACCAGAATTTCTGATATGGAAAGACCTAAAGAAGTAAATAGGTAAGCTTTCTTCCTTACAGATGGGAAAGTAAGGCTCAGGAGACTCACCCACAGTCCCCTGCCTGAGCAATCCTGTTCCGGGACCAGAACGTGACTTCCAGTACTTCATGTGTTCTGTCAAAACGGTGGAGGAGGCCAGTGAGCCTGGGGATTATTCCAGTGAGAGGCCCTAGGGGTAGGGAGTCAGAAAGTCAGGGCTCTTTCGAAGACTTTTGCTAAGATTTCCTGTCTCTTGTAAGTGGCTTTCAATTTCAGAATTGAAGTTCTCATGGTTTTTCCTTTAAAAATAATTAAAAATTCATTCATCATTTAGCGTTCAAAGAAGTCAAATTAGTGTTTTGATTTTTTTTTAAACTGGTATTGCTCTAAATGAGAATTGGATCTGAGATAAACCCACCATATTCCCCCTCCCTCACGGACTTGAATATTGTCTCCTCTGAAGCATTCAATTTGTGATTTAAAGATAAAAACATACATCATAGAACGTTGGAGCAGCTATATCATGAGGAAGCTGAGACCGAGAGAGGGATAGGAGTTATCCAAAATGTCATAGATGGAGTAATTGTGAGAATGAGACATAAAGCCATTTCTCTGAATTCTTTCTTCAGTGTTCTTTGAATCCTTCAATGGCTAAGATGTCACCACTGGGAGACTTGCTGATAAGAAAGCAGTTGGATGAAAAACTACTGCTGCCCCCACTAAATGGACAGAGAAGCCATCATGAGTTACTTTGTCCTCCTACTTTTGACACCCTGATCATGGGGGCTTTAGCTAACATACTGTGGTCTGGTGGGAAAAGCCTTGAGATGGGCTTTCCAATCACTGCTGAGTCAAACTAGTTTTTGAGTAGCAGCGACTGCTGTTTATGGTCCCTAAAATCAACTCCACAACCCATTCTCTATTCCTATAGGCTATGACTGCAATCAAGTAGAGCAAATAAGAACTCAAAAAAAGTTAACTCCACATTAAGATTGAATCACAGAATACTTGCTTCCTTTCCTCTCTGCCAAGCACACACATGTGCACACATGCGTGTATATGTGCACATATACACACACACACATGCACGCACACATGCATGGTCACAGGCTTGCTCCTATGGTAGTACATGTAGCATACTGGTAAAGCAAGCATGTGAAAGCTGAATTCAGGCTGCCTGGGTTCAAATCCACCTCTACTCTTTACTATCTATGAGGTGTTGGGAGGTTTTTTAATCTTTCCATGTATTATTTTCCTCATTCCACAAAAAGCTTGATTTGTTTTACAGTTTTCAGGGTAACACTGAGTCCTGTACCTCCACTCATCAGAGGCTGGTCAAGCTTCAGCTTCATGGGTTCCTCATGACTCTTCCAAGACCCTGGGAGGGGCCCTAGGAATGTGTTCACATGTTCACATGTTTTGCAAATTTGCAAAAGTAAGATATTTTTTACTGCAATTGGTTAAAGCTGCCAGCTTTTTCCTCTTAGCCATCTCCTTTATCACTCTTCCCCTGTTGAAGGACAATGGAGTGGTCACTGCCGTTTTTGGGATCTGGCTAAGAGGAAGTTGACTTGGGGATACACTTAATTTGAGTTCAGTAGGACTTATTATCATTATGTTTACAGTCACTTCTGAGTAAATCATTGTCAGGAATGTTCCAATTAACCACTGTGCTGACTCGGTGGGGGGCATGACACAAAGGGCAGGCCCAGAGACTGTGCTGTGATATGACCTTGGCCCATGTGGAGGAGAAACGGACAGAAATTATTCTGTGGAAAATTCTTCCAAATTTTACACCTTATATGTAATATAAATTGAGTTTGTCTTTAAATCGAATTTGACAACAATCCCAGATATTTATATGACATTAACAATAATGAGTGGTAAAGCTGAATTAAACATTTTTTAACTTTTAATAATTAAAAACAAGTAAATCAATGCGAGGCAAGATTGAATCATCTACTTTCTCTATAGAAAATATTGCAAAATTGTTGTATGAAGAAACAGTGAAAGCATATACAGACGAAAATTGTCAGGAGTAAGTATTCAAGCTGCTTTTGGATGTTTTGATGTTTAGCTTATTTGTAATGTTTTTAAATGTGTCATTTGGTCTGATTTCTTATTTCAAGCAAATAGTTACTTGATAAGTAATTTTGTATTTGTGGTTTGTGATTTTGATTTGATTTGTGATTTTGTATTTTCTTGAAAGATTTCTTGAAAGCAAATTACATAAGCTTCAGGCCACACAAAACTTGGCTGTGTTCCTACAACTGACAACTTGTGAGAAGTTGAGAAAGATACTTTCTGGGCCTCATTACTTCCATCCTTAAAATGAAGATAGGACAAGATTACTCCTAAGTATCTCTAAGAATCCTTCCAGCTCTAAAGTTTTGTGATTCTGTCTTCTCTCCACAATGACTGGTGTGCTACGGTCCCCAGATTGCCCTGGAAAATAACTAATCTAAGAATGATGAGTCAATGCCCTTTCTAGGAATCCCTTGAGTGGAACATAAGAGATGATCAATGACAGCTGGATTCTCGAGTATTTGGTGATCTGAAGGGTACCATTCCCAGGAATTGTGTGGGTGACAGAGTATTGCTAAAATGATTTGACATCCTCAGGAAGCTCAAAAACCCTGTAGACCACTCTGGCTCATTTCATTTAAGGAAAGTATATTAGTTTTCTCATGTTGCGTAACAAATTATCACAAATTTAGTGGCTTAAAACAACACACACTTATGTTTCTGTGGGTCAAGAATCTGGGTGTAGCTTAGCTGGGTCCTCTGCTCAGGATCTCCTAGGCTGCATCATTGTTTCTGTAGTTCTCATTTGGAACTTGGGGTTCTCTTCCAAAGGTCATTCAGATTGTTGGCAGAATTCAGTTCCTTGAGGTTGTAGGACTGAGGCCCCCAGTTTTTGCTGGCTGTGGGCCATGACCACTCTCAGGTCCTACAGGCTGCCCTCAGGACCATACCAAATGGCCATCTCTATATGCAATGCACAGTATGGTGGTTTGCTTCTTCAAGACCAACAGGAGATTTTCTTTCTCTGTTTAAGGAGGAATCTTATATAATATAACATAATCCAGGGAGTTACTATCCACCATATTCACAGTCCCACTCATGCTCAAGGGGAGTGGATTATACATCAGGGGATGGGCGGTGCCATCTTAGAATTCTGCCTACCACAGAAGGGAAAGGGCAATATTTTTTGAGTACCGACCATGCACTACTTTATTTATGTTCTATTATTTCTTAGAATAATTCTGTGAGACAGGTATGATTATCCTATTTTTCATAATCAAGATACTAAGACTTGAGAAATCAAGTAATTTGCCCAGACTCAAAGAAGCAGAATCTGCATTTGAATCCAGGTCTATCTGACTTGAAAGCCTGAGGTCTTTGCCAAATACCCCATGGCCTCAGGAATTGATTCCCTATCTGCACAGAAAGGCATTTTGTGGCCTCTCTGAGCACATCAGCTCACATGGAGCATACAATCGTCTTGTGAGGCGTCCTGCCTCTTCCAGGGGTCAGGGCTTCATAAATGCAAGGTGTGTGTATTAATTAATTAATGCAATACCTAAGACAGTTTAAATGTTAAGCACCCCTCACCTACCCAAAGTTTCAAGTTGTCCAACTTTTGATTTTCAGTTTAATTAAGCAAATATTTCTTGAGCTTCCCATGTGAAAAGCAGTGGGGGAAGTAAAAATTAATCAGGAACGTGTTCTAAACAATAGTTTTCATAAGAGTCATCATGGCAGAGTGCACAGAGCACTGAACGCAGTCTGGAGAGCTTGGCTCAGCACATTCCTTTATCAATCCCTTCAACCTTCTAACCCTCAGCTTCTCCTGTCTGTAAAACTTGTCTCGTAAGGATGCTTGTGAAGATCAAATGAGATGATTTATGAGACAACATACTATAAACTATAAATTATTACAACTCAAGTTTTCTAGGAAATCATATTATAGGCTATTGAAGGTACTGCTCAAGCATGAGGGAAGTAATGATTGCCTTGAGGGGATTTGGGAGTTTTCTTGAATGAGGTTGGATTTAGCCTGGACCTTGTTTTCAGGTTTTCAGGTCCTTAGAGAAAGTAGGGCTATAGAATGGGGGAAATGCTTGCCATTTAGTTTGACAACATTTATGGAAATATCTCTGGATGTTGAGTCATTTTCACTGTACTGCCAACCTGTGTTTCATATGCAGCCCTGATCCATTTAATTCCTTAAGCTTCACTGGGTGCCTCGCTGCTCAGGTGCTGCCCACTCTTGGTCACAGCTTTATCCCTGGTGCCTAGTGGGGTGCTTTTCCTATGTGGCCAGAAAATGTTTGTTGAATGCAAGAGTGAATTTTTGCCTTCTCTCTGTGACATTCCATAAAGATGGGAATCCTGACTCTCTACTTGTTAATACTATTTGTCATCTTTTGATTAGAGTGGACATTCTTAAAAATCTATGAAAAAAAATCCACAAAAGACATGCAAGTGTTCTAACTGAGACTTAAACAATTAGTGCTGAGTAATTTACACAATGCTTCCATTTCTATGGACCACATGGCATCCCCCTCATATACCATTGTAGGAGAGGAAGACATTTCCTTTACCTGCTCTGGGTCCTTCTGGCTAGACATCAAATTAAATTCACATGAGACAGAATAACAGAAGAAAATTAAACAAACCTTTATAACATGTATACATGAGAGAGGCTCAGGCAAACTGAGCAATTTGCCAAAATGGCGGGAGTTCTCATCTTAAATACCATCCTCAGCTAAAGACCAAGGAGAATGTTGGGGATGGGGGGAGTCAGCTATGGAAGACTACCAGACAGTACAGTAAATAAGAGTCACGTTATTATACAGACTTGAGTCCTTGCCTTCTGCATTGATAAGAGTTTCTAGAGATAAGGTTGTCCCCCCTTCTTCCTGGTACAGAGAGTGAGACACCTTTACAGACTGAGATTTCCTTTACCAATGTAATTGCGTCTTAACAAAGGGTAAGTAAATTCTACTTTTCATAGTTTCTTTCCTATCTGCAGTTTTTAAAAGTAACCAGCCCAAAATAATCCTCATGCCAAAGAGACATATCTTGGGGTGGCCAATTCCAGTCCCCCACACCATGCATGTTCACACTCATTTGTCCATAAGGTTCTCTTTGTATAGTATCCTCGTTACCACTTCCACACTATTATCTGTTCATCCGAGTCTTATTTCTTCTTTAAAAATAACATATATTGGGAAAAGGATTTTCTAGTGATAATTTTAAAACATTAACTATAGGAAATGTAGAAAATATACACAATATAAAGAAGAAAGTTTTTGTGGATATTTGCTGTTTGCATATCTATTTTTTGCATATTTATATGTTTATATTTCCTATATACACATCTACATAATAACAGAGACACATATTTCTTATATGTAAACTCACATATCAATGTTCATACCTAGATTTTTTTGTGCAATATGCAACTTTAAATAAAATTGAGATTGTATGTATTGTAAAGTTTTGCATTTTGCATTTTCTCTTAATACTATATTCTATTTCGTTATTTTATTTGATTTGGTAATATGATTTTTAAAGATTGTTCCGTGTTTCTTTGTGTATATAGCATACTTTTTAAATTTTCCACTTTTTTTTAGATATTTAGGTTATTACCTTTTTACAACATCTCTTACATGTTTCAAATTGTCTTCTGAAATGGTTGGACCTCTCTTAGGTCTTACCTCCCATGCACGCCTCACTATGCCTAGCCAATTCTGGTCTTGCCTTTTGAAAACATTACTTGAGAAGAGCTATTTTAAATTGTAGTTTTTAGAATGTGTCTTATTTTATAAGGCCTGGCTTTACTGTCATCCCTTCTTCCATCTGAATCAAGATTCCAACAGCATTTTTGAACAAGTTGTATTTGTTTATCCTGCCCTCTAGAACAATTATTTATGAAGTTCTGTTATCTCCATTAGGCTCTTAACGACTTGAAGACAAATTTCATTGTTCAGTTTTGTATCTCTGTTAGCATTTAGGGGAGAGCCTAGAGCATCATTGGTGTCAGTAAACATTGAATGTTGATTGTTGAAAGAAGTCTCTTGAAGAATGGGAACTCAGGGTGAGAGTCCACAGGAAGGCAGAGCTGATCTAAAGGGTGCTGCCCAGATGAGTGTTGATGGAAGCCTGGATGAGGGCAAAGCAGTAGGAATAGAAAAGAGGCAACAAAGAGACATGGTAGAGGTATAACATTGAGCCAAGTATGCCTGTGTGCAGATGTGTGTGTGCTGTGCTTAGGGTATGTGAAGGAGAGGTTACAGTCAAAGAGAATGCCCAACGTTTCTGTTTAATGACCAAGTAGAGGTCAATGCTGTTACCAGATAGCTGATGGGCCAAGTCAGGCTGGTTGGACATACTAAATTGAATGTTTCACCAACACTCCCAGATAATTAAAAAATAAGTTTAAGTTACACTTTATAATAATAATATATTGAAATACACATATGTGAGTAATTTATAGCCTTTGTGACGTCAACAATTTTTAAAGTCATTTTTTAATGAGCAGAGTTGAAATTGACTAGGACTCAGGGCTAGCTTATTTAGAGGTGAGAGAGATGTGAAAATCAAGAAAGTTATTGAAAACCAGGGTGCATTCAGGTGGACGAGGCCAGACTGATTCTGTGAGGAACGCCTAAAGGAAGGAAGGATGCTTCGTAAACAGGGACAAGGAGAAACAGACACACAACACTGCTCTCTGCAAAGATCTGAGAGGCTGCCCTGCGGAGGAGGTGCGAGAATAATTCCGAGTGTACCCAAATGGTGGAACTAGGACCATGGGAGGTGCATTTTCTCTTAATATTAGAAGGACATTTTTACAGTCATAACTGGCCGAAGATAAAGGAGAGGTCTCAAGAGGTTGTGACAGTCTATCAGTGGGGATTTTCAAGAAATGCTTGTCACTTGATGAGGAGTTGGGCAACTTGGCCTTCCAATCCCAGGCTTCTGTGGTTCTCCCAGAATCACTTTCTGTTCATCAGGTTTGTATTTGAACTGATTTGTCACTTTTCCCTGTCATTTTTGATTATAGGAAGTAGAATAATGGTGTAAAAACAGCATCTTGGTTTTATTAGTTTTCTAGACACATTGGAATAAAAATACAGGAATAAAGTGGTATACATTTTTTAACTTCTCCTTTGCAGTTTTTCTTTTTGATACAGCTTTACCATCAGAGAATCAAACTATTTTGTTTCTCCCCCTTAGCTCAGATCAAATCAGCTCCTTTCTATTTTGACTTCCAAGAAAATCAACCTGATACAAACTTTAAATTAAAAGGTTTCACCTTCTACTTACTGCTTACAGGTGCCACCAACGTTTCTCTATTCAGACCCCAGCTCCTGTGTAAGTAGAGAGCTCATCTCTGAGGTTCATTGAAGGAGGTAAAGGAAGCGTTTGCCTTTGTTAGAATGATCCAAGTAATTTCTCCATTAGGAACCCATTTGTGTTGGAGTTCTCAAGATAAATCATGTTCCTTCACTCCTTTGGTTTACGAGATTGCTTCCAAATAATATTTGGTGCTTGGGGAAAGTGGTTTGGCTCCATTGTAACGTGGCGCCGACAGGCAACCTCAGGTATCTCGACATAAAGAAGTTCAGTGGAATTTAGAAATTGTTCATATTGTGCGTAGTCACAACTGTTTGAAAGACTCAAGCTTCCAGAAATTCAGACAACAAATATGTCCCAGTATACTGCTTACAGTATGGAAGCAGGTTTCTTGATTCTGAATTGATATGAATCGTCTCCTTCCTTACCTGTGCTCAGTAAGACCCATCCAGCACTGCCCTTCTAGTAATGTTTTCTATTGAAAAATAGCAGTTAGTGAAGTGCTTTCCTCTTTTCCCTTTTCATTCAGAGCCAATACATTACCTCACACATAACAGGACCTAAATAAATGAATCACATACCTTCTAGCCAACTTGCGCATTACTTTATGAAATATTTGTATGTTCTAAAGTAACTATTCAGAGAGTAACAATCAAAAACTAAATGGCAGGAGAGGGGTCGAAATTATTTCAGGCAGCTTATAAAACTGCAACCCTGTACCTCTGAACAACAGCTCCCCACTTCCCCTTCTCCCAGCCCCTGAAACCATTGTACGTTCCGTTTCTATGAATTTGACTACTCTAGGCGCCTCGTATAAGAGGAATCATACAGTTTTTGTCTTTTTGTGGTGGTTTATTTCAGTTGGTATAATATCCTTAAGGTTCCTTTATGTTGTAGCATGTGACAGATTTTCCTTCCTTTTTAAAGCTGAATAATATTTCATTGTATGTATATACCACATTTTATTTATCCATTCATCCATCGATAGACATTTGGGTTGCTTCCACCTTTTGGCTATTGTTAATAATGATGCTCTGAACAGGGATGTGCAAAGAAAAGCTCCATTCTTAAAGTAATGATAATACCTCCAAAAATAAGCTTATCTTAAAATTATTGGTACTGTTTAACAAAAACAGCATAGTGGCAGCTGAGAGAATAATTTTATTACCGTTGAAAACCTACTGTGTGCAGTTTTGAAGGAAGCAATTGGAATATCTGTACCTAGGTATATTTGTTTGTTGTTTACTTGTTGCAAAGAATATCTTAAATGCCTTTCGCCTCATTTTTTTTTTCTTGATAGTATTTTCTGGCACAACACATCAGCAATAGTTTTTTCAGAAGGGCATTAATAGATATCCTCTCAAATCTATAAATATTCTTATCTACCTTAACTCATTTGTTAAAATCAACAAACACCAAAGTTCAGGCCAACCCCCATCAAAAGCAGTATAGATTGTGTTTGAAACCAGCAAGCAGCAACATGGGACCAGCTTTTCTTTTTTCTTATTTTCATAGCATCCTTCATTGAAGAATACCTGACCTTTGGGATAAAGTGCAGGTGCATGGCTCTAGAGAAGAAGTAATGGATGTAGAAAGGGGGAGACTTTATAACTTTTTAAGATACAGCCTTTTTTTAAGATACAGCTTCTCATCTTTATCCAGAGGAGGAGGAGAAGGAACACACGAAGGAAGAGAAGGAGGAAGGAGAGGAGAAAAGAGGGAGTTAGCAGAGGAAAGCATGGTTTCTTTCAATCCATTTCTCTCTCCAAGACACTGTGCTATAAAGGACCAGTTCCTTCCTCCCTTGTATCACTATATAATCTGTTCTTTTCGTTAGCCTTCACAAACCTGTCTTTAAGAAAGTGTTCCTGTGTTTTATGATTTAAAATGATTAGTCCGTGAGGGGTGTTACACATAAGAGTCAGGAGTCTTAGGCTCCATGAAGAGGTGAGCCTGATGCCAGCCTCTCTGCCCATCTCTTTTGGTGAACTTGGATATTTCCATTTAGTATCAATTTGTGGAGTCCTTCTTTTTTTTTTTTCTTTTAGGCATTATGTGGGTGTTTGGGGGTGGGTAAGACAAACATAGTTCTTGCTCCAAAGGAACTTATGATCTAGTTGGGAAAACCATATAAAAGCATGTATCAGTGTATGAATGAAAGTGTACAAAAGTGATCCAGGGAGTTTGAAGGAGAATTAATAAAATGACCGAGAGAACCAGTGTTAAAGAGGAGAGGACATCTGAGTTGGGACACACACAGGAGAGGTAATTCTAGGCAGAAGGGTTACCACGTGCAGAGTCCTGGAGGTTTCACGGCATATGAAATATTTAAATGAACAACCTCAGATTCTCCGTCTAAAGTTAAGGAAAGTCCATTCTTATTTTTCCTGTGAGGTTGTAAAATATACAGGTATTGGCTAACAGTGTTTTCCCTCCCATTTCACTATTTCAAACTCTGCCACTGTCACCAGTTTGGGGAAGTGTGGGATTAAGCGCAAACTTGGAGTTCCTTCTACCATCTCCCAAAGCACTGCTCAATTATGAGAACAAAAGAGAAGATTCCCTGACAGGTTTTAGGTACTCTATATGTTGGTAACATCCCAAGTAGTGTTTTTTGTTCTTTTTTTATTCCTGATACTCTGAATATTTCTCTGAGTTATTGGTTTGGCAACTCAGAAGTATAAACAGCAATATCATTATCAGAGTGGTTGTTTTCAGTCATAGTAATTTGTCTGTTTCATTTTCATACATGTGAACTTTTCTCCCCCCTTCCCTCTTTCCTCCGCTGCTTCCTTCCTTCCAACACACACTGAATTAGAACGTCTGCTTCTAAGTGAGGAAGCTTGATTCCCTGCCTTCTAAGAGATCATAGTCTAGCAGAGAAGATAAGACATGACTAAGGTGCATACCACTAAAATGCAAGGCAGAAAGCTGTCTTTGCTATGAGAAAGCCAGAAAGTGCCCTCGACCTTCAGAAGAGAGTAGGGGGAGTCCTGTTAGGAGTTCACAAGAGAAGTTGCAGTTGGGAAGGATCTTGAGGAGCTTGAATAGGAAAATAATTTTCCACCTGATCTAACTTTCTATAATATTAATATACTTTTGTTTTCATTTGGAAGAGCCCAGTTGAGGTTCTAAGACATTCTCTGTGGTTGGTCACCTGAGTGTCTTGGATCTGCATTCTGGTCTAAACAAATAGGAAATTAACAGGGATATTTTTTCGGATGACATTAGGCCTAAGAAAAGGCCGTATTTCCCATACACTGCTCTGCAGGTGGCTGCAGTAAGTGGGTTGTCTCTCTGCTTCCTAGAAATCATATAGAAGGGATCTGTTTCCTGCGCTGAGTCTTAGCTACAGTGACGCTCCCTCAAGACTGTACCAGCAAGTGCACTTTAAGTGCTGCTCGGGATCTCCTCTTGAAGAATATCTTTTTCTCAATGTAGTGCTTACACCTCCCCTCATAAACACATACTATTGAGGCAGTAAATGAAACAATGTGAGAACCACTCCACCACTATTCATGTTTCTTTCCCAAATGAAGCATTGATTGGAATCAACTTCGGATTGCCCTATACTTTGTTTCTTTTTCCATCCAGATAAGACAAATTATAAATTGAAAATCCCATGCTGATTTAAAATATTATTTGTGTTTTTATGTTTATTGAGTACCTGGTCTATGTTAGACACTACCACGTGTGTCATGCAAAAGTGTTACACTTACTCTCACCCACACTTACAGCTCCCTGCAAATGTTATTGACAAGTCCTAGGTGATAGCATCATAATAAAAAGAGTTACCATTATTCATCACCTACTATGTGGCATGAACCATGCCGAATAATTACTTTAATGTATTTTCTCACTTATTCCTCAAAATAATCATATTGGTATTTTTATTTCCATTTCCAAGGTGACTGCTAAACTAAAGGACAATAAATGAACCTATAGTTCTGTAGCTACTTAGTTAAAGAATTAAAATTTGAAATAAGGATTCCGATTACAAGTCAGACACTCTTCTACTCTTGAGACTGGTTCTTTCACATCCTGCTACTTCTTATGTAAGTGTCTGTTTTTCTAACATAGCTAAAGAGAAAAGTAAGTGTGTGCACGGTCTCTCCAGCTCTTAACAGAGTTACTAGGTGTTACCATCTTTCTTTTGTATTACACTTTTTGTCTCCTACAATTCTAAAATAATTTAGGAAGTTAACGAGGAATATTACTATGCATCCTGGATTGCCATCCTCTGAAATGGGGTCATCTCTAGGGTAAAATGAAACATCTGTTTGAATAGCTACGCAGATTTCTAAATTTGAAGTCTAATATATTTTCAAAAGTAGCATTGGGTGTAATGCAGTATTGCCAGTGTCTTAGTTTATTTGGGTTGCTATAACAAAGATATTGTAGCTTATATCTGTGGTATAACAAAAATACCATAGCTTATACTGGGTAGCTTATAAAGAACAGAAATTTATTTCTCACAGTTCTGGAGGCTGGGAAGTTCAAGATTAACACATTGGGAGATTTTGTTTCTGCTGAGGCACACTTTCTAGTTCATAGACAGCACTTTCTAGCTATAACATTGTATGGTGGAAGGAAGGGGCTAGGAAGCTATATGGGGTGTCTGTTATAACCACCTCCCAAAGGCCCCACCTCCACGTACCATCAGATTGGGCATTAGGTTTGAACATATGAATTTTGAGGGACATACACATTCAGATCATAGCATCTGTGTACCTTGCTGCCTCATCTTTTACTTTACACCTTTATTTGCTCATTTTTCCCTAAAAAGATACTATCACTCAACAAAGTGTACCCCAGCTTCTGCCGTGCTGAGTGTGGAGGCTCACGGGGTGATGTCTGAGGTCCCATCCCACTTACCTTTTTGGAATCACAGACCGTCAGAACTCAAGCAGATTGTGGCAGGGACCAGTCTATCCCCTCCTTTTATAGATGAGTTGAGTGGCGCCCAGAAGGGAGAAGAAAGGCCCAGGTTTTAGGGCAAGTTAATGGTAGAAGTTAACGGTAGAAGCAGGACTAAATCCAGGTCTTACATTACTAGCCATGTGCTGTTTTCCATGTGTAGGAAACATATTGGGAAAGTTTGTGGATTTCTAGACCTGTTTTTCTACTTACAAAAATGGAAAATGTGGCCCCCTGGGACTTTTCAATAACATTTGTAGAGAACTGTTGAGTTGGTGCTAGTTAAGTGTGACACCTTAGAACTTGGTGTCTTGGAGCTTTGTCTCATATGCTATTTATATCCACTTAAGAAAGTTGCAGGAAGACAATTCTATCTCTATGTAACTTTAATAAATAGAATTTTAGTTTCATATAATTAAATTTTAATGTAATGAATAGAATCTGATTACTACTAATTCTGTTTTACCATGCTTATCCCAATCGCTTTTATTAGAAGATGCAATAGTACAAAACTTTATTGATTAAATTGTATCACAGTCATTTTTTAAACCTTTCAATAGCTCTCTGTTGCCTTCAAGATGAGACACAGATTCTGTAGCAATATGTTCTGTTTCCTAGTGGTATATCACCAGAGCAATGAGGAATGAGGAGTAAGGAATGGAGAGCTAGGTAAAATGTATGAATAGATAAAAACAAAGGTATAGAAAGATTGGAGCTGGCTGGTGGCATAGTGGTTAAGTTCGCACGCTCCGCTTCAGCAGGCCAGGGTTCACAGGTTTGGATCCCAGGTGCGGGCCTACATGCCACTCATCAAGCCATGCTGTAGCGGCATCCCACATACAAAACAGAAGAAGATTGGCACAGATGTTAGCTCAGGGACCATCTTCCTCAAGCAAAAAGAGGAAGATTGGCAACAGATGTTAGCTCAGGGCCAAACGTCCTCACAAAAAAATAAATAAATAAAGGTATAGAAACAAAGGAAAATAAATACTTGGTAGAAAATTTAGTAATAGATCATGTTTCATCCCTTTACCAGTCTCCTTACTTAGCATTTAAAAATTACATATGTGTAGGGCGGCCTGGTGGTGCAGCAGTTGTTTGCACATTTCACTTCGGCGGCCTGGGGTTCGCCGGTTCAGATCCCTGATGCGGACCTACGCACCACTTGTCAAGCCATGCTATGGCAGCCGTCCCACATATAAAGTAGAGGAAGATGGGCACAGGTGTTAGCTCAGGGCCAGGCTTCCTCAGCAAAAAGAGGAGGATTGATGCTGGATGTTAGCTCATGGCTAATCTTCCTCAAAGAAAAATAAAATTACATATATGTAGGGGCCAGCCCTGTGGCCCAGTGGTTAAGTTCATGTGCTTTGCTTTGGTGGCTCAGGGTTTTCCCAGTTCAGATCCTGGGTGCAGACCTAGCACCGTTCATCAAACCATGCTGAGGCGGCATCTCACATAGCACAAGTAGAAGGACCCACAACTAAAGTATACAACTATGTACTGGGGGGTTTTCGGGAGAAAGAAAGAAAAGGAAGGTTGGCAACAGATGTTAGCTCAGGTGCCAATCTTTAAAAAATATGTATATATGTGTGCGTGTATATATATATATACAAAATTATAAATATACTGGAGGTGAGTCGTTACAGAGAACAAAGATGGCCATTTATGGACTCTCCTCCCCTGGCATGTGATTCAGATTACATATGTTCAAGAGATAGGCAAATTCATTTCTCCACTGGATTTTCCCTAAGCTTTGGTTGTTTTTAAAGATGACTTGCAGGTTAATGAATACTCCAACAATGAGTTGCAAGTTCTGCGTTTAATTTAATCTTTGAAGCCAAAGAAGCACAAGGGGTGAACTAATTAAATAAATTATTTATGTGGCTATCAGATGCTGCAGCGTCTAATACATATATTAAAGGCAGTGCCTGCTGTGAAATTACCTGGCGGAGGAGATCCTGAGGCAAGTTCGGTGTCCCGCCTTTCAGCTCACATGTATTCTTGGCAGGCTGCACCAGATGTTTTGCAAGCAGCACTACCTGGTGAAGAAAATTCTCATTAGCATCACAAAGAATTCTGTATTTTGATGCTACTTCTGTGGCTACAAAGAGAATTATGAGGCTTTTATCCTATGCAATAAACCACTGAGCGAAACTCTTATGGTTCTAAAGAATCCTGTTTTATTTGAAAATAAAGGTTGGATGAAGAGGATGAGGGGAAGTGGGCAGTGAAGCCAGACAGAAGAAATGCCTGCCTTATAATTGGGGGCATTTGGGGGAAAGCATTAATATTCCTTAATGAAGTTTTTATAAATCATTTGATCTTACCTAAACAAGTAAGTTTAAAGGCGGGCGGATGAGGAAGGTATGAAGAAGGAACTAAAGAATCTCAGATTAAGAAGATCAGAGCGGAGCGCAAATGCCATCACTGATCAGGAATGTGACCGCGGTCCACTCCCTCAGCAGTCTGAGCTTCTGTTTATGCATATGTAGATCAGGCATGTAGTAGTATTAATGATAATGAATAACTAACTTACGGAGTGGTTGTGAGGATTGAATGAGAAGCAAACTATACATATTTGTTTTTATTTGTTCTTCTTCTTTTAAAACAAAGCCTAAAATATGATCTTTAATTGAAAACTTAAATCTTATATTGAAGAGACTATTGATCTTAGAACCAAGAAGCTCGAGCTATATTTTGGCTTAAGCCACCAATAACTATGTGACCTAAGGTATGCTTTGTCTTTTTCAGTCTTCAATTTCATAATCTTTAAAATGAGAGCATTGGCCTGGATGATTCTTAGGGTTCCTTCCATTCCAGTTCTTATGTTCAGTGATTCTCCATCAAAATGTTTGTAATGAAAGTCTACCACTTTCATTTTCCAAATAATCCTAAGGAACAAAAAGGTTGAGCTGTTAGCCCGGGCCCTCTCAATAAGCTAACAGCAGTTATACATTAAAATGCAAAACCCTGGAATTTAGTGACAATGCTGCGTTAAGTTCTAGATACACACTTACACAGTGGCTCCCTGAGATTGAGTAGTCTGAAAAGAAAATCAGAGGTTGGCATTTTATGGATACTGCCTGTATAAATCTTTTAAAGGCTTACACACATTTTACTGGCTCTAGGAGAATTGGTTAGCAAAGCCACACACACTTTAATTACACAGATTATGCAACAGGGGGCTCTCTAACAAAGAAGAAAATTAGTGAGACACACATTTAGGCCTGATTCTGCTTCAGAAGCAGAATAAGTCTTGCTTGCAATTTTCAAGGAAGTAGAAGTGAGATGCTGTGCTATTATTCCAGGGCTCAGTTAGGATTATAAACGCAGGGGAATGTCAGTATTGAGGATTACTTTTTGATGATTCCAGGACAACAATGTGACATTGGACGGTTAGCGTTCTGTCTGACAAAGGGAGCCAGAACACAAATCCTGGTAAGGCATTCCGAGCAAGCTCAGACCTGCCAGCATCCTCTCCTTGGTGAATTTCTGGGTTGAACGATAAGGATGGATGGAGAGAGGAAGATTTGTTCAATGGGTCAGAGGAAACTGTCAGACCTAGAAAGGGTCAGTAGACCCACTGCAGTAGAGCAGAGAGGACATCTCTTCGGAAGTCAACAGATTTAAGTCCTAGTTTCATCACTTATTAGCTTTGATCCTGGCTAAGTGAACTTACTTCTCTTTCAATGTTTTATTCTGTATTAGTATAATAATAATATCTATCATGCTTATCTCACAGGATTATTGTGAGGATTAAATGCTTGAAAACACTTAAATCATAAGATGTGATGTGACCTTTTCTCAGTCTAATCTCCCAGTTCATGCACATCCTCAGCTATTTACAAGAAGAAAGCATGGGCCTGCTCCCAACCTCTCTTAGTGGACAGCATCCTTCATATCAGGTTTTCCCACCCTGCCCAGCTGTGTCTTTTCTTTTCATATAGGACAATAAAGAAGAGCTATAACAACCATTGCCATCACCAGCACACCACCACTTCCTTCTCCCTCACTACCACCAGAACCACATAACTGGGAGGCGACTGATCTGTTAGTAAGAGGCTGGATCCAGACTTCCTGTATTCAAATCCTGGTCATTCCATTGACTAGCTGGATAATCTTAGCCAAGTTGCTTAACTTTTTTGTTCCTCCATTTCCTCACTGATAATAATAATACCGGCTTCATAGACTTGTTCTGAGAATTAAATAATTGATACATATAAAGTGCTTAGACCAGTTCCTGGTAAAAATTAGCACTCAAAACTTTGCTTTAATTATTTGCTTTAATTATTATTGCCTTTATCCGGAGTTGTAAAGGAGTGCTTTGTGGTGAAAGATAACCAGTTGAATTTAGTTCCTCTGGGGACTGAAGGCATCTAGCCATGGGCCAGGGGATGAAGAATAACCAATCACTCTTTTTATTTTAGTTAACTACCCTGAAGTTACTTTGGAAGATAAAAGGAGTATCCTAGTTTGTTTTATATTAAGTAATATGATGTGGTGATCATTATAGTTAGAGTCATAGAATTTTAGAGAGGGAAGAGACCATAGCAATCACCCAGTGAATCTCATTTTAAGATGAGAAAAGGAGACCTAGAGAGAAGGAATAATTTGTCCCATTTACTCCATACTGAGTAAATAGCATAAGAGTGAGATTTCAACTCAGGCTAGGAGTAGGCCTATTAGAACTTATTGTTTCTGTTGACTCTCCGCACTGCAGAATTCTCTCTTTCTTTTCTCTCAATTGTTACAAAACTGCTTATTAACAGTCATCTAAGATTTCCTGATCTGTATGGATATTGTTGACAGGAAAAAAGAAAAAACAACCTCTGAAGTCCAACTAAGATGATAACAGCTTTATTTTGTTTTGTGCCGTCTTCACGGTTAACAGACCACTTCATCATTTCTTATTCCTCCCCCACTACCATTCAACAGAGACAGAGGGACCCAGTTTGAACAAAGATTGGGAGAAATCAGCAGCTTCAAAGAGTACCGTTGGGATTACAGTCATTTATTCTCATGACAGTCTTTCCTACAGCTGCGAATGTCCTTTCTTTTGCAAGTAAGTGGTCACATTGAAAATATTTGGGCACTTTAGATTATATACTCTTTTTTTCTTGCTGTTTAGAATCCTTAAAACTGAATGTCACTCTTGGTTCCAGGACCTTTCCAAAAGTAACTTTCCATTCAAAGACTTAAAACATAAAGATCATCAGTTATTCTTTTAAAAATTTCTCATTTTACAGATGAGTAAACTAATACACAGAAGTTAAATGACCTTTCTATGGTCACACAACTTTCTTCTCAAAAATGCTTCCTAGTGGACACATACTTACTCTCTAATTTTGAAGACAATACCGTGTAGATATTAAGTTAAAAATCGTCGACCAGGAGATGGGAAGGTTGCCTTTCCAACTTCCTGACTTCATGAACGTGACAACTGTTGATCCGCCATCAAACAGCTCCCCACCTTCCTCATTGTTCTTTGGATCAGTTAGTTGAGTAATCACTTTGTAAGAATTTTTCTCAGTTTGAAGTAAGTTTTCTCAAATGAGTTTTTCAGAGTTGTGATTCTCATTTTTATTCCTAAAAAAAGAAATCAAAGATATTATGTTAAAAGCTGAGAAGGTGTACATAGGTTTCAATATTTCCTTCTGTCTACCATAAACGGAGTCTCCAGATTTCTCTATGATTACTGGTAGGAGAAATGGTAGATCTTGTGGCAGACAACTGCAGCTTCAGGCCAAAGTAAGTATTTGCTCTTCACACTCTCCATTGTGAGCCTAATGGTCTACCTGGAGAAGACCTTCTGAGCAGAGAACCATCATAGAGCTCCTAATACTATTCTTTGCCCTCCTAATCATTTTCCTTTGGGTCTCTTCACCATTAATCTCATTAGCTTTTGGTTACTTTAAAGTCTCTTATCTCAATGTGGGATTTTTTTCCTGCACAGAAATTGGAAGGGTCAATGGCCACTCTCCACAAGATCCACTGTGGGTTTGACTCTCAACCTAGGGGCTGTTTATACTGGCCTTTCCTGGGGAGCTTTCCTCACTTACATTTTAATAGGCTCATTTGTTTTCTGTTCCTTGTCTAGAATGCCACAACTCAGAGGAATATTATCATTTAACCTTTCAACTGTGCATTAAGAAGCAACCTCTTTAATCAGCTATGCCAGCAAAGCTCATTAATACTATATGAAAGAAGTATTAGCCCTGTGCTTTCTTCACAGGGTTATCTTGACATGCTTCCTTTGACTCTTTCCTTGAATCTTGCTCCATTCTACTGTCATTTTTTTCCTGCTAGCAATCAGTTTCACCATTCATTCATCCTTACAGTTTTTACTTTCTAAAAAAAATAAATAAAATAAAAGTTTCCCAAGAATTGCCGTGGATGCAGCCGAAAGTGATTTTGACTCATTCTCCACCCCAGCAATGCTAACTGCAACCATTTTATAGAGTATCCATCTCAGCTCTTGGAACCCTCCTCCTGTGGCCTTGCTACTAATTTTGACTTGAATGTCTCTGATGATGGGAAACTCACTTCCCCATTTTGTGAAGCAGGCTATTTCATGGTCAGTCCTCACTTCCTTTCATATAACTGCTTAACTGAATCCAAATTTGTCTCTAGATGCACAGGATGCTTCTTTATTTTTTCAATAAGAACTTTTCAGATGCTTGAACATAGACATCACTCTCCTCAATTTTTCTTTCCCTAGCTCTCGTTATTAAAGTAGTACTTCAAATGAGGCCATGATCACTGGGGAGCAAATAGCATGGGTGCCTCTGACTTAGATTCTGAGTGGCCTTAATTCATGGATTAGCTTAACTTTTTAACACTTCAAGAATATGAATGATCCCCTTATAAATTCATATTGTGGGTTCAGCACCAAAAAACAGTCATGAAGAGAGCTTTGGATCTGGAGTCAGGTAAACTATGTGAACTTTTGACCAGACCTGTACTTCAGACAATTAATGCATCTTTCTGACCTCCAGTTTTCTCATGGTACATGTGGATAACAATGTTGGCCTTATGGGGTTATGGTGAGGATTAAGTAAAATAACCTGCAAAGAGCCCAGTACTGTACCTGGTACATTGCAGGTGGCTAATAAATCTTATATTCCCTTTCCTTTCCTCTCCTATCCCTCCTTTTCCTCAAATACTTTTAACCTATAGGTGGTCTAGTGGTTAAGATTCCGTACTTTCACTGCCGTGGCCCAGGTTCATTTTGAGTCAGGGAACCACACAGCCTGTCTGTCAGCTGTCATAATGTGGCGGCTGTGTGTTGTTGTGATGCTGAAAGCTATGCCACTGGTATTTCAAATACCAGCAGGGTCACCCATGGTAGACAGGTTTCAGCGGAGCTTCCAGACTAAGATAGACCAGGAAGAAAGGCCTAGCCACTCACTTCTGAACAATTTGGCAACGAAAACCCTATGAATAGCAGCGGAGTATTGTCTGATAGAGCACGGAAGGTGAGAGGATGGCACAAAAAGACCGGGCAGGGTTCCGCTCTGCTGTACACAAGGTCACTAGGAGTCAGAGTTGACTTGAGGGTACTAGCAACAACAAATACCTTGAATACAGAATTTTCAGTTGTCCTTTTTGCATGATTTGAACTAAAAGGCCTAAGATGTGCCTGAAATAAAAATTGGGGCTAATTTAAGACTTCACTGAAGGCCAGTGTGTAACAGAGGAAATTACAACATGGAGAGTAATCTGCGACTGACATCTAGACAGCTTGATAAAGTTCACTCTCTGGAGTCCACAGCTCCAGGCCAGTATCTTAGCAGCCCCTGTGAGATTGTTTTTCTGTATAGTTTCTGGCCTGATTCTGTTTGGTAAGGGATTTCTTCCTCTGACAGTCAGAACAACCTTAAGCATGGATGGATTACTCAAAATGCAGGTACAAGAGAGAAACGCATACATTCTTCCTTGACTTTTAAATGCACCTAACCAGGCCCAGGTCTCTTTTTTATCTGATGCCTGAAACTATGACTTTCTACTCACTTTAGGGGATCACCCTTCCCCTAGGATTTTATCAGGACAGCATCATCAAAAAATGGGAGTTCAACATCTGTGCTAGATGTACAAAGAGGATAAGGGAAGCACATTCCCAGATTAAGACCATGTGCTTTCCACCATATTTATCAGACATTTGTTTCTTTTTTATTATAGTCACCGCTTAAATGATGCTATCAGAGACTAAAGGTGATACCACTATTAATAAAAGCACGCCTAAGGTTTTGCTTAAGGTGAAATTTGAGATTGTTCTTACTCATCCTGAGCATTTATTACTTTCCAGACAAAATTAAATCAACAGATGTTTACATAGTATCTACTATAGTGAAGTACCATACTAGATCCTTACAGGTACAAAAATGTAACTCACCATTCTCACTCCCAAATCCTATTTCTAATCTTATACACAGATCATATTTATAATATTTTTTATCATTAAATCCACTTATTTTAGCATAAAGTCAACATTCTTTCCCTGAATTTTGTCCTCAGCAAATAATAAATGCTTCTGGTTACTTATCTTTTAAAGGCCAGCTATGGCTATTTCCTTGTCTTGTTCTTTTTAGACGTGAGTGGAAGAACTGTCAAAATGATGAGAAAGAAAACTGCCTCTTCTCCATTGCTGTGCTCCTAGTATACTCAATCAACCAGAGACAATTTTCTAGCTTACTTTTAAAGAAGTCTTTTCTTATGGTCTCTAGCTGATTGCAATATGCATACATGATCTAGAATGGGCTGATAACCTCATGAGATCCCTTCTTGCTAACAATACAAGTTGAAATATTAATATCCCATCCAAAACATTGCAAAAATATTATTGCTCCTTCTTGCTCCAAATACTGTTTAAAGAAATATCTTTATACAATCATCTTATCCCTTTCTGGATATGTGAGCACCAAAATGCATATTTATCTCTATCTATCTATCTGACTATCTATCTGACTATCTGTCTATCTATCTAGCTAGCTAGCTATCTATTTATTCTGGCTTAGATTTCATAAACACACAGCCATCTACACCAATGTCCCCTTGATTTTCTGTTGCATATACTGGGTTAGTGGGCAAAATAAGGCAAAGGGACTATAGTTTTATGTGCAAATGATTGTCAAGTGAATAGCTGAGAACTTTACTAAGTGCTTTCATAGACTACCTTGGAATTCTTGAACATTTTCTTGTTTGCCTCCCAGTATTATGAAAGGAAGCTCACCAAATGTGTTTTATTTTTGTTTTGAGCTGTTTTGCTTAGCTTAACTATGTGAATTTAGAGATTTTTTAGATGAAAGATGCTATATTTCACCCATCCATCCATCCATCTACTCATCTGCCCATCCATTTATTCATTCATTTATTCATTCACTCATTCATACTTTTCCTTGTTTCACAAACCAGTGCTATCTTTTCAATATATTATTTTAACTAATCTAGATCCTATATAGTAGTCATTGTGCAGGCAAATAAACTTAGGCTCAGACAGACTAAGTAACTTTATGAAAGGACAAATTGTTGACTTTAAATTGCATACTGTTTCTACTTGGCATTTTAGTTTTAGAGAATTCTAAAAAGTTAGGACCAGAAATGACCTTACTGGTCACCTTGTCCGAACTCCCATTTGATCCCTTGACAGTTTTCCCTAATCAGTGTTTATATTTCAGTTATTTTCAATAAAATCTTATTCAATATCAAATACCTACAAGCACGGGATCAGTGGGGCCTTTGACTAATTGTTATTTTCACAGCACCCAGTGCTATGTGCATGCAGAGGACAAAAATGAATTTATTATAATTTTAATAATATAGTTTGAGTATCAGTCATGTACTGGGTGCTGCAAGAGACTGCTATGTCAACAAGATCCATTCCCTGAAAATTTGGAATCTAAAATTAGAAATGAGAGCAACTAGGCCTGGTCCATGAAGAAAGCAGCTCAGTAAAGATGGGTGACAGCATGAATATTAGGATCATCAAACCATTTTAAGGCCATTTTGATCATATTCTGAGGCTTTAAAAATTGACTACTCATTTTATCTGATGTCTATGGTCTCTTTTTTTCCTTATTGGTTATATTCTTTTTCTTCTGTGAATGTGAATGTGTGTGTGTGTGTGAGAGAGAGAGAGAGAGAGAAAGAGAGAGAGAGAGATCAGAACTGAAACTATAGGCCTAAATATGGGGTTGGGCTTGGTCAGAGTAGAACTTCAGGTACCATGTACACCTTTCATGCTGTCAAATTTTAATGGATTGAATTTCGGCAGATAATTTTAGAGAGTATTGATAAAGCAAAATGATCAACTTGTAAATATGGACGCTACCCTGGAGTTAGCTGAGTTTGTTTCTTGATATAAGGATAGATGTTCCATTTTTGACTTAAAAAGATAGATGGAAGGATTAATTAATTCATTAACAAATTCATTCAAGTATTTATTGAGCATCTACTATATACTAAACGCTATTTTAGACACTGGAGATAGGAAAGTAAAATAGACAATCTCCCTGTCCTTACAGGTTTTACATTGTAACGGGGATCTTCTAGCTACATTTCTCTTCTAGAAGGAAGGGGTATCACTGTGTCAGTGACAGTGGAAATTAGAGAGGGCTAAAATGATGGGGAATCAGTTCAGGCAGTTTTCTAACATCCTTAATCCAGCTGGGAAGGAAAATATGTAAGTGCCAACCATGTGGTTCAAGCCAAACGAATGTACATTTTTGAGGAATGGAAATGGAAGAAACGTAAATTTATCTTCTTATAAATTTCTCTAATTCTTGTTTTGATTGTTTCCCTATGAAGCTCAACTTGAATTACTAAACTAAGGAGGAGAGTGTTTGGAGGCCACACTCTCAGAACCAAAGGGTACTCTCTCATGGCTAAGAGTGGGAAAACCACCACCTTAGCTCCCTAGCCCAGAGAGACGTAAAAGCTGCAGAGGGAGAAGATTTGAGACACTTACATCCCCCTCCCTTCCAACATCAAATGATCTCTTCAAGGTCATTTACAAGAGGTGAAACCCTGCGAGGGGGGCACTAGAGGTTAGTGACTGAAAGGACATTTAACATTCCATCTTTTCTCTATGTGACCTTAGTTAGGACATGAGAGACATAGAGGTCAGAAGGTCTGGATTAAACTCATAAATCTTCATTCATCTGTTGTATGACCTTGGCAGATTACATCACTTCTGGAGTCTCACTTTGTAAAACTGGGGTATTATTATCTCCTTAACTTTCCTCACAAGATTGTTGAGAGTCTCAGTGAGATAATATATGGGAAGATGATTCCTAAACAGTAAAAGCCTATATAAATGCAAATGATAATTACATTCTTATTTATTAATTTTATTACATGGTTATAATTATTTATGGTGTCATGTTTTTATTGCCATACAGTGTAACACAGAGGATAAAAGAGGAGCTCTGGAAATAAATTACATGGATTACATTTGAACTCTGCTAATTCCTAACTGGGTGACCTTGATTAAGCAACCTAACCCCTCTGTGTCCCAGTTTCTTCATTTGTTAAAATGAGGATAACGACAGAGCTTACCTCATAGAGTTGTTATAAAGATCCAGTGTGCCAACAATTGCAGTGCACTTAGAGCTGCGCAGGCTCACATTAGTTATATCTTAATTTCTTGTCAAAATAGACATTCTCCAAAACATTGATAATTTCTCTACTTGGGCAATAAAGATACCACCCTTAATCTGTGTCATAAAGAAGAATTAAATCTATTGTCTTTCCTATTTTGAAAGATAACCAAAACCAGACAAACATATAACACACAGTAATTTAGTTGTTGAACTCTTGAATAAAGCACCATAAATGAATTTGCTGTACAAAGGAATTCACAAATTATTAGAAAGTAATTGTTTATATTGCTTTTGCCAACCTATGTTAACTGACAACCTGGCAGAGAAAAGTAAATGGAAGTCCAGCTACTGTATGGGACAGAATTCACGGAGAAGAGGTCTTCTGGTTGTCAATCTGGCTGTGTCAGAGCCCACTGAGCTCATAGTCACCAAGCTTTGAGTCAGGGGCCTGATCTCAGAGCAGGATGATGTATGAGCAGAGCTGGGCTCCTTTGTGTTCCCAACAGACAAGGACATTGACAATATTCCACTAATGAAAATTTTGTTTGCCATTACAATGTCAAGGTTAATCATTCATTTCAAGTAGACTTCCAGCCTTCGTTAAATACATTATGTCCAGGAGTGAATGATGACGTGTATGAATCACAAGGTAAGTTTTTCTGTTTGGGAACGTCTGAATTTTAGAGTAGGGACTTGATTTAAATGGATATTTTAATGACGGCATGCTCAGTCTAACACTTTACATTATTATCACATCTTCTTTGAGCTCTGCAGCAGCCCAGTTGGATCAGTACTGCTAGTGTCATTACCACTGATCTATTTTGCAGATGTGGTTTAGCGATTGAATAACTTATCCAGTAGCATACAGCTAGTGGGTGATTAAGACAAAAGCCCAATTAGACCATGATGTTACCAACTGTAAGCTTGTTGAGGGCAGGGAGAATATAGAGGTGTGTAGAGTTCCCCTTGGTAACGGAAACAGAGCCTCGGATGCAATCTGTGCTCAGTTCAAGGTGTCAGGTGAATGGCTGCAATAGTCCTAATAGTTTGATTTGGGAGTTGGAAGACTTGGCCTATGAATAAGGGAAAGACTATTCAACGTTCTGTGTTTTTTGCCTTTTGAAATATGAAGATGATTAAGACTGTGCATGTTTTATTTGTTTGACTGGAGGTCAGAAGTATAAATATAACTATGTAATTATCTTTTCAGTGTGTATCTGACAACTTTCTCCAAAGTAATTAAAACTGCTTCCACCCATGATGTCTTCAGAATTACAAAGGGAAATTCTCAAGTTGTTCAAAGAAAGATAGCTAAAAATCAAGATGTTGTTATCCATGAGATAGTGCCATTTAAAATAACCTGATTGCTTTACCTAAATCATCAGTAGGTTGATTTAATCTCATTCCTGACCCCAAAATGCAAAGATCCTGGAAGTGTCCTAGTAACTACGGAGGAAGACTTAGGAGATTTAGTGGTGAGGTAGGAAGGTTATGAACTTCTGAATATCAAAAAATTAACTTAAGTATTGCTTCTGATCTCAACAGCTGTGTGAGACTTCTCACGTTTTCCTATACTTACCTCTTCTCATTGGAGAAATGGAGTCAATGATGCTGATGATGACTTACAGGGATAAACAGCTAAAAAGCACTCTGACAATAGCTGCAGGATTGCAAAGGAAAAAATAAGGTCTTTGTTGTCTAATTAAATAAAAAACATCCCATTCTTTTAATAGAGATCTAAAGACAGGTATAATGTTGCTGTCGGAAAGCTGACATTTATTGTTTTCGTTTTGTTCCTCAAATGCTTAACTTGATGCTGTCATGTCAAGACAGAGGGGAGTACTTCAAACAGCATTTGCTATCTTCTTTTTTTCTCTTCTCCGTCACCTTCTTCTAGCCTATGGTGCTACATTTGTTAGTTACCTTCTGCATCAAAATACCATCAGCCGTGGCCGAGTGGTTAAGTTCATGCACTCCACTTTGGCGGCCTAGGGTTTTGCAGCTTTGGATCCTGGGTGCAGACATGGCACCGCTCACAAGCCATGCTGAGGCAGCATTCCACATAGCACAACCAGAAGGACCCACAACTAGAATATACAGCTATGTACTGGAGGGCTTTGGGGAGAAGAAGAAGAAGATAAAAAAGATTGGCAACAGATGTTAGCTCAGGTGCCAATCTTTAAAAAGAAAAACCTTCATTTCTCATAAACCCACAGAAAAAAATCAACACACTCAAAGATTAAAGAACACACCTTCTCTTTCCAGGCCTTTTTTTGGGCAGAAGACTGCAATTTCAGAGAAATGTGCTACATTTTGAGAGTCTTGGGTTTATTTCTCCCTTCTAGTATTATCTACACTTTATATATATATGAAACTTTCAAACTTTGACAACTGAAAGACTTGGTAAAAACTCAAATTCCTGGGATATACTCATTGAGATTTCTGCTTCACGTTCTGAGAAACCATCAGGAATCTGCATTTTCAAAAAGCATCTTAGAAGAATATCATGCATTTTCTTAAAAAAAAACAAAACAACAGTGTCATCATCTCTTTTACTCATTTGGCATTTTCCAGTTTTCCAAATGCTTGCACATACATATTCAGTTCTGTGAGGTAGATGGGAATGATTATGCCCATTTTGAGGATAAGAGGCTCAAATTTAGCAGTGATTTCCTCAGGGCCTCACTGTACACCCTCCCTCTTGCCCATTTCTCTGAATTCCTTGCCTTAGCTGAACTTTTTCTTTCTGAGTGTTGAACTGCAAAAGGCAAGGAGCCCTCAAAGCCAGCCAGTACTATCTGTGCCTACCTTGCTCCAGAACGAGACAAGTCTTCTGGTAGTCAAGGAAGGAAAATAGCTGTATCTGTGGAATGTGAACATTTCCATAATTGATAGTGTTACCAATTGATCTGAAGTAATTCTTCTTTTCCCATCCAGATGCACTTTTGAAAATGTATTTGGCTGGCTTCACTTTTGAAGAAGAAGAGTGTGTGTGTGTGTGTGTGTGTGTGTGTATGTGTGTGTGTGTGTGTATCTTTTTCACCTGTCTTGTTCTGTATTCTTAGAAACCCAAGTTCACTGTCCTTATTCAGCTACACTGAACTGCTGCAGGAGATATGTGCTCTCCCCTCTCAGGGCACCGGGCCTATTTAATCCTCCTCCCATCTGTCTGCCCCAGAAGCCCCTGTCTGCCTGTGTTATGCCCAGGGCCACCATGAAAGGTCCAGGCCCCCCAACACAATTGGGTCGTTTGACACAGTGCCTGCTCTAAACAACCTCACAGGCCTCCATCCTGCCCATTGCCTAAGTGATTTTCTGCTAGGCCCACAGGTTTGTGCCCACATCTAGAGAATTCCTGGGGCTGCTCCAGGTCCCACATCTATTTTCAGTCGCTTCCAGGGCCTGCATGTTCCTTGACCTTTATTAGGCTCTTTCCAACATGCACCTGTCTCTGCTTGGAAATCGTGCATTTAATCTTTTGGCACTGCCCTTGATGCTTAGCCAGGTGTCTGTGACGGGGAGGGATTAGGGATATTTGCAGACAAGTTGAAGACAGACAGTGAGTATAACTAATAGCCACTTCAGACCTTAACATGAATGGAAGGTGATCACTCTTTTGAGATTTCCAAAATCTTTCATGCCGCATTTTAACTTGGGTGACATTATCTCCTCTGCTGAGTTCTCTGTAAAATCCAGCTGTCATCACCAGCACTCCTGGAGACCTGACTGCACTCCAAAGCTGGTTGTTGACTGCCCTTGCCCACAGTCACCCTCCTACCCCACCTCCATCCTTCTCTCTGTGCGAGGTACTCACTTGGTCCCTCATGTTGGCCTGCTTTGCAGCTTTCTGGATAGAACCAAGAAATCTGGGTTCCAAGGATGCAGAAACACTTCTTCCTGTTCCAAAATGAGCTGAAGGTGGGGGCCAACATGAGGGCCCAAGAGGTCATTGTTACTTTCTCCGGTGTCCACTGCCTTCCTTCCTAAACAGAGAATTCCAAGTGCTCCAGCTTATTGGAGACAGGGTGGACCGTGTTCTCGCAGCTCCCCCACCGCTAACCCTTTCTTTGTGCCCCGCCTTCTCTGTGCACCCAGGGTCCTTTAACCGCCCGGCCGGTGGTTTTCTCTTGGGGGAGGGACAGGACAGAACGGACCCGAGCTGCAGTTCCTTTGCTCTGCCTCTGAGAATTTCTCATCCAAACCTCAATCACGTAGGATTGCGTAGAGAGGAGAAAAGGGGAGAGACAGAAGACAGAGAAGGGGGAGAGGGGTGACAGGAGAGAGGGAGGAGAAGAGTCTGGGAACAGAGGGCGTGAGGGAGGGGAGGAGGACCCGCGCGCGCTGCGCCGCTCTGCGCTCCGGGAGCCCGGCCCCCAGCCTGGCGCCACCTGGGCGCTCTCGAGCTCTCGGCGGGGTGGGCGAGCAGTGCAGGAGGTACTCCGCGGCCGCCGGCTCTTCATCCCACCCGCCGTCTGGGTGGCGGTCTTCCCTGCCTGGAGTTTCCTGCGGAGCTAGCGCTCCAGCCGAGCGAGGCGGCCAGGCGGCGGCAGCTCGGCGCGCCCAGAGCCTCAGCTTATGAATGGGACTCTGCCCTGAGCGCCCCTTCCGGGGCGGCTGGGGGCGCCCCGCCAGCCGGTGGCTCTGAGTGGCCACCCGCGCAGCAAGTTGGGCGAGTTGGCTGCAACCCGCACCTGCTTCCTGGCCCCGGCCCCAGGGTCTGCGTCCGGCCCCGGGGGCCCCAGTTGCGCGCTCGGCTGCCTCCTGCCGTCGCCCCCGGCGGCCTCGGGGCCCCGCCTGCGCCCCCGGCGCCAGACCATGGTGGGCAGCTCCGGCCAGGAGCCGCAGCCGCCTCGAGCCCACGTCGCCCGCAGCCAGCCCCCGCCCCACCTGAGCCGACGCGCGGGGGTTCGCAGCGCGCGGGTCACTTCCTTCCTCGGCCGGGATGGGCGGCGCGGGACCGAGTAATCGGCCTCGCGTCCGGCCGGTAATCCCCATCTGATCTGCTGCCTGTGAGCTGCCGACTGCCGGGCCGCGCGAGCCTGGGGGCCCGGGCAGCGCGGCGATGACCTGATCCCGAGCCTTCCAGGGCACCCCCTCCTTCCCTCCTTTCCTCGCTCCGTCTGAGCCTGTGCGGAGACCGGCTCGGTGCGGCGGCCCGGGCAGACCATGGCGGGGAGCTCCAGTTAAAGGCGTGTGGGCGCCGAGCTGGAGAGGACACCTTCGGCATCGCTGCCTTTTGAGGGGGCTTATTTAAACTACTGAGTCATTCCAGATTTAGGATTCCCTAAATAATCACCAACTGTGCCGTCTTGTGCCAGAAAGCAAGCGGAAAGAGAAAGAGCGCCCGCTCTTGGGACCCCACGTATCCCCGGCGCTCGCCTCTCGCGGGTTTCTCCCGGAGGGGTGCTTGGTCCTCGAGGATCTCCCTCCCTCCCTCCCTCCTTCCTTCCCCGTCCCTCCTTCCCTCCCCCCTCCCTCGCCTCCCGCTCTCTTTGCAGCGCTGCCGGCCGGCGGGGAGTCGCGCGCACCGCAGCTGGAAACAGCTGCCCCCGCCCCGCTCCCCTACCCCGACTCCGGCTAACCGCTCCCACTTCGCGCCTCTCGGAATTCCAGAACTCGGGCGGCCAGCCCCTGGAGAACCGCAGCCGGTGCGATGCATTCCGTAGACCTTACCCAGCCGGGACGAACCTCCTAATCTCCAGAACTGCGGGCCGCAGGGAGTTAAATTGCTGCCTTCCTCTCCTCTCTTGCGGTTGGTGGCTTGTTTTCTAAAGGAACGTTTTATTCACTTTTTAGTATTTTCTACCGGGGTCACGCTACCCGCCTCGGTCCAGACTCTGCTTTGTAAACGGGTTTTATATGTATATATGTGTAGATATACTTTGGACACCTTACAACGCTTGCGCCTCTCCAACAGGGGCACGGCTTGTTGTTTTGGAAAGCCTTCTTCCCCTTCCACTTGGTACTCCGATCGCAGTGTGACCAAACTCCCCACTGCCCCTTGGACGCGGATCGCCTCGGGGTGCAAGTTTGGGGTGCAAGAGTCTAGTTAACAGGAAGGCCTGGGACCGCCCCGCCCCCGCCGCCAGAGGTTGGGGAAGTTTACATCTGGATTTTCACACATTTTGTCGCCACTGCCCAGACTCTGACTAACCTTGTGGGCGCCAGGTTTTCGGTACTGCAGCCTCCTCAAATATTAGCACTGCCTCCCCGCGTCTGCCCTGTCCCTCCCGGCCGCCGAGGTCCTGCCCTCGCCCCGGCGGAGTGCGATCCCGAGGGCGCAGTGGAACCCGGGGCCTGGGGCCCACGTTGAGCAGCTATGGCTGCGGCGATAGCCAGCTCCTTGATCCGGCAGAAGCGCCAGGCGAGGGAGTCCAACAGCGACCGGGTGTCGGCCTCCAAGCGCCGCTCCAGCCCCAGCAAAGACGGGCGCTCCCTGTGCGAGAGGCACGTCCTCGGGGTATTCAGCAAAGTGCGCTTCTGCAGCGGCCGCAAGAGGCCAGTGAGGCGGAGACCAGGTCAGTAGAAGCCCAGACGGTGGGCTCCCCAGAGGCTGATACCCTCCTCCCCTTCCGCAAAGCACCTGGGGGCACTGATGGATGGGAACCAGGATCCCTCTCTTCCATTCTGGCACCCCTTTTCCCTTAATTTCCAGACATCTCTCTCTCTCTCTCTCAGTTACCCTCTGTTAATAGCTTCTTGTCCCATATTCAGAAAAACACTTTATACCTTGATGAATCCATGGTTTGACTAGGATGAGAGGTACATGATGTTCCTGGTCCCACATAGCCTGTATAGTCCTTGAGGGCAGTGACCACCTCATTCTCTCTCTCTTTTTCATCCATCCATCTATCCATCCATCCATCCATCCATCCATCCATCCATCCACCCTATCCATCCAACCATCCAATGCTTATACTGCCTACTAAGGACCTAAATATAAGCCTTCCTCCCTGTATCTCTCATAAAATTTAGCATAGTTCTTGACACATAGTAGACACCAGATGAACTTAAACATATTCTTTTTTTCTAACTCTTCCTCCAACAACACATGATCTTGCATCTTTCAGACATTCTAATTTCTCACCTCCCTATTTTCCTACCTGTCCTTTCACACACACCTTCTTTTCCTATTCTCTTCTTTCAACCACTCTCATGGTTTCCTAGAGCTCTTCTCATTAACTTTTCTGTCCTATTATTTCTATCGTTTGCACACTCACACTTACTTTTGGGATGTTAAGGGTGCAACATAGTATCTGCAGTTTGGCCTCAGAAAGTGTAAAGAAAACTTCAGATTGATCAGAGATTTTCTTGGCAGGGTCTTTCTGCAGCTGATTCTCTTCTTTGGCCCCAAACTCAAATGGTTGGTCTTTCATGTGTCTCTATCTACAAAAGGAAATTGGATACCTTGAGTTTCAGAGTGATTAATTCCCAGCTCAGGCCAAGCCAGCTTGAGAGAATGAAAGAAGCATTGCCTAGGTCTGTGTTGCCACCAGCCTTTATTGATCCTCTGGGTGTGGTCCACAGAATTATGTGCAATCTGTAGATATTCTGTGCTTACTGTGGATGACTGAAAGGAAATACTGTCTAGAAAGAAAGCTTGCTCTGTGATCAGTTGGCTGGTTTAGGTTAGCTCCTAGCAACTCTGTAATGTTCTCCTAGGTTCCAGGAGTGGGGCATATGGGCTGGTGTCATTGGCTTAAGGAAACCGTTTGGAAAGTCTGGATGAGCGGAGCCAAAATTAGTGTAGAAATTTGGGTTTAAGTCTTGCAAAGAAGTCATCTCATCTCATCTGTCTATTGGGTTTTCATGACATTATTCACTCCATAATGGGCTCATTTTATTATTCTGTGATGTTGATAAAATAGTAAATTTCAGGAGTAAACAAAAATGACTATGATTCCCAAGGCAGGAGCTACGAAAGTCTCTGTTATTTTACATCCAATTAATATAGTCTGTTTATTTCATAAAGTGAAGATTTATGCAAAAACTAGAATTATCTCTGGGTAGTAAATGATTCATATTAGGGGAAATAAAATCCCTTGTATTGCTGTGCTGGGGTCCTTTGGGGGCCATCTTCTCTTAGGGTTTATGTGGTCTGCAAGGAACTTCAAGGCTCTGAATTCAGTGTGACACTTCTGTCTCAATCTCTGAAGTATATTCTTTCACCCTAGTTGGGATAATTATATGATGTCTGTGAACAGATCTTACTCAGCCTTCTCAGTTAAAAACAAGGTAATAAAAATGATAAGTGGATTATATTTGTGAATGGATAAGGTAAACTCAGCTGATCTTTGTCGAAGTTGATTTGGAGATGAGCAATTTCTTGGCTTAATTTTGCATGGGAAAATCACTTCCTGTGGCCCTTTCTTTAGCATCTCATTGCAAAATAGAGAATTTGAGGAAATTGCTGAGTTTATTGTTTTCTTCAGTGTTCATTTAATCTGCTTCTCTTTTTTGTCTGCTTAGTGTACATCTTGGCAGACAGAATCCTGACTGGTGACTTCCTTTAGCTAAAGTGTCACAGTAATAATCCGGCAGAGAGATGACGTGACCTGTTAAGATGTGCCTAGTGCGCAGGCAACATGCATGTGTCTGTACACCATGGACTTCAGTTAGTTTTGAAGCTTAGTGTAGAAAAATGGGAGTGTGGGGCGCAGTAAAGCTTTTTGGGAAGGTGATAGTGTGCTGTTATCGTTACTAACAAAGCCAAATAATTAATCTGTTGATTTGCTGTCAGCAACCATGATTCACATAGCATGGGATGAGCCTATTTATAGAGAGATGGCACCTTCCACATCTCAATCCCAGAGACAATACTTGAGCTCAATTGGGAAGAAGTTGCTAAACACCAAAAAGAAAAACTAGTTGAGAGAATCTGTTTTATAAGCTCTTGGATGTTATGTTCACTTGATGGGTGAGTTATTCTTGAAATCGCTAGCCCTTCTAAGCCGTGTCCTTGTGAACGACAAACTGAGTTGCAAAGGGTAAAGCAGTGAAATGGAATAACTTGTCCTGATAAAGAATTTCCACTCTGAATTTCTCTCTTTGAGACATACGTTCCACTAACCAGGGTTTCCAGGGGTAGTGAGGCTGAGACAGTGAAGCTAAGCCAAGTGTTGGATGGGAAAGGCTATGGTTGTGTTTCTGATTTCAGGGCTGACACCTTGAGTGTCTCCCAATCTCTTGTCTTAGCTCACCAAGTTCTGATGTGTATAATGTTGAAACTTTATAAACACGGTGGGAATACTGAAATTACATGGAAAAAGTATCAGGTTTCAAAATCATGATATTGCAGAATGAAAACGTGAGAAGTGGCAAAGCAAGACCTCACATCACACAGTTCCCGGGACACAGTGCACATTTGATGCTTTGTGAATGCCATCCCTGGAGCCCAGTGTGATGGCTTACCCTTGGACTGTGCAGCACAATCTTTACTTAGATGAGAAATCCGAGAGTCAGAGCAAGTTGGTGGTTTATACAAGGTTGCACAGCTTGCTTGTTGCAAAACTTGGACTAGAACTAGATCCAGTTGATTTTTCTTGCCTGTGCTCTTCACAGCACAACACTGACAAAAGTAGTATGACGAATTGGGTGTCCTCTGTCAGATGGTGGAATTAATTTTGTGGATTATTTATTTTTACCATTAGGGATTGCTATTGCTATTATTCTTATTTTGTAATTAGAACAGGAGGAGGGTAGAGTAGAGGTGGTAACTGGTAGAAGGACGCTTAGGCTGTCAGGCGATTGGAGTTCTAACAGGACCATCCTAGAACTAGCATGCACGATAGAAGCAAATCCAATAGTGAAGCCGTACAGACAGCATAGGGATAGTCAGCCCCTAGGCACTGTGTGGGCTGTATCTCTTTGGAAATGAAACATTGGAGACCTTGAACTGGCAAGTTGACTGAGGTCATTGAACCATAAAAAAGCCTTTAGAACATTTCTGTCTGTGCACTTTCTAATAAAGAGAGGAACATTCTTCTGGTCATTATTGAGTCATTATTTATGTGTGAAATATCTGTATTAGCCAGGCCTGCTAGTGTGTTTGCTTAAATGTTGACGTCGCTCAATTTGCTGTATCTAAGCTATGAGTACATCCATGTGAATTACGTGCTTTATTCATTTCCAACACTGTTTACTTTTGAGTAGAAACACTGTACAAATGATTGCACTGCAAATTATGTATGTTTTGACTGAGAAGTTACTGCAGGTAATGGAGAGCATTCAGAAGCAGGAGAGGAAGGGTGTTCATAGAATCTTGGAATGTTGGAGCGGCCATGAACCTTGGAGGTCATCAGTATCCGTCCTTCATTTTTCAAACGAGAACCTCTCTGGAAAGTACAGAGTAACCACATGAGCCTAGATCTATGTATTTTAAGTTCTTTTGTGTTTTTATTATTTTTCTATATGGTTTAATTCCTTCCCTCAAACCAGAGCATTAAAAACAGTCAGCAATCAGGAAAAGTTTCTCACCTAAAATCATTAGATATTTCTTGTAACTTAAGTATTTGGCGTTATATGCCCCCCCCTTTTTAAAGATAGTGTAATATATTTACACTGAGTGAATAAAATACATCAAAGAAGGGATTATAATTTTACTAAGTTTTGTTGATTTTCATTGTCTTATTTTTCTGAGTCCTTGTTTCTGCTGTTATGAAAATTGTGGCTATTCAAAATGTTTTAGTATTCCTCCAAACTGTTTTGGTAGATGTATAGTATTTAATAGCACACTCGTTCAACATTTTACTATCAAATATCCTTTTGCATATACGAAGGAAACATCACAGAAATCAGAAACTTAAAGAAGAAAACTGATAAAAAAGGGAAAATAATACTTCATCATGTGACCTATGGAATATAAATTAGATTTTTATAAATTGAAATAATTTTGGTCAATATATAGATCAAGAATAGATTCATACGACAGGTGATGTTTTATATTTATAGCAAGTACTTTTATTGTATTTTCTCTTTTAAAAGTATGACTCATGTCTGAACTACAAAATCAGCCTAATTAAATGATATTTGCCTTGATGTGTGTTAAAAAAAACACAAGATTTTCTCTTCAGAACTCACCCTAGGGTTTAAACTGATGTTTTGTGCGTGTGTGTTTTTTTTAATCCTATTTTCTCTACAGCAGTGCATTCTCATCAACAAATTGTGTTTCCATTGTAAGAACATTCTAAAATAGCAGGTGCTGTGATCTCTTGATTTCTTTCATCCCACAGAGATCTCATCAAGCCGTAACTCAGGATTACATCTTCAAAGTTTTAATGAAGTCAATATTCTTGAACAGAATTAGAAAACAATTTGCAGGAAATGAGGCAGTCTGTATTTGGGAAAGCAATAGGATTATTTTGCAAGATCTTTAGAAACTAGAGCTTTGTTTTATAAAATTATATTCAAAAAAAAAAAAATACTGGGCTTACCAGTAGAGCACCACATTGCTTTTCTTCTTGGTGAGAGCATATTTATGCATAGATATTATGGCATTGATTTGGTTTGGGAAATTTGTTAATAGTGATTAATTTTTTCTTCTCTCTTCCTTGAGTGCTTTGTCATAATGTATATTTGCTATGACTTTTCCTTCTGGAATTATTATAGATCCTATGAGAACTCACAAAAACAGCCTTATTGGACATAAGGGAGCCAGTTAATACAGTACTACGTTTTGGATTCTATCTAATGGCCTACATGGAACTACAGAGCTTTACTTGTCGTCCAAAGAAAGATGCACCGCATCTAAAGGGGTTTGATTCTGACGCCACCTTCTAAGTATCTTTTTTTTTTCTTAAAGATTGGCACCTGAGCTAACATCAGTTGCCAATCTTGTTTTTTTTCTTCTTCTCCCCAGAGCCCCCCCAGTACATAGTTGTATATTCTAGTTGTGACTGCCTCTGGTTCTGCTATGTGGGATGCCACCTCACCATGGCCTGATGAATGGTGTGTAGGTCTGCGCTCAGGATCTGAACCAGTGAAACCCTGGGCCACCAAAGTGGAGCATGTGAACCTAACCACTCAGCCACAGGGCCGGCCCCCTAAGTATCTTTGAGAAGGAGGAGTCTTAGATGCAAAAAGTCTATAAGTTAATCATGCATATTAATAACAGCTAACTTGACTGTGTGACTTTGGGATTTATAGTTTCTTCACAACTTTTGGCCCTGTTATTCTTTATAGCAATCCACTGACATAGGTGACCCTTTCTTTGAAATAAAAAAAACTAAGCTTCAAAATGGCTGAGAAACTTGTTCAGATTCATGGAGTCAGGAAGTGGCTAAGCTGTCACATGACTCCCCAGCCCCCACACCGCAGATCCTCTGTGTTTATCTTCCACCATGTTGGGCTAAGAAGGCTGAATCTGAATAACTCAATTTGATATGACCCTGGGAAACTCTTGTGGGGGGGGTGGGGGCGGCGGGACGTGATGAAGAGTTCAAGGAAGTGTGGAGTGTCATGACACATTTGCTTTGCTCTGTGTGTGATCTAGAGCCTCTCGGGGGATCTCTAGCGAGGAGGAGGGAAGTGGAAAGGCTGGCGGAGGTCTGCCTGGTGGTGCTCTGCGGGCCGGTGCTGAAGGAGCGGTCCTGCAGCTCTGTTGTTATGATGTGCTGGTCCCAGCTCCTGGCTGGGCTGTCCCTCTCTGCGTGCCAGGAGCCTCGGAGGTATCAAGGGGTGCCACTTGGGACTTGTAAGGACCTGCTGGGAGACGTGGGTCCAGAGGGGCTGACTTTCTTGACTGTAAACATAAGCAATTGCTTTAGATGTTTTCGAAGGTAAAGAGGTTAGTACCAAGGTCAGGAGAGCCCTATAGAACTAAATAGTCTTTGAAGTTGAATTCTGAATATTTTTTTTGTAAGAACGTTAGGTAAGTTTCTTAATATATTTGAGCCTCAGTTTGCAGATTTGTAAAATGAAGATATTATCTCCAGCATTTGGTCAGGAAATGTGTCTCTGAGGAAGTCCTTTAAGCTGAATTCTGAAAGATGAGGCAGACAAAGAAGTATGGAAGAATGTTCAAGGCAGAAGAGAGCAACTGGCTTGAAGATTGAGGCGAGAGGGAGTTCTGTCCTTTTGCGGAAGTGGAAGTGTAGCTGGGGCAACGAGAGTAAGGGGTGCAGATGACGTGCAAAGCTTGGCAGGGGCTGAGTTGTGCAGGGCCTTGAAAACCCTCGGAAGGAGTTTGTTTTTCTGTCTTTTTTTGAGGAAGATTAGCCCTGAGCTAATAATTGCTGCCAATCCTCCTCTTTTCGCTGAGGAAGACTGGCCCTGAGCTAAGATCCATGCCCATCTTCCTCTACTTTTATATGTGGGATGCCTACCACAGCATGGCTTGCCAAGCGGTGCCATGTCTGCACTGAGGATCTGAACCGGTGAAACCTGGGCTGCCGAAGTGGAACGTGAGCACTTAACCGCTGTGCCACTGGGCCGGCCCCAGGAGTTTGTATTTTAATCTAGGATCCAAAGAAGTGTCAGAAGTTGGGGGTGATATAATGTGACTTGCATATTTCAATGGACATTCTGGCTTTGGAGAGGAGAGTGAAAGCTAAGGAATCCTAAGTTGGCCAGGGCATCAGTGGGGCCAGCAGTTCTCAGAGTGTGGTGCAGAGGCCCTGGGGGTGCCTTGAAAACCTTTCGGTGGGTCCACAAGTTCAAAACTATTTTCATAATAATATTTCTTAATAATAATAATAATAATTTACCTTGTTCATTCATTCTATCAGTGTCCAGTGGAGTTTTCCAGAGATTATTGGATCTATCTACAATCATCTGAAAAGGCTATTAAAATTTTCCTCCCTTTTCAACCACATATCTGTGTGAGGCCAGGTTATCTCTGTTTACTTCAATCACAACAACATAGTGCAAGAGATTAAATGCAGAAGCAGCTTTGAGAATCCAGCTGATTTTTATTAAGCCAGACATTAAAGAGATTTGCAAACATATAAACTGCTTTTTTTTTTTTTTTTTTTGGTAAGAAAGACTGGCCCTGAGCTAACATCTGTTGCCAGTCCTCCTCCATTTTGCATGTAGGATGCCACTGCAGCATGACTTGACAAGTGGTGTAGAGTCACACCTGGGATCCAAACCCATGAAACCCGGGCTGCCAAAGCAGAGTGCACAAATTTAACCACTATGCCATTCAACTGCTTTTTCACTCATTTTTGTTTGTTTGTTTTGGAAAATATAGTTATATTTCATTAAAACATGCTATTTATATTAGTATTTAGTGGGTTATTTGTTTTTATTTATTTATTTATTTTTTTGGCAAGGAAGATTGGCCCCGAGCTAACATCTGTTGCCAATCTTCCTCTATTTCTTGTACGTGAGATGCCACCACATCATGGCTTGAGGAATGGTGTGCAGGTCCACACTTGGGATCCAAGCCCACAAACCCCAGGCTGCCAAAGCAGAGCATGTGATCTTAACCATGATGCTACTGAGATGGCCCCAATTATTTTAAATAAATAAATATTTGAAAAATTTTGTTGTAATTTCCAAACACAGTAAACATTGAAAAATATGAACCACATAAGCAAAAGCTCTTTGGGATATTCAATAATTTTTAGGAGTATAAAAGGGTCCCGAGACCAAAAATTTTGAGCACCACTGGTCTGGGCTATACATAATGTTGACGTGAAACGTTATGGTAGTGGCCTTGGATATGAAAGGAGTAGGTGGAGGTAGAATGAGCATACCTGATAATAGGTGGATATGAGTCAAGAGAGAGTAAGGTGCTGGATGATTCCTGGCTGAACAACTCACATGTGAGTGGCACCTTTGCTGAGATGGAGGAAATCTAATGGAGAAGCAGGGCTAATATGGGTCAAATAATATAATTCCAAACTGTGAAGCGCTGTAGAATGCTAAGATGAAAAAATTGGGGAATGGTATTATTTATTGTTTGATAGTTTTACAATATGATGAAGATCATGACTACCCATCTGTTTAAGGCTATCTACTTTTTTCTTGAACTCTCAAGGAAACATTTTAGAATACTCACCTTCCACCATTGATCTAAGAGTTACTACTTTGCAAGGGCAATCTTAGAAGGGAGAGAAAAATATTAAACAAAGTAAAAAACCTTCATAGTTCTTCTAATCTTTTAAAATTGAAAAACAATATTTGGTATCTAACAGGCTTTTGAACACATTTGACCTGGTTCAGTCCTGCACATGATATGGCTTTTATCTGTGTCGCACTTAGATGGATTTCATAGGTGAGTCGGGGCCAAATTCACTGGTCTTTGTGTACTCAAGTGACTTTGAAAAGACTAACTTTGTAAAATTCTCCTTATTTGTCTGCCTATTGTTAGTCATTTGATGAGTTTGTGGTATTTATACATCCCCTGGCTCCCTGCTTCTAACCATACTTCTGGTTAATGTCTCTTAATTGGAGTTTAAATGTCTACAGTCTTTTCTTAATGACTTTTCAGGGCTCACTAGAGAAGGCCCTAAGGCCTAAGGACCAAACTTGATTCCTTAGAGGAGGAGAATGACATGGGACAAATAGAATCACAAAATGTTAGAGTTTAGAGATTATATAGGCCAGCGGTTCTCAGCCCTAGCTGCAAAATTAAATCAACTGGGAGCTTCTAAAATGTGCTCATGCTACACACCCAGAGAATGTGGTTTTATGTGGCCACTCTGGGGCTCAGACATCCGACATCAGTCATCAGTTTTGTTTGTTTGTTTTTAACGTCCTACGTGATTCTGATGTGCAACCAGTGTTGAGAACCACCGACCTGTTCCAGTCCCATCGTTTCGTACCTTGTGAGCTTAAACAAAAAATACTTATTTTATTCACTAATGCCTTTACAAACACATTCATGATGCCTAGAAACTGTGTACACCCAATTTTAATTATAATGATCATCCTTTCCTTTGGCTTATTGTTGAATCTTACAAGTGTTTAATGGCATCCAAAACCTGAGCTGCGTTATGTGATATGTTTGTGTGCCTCATCTTCCTGACTAGCGTGTGAGTTCCTCAGGACAGGACCTCGGCCCTGATCCTCCCTAGATTCTCGGTGCCTAGCATCCTGCCTGTGTCACTGCAGCTCCTCCGTCTCTGTTAACTAACTGAGGAAATGGCATAGTGACTCATTGAGTCTTTCCTTTACAGCAAGCCTCAGAGAAAGAGGGATTCTTAGGTTCGTGTCTCTAGTTCCCATACAGGGATGCTGAGGTCTAGCAAGCCTGGGGCTTCTCAAGTTCACAAGACTAATTCAAAGTAGATTCTGAGTTTGAACTCAGGTTTGTTTTTCCTAGTCTACTTTTCTTTCCACTCCGCCAGCACTAGAAATGAACCTTAGTTTCTTTCTTTGAAAAACAAGAAAACTATATCAAAGGTTATCTAAGGGCCTTTTTAGCTTGAAAAGTCATTAACTAGCTCCCCTCTGCCCAGGAGAAATACTCATGACTGGGGACCTGAAATACTCATCTGCTCTTACTTACACAGGAAGTATCAAAACTATTTTCCTAGTGTGCTGTTTAGGATGTTCCTAACTGCATCCCATGTTTTAATTACTTGTATTGTGCTTTTAAACATATCTTTGTTTAAAATATCAGTCTTTATTTCTTTTGGCCCCAATTTAGGCCTGTTCTGTCCCTTCAAGGATTAGGAATTAAATCGTGTGCTGCAGCGTTTTAGACTTTTTTAAACCTAAGGTCAAAGGGGGGATTGAAACGAAGTGTGAAAGAGATTCAGGAGAGAAAAACTCTGAACTTGGATAAGTTATTGTAAAAATAAAAAATAAAAATTTCCAGAAGATATATTTTTTATTGCTACTGGTGACTTAAACGTTTTATTTTAATTTTGGGAATTTGAAAGATGACCCAGATCACCTTCATAGTGTCCTAGAATCAGATAATACTCCTCAAATAATTAAGAACCAGGGACAAAATTTAAATAAGTACTGAAAGTAGGGATCTATATTCAAAGTGCCTCGTTAGAATAAGTGTTAGATACTCTTTTTAGACAAATAGCTCTAGCTGAGCTGTCCACATAATATCCATCCCATATGCAACATTATGTTGGGGAGAAGACTTTAAGAGAGGACAGCTACTCAAACATCACCTAAAGAGGCTGGAACAGAAAAGATTGGTCAATGTCTGAATAAGTAATAAAAAATGATGGAAAATAAGGAGGATCTCAAATTCAAGGAAACGCAAGTTTCTCACTATGAAGAGAGTAAAAGCTGCGTTGGTGTCATGGTTTATTGCTTCAAAAGAGGACTGCGGTGGATTTTTGCAACCAGAGTGTAGTCATGAGGTGAAGGCTAAGTGGCATATGATATGATGGTCCAGGTGCTCAGAATTCTAGGAAAAGAAGTCACATTGATAGAAACCCAGGCTTCTTCTGTAATCCTCTTCACGTGGGATATCCCTCTGAGAGATTGGAGATTTACTTTCCCTTTGGAACAGTAGAGAGGGTTCCTGTCTGCCTCCCTGCTGAGTCTGTCTTTCCCCAACAGGCCTCAGGGCCGTTATCCTTTGCAGCTTTTACTCAGGCAAAGTAGTTTGTAGCATCCTGGCTGGGCTGCCTCCACATTCTGCAGCTCTGGATCCTAAGAGGTCTGCCTACTCTTTCCTCTCCACCTACAGGTCGTGCGAAAAGCAGCCCCAAGAAGGAAACTTACTTTGAAATCATGTTTTTCCTAGTGTTTCCGCAAAATTACCTTCTTTGAGATATTCCTTAGCTGCATTTCTGAATTACTACGTGGCTTCTTGAGTTAGAGTTCCATTCATTTTGGTTCTGCTAAGGGGAGCACCATCTTTGTTGGAAACCTGAAGATGGAGGTTCCATGGCCCTCTTGTTACTTTCACCTAAACCACAGTCCTGCCCTTTCTTTCTCATGCTAAGCAACCACATTCACTCTGCAGCTTGTTTCCCTGGAGCTGATGGGTGAAGGCTGGAGAGCAGTAAGCTTCATGCACCTTGGTTCATTGTTTGAATCCAGGCAATGTCTGAAATTTGGATTAAAAACTCTTATTAGAATTGGTACTTTGTTTAAGACTTTGTCTCATGCTATTCCATGTCTGTGCTTGAGGATGAGCATCTGTGACATCAGCCTTGGGAGGTCTACCTAGTTGGGGATATGACTTAAAGTGTTGGTGAGTTTGAACTGGAAAATATCAGAGCTCATTACAATCACCCACCTTATGGAAGATAGAAATGAGACTCTGAAGGGGTAAATTAGGTCATACAACTATGAAAGGCAGAGCAAGCACTGACACTAAGCATAAACCTATGGCTTACTGCCACACCATAGCTGTCTCCTGTGGGACATTTCCCAATGCTGGTAGCAAAATCTATTCACCTGTTCTTTGTCTTGAGCAATTTAAATGTAGGTAGTTGCTTTTAAATATCTATAGTCAAGTAATATTGCCATGCACCTATCGAATGTCTGTCTATCATGTCCTTGGGAAGGGGACACAGCAATAATGAGGAAGTCCCCGTTCTTTTCCTGTGGGGCAATACATAAGTAGGCTTTGTTTACTCTAGCCAGATTTGTACTACTGTGTTCCAAGTTGTGGTTTTGCTGTGTTCTTTTGGACAGTTTCTCCTTTAATGGCTATATTTCAAGAAAAATAACAATAATTCCTTAACTTAAAAAAAATTAGCCAAAACCTGTCTTTTAAAAATGCACATGTGGGTTCAAGGCCTGGCTGAGAGCATGCTGTTTTATTATACGTATTGTCATCATGAATAGGCTGCACAATCAAGGTTCTTTCTCCACCCCTCCTCACACAGTGCTCTAGCCAATCCCAACCCTGTTGACGTTCAGAGAACATTTACTGTGTCTATCCATTTTCAGTTCCTTTGGTTTATAGTTATTTCCATGGGGGATGCCATTAACCTCCACACTTATCTTTTACTTACCTAGACACAGCCCCTCACTTATCCACTCTGCTGCAGTCCTGCCCATTGTTTGAAGCCTAGCTCAATTTCCATCTCTTCTGCCAGATCTTCTCAGATCCTCCCAGGTAAAATGAATCACCGCCTGCCTAGGCTTCATTTGGCTTTGTCCCTGTATTGTTGTCTGCAGTTCAGTCTGTCTTGTTTTATAATTACTCTATAAGTACCTGTCTCTGCTTTTGGAAAAGGACCCTATCATTTCCATGTTCTCTCCATAGTAGGTGGTCAGAAATAACTCATCAAAAGGAAAAGAGTTCTTTTGGTGATTAATGTGCTCATGACATCAGTACTAGTCAGGCTCCAAGGGAATTTCTGTACAACTGTGAAAATGCTGAACAAGAAAAGGAATTAGTATTTAAGGCAAGTATTAATTTCCTTTGGTTTGATGTTAAAATACAAAAAATCATTAATCGATTTTCATTTGATATAAAGCTATTAGAGAAATACTTACAATTCATGTCTTCCTTCCTCCCCAACCCAACACCCAGTTGCTACCCTGTTTCACTCAGTATAAACTTTCCCCTTTCTCAGCAGAGTAATGACTTATAAAGGGGACAGTTTCTATGGGAGTGCTAAAAGAGGGGCTATCTTTATATTAATTTATGTCTTTGCCCCAGAAACTGAAGGGAAGTGGCTGATGTAGCCATTTTGGAAAAGGACACATTTCCATTTTGACTGACTTTGATTTCTTAACATTGGGTTAATGAGCAATAACCCTCACCATTGATTTCAATTCCATCGTGTCTGGTCCTTACATTTACAGTTGAGACCGACAAGTCATTTTAGCGTTAAATACCCTCGCGGGAACATATTCACTGTGGTTTCACTTTCCTTGGTGAAGCTCTAAGTGATGGGGGAATACAATATTGATTGGGTCTAATGAAAAAGCTTCTTTCTGTCTACTCTTTATTACCTCATTGGCTTTTCTTCTTTCCTCTTCTCTTACTTTTAAAGCTATTGATAGCAGCATTAAGGAAGTCTTCTGTGTATGCTGCAATCTTCTCTATTTATTTTTTTGCTTGCTTTGAAACCCAGCCTTTTTCTTAGGAAGGTATGAATAAAAGAGGCCTTTGATTCAGTCTAAGGTAACATTGTGTCATAGAAATAACACTGACCTTTTTGACCTTGAGGAAACCCTTTTTCTTCTCTTCAGCTTAGTTTCCTGATTTTTAGAATAAAGGGGTTATATCAGATGTTTTCTGAGAATGCTTTCAGCTTTATCATTTTTGATGTATATTTCTGGTATTAATACTTATAGAGGATAAGTGGTTAGATTCCAAGATATGTGTATGTAGGATGTAAGAAAATAGCTTCGTGATATGTTTAATGTGAAATCTTAGAAGATTTGACTTATATATTAAATGGAATAGCAAAAAAATTAACAAATATATTTTCATTTAACTGTTCTCTTCTATGTTCTTTATTTGTTCTTAGATCCATTAATTTAATTGAATATAAACTGACTGTATTTCTAATTTTCCCTGTATTATTTTAGTTTCTAGCATTTCACTGCGCAAAGAAAGACATAAGTTTGGACTTCAGCAGTGAAGAGATTTAATAAGGTGGTGGAACCAGATTTTGTTTTAATGGAAAGTGCGTTTATTTATTTACTAGTGCAGCCTCAAAGAGAAGATAACAATACAAAACAGACAGGAAAAGGAACTATGTGATATTGAGTGAAAGTTGAAGACTTCTGAATAAGCTAATGTGAAAAATGGTATTTCACGACAGTTTTAAATTAAGCGGTGGAAATATAGTAAAGTATACAGAACATAGAAATTGGAATGGTAGTAGAGAGGAAAGTCATGCCTTAATTATCAAGTTTTTAGATACCCCAGACCTTGGGATACACTTTTTGATATGTTTTCCACCAAGACTTCATCAATAAAGGAAGAAAGAAATCAACATTTACTGAATATCAGGTTTGACATACTCTTAGCAGTCATCACATTGATTTCTATTATGGACAGTTGGTGAAATTTAATTCTGCTCATTAGTGGTAAAACTATAAGATTCAGAAAAGAAGAGTACAATTAAAATATTGCCTAAAATGAGTTTTTAGAGTTTCCCTGAGTTTCGTTTATGCGTATCATCCATATCCTCTGTTCTCATGGTATTATTGATATTTGACGTTTATCTTCTTTAGTTTTTTACATCTCCTTATCTGTGCAGTATGGTTGCAATATACATAAGGGAAATTTAGTTTTATCTTTTGAACCATTGATCTTGTTATTTCACCAAAAATAAGCTTGGCCTGTTCCCTCAAATTGAAGTCTAAGATAAAGTCAATTTTAACCCTTCCTTGAGAAGGGTTCTTTTTGTTTTTGAAGAGAATGTCATTAACAATCAGTAGAGGTTACCTCACCATGTCTCCCAAGTATGAGGAATCTTCAGGGAAACAATTTGGCGGGCTCTTATGGGATTATTTCTCTCTATATAGAAGTGAATTGTCAGTGAAAGTATGATTCTATTGAATCACTGGCTGGTTTTACTGTTTGATTGGAACGTGGCCTAATAAACTCATTTCTTGAGTTTAGTTCTTATATAGAACATGGTTATTAATCTATTTCATGTTAAAAGACAAAGCCTAGTGTAGTGCTTGACACATAGATGTCACGTAAATTTATGTGTTGAATGAATAATCTTATCAATGACATAGGCCCAACAAAACCAGTAAAGACATTTAATTTACTGCTAGTTAGAAAGGTAAATATAAATTATTCTTCCTGGTGGAGAGAGAGAGTCAGTGGTGGGGGGGGCACTCAGTGATGTTCTGTGAGCATCCATAAGTAGAGTCCTCTTCATATGTATGCTATTGATCCTTTGGGAAATCTGAGTTTGTTGAAATTTTCTGGTTCAGCTCTGTCCCACATCTTGGATGAAAAAGGACATGAATAGAATTCAAAGCAAAATTGTAGTCATTAATATTGTAATCATAGAGTCAAAGGGTCATAGGAGACTTTAAAGATCATCTAACTTACTTGATATTTATTCATTTATTCACAATTTCATACAATTATTTGACACACATCCATTGTCTACTTATAATCTAGCACCGTGGTATGGGGCAACAGAAAGACACAGGTCTTTCTCTTAAGGAAGTTGTGGGTTAGTGGGAGGTATGGAACACCAAGAATTTCATGTGTAGTCCAGCTTTTTTACTTGAACAGCTTAAGAGTTCTTTAATTATTTGTTTTTTTTTCATTTCTTTATCTATGCAGTATGGGTACAGTATACATAGGGAAATTCAGTTTTATCTTTTGAAACATTGACTATGTTATTTCACCAAAAATAAGCTAGACCTGTTTCCTGAATTTGAAGTCTAACACAAAGTCACTTTTAGGATTTATAGCACCTAAAATTGCAAGGCGTATAGAAGATGTGTTGATGATCCTGATTACCTGCCTCTGGACAAGCTCCAGTTTATCAATGTCACTGTGGAGGATGTTGCTTGGAATCAAACATAATAATCCAGCTTTGGTCTAATAACCCCAGAGTAAAATACCCTCAGTCTAGATTAGAATTTCTGTGAGGACTTTAAGAGGTCACTTTATCCCTCTGCCCAGTAATATTTGGTTAACTGTTTTTGCAACTGCTATTTATAAGGTGCTTTGAGAAAAGAAGTTTATAATTTCACAGTAGGGACTTTATTTTATTTTATATTTTTGGTGAGGAAGATTGTCTCTGAACTAACATCTGTGCCAGTATTCCTCTATTTTGTATGTGGGATGCCACCACAGCATGGCTTGATAAGTGATGTGTAGGTCTGCTCCTGGGATCTGAACCCGTGAACCCCCGGCTGCCAAAGCAGAGTGTGTAAACTTAACCACTATGCCACCAGGCTGGCCCTGGGATTTTATTATTTTTTAATGTTAACTAAACTCTTAGGATTTTCATAAGAAGCTTTTGCCTGCCTTCTGAATTAAGTTTCCACTTGGTCTAGACGTCTTCTGAATAGATCCAGGCACTTTCACAGGTAGATTTCACAGCCTGTAAACTATATGCAATAAGGCCTTACTGTGTTTAATTTTAAGAGTTCTGAGCATATCTTTGTTCACAATTTCACTGTGACAGTCTGTGCACTAATATAATGAAGAGAGATATATTTTACTACTCCCAAGACAGTAGTTCTTTTTGTCCTCCTTGGGCCCACGGAAGCTTCATTCATCATTCAGACATATTTCCCAAGTAAAATCCTCCACCTTCTCCTTTGTGCAGCCACTTACTCTGTAGATACTTTTATCATAATACGCATGACATTTTATTGAAATTGTTTCCTAGAGTTTTGGTTCTTCTGCTAGATTCTGAACTTGTTGACAGCTGGGTCCATGAGAGCAGGGTAATCTTTGTGAGCATTAGTCTTTAATAGAGATAGTCCTGTTTTTTTGGTTGGTTGTTTATTTTTTTATCCTTCTTCTGCTATAGTTTCTCCCTGGATGAGCTCATCTTTATTGACTTCACCTGTCACCTCTATATTCCTGACTCACAGATTGATATCTGAGCTCCCCATCCAAATTTCCAACTACATGCTGGATACCTCCATGTGGTTCCACTGTAACTCAAATGCAACTTGCCTCATCTTCAATTTATTATCATCCTCTAGATCTCAGTCTGCTTTGCATCTTAAGTTTCCCATCTCAGTGAATGGCACTACTTATGATACCTAGTATGCACTTAGCAAATATGGGTAGTTTTCTTACATCAACCTTCTTGTCTGCCAAGAAGGGAAAGGGAGCCCCACTTATCTTTGACTCATCTCTTCTTTGTCCTCATATCCAGTCACGTTCCTCATTGATTTGATCTCTACAAAGCTTTATTCCTTCATTTATTCATCAGGTACTAACTGAGGACTTTCTGGTGACTATAAGGAATAGTAAGATGAATCAGATACAGTCACTAACATATAAACTGATGATCTTTGTTCCATATCATCTTTTTTCTAGCCCTCCTGTCACTGCCAAGATTTGGGGGCTTGTTGTTACAACCTGGAATGTTGTAAATTCTCCCATCTGGTGTCTCAGCCTCCGTGTTCTTGAATCCTTGATCAGTCTTTACACAGAATTTTTTTTAAAAACATACTTAATATCATGTTACTTTCCCATGAAAACCTTTGTAAAGTTTCCCAATTGACTACAAAAGCACCTTTAAATGGCCTAAAAATGGCTACAATTCCCTGAGATCTTGTTCCATCAATCTCTTTATCCTCTTTTTAATGCACTGGAGTGCATTTATCCACAGCCCCCACACTCTGAGTGTGGCATTTGAGCCAGGCTAGAGAAGATGAGAAGGATTTCAATAGGAGTAAATGTGGGCAGTAAGCACATGAACAAATGAATAGGGGTGGGAAACTGTATGCCTGCATGTCCCAGCAGTTACTGAGACTCAAAAATACACTGCAGAAAAAGGCTTTCCCCCATCCCTCCATTTTGATATTTCCCATGCAGTTCTCAATCTAAGCAGCCATTCTGAAATGGAAGGAAAACTCATGGACATTTGAATGTTTTTCATAAACTAAAGGAACTAAGTCAGTGATTATGAGTGAGCCTATGAGAGAGCTCTTTCTTTATACACCTGGGTTACCACAGCACCTTTCTTGGTTTAGGTTAAATATTTTTAAATTGAAATGAGAAACATGGAATATGATATTTAAGTATAGGTAGCTCTTTTTATTGCCCAGATATTATAGATGGTGATTTTAAACAGACATATAATGTTTATTTCATCGTTTGTTCCTCAGGTTGAATTTACTGCTATCATCTAGTCTAATTGTTCCCTATACCAGACACCTTCGCTTTATAACCTCTCATAGAAATAGTGCATTTTGTAAGGTGGGTCTTATACTTAATACACTTATAAGAGAATGCCCATATATTAACTTTTTTGCATCAGGTAAGGATTTAAAATCAAAATAAAGTGAAATTGATCTAAAGTTTTGGGTATTTTTTCACTTTGTGAAGTCAATTGAACACTCAGCACTAGGAATGCTTAGTTGCCTTTTTGAAACTTAGGACTAAAAAGGAGGAAGCTGAATGGATATGCTGAAAGGAGAATAGAATGCTGAAGGGATAGCGTTAAAATATATGTATCCAGTTCCCTACCTTCCTCTTGAGGGACTGCTCAGTCCAGGTGGTCCCAGACCTCAAGGGAGAAGTGTGGAATAGATAGTGTTAAATTAAATCTTTTCACATTTGTTAGCCATTCAATTCTGTTTCTTTATAAGATTATCTTCTTTTATTTTTTTCTTGGTTGTCTTTGTTTTTTTCTTATTCTTTGAATTCTTTTTTCAATCATTGGGTATCATAGACATCAATATCAGGAAATAAGTGACAAAGTTTTGACACTGCTTTGTGTTTCTTGAGATACAGCTAAAAGTTTTTGCTCATCCTGTTTTCTTCTTTTTCGTATGTTTAATTTTTTAAATTTATTTTCCAAACTTGAGTACTTATTTATTTCACAGTATTTCACAGTCTGGCAACCTAAAGCAAGTTGCTTTCAAAAAGGTGAAATATCTGAAAAATGTAAATACATTTATGATGGCTTTAATCAAAAAACAAATAGTATTAGTGTTTACATTTTTAATTTTTTCTATACTCCTTCTATCTCCAACTCTTATTCCATTTATTAGTGTGTTGAAATTATGCGTTTGTAAGTCATATGTCTCGCATAATAAATGGAATTCTTTTTAGTGCATGATTTCTAATTGTAGCCCCCACAACTCCTAGTACAATATCTGCATTTTATCATACTTCACTAGCCAAAAACACCCACAAAAAACTAAAATATGTCAATTTCTATAACCACGTATTTTAAATAGAATGCAATATATAAATCTTGATGCTCTCCAACGTAATAATTCATTTTTTGTAGTTGGGAATCTACTACACTGATTTGAACTGCCTTTGTCTTTGCTTATTTTCATGAATGATTATGTTTTATGTACTTTCAATTATATAAAATAATTAAGAGTAGCTACAGTCCAACTTTAAAGTCATGCCATTTCTGTTTCATTACTCTACTTATTGAAAATAACTATCTTGATAAATTGAAAAAATGAAATAAGACATAAAATAAAATCTATTTTGTAAAAATTTATCAAAGATTAATCAAGCAGAACTTGGCTTTCTGAGTTAGTTTATTAATAAGCCATTTTCTATCTCTAAACCTAAAAAAAAAAGACATCCTTGGATGTCTAATCATCTAACAAAATGGTTAGATATACTTTCAGTTCATTTGAACCTTAAAATTCTAAGTGTCTGAGAAATCCTATCTGGTCTTATACTTGTCACATCTATTCTGTGAAATCACAAAAGGGCCAACTCCATGGTGTCATTCGAGTTCTTCCTTTGTGATATCGTCATAAGATATTAACCATCTTCTCTATAGCACTTTCGCACAGGCAGGCATGCCAGGGCATGTTCTGATTCACTGATAAGAATGGGATCTGATTACGATCCTTGGACTGTAGTGCAGTCATCCCACGTCTGAGACAAGAGCACTATGGCTATTTCTCTACATTCTTTCTCAAACACTATGCAGATCCCTAGTAACAATTGCCCTTTTTCGTATTCATATAATTGTTATTCATACTACTATTATAGAATTGTGCTGCCTCGTAAGTAGCTACTGCAGCCATCTACAGTGTTTAGAGATAAGGGAGCACCAGACAGATTGGTGTCAACCTTATGGAAGACAATGAAATACTTAAAGGTACTAGCCCTATGCCTTTTTTTGCTTTGTCTCCTAGCTTTTGACTCTGATTAAGGTTGTCTCTCCTAGTAGCCTCTTTATTAGGTAGATCAGAAATAGTTTTATTTCTGCCCTTACTCAATTGGTCATTTTCAATTCACGTTCTTTACGCATTTCTTTGTTTCTGTTCTTGCTTTGCTATGTATGTAGAAGGAAAAAAAGAAAAGAGAAAAATTACATAAATTACTGTAATAATGATTATATCAGAGCCTTCCTTTAACTTTCATGTTCACTTTTAGTCTTCTGGATTTCATTGGATGATAGGACTTTATATCTACAATAAATTTAAGAAAATGAGCAAAGTAATTTTTGATAAGATTTGAATGTTGTTTTGGAGGATGAGATGTATAAGCATTGCATCCATGAGTCAGAAATCAGTCAGAACTTATGACAGAGGAAATCTCTGTAGGGAAAAATCAAATGATAAAATAGGACTCAAACAGTAATTGCAACAAACCGTATTTAAGATATGTTCCCAAGAGAAACTGAAGCTAGCCTATAGTATGTGTGTCTGTGTGTGTGTGCATATGCGTGTGTTTACTTACACACTACCAAACAAAAATGTATGAATAAATGAACTATCAGAAAAAGTATCCAGAACCATGAAACACTCTCATAGCAGTGTGTATTTAAGCTTAAAACCGTAGAATTAGCTCTGGAGAGGGGAAACTGTGTTCATATTCAGGCAGTGCCACTAAGTAGGTATATATGTCATTTATTTAGCCCATATTGAAAGTTCACCATGTGCTAGTAATTGGGCTAAGTAACAGTTAGTTACCTGACCTTTCCGAGCCCCAGTTACCTTAATGTTAATCTAATAAGAGTACTAATGGGTCTTCTAATAGGAGGCCTTTGTTCTGGACAGACTCTGGCCTTCCTCCAGGCTAGTCTTTCTCCATGGAGCAAGGCCACCAAGGAGCTGAAGGTTCCAATCTAGCTGGAGCCCAGGCTTCCTCATTCTCTACCACATCTGGGTATCTGGAGCCCTAGAATTCCATTCGCAACAGCACTAAGCCCCCTACCAGGCTGTGTGGGCCTTTTCCCAGGGTCAGATTGCACTGCAAGGGGTATAACCCTAGGCCTGAAGGGTGACCACGGCTGTTTGCAGGAGATGTGGATGGCGCTTGGACACGTAGGCTCCGGTGTCCACGTGCATCCATATGAAGCCCCTGGCAGTGTTGGTTGGCTGGAGTCAGGGATGGGAAGAGAGAAGTTTGAGCTATGGGCTGGGGGGCACATTCTCTCAGTGCTGCCGCATTTGGCAAAAGTTTGACCCTGGGCTTCTGGGTCACTGGGAAAGTATAATTTTCAAGTAGCAAAACCAAATGTATTTTATTAAACTGTTATCTTGATTTATAAATTTAAATATTGGACATGGTGTGTGTGTCTCCATTTGTTCTTTTGTCTCGGGCCCTACAAGTATTAAGGATGGGTTTGAATAATACCTACCCTAAAAGTGTATCGAACAAATAGGATATATATATGTTAAAGTATTGGTTAAATTAGAATAAATCTACATAAATTAGGATATGTTATTACTATGTCATAATATAAAAATAAATGATAACAGAAGGAACTCAGCGGTAATGAGATACATGATACTTACATGCAACCCCAGTACATAGGGCTTAGGACATTGTAGGAACTCACTGCCATAGCCACAATGAAATTCATTAAACATGACAAGCCCTTTGGTATTTGAGTCTTTGCACATGCTTCCTGAAAAATCCTGTTTTCTTGCTTCTTACCCGAATCTATCTAGCTAGCTAGCTATCATCATCTATCTATCATCTATCATCTGTTGCTAGTGTGTAGAGATGAGGACATTATAAAACAGAGAAAGTAAGTGACTTCCCCAAAATGAGAGTGACAGAGTTAGTAATAGAGTCAAGTTCTCTTGACAATTAAGATGGTTCCTTTTTGCTCTTCTAAGACTGACTGAGGAGTACACAGGTACCTGGCCTTCCGGTCTATCTGTGCAGATGGCGCTCCGAATGGCAGCCCTGGAGCTTGGCAGTGGAAAACCTGTGGTGACTAAGTGATAAAGCCATTACTCAGTAGATATTCAATGTAGTTTAAGAGAAAAAATTTATATATATTTTTTTTCCCAGAATTCTCACATATGTACTGGAAATCTTGAGTGAGAATTACCTGCTATAAAGAGGAGCCACCATATTTGGGAGCTCCTCAACACGTTTGCATCTGAATAAGCAAATTGACATCTGTTCTATCCTTCTTTCCTTCTGTTATAATGAAGTTATTTTTTCTTCTAGCTGAGACCAATCTCCTATGTTCTAAATTTCATCCCCTTCCACCTTCATAGGAAGGATCCTTTACCTTTAACTCCTCTCTCGGATTCTTGTTGTTTTCAATTCAATAAGATTAACTCTTTCTAAAACAATCAGACAGCCTTGCCACAATCCTCAATTGCTTGTCAGGTTCTCAATTTTCTTCTTGTTCATGTTCAAGCTTAAAACCTTCTATATTTACTGTCGACTTTTCTCCACCCCTCCCTCACACCCCCAGTTTTTCTAGTCTGGAGTACATCCTCAACACTAACAGAACCAGTCTTGCCATGATTGCTAATGACCTCCAGCAATTTACTAAATCTAGTGGATATTTTCCAATCCTCACTTACACGACCTCTTGGTAGCACTCAACACTGGTCAATCCCTCCTTTTGAAATACTGTTAACTCTCATTTTTCTGGTTTTTCCTCAATCTTCTTGATTAGCTTATCCTCTTTTACTCCATCTTTAGAGATTCTCAAGGCTCAATCCTGGGTCCTAAACCCTCCCAATGTACTCTCATGTTTTCTCAGAAGTCGACTACCACCTCATTTGCATCCTTGGTAAAGACTTCTCTTCTGAGCTTTAAACCTGTGTATCCAACTTACACTTAGTGCCTCAAACTGAAAATATCCCAAACTGAATTTGGAGATTTACTCCCAAATCTGTTCCCCTTTTCACGTTTCTCTTCTCAGATAATGGCACCAATATCCATCTTGTTTAAGCCAGAAACCTTGGATTCATCCTTGATATGTTAAGCTAGGTCTGACCACAAAGATTTATCTGGGTTCAAAGACTGGTGAGAATGACCACTGTTAAGATTGCCTTTTCACCCTTTGGTTTACTTTCACACCAGCATAAGAACCGTGCAAAGAGCAAGGATACAAGTTAACACATGCAGCTCCCCATTGCCTCCCTAATATCTCGCCAAGGCATTCCGAGCTTGGTGGTCAATATAGCTCACAAGGAGAGAGGGCTTTTCATTAGGTCAGAGAAATATAAACTCTGGGGTTTGTCTTTCATGCATGCTGGGATGTGTATATTATTTTGGGGGGAATATATCAGTTAAGGTTCTACTCTATTTTCTTATAAGAAAACTCTAGCTGTTTCCTAGTTCCATACTTCCACTTTTTATTTTTACTGCCCTTTCTTGAGTCTCCTTCTCTGCCCACATGCAGTTAATAATGAAGTCAAGACAGTTCTACATCTTAAACTACTTTCTGTCTCCAGAACACTCTAATCCAAGTCTGCAGTGTCTTGATTGGTCTACTATTGTTGCTTTCTAACTTATCTCCCTTTTTATCTTTCTATCTAATCTTTCTCTTGCAGTCTACTGGGCTTTTAAAGTATAGGTTAGATTATATCATCTTCATGCTTAAAACTTTTCAATGTCTTTCCATTACTCCTTGCAAAAGTTAAAATTTTAAAATATAAGTATTTCTTCTACAGGTAGGGTTGTTTTTATAATCCAAAGTGTATAATTATATATATTGGATTAATGCAGTTAGAAAATAATCCATACAAATTATATAATTATGAATTATATATGCTACACAATTATGATTTATCTGTGTTGATTACTTGTGGTAAGTTAGTAATAGCAAAGGAGGAAAAAATAATTTTATCACTTGGGCAAACTGGCTACTTTCTTTGAGCCACTTTGTACTTCGTTTTTTATAGCAATGAACTTTGATATTGCTACAGGAATAGAGAAGAAGACCATGCTAAAAACTGATAAGAAAAGAAAGCCTACATAAAGTCAAAGGCTAGGTTTGTATAGTGATGTTTGGGTTTTTACAGCTATATATTTGAAATTCTACACCATTGGCATAGTTGGGAAAGGGGTGGCTGGCTAGGTATAGATGGGCCACTGTATCAGTGGTTAATTGATGGGCAAGTGCAATAAAAAGTGTACCCTAAACTGCCCTTTCTATGTATCCCATACATCTTGTGCTTTTCCAATCCAGAGTTTCCTAGGTGACTCTTGCTTTCACACTGCTTCTTCCAACTTGATCTATAATGTTTTGAATGATCTGGTTTCATCTTGGGCCACGTTCCAAACTCTTAGTCCCTGAACACCAGCCACACTTTCATTGTTTAAACTCACCAAAGTCTTTTCTGTCCTTGAGCCTTTTGTCTTATACTGCTGCCCTTGTGTGGAATGTTATTCCTTTCCGCTTCCCAGATTTTCTCTCTCCTTCCTGCTCCATCATTCTAATTCCTCTTTGTTCTTTAGGACTCATCTTCAATGCTATGTCCTGCTGGAAGCCATTTCTGACTCCTGTGTTAGTCCATTTGGTCTACTATAACAGAAATACCATAAACTGGTTGGCTTATAAACAATAAACATTTATTTGTCACAGTTCTGGAAGCTAGGAATTCCAAGATCATGGCACCCATAGATTCGGTGGCTGGTGAGGGCCACCTTCCTCATTGACAGCCCTCTTCTTACTGCATCCTCATGTGGTTGAAAGGGCCAGGGATCTCTCTGGGGCCTCTTTTATAAGGGTAGTGACCCCATTCATGAGGGCTCTGCCCTCATGACCTAATCACCTCTCAAAGCCCCACCTCCTAATACATATGAATTTCAACATATGAATTTTGGGAAGACACAAATATTCAGTCTACAGCAACTCCCTTGAGACTAGGTAAGGTCTATCTTCCATAGCAGCCAGGATTCCTTCAGGCACTTCTCATATTTGTAATTAATTAATTATACAATCATTTAATTAAGTGCTCTCTTTTCCACTATAGGGTCAACTTCACAAGGGCACTGACCATAACTGTCTTGTTCACACTTGTATTTCTTGGCATGTTACTAAGGCCAGAATGTTGGTAGAAGGAAGGATCAGTATAAGGATGGAAGGAAAGAAGGCAGTTAGGCAGCAGGGTTAGGATAAGATATTTGTTTTTCACCTTCCTTTAATGTGTATTTTTCAGAACATACATGGCATTTGGTTACCTCTATCTGATTATTCCGAGGATTCACATTCTGGGTCATTGTGATAATACTGCTTTATGCAGCAGGCATTTAGTTACTTTTTGGAGAAATACGTCTATCAAGATGTGCTACCCTCCAGAGCTGTGCTGTCCGATATGGTATTCAGTAGCTAATGTGGCTTTTGAGCACTTTAAAGTGGCTAGTTTGAATTAAGATGCATTGTAATCATAAAATACATAGTGGATTTTGAAAACTTAGCAGGAAGAAAAAGAAGGTAAAATATCTCATTAATAATTTTTATGTCAATTACATATTTGGATATATTAGGTTAAATAAAATGTTATTAAAATAATTTCAACCATTGATTTTCCTTTCTTAAATGTTATTAGTAGAAAAGTTAAAATTACCTTTATGGCTGGTATTATATTGCCTTTGGATGGCATTGACCTAGGTTTAGAACACGTCATTCTTTCCCTTGCTGTTAGACCCTGAGGGAGAGGGAAGCCATTCGGGTGAAATGAGGTAACTGCCTTTAACCATGTTGTGCTAAGAAGTCTAAGAAGTTCTACTGTACTCCTTACTGGGCAATTAGGGGCTGATTTCCCTAGGTTATTTTTACTATCTCATTATCATAAATAGAATTTCTGGACAAGAGCACCATTTTGGAAATAACATCATTGTTACCTTCTCATAGTGTTTCTTAGTTTAGATTATTTATTTTCTTTTGTGAATTTCTACTCTGATGGCCATTATCTTTGTTTCCTCTGCTAGATTCTAGAATGTGATTTGGTATGTTTTCACTTGAGCAAATGAAAGTTAATAAAGTTTCAGGCTTTGAAATAGCCTGAGAATTTTCCCGATGTGAAAAAGGATGTTGAAGTCAACTATAAATTATCTCACAACCAATATTAAGTTCCAGGACTCTGAATTCCAAGAAGATGCCAGTCCATTAAGCAAACAGATGAAATATGCTTTGCCTAAAGGTTTATCTGCAGCACAGTCAATTCTAATTCTTAATAATGAGACAAGAAAGGGAAGCTTGGGCACCTGCAAATGAAACTACACATCACCCACTTAATTATTAGTGGATATTAATTATTATTGCCTAAAGTTGGTACTGATTTAGTGTTCTTACAGATTTCTGCCACATCATTTAATTTAAATCTTGTTATTAATTTCTAGCTCTTTTTTTCCCCAAGCACTGAGCTGTAAAAGGTCTCTGTTGTATACCACTGTGGTGTTTGAATCTGTTGAAATCTGGGTATTTCTTGGAACCCAATAACTAAAACATAATAAAATCATAAGTCAAAGCCTTATAATTACTGTCATCATTGTTTTAAAATCATAGAGTAAAAGACCTAAAAAAGCTCTTGACAATCCTTTTGAGAAAACTGAGGAATGAAATAAATTGCTAAAGTGACAGAACAAAGACCAGAATTTAAGCCATTTTGCAGTGTTCTTTCTACTAACTTGAGAGTATATTGATTCCAAACTATAGTGATTAAAAATAAATATCGTTAACTCAGTAAATAGTACAGTATCTTTAGGTATGTGAAATTTAAGAAAAAGCTACAAACTGTTTATTTGTGTGTGTGCATGTGCATGTGAATGTGTGTGAAATGTGACATTCTGGGAAGTAGGCACTTTGTAAGTTTCATTGCTTTGTTGAATGTTTCTAAAAAAATTAAAGCTTTTCTAGTGCCTCTCATGTCTTCGTGTTTCTTCCTTTTATTATTGCAGATATCAGAGGACAAAGAGATATTTTTGACATTTTGCCTAGGTTAGCCACAGAATGTATGTTATATATTTGTATTTATTAAAATATTTAATAAATTGTCATCCATACATGTATTTATTACATAGTCGTAAGGGAAAGGTAGGTATGAATTATTGAAGCTAGATAGGATGTATCTCTGATTCTGTGGAGTTAGGGAAAAGAAGATTAAAAATAAAACAAGACAGAACAAATAAATATTACTTTCTTAAATCAGATTGTAAACTTATGGCAGTCAGAGAATAATCCTAGGAGTTATCTTGCTAAAATGCAGTTAATGAATTCTTGCTCTACTGCTTTTAGAAATCTTGAATTTAAATTTACTGAAATTAGGTTTATCAACAATCTAGGATTTACCTATTTAGTTTCCAACTACAAAAGTAGTTAAGTCCATATATTTGCATTTTTAGAAAACCTCTTTTAATAGTTGGGAGAAAAAGTTCTGGTCGAATTTTGATGAATGTATAATATCAAAAAGTCATTTTTCCTGCACTGTAGCCCCATTCCTGCACTTGTAAAGTAAAGAGAGAGAACAGGAATTGCTTTCCCAACTGGGGGTTTGCAGACATCTAGGGAAAATGATGTCTATTTATATGTATTTTTCTTTTTCAAGTAATTGAGTACATTATTTAAAAATTTGTTTTCCCTTTAAGATTTAAAGTTTGGAACTAACGAGCTCCCTACTGTACTCCACTCTCTTTGCGTGTGCCTGACCTGGATAGACTCTCAGTTACTGAATGAATGGCTGCTTGACATGTAAAATGGATCAGACAGGTGTGCTTGTGACTCAGTCCTTCAAGACTTCTTTTGTTTTGGTCCTATTTGCACAGCTCTAACTGCAATAATATTTTGAATATTATATGGCTTTAATGTTATACCCATATGTACCATTTGTTAAAGACAGGAGGCAAAAGAAGCATTGATTTTGAAAGGATAAGACTTTGACTATTATAATCTGAACTGTTAGAAAAGGACTCTGCCCCTTGTTTAAAATAGATAGATCTGCTGGAGAGAATATAACAACAGCAAAAGTTAAAATGCATAGTTGAGCTCAAAACCAAAGAGGGGAACTCCTCTGGTACCAGAAAGGAAAAGGGAATTTATATTCATAGAGATAAGCAGGAACTGATTTCATCTGCTTCAAGGGTGATCATCAGAATCGGACATGGGCATTGATAGATAGGCATTGGGTTTAACTCCCACACAGGAACAGGAGATGAGTCCTCAGGCCTGTATGAGGCAGGCAGGGACCTGTAACAGGGGCACTGCCCCTTCTGAGAAAGGGTGACTTAGAAAAACTTCCCACCTGCCAAGGAAAACTGAGAGGAGCTTGATGCCCATTTAAGGTAATAGGTGGAAAGTGTGGCCTGTGAGGAATTAGAAACTTAAATCTGGACCACTTCCCAGGTGAGGTGCAATATCAAATTGTAAAATATTAACAATATCTCCTTGTTAAGTAGGAATTCCAGCCTGAGAAGTTAAAGGAAAACTTCTCTGCAGTTGGAGAAATCCACAAAGCATCATCAGAGCCCAATGTAAACCCTTCCTCATGATTTCACACACCAAGGCAGCACAGAACAACTCCCTCTGAAGAAAATCTCATTGTCCAGAAATAGAAACCATGCAAGGATAAAGCATGACTAATTGAAGAATTCGTATTCACAATTCATACATTCTAGATACTAGATCAATCTGAAATAGATTTTAAATTAAGAATATTTTAAATGTTTAATAATTAAAAGAAGCAGAAACCATAGGCAGGAACTGGGCAGTATGGGAAAAAAATTAGATTAAGAGAATCTAAGAATAATTATGTAGTAATTGTGATATTAGGAAAGAATCTATGCATGTGTTCAAAAGTAGGCTATACACAAAGAGAAAATGATTGAATTGGAATTGAAATCAGAGAAATCACTTAAAATGTTTCTCTGAGAGACTGAGAGATGGAAAACAGTGAACAAGAATTTAAGGGATACCAAGCATGGAAGGAGAAGCTCCAACATGCTTTTCATAGGAGTTCTGAAAAAGGAAAGAGACAGTGCCAGAACATGTATAATCAAAGGCTAAGACAGAGAATTTGCAGAACTGAAAAATTCATGTGACCTTATCCCATCGAGTGCTTAAAAAAAAATTCCCACCTGGGCTTGTTTTAGTAAAACCACGTTACAATGAAGACAAAATATCTTAAAAGCAGCCAGAGAGAAAAGACAGATCAACTACAAAGGAAAGATAGGCAGACTTATTGCAGACTTGTCATCAGGAATAATGGTTGCTAGAAGACAATGAGATAATACATTCAGAAGGCTGAGGGAAAATAACCGTCATTTGATACAGTATATCCATTTAACTACAATTCAAGAGAGAGAAAGAAATAAACAAATGCCGTGACAAACACTGAGAAATTTAACCATTTACAGGCTCTCCTTGTTGGTTCACAGAGAAGAGGTTGAATCTAAAGGGAAGGAGGGGTTGAAAATGCAATGGTGAGCAAAAAAGATGGTAAACACGCTGGTATGTCTGATACATAATGGTTGAGAAAGACCCTGTGACAAGTCTCTCATGGGCTTAAAAAGAAGCTGAACTACTAAGCAGTAATAGGAGTGGTGGGATTGTGGAGTTTTAGGGTGCTTGCGTGTTTTGGTAGGAACTTAGTGATGATTATTACATTTGGACTTTGCTAAATTATAAATTTATGTTAAACATTTGAGTAACTACTAAAATAATAGAAATAGAACTGTAATTTCCAGATCAAGATAAGGGGAAAAATTGGAGGGAGAATAAAGAAAACTAAATCAATCCATTTGAAAGAACGTAAGGATAAGTAAAGAAGTAAAGAAATGCAACATAAACATAAAACACAAACTAAGATGATAGAAATAAAAACAACTAATTCAGAAATTATGATGAATGCAAAATGATTATAGTCATCTACTAAGGGGCTTTCAGATCAGATAAAAATTCAAAATCCAAATATGTATATAATATTAATATAATGTTGAGTGAGATAATCAGATTGCTGAATGGGATGTACAGCATGATTGTTTTTATGTAAAAATGTACAATACACAAAATAGCACTATGTATTTTTGTGGATATGTACCAGGTAATGAAGAAACAAAAATATGAGCAAGAAGGCTACATACCAAATTCAGAAATATGGTTGAGTCTGATTAGGAAAGTAATGGAGCGGAATAAAGGAGATGACTATAGTGTTTTAATTATGTAAAAAGATTTGGAGTAATTATGGAAAATGTTAGTATTTGTTAATGTGGATGGTGAGTTCATGGATATTTGAGAAGCAATGAAGAATGGTAGCCTGAACTGTGGGTTCTGGAGCCAGACTTTCGGGGCTCAAATCCTCAAAGTCCTTCCACTTATGAAATGTGGGACCTTAGGCAATTACTTAACTTCTTTGTAGTTCAATCTCTTACTCTTTAAAATGAGAAAAAAACAACCACCACTGAACATTAACCTCATAGAGCTGTTGTAAAGATTGAATGAGTAAATTCTATGCAAAGAAATCATTTAATAGCCCCTGGTTCATGGTAGGCACCTATTGAAGGCTATTGTTACCTGTGTATTTTTCTCATGTTTGAAATATTTCATGTTAAAAAGAGAATTCAAAGAAATGAAAGAGTTAATGCATAGGTAAAATCATAATAAACCTGCAAATTGTAATCAAGATATTCTTCACCAAAATGTAAATTAAAATCACTGATCAAAATTCTTATATGGCACATCAAGAAGTTTTTAGAGGCTCAATCTCAAAATTAAAACAGAAAAATCTCATAAACATTGTATCTAATTTGGTTTCCCATTTTTGACAATAAAGATGATCCAGACGCAGGATGGGTTATGTGTGGATACAAACTTGCAAAGAGCTTCACATTTGTTCTTTTATCTTGTCATTTAGAAACAAAATACAGATTCTAAAATTAAAACAGTTTTTTTATAGAACCAAGTGTAAGATTTTGAAACCAAATAAAATATGAATTTTTTTCCTATTTTTGGTTCTGTAACACATAGGTAAAATTTAATGCACATTTTAACGTTTAATTGTTTCCCCACAAAAATATGAGAATTTAAAATTTTATTTATTGACAAGTCATGCCTTTTCTTAATAGGATGTGTCACATATAAATGGGAAACTGTTGATGGTTTCTTAAATGGGTTATGGGTGTTAAGGTCAAGCTGGCCTCCTCCACGTTGTTTGGGAGAATCATTAGCTGTGGACAGCTCTCTTCTTGCTGCCTTGAACCTTGATGTATGGTTCTTGAATTGGCCGTGAGAGAAGCAAGCTTTTGGTACATGAATGTCTGGAGTTAGAGTGTTGTCTTGGCACTCTTGTCTGATACCATTGGTTCATTGTCCATGGAATTCTTCAACTATGTATCCATGTAATGGTCCCTCATTATCAGTCACAGTGGTAGTTCCTTGTACTTCTATTTCAGTTGCTTTCGAGGTGACCCTGAGAGCCTCCCAAAGTGAATTTGGGTTATAATATACAATCTATATTTATATCACAAGTGCACCATCCACATTTGATAAACATATCCACTTCTCTTTTGTGTATTGTAATGTCAGATAATAAGTTAACTGCATTATTGTAGTTTGTGTAGATTATATTTTTAAATGAAATTTTAATGATATTTATTGATATTGATTGTTGATATATCTATTGATAGTGATGAGAGATGTAATCTATAAAAAATACTTTCTCTGTTTTTTATTTAATTTTTTTTATTATTATTATTATTTGAGGAAGATTAGCCCCGAGCTAACATCTGCTACCAATCCTCCTCTTTTTTGCTGAAGAAGATTGTCCCTGAGCTAACATCCATGCCCATCTTCCTCTATATTATATGTGGAACGCCTGCCACAGCATGCCTTGGCAAGCAGTGTGTAGGTCTGCACTTGGGATCCAAACCAGCGAACCCTGGGCTGCCAAAGCAGAATGTGCTAACTTAACCAATGGGCCACCGGGCTAGCCCCTCTCTGTTTTTTAATTCTAACTTATTGAAAATAGCTTGTATCTATTTCTACTTATGAATCCCTTAGGGTTTTAGGATCCTAGATTTGCAGCCACTGAGCTGTTCCAATGCTGTCATTTTATGGATGAAACCCGAAGCCCAGAAAGAGCAAATGAGTTCATTGAACGAATATGTGTATTAGTGCATTGTGTTAGTAGGAACCATGCTAAGTCCTGGGTATATTGCGATGGATAAAACTAACATGACCTCCTCCCATGGATGCTACCGTCTAGAGGGGCAAATAGATATTAAACAAATAAAGAGAAATAGATTCTAACTACAAATTGAGATAAGTGTTATGAAGGGGAAAAACATAGTGTGCTAGCAGATTTAGATTGGGGGCCTAGGCAAGACCTCTATGAGGTGATCTTTAAGCTGAGACTTGAATTTATCTTAGGGAGAAATCAGTCCAGGCCGAAGGAAATGTATGTGCAAAGATCTTTCAGTCTGAAGAGAAAGAAGGTGCATGTGCCTGGAGCTTAGTGAGCCAGGGAGAGAGTAAATTGAGATAATGATGGAATGGTAGACAGGTGCCAGATGGTGCAAAGCTCTCCAGGCCATGCTAAGGGTTTGACGTTTTGTTGTAAATGAAACGGGAAGCTATTAAAGGGTTTAAGCAGGAGAGTGACACGATCCAATTTATATTGTAAAATATAACCTCCACTGTAGTGTGGTTTGGAAGAGAAAAGGGTAAGAGTGTTAGTGAGGAGGCTGTTGGAAGAATCTAGCCAGGAGCTGTTGATGGCTTGCACAAAGGTGGTGGCAGTGGGGACGGAGAGGAGCAAACAGTTGGATCAGACCCCAGATGTCTGGAGCCCCATGGCCCGGGCTTCCCACTGCACCACGCTGCCTGGCCTGGCCTTGCCACTGGGTTGAGGCTGATTGATTTGCTCTTGGAGCCCTAAACTGCTCTTTGTAGAAAGCATTATTCCCTCTTCAACTCACTCTGATTGACTCTGCAATTTTTTCTTGGTGGAGGCTATGAAGAAAGATGATAGACAAAGATCACATTTTACAAGAATTGCATTTTACCTGTAGGTAATTTAGATTTGTGGTGTATGAAGGAATTCGCCAGGCTCGCCAACCTGGATGAACAGGTCTCTTCTGAGATAAAGGACAGTTTTAGGACAGGTTCAACATTGTGCAGCTCCTCTCATGTCAAGGAACTGTCATGCCTGTGCTCTCTCAAATAATGTGCCCTGTTCATTTATTTCTGGTGCCAAAAGATATATCTGTGAAAAAGAGGCCTTAAGATTAGCTGAGAAGATTTTTCTATGCCAGATGAGGATGCTTTCACTACAGATCACTTCTCTATGCCTAGAAGTGTTTATAGCTTCTCCTCCACCCCTTTTTGGTACCAGGAAGCCAAAAGCCATGTCTTTAACTCCAGTTTAGTGCTTACCATTTATTCCTAGTCCTTTACTTCATAGATTTCTATTGTTTTTGTGGGCTGATCACAATTAAGGAGGAAGAGAGAAGTATCAGTATGTGAGACTTCTTCAAGAGACAACTGATGGTTAGCATTGAGAAGGTCTACAAAGCAGAGAGATCTGGCTTCAACACTTGGCTCTGGCATTTATTAGCTCTGTGATTTCGAGCTAGGGACTTATCCCCTATGAGCCTCAGTTTCCTAATCTATTAAAAAGGCCCAATGATAGTTCCTGCCTTACATTTATTTTTATGAGAATTTAGAGATGTAATCCACATAAAATGCCTGTGGAAAATGCTTGGTAATTGTTATCTGCGAATGAAAACTCAGGAGAATTTGCTCACTGCTGCTCTTCCTAACCATAGGTCTTCCTAACCACTTTAATTCTGTCTGAAAGTTAAATCCATCATACAAGCTTGGTTGCTTCCTGGCATATAGCATGCCATAATGTGTATCCTTAATTCCTTAGAACAGCCTTCAGAAGCAAGTCCTAGTCATTCAAATAATTTCACAAGAAACAAAGTATGCCCATGCATAATGAAATGAAATAGCTTTCTGGATACCATACCACGAGGCTGGGATACCTCTGGGAAGTATGAAAAATAGTTTTCCTCTTAAGGGACACAGAGTAGAGGGATCATAGGATATTTGATTGAAGACGTGCTGTACGGGGTATCACCACCCCCTGGTTCTGCTCCTTTATCTGTAAATGAGGTAGATTTAGATCATCCTGAATGGCTTCTCTGGTTCTAAAAAAATTCTTAAGAGTCTAAGATTATCTTCATGTTTGAAATATCTTGTGGTTTGCTTTCTCCAGAGCTCATTCTTGAGTTGCTTGAAAGGCAGTGTTCATTCCAGGTCTACTTCCCTGGGGAGTAGTCTGAGAAAGACCAAGGAGTTGTGACTCAATGAAATTGACCAGAATCAAACTCCCCTTCATGAATGGAAATCCTGAGAATGGCAAAGACATAATTTGGCCCCCTGGGAATGCTCACATTAAGCCTTCTTTACCCACACCTTCCATGTTATTTTACACTTAAACAGGGCTTCTTATCTAATGTTAGATTTGGATTTAGGGATGGAGGAGTCATGTATTTTTCTAGAACTGAAGGTAAGCTACACATCCTGTCATCCACTAAGCACTCCCAAGCACTAGTCACTTCTCAGGCTGAGGTCTTCTCTCCACTCTCTTTGCCACTGCCTACCTAAGGCCCTTATTATATGTGACACCTCCCTAAGTGGCTTCCATGACCACAGTACCACCCACTCTAATTCATCCTTCTCTATTGTACCCCAATTTGGCTTGCTAATTCTGCCCTCATAATTTATCCCCTGACTTAAAATCCTTTAATATTTCCCCATTGCCCACTGCACTGGTACCTAGTGCTTCTCCTGTGTGAAGTGGGTGGGGCAAGACAATCTTTGTCATGTGGAAAGAAATGATCTTAATTTCTGTTTATGTTTAGTATTGGCCTCATTTAAGCATTTCAACTTTGATTTATAATATGCACATAATATGTGGAGTAGTGCATACATCATTTATAAATAATAAAAATACGTATATGAAGCCTACAGATTTAACATTTTTTAAAGGTAAGGATGCATAATCAAAAGAGTTTAGAGATCATTTGTCTGCAGGATAAAGTAAAACTAATTAGCTTTGCTTAAGGAACCTCAAGAGTTCTGGACTCATATTTCCCTTCTGCTGTCGCTTTCATTCACTGCTTGTACCCCCTTATTTCCCCACGCCCTGACCACATCCATCTGCTTGCCCAGTCCCTAAACATGCCCAGCACGAGCGTCCCACTGGGCTGTTACTCCTGCTGACGCTGCTCAAAGCAGAATCCCCTGCCTATTCAAAGCTCAGTCTAAAACGTTGCTTTATCTTCGAACCCTATCTTAACTGCCTCTTGTCCCAGAGCTCACCATCCCAGGTAAAATTAGCATCCTCGCTCTGTGATTCTACTGCATCTTGTTTGTTGCTCTATGACAGCGCTTTTCATGTTCACCGCTGTAACGATTAGTTGTGTATGTGTCTCCCTGACGAGGCCGTGGGTGCCTTCAAGGCAGGAATTGCATCTTACTCATCTTTGTACCCACCACCTAGAGCATGTCGGAAGTCAATAAACGGTGTCTGAGTTATTTTAAATTTTCATGAGCATCTTATAGGGAAGAATCAGGGAGGGAGGGGGCTCATGGTATGAGGAATAAAATTGGCTCCGTACAAAAATCCCCGTCCTTATTGGCATTTCACATCCGAGCTCAATTTCCCTGCCCTGCTTCTCCTGTTTTCTCCAGCTCAGACTGCTTCAGTGAAGAGGATATTCTGGAAAGCATGTCCTTTCTTTCCATTTAGCTTTGAGGCAGCATGAAGGTTAAGATTTCCCCGTCTCAAGGTCACTTGATTCCCACTGAAGTGTGAGGCAACTGAGGGCTTTGGAGACTGTGCAGTTTATGGAGGATGCCGCTGTGCTTGTCAGACTGTGTTCGCTGTGGAGGGGCTGAGACTGAAAATGGAAAGAAATGCACTGAAGGCCAGAGGCGTTATATTAAAAGGCTGCAAACAGCTTTATTACAAATTGGAGCTCCTCTGAAAGTCACAAGTGACAATGGAAAATCCCAGATATAACTTATCCTCCTTCTTTCAACATCTGAACACTTCTCACCTACCCTGTGCCTGGCATTGTGTTAGGTGCTGGGACAGTGATGAATAATTCAAAGTCTCTGCCCTCCAGGAGCTCCCAGTTCAGCAGCAGAGACAGACACACAGCGAGCAGCTGAAGCCGCGTGGGGAGTCCTCTCCGAACCTGTGCACAAGGGAGCTCTACAGAGGGAGTGATTAATTTTGCCTCAGGGCGTCAGGGAAGGCCCTGTGGAAGAATGCTGAGCCTAGAAGACAGGAGCAGTTTTAGACAGAAGAGGAAGACAGAGTTAGTGCATTTCAGGCAGGGGGAACTGCGTCAGCAAGGGTCTAGAGCAAGGATTGGCAGACTTTCTCTGTAAAGAGCCTGTGAATAAATATTTCAGGCTTTGCAGGCTGTAGGGTCTCTGCTGTAACTACTCATCTCTGTTGTCGTAGCATGAAAGTAGCCACAGGCAGTGTGTGAATGAATGGGCATGGCTGTGTTCCAATAAAGCTTTATTTACAAAATTGGCAGTGGCAGGACTGCAGTTTGCCAACTCTGGTCTAGAGGAAGGATCTTTCGAGAGCCTCTAATCTGATGGGTCCTGATCTTTTCAAGTATTAGGATTCCTTTGCACTTGCTGTCCCCTGTGCCTGCCTGGAATGCTCTTCTTATTGCTCTTCTTTTAGATATACCCGAAGGCTTGCTCCTTCTCTTCATTCGGGTCTCTGTGACGTCATCTTCTAATCTTCTGTCCACAGTAGCATAGGCATCCCCTGTGCACTCCATCTTTTTTCATCGCTTTAGTTTTCGTCATAGCACTTACACTAAAACTCTATTACATATTAATTGTTTATGTGTTTACCTTCTGTCTTTCCTACTAGAATGTGGGCCTCATGTCTTAATCTCTGCTGTATTGAAGGGTGTGCTGCAGCTGACTATGCTCATCTCTTCCCAGCTCCAACTCTGCATTCAGTGATGTCAAGTGGTAGTTTTAAATCGGCCACGGTGGGAATATTTACTCCGTGGAGATCAGTCTCATGGAAATCAGATTTGGGGCTTTTTTTTTTTTTTTTTGAGAGCTGGTTTGCTAGCACACCTGTGCCTAGAAGAATAACCTCCACAAAGCCCAGTGCTTAATAGATACTTGTTTTTTGAATGAAATGTACCATTTGTATGTGTTGATGGGGAAAATAGATACGCACTTAGAGAAACAGAGTCCTCTTGCAATTATTAAGACCTCACAGGGATTTCCATGGCCCTCAGGTAAACTGCTGATGGCTCCTGTCACCTTTATTTGATCGATGAGGAAACTGAGGCCTCAGACAAGACGTGACTCTCTTTACCCCATAGAGCAGATCCTGCTAGGCCATGGTGACATGTCTCAGGCCTTACGCGTTCTGTTCCTCAAGGTTCTCCTTTCGCTCTTTCCACCGCAGTCCACTGAGTAAATGAGGAGCCTCAGGCATGTGTCTCTTTTACTAAACAACATGTATTTTTAATGAATTCCAGCACTCAATGTGTTTGTAATTTTTTAGTGTGTTCTAATCCCGGATAAGGTCTATCCTCTTTCAAATGACTTACTGTATCCCATTTCTGATTTGTCTGGGACTTTGATTTATGATACATAAATGTGCCCTAATCTATACCCTTTAGCTGTGATTGGTCAGAAATGTATCTGTTTATGAACCATTTTCAACCTTAATAGTCTAGTTTTGAAATCTACAGCAATATGAAGCGCCAGAAGTACCTGGCAAGAATCACGTTTCACAGCCTCTTCAATCTCAGTTCCTTTAAATGGGCAGCATTAAACCTTAATACCGAGGGCCCATTTGTAAACCCACTGAGACTTTAAAAATTAAAGTCTCTTTAAATTAAAGAGTAAAGAGTAAAATTGAATTAAAGAGCAAGGTCTCTTTAAAAATTAAAAAACTCCCTCAAATTACTCCACAGCCCATGTTTAACATTTCCAAAGAACTTTGCGTTTTTAGTGCTGCCTGGTAAACAGTCTCTTCAATTCCCTGTCCTAAGCACAAACTAAGAAACAGAGAAATCAGCTTGTATTTACTGGGCCATCTGACTCATCCCAAAGCTTTCCAGGACCTCAGGGTTGGAGAGGACTGGCGTTGTCAAGCAGAATGCCTTACCTTTTAGAGACACCCGTGTCCTTCTCAGCTCTTCTGACCTGTAGGTCTTCTGCTTCTCCCTGTTTGCTTCTGTCTAGTGGTAGAAAACTCACTCTTTCCTTCAGCAGCTTGTTCCCTCTTTGAATACAATTGACAGAAAGTTCTTTTTTACCTGCTTCTCTGTACCTTGCACTCATTGGCCTTAGTTCTTTCCCTGTGGAGCCACTCAGAACAAATTGGCTTCTTACCTCTGCCTGCTCTCACGAAAGTGGGGACAGCTCTCACACTCCCTGAGTCCTCCCTTCTTCCCGCTGCATTTCGACTATTCGTCCAGCCATTTTTTATATGACAGTCCTTTGTACCTTCTTTATTTGGCTCCCTTTCCTCTGGACACGTTCCAGTTTAGCCAGTGTCCTTCTTCAAGTGGCTGAACGATGCTGGAGAGCGGGTAGGATCATAGACTCTTAAGTTAGATCTGCCTCTTCATGTACTAGTTGTGTGACCTTGGGGAAGTGAGGCAGCTTCTCTGAATCTCAATAAGCTCACTGAAAAATGAGAAAAAGTATCTTGCGCATACAGTTGTTCTGAGTGCTAAATAAAACTGTAGTCAAATCATCAAGGGAGTGCCTTGTACAAAGTAGATGGGTTCAAAATATAGCCGTTCGTATCGTAATAAGTAGTGTTAATTCTCTGGATATTGGTTCCATAACAGAGTTTGGATCACTGTTCTATTTTTCATTTTAGTATTGGGGCACTTTCTCTAAGTTTGGGTGCAATGTTGAATAGGCTGGCCCGAGATAAATACAATCCAATTTTAGTACCAAATATATGTATATATATATACAGACATCCTTTGGTATCTGCAGGGGTTTAGTTCTAGGACCCCTGCAGATACCAAAATCCACAGATACTCAAGTCTCTTATGTAAAATGGTGTAGTATTTGCATATAACCTAGGCACATCTTCCTGTATACTTTAAATCATCTCTAGATTATTTATAATACCTAATATAATGTAAATGCTATATAAATAGTTGCTATACCGTATTGTTTAGGGAATAATGACAAGGAATAAAGTCTGTACGTGTTCAATGCAGATGCAACCATCATAGGCCTTTCACTCCACAGTTGGTTGAATCTGCAGATGTGGAACCCTTGGATACGTAGGGCGGATCGTATATATATTTCTTACACCGTTTCCTATTAACCTCTTTTCTTTATCACTCCCACACTCCAATAACCAAGGCACAGCTAGGTGCTCCTCCCCTGCTTCTCCTCTCTTCTCTACCTTCTTGCTCCCTAACCTCCTAACTTGCGCAAGATATGGATTATGTCTTGGCTGCTTTTTGGAAAGGAGAGGATGATGTTCCTTCAGTATTTAGGAAAGGAATTCTTGTCCTAACTCATCCATCTGTTGGCTATGGCCTTGGACAAGACACTTTCCCTGTGGGCCTCAGTTTTGTTTTGTCTTTTTAATCTTTGATGTTGATAGAGGAAAGTATTTTGATGAAGGAAGGTGCTGGATTCCAAGTTCCTTTCCAATTCTAAAATTCCTTTGATTTTCTGCAATCTAGTATTCATCCTGAGCTGTGTGATCAGGCTGCCATAGTTCCAACTCTGTTCTGAGTTTCCGTTGTGTCCCTAGGTAACTGCTCCATAGCACTGCCCTTTAAGACAGCTGGAATGTCTAGATAGCTCCTTGAGGTCTCAGCTTTTCTGAGTGGCTTCGAATTCAAACCTTCTTTTGAAGTTGCCATGTCATCCTGAAGGGAAGCAGTGCTGAACAGGAGTTCCTATCCGTTACCTTCTTTCTCATCCAACCTCTTTGAGGATAAAATTTCTTACTTGCTTTTGTGGCTATAATTATTATTTTTAATAAACTTTTAAATTTTAGAATGGTTTTAAATGTATAGAGAAGTTAAAATAGTACAAAGAGTTCCCATGTATTCTATACACAATTTCCCATATTAACATTTCACATTAGTTTGGTAGATTTATGACAATTAATTAATTAGTATCAATATATTATGATTACTAAAGTCCATACTTTATTCAGATTTCCTTACTTTTTACCTAATGTTCTTTTTCATCCCAGAATTCCATCTAGAATACCACATTGCATTTAGTTGTCATGTCTCTTTAGACTTCTCTTTGCTGTGACATTTTCTCAGACTTTCCTTATTTTTGATAAACTGGACAAGTTTTCAGGGGTACTGGTCAGCTATTTTGTAGAATGTCCTTCAGTTGGGATTTGTTTAATGTTTTTCTCATGATTAGACTGAAGTTGTGGATTTTGAGGAGGGTGATCACAGAGGTCAAGTGCCATTCTCATACATCGTATCAAGGGTACATACTGTCAGCACGATTTATGACTGTTGATGTTGATCTTGATCACCTGGCTGAGGTAGTATTTTGTTTGTCAGGTTTCTCCACTGTGAAGTTACTCACCAGTCCTCCACCCCCTTTTTATATTGTACTCTTAGAAAGGAAGTCATGATGCACAACCAATGAAAGTTTCTTTCCTATTCACCTAACTGTCCAAGGTGAGTATTTCTGATGGTTGCTGTCTTTTCTCCACCAGTTATTCAGGGGCCCAGAATTCTTCTATTTTGTTGACATCCCCTAGGGCTTTGTCATTTAAATCCAGCCAGTTTTAGGAAAAGAGAATGTGGAGGAGAATGTTTGCTTTTAAAAGCCTCGGCCTGAAAATGGCACACATCACTTCCACTTACGTTCCATATGACACTCATTCATCTGCCAAACCTAACTGCAAGGGAGGCTAGGACATATGGTCTAGCTGGGTGCCCAGGAAAAGGAGGAAATGGATTTGGGAGAAAAGCTAGCAGTATTTGCTACACCACTTTAGAGTACAAAAGATAACAAACCAAACCCATGCCCCCCCATCTAATAATATAGCCATCAATTCATGAAAAAAAAGGAAAACCATAATCTTAGAATCAAGGAGAGTCATACAAATTGAATAAAAACTTAGCTTAATGAAAAACATATTCCATTGACTTTATTTTTCTTATTTCACTGTTGACCTGTGAATGTTTGTTGAGAGTAGGCTGTTACTCGCATGTCAGCATTTGACAGCCCCTGCCGTATAATATGCCTATAGCAGACTGCATCATTCCCAGCCATGCTGTTTTTTGTGCCTCTGCCATTGTTTGTTTGTCTGGAATGCCCTTCCTCTGATTTCTTTGTGTAGGAAAATTCTACTCACTCTTCAAGTGATAGATGAAGTGCCTTCATCCAACCTCAAGACAGGATTAGTCCCTTGGTCTTTGGTGCTATCATGTCACTTGGCTTCTATTCATCATTTAACAGCTATCCTACACTGGTATTCTATCTGAATATGTTTCATCTGTTGGAGTGGGTGCTCCCTGAGGACAGCACAGGTTTTATTAACCTCTTAGATCCCTAAGCATAGTCTGACAAATAAGCAAATTTGTTGAATGCACCCAGGATGCTGGATGTTCCAAAAAGTGGCCTCGTTTTTTTAACCTCTTTCTTTAAATACAACAAAACATGTTCTCCAACCCTCCCCTCACCTCTGATTATAAAGGTGACCCTCACTTATGATAGCCAAGCCTTCATGGAGAAGGTGATCTTGAGCTGAGCCTGGAAAGGTTGGTAGGGTTTGATAGATAGGAATAAGGGTACAGACAGGCTGTCCTGCTTTCTATGATGCATCCTAAGTTCAGGGCATTTGTTCAATACATGGTCAGGTCTCCTTTGAAACATCTATAGTGCAAGACACTCACTTTCATAGATCATCACATGATTAAAACTCAGACTCCAAGCTTGTTCTGGCACTGCTCTTGGACGGTGGGGGATGGTATAAAAGCCTGCTGCTCATTATCCTGAACAGGAGCTACCAACCTGAATTCCCAGGGCCCCAACAGGGGGATAGCTTCACCATAGCGAAAGAAGTGTTTAATTACAGCCACAGAAAGAGGAGCATGAACAAAACAATCATTTGCAGGCATTAATGACTCAGCTGCCATGCATCTTATTACCAACCACCACATGACTTCTTAAAGTGACCTTATCAAGCTCATTAGAAATAAAATATGAATATAAGACGGTTGTCCCAGGGCTGGCCCCATGACAGAGTAGTTAAGTTCACACGCTCTGCTTTGGTGGCCAGGGTTTGCTGGTTAAGATCCTGGGCATAGACCTACACACTGCTCATCAAACCACGCTGTGGTGTCATCTCACATGGAAGAACTAGAATGACCTGCAACTAGAATCTACAACTATGTACTGGGGCTTTGGGGAGGAAAAAAAAAGAGGAAGATTGGCAACGGATGTTAGCTCAGGGCCAGTCTTCCTCACAAGAAAACAAAAACCAAAAACCAAAAACACAGGTTGCTTTAATTAGGGAAAAAAAAAAGAGAAGACAATTGTCCCCTTCCTTCTATCCTTTTCCTTATCTACTCTTAGCCCACTGACTTTAGTGACTTTACGAGCTCCATTAATATTTTATTAAAATAGAAATTAGGAGACATAGAGACTGTTCACAGAATGCTCCCTTTACCTTGCTTACACTATTGCCTCAATTTTCATGGTTGAAAAATTAGACCATAATTAGGATTTATTTTCTTATGAGGTTTTTCAATTCATACTATCACATGTATTTATTCATTTGAAATTCCCAATGATTATAGTCAGTGTAGGAATTACTTTTCCCATTATACAGCTGTGAAAACTGAGCCTCAGATGTTAAATGGCCTGTCTAAGACCACATGGCAATTGTGGTTCAGAGCTGTGTCTTCAGACTCCATGTCAAAATCTGGGTGTGCCACATCAGCACTTGCCTGTCAACCAGTTAGCCTCATGGCAGAGGCTCATATGTTCTGTTTATTTCTCCCGATTATAAAAGTGATCCTCACTTACAATAGCCAAGACTTCATGGAGGAGGCGATCTTGAGCTGAGCCTGGAAAGGTTGGTAGAGTTTGATAGATGGTAATAGGGGGACAGGATATTTTTTTGCAGTGAGCTTAGTTAGCTACATGCTCCTCCAACATGTCCCTAGTAAGTCAGATTGGGTGGACCCAAGGAGGGAGCACATTGAAGATGAATCTATACCTTGATTTCTGCAACCTCTTAGGGCAGAGGATTCTAAACTCAAAGTGATTTTAAGTCAAAGGTGCTCAAAGTCAGTAGCGACTCATAGAAGGAACCTAAAGATCACTTTAGTTCAACTTCCGGATTTTATTGATAAGGAAATTAAGGCCTGCAAATTAAATAATTTGAATTTATTTAATTCACAAAGATAATACTTGGTTATCAATCAAAATGCCTAATTTCCAGTTCTGATCTTTTTTCACTTCCCTGCTTCCTCATTACCAATTTTCTTGGCATCTTTTCTGCTTCTTAGGACTGCTTTGAAGAAGACATGTTTGTATAGGCATTGCCTCATGTTCCTGAATATGTGTGACCAAGTCATATGTGCAAAAGTTAGCCATAGACATATGTAATAGAGAGCAGATCCATTCTCAAAGAGTTAGATTATTAACTAGAATTCTTATTTAGACCTAAACATCATAAATGTGTTTAGTTTAACACAGAGTACCTAGCATATTGCTCGACAAAAGAAGAGATTCTGAGTAAATATTGGTTGAGTTAATGGATGAAGAAATGAAACTGACTGGCAGTTGAAATTCAGTGATTGTCCTTTTGAGGATAACATGTTGCTTCTTCAGCAATCATATTGTTTCCATCTTTGCCTCAATTTGTATCACCAGAAGCAGTATTTTTCTTTTTCTACTCATTTTTTATGAAATAATTAGAGCTATAAATGCACTAGAATAGTCTAATTTTTGCCCAACACTAAAGTAGAGGCAGAGATGGCAGTGCTGCCATAGAAAATGGATTGCTGCTGACAGCCAGCACCACCACGAGAAAGCTTTAAATATTTATGTTAGCTGATATACAAAAATCCAAATGCAGTCTACAAAGGTCAGTTTGATGGTATTGGTGTGTGGGGAGTTTTTAAAAGCCGAGGACAACTTCTAGGTTGAACTACTTAGAGAACTATGCATGACTTGATTTTTTTTGTACTGGAAAAATGACTTTTGTAGTACTGGACCTCCTCTCTGCTGAGGTGTTTACTGAAGCTGAAAGCTGTTTCCACATACTTTCTAGTGACGTCTCATGGCCATGAGGCTTTTGCTTTTTCCTGTGATTCACATCCAAGTCATTATTTCCAGCTGAACTTGATCAGAATTTCAAAATCCAGGAGTTTCTGATGGATGGTTGACATTCAGCAGAAATAAAAGTCTTCCAGGGCCTGACGATGACTGCCGGAAGCTTAGGAATTATAGCGGCAGTTTGGTCTAAACAGTGATTCTGGAATGGGACCGTGAAATTGGTGACATCCTGTAGTCAGACACTAGGTGCACGAGGGAGAGAAATAATTCACTTTTTAGCATGCCTCTGTATTTCCCTAATCATAATTAGCTTTTATTTACTTACATTTGGTTTACTGCTATAAGTATTATGGCTCTGCCTTTAGAAGGAAAAAAAAAGTAAAGATATGTTACTGAAAGGCCCCTTTTCCAAATCCTTATTTCAATGTTTAAGCCATTGGCATTTACGTGTTTACTTTAGAGAATGTTTTTGACAATTTGCAAGCGTGCATTTTTATAAACAAAATAAAAATTTGAATAATCATTTCTTTTTGTGTTGCAGAACCCCAGCTGAAGGGAATCGTGACAAGGTTATTCAGCCAGCAGGGATATTTCCTGCAGATGCACCCAGATGGTACCATTGACGGGACCAAGGACGAAAACAGTGACTACAGTAAGGAACATTAGCTTCTTGAAATCCAATTACAATCAGATGTATGGCCCAGTGTATCTTAGACTTAGAGCTTGGCCAGGCTGCCTTTTGAACTATTTAACTATTAGCAAGCTGGTGTCTTTTCCTTTATCCTTCTTGCAATGATTCCTTATAGCAAAGAGACAGTAAAGGGGAGAGATTATGTACTAAGTGAGGAGATAGGAGACCTGGTGGAGTTCCAACTGGTCAATGGACAAGAATATCCTCCCATCCCACTGTTTGATGGTGATAAGTATTCATAGTAACAGGGCAGATCTTCTAGCACTAGATGATATTTTAATCCTAGATCCAAACAGTAAACATATTATAATAATTCTCAGAACGTCATTTCTGGCAGACCAAAATTACTTCTTAAGTTGAACATTGAATACATGTACATGTATATTACATGTTATTGATTTTAGAAGAAAAATATATTAGAATAGTGTGGTCATGTTTTACAGTATATATGATAATCGGATAATAAAGACTGATAGACATAAAATTTCGTTTATAATTTTTTGACATAAAATGTCAAATATTAAAAGATTTTTAATAATGTCCCTGGAAATAGTTTTTAACTATTGATTATAGAGTTGAGAAGTTTAATAACTAAAAAAAAATCATCAAGGTCTGATAGAGAATATTTGCATTTCAGAAAAGTGTCGGATACAAGCCTCAGAGCCAAGAATGATCACTTTCATCGTATCTTTCAGTTTCTGCATAATCATATATAGAAACCTGGGGGAACATTTGTGTTAGTCTAAAATTATGCAGGGTGTCCTATTGTTTCCTAGAGTTCAGCTGTATTCTCTGCTAGAGTTTTAGAGTTCAGCACATAGTATATGCTCATTAAATAAATGTCCAATTGCGTTGTCTTCTGATGGATGTGATTTTGTGGTCAGACTAACAATCTTCCAAACTGCACAAGGTCATCTAAGACACCTGGTGTTTTATAGTAAAATATCCTTTAAATTAAAAATAAAGGGGCCCAGCCCCGTGATCTAGTGTTAAGTTCACGCACTCTACTTTGGTGGCCTGTGGTTCCCTGTTTTGGATCCTGGGCGTGGATCTAGCACTGCTCATCAAGCCATGCTAAGGTGGCGTTCCACATAGCAGAACTAGAAGGACTAGAACTAAAATATACAACTATGTACTGGGGGGCTTTGGGGTGAAGGAAAAAAATAAATAAATAAATAAAGATATCAGGGGCTGGCCCGGTGGCATAGCAGTTAAGTTCACACACTCTGCTTCGGCGGCCTGGTGTTTTCTGGTTCCAATCCTGGGCACAGACCTACACACTGCTTATCAAGCCATGCTGTGGCAGGCATCCCACATATAAAGTAGAGGAAGATAGGCACAGATGTTAGCTCAGGGCCAGTCTTCCTCAGCAAAAAGAGGAAGACTGGCAGCAGATGTTAGCTCAGGGCTAATCTTCCTCAAATAAATAAATAAATAAAGATTTGAGGAAAAATCTACAATCCGTGAAGTGTGAAAATGCTCGTCTACCCTTTCTAAATTATTCTTTCTTCACTTAATATTACACATTGCAAAGTATGAATTACACCAAAGAAAAGATCTTATTGTGGAGAATTTCATCCCAGTTTTCTGCAAAGTAGTTGATTAGCTTCTTGTGGTTTGCATTGCTGGTTTGTGTTCTTGGGAATGCATTCTTTAAATGATTCATGTTTTCAACTGAGTATGGAAGAGCGAGGATGCTTTTCTCTCCACGTAGGATTTTCATCTCTCACATTTGTAATTGAATGTAGATTCAGTGAAGCTAAAAGTGTAGATGGAAGGAATCAGGGGGATTGCTTAGCTGTGTCACCCGGGCTGTCCCTGGGGTATCCCTTGATCTCAGTTTCTTTTTCTATAAAATGAGGGGGCTGGAGATGATAATATTAATATTCTCTGTCAGCACCATTCACCCAGCTTAAGAAAAAAAGATTGAAAAGTTATAAGTTGATGAAGATAGATTCAATCCCCAGGTAAAGTAAATAGTCATACTCGGTTCCACACAAAGCAACTGTAACCCAGATAGCTATCCTGCAGATGCGTGACATTTATCATGGGGCAGTGACAGAGGGCGGGAGTGAACGTGTGAGGTCAACTAACACAAATCCTTCCTTCACTATTTCTAGCGAAATAATTGAAAGTGCTTTCTCTGCTAATGCTAAGTCAATGGCTGGTGTAAATCCACACCCACATATACATACATACATTTATACACAAATACTTATATATGTATAGTAAAATATATATATGTAAGTATAATGGCATTATGCATAGCACACACACACACTGAGGGTGATGTATTTTGTCAAATACTTTCAGAAACTGTTTTAATTCACAAATTTAAACAATCACTTTTTATTAAGATAAACGTTTACATACACTTTTTGATGTGTTGGTATTAGAAGTAGTTTAGATTGGGCCAACCTGGTGGTACAGTGGTTAAGTTCTTGCGCTCCGCTTTGGCAGCCCAGGGTTCGCCGGTTCGGATCCTGGGTGCAGACATATGCACAGCTTATCAAGCCATGCTGTGGCAGCTACCCCACATGTAAAATAGAGGAAGATGGGCACAGATGTTAGCTCAGGGCCAATCTTCCTCAAAAAAAAAGACAGTTATATTTATAAAATAATAAGACTAAGATAACTTCGTCTGTATACCCAACCCCTGGCTTAAAATTTAGTTCAAGATATCAGTCTATTTGAACTCCCTGTGTGCTCTCTCTGATAGAGTCCTGTGATCCTTTAGTACCAGACATAACAACTATCCTGAATTGGGCAATTTTTTATTTCCACGCAGTTTTAAAATATATTTTTCACATATATCTATTTAAATCATTTTTACTATTGTTTTACATATTTTTAAGCTTTTTATCAGTAAAAACATTACTGTATATAACTCTTATGTACTTTCCCTCCCCAATATTATGATTGTGAGATGCATATGGATGATATATTTGCTTTCTAGCGTTCATTTTCATTTTTGTAAACTATCCCATTGCACGAATGTACCCTAGTATATTTATACACTCTCTTTTTGGTGGATAATTATCATTTCTATTTTAAGACAATTGCAAACAGTGCTGCTAAGATATTTCTTATAGATGTTGAAGAGACCTTCCCTGAGCATCCTTTATAAAATTGCACACTTCACTTTGGCTCCCTCTGTTCTGATACCCCACTATTTTTTCTATTCATAGCTCCTATGACCACCTGATGTATATATTGTTGCTATTTATTTGTTTATTTTTGATCTTCCTCCCAGGAGAATGTAAGTTCCATGAAGAGAGATTTTGTTTTGATTTTTAATGTATCTTTAGAACCTAGAATGATCTCTAATACATACAACAATGGAACAGATGAATTAATGACTCCTTGTGCACATGTGCAAAAGTTTCTCTAGGTCATTGCCTAAGTACTCTGTTTACCCAAATATTTTTTAACTTTTTCTTTTGAAATAATTTTAGACTTCAGAAAAATTACAAAGTAATATAGGGAATTTCTGTGTACTCTTCACCCAGCTTCCCCTAAAGGTACCATTTTATGTAACAATAGTACAATTATCAAAACCCAGAAATTAACACTGGTACAATACTATTAATTGACATCATTTATATTTTACCAGTTTTTCAACTAATGTACTTTCTTCTGTTCTGTCCTATATTTTTTAATTGAAAAATGTCCAACAAAAATAATTTTTATTTATACTTTTTTGAGAGGGAAATTAGAGGTAAAAACATCAGAGAAGGATTTAAATTCCACTTGTGTTTTTAACAGAAAATGATAAGCCTCTAAGATGTTAAAATGCCTTTTCTTTCTCTACTTTGTGTGGGCAGGAGTAAAAGCATTTGATTGTTTGAAAAAAAAAAATCTTGTTACTATGAGCATCTGTCAGAAATGTGTTGTTTGGTTCACAAAACATCATTAGGTCTGACCAACCTTACCAGGGTATCTTGGATAGAATTGATAAAGACACCTGTTCTTTTGTTCATGAAGCAAAGACTAATTGCACGTAATTGAGTACAAAAACAAATGGGCTTGTCAGCAGCAACAGATAAGAATCTCTGCAAATGTAATGATAACAAAAGATGTAAAATTGTGTTGGAACACTGGCACAAAAAAGACAATTGCAGTTTGGAGAGTATTAATAGGAATATTTTACATAAAATTAGAAAGGTAATTATTCTGCTCCACCAGTTACCATAAGAGAAGATGCTTTTGAGGAGGTCAAGCATACTGAGGGGAAAACAATTAAGATATTATAACCAAATTCATTGTTCTCCTTTCTTCTGAACAAAAAAATAAAAAATTAAGAGCCTTTTGACTATGGAATGAGCTGCCTGATAAATTAGTATAATGGTGAAGCTGGAGATATGCAAGCAGATGCTGTACTGGTTCTGGAAGAGGGTTTTACAAGAAAACCCCTTTCATGTGGGAGGGGGAAGAAGGTGGTGGTGGTTGGGGTAGTTGTAAAGTCAGTGACTTTAAGACCTCTTTCAGTCTTGAGGTTCTTTTAAAACTTATTTTGAATAAGCAAGATAAGTATATGGTACAAATTTGTAAAGGTGCTAAAGGGTATACAATTGAGAAAGAGCAAAACAGTTGCTGACAGTCCCTGACAGCCGGGAGTGGGCTTGGCATTCCCAGCAGACCTTGGTGCTCTTCCATTGAATAGAAACAGTTTCACGGGAAATCAAATCAGAAGAGGCCACTGTGACCATGATGGATCAGGACAAAAACAAGACCGCTCTGTAATCATGTCTGAACACAGACAAAAACAAGAACGTCGTCCAAGCTACAGAATAATCAAATATTTGTCTGTCCTGGCTTATAGGAGTGCCTCCTGCTTGCTTATTCACCAAACACAGCTTTAACGTTGCTCTATTCTTCTTGCCTTACAGATAAGAATTATTAAGATACCCAATCGTAGAATTATACCCGCTTCCTTAGAGCATCCTATCCGGAGTACATCGACATTTCTTTAAGCCCTCGCTAAAATCACTTAACACAGCCCAAGTTGTGTAAGTCCTTTCTTACACCTTCTTATTAAGACATCCCAGTTCTGCCATGGTGTGTATTTTTCCTCCTTGCTGTGAGTCATTAAACCCCACTTTGACGACCATGGATGTGTTTCTTTGGTTGGAAAACATTGACATAATCAAAGCAATTTTCTGTCGCTCCCCTCTCTGCCACCTGGCCGCATTTCTTGGTTTTCTTTTGGATATAGCCTATGCATTTATCAACATATACAATACTATATATCTATGTCTATATCATTGATATCTATATCTTGTTGAGGACCTTTTTTTTTACTTGAAAAAAAGAGTTTTGCATATTAGCTCATATTTAAATGGGATAATTTATTTAACCTAGCTTCCTATTGACGGAAATTTCAGTTCTTTCCAATATTTGCTACTGTAAACAGTACTATAAAAAATATCCTTTCGCATAAGTCATTTTGCATGTGCGCAAGTGTATTTATAGGGTAGATAATTAGAAGTGAAATTGCTGGGTCAAGGGTATGCGTTTTTTAAAATTTGAAAGATATCTATTTGTTCCCCATCATAAAAATTTACACTGAGAATGTCTGTTTCCTTACCTTCCAGTCAACACAATGTATTATCCAACTTTTGGTTTTTTGCTATCTAAAAACATAAACTTTAATTTTTCTTATAATGAGTTAGGTTGAACACTTGTTCATATATATTAAGAGCCATCTGCACTTCTTTTTCTATGAAAGGTCTGTTTATATCTGCTTTAATGCAATATTTGTTTTTCCATTTGTAGGAAATCTATTTATATTTTAAAAATCAGCTCTTATTATATGAGTTACAAATACTTTTACTCATTTTGTTGTTTGCCTCTGAATGTTTTTGCCATGCTATTTTATTTTAAATATACTTTTATGCTCTCAGTTTTTCTTTCCTATTTAGAAAAGCTTTACTCAATCCGGGATTATAAAAGAAACTCCCATGTTTTGTTTTAATAAGCCATTGTTTCATTTTTATACTTAATATTTAATTAATGTGGAATTTATTTCTTGAGATTTTTTTATTCTAGACTTATAATATTTTGTGTTCTTATCTACCGATTACAAATTCAGATACAGTTCCTTCAGATTTTATGAATATACTGAAATCTCCATAAATTCAGCATAAAGAAACAAATTTCAAAATGGTCTATATCCGAGTTTCAGAAACCCAACTGGAAATTTAAAAATTGTCGTCTAGTTATGTTTTCTATACAATACCAAACATATGATGTTTTGATACCACCAGCCACAAGTATATAGGCACAGCCACAGCCAACAGAAGCTCTGTGTTGCTAAAGTATGAACAGAAACATGATCCAAATGGTTTGGTGGAGAAATTCTCAAGGACATAAGGTATGCTATAAAGACCTCTAAAGATGTTCTGTCTCCCTAACAAGGGGTCTTTCTGGACAAGGACTTCATCTCTTTCACCTAGTGAAGCATACACATTATAGTACTCATAAGAGAGTAAGAGCTATGCCATATCCAATTATAGGGATATTATTTCCTTCTAGTGTCATCTACACTTTAAGACTATGTCATCAATTTGTATGTGTGAAATCACACCTACAGGTTGGATGAAAACAAAAAGAAATGCATGTGTTAGACTGCTGATTTTCCTCAACCAAGGTTATTTACATAATCTTGAGCAACACATTGGTGCATGTAACGCCGTTACTCTTATAGTGGCATATCTTTTCAAGAGCAAAATTAATATTCAGTCTTAGCTTACAAATGCAGTTACTTCACTTGATTTATTTTTAACAGTGGAAAAATGTTGCCTTTTGATTTAATAGGTAGAAGAAAAGTAATGGACATTTGCTAGAAATCTATGTTTTTTGTTGACTGTGTTTTAATTTTAAAGACCATGCCTCCAAATAATATTTGTGGAAGGTTTGAGCAAGAACCAATCATTTCCTTGAATAGTTTACCCATTCACCTAAAATCATAAGGAAATAACTCCTCAGACTTTTTTTAACCTTGGCCTCTTACCTTCTCATGGGACTTATATTTCTTTTTGATCCTAAGACTTCTCCCTTTGTGTGTCCCTCTGGTCAGTACAGCAAAGCATGAGCCATTTAAAATTATCCTCCTTCCTAGTTGTTCTATGACCATTTATGGGCATATTAATAGGCAGTATACATGGTAGATGAGAATCTTATGGGAGCTGCTTAACCAAGTGTATTCCTAGAAAGAGTTGAGGACTGAGGTTGCCTTTAGTCTCTTCTTGGCTCTGTGAGGTAACCAGTGCTTTGGCCTTGGGCAAGTGATGTAAACTTTCTCAAATACAATCTCTGATTGTACAAAATGAGAGGAACAGAGAATCTCTAAGATTTTGATAGCCTCTCATTTAATTCTCGTTAGAAGCGAATGTATGCTCAGAAACACTGATTGACAGCTTTCATTTTCATTAATACCGTTTTTTCTGAAAGGTATGTTACTGGCAGGAAATCTTCAGTTTACAAATCCCTCTGTGATATTCTCAAGGTGTGTACAAACATCTGCAGAGTCACACACATAACTCATAGAGCCAGAATTTGAATGCAGGCTATCTGACTTGAGATTCTGTGCCTTTGAGTTAGTTATTTAATCTCTTCGTATCATAGTTCCCTCATTTGTTAAGTGGAAATAATAATAGAATTTAGATTATTGGGTTCTTGCGTAAATTAAATGGGTCGATTCACAAAAAGTGCTTGAATTAGTGACTAAAACACAGTTACATGTTGTCAGTTGTTGTTAGTCTCATCATTAGGGGTAAGAGTCTTGGTTTTCAAAGGAGCTCATAGACAGTGGCAATTTAACACAAGTAGAATTCTTAGTGGTGGTGACTATCGTTACATGAAAGCATTTCAAGGTGCTTAAGCTGGTGGGTATTGAAGATTACTCTAAGTCAGTGGTTCACCAAGTGCGTAGTCCCCGGACCACCAGCATCAGCACCATCTGGGAACTTGTTAGAAATACACGTTCTTGAGCCTCACCCTAGACATGCTAAGTCAGAAACTCTGGGCTGGGGCTTAGCAATCTGTTTTGACAAGCCCGCCAGATGATTCTGATGCCCTGCAAGAGGTAGCACTGGTAGCTCGCCTCTGCACCCAGGATTTGTAGTGTTCACATTTGCTAAGGAAGGCAATCTGTGTTTCGGGACTGTCATACCTAGTTCTAGGCGTAACTGATTCCTAATTTAATAGGGGAAGCATAGGTCTGAAGGCATTCTGATGAAAAGCGTACTGAAATTCAGACTTTCTAGTATCTAAAACGTGTGGAATCTGTTCCATTTTGATTTATTTTCTGGAAAGAGTCAGAGCTCAATTCTAGACAGATATGTGATCAAACATAGGTTTGGGGATTTACAAAAAACATATATAATGATATAAGTAAGCTTATACCATATAGTTTTATTTCTTAGAGCTTTTACACATGCTAATTCCTTTGACTTGGAATGACTTCCCCAATCTTACCCACCTGCTAAGCCACTCTTACCCTTCAGAACCCTTCTCAACTCTTATCTCCTCTGTCTCTGTGAGGCCTTCTCCATCTGTGCCCCAAACTGCCACCTTCACACAAAACCCACAGTAATCACTCACTTCACTGTATTGTGTTTGAACCCTGTGTGTACATTTACAGCTGCACAAAGCACATTATACTGCAATTCTTTATCTGCATTTGTGTTTCCCATGTTAGAGTGGAATGACCTTATTTACCCTTCTGCCTACCAGAGCAATGGACGTTTTCCAAGATCCCAAACTGGAGGTCTACGCAGATGTGTTTCATTCAACTAGCACACTTCAGGGAAAAAAAGTGAATGTATTCAAGCAATGGGTGCACCTACTTTCTCCCGTATTTTCCTCCTACCTATGTAGACCCTGAAGACTTTTGAGTTTAGGATACCTGTGGCTCTTACTCAATGTTTGTGAAATCAAAATAACTGGATACAACTTCAAAGGAAGAGTGTAAATCACTTAAATATCATGAACTATAAGGCAAAGTAGCTTGGACAGCGAGTCAGATAACCTGCTCTTCAGGCCAGGTCTGGTCCCTCATTAGCTGTGTCATCTTGTTTAAGTCACATAAGCTTTCTAGCTTTCTGTTCCTTGGTTTTCTACTCTGTAAAATGAGGTGTTTGGAAAAGATCATCTCCAATATCTCAGACAGATCTGAAACTTTGAAAGCCCATAAATTGGCAATGATTTTTCTTTCTACCTTTGAAATACTTGAAACTTTCCCTTTTAAACATATTACAAAAAGGGGCAAAATTATAAGAGCAGATAGTACAATAATTTTTGCACTGATTTTTTTTTTGAGAGAAAGAGGAGGGAAAGTACTTTCTTTTTTCTTTTTTTTTTAAAGGTTGGCCCCTGAGCTAACATCTGTTGCCATTCTTCTTTTTTTCTTCTACTTCTTTTTCTTCTCTCCAAAGCCCCTCAGTACATACCTGTATGTTCTAGTTGTGAGTGCCTCTGGTTGTGCTCTGTGGGATGCTGCCTCAGTGTGACCTGACGAGTGGTGCCACGTCCAAGCCCAACATCTGAACCCGTGAAACCCTGGGCCTCCTAAGCAGAGAGCGCAAACTTAACCACTCTGCCACGGGGCCGGCCCCTTTGCACTGAATTTGAAGACTAGTAAATTCACTCCACCCTCAAACTATATAGAATTTGACCACTTCTTGATACCCCTATTGCCACTACCTAGTCCAAGTTACTCTCATCTTTGGACTTTTGCAATAGCTTCCAAACTGATCTGGTTACTTAAAACTTTCCCCCTTCAGCCTATTATCCACACAGTAGCCTGAGTGACCCACTTAAAACATAAGTCAGATAAACCCACTTTTCTGCTCAATCTCTTTCATCATACACCATGAAGGCTAAAAGCCAAATTTCATGCTATGACCAGTAAGGTTTTACATAATCCCTTCCATTACCTCCTGGCTATTCTCTCTCCCCTTTCTTTTGACTAATCTTGCTGTTCCTCTAACATACCGACCATGCTCCATCTTCAATGCATTGGTACCAAATATCTAAATAGTGACTCCCTCATCTTCCTCACTTCCTTACTCAAAGTCAGGCCTTTTCTCATGGAGGCCTTTTCTGGTTAATCTACGTAAATTTCAGTCCCAGTCTTCAACCTTTCACTCTCCCCTGGCAACTTCATTTATTTTTCCCCTCTAGAAAACTCACCAGTATCTAATATACTTATTTATTTTATTATTTCCCTCCTTTACTAAAATGTTCCCTGTATAGAACACACATTTTCCTCATTCAGACTTACCTATGTCTTTTCCACTAATTATATCATCTACTAACAATGAGATCAATTGCCTTTTGTTTTTAAAACCTTTTTCTGATTTCTTTAACTGGAAGTCCTGCTTTTTCCCTGCATACACTGTACATCTAAGATATTTATGCAGTTTCATCATATATATGACTTATTTACTTCCTTTGGGTTATAAGTTCCTTAAGAGCTTTGACTATGTCTGGTTTATCTCTGTGTTGGCATGTCGTAAGTTCTTAATAATAGAAAGGGATAGTTTAATTCATAGTAGCAATAGTATAATCAGACTACCATTTAAATTGAAAGGTTTAATTAAAATATAAGCTCCACAGGGGCAGGGAGCTCTGTCTGCATGTTGCCCTGTTGTATCTCTAGCACCTAGAATAGTGCCTGACACATGTTAGGTTTTCGATATTTGTGGAATAAATGAATGAAAGTGAATTCCGAGAACAACCCCATCAAAAATGAATATGATTTTGTGGAACAGCACCTAACTTAAAGGATTAATGCAAAGTGGATCATGTTTGCATTTTGTTTTGAGAATGACAGACAATTTAAGAGACTTCAAAGGATGGATAAGGAAATCATTTCCCATTATGAAAATACGAAGAAAATTGAGTATGCTTCGTCTGGAAAAGTGAACTCTATAGCAATAATAGTAAAAGAAGACACTCTTGGACAGTTTTAAATAGATCTTCAAAGCATTATGTGAATATATATTCATGGTGATAATTACAGAGGCGTCATTTTCTGAAAGCATGAAAATGGTACATTTACCCATAAGAGAGGGAGCCGTTGCTTTTAGTATTCAACTAGGACCAGCAGCTAAATTTAAGCTTATGTTGCAGGAGAAAGAAAATATACACTCAGGTGCTTTAGGAGTCAGGAATAAAAGGAGGAAGAGAGGGGTTCTTGAAGGAGTAGAAAAGACTAGAGTTATGATGAGTTAGAGATTATTAAAATTCCCCTGAAATTACTTGATTCTGAGGTTCTGAGATGTGACTTGATTTGCTAGAGATAGAGTAAGCAAAATTCAGTTCTGCTATATCCCCATATCCTGTGTTCCTTCCTCTGTATAAGTTATTGATGGAGAGGTTTTGCAGATTTGCCTACATCCTCACACTTAATGTAGGTTGTAATTAATGGCGGTGGGATTTGTCGTATGTGGCTGGTTTGCTTAGGTATTCAGGCCGTAGCCACCAACTAAATAAGAGATAAATCATAACTTTTCTCTCATGTGTCCTGTTTTCCAGGACATACTACCATGCAGTATAAAGGAAGAACTATGTATTTTCAATGAGGGGTTTGAAAAATAAAATGGTCACCTATGTGCCATGCATCATTTCTTAACCTATGAGTTTGGGGGCATATTAGATAATAACAGCCAATGTTTACTGAGTACTAAGGGTCTAGTACAGAAATGAAAGTTTTATAAATTTTGCTCATTTATCATAACAATCCTATAAATCAGGTACTGTAATCATTCCTACTTTGAAGATGAGTAAACGAGGCATAGGGAGTTTGAGTAATTAGCCCATGGTCACACAGATGTTTAATGATAGACCCAGAATTTGAACTCAATGAGTTTAGTTCTGGAGTTAATGCCTTTACCCACTCTACACTGAGTCCTCCCATTTATCTTTCCTGGTTAATATTTCGTAGTGCATAATAAACATTCTCTTAAATCATATCACTGCATTCTTTTGACAACACTTTTAAAAAGTATTAAGACAGGGAATATGGTTTACTTAAAAAATATTATGGTTGTTTACTTTAGACAAGCTAAACACTGAACTCCAGAGGATTTTTCTCCAATATGTTTGATGTATTTAAACTGTAAATTACAACATTTTTTGGAAATAGTAAACCATTATACAATGATTTTAAAGATCTTAAATATATATATATATATATGAAAGATCAGGTCTCGTATATCTGACTTGGGAAATCTGAGGTGTGTAGGATAGGAGTGCTTGTGTGTATATATCTATTCCCATATGTTTCTCAGTAGCCTAGATAGACTGGTACTGAGCAGACATCCAGCAATTGTCCTAGTACCTCTGCTTTCCCTGGTGCTGAGACAGAATGTGGAGCAAAGGTCCGTGTCAAATATGTCTGTACAGCATTACTAAGCCCCCTCCATAGTATTATAATTTAATTTAAAAATATCCTAAAGACAACTTCTCTTTGCTCCCTCTTACTTAGGTATTGGCAGAAAACATCATTTTTATCGTTCCCTTAGTGTGTACCAGAGATCAGTCCTGATACTTGGGGAAGCACTGTGGTGTATGAATAGCCCATAGGATTTTGAAGACAGACAATGATGGATATTAATATACATTTCTCCACTTACCAGTTGTATAAACTTGGGCAATTTGCTTAGCACTTTGAAACCATAGTTTCTCATCTGCAAAATGGGAATTATATGTAAAGACTTAAAGTATATAATATCAAATTTACCCTCATGGAAGGAAGTGCTTTGAAAAGTCAAAAGAGGAGAAATCTGTGCTACCTGAATGATGACCAAGAATAATTTCAGGGGAAAATGTAGGACTTGAGCAGAACTTTGAAGAATTGTGTAACAAGACTTGTTGGAAACTCATCTGTAGTTTCAGCACTCTTCTAGGCCCTAGAGCCAGCCTTCTCATCTTTAGAGGAATTTGATCAAAGTCTAATTCGGCAGTATTAAACCCCTCTACACTTGGAATTTCCTCCTGAGGGAGATGGAATGAATACAATTACACATGATCTGTACTCAGTCCTTTGATTCTGCTGACAATCTGATCAGGAAAAGCCTACTAAGAAGCAAAGGAAGACAGCCCATCTCCCACCTGTGTCCAAGTTCTCTAGAACAATCTCTCCAAAACTTTTGTGCATTAGAATCACCTGGGTAACTTTTAAAACCCTGATGCCCAAGTCTTATTCCAGATCAATAAAATCAGAATCTCTGAGGATGGAATCCAGGCATCAGTAATCTTTTAAAATAACACAGATGATTCCAAAGAGCAGTCAAGTATAATAACAGTGATTTCTTCTAGAACATTGCTTCTTGTATTTTAGCGTGCATCAGAATCACCTGGAAGGCTTGTTAAACTACTGCTTTTGGGGCCTTACTCCCGGAGTTTCCATTTAGGCATGTAGCCGGGCCTGGATAGTTTGTATTTGTAACAAGTTCACAAGACCGTACTCTGAGAACCACTGCTCTAGAACACTGCTTCTCAAACTTTACGTACATAGTGGTCATCAGGGAATCTTGTTAAACTCCAAATGTTGATTCCGCAGTTCTTGGATGGGACCTGAGACTCTGGCTTTCCAATGAGCTGCAGGAGACGTCTGTGCTACCCACACCAAGCTTTGGTCCACTGACTGTACCAGGTTTGGTAAGCATTAGTATCACTTGGAAGCCTCTTAGAACGACCCCAGAACTACTGAATATGAAATTGCTTTTTTTTTTTAAGATTGGCACTTGAACTAACATCTGTTGCCCATCTTCTTCTTTTTTTCTTCTCCCCAAAGCTCCCCAGTACATAGTTGTATATTCTAGTTGTGAGGGCCTCTGGCTGTGCTATGTGGGACGCCACTTCAGCATGGCCTGATGAGGGGTGCCATGTCCCCGCGCAGGATCCGAACCTGCGAAACCCTGGGCTGCTAAAGCGAAGCGCACGAACTTAACCACTTGGCAACCAGGCTGGCCCCTGAAGTTGCTTTTCAACAATGCTGCACGTTGGAATTATCTGAAGAGTTTAAAATATATTGATGCCTAAATTCAATCCTGACAATTTTTATTTAATTGCTTTGGGTGTGGCCAAAGCATCAGAATTTAAAAAAAAACAAACTCCCTAGCCTGAAACTTATATAATGTTATAAATCAATGTTACCTTAATAAGACAAATAAGCAAAAAACCTCCACAGAAGGTTGGAATATGCATCCAAAACCTTTGAGACAGAGCCCTGCAATGAGATTCGTTAAAGTTCAGTGCAAATCATTGCTGTTCTTTTATGGAATGTTCTGTGATATTTTATTGTAAAAGGAGGCCCCCAAGCTGGAGATGACAAATAAATGGCCCAAGTGCCTGTCCTGTGTCCACGATATACGTCACTAAATTCTCACAACATCATTGTGGTCTAGCCTCAGATGTCTTCTTCAGACATGGTTTTGGGCATCTACCCCAAAACGACTGGAATTTCCTATATGTCTGCAATATGCATGCTTCATCTTCATTAACACCACTGTATTGAGAGCCAACTGTGTTCTAGTTACCAGGTTACAATGATGACTCGGTTACAGTTCCTGCCTTCGAGCTGCTCCCAGAGCAGTAGAGGAGGCTGAACGTTTATGTAAAACAAAACTTAATAATGCAAATTAACACTGGTACTGCCAAGTGATTAGAAAAGTCACCAGATTTCAGAGATGAGAGAGATCCTCAAAAGCCATAGTGCTCAGCAAAAGTGGATTTTAAACTGCGTCTTGAAGAATAGGAACAAAATATGTAAGCTAAGATTAGGAGAATTGCATTTCAGATAAGGAGGCACAAAATCACCTAGTGGAGACAGCTCCTGCCATGTTGGGGAAAAACGAGCTGATTAGCTTCGGTGAAGCAAAGAGATTGTGTGGAAGTGTCACAGGACCATATTTTAGAGTGCCTTAACTGACACACACGGGAGTTGAAACTTTATATTTTAGGACATGGGGCATCAGTGCAAGTTATTGAGCAATTGCAATCGAGTGATAGGTGAAATGTGGTGCTTAGGAACTTCTGTAACTAGGGATTACAGTAGAGATGGGCTGAAGGAGAGATTTTAAGGTAGAGAATAGTAATGACAAAATCATCTTATTTCTCAAATTCTTTTTGCTCCTCCGTTTCTAAAAAAAAATCTTACCACATTTAGTTTTACAGATCCAGTTAATATTTTTGGAATGAGGCAGATTACATATATACATATATATGTATTTTTTTTAAATTATGAGCAGCAAATATAAAGAGTAGCACCATCAACATAACTTGAGTAGAATCATAAATGTTTCCTTTGTGGCTCTTTCAGTGACTTTCTTTTATTTAATTATAATTGCTCATCAGTATTGTGTGCATAAATTTTCAAAAGTGCTTTCTTGTTTTGGTAATTAATGATAATGAAGTACAAAGCTTTGTTTGAGCATATCTAAACCACCTCAAGCAAGTTTGCTTATGTTGTCTGTGTGTGATTTACTAAAGGCTTTGTACTTTCTGGGTGGGACATTTCTGCTTGGCTGAAAAATTCCTTTTAGGGCTTCCAAATTTATTTATTATAGTTCCATTTTTTTCCTCACATTCTTTACAACTACTTAGATTGTGGTTACTAGAATTTCCCTCTCTTTCTTAGAAGCAACAATATTTTCTAGCCTTATAGCCACCAGAACCTAGGCTGGCATCCTAACTCTTTCTTGGCTGACTTAATGAGCTGCGAAAACCACACCTTTGAGCTTCAGTGCCCTCATCAGTAAAGATGGATGCAGAGTACACATGTGGAGTTAGTTTTTTTTATTTCAGACTTTCACCACCTTGATGGCAGGTACCATGTCTATATTTTACGCCACTGTATTACAAGTGCCTAGCACAATGTCTGGAATACGTATGATGAATTAATGAATAAACCTAATAGATCACAGTGTCCATTTTGGCAACATAGTGTTAGATGGAAGATACAAATCTAAACAGCTTCAGAACATGCAGAGATTTCTTGAAGGATGCTTTCACCTATTGATCTTATGGACTGACACCTGTGCTGTTCACTGAGTTCTTCAAAGGGACTATGAGACAAGTCTTCTGCGTAAGACAAATTGGCCGCAGAGGATGAGTGATGACAGGCATTTGCTTTTATTATCGATAGTGATAGGCTACATTTTTCATCTTAAGGGAAAATGAAAGAATCACATTGAATTGACTTGTTAATTATGCAAGTTTTTGAACATCTCTGAAGTAACACAGGAAAAGTTATATGATAATATTGGGATTAAAAGCCAATGGCAGGATTTCTGCCCGAGCTAAGGCAAACATTTCACTAGCTTTTGTCAAAGAAAGTGATCATGATGTTGCTCATTTTGAAAATTCACAATGTTTCCTGTCAGCCAATACTTAGAAGAAAAATATTAAGTCTCTAAGTCCCAAACCACTAATCAGTTCCATAAGTCAGTAAATTCAGTGGGGAAAATAAATCAGACAATTGGATTACTTGACCAGTTGTTTAAAAAATAGGACATCAGGCTGAAAGCACTGAATCAACATTGCCTAAAGTATGTTGATTTTTACATTCTTTTTATTTTAAATACGTAGTTATTTTTGCCTACTTGATCTTAAATATATGAGATGAAATACCTTGCTCTTTTTTCTTCCGTGATGTTTTAAGAAATTTAAGATAAATATGAGCTAATGATGACCCCTGTGTCCCCCACCACTGCCCCCATTAGGAAGGCTTTAACAACAACATTGCCATCACCAACCAGCAGCACCAATAATGACACTTATACATACTTTCCTAGTTTAACAAATTTTTTTTAAATATCTTAATTAATCTTCATAACGAGTCAGTGAGGCAATCAGAGCAGACACTGAGGATTAGTGAGGCTACATTGCTTCAAGTCACAGAGGTCACAAAGCTGTTAGATGTTAGAACTCAGGCTCATGACCAGGAGTTACGTCCTCTGGACTAAAGTTCAGTCCTCATCTCAGTCTTGTTTCCTTGGCTTATAAGCGAAAGAAGTAGGGGCAATCACATCTGTCCCTTAGTTTCTGCAAGATGTGCTATGTTAGAGAGTTAAATCCAATGACTACAATTGTTTAGGCTTCTACTGTGCAGTGTGCTCTGGATGAAAGCAAAGAAACTAACAACGTATTTCTTACTCTTGAAGAATTCCTAGCTTGCAAGGAGACTCAGGCAAACATGTAAATATGAAAAAGTAATGCAATAAGTGCTAGGTGTGGAATGCTGTGGAATTAGAATGAGGGAACAATTAATTTGCCTGAGTGAATACTTCATTGCACCATAATTTAATTTTTTTAATTTTTTAAAATTTTTAATTTTTTTTGCTTTTTTTCCCCAAATCCCCCCAGTACATAGTTGCATATTTTAGTTGTGGGCATTGTACTATAATTTAAATAACCACTTTTGCATTGGAGGATGTGAGCTCAGACCATCTCCTAGTTTGTCAACTCTTCCATAAGAGCGTTTTCCTATTGAAAACGGGAAGGGGGAAGAATTGACCTTAGTAAGTAATAATTAAATGCCAGAAATAAATATCAATTTCATGACTAATGGATGACCACTTGAGTGACCTACAAATATTATCCTAAGTATTACAATTACAAATGTTATTGCAAGAGACTCAGGATTATAGGGGAAAATAACCCGTTACCAACTTTATTTTAGGTTACGATTTTGTAGGTTTCGGTATTATTCACACTCTAATAAAATATCTTTATTGAGAACATCTTAAAGTGTGCAAAATGATACTGAATTTTCAAAACAATCTGATATTGAGGGTGCACAGATGGTAAACCTAAATATCTCCATTCTCTCTCAGCATCTTCCAGTATAAATTTACTTGGGTTTTTAGTGGGTCATAAAAGCATTTTTTTAATTGCCCATTCTGCACATTTAGCTCAGAATTTCAAAATACAACTGTACTTTTTTATACCTGTTCATCATTACAAATAGCGAGGAGTCTGTCCTTAGAAGATACTTGGGAGGTATTGTATTTCCCTGTTGTAAAGAAGAATTGCAATGAGCTTCTTTCTCCCTTCTTCCCTCTTTTCCTCTCTCCCTCCCTCTTCCTCTTTCTCTCTGTTTCTTTTTCTCTTTCTTCTTTGCGTCTTCATTGGTTGTCACATTAAGTGCTTTCTAATGTGTTTTGGTTTGATTGTCACCTTTTTGTCACTGGAATAACTTGTGTGAATAATACACAAGTGAAATTAAGTTGAATAAGAATATAGCATTTTTAAAGAGTGCTTTTTTCTCGTCCAGTATAATTTTACAAGATTTCTAATATCTGGCTTGTAATAGGTTCCCCACATTCTTCCCTTCCTCTTCATTCTCTCCAAAACCTGCCTCACCCTACACACACATGCCAGCCCCGTGCATCCTCTACTTCTGACCTCTCAAACTTTGTGTCATGTAGGTTTTCTGGCTTTCCCTTAAGATTCCATATTTGAATATATTCTGTGTGGTAAATATTATCTTTAATTGTTTCTTACATGTTTAATTATGGAAATGCGACCTAAAAAAGCTATGAATAAGCAAGCGTAAAGAGAAACCACTTCAGATTCACTTATTTATTTGGCAAATATTCAATAGCAGCCTCTAAGACCAAGTTGCAATGCTAGGCAATGAGAATGATAGTACAAGTTTCCACTTGCCCACAGAATTGTGGGAGCTTCAGAAAGATTTACAGATGAAGGTGTATTCCCCAGGGACCACATGTATAGGAGACATCACTATTTTCCTATCCTAAGCATGACATGTGGTGTACCTGAAGTGCTTAATAAGTATTTATGGAAAGGATAAATAACATATGAATCAGGGACATCATAGAGATATTTACAAGGTACTGTATGAGAGTTCAACTAACTAAGGCCATGGAATCTCACCCCAATGTTTAGGATAACACTTCATTCCCTTCATTTATTTACTTTGTACCTAAAAAACAAGTTAGGATTTTTTATAAAGTCCTGAAATAAAGCCATGTAGTAAGATATTTAGTTTATTTTTAGTATATTTTAGTTTGTTTAAAAAGTGACATTTTGCATGTCAAAATCCTAGCACAATGCCAGAAAAAAAGGTAGGCATTCAATGAATATAATCTTTTTAGTTTTTCCTTTCTCATTTGCTACTTCTCTTTCATTCTCTGCTACTTAAATTTCAGCCTGAAACCGACTTCGGTTTTATAAGTCCTAATATTTAGACAATTTTGGGCACTCCCTTGAAAAAATAAATATAACATAATGAAATGAAAATTAGGTATACAAAAGAAAGTAGGATGAGAAAATAAATGACAAAAGGTTAACTTTTAAAAAGCTAAGATTATAAAGTCCAGGGAAATAATAAAATATTTTAGTTACTTATTTGATGCATGCAAGTCTATATATTTCTTTTCCATTATTTTGTTTGTATAATCTTTGAACATCTTTTCATATGACAATTTTATAATACATTTTCTATAGAAAAATAATTCAGTCTTTCCTGTAGCATGATTAATCAAAATTGATTCTTTGTTACAGTCATGCATCGCTTAACGATAGGGATATGTTCTGAGAAATGCATAGTTAGGCAATTTCATTGTTGTACGAACATGACAGAGTGCACTTACACAAAACTAAATGGTATAGTCTGCTGCACACCTAGGCTACAGGTACTCATCTGATAGGACCGCCATCATATACACGGTCCGTCATTGACAAAACATTAGTATGCAGCTCATGACTGTATTTTTTTAATTTATAAAAATTTATTTTAGCTTCACAGTTCATAATTGGCAATGTCATGTATATATTGAGGATTGTTATCAAAATTGAAATTGTTTTGTTGTAAGATTTCAGAACACTTCAAATCTACCAACCGCTTCCTCCAATAAATAACTTTTGCTACTCCTTTATACATTACTGCAATAATGCTATGTAGCCAACAATCACATGGCCTCAACTGCATGCAACAGCAAGTGTTTATGTTTCATGTGTCTGGGGTGGTTGGCTAGGCAGCTCTCCTGATCTTGTCTAGTTACATATCTAGGGTCAGCTATCTCTCAGTTAGTCTAGAATGCCCTTGGCTGGATTCCTGAGGCTGCTTCAATATGTTCTCGGTATCTTACATTCTCTTTCTAGGACCAGTGGGTTAGTCTGTGCCTATTTTTCTTAATGTAGTGGCAAGAGGGGAAATGCACAAACAGGAATACGTCTTCTCTTTTTCAAGATTCTGCTTGCATATGCTAATATCCTATTGGCCGAAGTGAGTCACATCCTGAGCCCAGTATCAAAGGCTAGGGCAAAATATCCTTCCACAGCATTGCAGATGAAATGGGAAAGCACATGGTTACAGAGAGAAATGGAGAATTGGATGTATCAAGGCAATTCATCTACTAGTTTATTTACTTATTTATTTTTATCATATTCTTTCATTACTTTTTTAAAAAAATAGCTTTGTTGAAGTATAATTGATATACAAGAAAAACCCTGTATGTATTTAATGTATACAATTTAATGAGTTTGTACGCATGCATACACCTATGGAACCATCACCACAATCAAGGTCATAAACATACCTATCAATTCCAAAACTTTCCATTTGTCCCTTTCCCTTTTTTGGGGGCGGGGGTAAGAACATTTAAGATGAGATCTAGTCTCCTAACAAGTTTTTTATGTGCACAATATAGTATTGTTAACTATAGGTACTATGTTGTTCAATAGATTTCTAGAACTTATTCATCTTGCATAACTGAAACTTTATACTCATTGAACAATAACTACCCATTTCCCCCTCCTTCTAGCTCTTTGCAACCATCATTCTACTCTCTGCTTTCATGAGTTTAATTATTTTAAATACCTCATGTAAGTGGAATAATGCAGTATTTGTCCTTCTAAGTAAGACTGGCTTGTTTCCCTTAGTATAGTGTCTTCCAGCTTCATTTATGTTGTCACATGTGACAGGATTTCCTTCTTTTTAAAAGCTGAGTAATATTCCATTGTATGTATATACCACATTTTCTTTATCCACTTATCATCCAGGGACATTTATGTTGTTTCCATATCTTGGCTAATTGTTAATAATGCTACAATGAACGTAAGAGGGCAGATATTTTCTCGGGATCCTGATTTCAATTCTTTTGTATATATATCCCAGGAGTGAGATTCCTATATCATATGGTAGTTCTATATTTAAGTTTTTGAGGACCCTCCATACTGTTTTCCATGCTCCATTTTCTCAATGTGGTTTTCCATAGTGGCTGCACCACTTTACATTTCCACCAACAGTGCACAAAGTTTTCAATTTCTTCACATCCTTGGCAGCATTCGTTATTTTCGGTTATTTTATTTTTTTTGGTAGTCATCATTCTAACAGGTATGACATGATATCTCATTGTGGTTTTGATTTGCATCTCCCTGATGGTTAGTGGTGTTGAGCGTTTTTTGTGTACTTATCGGTCATTTGTATATCATCTTTGGAGAAATGTCTATTCAAGTCTTTTGCCAATTTTTAAATTGAGTTATTTATTTCTTTGCTATTGAGTTGTAGGAGTTACTCATGTATTTAGGATATTAACTCTTTATCAAGTAAATGGTTTGTAGACATTTTCTCCCATTCTGTAGTTTGCCATTTCATTCTCTTGTTTCCTTTGCTGTGCAGAAGCTTTGTAGTTTGATGTAGTCCCACTTGTCTATTTTTGCTTTTGTTGCTGTTTTTTTTGCTGTTTATGTTTCTGTTGTCATATCCAAGAAATCGCTACCAATACCAATATCAAGAAGCTTTTTCCCTATGTTTTCTTCTAGGAGTTTTACAGTTCAGGCTTTATGTTTAGATCTTTAATCCATTTTGAGTTGATATTTGTGTATAAGATAAAAAAGGGTTCAATTTCATTCTTTTGGATGTGGATATGCAGTTTTACCAGCATCATTTATTGAAGAAACTGTCCTTTCCCTTCATTACCTTTTTTCATACCCTTTTTCCATGTGGTTCAGTGATTGAGTTTGTTATGGATCCCAAGAACACCAACTCAATTATTTTATTTTCAATAATATAAGAGTCAGATTTGCATAGAGGTTTGGAATGAGATATTCATTTTGGAAAGGACAAGATTGAGAAGATGCTCACATGTCAGATTAGATGCTTGAACTCGGTTTGGCTTATCATTGTTGTCTTTATTTAGCAAGTGTTTACTGAGATGCTGAATATAAATAGAATATATGCTACCTGGCTTATTCTCCCTGTCAATTTCTCTCTGTTTTTGTCTCTGTCTCTCTTTCTCCCTCCTGCACTCCCTCCTTTTCTCCGTTTAATACACGTGTGGTTTAGATGTGATCTTGTTTTGGAGTGCTTACAATCTAGTTGTGGTTAGGAAAGAAAACATAGTTTTTTAATGGAAGAAAGTTATAAATTGTCATAAATATAGTCTAGATCCAGGACTAGGGCAGCTGAGAAGTGAGAAAGAACACTTGGTATTTTATGTATTTCAAGCATGGCAGGGGTTTCACTATAAGGATATGGCATAAGTGACATTCTAGGCAGAGGGAATGAAGTAAGCGAAAACATGGAGTTAAAAAGTGGCAAGAGGGAAATCAAATTACTAGAATAAGGAAATAAATATATTACCGTGAATAGTGCCATGTAGCAGAAATGTATGCTGTGACTATGTATAACCTTGAATACCAGGCTGAGAAGTTTTAAATTTCTTTTTTTATCTTAAAAACACACTTTTATTCTAATAAGGAAACCTAAATTCCTGGAAATAAGGTGCTTTTTCATGCCCCTTAGAGTCAATTACATTTATTGAATATAAGATACGTCCATATAACTGGGGTAGAAGTTGCAGAAACCTCCTCTCAAGAGGCTTGCAGCTTAGGGATAGAGACAGATGTGTAAATAAACAATTATAATACCACGTTCCAAATGCTGTTACAGAGATATGCCCATGAAGTAGACAATTATGGACAAGGAAACAACTGTCTCGGAAGGGTTTGGGTAAGACTCATGGCGCAGTTTAGCAGGGAAGATAGGCTTTCTAAAAAAAGAGGCAAAAGAAAAAATAAATCCAGCCTAGTTAAAGATCAAGGGGGAACTTAGGAAATGGCAAAAAGCTTTCTGAAGCTGGTTATGGTGAATGAAATGAGTGACAGGTGATAACCTGGAAATGTCGTTTGGAGCCAGGTTGTAAAGGCCATTGAGGGTCCGAGTAAAGACTTTGGATCCTTCTTGTAGACATGAGTATTCACTAGAGATTGTAAGCAGGGAGATGGCCTGAGTAGATGCAAGGGACTTGAAGAATGGTGTGGCCCTCTTACTATGAGTTAGGACAGTGGCTTTGAGGTTGGAGAAGAAGACTGCAGGCTCAGGAGAAATTCTGGCTGCATAGTGAAGGGCTCGTGTGAACTACAGCCAGTGTGCTACACTGAAGATAAATACAAGATGAAGGTAAGTTGTTTGCCGCTTTTCAAGATTTCAGGAGGCAGATGCAGACCCTCCCAAAGAGAATAGTTTTAAGCTTTTACCACTAAAATGTCTCATCCCAAATTGTTTACTGATTTGTCTGGGGTTTTTTGGTGAAGAAGGTTGGCCCTGAGCTAACATCCATTGCCAATCTTCCTCTTTTTGCTTGTGGAAGATTGTTCCTGAGCTAACATCTGTGCCAATCTTCCTCTATTTTGTATGTGGGATGCTGCCACAGCATGGCTCGATGAGCAGTGTGTAAGTCTGTCCCCGGATCAAAACTTGCAAACCCCAGGCTGCCAAAGTGGAACATGTAAACTTAACCACTATGCCACCAGGCTGGCCCCTGATTTTTTTTTTAATGGACTTGGTAAATCTCCCAAAGCATACCGTCTAAAAGCATTATCACCTCATGGTTCATATAAAACTTTCACACAAGTTTCTTCCCTTTGTCTCTGCCTAGTTTTAGTGGCTTTCTCACTCTCCTCAGGTAGGAAGAGCTTTATAGTTACTTTTATACTTCCATTTCAGCGAAATGAACCAATATGCTTAGCATTTGTCCTGGGAAATCTTTCCCTTAGAAAAACATCATTCAGCATTTTGGATTTCATTACTCTTTCTCATAAGAATTGTCATTGAACTTGAAATTTTCTAGTGGTTGCCTATATTTACAATGTATAAGTACCTTACATTTAGTTCACACCTTACGTGTTAACTCTGCTTTCATTAGCAATCTCTGTCAGTTAGGATTAGGGTTGGCTCTGCCTTGCACAGACTGAAATAACAAGGACTTATTTTTCTCACATAAAAGCCAGACCTGGATAATTGAATGCTGGACTGGTGCCATTGCTCCACAAAGTCCTCAGGGACCCACTCTTTCCAGCTTGCCTGCTACCACTCCCTCAGGGGTGGCCCTTGTTTTCACGGTCTGAGATGATCCAGCCACCACATCCTGGTAAAAACAGCAATAAGGCAAAGGATTGAGAAGAAAGCAAAGGACACTTCTAAGCTCTCTTTAAGGAAGGGGTCTTCAAGCATACAAAGACCCTCACTGACCAGTACTGAGTCCATAGCCACAGCTAGCTGCAGGCTATGTAGGGAAATGTAGCTAAATCATCTATTACTTTGTAAGAAGGTGAGCGTGGATATAGGAGGAAATTAAATTTTAAGTGGAAGAAGGGGGAAATATGACATTTGGGGCAGATAAGCACATTGGAGAGCTGGAAAACCTTTTTTGAGATGGTTTCACCTGGGTTACCTCTCTGAACCTGTTTGCCCTTCTAAAAGTTAAGATAACCATTCTGTCCTAAATTCTTCATAGTGTTTGTGGTTGAAGGTCAAGTACGATGATGGATTTATCAGCTCTTTGAAAATTAAATGTTGTGCAAATATAAAATATCATTTTTTAAAGTATTAAACAAGGTTCTGAATATGGACTCTGTAAATATTACTGGGATGATATGTCAATTTTTACATCAGACCCCATGGCAACCTTATTTGACAAGCAGAAGAATGAAATATTAATGACAACTCTTATATAGAGAGAACATATCTCTGTTTATGAAACACTTTGAAGACCATGGTAATGCATTTGGTTCTTCTATAAACTCTGTGCAGTAAGGATTATTATGCTCATTTTACAGATAGAAAAACTAAGGCAGAAAGGTTAAATGAATGGCTCAAAGTCATGTAGCTTCTGAATGATGGGTTTAGAAACTATGTTGTCTGCAAATCTCTCACATTTTTTTGTAATCTTGCTGCTTGAATCTTTGTATGTCAACTTCTTCTTGTCCATTTGGTAAAGTCTAGATGTCTAAGATTAGAGTGACAGATTCTCAGTTATTTATCCCTGCTTTATCTAGCTGGTGTTCTTTCTCATTCCTCCCCAATATGAATGAGATCCTCCAATCTTCCAGTCTCTTCCTGTACACACACGTTACCCTGCAGAACCACCTAATTTCCCGCCCCACGAAAATGTCCTTCTGTTCTTGGCTTACCCAACTTCTGCCATTTCTTTAGGTGTCAACTCAAGTCCTTTCTTCTGTGTGAGACATTTCCTGAATACCTCAGGCCCCCCAGATCTATTTTCCTGAACTTCTGTAACATAGAGAATATATATAGAGTGCATATATTATGTTTAATTATAGAAATAAATTATACACTATATCAGATTATTCCATATGTCTTAGTTTTCTCTCAACTAGACTTTAAGGTCTTGTTCTTCTTAAGATATTTCAGCAGCACAAGGACAGTGGTAAAAACATAGGAAGAAGGAAAACTAATATACCTTCAAACTGAGCCAACTATTAATTCTTAAGCATCTACTAAGATCTAGTCTCAACTTTCATGACAAAAGAGGAAACAGATTCAAAGAGGAAAAGAGACTGGTCCAATGTCAAACATCTAGGAATTGAATCCTGCTGTACTAAACTTGTGGTCTAAGGCTTGATCCTTTACAACTATCAGTTGAACATTTGACTGAAAGCCAACTACTATGTTTTGTGTGTGTGTGTGTGTGTGTGTGTGTCTGTATGTTTAGCTTACTATCCCAGGTTGAGAGAAGCCCCCCCAAATGGAAGCATTTCTCATTAATGGTAGTACATGGGTTAATTTACGTATATCTTATATTCAAAACTGAGATGACGACCAGAACTGATGGGAATTTTACCAGCAGAAAAGATGGGTAAGGACTTCTGACCAAGTCAGGATGTTAAAGTGAACTACAGAGATACTCGCTTATGCATGAAGTCATGAAATATTTAGTTCATGTCCATGTTGCCATCTGCAGAGCCTAACAATATGATTGTTTTCCTCCCTTATGTGATACAAATTCTTTCAGGATAAGGGCAATGCTTTATGTTTATGCTCAGTTTGTAATCCCAACAGTAAGTAGAATAGTGCTAGGGATATATAATTCATAGAAGTACATTGTTACAAGAAAAATAGATGAACTTCTTATTTATATTTTTTCTGGTGTATGAATACCTTCTCTAAGTGGATATATAAACTATTGAATATTTTCAGTGATAGGCGACTCAAATATTTAAAGACTACAAGCATATTTCCCTTTCATCTTAGGATATTGAATTAAATTTACCAAGTTAATTTTAATGGTTTTGTGCATATGTATAAATATATATGTGGTATATATATATAATGTGGTATATATATATATATGTGCATACATCCTGAGATATAAAATATGTCCATTATGACTTAAGGTATCGATTTTCTATCCATCTGTTTATCTATATACATTTACATGTCAAAAAATAAAATATAAAGAGAAATGTTCTGGGCCAGCCCCGTGACCAAGTGATTAAGTTCGCGTGCTTCGAATCCTGGGCGCAGACATGGCATCACTCGTCAGGCCATGCTGAGGCAGCGTCCCACATGCCACAACTAGAAGGACCCACAACTGAGAATATACAATTATGTACTCAGGGGCTTTGGGGAGAAAAAAGGAAAGAATAAAAAATAAAATTAAATTAAAAAAAGAGAAATGTTCTCCTTCCACCAGTGTAGCTAACAGTGAGTCAGTAATTCTTGTGTTCACTTTTTGTGTTCAAGACAATGTTAAGGACCACAAGGAGGGGACAGAAAACAAGAAGTTCTCACATGTTTTAGAGACCGTATTTTATATTACTCATGACTACAAACATGTTTTCTACTGTTGAGAATTTTTTGCTTCAAATTACTTGTTTTTTAGAAAAAGATCATCTTATGTTACACTGTTTGGGTGTGTGTTCATTTTGTGGAGCAGAGATCCTGGACTCTGAGATCCAGGTGGGGCCCTTAGAGACCTTCTAATCTAACTCCTTTATTACAGATGAGTTTCTGTGATTTGCCTGAAATCACACGGGTAATTAGTGGTGGCGCAGAGACAAGAAGCCAATTTTCCTCACTCTTTGACTCTCTCTCCCTCGCTCTCTGTCTCCCCCTAGCAATTTCAACTCACAGGTTTTATTCCCAAGAGTCATCTTAAGAAGCAAGATAATTTTATTCAAAAGGTCACTGATCCCTTTCTCTCTGTCTTCTTTTTTCCCTTCTAGCCCTGTTCAATCTGATTCCCGTGGGCCTGCGTGTGGTGGCCATCCAAGGGGTGAAGGCCAGCCTCTATGTGGCCATGAATGGTGAAGGCTATCTCTACAGCTCAGTAAGTACCCTGTAATGCGTGTGTGTGTGTAAACTGGCATTCAGAGGTAATGGAGTAACCATTATTTTAGGGAAGAAAATTGGAAGTTGAAGCCGTTTTATATTTTCTGACCCAGTATGTCAAGATTATTATGAAGATTTCATAATTTAGAGCATTAAAGATCATCTTCTGTTGAGAAAGAGCTAGTTGGTCTCCGTGAAATGTAAATTCCCTTCATCTAGCTCCCACTCCTGGAGAATAATCTATCTTTTGAATTTTACCTTTCTGTTTAATTCAAGGGGTAAGATATTTTTCTTTTCTCCTGTTACCTCTCCTTCAAGCACAGAGGATGGTTTAGGAAGTTAAATTCTTCAGTTTGTCTGGGAATCTTCCCTGTGTTATTGTGGAGAAAGAGCTTTCTGAATAGATTGTGCTTTTGTTTGTATTTATAAATCTGTGTAGTATCGAATGCATCAGATTCCTGGAATAACTGGTCCCTTCAAAGGCAATGTGAATTTCTGGAATGAGCTCTGGATTAGGGGCTGGGATATTTGAGTTTGATTTACATTTCAGTTTGGACGAGTCACCTCCTCTCTTTGGTTTAATTTCTGGACGTTTAAAATGAGAGTGTTGGATACCATGTTGTCTAAAGTCTTTTTTAAATCCAGTTGACAAAATTAGGTAGCATCAGTGACTACATTATCAGCGCTAACATATTTTAAAGTAGTTAACGCTGTTCTGATGCCTGTTTCATTCAAGATAATAAATCATGCACTGAGAGAATGTGGCTGCACCAAATCTTGTGTTTTCGAATATAAAACGCATTTCTGTTCTCTCATAAGGGAGTCACCTATTTGTAGTTTGTGAAGAAATATCTTTGAAAATCATGGTTATAGATTTCCACTCTTACTTTCTATGATCTCTATAAATAACATAAAGTTATTATTCAGGAAATGCATTTATGCCTACTAGAGTCTAAATTAGTTATTGAATAACCTTTATTAAACTTTTTCAATATTCAATTAAATCAATCCCTGGTATTATGTTTGTTTATTAATAATACATCTGTCATTCATGTTAGAATTCTTAAAGTTGCTATTTTACTCCTGAACATATTCAGATATGAATATGCATTTATATCCTAGATGGGTACATACACATTGTTTTTCTATAGTTTCTACTCAATACTTAAAGATATATACAGTTTCGGTCAAAATAATAGGCTTTCATTCTTGGTGTGACATAATTCTAACAGTTCTTAATGTCCAAATACTATGAGTCTATATTTGAAACGTAAGAATTAAAATAAGGAAAAGAAAGGTAGGTTATTGTTTTGAATAATTCCAGTTAAACTTTTAAAAAGTTTTGAATGTACTACAAACTAAAACATGGAGATGATCTTAAGATGTATTAATTCAAAGATTTAATCAGTCATCAAGTAAACAACTAAAAGTAGATTAGATTACGTTTATCCCTGTATTTAGAAGGTCATTATTCATTTTTATATTTATTTAAAAGGTCATAATTCAGGTTATAATTCCACAAAAACTGTAGAGTTCAGACCTTTGGACTAGAGTTGATTTCCAAACTGCTGAGAAGAAGAAAAACACAAAGTCTGACAACAGTATTGTAGTCAGAAGGTAGCTGTGTAGGAGCGTGCATGCACGCACGTGCATGTGTGTGTGTATGTGTGCGTGTGTGTGTGTGTGTAGGGGGTGGGGGTGGGGAGGAGTCACTCTTGTTGGGTGCAATCCCAAAGGTCCTGGGAGAGGAGCCTGGGTATTCAGTATGAAATAACGGAACTTCATCCTCTGCAGCCTTTTCGGAGATGTGTTATTTTTTTCCTTCTTGCTTAGAGCTAGTGTTAAGCTGGGGGCTTGAGCCCATAGGAGGAGGTTTTAAGAAATTCTTGACTAGAGAATTTTAATGGAGGTGCTTTTTTGTAAAAGAGCTAACACCTTAGTAAAGCTAATAACCATCTGTTGAGTTACCTCATTTGGGCACCTAGATTTTCAATTTTTCTCTTCACTTAAATCAACCTTGCCTCATACCAAGAATCACAATGCTTTTCCCTGCTTTTGAGACTATGAGGCTCCTGGGGACAATTTTCCTTTAATTGTAAACATGGCATCACTGACATAGATCATCAGGACCCCTACTTTCAAAATCACCCTCTTTCTGGATAAGACTAATAGGAGTAAGTGCTGGCTTTTAGTATTAAACAGTACCCATAGGCCTGATGATTTTGTTATAGGACCAAAGAGGGTCAATATTGGGCGAGGCAGACCTGAAAGAGAATGGGGTGTCAAGGCTCTCTCGCCCCTTGTACGGCTGTGTGTTTGTGTGGCGTGCCTCAGCAGGAGAGCACTAGTGCAGCCGGAAGCCTTGTGGTGAGTTAAAAACAGGCTGTTAACATAGGCTTTCCTGAGGCTCTTTTGGTATATTAAGACTTGAAGTCATTTGAAAAGCAATGTCCTACTTCGTGTGAAATAGTGTAGTTGGGCACGCCAGTGAAGGCCCTAACTGGAACATATGGCAGGGCAGGGGTAGCGGTGTGGGGCTGGGGGCAAACCAAAGAGGTCATAAAGAAGCTAACTTAGAATCCGAGAGACATTCACAAATGGTTTAATTTACCTGGTTTGTATTCAAATTTAAGCTCGGAATTGATTCCCTCATTGCTTCTGATTTTCTCCCCTCACCAGGAGACAGAAGGAGAGAGTGGTAAACACAGAGTGACCGTTAGGTAGCCTAGAACTAAAGGTTTAAGATCCATTCTGAAAATCTTGTGTGTTAATAGGTGAGTTTAATCTGTACGCATTTAATGAGATTTTTCATGCATTTGGATTTGTTTTTACCGTTGTAGTTTGTATTTTATCTTTTTAAAAAAATTTCTTTGCGTTATTGAAATTTTTTTTTATTCTATATTCATTCTTCTGCTAGTTTCCTTAGTTTATGTTTCTATTCCTTTAGTGATTCACTCTTACTTATTTTGACATACGTACGTAAGTATATAGTTTGCTAAACATTCTTTGTGTTCCCATCCTCCTTCCAAATGGACCTTAGGATGTTCTCGGCCTAGCAAACACCACCACCCTTCCCACCAATTTTATTAGTTACACTAAAATAAAATCATATGCCTGATTAGTTATTATTCTATAGCTAATAATTCAATTTGCCAGTCCTTAAGATGATTTCTATGCATATAGTTTTTGGTTTTTTGTGTGCGTATCAAATTTGGTCTCTGTGAGTTTACTTTTCTTCTCAAGGAAATCTGTCATTGTTTTGTGTGTGAAGTATGTAGATGGTGAGCTCACTTCACCCTGGTATTCCATGAAAATGCCTTCTTTCCACTCTCCCTCCCTCTTGAATCACGGTTCAGATAGTTATACAATTATAAGGACACCAATTTTTCCCCAGCACTTTGAAAATTATATTCCATGGGCTTCCAATATCTGTTGTTGACTATGAGAAGTTTGCTGAGCATTTAATCTTCTTTCTTTTGTAGGTAATCTACATGGAAAATTTAAAGGATTTTTTTTCTCTTTATACTTCATGTTCTGCAAATTCATTATAATGTCTACTTGTGTATCTATCTTAATTTATCTTGTTAGGAATTCAGAATATTCCTTTTTTTTTTTTAGGAAGGTTATCCCTGAGTTAACTACTGCCAATCTTCCTCTTTTTGCTGAGGAAGACTGGCCCTGAGCTAACATCCATGCCCATCTTCCTCTACTTTGTATGTGGGATGCCTACCACAGCATGGCTTTTTGCTAAGTGGTGCGATGTCCGCACCCGGGATCCGAACCCGCGAACCCTGGGCCTCTGAGAAGCAGAATGTGCGAACTTAACCACTGCGCCACCGGGCTGGCCCCCACAATACTTTTTTAATCTAAGGAATCACATTTCTTCAATTCTGGAAAATTTTAACCCTTAACTCACATACGTTTTCTTTCCCTATCATGTTTTCCAGTCTCTTGTGCTGACAATAGTCAAATGACTTATACTAGAAACTTTCAAATTCATCTACTATCGAATTGATGCCCTCTATTTTGTGATTTCAATCACTGTGTTTTTCCTTTTTGGATGTCTGATGGCTTCCGTTTGATATCTACCTCTTCTTGATTCATTTCTTCCTGTTTTTGCTATCTGGCTGTTTTTGTGGAAAGTCATTACATGATTAACCTCTCTGAGCATTCTTGTAATGCTTTGTCAGACTGTTCCATAAAGTTAATTTCTTTTGTAACGAATTCATATTTCAGTTGTTGATTTTGTGGGCTGTCATTTTCCGAATTAGATTAGATCATACTGGAAGTAGTTTTTCACGTGTTTGGAATTTCAGTCTGCAGGCACGTTTCCCTCCCCTCCCTCTCCCTAGTCTATGTCTTCCTGTGAGGTCTGCCCTCACTTTCTAGCAGTGTTTTGTTGCCTTTATCCAGCCTTAGTGGCTGTAGTTTATAATAAGATTTTGAGTCATATCACGGCTCTTATTCTAGGGGGACATTGGGTTAGGGAACGGGGCCCGGGCTGCGGGGTGGCTTGCTCTAGTTCCTCTCATTGTGAGGCTGTGTCTACCATTGCATCTTGCTTATTAAGTAGTAGCAGTATGTTTTCTTTCAGGGTTTTTAAGGTTGGAGCAGGAAAACGATCCCAGCCCCTGGTAGGAGCAGGCAGCCTTGCTCCAACCCTCTGTCCTACATAGAGGACTTTTATTCCTTTTGACGTGACCAGAGTGGAACTCTGGATCACACCGCCTCCAGGACCGGAAGCCCAGTAGAGCTGCAGCTGCAGCCTGCTCAGTGCTTTGTGTTTCTCTCTCATGGGGGTGTTTGGCCTGCTTTGATCCTGGCTATGTCATTTAGCCCTTACTTTTTAATATTTTATTCATCATCACTATCTGTTTGGAGCAGAGTGGGTGCATCCTTGTCTGAACTCATGCCTTTTTCCCTCCTCTTGTTTTTTATTGTGGTAAAAAATGCATAACGTAAAATTTACCATCTTAACCATTTTTAAGTGTACACTACAGTTGTGCAAAAGATCTCTAGAACTTTTTCACCTTGTAAAACTGAAACTCTATGCCCATTGAACAGCAACTCCACTATTTCTCTCCCCTCAACCTGTGGCAAAAGCATTCTACTTTCTCTTTCTGAGTTGGACTGTTTTAGATACCTATAATAAGCGGAATCATGCAGTATTTATCTTTTTGTGATTGGTTAATTTCACTTAGCCTAGTGTCTTCACAGTGCATCTGTGTTGTAGCATATGACAGGATTTCCTTCTTTTTTAAGGCTGAATAATATCCTACTGTAGGTGTATACCACATTTTCTTTATCCATTCATCCATTGATGGATATTTAGGTTATTTCTGTATCTTGGCACTTGTGAATAATGCTGAAATGAACACAGGTGTACAAATATCTCTTCAAGATCAGGTTTTCAACTCTTTTGGAAATATAGTCAGATGTGGGATTGCTGGATCGTAAGGTAGTTCTATTTTTAATTTTTTGAGGAGCCTCCATACTGTTTTCTGTAGCAACTGTACTACTTTGCATTGCCACCAACAGGGTTCAAAGGTTCCAATTTTTCCATATCCTTGCCAATACTTGTTATTTCTGTTGTTTTTTTTTTATATTAGTCCTCTTAACAGGTATGAGGGGATACCTCATCGTGGTTTTGATTTGCATTTCCCCGAGGGTTAGTGATGTTAGTGATGTTGAGCACTTTTCCACATATATGTTGGCCGTTAGTATGTCTTCTTTGGAGAAATGTCTATTCAAGTCCTTTGCCCATTTTTAAATTTGTGTTTGGTTGTTGAGTTGTAGGATTTCTTTATATATTCTGAATATTAACTCTTTATCAGATACGTGGTTTGCAAATATTTTCTCCTATTCTCTCTAGGTTGCCTTTCAGTCTATTGATTGTTTCCTTTGCTGTGCAGAAGCATTTTTGTTTGATCGAGTCCCATTTGTCTATTTTTTTTTTGCTCCCTGTGCTTTTGGTGTCATATTCAAGAATCACTTCCAAATTCAATGTCATGAAGCTTTCCCCCTATGTTTTCTTATAGGAGTTTTACAGTTTCAGTTCTTACCTTTAGGTTTTTAATCTATTTTGAGTTAATTTTTGTATATGGCATAAGGGAAGGGTCCAACTTTATTTTTTTGTATATAGATATCCAGTTTTCCCAGCAACATTGTTGAAGACACTTTGTTTTCCCTATTGTGTATCTTGGCACCCTTCTTGGAGATCATTTGACCCTATATTTAAGAGTTTATTTCTGAGCTTTCTATTCTGTTATTGGTGTATATGTTTGTCTTCACGCTAGTACCATGCATTTTGATTACTGTAGGCTTGTAACATGTTTTAAAATCAGGAAATATGATGCCTCCAGCTTTGTTTTTCTTTATCAAGATTGTTTTGGCTATTCAGGATCCTTTGAGATTCCACATGAATTTTAGGATGTTTTCTCCTATTTCTGAAAAAAATGCCATTGCAAATTTTATGGGGATTGCATTGAGTCTATAGATTCTTTTGAGCAGTATGGACATTTTAAACAATGTTAAGTCTTCCAATCTGTGAACACAAGATGTCTTTCCATTTATTTGCTTCTTCTTTAATTTCATTCAGCAAAATTTTGTAGTTTTCAGTGTATAAGTCTTTTGCTTGATTGGTTAAGTTTATACTCATGCCTTTTTGAAAGAAAGTCTGAAATAGTTTTTAATGGCATTAAATAATACCTTTTTTAAAAAAGTAAATAGAAGTTCTAGAAGCTATCGCTTTCCCAAACAAAAGAAGCTCATGAAAATCAGAAACTTCTCTTCCTGAAACACCTTCTTCAGTAGTTCAGGAAATACTTCCTTGTGTTACAATCTGTTGAGACAGATTCTTCTACAAAATTGACCTTATTCGGACAGTGCCATTAATTTTTTTATTTTTGCTATTTAACCAGTACTAGCTGACTTGAAATTTAATGTCCTTTGATGTTTCATTCTCTTTGAGGTTTACAAGTTTTTGAAAAAGTTTGTAAAACTACTTAAATTTTCTCCTAGTCTCACAATGCTTAAAAACACTTGGGTTGAAGTTGGCGGGGGGCCGGGGAGGACATCTTTTCATCATATAAACAGAGTGTCAAGATGAATGAATCTCTTCTTTCTACCATCCTCTATAAATTTACTATAAGACTGGTATTTGCTGTAAGATTGGTATTTTTTTATATTTAAGTAGTTTGCACTGAACCTTGAATACGTAAAACAATTACAGATAAGCATTGTTTGACATAAAGTTATAAGGACAAATTATTGTCAAACTGGTTAAAAGATTGGTGATAAAATATTTTACATAATTATTGTAGAGAGTCGTATGTGTAATAAGATGCATAAAGGATTTAAAATTATAATACTATAGTCACATTGTTAATGCTGGTATGCTTGCCTTTGTCTATTGTGTACCTGTGTAATTGTTAACATTCCTTGTAGCTCAGCTCACATATTAACTGATATGTCACCTCTCTCCATTACTCGTATCATTGAGAAAGAGATGTTATTCCTACTTTAATATCACAGCACCTGGCTTCCTTTTTTCTTTTGGGCAGGAATTATATTGTATTCATCGTTGTCCCCTGGGCCTCATATATCCCCCACTCACAGCATTAAATACATTCTCTGCTAAAGGGAGTTTCTTAAGAAAGACATTGAATTTTAAAGAATTGCCTATTCCAAGTATAGATGTAGCAAATTCCATACAATAAGTGGATAATTAACTATGATTACGTTGATGATTCTACAAATCACAGCACAAATGCTGCTTTACCCTCAAAGTCAATCTCAGTATAACTAAATTCCTTCGACATATATTTATTGGAACTCTACCAATACCAGGCACTATGTAGTGAGCATACAAAGATGGGTAAAAGAGCAAAGATCCTTATCCTCCTGGAGTTTTCGCTTATCCTCATAATTGCCTGTTGCAGGGAGTTTGGGCTAACCACAAGGTTAGAGAGCACAGTCCCCCAGGCTATCTTCACTTCTGACACCAAATGCAAGTTTGGAGGAAGAGTCCAAAACCACCCCATGGTTCAATGATTTGCTAGGACTTACAGAACTCACGGAAAAACTATTATTATTATTATTATAGTCATGGCTATGGTTTATTACAGGAAAAGGATACAGATTAAAATCAGCCAAGGGAAGAAGCTCATGGAGCAGAGTCCAGGAAATACCAAAAGTATCAAATTCAGAGTTTCTGTTATCCTCTTCCCCTGGAGTCAGGATGTGTTACTCTTCCAGTCTTAATATGGGACAGTACACATGGAGAATTGTCATTCAGGAAACTCTCATGAGCCTTGTTGTTAAGAGTTTTATTGGGGATACAATAAAATAAAATAAGACTGAGTACCCATGAGGTTGATCCCAGGGTCCAGGTCAACTGATACTGCATGATTCCAATGTCCTTACCCTAAGTCATTGTTATTCTCTGGCTAGCCCAATGTCCTTTGTGATGGCTATATTTAAAGGTATCAAGAGCAACAATAACAACAAGAATAAGAGAGAGATTGCTTGATTGATTTATGTTCCTTCTCACCATTTGGAATTCCATACCGAAATCTGGTTTTTCAGTGAAAGCCAACGATGTCAAGATTGCAAAAAGATACTGACTTTATATTGAAAATCTGAGTCAAGAGTTACTTAGAAACATGTAAGGAGTCTCTGAGGAAGAAGAAAAGAGAAGGCCAATATTGAGAGCTATAAGGAGAAAACTATTTTATGTCCACAAAGTGGACGTTAGAAGAAAGTACTTTTTATTTCACTCCTCTAGTTTCTTTTGCTTTCCCACTATCGGAGATGTCCAAAATTTTCCAGCCCTGAAGACCCGCTAAAAATTTTCTAAATTTCTGCAGCCAAAAATAACTTCCACATTTTGCATTTTGATAAAACATTTATCGGTATATTTCCTTTCTTCCTTTTGTTAGAATTATTTGTTTTCATGCCTTATCTATCCTGTCAGATGCAAGCTCCTTGAAGTTAGGGAAGCATCTGAAATAGATTAATATCTCCCATTTCACTGAAAACTGCAATTCCCATATAAAGGTATCTGTTAAAATCTTGTTGAATCAGTTGATGGATGCATTTCATGCAGTTTAATTCCGGCAATAATTCATTGGCCATCTGGTCTTAATGGTTTTTGTGATAATTTTCCTGATTCTGACTCTACACACTTTCTTGTTCAGCTAACTGGTTCAGCTTTAAGTAAGATATCACTGTTCTGTTGAAACATGGATAGTTTGCTAGAGGAATCTTACTGTTCATGCTTCTCTGCACTGAGGCTGATATTGTGTTTTAAGAGTTGATGTTGTCATGCTTTCCTTTCTGTACTAAACACTGCTTATAAAAGGAGGAGGGTACAGGGAGCAAAGATTTGTCCAGGACATCTTCTTGGGAAGCCACTTGGTCATTATAGTTCATCTCTTGTAAAAGATTTCCATTCCATGTTGAAAAGAGATGGCAGATTTTTAAAACAAATACATCTAGGATAGAGGTACAAAGTAGTTACCTGCTTTGGAATAATTTGAGTTTCCTCATCAACTGATTTCCTCATGCAATATTCTAACATTTGAAGCTTGTGTAGAACTATTTCTAGGGGCAAGTAGAATCTCTGAAAAGTCCCTAACATTGAAGGAGAGCACGAGTGAGCGAGAGAGAGAGAGGGAGAGAGAGAGACAGAGAGAACATCTTAGCAACTAATGCCCAATGAATCATAGAATTTTGAAGTTAATGGCCTCTAAATAGAGAGAAGTCAAAGGCCAAATCACAGAGGCTTGTTCAGCAATTCGATTGTTAAATATTCACTTTAAGTTATTTACATAATTTTTTTTCATATACCTGTGGTGTCCTTGAATTTTATGACATTTCTTTTTCATCTTAAGTTAATTTTTGGCCATAGCATCTAGAAAAGTATTATTTATTTTGCCTATTTTTTTTTTTACTCTCATGTATGTTAATTAACTAAATTGGAGTGTTCTTTTCAACTAAAAACACAAAGAAAATATGGAATCCTGCCAGCCCAAGAACCTGGCAGTTCTTGCTTGCAACCATATGACATGAATATTTTTGTTGGAATTAGGTTTCCTTTCTTTGAAAAAAAATCAATAGGTCATTAGTTATACTTTCAGTAAAGATTGAATAATGGTAAGCATCCATTTTTACCTTATTATGATATTTTCACTAGTAAGTTGTGTTGGTTTTATTCCAGGAGTGTGTATAACTTCTAGAAAATATTAACACTTTAGTTCCAGGGCTAGCCTTAATTGTAAAAATTAGCATGTGTGTCTGTAAATCCAGGGATCCACAGCCGTCCTTGGTCCCATTTATCCAATAATTTACTATCTATTTATTTAGAATTCGTAATATGGCATACATTGTCTTAGGCACTGGAAATAAAATGAAAAACACTTCCACTCCAGTGAGAGAGCAAGACAACATATAAACGAATAAACATGAAAATTTACCACTGAGGGTTAGTGCTATGAAAGAGATAACTGTATTTTTGTAATAGAGAATAATAGAGGAAACTAATTTAAACAGCTTTGCCATGAAAATTTCCTTAAGGAGATGATATTGAAGCAAAAATCTAAAATATGAAAAGAAAGAGAGTCATGCACCAAACCAGGGGAAGAGCGATATTAGCAGAGGGAAGAGCAAAACATTCATAGGAACAAAATGTTTGTAAACCTTACCATTTTTCACCTCTTCTATTATACTTCTTGCATCTGAAGTGCCAGTTCCAATATTCATTAATTTTCATTTACGCTTCTATTTGATTTAAAATATTCATGTGCCATGTACTATTTTAGGTGCTCTAATCATAAGAGTGGAAAAGGACAAACACCGTGCTTTCATACGATAATAAAAGATTGAAATTGTTAAAGGTCATAAAAGAAGGAAGCAGGGTTATTGACACATGATACACTTTATGTCTTGGCGTATTTTTTGAACTTTTAAATTTGCATTAATTCTCATCATGAATTTTTTTCTGTAATTTGTCTTATCCTGGTATTTTGACTCTTTGACATAGAATCCAGGAATAAGTTATATGTTTTTAAAAAATTTGTATGCTATTTGGTGAAATGCTTTCTTCATTATTATATTCCTAGAGATTTACAAGAACTTTCTTAGTTATTTCAATAAAAATACTTCATTGGCATTATCTTAAGACCTTGAAGTCTAATTAGTAGCATGTTGCCAAAAAAATTATTTTAAAAGCTCCACGCTACATATAAAGAAGTAACTCAAAATGAATCATAGACTTAAGTGTAAGAGCTAAAACTATAAAGCTCTCAGAAGAATGTGTAGGGGTAAATTTTCATGACCTTAGATTAAGCAGTGGTTTCATAGATAGGACACAAAAAGCACAAGCAAGAAAAGAAAAATAGATACGTTTGCTTTCATCATAATTAAAAACTTCTTTGCTTCAAAGGACATAATCAAGAAAGTGAAAAGATAACCTGGAGGAGAGGAGAAAAGTTTGCAAGTCATAAATCTGATAAAGAACGTGTATCTAGAATGGATGAAGAACTCTGCCATCTAAAAATAAAAAGACAGATAACCCAATTAAAAGTGTGTAGAGGATCCGAATCGATATATTTCTGGAGAAGATATACAAATAGTCAATAACCATGTGAAAAGATGCTCCGCACCATTAGCCATCAAGAAAATGCAGATCAAAACCACAAGGTTTTGCCTCACACCCACTAGAATGGCTATATTAAAAAAGACTGATCATAACAAGTGTGTATGGGGAAATTGGAACCCTCAGACACTGCTAGTGGGAACGTAAGATGATGCAGCCATCAGACTGCCGAAACAGCCTGACAGTTCCTCAAAGGTTAAACATAGAGTTACCATATGACCCAGCATTTCCACTACTAGGTATATAACCAAGAGAAATGAAGATATGTCCACACGAAAATATTTGTACACTAATATTCATAGCAGCATTATTTGTGATAGCCCTAAAGTGTAAACAATCCAAATATCCATCAACTAATGAATGGATAAATGAAGTGTGGTATATTTATACAATGGAATATTATTTGGCAATAAAAAAGGAGTGAAGTACTGATATATGCTACCACATGGATAAACCATACAGACATTATGTTAAATGAGAGAAGAAAGTCACAAAAGCAACATGTTTTCTTTTGTCTCCATTTATATTAAATGTCCAGAATAGCAACCTATAGAGACAGAAAATTGATTAATGATTGTATGGTGCTGAATGGGAATGGGTCACTGTTAAAGGGTGTGGGGTTACTTTTTGAGGTAATGAAAATATTCTAAAGTTGACTGTGGTGATGTTTGCACAAGTCTGTGAATATACTAAAAACCGTTGAATTGTGGACTTTGAGTGGGTGAACGGTATGATAGGTAAATTTTATCGATAGTACTCTTATTTAAAAAGCTAATTCTATTTAAAATATCAATTTAATCATTTTAAAATAGATTTTAAAAGTAAATAAAATCATTTTTCTCTATTAGATTCAAGACACACTAATTGAATTGTATTTTTTGTTTGTTTAAAGTAAGACAAAGGTGTGAATTTCCTCACAATTGGAGAGGTGTGACAAAATTTTTAACACTCTGGTGTGGGAGCAAAAAGTGGTAAAAGGAGTGAAAACAGAGTAGATTTCGTGTTTTCATTGTGAACTGTGTCCTACAACTGCAAACACCGTTGATTTTGACCACAAAATATCAGCTATGAGAGAAATGGGTTTTATAATAAGATTAATATTTGCTAGGACTGATGGTATTTGAATTGCCTTCCTGAACTTGGACTTTTAAATTATTATTGCCAGTGCTTTAAAGGTTTATACATATCTTTTAATGAGGGTGGCACATTGGATAGGTGTAAGTTTGGTTTAAACATAAACATATAGAATATTTTTTTTTCTTTCTCTCTTTGGTTCAATTTTAAAAAGTTTTGTGAGGTACTTTTGAATATTTTGTACCTTAAAATTCATCTTGGGGCTAGTTAATGAAAAGATGTATAGAAATATATGTATCTATTTAGCAATGCACATTTTAGAGCCTTGCAACAGAGCATGTTCCATCTTTATAGACATCTGGAAATTCCAAATTATGGAGCACTTTTAAACAGGAATATTTTAAACCAGCTTTAACCAAAGTTTGCAGCCAATTGGAATAAAGCAAGATCCATAAAGATCTACTTTTTACAATTAAATATTTATTTTTATTTTATGCATATTATGATAGAATCACTTGAAGATCATCTCTAAGAAACCAAAGTAGCATACAGTTGAGGGGCAACGTGTATCTTCTGTTCCCAGCCTAGCTTGTTTCACCTTCTTCGTCATTAGACATAAAAAGCACATCTCAAGCCATAATAGAAGCCTATTTTGTGAAGTGTGGCTATTAATCCAGCTTTTATTTCATGGCGTTGTTGCAGTTATTTTACCATCACTCTTTTGTGTTCACTACAGCATTCATTATGTCTGTTTTCAAGGCCAGCGGCTGGGTCAATCAATATTACTTCCACTCAGTGAATTGGATGAGGTTTTGTTCTCAAAAGATTTACCATTTTAAATATTCTGTATCTAGTTAGGCTTGTTTAATTTAGGCCATCTAAAAAAGAAAAAAAAAGAAAAGAGAGAACAATAGAAATTCTCTAAAAGAAATCCCGAGATGCGTAGAGTTTTAAGAGAGTTGAAAACTTTCCATATAGTTTAGCCTAAAATACCGTTTGGTAATTGATTGCTGTGTACCATTCAGTCTCTGCTGGAACACCTCGCTTTCTAGAGGGGCACCCCACCCCTAGAGACTTCTCATGCTGTTATTGAGCAATCTGGTGTGGTGTGAAGAACAGTGCTTGGAACCAAACATACTTGGATTGTAATTTTGTTCTTGCCGCTGGTTGAGTTTAGGTGACTGACTTAATGTCTCCGAGTTCCTCATACCATTTTTTAAATTGAATGCATTATATCTACTTTCTAAGTTTGTTAGAGGAATTTAAAAAGACAAAATCATAAATAATACTCTCAGCTCAGTAATGAACACCCAGTAAATGTAGCATTTTCCTCCTACCCCTATAAATGGCAAAGCATTTGGCAAGATGCAAGATATCTCAGAGTTCTATATTTTGCATGTGAAAAATTTGTTATTATTTATCTATTTTGATTATAGTGGAAATATAGTCATACTTTTTTTGGTCATCCTCCCTCATAACCTCCTTCATTATCTCTGTTCTATGCTCTCTCCTTTCCCCGAAATCTCCAGTCTTGCACATTCTGGAAGAGTACCTTCTGTTGCTCCTGCTATTTTGTATTTCAGCACCTTAAAGATAAGCTAGCCACCATTTACTGCCTCTAAAATCTTCAATGAATTCTAGTAACCCTACTATAAAATCCATAATTCTTTTTCTAGCCTTCAAAGCCCAGTAACAATTAGACCCCAACATAACTCTCTGGTTTCATCTCCATTTTTATTTCCTTTTATGACATGTTTTCCATTCCTTTCCTTTTTTTTCTTTTCTTTTTGAGCCATTTCTCAAAAGTCATATATCTCACTTTTCCACACACTCAGTCCTAATGATTTTTCTGTCATTTACTTAACAATATCCCATTCCTTCTTTAAGGTCCAGTATACCGCCACCATGAGATCTTCCCTGTTGAAACTAAAGAAATCGTTTCTGCCTTTCTTTATCCTTGCATAGTGTTTTGCTTGTACCTCTCTCACAGCTCTTCATTCTGCCTTAGGTTCAGTTTGTACTTTTCTCTCCAGAACTAAATTATCAGCATCTTGTAGGCAAAGCTTGCATCTGATTCATCCTTGATTTTCCACTACCCGTTTCCTGCAAACTCTTCCACCCCATCACCCACCCAACACCACCTCCACAGAGGTGATGGAGTTGGCTGTTTCCCCAGTTGCTTGGGCTTCCAGTGCTCTTCAAATGTATGCAAAATCTTGCCTCCTTAAAACCACATGAGACTGAATATTTGGGATTTTAATCTTAATGTGAGGGACACAAACTATGGCTTCTGTTTTGGTTTTTCCCTTTGTGGTCTATATCACAGGCTTTCTTTCCATTAGCAGCTATTTTGGGCTTTTTATTTTATTCTCTTCCTTTGCCCTTTGCATATTTCTTAATAATATATTTGATATATTTATGGTTTCCACCTTTGCTTTAAAATGATGTGATACCCAGAAATAAAGTTATTTCCTGCATGACACATTGAGGGCGATTCTTCAATTTACAAAAAGCAAGCAATATCTCTATAAATGAAATACAGTATTTACATTGTATTATATGGATTAGGAAGCATGTTTGCATCCATCATTTCATTTGATTCCTACCCCAGTGAAGTAGGCAGAGGCAAGGAATATTGTGCTTATTTTATGGATTAGGCGGTGGCGGCTGTGGGGGCTTAAGGGATTTACCTATTGTCACAAGCTGGTGCCAGACCTTGAACTAATTTTCCTGTGCTCATTCGAAGACACTTTCCACTGTATAATGCTGGAATATGTAAAATGCACACAAGTTGATCTCTTAAAATGGTTTACCTGCAGTTTCCCTGTAGTGCTTCATAAAGTAAAATGGGTTGTTGTAGGTTTAGTATTATAAACGCCCTTATTTGGTTTGAACTTTGATATTTTAAGTTGTCTATTTTCCCGTTAGATCTGCCAGTGTCACGTAGCCTCCAAGTTGGTTGAATATCACATTAGTTTTGAGTGCCCGGGTGATATGGGAGGTGATCTATGATTGGGGCAATGGTCAATTGGTTTCTGAATTTTTTTTCAGAGTTTGTTTGTATGCCTTTTTAATGCCTTAATGTGGATATTGTTGGGGTGTGGTTTTTATTCCTGCAAGTTTTTAGTGATATCTGCTAATTCATCATCCAAATGAATTATTACTATTTATTATTATTATAATCTGAAATATAGATATGAAGTATAGAATAGTAGGTTATTATGCTGCTTTTCTTAAGACTTCTTAATTGTATTTCCTGGTCTTCATTTTCAAATCTATATTTGCAGACAGGCTATGCTTTCGATGTCTTATTCTTTACAAAATAAAGAGACACAGGCAAAGTCCCCAATATCTAAGATGCATTATGTGAGAATGGAAAATGGAGTTGTACAGTGCCTAGGTCTCAGATGAAAAATGTAGAGGGAAGTAATTGGCCACCTTCCAAACTCTTTTGAGAGACTGATCCAGGAGTCCAAAATGGAAAATGAAGTTTCAAAAAAAACATTCCCCAAAGAGGCATGATTCATCTTGTTGGCAGTAAATATAACTCTTTGAACACTGTTATTTATTTGACTACTTCACTGGAGTCCAAGTGTACCTAACTCTGCCAATCAGCCTCTCAAAAACTCTTAAAGCCCAGCCCAGATGCTTCCCCTGACTATCAGCTATTTGTTGTTTTTTTAATTCTCCTTGTTGTATTGAGAGATCTTCCAAATCTCCCAATTCTGTCTCTGCTGTCTAGCACTGTGCCCACTCTGGTTTCATTTTTATGGACTCTCACTTAATAAAAGTGATCATATAGGTCAACTAGACTAAATCTGTGCCTCTTTCTCAAATATTCACCAAAATTAAAATCCAATCTTTGCTGAACCATCTCTAAGATTGAGGGCTCTGTTATCTGAATTCTACACTGGAGACGATTGCCAGGATCATAGATCATCTCTTTATTGTGCCTTTTTTGGTCATCATTCTGCAATCTGAAGTCACAATATGTTAATTGCTTAGCAATGCTTGGCACATAGTTGGCACTCTAAAGCTGTTGACTTGGGAAAATCAAATCAGTTTTTCTATTTCTCTGTCCATTCTATCACTATTTCAATCAATATCTCTACCTATCTGTCTATCTATCTACTTTTATATCACATAGAATGATGCCTGACACCTAATAAGGAGTTTAAAAATGTTTATGAAAATTATTATTTTTTTCTCACATGACATATTTTCAACTATTTGTTGAACACATTTAGATACCGTAGGAACTGATTATGGTTCCCATGAGAGTATTAACCAGTTCCAGTCCTCTCACAAAAAAGTTAATAAATATTATTTAGCAAATAAGAGAATCATTGAATCATTATATTTTATGAATTGAAAGAAAGGTATCAATCATTTGTGTCAACCCCTCCCTTTTTTTTCAGATTAGTAAATAGAAATCTAGAGCCTAGATTTTTTTATCCCTTCATCATTCCGAGCTCACTCTTTTATGTATACTCATCTCTCCTAAAATGTGATATTATAATCCATTCAAGTGATGTTTTATTAGTTTCTGCCCTGGGTTAGCCCTTACTGAATACTGGTGACATCAAGAAACCATTCATGGTCAGTATGTATTGGTCAGCATGTTTGAGAAATTCTCTGATATTGCTTTAGTTTAAAGCATTGATTTATTCTCCCCTAAAGGTAACAGTTTTATTATCATTCTGGTGGTTTCCAATGAGAGCTTACCTGATTTTCTGATAGATGATAAACCTGCAGAAATATATTTTTTCATTGACTTTATATTTGACCAGTAATAGTCTTGGTCTTTATCCTGTTTCCATGGGTGGCTTGAACTAGATCCATCATAAGCTGACTCCATGCTAAAGACAGCTGTGTTACAGGGGAACCAATATGGTGTTGCTGGCAGAGTTCCCGTGATACGTGCTTTTACTTCCATTTGGTAGTCATTTCTCTAAGTCTGAAGGGAATTTCATGCTATTATAAAAGATTTTCTCTCACTGACAATTGACTCTTTAGGCCTTTCTTAGAAGTTCATTTTGCCCCTTGCTGGCCTCTATCTTTTTTCAATAGAATTGTCCCCTATCTTTCCTTTCCACTACATTACATTTCAAACAAATCCCTACCTTGTATTCTCACTTGCTCCACTTAACAAAGCCTTCGCATAGCCTCAATCTGTGTCTAATTCTTCCTTCATATATACACCAAAAGCCCTTTTCTAAAATGTCTTATTCTGTGCTTACCTGGAGGATGTTTCCTTGGCCAAATATTTGATGGTCAATGTAATGCCTCTCAGAAAAATGATGCCCTTTCTGCATCATTGGAGTATCAGCTGGACGCTGAAGCATGTTTTTATATATATCTAATGGAGGTGGTAGGAGCCAGTAGATTAGGGCTTCTATAAAAGATGAATTTGTGCAGGAGTTTCCAACTTATTTTTTTCTTCTAACGTGATAGAGAGCATATCAATAAAAATAAGCCTCCAGAAAATGTTTCTGAATGTATGTTTTGGTGTGCATTGTTTTTACTTATATTCAAGGAATTTTCATGTTTGTAATGTCCTTGGATCTACATAAAAACCCCAGAAAGGGGGCTGGGCCCGTGGCCGAGTGGTTAAGTTCGCACGCTCCGCTGCAGGCGGCCCAGTGTTTCGTTGGTTCGAATCCTGGGCGCGGACATGGCACTGCTCATCAAACCACGCTGAGGCGGCATCATACATGCCACAACTAGGTGGACCCACAACAAAGAATATACAACTATGTACCGGGGGGCTTTGGGGAGAAAAAGGAAAAAAATTAAATCTTTAAAAAAAAAAAAACCCAGAAAGGTTGATCAGACCAGTGTAATGATGACAATGTTAAAAATATGGTAAGTTAGCGAAAGGTGATAGGGATCACCAATACCAGTGTCCGATCTAAGATTTTCATGTTTCATACCTAAGCCTCCTTTTCTCCTTTTTTTGTTCTTCTGACCTTGGGCTTTATTTCCTTTTCTCCCTTTTTTGAAAAAGGAATGTTACGTTGCTTTCAGTAGTTTAGGATTTCTATTTAAGAATTTTATTTATTTGTTTATTTTTTACTGGAGGCCAGAATATTGTGTGGCGTGTGTGTCTGGAAGGGTGAATACTGTGCTTTGAAGATGTAAGAGCTGGGAACAGAGAGTCTGGCTGGGAGGCGGAGTGAGAGGGAGACAGAGAAAGGGCAACTCAATCTGTATTTCTGGGAAGGGAAGAAAAAAAACAAACAAAAATCGTATCTCTGCTTAAAAATTTGTTTTTTTATATCAAGCCTCTTAAGTTTGTAGGAGAATTAAGACTGTTAAATTTCCATTTTTCTTTGGTACCCAATAGTGATGCCTATTATCTTAACCAACAAGAAATAGTATGTAAGATGGGCAACAGGAAATGGTGTTTTAGTCTGTGTGAAAAGTGATCCAGGGATTTTGTTTAAAGTAGTTAAGTGTTTCTGAGATCTCTGCCCATGTGCCTTTGTTCTTCTTGTTTTCTTTCTTCCATTTCCATCCTTCCTTCCTCCTTTGTTCTTTTCTCTCTCTGTTTATCTCTCTTTTTATTCCTTCATCCCTCCAACTCTTCCTTGTTTCTCTTTTTTTCTGGTAATTTTTTATTTAATAGACATTCATTGAGCATGTGCTGTGAACAAAGTGAGCTGGATGCACTGGATACGTGTAATGCAAGGAGGGATATAAAACATATGCTCTCAAAGGAGCTTATAGTCCAGCAGAGTAGATAGACAGTACAAAAGCCAAGACATCCAGCATGGAATCGGCCAAAGTTCTGACTGTGGAATAAGTGAGATCTCAGGTACTCAAAGTGGAATGTTGAGGTTGTGGAATGGAGAAGATATTGTAAAGCCTTGGCCTGGAAATGTAGTTCATATCAATAAGTCCTACTGCTTTGGGCCCAAGAAAATGCTGGCCATTATAACCTGTTCTAAACTGTATAAAAGATTATGTTATTGTACCACACAAAATATGGTATATATGGTAATATATGGCATACCTTTTTAGTATTAAAAATTACCATGTACAAATGGAGTTGAGTGTGACATGAGAAACTGACTACTCTGGGTCCCTTAATAAAAACTCCTGTCCCCTCCCTCCTGTGCAAGAGAGTAAATTGGTAGTAAGATAAAAAGCAGATGCTCTGTTTAGAAAGACCTAGGAGGAACTATATGCTTGACGCACCTGCTTAATCAAACAGACAAGGACTAGCCTATATTTTTATTTATATGTGGAGAGGAAGGATGTAATTTCAGGAAAAAATGGAGGAGTTACATGGGGAGGAGAGAAGTGAAAGTAAAGTTAGTGTTAATGCCCAACAGGAAATGTAGAAAGCTTGGGGATCAACCTCTCGCACACACAAATGTGTCAAAAAGCTGTGGAGGGTTAAGAGATTATTGTGCAAGATCCCTTGGATATGTGTGTTTGGAGTTCTATGGCCCATTGCTTTGGGGCCATTTAGTAGAGAGAATAGCTCTATCCAATTTAACACCACCTCAGGTTCTCACAGTATTAAATGATGGAATGGAAATGATGATAGTTATATTAGTTGATATTTTTTGAATGCTTACCACATATTTGGACTCTACAGATTTATTCACTCAACCTTCACAGTGACTCCCTAAATTGTGTCCTAGCATATTTTCCTTGGACAGGTGAGGAAATAAAGATGAAGTGACTTGCCTAAGGTCACCGATATGGGAGATGAAGCTGTTAACTGTATTAAATACTAATTGTCTAACAAGAAAATGTCAGTTAATATTTATTTATGTGGTGCTTGGTAGTTTCAAAGGGCTTTGACATTCACTATTATTTACAATTCACACAACACCCCCATGGGGTATGTTAGGTCAAGTTATTTATCCCTTTTAAGAGATGAAAAAATTAAGGCCCAGGAAAACTATCACAGCTAAGAAAACATGGATAGTAAGTGATAGAATGAACATTCAACTTCAAGACCACTTACTCCAAAATCTAAGCATAGTCTGCTGTGCTCTGACGTCTGTTCATAATTTAAACTCACGTAGACATGTCTAATTTTAGGCAAATTTCCAATCAAATTGGCTAACATCTAATAGTTTCTGGTGCCTGGGAATGTCAGTTTCAGTCTCTTAGCAATTATCTTATGCATTACACAATCTTCACTGGAGTTGCCAGATAAATGAGATGTCACCGCACTTAACAGCAAGGATCACTGCTGCTGGCTTTCGATTGGCTTCATCTGTTGCTAGGAGGAGTTGCCGTCTTTCAGCAGCTGCCAGCCGGGCAGGCGTTTCTGAGTGGAGCTGACTGAGCCCAGGTTGACAGAAGCTAGAAAAAGAACGTGTCCTAACCTGGCAAGGACATCCTTCAAGTCAATGTTTTTGTCAACTAGACTGACAGAATCCCTGATTTTGATGCATTTCTTTGCTTTTCATGAAGCCTATTTTTGTCCTTTTTCCTTCCTTTCTTTGCTTAAATTTGTTTAGTTGCCGACAGACCATATTCATGCACCTTACAAAAGAATAAGTAAATTCCAATTAACATCTGAAACGCAGAAGAATTTGGTTCCAGCTCTAGTGGGAGAGTGATATATTGTTTGATTAAAAGAAGTAAGAGCTATTTCTTCTAAATAAGGGTACACATCATTTTCCTGGCAATTACAAAAGGGAGTTTAAAATGTTCCCTTTAGGATTTTGGTGAAAGAATGAGAATTGTTCGATTTGGATGGCTTCCCATGTTTAAAATCCTGTTTATCTGCAACGTGACTGAAATAGATGCTGGGGAAGGGAAAGCATTATGTTCATTCTTCCCCTCTTGCCTATACATATCGTGATGTGTCTGCCTGGAATGTTTTTCAAGCTGCTTAGTTAACTCTTCTTCACTCCTTAAGATCAGACTCAGATGCAAGACTGCGGCAGGACTTTCCACAAGCACCTCTTTCACCATCACTTATTCACTCCCTTCTTTGTGTCCTCAAAATGCTTCACTTGTATTCTTATTTTGAGGCTTCTGAGAGTAAACTCGTTATAGTCGCTATTTTCTGCATGGCTGTTTCCATTACTAAGCTTTCGATAGTCTAAGGGCTCAAGGACCATCTTATGTCCACTTTTAAATTCTTAGCACCTAGTACTGTGCCTGCATCTAGTAGACACCACTCTTTAACCCTCAACACCAGCCCCAAAGTGTTTAGTGAATTAGCGAGTACACATTATGACGTATCATTCTCCTCGATCTTCAAACAGCTCTATTCAGGATCAGGAGTCTCAAAAGCCAGGCATAAAAGAAAAAAAATTTGTATCTTTTACCTTGAAATATATTAACTGCCTCCAATCATACCCATACTTGGAGGAATTTGAGCTTTCTCTAATTACAGTCTCAAAAATGGAGCACTGTCTGTTTAAACTGGATAGTCAGAGAGTCCATTGGCCCACATGTTCTTTGGCAGATGTAGAAAAGAAACCCTGCAGAGGAGATGTGACCTGCCCTAGGCCACCACCCAGAGGGCTGGTGGCTGAACTGTGCTTCAACCCAAGGTGAGCATTCTATTAGGTTGTTTCTGTCTCACACAACTGTTCTGCAAAGCAAGTGTTGTGTTTTACTTTTGTGTTGTCCATAGCACTTTCAGAGTCATCCATTTTGGATTTTCAGTAAATATTGAAATGAAAGAGGGCTTCTCTTATTCCCCTCCTCACCTTCTCACATTCTCTTCCTCACAAAGGGTGTGAAAGAGAAAAGAGAGCTCTGTTTGGGGACGAAATAGAAGAAGAGTGTACCCAGCCTCCAATAAAAGATTAGGAAGCACAGTTTTGCCGCTTCATGCTTGTTTCTTTCTCTGCTCCCTTCCTTAGCTGTCTTGTAATTCCTTACTCATTCCCTCTTCTCAAGATGGAAAAACTACCCAAATTGTCCATTAGGTTGAAAAGTATAATAATTTAAGAGAGAAAGCAGTGCTAGCCTCTTTCTCTTCCTGCACGCCCTTCCCCTTACCTGGAACATGGCTCTCTCCATCTGCCTCGCCAATTCTTGTTCATTTTCCAGGTCACAGCTTCCGTTTCACTCACTACCAGGTTACATGATACCGTCTTGCTACAATACTATTTTCTTCCATAGTACTTATCATAATTTTGAATCTTTGGTGTGCTTATTCATGTAATGTGTGTCTCTCTAACTAAATTGCAAGTTCCACTAGGTGAGAGACCATTTGTGGTGTTTTACATGTTAGATATCCATCACTGAATACGTGGTACCTGATACACAATAGACATTCAATAAACGTTTATTTAATTAATTAATGAATTAAGCATTTATTCGTAGTTCTTGTCTGTCTTTGCCTAGTGAGTTTTTAGTGAAACCCTGTTCGTTGAAGACCTTACCTGCAAGATCAGGAGAGCACTCGCTTCCCTGGGGCTTGGCCTAGAATGATTCCACTCCATGCCCCGGGATGGCCTGATATTGCCTAGTTCTAATCTGCCCCCATCCTGACGTCACAAACTCCTTTCTATCACTGTTAGTTTTTTTTCACAGTAAAATTTTAGATCTCTTGTTCCTTTGGACTTTTAAAATCTCATCGTATTTTCCTTATGGAGAGTGACTTCTCTCCTCTCTCTGGCCCTAATGTATTTGGCATGCTCTCATGTTAACTGATCTCTGGACAACCTTTAGGGATTCTCAATCCTCTGATGTGTTAGATCATATTAGCAGTTTTGTGAAGCCTGTGAATTCCCTTTTCGGAATAATAATTTTCAATGCATAAAATAGAAAATACATAAGATTAAAAAGAAAACCAATTATACTGAAATATAGTTATCTAGGAATCTCACTCCTCATGCCTGCCTCTGGAGAAGACCTGGTTTGATCAAAATTATCTCTTCCCACCCTACTCCCAGGCTCTGGTGCCAGGCACAGTTGGCAGGTGGGTAGGTTGGTTGTCCAGGAATTGTGATGTTGGACGGATCTATTTGGGCTTCTGTGTTTAAGCTGAAAATCGATGTAAATTGTAAGGTCCCTTCCCAACAATTATTTTGTTAAACTTTAAATAGCTTTTAATAATTATTCTCAATGAGGGCTATGTTTCAGCAGATACCCAATTTTGGCTTAAAATTGATTACCCATGCATTTATTGACATTAAGAGTGGGTCATTATAATTATGTAAGCACCATTGATGGCAAGTGCTGGGAGGAAAGCTGCCTTGTGATAGATAGACTACGTAAGATTTTCCAAGCCAGGGCACTCAATCTACAGGCGCTAGCAGCAGTGGTACCAGTGTCTTCCTGAGCCAGTCCTGGGGTGGCACAGAGGATTGCCTGTGCTCTCCTAGGTTGTGTGGGAGTTTCCATTGGCTTTTGTGAAAGATGAAAACAAACCTTAGAGAAAATGTGCTCCAGTAGGACAGGTGGAGCAATGAGTGCATGGAAGAAAAATAAAGAGCATAAACATCTAAGGAAGCTTTGCGATTCTGATACTGAAATTATGTCCTCCCGCTAAGGAAATATCCAATAGAATCAATGTATCTGTGGCACATTGGAAAGAACGTTAGTCTTGGAGCTGGAAGAGTTGAGGTCAAATACTGACTCAGTGCTTTGTCCCTCTCACAATGTGCAAACGGCACTATTTAAAACTTGAGGACATTCCAGTCATTCTCATTGTCTAGGGTCATTGCTACTCTCAGACTGTAAACTCATCAGGGAGTGTTTAATTAAATAAGCATTTCTTTGAGCATTTACAGTGTGTCAGCACTTTTAGACCTCATTTTAGGACCTATCCCATATCTTGCATATTGCCTAGAGCAAAATTAAGCAAACAACATGTATTTGAGGAATTCCTGTAGAGTTCTTGCGTGTTTCCATAGAAGTAATGATGGCGTCCCACACCTATTCTTTCAGCCTTCTATTCAAAAGAGGATTAAAGTCCCCTATTTTTTTATACAATATACATTAGAAGGGAAACAATTTTAGGGATATTTAAAATATATGAAAGAATAAGTGTATCCTCAAGCACTAGAGAAGCCAACATTTACATGCAACCAATTTGTATGGTAATGACAAGCCGTTTTCATCCAAAATTTCTCAGCAACGTGAATCCAGTTTGAATTTACAGGGTGTAGTCAAAAGTGATATTATTTTAGCTACAAACTTCCCCAGATTGGTGGGAGCAGGAAAGCTGTTCCTACATCTTGGCCTTCCCTTAGTCTGCAAGGGATGTTCCCCAATTTCTTCTGCCTATGGCAACCACGCTCATGCAAAACCTAAGTAAACACTACTTCTTTTGTAAAGCGTTGTTTTGAATCCTCACCAAATAGAAATATTTATTCCTCCTTTTGTGCTCCCATCCCTCTATTGTGATTCTTAATCATCTTCATTTTTCATTTACCTGTTTGTCTCTGGTTAATTATAAACTCCACGAGATCAAGTGATGGTTCTTTTTTCGTCTTTTTGCCAAGTCATCTAATTTAGTATCTTGCAAATAGCAGCTCTCAATAAATAATGGTTAAGTAATGAATGAGTGAGTGAATAAATGAGCGAATGAAGCTGAAAGAATATTAGTTCTTTATTCAATGGAGATTTTTGGAATGACTACTAGGCTACCGTGTGCCATGTGCTGTGTTCAATCTTGAGCATACATACTATGGTGAACTTGTGTCTGCTGCCACAGCACTGATGGTCTAAGTTATAATAACACTTATAAATGTCCTCTCCGTGGTAAAGAATATATGTCCAGAAACATAGGGATTCTGCCATTTTTGAGAATGTTTGTACAAATCTGTGGCTTTTAAAAATTTAACACTTGAAGCATACAAGTGAACTTTTGAGAAATACAGTGGGCATGGAGAAAACAGTGTGATCCTGCTGTCACTGCCTATAAGATAATAGACAGATGAATCATATCAAAACAGCACGCCGATTTGGGGGGATGCTAGAGATTCTGTTTCAGTCCCGAAATAATGACACCATTATGGTCTTATCCAAACCATTTCTTGCTTGAAATCCTCTCTTCTATAATCTATTTCTCTTTCTCCCCACAAATGACCATTCTGAGGATTAATTATTGTCAAGCACTTTGCAAATGAAAGGCCTATATAAATTCTAAGTGGTGGTGTTATACTGTGGGTGATGTGCCAGTGAAATATTGACAAAAGCCCCCACTTGCTAAAGCCTGCGTTGATGTATTAAACCCCCGCTGTAGAACAGTGCCTCTGGGGAGCCTTTCACATTCTCTTCTTTAGATACGTGAATTGGCAATTACAAATAATTATATTGCAGTCCTTCCTGCGATGCCAGTCGAGAAATCTGCATTGAACAACATGGGATGTGGTCTTTGAGTTTCAATTACCAAAGAGTGCACTTTCTCTTCCCTCTTGAAACAAAGTATTGCATCTGAACCAGGCTAGCAATCCAAAATAGTGCTTTTGTCCTTTTTGAAATTTTTGCTTCATAGGATATTTTCAGAAAAGTGAATGAAATATTCTTGTTTGTGGACTGTGACTCAGATTGAAGGAGAATTCTAGCCAAATAGGTTTCTTTATTCTTTCCTGGAACAGGCTTACCTGTCCATTGAATTTAGTACTTTTTTTTTTTTTTTGAGGAAGATTAGCCCTGAGCTAACTGCTACCAATCCTCCTCTTTTCGCTGAGGAAGACTGGCCCTGAGCTAACATCCGTGCCCATCTTCCTATACTTTATACGTGGGATGCCTACCACAGCATGGTGTGCCAAGCGGTGCCATATCTGCACCTGAGATCCAAACCGGCGAACCCCGGGCCACCGAGAAGCAGAATGTGTGAACTTAACTCCTGTGCCACTGGGCCAGCCCCTGAATTTAGTACTTTAATTGTGCTTGATAACATGTGCTGGTAAAAGGGAAGTAAAAGATTAGTAATATCCTTGCTGCGCCAAAAAGAAGCCTAGATAATTAAACTTGCACCGAGCAGTTTGAAAGAAGTTAGGCTATTTCATTTGGGGGCATTCTGCTGACTACCTGGATTTTATTCTGTTTGTAAACCTGTGTGTAAGCCTGTGTTCTCTGGGTTTGGGCTAAAAGGTGTTCAAGAATAATAATATCAGTGCAAATGAGATAAGAGGATTAGACTGTACCACTCCAATACTCCGCCATGTTTCTCTTCTGAAATGTAAGGTTTGGACTTTAAAGATGTTTTCTTTTCTCTCCACATTTGAACATATCAAATTTGCATAAAATTTCTTCAGGGATTGTAAAAGTTTCGTACAAAATTATAGATGACTTGTGTGTGCCAGGTTGTAAAGAGCAATTAGCTAATTCACTATGGAGGCATAATAATGTTCTTTATAAAGAACTAAAGAATCTATGAAACTAAAAAAGATGAACCTCATGTTTTGAGATTTTTGTTTCCTTATTAAATCATGAAAATTTTTGGAGATTTGGTTTAAAAGTGGAATGAAATATCTGTATTGCAATATTTTTGTAAATCAGACTTGTATTGGAATGACTGCCAAATATGGGAATGTTTGTGATAAAAATAGCATCTGTACAAGCTCTTGATTTTGACACATATTGCCGAGAAGAAATGATTTGATTTTGTATGAAATTGACTATTATTTAAAGAGCACATCTAGATTTACCTTTAAAAATTTTCCATCAAAATAACCATTCCAGGTAGATATATTTTGCTGAGTTTCCTGTTAAAACGCTTGTTTAGCATTTAACAGCAGCATCCCTCCTGTAATTATATTCTGTCGCTCTTAGTCGGACAGAAGATCAGGGAAGAAATGTAGACCTTAATCTGATCCATCTACATTTGGATATTTTGTCTTTGAATTCTTTTTAAGTTTAACACATTTTCTTTTTTTGAGATCTCACATCTGTTGACAAGTTCTATAGGAGAGATGGCATCTAAAGTCTGAGTCATAGGGCAGTGATTATAGTTGTGTGAGACCTGCGAGATGCCTTGCGTACGGTTGGTGCCAATGATTAGCAAAGGTGATGGTCTTGGAGTGTCAATGTTGATAAAATTATCACGTTTTGTAGTGAATAGGTAAGTGAACCAGGAGTCAGGAAATCCCATGGCTAATTCTAGTCCTGCCACGGATCCAAGCCAAAGAATGCCATGTGTTGCCAGAAGGTTCCAGGCAGGGTTCTCTTGGATAGGTCTGCCTTTATAAGCCAGAGACAGTGAGTGAGCTGACCACAAGGGAGCTCTGAGCCTCAAAGTCCTATCATTTTGTATCACTAGAAACAACACACTTACATCTGTATAGACCCCATAGTCTTCGAAGGATATTTAACCTGCTAGATTCCATTGGTGTTATTTGAAGATAGAGTCCTATGGCCAACATTTTGAGGGTCTGTGTCCCAAGAAACCAAGCCTTTGATGACTTCCTTATTCTATGCTCAAAGGAACCCTCTTAGAGATAAATAGTATGTATTTACGTAGAGAAATTGTATTTTATGCGTTAGTAGTTACCCAATCTTATTATGGTTCCTTTGCCCTTATCCATTTGGAAGATTATGTTGTTTGTTTTATTCTTTCATTTAATAGTTGCAAAATTTTTAACCATTCAGTTATTACTCTCTTTAAAGTAAAATATGTTGGAAAACCAGGAAGAAAGCGAAACAAACAAAAAACCCACTCCAAACATTCAAAAGAGAAATTACAATGTCTTTGCATGAAATCTTTTGTATCTTACTTAGAAGTGAAGAAATTATTCTGCACTCATAGCATCTGATATCCATAGCTCTACCAACCAACCTAAGCGGTTTTGTTTCTTTGTCTAAGGAAATAGGAAACCACACGTGAAAAGGAGAAAGAGGAAGGAGTGACAGCAGTAATAGGGAGTGAGAGCTAGGAAAGCAATCCGAATGAAAAGAAAAGGCAGGGGCAGATTAAGTACCTATTAGAAAAATGTCCACAGAAAAAGGAAGAGAGTTTGAAAGGTGCAAAATCTCCAAATCTTTGATAAATCATAAATAGCAATCCAGCATAGTATACTTCTGAGAAATCCAGTTTACTGAGATTTTACTTAACTAAACTCTTCTCTTCAAAATCTCACACAATTAGGCACTTCATTTTGATACAGAAGATCTCAAACTGGTAGCAAATCATGACAGTGGAATAATCCCTAAATCAAAATGGCGTTGGGGACTTGGGGATGCATGAGGGAAAGATATGTTAAATTTTGTTTTAGAAAACCGTTTTAAATTAGGTTAGAATTTAGCAGTGAATAGAGGACTGGAAATCCCCAGACACTGACACTTCATTTTCTCTTCAGTTCAAAAATTGTAACAAGTAATTTTTTGTATAATTTTCTTTTATTTCCCTAGAGAAAGGGTTTTTCCTCTTCCACATCCTGTCTTTATTTTTCCGTCAAAAAACATCACAAGGGCACAGAATTAGATTAACCAGAGAAAACTTTGACTTAAATAAAATCTGTCTCTCCCGCTTTCATCTCTCCTCATCTGTCTATGGAAGAAATTTAAATAAAATTCTGAGAGAACATTTGATCAAAATCACCTCTTAAGAAGTCAGTTGTTTAACTAGTATATGTGTGTGTGTGTGTGTATATACACATGTTTATATATACGAAAATCTTTTGTATAGATGCGAAAACATATACATATATATGTTTTTAGATAGATGGAGAGAGCCAGTCAGAGAGAGAGAAAGAGATGAACTCTACAAACTAGAAACCTATATAGGCCTTTAAAATACTTGTCCCCCATAATTATCTCGATACCTTAGACATTAAGGAAATTGCATTAATATTCAAATAAATGAATTTTTTTCCTTTAATATTCCTGGCAATAATTTCCTTCACAAAAATTAGAAAAGAAGGATGCTGACTTGGTGGAACATATTGTTTTACGTCTGTGACTGTATGATGCCAGACGGGTCTGTGAACACTGAATAAAATTCGTTGCTATTCTTGATACTATGCCCGACACAAAGCTACTGCACATTTGAAAAAAAAACACTTGGTTTGGGAATAGCTAGTTGGGTCAGTATGTGAACAAACTCAACCTGCCGAAAGTCGCTTATATCATACTGAACAAACTTCGGCTTCTGAGCAATGATAGTGACTGGTTTTAAACTTAGTGTGAGTATAACTAAAATTTAGTGTGAATTTTAGCAATTTTCGTATTTTGATTGGGTGTCACTGTACACGTTTTGAGCTTTGACTGTGAAATCCTTATCCATTGCTTTCCTATTTCCACTTAAACGGTGTTTTGAATTGGGTTAGACACATAGTGCCAATGCTAATTTGTTACAAATATTGTCAACTATAGCACACTTTGCTTTTATCAGGACTTTGGGAAAATACTTTCTTTTTTCTTTTTAATTAAGATTCACAATCTGTTCCTCCAGAAGTTTATTGTTAAAGGTTACGTAATTTTGATATTTTGTCTTCAAACTTGGAAAAAATGTACTTCTGTTGCTAATTTATTGCCGTATATTTATTTTTCCATACTATTCCCATAGGTTTCTCACATTTATACCTATTAATATATACCTTTGATACTTATTTCCATAGGTTTCTTATTTCCATCGGTTTCTCACATTTATACCTATTAATATATATCTATGAATAAGCCAATACTTCCTAGAGTATTAATTTGAAGAAAAAGTCAGATTTGTGGAGAAATATCCTGGAACACTCCTCTGGCTATTGCGCTAATTTAAAAAAGAGTAACACCCACAAGATTCCCAGACTCTTTTGTCCATAGAATAATTAATAAATTATGTGTTTCATATATTCAGATATTTTCAGGTATTTTTAATATCTAAAAACCTCTCCTAGTCAATCATATTAAATCACCAGATGACCATAGAAAAAGCCATTTATTCATATATAGATAATGTATAGTCCATGAACTGGGGAAATGATAATTTAATGTTATTTAATAAGCAAGGGTTAATGATAATATAGATGTAGATATATAGATAGACAGACATGTATATACGTATATGTATACACATATATATTATATTTATATATAGATGCATGTGTATATATATGTATGTGTGCATATGTGTACACATATATGTATCTCTGTGTGTGTATATATACATTTTTAATTAAATAACTTTATAGCTTACCAGAGCAGTATGGATTCTAAGCCCCTCAAATTATTAACAAGGACACAAACTGTACATAACTGGGTGGACCATTTTTATATTTTAATAAAGAGTCACTTTAATAAAATATAGTATAAGGACCTGTCTATTCTGTATAGCAAGTAGAATTTTCCTGTTCATCACCTGAAAAATAAGTATCGTGATGTGATGATGTGGTGGAGGTTCCAGAGGTCAAGTCCTCCAGCAGTGCACAGCTGGGGCAAATCAGTTCTCCTCCGTGAGTCTCTGCTTCATATTCTATAAAGTAGGAATTCTAATCTTCGCTGTGCCACTTCATTGGCATATTCTGAGGATCAAATGAAGTAATGACTGTGAAAGGACTCTGGAAGCCCTCAAATGCTACCCATAGGTAAATGATGATGCCGATATTGAACGCTCTAGTGATCAACATGTTATAGGGTGCATTAAAATATAAAAGGTCCTTACAACTTTTGCAGGCTACTCAGCACTGAGATCAGAACCCTTAGCCACAAAATGCCTGTTCTGCCCCAAAGTCTTGCACATTATCAAGAAATATTCTGTTATAAGAAGATTTGTAACTCTTCAAAAGGACCCCATGATTAACGTGACATGGACCCCACTGTATCATGTTAACCTTGTGATGCCGGATCCTGGGCACCATCAGCAGATGCAGTGGTGAGTCGGACAGGTCAGTCATCTATATAGTAAGTCGTGGATTTCTCTCCTGTGTCCAAGTCATCATCTATGAAGCTTTATGACCTTTTCCTCCTTCTATGTGCCATGTAGACTAGAGATCTTAATGCAGGTTTAAAAAAAAAAAATCAGAGTACATTATTTAGCTTGAATATGTATACTTCCTTCATGAGGGTAGTATTACTGTACAAAAATGGTAAATCATGATTTGGTGATATTCTGAAAAGACATTCTTTTTTGTTTTTTTATTATTTATTTATTTTTTTTGAGGAAGATTAGCCCTGAGCTAACTGCTGCCAATCCTCCTCTTTTTGCTGAGGAAGACTAGCCCTAACTAACATACATGCCCATCTTCCTCTACTTTATATGTGGGACGCCCACCACATCATGGCGTGCCAAGCAGTGCCATGAATGCACTCTGGATCCGAACCGGTAAACCCCAGGCTGCCGAAGTGGAACGTGTGAACTTAACCACTGCGCCACTGGGCCGGCCCCAAGACATTCTTTTTTAGGTTATCAGTTACAAATTGGTGAAATCTTTCAGCAAATGAGAAGTAGCATTCTAATAACTATAGCTACCAATTATTGAACACTTGATATATGCCATATAGTGTGGTAGCTGTTTTATACGCTTTATCTTATTTAATCATCAGCACATTTTGGTTCATGTAAATACTATTATTAACTCCAGACGAGGATTAATAGATGAGAAGCAGGATTTCTGAAGGTAAAAGGAATTCATCTAGGGTTGCATGGCTAACAAATGGTAGGCTGCAAGGCTCGGTTTATCTGGCTTCAACAGACATGCCCTTAGTCACATTGAACCTAAGAGCTGTCCTCTGCAGATACATGTCACTACCACAACTTCCCTTACATTCACTATTGTATGGAAAGCGCTTACCCTTTTATCTAATGCCATATTGATGTATTAACTGAATATAGAAATATGATTAGCAGGCAGTGTAGTGTAGCCAAAAGGCTTGAAATGGGATCTTAGAAGACCTAGGTCCAAGTCCAAGCTCTCGTACACACAGCCGCTTTGCAAACGTAGGTAATCTCTTTGAGCTTCAGTTCTCTCATCCATAATGGGAGGATGTTAAAACCTATTCTGTAGGATTATTGGGAGGTTGAATGAGACATTGTCAGTTGTATTATAAAATGTTGCTATACTTGGACCTAAGATGTCTTTTTAATCCCTACTGGGTAAATTCTACTTAATCCCCTAATGAAGAGGGAACTGATATTTATTGAACATCTAATATGTGCCAAGTGCTTTATTTATACTAGTTAATATACTACAAACTTAGAAATTGTGTCATTACCCCAGTTCTGTAATGAGTAAACAGAGATTTTCAAGTGGTTAACTCTCTCACATAATGCAAATGATGAGTAGAGCCAACAATCCCACTGTAGACTCTGCTCTTTCCTCTGCAGACTGGAGCCAGGTCTCTGCAGTACCCAGCAAGATGGCAGTCTGGTCCTCACAGAGGTTGATGCTGAGTGGTCTTTGTATTTGCCTGTCTGAATTCTCTACTTGGGGTTTTTTTTTTTGTGTGTGTGTGTGTGTCTTTCAATGGCCTCTCCTTCTTTTTATTCTTTTTACCTTTATTTTGGCACGAAAGCTAAGAGGTGCTGTCTTGCCTGTCCTAATCACGAGTCACATTGCCTATTTTGTTCTCTGGTGTAGCCCTTGTCACTGTCTGAACTCATTCATAGATTTATCTCAGGATTGCTTGGCTCCTCTGGTAGAATATAAGCTCTGTGAGACCAGGGACCATGTCTATCTTGTTAGCTCCTACATCCCAGCACTTAGAAAGGGCTTGGCACAATAGGGGTACCATTGACAATTGTCGAATGAGTGAATGGTGTTCAGTTGTCTCTTAAAATCTATTTTCTATGTAGGCTGAGGCTATCAAATCACTTAAAATGCAACCTTCAGTTTCCTGAATGATTATTAGTATTTTCCCTAAATGTCGCCTAATTTTTTGCAACATTTCTTGGTACTAATAGGCTAGAGTACTGGTGAAAAATTTGAATCTGTGCTGGTAACAGCAAGGTCACTCTCATATAGAGTCTGTTCTGGCATCATGATAGGTGATTCTTGATCATGGTATAAAGCAAAACATGCAAGACATGGTACACATGAAAACTCATGAGGAAGATTTGAAGACATTTAAAATACAAAGAGAATGCTTATATCTTGAGTATACAGTTTGCAGCCACACTACAAAGTGCACTTCCAAATAAAAAAGTGAATTTATAAAAATGGTCCATGTGCCTTGGTAATAAACACAAGCTAGTTTTAGGATGGATTCGCTAACTAAAGATTTTGTCTGCCTTGTTGCTGAAAACTCATTACTCAAGGGGTTGATTTGAGCTCTGCTTGCTTGAGTGCATCTATCATAGCCAGAATCTTAATTATGAAAACTTTATAGTTGATGATTCTAGAAACAGGATGGCCACAGATGAACTCTCAGGCTTTTAGTTGAGAATGCAAAATCATCAATTAAGATAAATATCATTTGGGTTTTGAACATAAATTTAATCTGGATATCATCTATAGCAAAAGATCATATTATAATTTAGTGAAGATTGTTTTTTTAAAAAAATTTAATCATAAGCGTCAATCTAAGTTTTAAAGGAAGATTCATGAATCCCTTGGGAGAATAGGTTCTCTGTTTTGTATTCCTCTTCAATGACACCAGATGGTTTATGTAATTGTGCTTCAGCTTTGATAATATTTCTTGATAACTAGGTGTAATCTGCATTAATTGCTATCAATTGCTCTGGTTCCTTGCTGTGAAATATTTTTCCGCTGTTAGGTAATTGTTCGCATTTTGTGAATGATGGATCATTCTCGCACAGAGTAGTATTGCAATTCACAAACGTTTTTTCCGTACCCACATTTTGCTTGAAAACTTGTCACTTCTGCCTAAAGTTATTCCTATAATAAACACCCCAAATCCTGAAGCAGTTTTGGCAAAATTTTTATTCCAAAACTCCTTTTTAAACTTTTTTCTAAGGGTGATACCACCTTATTAAACAATGACTGATGGCTCTACTTTTTCTTGATAACTGGGTTAATCAAGGAAAGTTACTCCACCAGGAAACCCTTTTTGGCTCAGGCTGAGACAAGGAAGTATTATTTATCTGTGCTCGTGTGGGTGCTTATATCTATGATACCGTTTACCACTTTGTTTTGGAAATAGTAGAATATGTGTCTTTCTCCTAATAGATAGCTTCTCAAAAGCAGGTGATCCAGATACTATGTCAACTTTTGTAAACTCAGTTTCCAGCATAGTTCATGGCACATAGTAAGCATTAAATAAATAATTGATGAATTTGAAATCTGGATGAATACTTTGCTCGTTCTAGTTACATTCTCAGAAGCATTTAAGGTTTTGCATTTATTTGCTCCTCCACTCGAGGACCCCAGGCAAAACATGGGGTTAGTGGTTTCATTGCTTTGGTTAGCTTTTCCCGTGTAATCTTTTCTCAGTTGTGTTAGGTTTCAGGTCCTTTCTCGTGGTTGCTGCTTCTAATCTTCTTTGATGCAATGGACCAGATAACTAAGCACATTAAAACAATAAGCTAAATTTTACAGCCTGTTAACTTCCGAACAAAGCTATATGCTTAGCATTGTGTTAAGTATCATGGTGGTACAAAGAAAATACAAAACACAGCCCCCCCCGCCAACCCCGCTTTATTTGGAGAGGCAATATGTAAAAAGAGAACGCAACTGAAGAATGAGATAATATGTATTCAGTACTGAATTGTGCAATGCCGATGAGGGTAAAGGAAGTAAGACTAAGGGAATTAGGAAATCAAGGAAGGTTTAAATTATCTTGGTGGGCCATGTGATTAGATCTAAACCTTGAAAGTTAACCAGAGAGAAACAGATGGGGTGATTGACAATATGGAAGTTATTTGGAGGAAAAAGTCTAGGACAGCCAATTATTAGATTGTTCTTATTTTAGACTTGGGAGTCTCTAATTTCTTCTGGGTCACTCAGGGAATTCCATTTATGTTTGACCATTCATTTTCTATTTCAGCATTATTTTTATTTGTAGATTGCCTCATCATTTGGAATTGGGTAGAATGTAAATTCTAAAGAAAATATTTTGAAAGTTTAGAATGGATGATAATGTTTTATGCAACAGAGCTGACTCACAGATCATGAGGTTTATATCTCTGCAACAAGCAGTAACACTTACATACATTACAGGTGTGTGTGTCATGGCTCAACAGCAAATGCATAATGCCTTAAAGTTCAGTGTAAGTAGCCAAAAACATCCTCTGCTCTTATGGACCAATTATATTATTTGATCATTTGCTGATAAAATGAAGGCAGTTCGATAAACAATCAATCTCAGGAGCACACTCAAAAACAAGAAAAATTTATCCTAAATGTTTTTAAAATATAAATTATTACAATTAATAAAGTTAATTGATGAAATCTTTCTTCATTTGGCTTTATGACTATGTCCATCGCATCCTCGCATATGTGCCTTTTTCAAAACTGTTGAAACATTCCTTGATGGACACCTTTGCATCCTCCATTAGTATGTGTACCTAAAACAACCGAAATTCTGGTCATGATTCCAGAAATCAATCAATTCAGTCTGACTGCAGATCACTCTGAGTAACTGCAAAAAAAAGAACAGATTTCTGGGTGTTTTAAATCCTCCATAACTCAGTTTAACACCACCGTGCTCAGCGCTAGTAACTGTGAATGGAAACTCTTCCAACCAGAGCCTACCATTGATGCATATTTGACGTGGAGTGTTTTATGACTTGGCAAGAACCTTAGGGAGGCTAACACATTGGAGAGAAAAAAAAAGAATTCTAATGGTTCCATTATAAAATTCTCTTCTCTCTGATGGGTGCCAACAGCACATGTGATGGAAAATCCAGCCAGACATCTGACGACGTATCATTTGGAGTGCTGGGATTAATCCTTTTCCTCCTCGGCTTCTTTCAGTTCATACTGTAGCGAAAGTGTCTCTTACTTTGATATTTGGTTAAGTTATCATCTACTTTTGGAAATCTTCACTTGTTTTAACAGAATGAATGGCTGCCCTCTGGAAGTCGGTCATTCTGTGCTACTGTCAGTAAACAGGATACATTTTGTTTAATTGAATATATATCCATCTCTCCTAAGCTGTGATCTCTTCAGGGACAGGCACCAGGTTTTGCTCCTTTTTATATTTCTAGCACATACTAGATGCTCAAACATTTGTTGTCATAGTGAATGAGCACATTTAGTTATTGGTTGGCTTGACTGTCTCTGGTTATTTCCATTAAAAACAATGTAACCTTGAAATAGTCTAGAATCTTATTTAAACACTCTCACAACAGGATGTATTTGCAAAGAGTATTTCATTTCATTTCATTTACTTCATGCAAGAGCTTTTAATTACTAAGGGTATCCATGAAGATAATTATGCTGATCTGACCCAAAAGGTGGTTCACAACATGAACACCAAAAATAAAAGTACAATTAGGCTCTAGTACATTTCAGTTTTTATTAGAGAGGTGTAGGAAATGAAACAAGAGCTTCAGAATTTAAAAGAATTTCAGGTTATGAGAAAATAACAGTAACAAAACTATACTCACATGCTGGATTCTTAGAGAAATGCTTAGTTACTTACACAGGCCATTTAAAAAAATAGGAGCAAATTACATCTAATAATATTTCATTTACTCATATTGCTTATTCCCTATAATAATTTGATATTCTCCATAATTCTTTGATCTAGAAAATAAATCCTTGATATAAAGAGATTTGTTTGGGATTGTGGTGAATAGAGCACTAGATTAGGAGTCAGAAAGCTTGAATTTTAGTACTGGTTTGACCTACCATGAACTATATGGTTATAGTCAATCCCTCTGTATTTTTGAGCCTCAGATATTTTATCTGTAAAATGGAGATAATTCCAGTCTCATAGGAATTAACTGCTTACCTACCACTAAGGGCCGTGGGGATTAAATGGGGTGACTTATATTATACTTCATGTCATAGTGGACCAATGTATAATTCAAGGCTTGAACATCTCCTTCATTTGCTAGGTCATATTAAATCCCACATGGTAAGTAGTGTACTGGAATAGCTTGTTGTATGTTTAGACTGTAATTTATGTTTGAAAATATAGATTACTTTCCTCATTCACTCATTGGTGGAACCTAACTGGAGTAGCTCCCAGGCAGTCCATTCAGCTTTTTGAGCATAAATCACAGTAACACACATCATTTCAGTGTCACCACCAATCTGGTGGGAGCTTGGAGATCTCTGCATAACAGCAGGGCCAATGAGTCAAAGGTCCAGCTTCCCCAGTGGTTTTCTAAGTGGCTTCAGGAACTCATTTTAAGACTTGCAGCCCAATGATTCTGACTCTGTGAAAGCTAATATATTACAATAGGGTCTGTCCAGAGTTGAATGTTTTCTGAGTTATTGGAAACTTAAGATTTGGAGTTTTGTTCTTTTTACTCCCTAACTGTATCGATCTGCTATGAGAGTCATGACAAACATTATTCTCTCCCTGTGGAATGGTAGATAAAAGGCAGTTCTGCAGTGTGACCTGATTCTCGAAAATTCAAATAGATCAATACATTTTGTTCTTCCTTTGTGTACCTATTTCTCTCCTCTGTTCCCATCCCCTGCAGCTAAGTATAGACATATCATTGGGAAGCCAAATTGCAAAGCTAATACTATGTTTTTGCAATTAGGTTGAAAAATTCTTGTGTAAAGATTATTTGAAAGGCAGGGTAGGGGACAACTGTGATTGGAGAATATTTCAGTAAAGATCGCAAAACGTTTGAATAACCAGATGTCAATTTAGCAATGTTAACTGATCATCCATGCTGGGTAAGGTGCCACGCGAAAGGCCAGCACACCATGTTTCTCACTATCAGGAACTTTCCACTTTAGAAAGGGTGTTGAAGTTTGGAATATTGATTACTGATGCCTCTTTTCCAGGTGCTGGCAAGTTGAAAATAGGCACAAGAGTAAAAATGAGGGCCAGATTATCAGTTTTATTATAAGTGGCAAGTGCCTAATAGTTGGAAAAACTGCAGTGCCCAATTCAGTGTTGACCTGAGACAAAAGGGTGGGGTTACGGGCTGGCCTGGTGGCACAGTGGTTAAGTTCGCACCTTCCACTTCACCGGCCCTGGGTTCCCTTGTTCAGATCGTGGGTGTGGATCTATGCACCGCTTGTCAAGCCATGCTGTGGTAGGTGTCCCATGTATAAAGTAGAGGAAGATGGGCACGGATGTTGGCTCAGAGCCAGTCTTCCTCAGCAAAAAGAGGAAGATTGGTGGCAGATGTTAGCTCAGGGCTAATCTTCCTCAAAAAAAAAAAAAAAAAATGTGGGGTTACGTCTGGGTTTCTGAATGTAGATCTTAGAGCTAGAGCCTACCTGTGGGGAGAGCTGTGTCAGTAAAGTGGTCCCAAGTGCTCTTACCCACTCAGCTACAAGGAGGGTCTCTGGCAGAGCAGGGATGAAGGAAAGAATGGCAGGTCTCTTCTTGTGCCTCAGATGAGAGAACCTGGGTCCTGTTTCAGGCGTGCTGACCACAGGGCGATAGGAGAAGGAGGAGTCTTAGTCTCCGTGAAGCAGGCAGTGAAATAGACAGAAGTGTGTTTTCCCCCCACCTTTCAACCTAAATATCCTTATACATTTTTATATGGCCCAATGAACATGAAATTTTGACCTACAAGATGACCCACTCCTCGTGTGGAATAAACAGGTAGACGTAGCCACTGAAAGTTCATTTCTCTGTTGTGGTGAAGGAGAGTGGTGGTAAAATTTTACTCTTCTAAGAGAAAATGGGGTTCTATCCTAACAAGGAGAGATAAAATGTGTATACAGATAATTCCGATAACTAAAGACCCCTAAAAATTTAAATACTGTAACTAATTACATGTGTTTGTGGACATTATCTTAAATCTCTTTTTGAGCAAGCTGGATATAAATAACCAAATAAATACTCGTACTTATCTTTTAATGAAGAGTTCAGTTGCTTCTCTGAGGTCAAAGAAATCCAAAAAATAATAACATTTTATTTGTGAAGAAATCAAAGTAAATCACAAGGTTCTATTCAGAGAGGATCACAACTGAAAGAGAACATTTCATACTTTTATTAATATTAAAGATAATATAAATGATAATAATGGTCATTATGTGTCAGGCCTGTGCTAGAGGTTTCATGGTGGTAACGTTAATCCAAATTATTAAAATAAAGTTCAAGGATATATTTTATGCTGTAGTCACCTTATTAAAAAGTCTCTGGTACCTCTGGCGTACCTTTAAGTTATTTTTCAAGGGCCAGTTAAGGAATCATGCCTTCTGAGAAGTCTTCTATAATTTTCTCTCATCTACACTATTTTTTAGTTCTTGGAAATCCTGTAGTACTCCCTGTAAAACACAGTCAGCACTTATTCAACTGCACAAGGCATTCATTTTATCTGTTTGTGTGTCTATGTCTTAAGCCTCACTGACCTCACAGGCAGAAATCAAGCTCAATGTGTCTCTGTACTTTTCCCCTCAATCTTATCTCACTTAGTGCCTTACAAACAATAAATCTGCAATAATCATTAACTTTTGATAATACCTTCTTTGAGTTAGAAATTAGGAGGATTTAATCCTTATAATTTGAATTTGTATTTGTTTAAATATGTCATTAATTCATATGATTAACCTAATTATATGAAAGGTAAATATATTTCATCCTCATGCACAGCAAAATAGCTTATTTCTGACAGTAATTTAACATTTTAAACCTTCTTTACTGGATATTGTACAAGTCATGATAAATAAACTTTTCCACATGGTCTAATCCTAAATGGAGAAACATGAATTCCTATTTTGGCAGTTTTGTTCTGTAATATCTCCGTCTTCCAAGATATGCAGAATAATCATTAAGAGATAGAATATGCTGGGGGAAAAGCAGCATGTGATTGAAAGGTTACCTGTTTGGGAATCAGGAACCTTGCTCTATTCCCACTTTAGCTTCTAATTCATACTGGGACTTTGAGAATTCCTTTCATTCTTATTCAACTAATATGGAATGCTTCTTGTATATCAGTCACTCTTCTAGGCTCTGGAGATATCATAGTGAGCAAAATGTACAGATATTTCTGCTTTTATGGAGCATAAATTTTAGTTTCCCTTTTGGGGCTTCAGTATATTTCCCTATAAAAAAGAAACTCCCCACTTGATAAAATGAGAGGATAGTAGTTGTGGCAGTTAAGGACTAGAAATTATGATTGAAGAATGGGAAGCGTTGTGCTTTTCCAAGATATTAGCAGTATAGTTCCATGTATCTCTTGGTAACTATAGGGGAAACAAGGAAGCCAGTCCCCAGACAGGGGACTTCTGCTTCATGTCCAAGCTAGGCAAGGTTTGGTTCAGAGCTCTCAATCTATTTTCTTCCTGATTTGCTAAAATAGAAAATGATTCCAACCTTCTAAAGGAGGAACCAGTAAAAATGGCAAGATGAGTGATGTTAACCTTCGTTAATGTGGCAACAGAGTTTGGGATTATCTGCAAACCCTTTTTAACCTTATCAGGGAATTTAATGAACACTAGGCAGCAATAATCAATCTTCAGAATTTTATGAGTGTATGCTACTAATTTGCATTATTCTCTGGAACCATCTTGCTAACTTGCTGCCACCTTTACTTAAGAAATAAGACTGAACTACAGGCTTCCATTGTAATCTCAAAAAATATCATCTCAGAGATTGTCTGACCTAGCTCATGCTGAAAGGAACTATCCGGTGAATCAGAGCCAGACCTGAGAACAACCCCGGAATCAATAAACAAGTAAATTATTTATTTATGTTTAATTATCAGTACACCATAGCTTATGGTCACTGCCCACAATATGCACCATAACATAGATAATGTTGTAAATAATGTAATATAAACATAATATAATGTGATAAGTGATATAATCATCCTATGATATGAGAACATATAATTAAGGAGTTAGTAGATTTCCTTAGTAAAGACGTCAGAGTGGAAGTAATACATGAACTGACTAATGAGAAACGCTGAGGCTCTTATTGTTCTGTGAAAAGGAGGAAGGGCCTTCCAGGCAGACGGAACAGCACATACAAAGGAAAAAAAAATGCAAAGGGTGTGGGATGACAAATGAAAAGTGAACTGCTGACTCCTGGTTTCTGGTTCTACTTATAGAAAGCTGAGAAGTCATCATTGCCCTCCGCACTACAAGAAAAAATGCTGAAAAAACTGAATATCAACAACTCTTCTTAGCTATGTCAGAGAATTGAGGTCACAGAGCAAACCACCAGCTGAAAACTGGGGAGACGGGAAAATACTGAGAGTCAGAGCTTGCCTGGAGCTGAGCTGCAGCTGGATGGTGGTAGGAACACTTAAAGGGTAATTGACTAATTGCTGGAGATGGAGCATGGACTAGCTTGAGAGAGAAAAACTCCTGGGCCCCAGCCTTTGTTGGGGGCACACTTTAATGAGTTTTAGCTTCAGGAGCCCTACCAGCTTCTCAGGGTGAAGATTAGAGAAAAAAGTCCTCTCGTATGTAGCAGGGGGAGGGGAAAAGTAATTATTTTGCAGTATACCCAGAGCATTTGTTCTTATTGGCAAACGCCTGACCTCAAGGGAAATCATTTTACTGGAGTCTAGCCAACATGGGTTTCACCAGAGCCTAACCAAGAGGGAGAAGGGAAATGCCAAACTCCAGACCACTTTAGCCTTTCCAACTCACATAAGGGTGTAGGGTGGAAGCTGAGAAGCACTTATGAAGGACACAGCCCATGCACGTAGGCCCAATAAAAGACTGAGAACTAGTCATAGGAATGCCACCCCCACCCCCCACACTAACACCTAACCATCACATCTATGTGGCTCCTGTGGGACTACTGCTGTAAAGAACTACAAGATTCATGCTCTATTTAAGAAGAAGCCTCTAAGGAAAACCAAAGACTACAGGGAAGACAAAACTAAGAATAATAGAGGCAGTTTTAGACTCTGACACCTACAGCTGTAGCAAACTGTAAACACAGCCTAACTCGTAGCCAAAGAAATATAAAGCCTCACACTAAAGGCCTGTTTCTTTTACCAAATATATCATGTCTTGCTTTTGACAAAAGTTACAAGGCATGCTGAGAGGCAAAAAACACAGTTAGAAGAGACAAATCAAGCATTAGACACAGACTCAGATATGGCAGACATTTTGGAAGTATCAGAGCAGGATTTTAACATAAATATGGTTAATATGATAAGGCCTCTGACATAAAAAGTGGACAGCGTGTAAGAACAGGTTGGTAATGTAAGCAGAGAGATTGAAACTCTAAGGAAAAAATCAAACGGAAATGCTAGAAATTAAAACACACTAACAGAAATGAAGAATGTCTTTGATAAGCTCATTAGTAGACTGGACATGGCCAAGGAAAGAATCCAGAAGCTTGACTATATGTTAATAGAAACTTCCCAAACAGAAAAATAAAAAGAAATTAAAAAAAAAAAACACCAAAATAGGATATTCAGGAACTGTGCAATAATCACAAAAGGTTTAACATATGTGTAATGGGAATACCAGAAGGAGAAGATAGAAAGAAAAGAACGTAAGAAATATTTAAAGTAATAATGTCTGAGAATTTCTCCAAATTAATGACAGACATGAAACCACTGATCCAGAAACTCAGAGAGTACCAAGCAAGAAAATACCAAAAAATCAACACCTAAACATATCATATTCAAAGTGCAGAAAATCAAAGAAAAAGAGACCGACCATCTTGAAAGAATCCAGAAGGGGATGGGAGAACACCTTATCTGTAGAGGAGCAAGCAAAAGTATTACATTAGAATCATCTTTAGAAAAGATATAGTCAAGAAGAGAGTGGAGTAAGATTTTTAAAATGTTTAAAGAAAAATATCACCAATCTAGAATTCTGTATCCTGCAAAATTTTCTTTCAAAATTGAAGGAGACATAGAAACTTTCTCAGACAACAATTGAGGAAATTTGTTGCCAGTAGACTTGCCTTGCAAGAAATGCTAAAATAAATTCTTCAGAGAGAAGGAAAATGGTAAAAGTCAGAAACTTGGATCTGTATAAATAAAGGAAGAGGGTTAGAAAAGGAATAAATGAAGGTAAAATAAAATCTCCTATTTTTATTATTCTTAACTTATCTGTTTGTTAAAATTAATAATAGCATCAATGTATTTGCTGATTATAATTTATGGATTAGTGAAATAAATGACAGCAATGTTATAAGGATTAGAAGGGAAGAATTGGGAATACTCTTTTATAACGTACTTGCACTAACTGTGAAGCAGTATCGTTTGAAAGTAGACTTGGATAGTTATAAATGAAAACTCTAGGGCAACTTCTAAATTTTTTTAAAAAGAAACATAATTATATCAACTAGGATATAGGATTTAGAAAGGAGAGAAAATGCAGTCATATAATTTGATCAGTTAAAACCAAAGAAGGCAGAAAAAGAGTGGAAGACAAAAAAAGGAACAAAGACAGCACAAAGAAAACAGTTACAATTATGGTTGATATTAATCCAACTATGTCAATAATCACCTTAAATGTGAATGATCTAAATACAGTAATTAAAAGACAGAGATTGTCAGAATGAATAAAACAACAACAAAAAGAAAATCCAACCATATGCCATCAACAAGAAACGAACTTGAAATATAAAGATATGTATAGATTAAAAGTAAAGAGATGGAAGAGGATATCCTATGGTAACACTAATTGAAAGAAAGCTGGAGTAGCTATTTTCATTTCAGACAAAGGAGACCTCAGAGCAAAGAAAATTATCAGGGATAAAATGCAGCAGTACATAACAATAAAGGAGACAATTCTTCATGAGAGCATAGCAATACTCAATGTGTATGTGCTGAAAACAAAAGAATATCAAAATATGTGAGGCAAAAACTTACAGAACTGTGACGAGAAATAAAAGAATCTGCCGTTATAGTTGAAGACTTCAATACCTCTCTACCACTAATGGAGAGGTTCAGCAGGCAGAAAATCAGTAGGGATGTATTTAAACTAAACAGCAGCGTAAATCAACTGGATCTAATTGTCATTTGTGGAATACTTCATCCAATAGCATCAACATACATATTTTTCTCAGGGTTACATGAAACAGTCACCAAGATAGATCACATTCAGGGCCATAAAACGCATCTTAACAAATTTAAAATAATAGAAATTATACAAAAGTGTACTGTCAGACTAGAATGAAATTAAACTAGAAATAAATGACAGAAAAATAACTGGAGAAATCCCAGCATCCTTGGAGATTAATCAACACATTGGTCAAAGAAGTCTCTGGAGAAACTAAAAAATATTTTGAACTAAATTAAAATGAAAATACAACATAAAAATTCCTGAGATGCAGTGAAAGCAGTGCTTAGAGGGAAATTTATAGCAATGAATGTGTATACTAGAAAGGAAGAAAGATCTAAAATCAATAATGTAAATTTTCATCTTAGGAAAATAAGAGCAATTAAATCCAAAGTAAGCAGAGGAATGGAAATAAAACTAAGAGCAGAAATCAACGAAATTGAAAACAGAATCAGTATAGAAAATCAACAAATCCAACAGCAGATTCTTTGCAAAAAAATCAATACAATTGATGGATCTCTAGCCAGCACTTTAACTTTTTTAACCAAATACGAAAGAGAAAAGACACAAATTACTATAATCAGAAATGAAAGTGGGACCATCACGATTGATTACATGGACATTAAAAGACTAAGAAAGGAATGTTATGAACAACTCTCTGCCTGCAAATTTAATAACTTGGATGAAATGGACAAATTCTTTGAAAGCACAAACTACCAATTTCACCCACGGAGGAAGAGATAATTTGAATAGGTTTATATTTATTAAATAAATGAAATGAATAACCTTCCAAAACAGAAAATCATTTCACTTGTGCATTCTACCAAATATTTAAGGAAGAAATTTTACCAGATTGCTACAATCTCTTCCAGAAAATAGAAGCAGAGGAGTACTCCCTAACTTATTCATAGAGGCTAGTAATACCCTAATATGCCAAGAGCAGACAAAGATATTACAAGAATGAAAAATTCCAGACCGATATCTCTCATGAATTCAGATGCAAAATCCTCCACAAAATATTAGCAAATTGAATCCAATAATTTATTTTTAAAAAATTATATACCATGACCAAATGAGATTTATTCCAGGTATGTAAGTCTGGTTTAACATTTGAAAATCAATTAATGTAATCTATCATATCAACAAGCTAAAGAAGAAAAACCATATGACTACATCAATAGATGCATGAAAAGAATTTGACAAAATCCAAAACTCATTCCTAATAAAGATTTTCAGCAATCCAACAATAGAGGGGAACTTTCTCAACTTGATAAAGAACATCTACAAAAAACCTACAGTTAAGATCATCCTTAATTATGGGAAACTAGGTGCCGTCTCAGATCGGGACCAAAGCAAGGATGTCCCTTGTCACCATTCCTATGCAACACCATACTTGAAGCCCTAGATAACTGAATAAGACAAGAAAAGGCAATAAAAGATATACAGATTGGGAAGAAAGAAAGAAAACTATCTTTGCTCACAGATGACATGATTTAGAAAATTCGAAAGAATCAACAGAAAAAACTAGAACTAGTAAGCAATTCTAGCAAGGTAGTAGTGTATAAGATTAATATACAAAAGTAAGTTGCTTTCTTTTATACCACAATGAATAATTGGAAACTGAAAGTAAAAATACAACACCATGTAAATAGGCACCGAAAAAAATGAAATATTTAGGTGTAATTAAAGAAAACATGTACAAGATCTATATGAGGAAGACTGCAAAACTATGATGAAAGAAATCCAAGAAGTTCTAAATAAATGGAGAGATATTATGTTTATGGATAGAATGATTTGGTATTGTCAAAATATCATTTCTTCCCAACTCATCTATAGATTCCATGCAATCTCAATAAAATTCTCAGCAAATTATTTTGTGGATATAGATAAACTGAAAAACAAAAGACCCAGAGTAGCCTACATAATACTGAATAACAACAAAGTCAGAGGTCTGACACTACCCCAACTTCAGAGACTTGTTATGAAGCTGCAGTAATCAACACAGCATGGTACTGGTGAAAGAACAGACAAATAGTTCAATGGAAAGGATGGAGAGCCCAGAAACAGTCCCACACCAAAAATAGTCAACTGATCTTTGAAAAGATAGTTCAATGGAACAAAAATAGTCTTATCAACACATGTTGCTGTAATGTCTGGACATCCACATGTAAAAAAAAAAAAACATGAATCCGGACACAGACCTTACACCTTTTACAAAAATTAACTCAAAATGGATCATAGACCTAAATGTAAGGTGCAAAACTCTAAAACTCCTAGAAGATCTAGATGACCATGTGTTTGATGATGACTTTATATACATCGAAAGCTGGATCCATGTAAGAGAAAATTGATGTTAGATCTCATTAAAATGAAAACTTCTGCTCTGTGAAAGACACTATTAAGAGAATGAAGACAGGCCACACTTAGAGAAAATATTTGCAAATCGTGTATCTAGTAAATGATTTATATCCAAAATATAAGAACTCTTGAAATTCAACAATATGAAAACAAACAATTCAGTTTAAGAGTGGGCAAAAGTTTTAAACAAATATCTCACCAAAGAATATATACAGATGGAAAATAAGCTTATGTAAAAATACTCAACATCATATGACATTAGAGAATTGCAAATTAAAACAAGACACTACTATACACCTATTAGAATGGCTAAAATCCAAAACACTGACGTCATCAAATACTAGTGAGGGAGGATATGAAGCAATAGGGCCTCTTTTTCATTGCTGGTGAGAATACAAAGTGTACAGCCATTTTAGAAAACAGTTTATTACAAGGCTAAACATAGGCTTAACATATAATCCAGTAAGCAAGTTTATAGGTATTTACCCAAATGAATTGAAAACTTATGTCCACACACAAACATAAACATAAATGTCTATAGCAGCTTTATTCATATTTGCAAAACTTGGAAGCTGTAAAGATATTCTTCCATGGTTAGATGGATAAACAAATTGTGGTACATCCATACGATACAATAGAATAGTATTCAGTAATAAGAGGAAATAAGCCACAGAAATACATAGAGGAACTTTCAGTGCCCATTACTGAGTGAAAGAAACCAGTCTGAAAAGACTATATACTGTGTGATTCCAACTATATGAGCTTCTAGAAAAGGCAAACATATAGAGACTTTGAAAAGATCAGTGATTTCCAGGGATCCAAGGGGAGGGAGGGAGAAATGAAAAGTTTGTACACAGAGGATTTTTAGGTGTTGAAACTATTGTATATGAAAATGTAATGGTAGATATATGACATAATACAATTTTCAAAACCTATAGAACTGTACTGCACAAAGAGTAACTCGTAATGTGAACTATGGACTTTATTTAATAATATATATTGATGTTGGTTCATCATTTGTAACAGATGTACTACACTAATGCAAGATGTTAATAATAGGAGAGACTGTGTGTGTGTGGGTGTAGGTATGTGGGAAGTCTGTCCTTTCTGCAAAATTTTTCTGTAAACCTAAAACTACTCTAAAGAGCGAACTTACCTGCTTAGTGTGGGAAATAAGGGTGAAAAATTAATTTGAGGTCATTTTTTGAAAGACTGTATGAGAGTGTAGTCTTTTAAAAAATGCTTTGCGTTAGTCCACAATAGATTTGAGATGGTTTGTGGAGATTGGCAACACAAAAGTAGCATGTCAATCATAAATGAGAATATTAAACCGTAAAAAATAAAGATTAAAATAGAAGGTTAATACATATATACAAAAACCAATCAGATATGCAGAGCCTGTAGACATAAAGGCCCATGGAACTTCTATATTTGACACAACAAACGGACCCAGAGCCACTTAGAAGCCACAGTAAAAACAGAGATATAGTCATTTACGTAGCTCTTATCATTTAATTTTGGGGCATGGCAAATGTGGCTACTCCTTAAAGAAAATTTTCAAACAGCATCTCACAGAGTGAGTATTGAGGGGTGGCACACAGCAGAAAAGAATCCACAACACAAAGGTAACTCTACTAAAATAGATTATTTTTGATTCTTTATAACAACGAATGGGGACATGTTTTATATTTGAGTCTACTAATTTTGTGTACTTTCTTTTTCCTCTAGATTCAGTTCATTCATTCAATCAAAAAATATGTGTTGAACACTTACTATTTTCAGATATTTATCTAGATATAAGGAATAAATCTGAGAACAATTGGAGCTTACACTTTAGTGAATTAATTGCACAATTATGCAGAAATATTCAACAGTGATAGGCTCAGGAATAAGTATTGAAAATATAATTCCATAATAATTTAAAATGTACATTCTATTCATTAATCCTTTGTTAAAATTACCATATATCACTTATTAATATTCTTAAAGTGAATGAAGAAGAGATTTACCACAAATGAGTAAGTAGAAGTTTGCCCTGTCTGTCATATCATGCAGGTGAGTCGAGGTTGCTCTTGGTTCTAATGGATACGATTATTGGAGATTTATGGGAACAGCTCTGTATGAAATCTCCAAGTAGACAGTCATTCCCATAGCAGCATCTGCAGTATAGTCAGGAAGCCATTCCAGAAAGTATGTGGGCTGGAAACATTGAAGCCTTTTCACCCCAGGATTGCATAAGGACTGTAGGGAATAGATTTGGGAGGGCTGAAGCCACATATTTGTTATGTTTTAGGTGAGCCCTGGGTATACTTCACCCAGAGGACTACCCCTAATCCCGCTGCTCCCGTCTTGTGAGATCTCTGAAACCTGTTTTCCCCATGTGTTTCTAATTGCCCAGGCTGAGGTCACAGTGTTACCTATAGCAGGCCTGGGGACCTCTGCGAAGTTGTTACATGGATGCTGTGTTTGATGGAGGGAATCTCAGAGGTGTAACAAAATGACAACTGATTGCCAGGCCATAATATCTCACCCTGCCTGCAGTGAGTTGAATACTATCCCCTAAAATTCATGTCCACCTCAGAATGTGGCCTTATTTGGCAGTAGGCTCTTTGCAGAGCTAATTAGTTCAGAATCTCAAGATGCTGTTGTACTTGGTTTAGAGGGGGACCTAAATCCAATGACTGGTGTTCTTATAAGAAAAGGAGAGGATGCAGAGATGCCTAGGGAATCAGGCCATATGAAGACAGAGACAGAGATTGGAGAGTGCAACTACGAGCCAAGGAATGCCAAGGATTGTTGGGAATCCCTCAAAATGAGGAAAAGGCAAGAGAGACTTCTTTGCTAGAGTGTATTGATTTCGGACTTCTAACATGCAACACCGTGCGAGAATAAATTTCTAAGTCACCCAGTTTCTGGTAAGTTTTTACGGCAGCCCTCATACACCTACACACACTCAATGTGAGAAACTGTAGGAAATACAGGGAAAACACACAACCAAATTCTGAGGGCTCCTCATTCAGTGTAGTAAATAAAAAGTTGAAAACAAAACTTCTCTTAAAGGCAGGATTTTGCCAAATCCTTTTTGTAATGAAACAGAATGCAAAAAAAAAAAAAAAATCAATGTCACAAAAGGCATCAGTTTTTCTACTTTTGAGACAAGCTTTGAGTGAAATTCATTTGATGGGTCACTTTTAAGGATAAAACGTTTTGACTAAAAATTAGAATATTTCATCATATATTATTATTATTTTTATCCTTTTGTTGTTGGTTTTATTCTGCACCTGTCAATAGTGTGGGTCAGGATCCTAGCTCACCCATTCACTAACTGATGAACTTTGAGCAAGTTACTCTTTCAGCCTCAGTTTCCTGATTTGTCAAATGGGTTAATAATAGTTCATAATTATAGAAATGTTGTGAGGGTTAAATAAATCAGTAAACACAAAGCATTCAGAGCTGTGCTTGGCATATACGAAGTTCCTAAAACATGTTAGATATTATAAGTTTCTGCTCAGCCACTTAAGATCTGTTTTGGAGAGGCAAGCCTTAACTACTGACTTTAAATCATCATAACTATTGACTTTAAAATAAGGGAAGACTTGTGTGACAGGAAATGAAATTCCGAACAATATTATCTAATCACGGGTAATATCATTAAAATATATGGAAAGAAATTAAAATACTGAGTTATTTTCTAATCTTATAACTAGCAAGTAAAAAGGACAAATACCATGTTTCAAATTTTAAACTCTGAATGCTTGTTGCATTTCTTATTTAATGCTAAGCTTTGACAAGGAAATAAATGTGTTATCTGCTCCATTAACTAAAATTTGTTCAGAAAAAAACTCATTACATTTGCAAAGTAGGATCCTCAAAACAAGCTGCCAAAACAGCTGTGCAGTTCTAAAAATAATAATAATGAATCTATGTTTAACCCCATCATACTCTCTTAAAAAATTACATTTAGGCTTCTTCTATCTTTGAAATTTTTATATTTTCATCCAGTCGACATGCTATAAAAAAAATATTTTTTGATTGCATGTTATGTTAAGATAGCATTTTTCAAAAGAGGATCTCTTAGGTAAATGTAAATTTTCAAAGTGTTTCATCAGCCGTATCAGTCAGATGCAAAGCTATATTGTTTGCATAATTTAATATGCATTACCTTCCTACCACACGCATATTCTTTAAGAGCTGGAAATCAAATCCACCACTGCAAGGAGCCCTTGGAGATTCCCCAGTCCACTCCCCTAATTTAATAGATGTGGAAACTCAAGCCCAAGAAGGGAAGTTATTTACCGCCTACCACATAGCAAGGTAGTAACAAGCCTGTTGTGGTCCCTTCCTTCTTTTTTTATCGTTTGCATTGTTCTTTATAATACAGCTGAGCCCTTTCTGATTGATATAGGGGAAAGTCCATTCAGAATCAGTCACTGTTCAGATTATGATGTTGCTGTTTCCTCTGTAGGTCACATGCCTCATACTTAGAACTGTGGGCTCTGGAGCCAGGCTGGTTGGGTTAGATTACCAGCATATCACTTGCTGGCTGTGGACTTTAATATTTCTGGATCTCACTTTTCTCATCTATAAAATGGGGAGTATAATAGTGGCTATCTCATAGTGTTGCTATGAGAATTAAATGAGGTAAATATAGAAAATACTTAGAAGAGTGTCAGACATGTAGTAATTCAATTCAAGTGAGCTATTGATGGTCTTATGGGATCTCTCTTTTCCTTAGCTATAAACTAAGAGAGACACTTATGTCACAGAGCTACTGCCAGGATTAAAGAAAATTCTCTATGTGCATGGTGCATATATAGAAAAACGTGGACTTGTACATTAAACAAGCATAATTTACAAGATGAAATCAAAATACAACAATTTTTTTTCCTCTGCTCTTTAAAAATTATAGATTGATGGGAATTTTTTCCCATGTGTCTGGATGAAACCCATCACTTCTCTTAAGTTGTGTAACACTTGTCCATTTAATAAATTTAAATCACCCAGTCCAATATAATGTAAACACTTATTTATTCAAAGGTTATTCATTCCCCACTCCTACCCCAAGTCAGGGCCTAACTGGGCCATGCTTGCAGAGAGGCCACCTGACATTGCATTCACCTCCTCTGCTCACAATCTGACCTCTATGATTGATCCCCTTGGGGCTAGTTAGAGAATGGAGAAAGAGGAGCAGAAAGGGAGGCAGAGTTCTTACTTGACTGATGCTGCCGTAGGAAGATATTTGGGGGTGAGTCTTACGCTCCTGTGGTTTTTCATGGGTTCTTCAGAGACTTCCCCTACTGGGCTCTCCAACTGCACTTCTTTCAGGTCAGTGATGATTTCTAATCTTCAAATCACCACACCCTTGTCAGCTCCTGGTTTTCCAGTTTCCACGCTATGTAGACTTCCCAGGCTGGAACCCCATCACCCTCCCATCCTATCCTCCTGGATTGGAATTAAAATGATTCTGGGTGGACTCTTTCTTGTGGATTCCATGTGGCCCACACCTGGTCTATGAGGAACTCTCAGTCTCCTTTGCCTTCACTAACTTTGAGAGTTCAGGTCAGCCAAAATATAGCCACTCCATCAGCTCCTATCCCCTGCTTTCTAACTTTCCCAGGAGGGGATATATTTTGACGACTGTGCTCCTCAATATGACGAGAAAAAGATCAAGGTCTCCGAATGATCCTACTGAAGACCTTTGTCTTAGGTTTGCGATGAAGATATTATCAAGCCCTACCCAACCCTCAAACTTTCTATTTCATCCTTATGGAATTTAGAGCAGTGTAACCAACTTTCACATTACATATTTTTAAATGTCTATTTTTTGCCATCATTCTTTGGAATTCATGTCTATCATAATTTATATCTATCTATCTATCAAAATTTGCAGTGTTTAAAAATCCTGTTAGATACACAATGTCTATTCAATTAACATTTGTTAACAAATTGATGATCTTCCGTTTTCTAAGCGCTGGTTAAGGTGAACGTCTGGGAATGCAACTCATAGATAAGCTGAAATGTTGATCACCACATCAGATCGCTGAGAGGGCAATGTGTGGATGTGCGCTGGGCTGGAGGAGACCTGTGACAGCCAGATCCCCAAACAAAAGAGGAGCAGCGGGCCCCGCTGTTCTGAACACAGGCAAGGAGGGAAGAATGTTTAAAGACCATGGAAACAGTAGTGAGTACTGCAGCACCGTCATAGCTTCTGCAAGCAATGCTCTTAGTTACCCAATTACAATCAGTTAAAAGAATTTCCTCTCTTGAAAAATGTGTAGATTTCAGGTGCTCCCATCACACACATGCACACAAAAGGTAACTATGTAAGGAGATGATATGTTAATTAGTTTGATTGTAGTATTCATTTCACTAGATATATGTGTATTAAATCACCATGGTGAATACCTTCAATATATACAATTTTTATTTAAAATAAAAGCTTCAAGTCAGGGCCCCAAAGGGCATTTGCCAAACAGGTGAACCCACCGCAGACCAAGCAGCATTCTGTCATTCATTGTTCACTTCTGGAAACGATCTGTGTCTTGTGTTGGTTTTGCAGTCACAGCCGTGTGTGTGGATGGAGATAGCTACCGTGCTTTCTCATTAAGCCAGCGAAAAGTAGTAGACAGTTTATGACTACCCCTCAAATTTGGCTTTCCCTGCCCACTTATGGCTTTTTCCTTCTGGTCCAAACTTATCTGTTACATCAGAATAAACTTGAGGCAACACTTTCACTTAGAAACAATCTATTCTCTGATAGGAACGGCAGTGAACCATCTTATTGATGGACATAGAACATTAAAATAAGAATCACTTTCCCATAAGCCACTTTGATTTTCTGTGAGTTTATGAGAAAACATAAATCTGAAAATAAACCAAAACAAAAAAAAATCAGTGAATCCACACCCTAAAACCTTGTCCGACTATATTCAGAATGTTGTGATTTGTTCTGGATGACAATTTAAACAGGCTTGTTCATTTCACTCACCACTAGATTTCTAGAATTCTTCTACAGGCCTGGGGTCCGCTCATTTTCCCCACACCTTTCCTCTGAGGGCTGTGCTGCTATAAGGGGAGGAAGATGTTCAGTGCTTCTAGATGGACTACAGTCCATGCGGTGAATACACCTCAACTAGTGAATGAGTTCTGTCCATGGGCATTTGGGTGGTTTCGAGGTTTTGCTTTTGAACATTGCATATATGGGCCTTTTTTAAGTGCAAGGTTGCATAATTTTTAATGAATTGCTGGCTTTTAACATTGATAATCTAGAAAAGGAAGCAACTGTTGTTGCATCTCTCATCAGTCTGTGTTGGGTTTATATAGATTGGCTTGTTGTGTAGAAGATGCTCTAGGTAATATAATTTCTATTAGTTGCAGATTCCAGGGCAACATAGATTCCAATCCAGCCCCGTAGAGTGACTCCTGTCACTGCAGGAGACACCTTTAACTAGGAGGTTGGGATGTGGAATTATCTGGAGAATATGATCAAGCCAATCTCTTGACCTTTAATTTTTAATGATTTCCCAAAGGACAAGAAATAAAGTCCAGATTCCTTGGCCTGGCATTCATATCTCTCTGCATTTTGTCCCCAAAGTACAAACATAGTTGTTTTTTTTACTCTAAGCTTTATTTAAATTTTTCTTAAGGATATCCAATCATGTCTGACCATGATCTGATTCTTTTTTCTCCTTTGGAAGATTGGCCCTGAGCTAACATCTGTGCCAGTCTTCCTCTATTTTATATGTGGGATGCCTGCCACAGCGTGGCTTGATAAGCAGTGTATAGGTCTGCACTCGTGATCTGAACCAGCGAACCCTGGGCCTCCGAAGCGAACCACAGGAACTTAATAGCTGTGCCACCGGGTGGCCCCTCCATTCTTTTTCTATTATATTTCCCTGTATTGTTTCTATCAGTCTTTCAAGATCCCACGCAGAAACCCTTCAGAAGTCTTTTTCAGCTTTCACAGGTAGATATAATTTAACTTTCTCTTATATATATATACACACATATATATAAAATAATGTCTGCATCCTTATGAAAGCTCTGGTAACAGGTAATAAACAAAGGAAATAATAGATATTAATCATCTTTAATCTAAAATAGTAATACCCAGGTTCATTGTCATGTTATTCAACACATGTGTTTCTCACGTTTTAAGGATGTCTTTTCCTGTTAAGAACAATCAAAGGAACGTGCCCGAGGTCATTCAGGCATCTTTTTAAAAAAAATCTCAACTGTTTACTTAGTACTGATGGCTTCATTGGAAAAAAAGAATGTGAAGCCTTCCATGATGACTAACATGAAGGGAGCAAAGTTTATTTGGAAATGGTTTATGGTTTAAGCAACCTCGTTTCTTTAGGGTCAGGACATGTCCCTATGCCCCTAACTGTCATGCCAATTTGAGTAAATGCTTATATCTGATTAAAGTATTCCTTATCACTGGCTTTGACTTCAGAAAAACCAATTAGATGCCCACTGTAATTGGAAAGCAGCTCTTTGTTATTCTTTCCCTTTTCCATTCTCATCCTCATTCATTCATTCTCTCTCTCCCTCTCCCTCCCTCCCTCTCTCTCATCAGAGCCAGGTTCTTCAACCTTGACTATCTTAGCTATGACCAAATTTTTTTTATGATTTGCCAACAGTGTAAGCACTTTCCAATTTTTATTACTACTGCCTTCTCTCAAGTGAGTTAATAGACACATTTTGAAAAATCGAGAAGTACATAAACAGTTGGCAAATATGAAGTATTTTATGTGTCTTGCTATGTCATTTATTTTTGGTATCACTTACTGTACACATTTTATATACATGTATATTGTCACTAAATTCTTCACTATAATATTTTGGTAAGTGTGCGTACTGAACTAATATGTTATTTTACAGACGTGGTTGTATTGGGGAATTTTTACCCTGTTCTAATAGCTATTTAAGAATGTACGGGGAAAATTTATAATTTTGGTATCTCTCTGAATGTAGGAAGTAATTCTTATTGGCTCCATTTCCTCCTATTTTTTTCAGACTTGCCTTCAAAAATAGAGTATAAAAGTATTTTTAGGAAGTTAAAAAGGTAATTAGGATGTGTTGACCTTGAGGCATCTATTTTAGGTTTTATGTTTTTAACCATCTTCCTCGGCCTAAATAATTGTCTGGCTAGTGGTGATCAATCATTATGATGCTGATGACAGGCATTTGTCATTGTTTCCAGTTCTACTTGGTTTAATCACTTATTTGACATCCTGAAGACTCAAATCCTTGAATCAATCCACCGAGCAGGAAGGGCACAGACAGCAAGCAGACAAACCAATCTCCCAGCTTGCTGTCTCAAGGTTGTACTCAGAGACTGAATCCCTTCATCTAGAATTTTTGCCAGCACTTTTTAAAGAAAAAGTTTTATAGAAATGGAAGTAAGTTTTTTAAAGTCTTGACACTCTCAGTATCCGAAATGCATACACTCATTTAACATTTACTAAGAGCTGGCCGTGTGCAAAGTCTTGGAAACAATACTCACCTCCTTGAGCATGGTTTGCTGTCCAGGCACTGACATGGACCACAAACATCCAATAATGTGAGGAGGGGCCGCCTGACTCTGGGAACTCAAATCTGAGTGAATCCTGAGCTGTAGGTAGGCTGTGACTCTAAATAAAGCCTGGCATGCCAGACAATCTGAGAGATTCCAAATTTGTCTGTGTTGAGAACCCACCTTCAGCCCAAGGGACGGACGTCTGGTCCTTTTTGTCTTTTTAATGAGTTGATGTTTTGTGAGATTTTCTTCTTTCTCCTCTTGTGATAGTTTGTTGTACATATTTGCCTTTTCCCACCAGAATCTCTTTAGTGTCAGGAACGGCAGGGTCTCTCAACCTCGTCCATGTCTGTAGACTTCCAGTGCCTAATGTAAGTGTTTGAGTGGATTCCCCCATGAACTCATTTATGTAACAGTGTAAGTGGGTCAGTAGCTTTGTTAGAAGAGGAAATTGATATTTTTATGAAGGGAGAAAATCCCTGCATAGAGCATTCTTCTTTGCTCTGCACAAAAGTGATAAAATTAACTTGCTCTTCCATTTGTGGGAAACATGGCCCTATAAACTTCATGTACTCTTTTCCTGCCCTGAATCCAATCTCCCAAGAAACTAGTTCTTAAAATGTACTCATCACTCATTTCTGCTCATCTATGAGGTTTTTCAAAAGAGAGATGGAGATTAAGATAGATGATATTTTTCTTCTAAAACTAGTAAGGAGTTTGTCTGTAAAACAGGATATGAAATGATGGCTTGTCAAGTTTAGCAGATCACAAGTTAGAGGACGTCAGACTAGGAAAGGACCTTCCGGTCTCACCCAGGAATGTGTTTACAATGGCTCTGGTCAGTCATGCTATTCTTGGGCACTCCCAGTGGTGGAGAGCTCTTTCTCTTTCAGAGTGCAGATTCTCTGGCACAGAGGGAAAAATCAAGCAACTGGGAACTTTGTGACACATAAGCCATAGACGTGTAGCCTCATCTAGATGTAATTTCTTCTTTATTTTACTGAAATAGGGAAAGATCATTTAAACCAGTAGCAAGTAAATCATATACGCATATAGCCCCCTTTTCCATTGTTGAGAATTTATGTCCATTTAGTGGAGTGGTTTGTAACTTTCTGATAATTAGGTTCAAGTTTCTATGTCTATGATCATGTGGCAATATTTTATAGATTACATTTTGACACAGAAATTTCACAAAATCAGTCTTGGTGTACACATAACCTCAGCCCTGCCCTCTCCCTGTCTGCAGGGGTACAAAGGTGGACTCGGAAGGAAATGAGCCCTCTGTGAAGCTTTGCTGCCACAAAAAACCAATAGCAGTTATTGAAAATTTCTGGAGTAAATTGTGTTTATAGGAAATGTTTTGTTTTGTTTTGTTTTCATTTTGGATTTGTCCCTGAGTGATTATTTCATTTTCAGATGGTTCCAAGGAACTAGGGCCATGAATTTTTTTTATGCAGCACTCCGAATTTCCAGGACTTGCCATCATTTTTATTAGTCATACTTAATAACATCACTGGGAAGAAAGTCAATATTCTTTCCTCTCCTGTCCACCCGGAAAACCCTCGACCTGGAGAAGAGAAATAAGTAGGGCCAGGTCACATTCCAGGCCAGAATCATTCCCAAAAGAGCAATTTTTAGAAGCCATTTTATGGGGTCTTAGTAAACCGTGTAGGTTCATAACCTTGAGAACTGATTCCTTGGAGTACTTCTTCCCACAGTCCCTCAAAAATGGTGCCCCAAGCTTCTGTACCTCTTCCTTGGGACACACTGATAGTCCTTCAGACTCTTGCATTAAATTGCTTTTGTGTTTGTTTCTAAACATTCAAAACCTGATACCTTGATCCAGTTTAAGGATGGGAGTTGGGAAAGACTTCCCCAAAGCAGCAGTGTTTGAGTGGGTACCTGAAGGAACAAGTGGCAATAAATGAGGTCAAGGTTGGAAGATGCCATTAGTATAGAGAGGGAAGACAGAGAAGGTGATAGGGAAGCTAGGCTCAGGGAGGTAGATGGGAAACGGTAAGTTAGGTTTTGTAGGTTGAATTTCAAATATTGGCAGGGGGCCCTGATGGAAATTGTAATTCAGGACCTCGGGGGCAAATCAGCATTTTTCAGCCATGCTATTGTCACTTCCAGCAAATGGATTGAGAATCAGTCACAATACATCTGGTTGACACAGTGATTATAAAATTCAAAAATGCAGATATTGAGGTGGGCTCAGGAAATGTTTAATGAGTGAGTGATACATAATACAAGGTAAAAGAATTTGAACCTTTACATTCATATGAAACCAGGTGTTCTTTTGGATGTCAGCAAATACATTGACAGGAAGAAGACCCTGCAGTTTCAAACATGAGGTCCATCCTTCCTTGGTATTCCAGAATGATGCATGGATCTCTTACTTATAAAGTGGCCATCATGTTTTGAGCCCAAAGTTAATGACTTTTAGATAACCCTAGGAGAAAGATTTGTGGCAATAACTAATTGATTGATTATGGTCCAGTTTTCTAAATAACGATCTCGATGGGATGGAATGTGGTAGCCTACTGGGAAACTCAGAATAGCAGGAAAAATCTACCATCAATTCAATTTGAATTGAATTTCAGATGGATTTCCACCATCCATTCCACACCAGTTTTTTTCTCCCTGTTATTCTTTCCACTGAATTATTGGGTACTTTTCTTGTTTTTTTAATTTTTCACCCTTGCATTGTCCTTTCTATAATATGAAAGAATACACAGATTATATATGTATGGAAACATATTTGTCCTTTTAGTTTATCTTTGCTGAAAGTGTGAAAGACATGTAAAGTATAAAATATATTAATTCTTGTGAGCTTTTTGGAGTTGGCTCATCCACAATTAGTTCATTAGCTCTTGTAATGCACTCGCTTTATTTCTCTCCCAGTATCTCATGAGCCCTGCTAAGGTTCATAATAATGTAGATTGAGTTGCTGGGTTTTTTTCTTACCTCACCTTGCAAAATGATAGGAGAAAAAAGGAAATTTTATGAAATGTTGATAAAGTTGGACAGCATAAGCAGAGAATTTCAAGAAAGTCCAGTTTTTTGCTCATGAATTGATTTAACAGTTGCCAGCTAAGGTGCAGGAAATTAAGTGCTATATTACATGCAGCCTGAGGCTCCTTGGAGGGAAGAAAAATGCTTTCACTTTTCAATGAGCTGTGGGAAACTGTTCCAAGACCATCAGGAAAGGCTTCATTTCTGTGAAAAAGAGCTCTGTGGTCATCAGAGCAGAAAGGCCTTGAATTTCACATTGTGAAAGATTTCTTCTGAACAAACAGCTCCATTTTGACTCCATTGACCTTGGGAGGTGGGAGTGTATGGAGCAGAGAATTGGAATTGTAACTCTATGGAAGTTATTCTCTTTTAGTAATACCGCAGTGTTACAAATATTCCATGTTCTATCTAAAAGAATGAAACATCCAGCCACTAACCTGAATGAATGCTGTTTCTCTTTATCATCTAGGACTCAGTAACAGTGTTCAAACTCTTTGACCCATTTATTCAACTCATAGAAATTTAGCTTAATAAAATAATTTTACACAAGAAAAATAAAGCTATATACCTGGAGATATTCTTTGCAGTATTGGTTTAATAATAGTGAAAGATGGAAACAATTTAAATACCCACTGGTATAGAAATTATTAAATAAATACAGATATACAGAGGTAAAGAAATATTCTGTAGCCATTAAAAGTTATTAGGTAGACTATGTAACTGTAGAAAATTGGTTTCCATCTCATATTTTACAGGAAAAATTGATCATTAGTCATAATAAGTGTAGTTAACATTTATTAGGCCCTTTTCGTGTGACAAGCACTGTTTAAGCACTTTGCATTTATTCAGTCTCACGATAATTCTATGAGGTAGATGCTATCATTAGTCCCAATTTACACATGAAGAGACTGAGCAAGGTTGCAGGCTAGTTACTGCTATGTCTGAGACTCAAACCCAGAGAGGCTGTCTCCAGAGGTCACACTTAATCATTACTCTATATAAGATCAGCAAACAAATGGATATATTCACATCGATTATACCTGGTAACTCTCTGAGTGGGTGTGTAAAAAGCTGGAGGAGGATATACAGAAATAAAAGTGTATCCCGTTGAAACAATACACTTTTAACAATAAAACAATATACTGTTGAAGAGACACATTTTTTTATTTCCTTTAATGTTCTAACATAGAGTGCTTGGTCTTTGAAAATATGACTTAGTAGTATGCAACACTTGAGCACAAAGCTCAAACTTTATTAAAATACTCCATTCACATATTACACAAGAGAAGGGCTCCCCATTCTGCATAGCCACTTATTCCATTTGAAAACTCACCCCCCGAGGTCTAGTTTTAGGTCTAATACTAGATAAAACTTGCCAGAGAGCCCTAGATTGGAAAAGTTGATGCTTGAAGAATGAGACTTTTCTGGAAAATTGGAAGCAGCAGGATTTGCTAATATGTACATCAGAGAATTGTGGTCTGGGTAATCTGTTCATAATCTTCTAGCCCGTAATGCATAAGCGACAAGGATAATAGGTATAACTTGCATAGGAAAATTTAAGTTAAACATTAGCAAGAACTTTTGATCTTTAATAGTATTGTGCTGTGTATTCATGTTTTAAGATAAAGACTTTGTCTTGAAAACCTTTAGCTACCCATCCCTTGGAGGAGCAAAAATGCTCATATAGAGAAAGAAAGAATATTTACAGACAACGGTGAGAGGTGAAGTACTTTGTAGAATATAGAATACACGAGTGAGAAGGAGAAATGTGTGATTTATGTAAAACTCATTAAAGATGCTTATGGGAAATTTGCGATTTTTGGTGCAAAATTATCTGGTTTTTTTTTTTTTTTTTTTTTTTTTTTGCTGAGGAAAATTTGCCCTGAGCTACCATCCATGCCAATGTGGATTGGCACATTGTTGTTGTTGCCACAGCATGGCTGCCAATAAGTATTGTAGGTCCATGCCTGGGAACCAAACCCAGACCACTGAAGCAGAGCATGCCGAATTTAACCACTAGGCCATAGGGCTGGCCCTGTAATGGTTTTTTAATGAGTTTGAATAGGATAAAAATTATATTTTATAATTTAAAATAGTGTTGCAAGAGTTTTTTAATTTGGAGTCCATGAATGAGTTTAGACCGATACATCAAACCCGTGAAATTTTACAGCAAGCTTACATATGTGCATATGAGCATTTTTATGGGGAAGCATCTATGCTTTTTATCAAACATCCTTAAATGTCTGTGAAGCCAAATTTGCTACTCTTGCATCTCCACTGCTATGTTATAGGAAAAGAGAAGGCTGGCTGGTCATCACAGACAGACAGATAGATAGATAGATAGACTGAGTGAAAGAGTCTATTGCATACAGTTGGAGAGTCTTGTTGATTCCTCCTAATGTTCTGAGTCTTCTAAATTCATTGTTGGAAACTCTCAGTCAAAATGATAAGATAACAAAAACATTTAAAAGCCTTTAATCTCGGGCAATTGAAGAGTATAGCACGTAGGAATTTTACAGTGGGGCAAGAGCTCTACCTTGCACCTTGTGTTGGGCATAAAAATGGCTCAGGGCTTTAGAATGATGTCCTGGGGTTCTTCCTTGTGGATACCATGCTGCCAGCTGGTCGAGCTTAGCTTTCTGAGGTGCATTAATCAGCCATGTAACCTGTGATGCCCTCTCAGATGATGTCATCTCCCCAAGGACTAATGCTCCATTAAAACCTCCCCTGCCTACTTTGGTGACATCTGTTCCGTGCATTGTTGCGAAATCTGTTGTCATTGTTTCAAAAGCTATTTTTCAGGTTTCACGTAATCAAAACCTGCAAGTACCAAAAATTTAAATAAGCAGGCAGCATCGTCTGATTCCTCAAGGCATTGGTGTCTTGGAGCAAATAGCCAATAGAAGAGATTTACTTCTCTTTTATAACTCAGGTTTTATTGCTTTTTACTTTAATAACAGCTTTATTAAGACATAATTCACATTTATTGCTTTTTCCCTAAGTTCCTCTTCCCTTTACAAAAGTGTATGCGTACGTGTATGGTATTTAAAGATAGACCAAATTGACTTTTGAGAAGAACGTGGTTAATAGACCCACTTGGGTTTGTAATGTAGGATAGAGTAAGATTGATTGTATGCAACAGGAAAAAAATGGAATGTATTTAAACTTTCTAATTAACATATTAGTTTTACTGGTTAATCTTTTTTTCTCCTTAATGCCTTCGCTGGCTCTGACAATTGCTATTGCCCTGACATTTTATAATTTAGAGAATAAGGCCTAGAGTGGAATATATGTCTTTATAAGGAACACACAGCCAGATTGTCTCCTTGACAGAGCCTAGTATTTCATGTCGGTTGGCCACAGCCTTTCCTCAAGGTTCCTTGGATGGAGCCTCACAGCTTCTGTGTAGCTATTATTTGCGAGGGCAATAAACCTGTTTAAACACCCCCACATGGTTGTCCATTTGTGCATTCATTCAGTTTTTCATTTGTTCAGAAAACATTAATTGACCCTCTCCAATATATAATGACCCATCTATGCTTGATAGTGTGGGGGTTACAAAATTAATATGATCTCTGCTTTTAAGGAGGGATTTATGAATAACCAAAGTCCAGGGTGGATTGAAGACCATACTCTAACAGATTGGTAAACAGATGCTGTGGGAACACAGAGGGAGCAATTTAAACTAAGAGGTCCTAGAACATTGCGTGCAAAGGTAGCATTTCATCATGACTTTGAAGGACAGGTGGGATTTTGATAGCTAGAGAAAGGGAAAGGGTGCTGGGACTTCCATTTTGAGGAAAACATTGATTTATTGAGTGCTTTCGATGTGCGAGACACTATGCTAGGTGAATCCTTTCCTATGAGCCAAGTTCTTTTCTTATCCCCACAATACAGAGAAAAAAAATGGAAGCCTGTAGAGGTCCACCTTGTTTTCAGGCCAAAACGGAGTGCAAGTAGCAGAACCACTGCGCTGTTTCCTAAGCTGAAAGAACATGTTTCTTTTGTTCATCTGGCATAGTGGTTGGCAAATTTTTTCTTAAAGGATCAGGTAATAAATGTTTTAGGCTTTTCACACAATAATCTCTGTCACAACTACTCACCTCTGCCATTGTAGCTCAGAAGCAACCGTAGACCATATGCAAGTGAATAGGCATGGCTATGTTCCTATAAAACTGTTTATGGATACTGAAATGGAATTTTACATAAATTGTCACATTTCATGAAATATTATGCTTTTCTTGAATTTTTCAACCATTTAAAAATGTTAAAACCATTCTTTGCTCATGGCTCTACAGAATCAGGTGGTGGGCTGGATGTGTTCTGTGGGACATAGCCTGCTGACCCCTGATGGCACATAACAGGTGCTTAATAAATATTTATTGTGGAAAACAATTAACAGAAGAAGCAGCACCCTACCCCTTGTCCAAGGCTGCTGCATCAAACAGCTCCTGAAGCCTCTATGTGACTCCGAGTCTATGTGAAAGGCACTGCTTCTAATTGTGGACTCTGCAGCTTGAGCTGCCAGAGGCCCTACACTCCACCACCAAGGCAGACAATTTTGGGCACTACTCTCCTTTGTGTAGATCCATCTGCTGAAAAATAATAGGTCAGGAAATCAGCTAAGAGAAGACTTTGACTCTGTTATTGAACCAAGGAATTTTTCTAGGCCTGCTCTTGGAATGAGCAAAAATATGTCATCCCCTAAGTAATCTTGTTTGTCCATCTTTAAAGAGCAGGAGCTTTTTGTGTTATCTCCTTCAAGAACGATGGAGTACTCTTCTGTCTCATTTCGATTAAAAAGAGTATGAGAAAAGCCCTGAAGCCTGACTTATTTATAAATTACACCTGATGCAAGTTTGACACTATCCTTAGAAAGCATTGATGAAATCTGATATACTTGAATATACCTAGCAAGATCTGGTACACCTGAATATCCTTGCAGCAGATCAGTAGAGAAAGAGACAAAGCTGTTGGTATCAGAAAATGGATCCCAGGGTCATTTAAAGGTTGATTAGCCATTTTGCTGTAAGTTCCTAGAGTTAGACTTCTGGAATTCTATCACTGTTGATCTAAAAGTAGAGTCTTGGGGGCCCGGCCCCATGGCCAAGTGGTTAAAGTTCCACGTGTTCTGCTTCAGCAGCCTGGCTTTGTGGGTTGGGATCCTGGGTGCAAACCCACTCCACTCATCAGCCACGCTGTGGAGGCATCCCACATACAAACTAGAGGAAGATGGCACAGTTGTTAGCTCAGGGCTACTCTTCCTCAAGCAAAACAAAAGAGGAAGATTGGCAACAGATGTTAGCTCCGGGTGAGTCTTCCTCACCAAAAATAAAAACAAAAAAATAAAGTAAAAGGATAGACTTGATAACCACTAGAATACTAGAGCTTTTCATACAGGTCTGTCTGACTTCAAAGGCTCTAAGAGTTTAAGAATTATCAGGAGTCCTCTTAATAAAGTGTAAAGAGTGGCCTTAGCAACTTGTCTGTCCTTGCTTTGTATCATTTTTCTCCTCTGGAAAGTGGAGTTATAGTAGCCATTTCTTTGGGTTGATGCAAGGATTAAATTAACTACTGAATCATTTTAGTTATTTTAGCTTCCTTATTTTTAGAATTTTTGTTTTTCTTTTTATCCGTGATGGAATTAAAAATAGAATTCAAGTATTCCAGTTCCCTGCTGTGTTTATGGTAAACCCAAGTTTTTGTTCTTATACCCTTTCGGTTTCCATATTGAATGTGAACAAATCATTTCCTATCTTTGTTCTTGTCAAACACTTGTCAAAAAACAGTATGATCTCACCAGCCGTGATGACCTAGTGGTTAAGTTTGGCAGGCTCCATTTTGGTGGCCCCAGTTTGGTTCCTGGATGCAGACCTATACCTGTCTGTTTGCAGCCATGCTGTGCTGGCAGCCCACATACTAAACAACAGAGGAAGATTAGCACAGATGTTAGCTCAGGGCGAATCCTCCTCAACAACAAAAAAAAGGATGATGTATATAGCTGATTGTACTCTTTGGCTTTTAAGGAAAGTCTTTCTTCTTGAAAATCATTTTGTTGATGGAGTGAATTAACACAAAATGTTAGATTAGTTTAGTTGCTGTGTGCTAGGAGAACATTTATTCATTCTCCAGATTTCTGAATATGCTATATAGTTATGGTAATTTATGAAAACAAATCTTAATGTCTTATGCCAAATCTTTGCAAGAGCCTAACTCAAAATGAGATATTAGTTTACATGATGGGAAGATTGATTCATTTGATTTTCCTCAAGGGAAAACAGTGAACTATAACAAAGGTTACCTCCTCTGAGACTCAGTAAGGAGGGTTTGCTTTAATTCTATGGAACTTTGCTCTAAAGCTCCTTTCCACTGTGCAAACTGATGATTAACATGTTTAAGATGCTTTTGTATCAAAAGCTTAAGATGATTTTGTATCAAGGAAGAATAGGAATAGGATGCTTTGTTGGATGGCATCAGAGCATCAGCGGACGTCTTTAGACTAACATGTTTCTCCCTTTGGCCCTAAAATCAGAAGGGCCTTATTTGAGTTTTTATATATTAGAAGATTATTTCCTCTGGCTTGAATTTTAAAACTCAATTTCTTTTACTTCAATTCAGAGAATTCCATAGCAGAGCCAGCATTACGTATTACTGTTTGTTTAAATCAGTGGTTCTCAACTTGGCTGTACTTGACCACTACATGGAGAGTTAAAAGAAAAATGAAAGCTCATCCCTGAGCTCATATGCGTATTTAATTGCTTTGGAGTGTGGCCCAAACATAGATTTTTCTTTTTCCTCCTTTCTTAAAAAAATTTCTTAAACAACACCAGATGACATTAACATGTAGTTTTGGTTAAAAAGCAGTGATACAAGTCAGCACTTCCCAAATTTTAATGTGCATATAAGCCATGTGGGGATTTTCTTAAAATGCAGAGTCTGATTCTTCTATAGATCTGGGGTGGGACTCTGATGGGGGCAATGTTGCTAATCTAAGGATCACATTTTCAGTAAGAATAGCCTAAATTAAGACCTTATTTTGTTGGGAAATATTTTATCCATGAATGCCTTGACTTAACTACTGTCCATGAAATAACTTTTGCTTCATTAGTTTCTCAAAATGATCTCATACTCTACCTATAAAAGATGACCATTCTTGGGGCTGGCCCCGTGGCCGAGTGGTTAAGTTTGCGCGCTCCGCTGCAGGCGGCCCAGTGTTTCGTCGGTTCGAATCCTGGGCGCGGACATGGCACTGCTCGTCAGACCACGCTGAGGCAGCGTCCCACATGCCACAACTAGAGGAACCCACAACGAAGAATACACAACTATGTACCGGGGGGCTTTGGGGAGAAAAAGGAAAAAATAAAAATCTTAAAAAAAAAAAAAGACCATTCTTACTGTCACATTGCTTAATTCAACCCTACATTTATTGAGCGTCTATTGCAGGATCACTGTTTTGCCAGGTTTGCAGAGAATGTACGGAGTAGAAAAATACAACTCTTGTGCTTAAATCACTCAAAGAGGAGTAAAAGGCTAATAATGCTAATGACTGTAATTCGACGTACAAAGCATTATAAGAGAAGTAAAAATTTTGATCTTTCCCTTAATTTTGAGATGTTATGACTTTTTCTTAGAGACGCTTTTCAGGTTTTGGAAATTCTTGAAGTCTAAAATCTTGTTTTTTTTCCTTTTCTGTGAAGGATTTGTGTGTTTATGTGGGGTGGTTCTTAAGGATTTTCATCTATTTTGTTGATGGGCGTCTCTAAAGTACCTAGAACAGTGCTTGCCTGAAAACCTGTGAAGAATGTGGGTGGAAAGAATGATTGCTAACAGATAGCTGCCACCTAGTATTTAGAAACTGTGACTTTTGAAACAAGCAGGGTGACAGCAAGCTGATAGTAAAGAGAGAGAAACCTAACCTATCCTGTTGCACCTAGGAGTTTCATTATGGGAAAGCTAGAGAACGAATGGAAGAAGGATATTTGCAGAGCAATTACTATAGCTAAGGCACTTCAAAACCATACCGAGGAGTAGATCTCACCTGGCCTGTTTTACTTATCAGATAATCAAGCTCCTGAAATTAACTGAAAACTGTGGGTGAGAGGACAACTTGTTTGGAACATTTAGTTTTCTGTTGGAAACTTTGACCCTACAGATGAATAGAAGATCATGGGACTTATGCGATGAATTTATAAATTTCAATTAGTCATTGATGAGAAATTTCTCTAAATATAAGATCTTTTCTTCCAATTTATTACCTTATTTTTTAATAAACAGCTATTTCCCTGTTTCAGTTTTTTATGTGATCAAAAAGCACATAGTAGTACCCTCTAATGTACCTTTTAGGATTTAGTGAGGATGATAAATTGTAAAAGATTTTGATTACTTCATGGGAAAATCAATATAACTTATTTTATGTTACTTTACAATATATAATTGTATAGTATAATTATGTAATATTATCCAAGTGTCTCCAGCCAGATCTAAAAACTGTTGTGAAAGCTTCTTATCGTAGTATATCTTTTAGTTCTTAAGACATGTTCAGTCGAAGGCATTGTGTTAATCACTTCTTTCTATCCTCAAAAACCAGTTTTTGAATATCTTTCAAGAAATTTACAAAGTGATCAGCAGCTCATTTGCCAAGGGTATTAAGAGCAAAGTTTATGCCTCCTCGCTGCCAGCTTTCTTGTACAAAACAAATGTCAGAGGCAGCACATGGCGAACTTGTCATGGTTTAATTTACATGTATGGAGTCAGCACAAAATTAATAGCAGTCTGTCACCAAGGTTTGTTAGCTAATTGCTGGGTTTTAATGTTAAGCAAATGAGTGTGAATTTTAACAACACTGTTTAAAACCCTCTTTGAAGCCTGTTCTTTCCATTCCTCTTGGCACACCTCGGGTTTCAAGCTATTTCCTGAATACATTTTCTAATTCTTCAAGTATTATGGTTGCAGCCTCTGTTGTCTTGGACGTTCGACCCCCTCCCTAATAAAATCAGCTAGTTACCTTCTCAGGAAAACAGGCCATAAGGCAGAATTTCCATGGGCCACTGCCACCATTTTCTTCTTTACACACCCTTTTCCCTGTAAAGGACAAACAATTCAGATTATCCCACAGGCTGTTAGAGAAATGACTTAGTGAATTTTCTATAGTCTCTGCATAAAATTACTGTAGGTAGGGAGAACTCATTCTACTAATTCAAAGCCTAATGTATTTGTAACCAATGGGTTAAAAACATGTCTTATGAGATAAACAAAATGGATTCTTTTTTCTCCCACTGCCCCCCTTACAGTTTATTCAGTGGGGAATAATTTTCATCTGTTCCTAGATGTAACCTCTGGCAGGCGCGTGGCCTCGCTACAGCCCTACAGACACATTAAGTCAAAACACGGTGTCAGTTCAGAAGTAAGAACAGAGTCCAAGGTATTAATCAAAACCTCTGAACTTGATTTATCGACGAGTAAATCCTTCCTTCGTAGCGTCTCTTGCGTACTCTCCCTTACGATGTAGCTGCCGTATCAGCTCCCCCAGTGCTGTGGAGGAAGGGAGTGTAGGCATAGCACAGGTCCCGTTTGTCTCCGTGGCTTCCTAAACTCCAGGCCTTGGCTGACATTTAGAGATGAGGTCTTTGGGTGGACCAAGCCAATGTAAAGGCTGTCATTTTCTTTCATGAGTGTTTTCATGGAAGTGTTGAAGATTCCCTGCCAGCGTTCTCTCAGCTGCAGTTTCCTTAACTGGGGTCTCTATTGCACACGGTTCCTTTGTGGATCCTTCTTCAGCTCCCGCATACCTTGTGGTGCACATCCAGTGTCTGTGGTGAGGACCCTCTACCACGGCACTCCAATGTAGCCTATCCAAGGCAAGCAACTCCCTCTCTCTCTCTCTCTGTCTTTCTCTGACACAACTTAGATCTTAGTAAAATTTAACTTTCTTAGATGTGAGTCAGGCCCCAGTCCTTTTACTGCGGAGAAGTAGCACCCCTCAACCTTTTCTCCAATGTAGTCGGGAAAAGAGAGCTTAAGACACAACAATAAGCTTCTCTGGAGAAGCCTGATGACCATTTTTCTCCAAAGTCTTATTTCTGACCGTTGGACCTCTGTTTATATCTTATAGTAGCTAAGGAGTCCAAGAGTAATAGAATATGCTCCCTTTCATCATCTATGTAAATTCTGCATGTGGAGATTTGTGTAATACACAGAATGCATTCTGATAGCCTCCATATTGGTTCCTCAGTTAAATCTGAGGCAGGAAGAATCCTAGTTAAATATGTTACATATTTGAACAAGTTGAGGATGGAGAGAATTCCGTTCAGTGTGGTTTCATAACCATTGATTAGGCACTGTTAATTAGACACAAGTAAGAATTGTGCGGGAGATCAAAGATGTACAAAATATAGCAGTTGCCTTCATGGGCACAGAACCTAATTGGGAAAGCCAGATATGCTGTAAATAGCTCAATATAGATGAATATGCCTACGATATAGTTAATCAAACTACACTGACATGGCATCTTGTAGTTTGGCAATCCAGATGGTTTGGTATTTGGCAAAGGGAAAGGCTATTTTGCCAGGCATGGGGATATTTTGACTCTATGATTTTCACTTGGGAATTGGTGGAATTACTGATCGCTATCATAGAGCTACTTCAAGAAGTGGAAGATTACGTTGGGGAAGGAAAAAATCTAACAGTAAATTAACCTGGAATAGGTTACTGATTATATAATAAACTTATGCTATGTCTACATATTTTGCTGCAATTTCTGTCTGCAAAAAGCATTCATAATGAAGGCAATTAAACATAGAGATATATCTAAGGGAGTGTCATATAAAATCTCTCCTACAAGATGGGCTAATGATTAAGAATTCTGGCATTAGACTCAAAGTCCTAGGTTTGAATCCTTGGCTTGCTCGTGAAATCCAACATCCAGCCTATCTTTGGGCTGTATCCCATGCTGAGACAAACTTGTCCTTGAACTATTACTTAAAGTCAAACCATTTCCACTGCTCTATGACAAACAGAGACTCATATTATTCTTATATCTTATATGAGGAGAAGGAATATTTGATTGTGTTTTCCCTCTGAGCAAACATTTTTAAACTACTCTCAATTTACAGGTTTCCTTAGAGAAGAAAGCATAAACCATCCCCACACTCCACTTATAAACATTTCCTTGAAATCTTCTTTTTCTCCCATCTACATAATGTGCATGTTAATACATGGCTGGTCAGGGACTTATTGCATTTCACCCATGCACTTAGAATTTCCTTGTTTCAATCTTAAGCTTTTGGGGTTTTGTACTAACATGACTGTGTTCACCTCACTCAATTCTTTTTTTTTTCCCTCTGTTTTATAGATTTATTGGTAGCTGCGTTTTACATAGAGAAAGTTGCTTTAAACCCATTCAACAATTGCCTCAACATCTATTTTTTATTATAGTTCTTACTTATCACCCCAAAACAGTAAAAAATAAAAAAATTACAATGCAATTGTTGGCTTATTATGCAATATTTTCATTATAAAGATTTCCTCTTTTCAATTTCTTAGCAAAACCTTCTCTGATACTAGACCAGTATTTTTCCTTTGTGTTTCTGATTTGCAGCTGTATTAATCAAGCTCAACTCCATGACCTTGAAAAAGGGAATAAATAGAGGAATTGTCCTTGGGTATAATGAATTGACACAAGAAAAGCCACTCTGGTTGGGTCTTAAATGCAACAAAGTAATTTGCTTGGAATCTCAAGAGAATGATTTTGTATCCTCTATTAGAATGTATTCAGCTGAATTATTGCAGTTACCTAAGTAATACTGATGGTATTACAGATGAGGGGGATAAATATACATGCAGACGCACAGACCTCATGCACACGTACGATAAAATCTGATTCATCAATGATACATTTCTTGAGTTGCTAAATATTGATGACAACATACAATATTCAATAAATTTAGAGACGTAAGAGTTGTTCTTAAGTTTTTTTGTTCACTGCTTTCCCTCTCTTTATATGGAACAAAGATTCCTTTCATATATCATCGCTAGAGTAACTCCAGGCAGTAATATTCCAATTTTTGCTATTCTGCTCTTGAGCCACATAAACGTTTTTGCATTTTCTTTAAAGGTATACAACTGAAAAAAAGGATTAGAGCAAAAGACTAAGGCTTAGAGAAAAAGACTAAGGTAGTCAATATTATATTTTCTAGACTCTTTTAAAAAATGACTCAACTACAAGCTACTTATGGTTTAAATGCATTTTTATTATAAACAAACTTAATTGATTAAATCAATGATGCTAAATGCCATTGTTTACTTTTTTCCTTGTATTTATGATCATCTATTGTATTTTTCCCCATGTAAAATTTTCCTGGTTCCAAAAAAAATACCTTTCCCCCACAGTTAATTTGGAATGTTTCTCATCATTTGGCTGTTGTTTTACTGCTGTCTTACAAGTATAGAAGTTTCAGTTTCCTGAATCACAGGATGGTTAAGGATTAGAATTCAGGAGTTTGTTTCCTTTACTTTTGCTTCAATGTCAAGGCCTCTCGGAAGTCAAGTGGAAGATTTAAAACAGAACATTTACTATTGTTTAGAATTTGCTCAGGGTATCTTGTATAAAGTGTAACTTTGTAGTTCTTGTTATGAAGTAGGGAGAAAGCTAGTGTTTACTATGACCACTGGGACACTATTCTAAGGGAAATTGCTGGCAAGGTAGTGTTTTCTTGCTTAATGGTGAAAAACTTCCCTCGTCAAGTAACTAAAACGTTTGGCTAATCCAACCAACCAGCAAAATCAGCACGAAAAATTCCTTCCTGATATAGATAAACTACACATAATCATCATTGCACCCGAGGTGGAAGCCCAAGTGACTCTGATACGGAGAAGATGGAGAAAGCCATTCACAGAGAAAGAAACTTCTAAAAATCAAAACCCTAGGATAATGTCTGATAAGGATTTCAGAGAAATTACTCAAAGTCTGGGATTCACATGATGACAGGAAATATGTGTGCGACTGATACAGGGATTAGGGCGTTGTCTCTCCCTCTGATATTGATGTAGAGATCATTTAGGTGATGGACAAGCTATGTTATGATTGCTGTTGAATAGGAAGTTGAGTCTAACATAATTGCAAAGCTGAGGCATAAATGGAAAATCCTGTTTCTATAGCCAAATGCCAATGCTGAGACTATGACAGTAATAAGATTCCCCCAAAAGGAGATGAGATCGTACTTATTGAATCCAATAAAGTCCTGGGAAATTAGAAAAGGCATGTAGCAATAATACTACTGATTTAATATTTTGAACAATAACTGAGTTACATTATATTACCTTTATGCAGTTGCCCAAACACTAGTGGGATCTTATATTTTAATCTACCACAGCATAGTTGCAGTTTATGAGTTTGTGGAAAGCAGTTATTGAAGTGTGAGATTTTCTGAAAAGGCAATAATGCTTGAAATCCACACTTGAGAATTAGAGTTGGTGAAAACTAATATTAACTTCTGGATAGTCGTTAACCAGATCAAAGTTAATAAAATGAAAGTCCAAAAGTTCCAAGTACCTGAGTTCAAATTGCCTGAGTTCAGGAATGCTCATTATTCATACATGCTATCATCTATCCATGTGTGCATCTATCCATAAATAATTATATCAAATAAAATCATAAAGGAAGTTATTCTCAAATAAGAGTTTTAGAATTTGCTTTACTATTTTTATGCTATTACACAAGAAATGTATTTCATTGTGATCCAATTAAAATGGCTCAGAGATAGAGCATATTGAAGGGAGCAAAAATATTAAGAGGTTTTAAAAAAGTATTTCTACATTAAATGCATTAAATATATAATATAGACCATACTAAGTGGCATGCAAATTAGTATGCATCATTTTTAAAGTACGGAAACATGGATATGTATGCCTATCTTAGTTTCCTTGTTTTACAAAAAATCTATAAATAAATAAGATATTTGTAAGTAAATGTGTATTTACAAGTAAATACAAAATGTAAAATACCTATATGTTAACAAGTCTGTCAGCCATAGCGGGATGTGTGTGTGTATGAGTAAATGCAGCATTAGATTCAGATAGAGGGTAAAAATCCACAAGTGCATAAATTATTGCAAAAATATCAAAGGATTTCTCCTCTTTATATATAATTTCCCATTAAAAAGAAAAAAGAGAGCAAACCCTGATGGCCTAGCATTTAAAGTTCAGCACACTCCACTTCAGCAGCCTGGGTTCAGTTCCCGGGTGTGGAACCACACCACTCTTCTGTCAGTAGCCATACTGTGGCGGTGGCTCACATAGAAGAACCAGAAGAACTTACAATATGCACAACTATGTACTGGAGCTATGAGGGGGGAAAAAAAAAGAAAGGAGGAAGATTGGCAACAGATGTTAGCTTAGGGTGGATCTTCTCCTGCAAAAAAAAAAAAAGTGTGTATATATGTATGTATATATATATATATATTTTGGCTAGATTATTGAAAGTTTCAATTAACTATTATGAAATTATGTAAATTTATGAATCGAAAGTTGGAAATCAAAGGAATGACTCAGTTACATGGGAAGCAAGACTGCCTCATTGTAGCTGGTTGGATACAATTATCATAGAACATGAGGATGGCACTAGGACCAGTTAGCTGGATTCACTGTTCTCTGGCCTGAACCTGAATATTTATGACAGTGAATTCATCATCTGGAATAATATAACCAGACAAGCCATAACAGAAGTGACATGCAGTTTCCCTACCCACCAGAACTCGAGTAAGAAAGCTCTATAAATCTCATTTAATGGGCTGTTTGACCTCCTTGTAGAATACCAACCAGAGTCCTGACAGGTGGGTACACTCATTAGATGCTGTGTAACACCAGGAAGGACATTAATGGCCTCTGGAGATGTCCCATAAGTTTAATAAACACCTCTCTAGGGAAAATGTATGTGCTTGGCTATGTTTAGATTAAATGTAATAGATTTCTCTCTTTTATGTTAAAAACTGTCTGGGAGTCAGACGTGAGAAATATGTAAGTTTAATCCTTGGCAAATATAGTTTTTAATGATTGCTTTTAAACAACTAAATTAAGTTTATCTTTGATGATTCATCAGTGATTGCAATAAAAATTAGAAATAATAGTAGGAGATTAAGTTGTGCCTATTTTTGATATGTAAAACAGAATCTGACTTGAATCCAAATTGTATCACACTAAATGTGAATTCAATTCATCATAAAAACTTATGCTATGATATGCATATCAACATTATGCCTACAGTGCATTGATAATGCAAATTTTCCTGGATACCATAACCATTTTTCTCATTGTAGATCAATCTACTCACAATGCACCTAATATAGTAAAACTCAGAAATGTTTTCTGTCCTCAGGTCCTTTTTAATATGTATACTTCACCCCCAGACCTATTTATTTGTCTTTGCTGGAAGGATTGCAACTGGGAAAAGTTCACAGTGTTTATAATACTAATAATCTTAATTTTTCTAGTATTTTAATAATAACAGCAACCCTTTTTTGAGGTCTTACATACAATGTGCCAGCAGTTTGATAAATGCTCCGTTTGCAGTATTTCTTTTAAATCCTTACCATAGCCTTTTATGGGAGGGAGGTGTTATTAACTCCCATTTTGCAGATGAAGAAACCGAGGATCCCCAGATACAATATTTTTCTAAGGTCTCACAAGTGGTAGACAGTGGAATCACACTTCACACCCTGATCAGTGTGCTTCCTGAATGCAAGCTCTTCTTACCACTTCTCATCACTGCCTTTCATCTGTCCTAGCCTGTGGCATGGTATACATTGCAGGAGAACCTTAGCAAAATTGTGCAGTGTTACTTAATATCCTAAATAATTTGGAGGGGTTTTGTGTGTGTTCAAAATAAACCAAATCATAAGAAAGTATTTGCTTGTTTACTTGTCATGACGTCTTTTGACTGAATTGTTAAACTCGATATTTTAATGTAAAAATTTAATGTCTTCTAACTTAATCTTTTAATGTTTACATATTAGCTCTAGAATCTTGGCTTTTGCCTATTTGTAGAATCAGATATTTTGAATTTAAAGGTGAATTACAGACTGTTACCAGTCCAGTATCATGCAGTGCGGTTGTCCTCTGTACGTGTCCTTAAAATCTCTGTTATTATCTTAAGTGACAAATTTCAAATATCCTATACTGTCTGTCACTGTGCTGAAAAAAGCTGCAGCTGAATACCTATTATTCTTTTACAAAAATGCATCAAAATACAGAGGTAATTTTACATATAGTTCTTTTAAGCAGTTATAAATGAATAACAAATATTTTGCTGACAATAATGCATGATTCATCCCCTTTACAAAGTGAATAATTTTCATAGCTGAAGTCATTCTTTGGGGATAATTTCCTGCATTTTTTTATGTTGGGAGTCTCAGGAAAACATTAAAATTTCTCTGGACTAACATGAGTGGAAAACGCTCAATATGTAATTCAAATAACGCCATCTTCCCTTCCAGACCTCAGGCTTCAGCCACATCCAACCTTTTTTTTTTTTTATAACACTTTTTATTAATTCTTGTGTTGACTTTAATTTGTATTTCTGGACACATCTTACAGAAAGTCAATAGTATGTTCTAATTTCCTGAAAGTCTTGGTTTCTTACCTTTGGCTAAAGCTAAATTAACTAATTCCTTTCCTCCTTCCATCTTTCCATCCTTCTTGCTTCCTTTTTTCCTCTCACTTTCCTCCTTCCCTCCTTGTTGCCACATTTTTATCAAACTTACGTAATATACATGGATCTTGCCAGGATTCATGATTTGTTAATATTGTCTTATTTCTTCTTTCCCTTTTCTTTTTCTTCAATCAGATTAGTTCCATGTCTAGGAACAAAGTCAAAGATCAATAAAATGGTCTATCTGCTCTCAGAAATGTTATCTTTTGGAGGTAAGAGTAGATGACCGAGGGTCGGCCCTGGTGGCCTAGTGGTTAAGTTCAGTGCGCTCCACTTCGGTGGCCTGGGTTTGGTTCCCAGCATGGACTTTCACCACTCTGTTAGTGACCATGCTGTGCTGGCAGCCCACATACTGAAAAATAGAGGAAGATTGGCATGGATGTTAGCTCAGGACAAATCTTCCTCACCAAAAAAAAAAAAAAAAAAAAGGAGTAGGTGACTGAGCACTTTTGTAAAGTACTCAATTGAGAGGGAGATTTCAGGTTCCAGGAGCTCTGGGAAATCAGACCATGTCTCTTTATCCAGAGTCAGAGTATATTTCTTCAGTGCAAAAGTTGGGAGATCAGATGATTTCTTGATATATTTTATATGCCATTGGTCAGAAATGATCTCTGAGTTCATCGATCAATTCATAAATTCATTTTCAAGGGAATGCATTTCATACTACTAAAATATTTACTAAACAACTAACTTGTCAATAGGATTTAGTTCCTTTTTGTTGCTTTCCTTGGTAGTAAGATGAAATCAGTTCCCTCAGGGATAGTGAGAGTAATGTTAGAAAGGCAATAACAAGAAAATGACACTTGATATAATGCTTTTGATTATCATTAATCTTTCTTGAGTTCTTTTTCTTTTCAGTTTCATTGAATTATGTGTCTCCTGTGAATTAAGTAGTAGTTTTCAGAATATTTTTTCTGATTATCCAGTCACAGTTTTTTTTTACCATGGCTGACATTGATCCAAATAAAGATGATCATTGTGTTACGTGAAGACGAGTGATTATTTCTGAAATAGTTGGCAGTAAAAAGCACCTTGACAAAGCCATTGATTCAAGTTAGAAGCCGCCAACCTAGGTACATGCATGTTTATTCCCTCTGTCACTCTAGGGTTGGAAATACCATACCCTTTTTAAGAGCCTGGGTGTTTTATCATCCTGTCGATGAAGAATTTCTTCCTTGGCTCCATTTAAAGCATCTCTGGTTTACTTAGTTTTGGACACAGGGACTATCTGGTTGTAATTGCCATTATAAAATAATTTCACTATTTCAAAGGTGCACTTATTTTTTTAACTGTTTCCTCTGTAGATTCAACTTTATTTCTTTTAAGCATCATTTCATAGGGGCAATGTGTTGCTGCTAAATCCTCTGTATTTTTTCCATTTGGAAGATAATATAAATGCGAAAGGCTGTTATTTGTGGTAGTGAACAAAACCAAGTAATTGTATTTAAGAAACTCTCCCAAGGGGAGATGAGTCCAAGTCATACTTACTGACTATAGCAGTAAATAATGTTTTTTAGAAAACTCAACTTTAATGAAGGCATTAATCCAAACCTTTAGCAGTTCCCTAATGTGTGCCTGCTATTGTGCCAGAAATGGAAAATAAAAAACGAATCATGCTGGTCTCTGACTTCACCTAACTCCCAATTTATGTGGAAAAGAATCACAGAGAAATAATTAATGTGTAATTGTTATCTTGTTCACCAAAGTATCACCATTTCTTATACGAATACCTAGCACAGACTACATCCTAAATAATTATATACACTCTATGTTTGAGATATAATTGATAGACAAAATGCTCAAGTCTAAAGTTAAAATCTCCTGTGTAACCACCACCCAGATATATGGAACCTTTCCATTAACCCCAGAAGTTTTCCTAGTGCCCCCTCACAGATAAACTCCACCAAAAATTAACTACCGTTCTGATTTTTATCATATAAATTACTTTTGTCTATTCTTGAACTTCATGTAAATGAGATCATACTATATGTGCTCATTTGTATCTGTCTTTTTTTCATTCAACCTAATGTTTCTGAGATTCATTATGTTTTTTTGTTTGGTTTTGTTTTAATACTTTGTTTTATCTGGTGAGGAGGATTCGCCCTGAGCTAACATCTGTCACCAATCTTCCTCTTTTTTTGCTTGAGGAAGATTTGCGCGAGCTAACATCTGTTGAGAGTCTTCCTCTATTTTGTGTGTGTGTCGCCATCACAGCGTGGCCACTGACAAGTGGTGTAGGTCCGAGCCTGGGAACTGAACCTGGGCTGCCGAAGCAGAGCTTGCCAAAATTAACCACAAGGCCACTGGGGCTGGTCCTTAATATTTTATTTCTTAGAGCAGTTTTAGGTACCTAGCAAAATTGAGGGGAAGGAATGGAGATTGCCCATATAAATCAGTTTGTTTTGTGTATCTCTAGTTAATTCATTTTTATTGCTATGTAGTATTCCTTTGTATGAATTTATCACAATTCGTGTATCCATTTTTCTGATTATGGACATTTGGGGTTATTTCTAGTTTGGGGATATTATAATTAACCTGCTAGGCACATTCTAGTCACTGTTTTTATATATAGTCATTTGTCTTTGGAGTTTGCATATGAATATAATTTCTGGGTTATAGGTTGGTATATGTTTAGCTTTAGTAGATAGTGTCAAATATATTTTTAAAGTTGTTGAATCAATTAATACTCTCATGTCACAGTCAAATTTAGGAACGTAATATAACAATAGATTTAAGAGCAATGCACAGCATGACTTTAGCGACAAAGCACAACTTACTCTCTATCAGAATCAAGGCAGGTTCTTATCAATGACAGTATTTGAATGGAGCACTCACTGCTCTAAGAAAGAAAAAGAAAAAAGATGAGAGAGTATATTTTAGATATTCTCATCACACAAAAAACTATGTGAGAAGATATGCTAATTAGGTTGACTGTAGTAATCATTTCACTACGTGTATTTATGTCAAATCATCGTGTTGTACACCTTAAACAGTATATACACCTTAAATCTTTTTACAAAAGAGGATGAGTAGCTTTTTCTTAGAGAAACTTGTGCTAAGATGTCTGAGTTGGATGGACATGGAATATTTGATCAACAGCCCATGTGTGGAGTGGTGAGACAAAAGAGTATCCTGAGAGAAGGACAGCATATAATTTTTGTCCCAGTAGCCTTCCTTTGTTAACTCGTTCAGCCTAGGACCTTTAATTTCCTTTATTAAAAGCCTGCTATTATAAGCAATGACATATTTTCTCCTAGAAGTAGTAGCATCTCCTGCTTTTGCTCTTTCTGGATACCAGTATCTAGACACCAGTACTTAAGTATGGTCCGCTTGATTTATGCATCTAAGAGAACTCTTTCTCTCCAGGAGGACCTACGGTCTTTGGCTCTTGTGAATGTAATCTTCTATGTTTGATTTTAAATAAACATGCATCCAAGTTGTGTCCTTCCTTTTGTAGCCCACGGTAAATTTAAAATCCTTCAGAATAGACTTATTTGTCCCATAATTTATGAAATTGTTTACAGCGTGAAGAACGCATCCATTTTACATTGTGTTTAGATTCTCAGAAGAAGAAGATTGTAGATATACTCCCTTATTGTTTTTGATACATTTTCTAAGAAGCAGTTTTCTAAATATATTATAATTATTGAATTAGTGTTAACAGGAAATAAAAATTATCCTCATTAATTAGGTATGTAAATGACCAGAATTTTAAGGCAAAAATAGCCTTTATAATTTAATTTCTGTAATACTTTAATATTATTTATGGATCAAGAATCACTTATGCTGGTAATTGTGGCCTTAGTTTCTCTTGAGGTGTGTAATATTAAATAGATATTCTCTGGTGACCAAATATGAAGGTGCCTTGTGTTCTTGTCCTGACTGTAACTAGCATCAAATCCATCAAAATCATGACTCATTTTTTCTGTGTGGCTACTTAGCTGGCTAATGTTTAAAGCTAGAATACATCCCACAATCAAAAGCATACTTCTGGAAGTGTTTTTCCTGGGCTAAAGATGGCATATTCAGAGCCAGAGAACCAAATTTCAAAGGTTATCAGAGTAAACAGAAATAGAAAGGCACACTTTTGCATCCCCTAAAAAGCTATGATATATGTCAGATTTAATATAAGTCCAGATTTAATGTAAATGTTCTTTGAATTCTCAGAGTTTCAGATTATCCACATGAGTGCACACTTCAAGTACTAAGTGGAATGGAGAAGTGAATGTATATATAAATCAATAAAAACGTTGTTTTTAAAATGTATTTTCAAATATCAGAGCAATGACATCCATGTCTAAAACATTCTTGTGTTGTGGCTAGACTTCAGCCTCTCTTGTTTGTTGGATCTTTTTTGTGTTACAGCAAAGGTGATGATGCCATTCAGTGTCTTTTGATACAAGCTGCTTGAAAGAGCCCAAAATTGCCTTTGGTCAGTGTCATGGAAAAATGAATCGAATGTGAGTTATAATGATTGCCTCATTGTTCAGACAGCATTGAGTAGGTCACCTCACATCCTTCTCCCTTTTTTGTAGTCACAGTGCCACCAGAAGAAGAGAGGGGTTTGTTCTTTTTATTCTGAAGATACTATATGGACAGTCTCAACTCATCAAAAGAATCAGAGCAAACAATCTTTTCAAGCACCACACAAAATAATCTATGTTCCCTAGCAATGAAAGCTGGTGTTTTCACAAAGTCATTCATAAGAAACAGATTCTATGTGTTGAAAACAAAATCTCTGTTCCTAAGTCTCTGTATTGCATATCTAAAGATAGTGTTCCAGACCATACCCACTGTTCATGAAGAACAGAGAAATCCTTTTAATGCATTGCTGTATTTTAAATATTCTGGGAGGACTGAGTCAGGAAACTGTACCACGGATTTGTTTCACAGGAATTTCACAGGAATTGTTTCTCAAGCTTACTATTTCACTCATGTATATTTATTGAGTACTTTCATCATGCTGTGTTGGATATTAGTATAATTACAGACAGGTTTTAAAAACAGAACACTTGACCCACACTGGAGTTTTCTACAATAGTATTTTATGAATTCAACAGGCATTTAATGAACATCTGCTTTGTGAATGACTCTGTTAAGGGCCGTGAGGATTATCTCACGTGCCCTGTCTCAAAGAGCTTGTGATTATAATTACAACAATAGAGTGTATTGCATGTATATAGAGTTTACAATAAAAAAGTGCCATCACATTCATTTTTAAATAATTAGAACATTTCCATTTTAGTCATGGTTGACTGATTTATCATGACTTGTGCATTTGACAACCACGTCTCATGTTGACTATAAAACGGCTGCTAAAGCAAAAGTATTGAAAATTCTTGGCCAACCAATGAATAATCATCAATTGTAATTATAGATAAAAGGTGGCAGTAGTAAATATGTTTCACCAACTAGTCAAGATTTGACGATAGACCAATTTAATCATGTTAGGTAACAATACTGTGCCCTCTAAAAAATTGCCTTCTGAAGGTTTTATAATTACTATTAGTCCAGAAGACTATTAAAGAAAATTAAAGGGAAACTTTTGGATCATAAAAAAAAGAAAGAAAAAAACCTTAGCTATCTCAAATACTCAGGATAGCTTAAAGCCACATTCCAGAGAACGTGCTAAGTATATTCAGTGTTAACACTTGTGCAACATGAACAGTGATAATTTCTATATTCAGATGACTTGAAGATGTCAAGATAGGTGAAAGCAGTTGCATGGAGAACATGAAAAATTCTGCATTGGGCCACATCTCTCCACCTTAAAATAGCTCCAAAGAACATACTTGAGAATTGTCAAGGTTGTCCTCCATGACCATGTTTCAAGTTCAATGTATATCAAACATTGCCAGGTTCTTTAATGGCTGTTTATTAATTTCCTATTTGTGATTGTTATCTCAGCCTCTTTTGAACCTGTATATCATACTTAATGGTTGGACGAAAGTTGTCTCCTGGGAAGTAGTTGTTCATGGTTTGGTTCCATTGATACCAGATAGTAGTATGCAAAAACAACAACAAAAATATCACTGAAGCATTTATCCCTCCTTGAAAGTTCTCATGATTGATTTATAGAATGTAAAAAGAGAGAGTCTTTAAGGGTCAGTAGTTCAATTTGTTAAGCAGTGTATGGGTCCTAATAAAGAATGTCTTTAAGTGTTAATCCATCATCTACTTTACCCATATGACGGGACCTCTACTTTCAGAAGGTAAACATTTTCCATTTTCAGCATCCCTTATTATTGATAAGGCCTTATTTGGAGTCAAAATCCACCTCACTCATTTGGTCTTAATCTCTCCACTAAGCCACACAGAAGTTCTTGACTGTCTCTTCTTTAAATCCTTTCCAGATTTAATGTCTTGGGTTTTTCATACATTCTTCATTAAATATGGTAGAATAAACATAATGAAAGCATTAATTAAATACTTGACCCTGAATTGTCATGCTCCTGCCACTGATGTCTAGGTGTGGATTTCAGAAAGCTGTCAGCAAAATATACGCCATCATACAGACCCACGTCACTAGTATTCTTTTCATGCTGTTTTGACAGAGTGAAAGTTGGCTAACCTTTAAATAGTATTGTATGCATGCTTGTGAGGTGGGCAGAGTCAACTGAGCCAAATCTGATTGCATGCATGGGTGACTGCAAAATACAATGACCTTTAAGCTAATAGACTCTGAATGAATGTTTTTGTAGCCAGGTTGAAAGACAAAATTACTTACCAATTTAATACTTTACAATAAAGAAACCATTCTTCAGTGCTGAAGTCTTTTGGGGATGCCAAACTAGTTAAATCTGCCTCTTGAGTGTTTGGGATTAGACTGGAAATATGCCTACAGGATTGGGCAAGCAGCCCTTGTCACCGTGCCTCAGCACCCTCTCGCATCATCAAGCTTCTATCCTCAACATTCTGTTTTTCTTGAAAGTTTGCTTGAGGTTTTCTTACCACTTTAACACTTATATCAACTAGAACCAGGCCCGACATGGAAAAGCCTGTCATAATATCTGAAAAATCAGTTCTTAAAATCTTCAGTCAAGGAGACTACATCTCCATCTACAAAATATTAAGACCTTCAGAACACATGGGCAGCACTACAGGATTCGGTATAATTTGTGTTTACAATGATGGTGCTTTATGGTGAGTCCCTGAAGACCCACTATAGAAAAGGATCTACTTCATTTATTTATTTGCCCATATTGTGTAGTTATATTTGCTCCATTTACGTTAAAGATTAATTCTTTCCCTTGTGGTTTTTAGTGGTCATTGATGTCACTATAGCACAGCGATTGTTTTGTTTTCCTTTTAATATTTTGGTAAACTCCGACTAGCAATCATTATTCTTAGAGGATAAATGATGAGGGGCAGCCCAGTGGCACAGTGGTTAAGTTTGCGCATTCCACTTCAGTGGCCCCAATCCCAGGTGCAGACCTACGCACTTTTTGTCAAGCGATGCTGTGGAGGTGTCCCACATATAAAGTAGGGGAAGATGGGCACAGATGTTAGCTCAGGGCCAGTCTTCCTCAGCAAAAAGAAGAGGATTGGTGGCAGGTGTTAGCTCAGGGCTAATCTTCCTCAAAAAAAAAAAAAGAAGGTAAATGATGACATTCATATTTCTAATTCATATGTATTTACCTTGGATTGGAGCATGCTTTTAGAAGAATCAATTTAAAACTAAATATGATTTCTGGTAGATGTTTTGAAACTATGTTTATGTTCTGAAGTTATTAAAATGGAATTTTCTAATGAGATGAGGTTCTAAGGAACTAGGAATTGTTAGACACTTGGATGTGAATTATCCCAAAGTACCTAATGTTTTGGCTTTGATGTCTAGTGACACAATCACAATATTTTCGCAAGCAACTTTATTGGAAGTTGATGAGCAAAGTGTATATGAAATGGAAATTTCCAACTGTGAAATCAAACTTCAATCATCCCACTAATCACATTTTTTTTACTATTAAATTTATTAAGTCTTTTAGTATTTAAGTACCGTGAAGCAATGGCTTGATTGTCACGCTTAACCTTACGAGGTCTGGCAGAGGTAGAGTGTCTTCTGGTTTGTGAAGCCCTCTCTGAATCTCCAAGAATTCTTCTGCCATTCCTCTCCTAGCCTCCCACTACACTTACTGTTTATGACTACTATTCTAACACAGATGAAATTGCATTAAATGCCATTTCCTTGTCTCCTTGTATGACTACCTTGTGAATTCCTTTAGACCAGGGACCAGGTCTTTGTATCTTTCTGTTTCCAAGGCCTTCCGTTTTACCTGGCATGTAATTGGCACCCAGTGTTTGCAGAGCAATCAGTTGTGCTTGAGTAAATTCATAATTACTGCCTGTTTAAATATTTCTGAAGTTTGCACTTAGAGGAGAAGACCATCACAGTTACAATAGGAGTCTCAGAATTAGAATCTTCAAAAGGGGAAAATGTTGATTTGTCTGGGAGATAGAATCCTGTGCACATAGAGAAAAGAATCGTTTGGATCAGAGAAAATTCAGACTTGCAGTGCTCTGGATCAACCGAATAAAGCTATACTGATAGCTCTATCTGTCAACATGAATTTTAAATTTAAAAAATTATGAATCATGTAAGCTTAGATTCTGGATTTCAAAAGAAGCATTTGTTTTGGCTTCATTTCATTTTATTGTGCCTATTTTCTTTCATGTTTATGAAACTAAATTTTTGTCAACTACTTTAAAATGATGTATTTCTTTTTGAAGAGGTAGCATATTCACTTAATGCAAAACCATGTAATAAAAACAGTATTCACTAAAAAATCTTCATTCCACCTGTCTCCAGCCACTCTTTTGCTTACGGGCTACCAATGTAAGAATTTTCTTATGCAAAGGCTGGAGGGTGTTTTTCTTTTTTTTCCATATATAAGCAGATATGTCTATTTACCTCACTTTATTACGAAGGGGAACCACTTTTCATACTACTGCTCCACTTTGCTCTTTTCACTTAACTTTATTTCTTGGAGATTATTCCAGTACACAGTACACAGGAAGTTTCTGTACTTTTTAAGCCATGTGGTGTTGCAACATAGACTTTGCCATACATGATTTCATCAGTCCTATGTTGACGAAAGTTTGCTTCATTTTTTTGAGATTATAAACAATAATAGCATCATTAAACATAAGTATTTGTGCACTTTTTAAAGTATATCTGTAAATTCCTAGACGTGGAATGGGAAGCAGAACATTTGTAAGTTTGCAAGATATTGCCAAATTGACCTGCATAGATAGAGTACAGATTTATGCTCCCTAAAGCAATATATGACAGTGCCAGTTTTTCCACAGCTTCACTAACACCGTGAGTTTTGTAATTTTTTAAATTTGATGGTGAAAAAAATGTTACTCGTAGTGTTAGTTTTTACTCAGGATATATGGCTTTTAGTATATTGTATGAGAATGGCTAAGAGCTGCTTTATTTTAATGTCGTTTTTTTTTTTTTGTTCACCTATGTTTGCCCTTGGCTTTATCTATGTCTTGATCATTTACTTATTGATTTAAAGGAACTCTTTATATATTAGGAAAATTAGCCCTTGAAAATGTTTTCTATTCAACTTTGACTTAGTTTATGGTGCTTTTTTGTAATACAGGAATGTTTGCATTTTCATGGATACCAAGTATGATAAACTCAACAGTATAAAGATGTTAACATTTCATTATTCTTTATTTTATAGTATCTGAGATTTTAACAAATCATACTGAGAATGTCTTCTGTACTCCAGTGTCATTTAAATTCGTTAAAAATGCCTGAAGTAAATTTATAATTTTAAATTTTTACTTAAATCTTAAATATTTCAAATTTACCCTGAGGTAATATTTTTTTCCATAGAGTCACCCAAATGTTTCGACACAATTTCCCAAGTAATTCATCTTTTCCCCATTAAGATTAAATGCCACCTTAAATATATGCATATTCTTTACTTATTTGGATTTCTGTACTTCTAAGCTGTCTCATTGTTCTGTCTATTCATGTCTGAGTACCACATGGATTTAATTGTTGTATATTTGCATTATTTTTTACTAACAGTAGGCTTAGCTCCCCCAACCCCCACAAATGACTCTTCTTTCTAATGATTGTCCTAGCTATTCTTTCTGATTTATTTTTCTATATGAATTATAAAATCAGCTTTTCCATTTCTCTCACATTTCTTGTTGGTATTTTATTTACAGATTGACTTAGAGTTTGTTGACATATTTATGAGATTGAATATGCCCATTTAAGCACATGATATTCTTTTGTTTCCCTCAAAAGCACTTTGATATTTTCTTAACATAGATCCTGAAAATTTACTACCAGTGTTATTCCTAGATATTTTGTGTGTTTTCTCCATGATCTCTTATAATGCAGGTTATTTGTATACATAAAGGATAATGATGTCTGTGTGTTAATTTAACTGAGCCTAATTACTAAATTCTCTCATTGTTTTCAATAGTTACTCAGTAAAATTGACTTTTTTTTAGGTATACAATTACATCAGCTGCAAAACAACGTCTAAATAATAATCCTAATTTTATCTCCTTAATCTTCTTTCTAAGATTTTTTTTTTCTCTTGTTCAACTATATCTTCAAGCATATCCAGAAAAATGAAACAGTTTAAATAGTAGGGGTTGGGGTTTTTTTATTTGTTTGTTTTTTTAAATGATTGGATTTTGACAACTTTCTCTGTTTCTTCTTTGGCAATCCGTATGTTAGATTTTCTGTGTTTGTTAATTTCATTTTGCTATAATATTTATCAATTTTATCTAGGTTTCCTATTAATTTACAGTGTTTATTAAAATGGTCTCTAGATTTTTTTTTTATTTCCCCTGACCAATAATTCCTTCCTTATTATTTCTTATATTAGGCTTTTGTGGTTTTTCCCCTTTATTTTTCATTGGGCTAGTTCAGTGGTTTCAATTGGAGCAATTTTGACACCTCCTCCTCCCAGGGGACAATTGATAATGTCCATAGACATTTTTGGTTGTTACAATGGAGGGAGGGGCGTGGCTGCTGGCATCTAGTATGTAGAGGTCAGGGATGCTGTTCAACATAATGCACAGGACAGCCCCTGCAGCAATTATCTTCCCTGAGTGTCAAGGTTAAGAAATTCTCACAGCTAAAAATGTAATCATTAATCTTTTAACTAATTTCTAAATATTGATGCTTAATTAGTTTACTTTCCTTACTTGTTTTCCTATATAAATATTTGAAGTCATGATTTATTTCTTTGAACAATGTCTCAGTTATGTCCCGTAGGCTCTGATACAGTATATTTTCATTATTAGTTTCTAGATACCGTGTAATTTTGTATTGATCTCCTTTTTGACTGCAAGTATACTTAAGAATATTTTTGGGCGAGCCTGGTGGTGCAGTGTTTAAGTTCCCACGTTCTGCTTCGTTGGCCCAGAGTTCTCCGGTTCGGGTCCTGGGTGTGGACATGGCACCGCTTGTCAAGCCATGCTGTGGCAGGCATCCCACATATAAAGTAGAGGAAGATGGGCACGGATGTTAGCTTAGGGCCAGTCTTCCTCAGTAAAAAGAGGATTGGCAGCAGAGGTTAGCTCAGGGCTAATCTTCCTCAAAAAAAAAATTTTAAATATTAGATTTCTTTTTCTAGTTTCAATATTAATTTCTAGTTCTGTCATGACGCGATCAGAGAATGTTGTCTTTACTTTTTCTCCTGTTTTGATTTTATCTGTGTGTTGTGTGTAACCATGAATAGGTCAGTTTTTATGAATGTTCCATGACCACCAGGAAAGAAGATCTGTTTTCAGTGTCTATTTTGGTTGCCTTTATTTATTAGGCATTTAAATTTATGAATATTGGTGCTCTATTATTTGGTGCCTCTCTAATCATGGCTCTTTAATCTACATAGTTTCATGCAACATTTATTTTATCACTTTAAATGACAGGTCTTTGCCTTTTCTAAAAACTTTTTTATTTTTTTGCCTTGAATTCAACCTTTTCTATTATTAGGATAAGGACTTTTGTTCTTCTTTTGTTTGTATTTGCCTGGTATATATTTGCCATTATTTTATTTCAAATTTTCTGAAGCACTTTGTTTTGGGTGCTTTTCTTCTATATAATATGGAGTAGATTTTGCTGCTTGATGCAACTTGAAAGTTGTTTTTTTTTTAGTGTGCGAGTTTAGCCTATATGCATTTCAGTCTTTGAAGAATTTTTTTTCATGCCAGTCATGAGCCAGACACTGTTCCAGGTGCTGAGGACACAGCAGTGAGCAAAACAGACCACCCCACCCTCCTGGAGCTAACAATAGGGAAGATATATTTAATTTTAATTGTATCGTATTATTTCATGTTATGCTTTTCTCTCCTTAAAGCTTTTTGCAATCTGTTTTTGCCTACTGTGTGTTTGTCTTACTTCTGATAATTGGAAAGTTGGCATTTTTGACCCAGTATAACTTTTGTGCTCTGAGTACTCTCAGTCCTCTATTTCTTTAAACAGTATTTGATTCTCCACTGTAATCGATGATTCAATTAGTATATTTCTTCTTCTTTCTATCTCCCCTTCCTCTACTCCTCCAGCCGATTTTAGTTAATTATATCATCTTTCTTAGTGTTTTACTTTGAGCTATTAAATATACTTATGCCTCAGTATTTATTTTGAAGTATTAAAAATATCCTTTAACATTGATATTAGAGGTGAAGAGGTTACCATACTTATCCACCCTTGCACCCATGGTCAGGGTATATAACATTTCCATTTTCTTCTGTCATCTTGATCTTTGCATAGGTTTAAAACTTTGTTCCACAAATAAGCAGATTCAACTTTCTGTACCGATCTTTTTACATAGTTTTTCCAAAAATATCTCTTTGCTGGGTGAAATTCTGCCTCAAGAATTACTCATGGGAACAATATTCCCTGAATGTTTGCACGTTAAAAGTTGTCTTTTGTTAGTGCCTGTACTTGAACAACATTGTGGCTGGATACTACATACTTGGGTTATTCTTTTCTTCCCACGAAGATTTTTGCAGGCAGTGCTCCACTACCTTCCAGAATTGAATGTTGCTGTGAAGATAACTAAAGTCAACTTTGTTTTTTCCCATCTTATTATTGGCTTGTTCTTATTTCCTGACAGCTCCAAAGGATCCTTTCTTTATGCTTGAGGTTGGTTGCTTTAAAAGGATATATCTTAAAAATAAAAGAGATATTTTTGTGACCAAGAGTATAATGATAATATCATAAAATGAGAAATTATAAGTAATATAAAAAAGCGGAGAGATAAGGAAGTCTGAGAAATTGGAGGTAGAATTCTTTTTTATTTTTTCTGACAAAATACCAGTTAAGTTTTGCATAGGATTTAAGCTGAGCCTTGAAGGATTAGGACATGGGAAACCTGGAGAGAGCAAGGTTCAGGTGGATGGAAATGGGAAACTGGGTGATATAATCATTGTGTACTAGGTCATCTGTTTTACTGGACTTCGAGAACCTTGAAGTCAGCAAACAACTTCTGATATGTCTTTTTGCCCCTTACACAAGTTAGCACAACCTTTTGCATGTATAGTAGCTAAGTTAACATTTATTTTTGCATATTATCATCCTTATTTTTAGCAGGTAAACATGTTTAAATTGATTGTCAGAGTAAGAAATGATTTTATCAACGAGCAGGGGATATGAACAGACGTTTCTCCAAAGAAGATATATGGATGGCCAACAGGCACATGAAAAGATGCTCGTCATCACTGATATCAGGGAAATGCAAATCAAAACTGCACTAAGATATCACCTTATACCCGTTAGAATGGTTAAAGTAACCAAAATAAAAAATAGCAAATGTTGGAGAGGTTGTGGAGAGAAAGGGACCCTCATACACTGCTGGTGGGAATGCAAACTGGTGCAGCCACTATGGAAAACAGTATGGAGATTTCTCAAAAAATTAAAAATAGAAATACCATATGACCCAGCCATCCCACTACTGGGTATCTATTCAAAGAACTTGAAATCAGCAATTCAAAGAGACCCATGCACCCCTATGTTCACTGCAGCATTATTCACAATAGCCAAGACGTGGAAGCTACCTAAGTGCCAATCAACTGATGATTGGGTAAAGAAGATATGGTATATATATATATATATATATACAATGGAATACTACTCAGCCATAAAAAGAATAAAATCATCCCATTCACAACAACATGGATGGACCTTGAGGGTACTATGTTAAGTGAAATAAGCCAGATAGAGAAAGACAATCTCTGTATGACTCCGCTCATATATGGAAGTTAAACACATGGACAAAGAGAACAGATTAGTGGTTACCAGGGGAAAGAGGGGATGGGAGGTGGGCACAAAGGGTGAAGTGGTGCACCTACAAGATGACTGACAAATAATAACGCACAACTGAGATTTCACAAGGTTGTAAACTATCATAACCTCAATAAATATAAAATATAAAATAAGGGCCGGCCTGGTGGCGCAGTGGTTAAGTGCACACGTTCCGCTTTGGCAGCCTGGGGTTCGCTGGTTCGGATCCCGGGTGCGGACATGGCACCGTTTGGCATGCCATGCTGTGGTATGCGTCCCACGTATAAAGTAGAGGAAGATCAGATGGATGTTAGCTCAGAGCCAGTCTTCCTCAGCGAAAAGAGGAGGATTAGGAGCAGTTAGCTTAGGGCTAATATTTCTCAAAAAAAAATATTAAAATTAAATAAAATAGAAAAAAGAGAAATGATTTTATCATCAGAAAATCATCTCAATTCAGAGAAAAGTTGGTATTCCTAAGTAGATGTGGGATATTAGGGAAAATCAGGCAAGTCATCGTAGTCTTATTCTAACGTTGATTCCACTTGTCTTTTTTGAATGACAATCATTTTCACTACTGAGCTAGAAAAGTCCAAAGAGCTCTCCAATATATGGTAATTAGGTGTAAGATTCATCACTCATTGTGCTTCTGTTGAATAACAAACATATGGAAGAATCAAGCATGAATGCACCTGTTTTTCCCTCTTTCCTCTGAGCCTTCAGCACGCTAATGCATTTCCATAAGAGTAGGGATTTAACTTGCACAAGGTCTATGAAAAATTTATAAGACAGGTTTCCTTGTTGAGTTCTATTCTACAGCAAGACCAGATCTTGAACTTCCATTGAAAAGACTTGATTATTTCTGAGATCTCCACCCCTGCGCATTTGGTGTCAAATACATCTCCCTCACTTTTCCTTTTACCCACCCCCACTAAGCCCTCAGATAGTCACTGGGGCTTTCCAACCTGAAACCTGCTTGTGACTTGAGTTACACGGTCAATCACATACTTGGAGAGCTCTTGCTAGAATAAGCTTCGCACAATTAATGGTTTTATTCCAAAGTGTTATTGAAAGTGCAGGCTGAGTTGCAATAACTTCTTCCATCATCAATCTCTTCACTAAAATTCAGGGTAGGAGTTCAGGGCTTTGTCCTTAGTTCCTTAGATGGAAGAACAAATTTGTTGAAATCAGCAGTTTGGAGATAGTCAGTGCAAATAAAATAAACCCATCTGCATAGTTTTTTTTTACTGTTAATATTGAATAGTGTTATAATGCATGAGCGCTATCATTTGTATAGAAGCCAAATAGAGGATGGAAAGGAACTAGCATTTTATTCATCCCACGGATATTTATTGGGTTCGATTGATCTTTTGAGTGACACACACTTCTAGATGCTATATGCATGGACGTTGTGTCATTTCACAAATACCAAGACTGGGGAAAGTTCTGTGCTGAGCAAGCTCATTCTCTGAGATTGGAACTTTGATCTGTATGACTCTAAAACCTCTACTCTTTCCAAGATGCTGGGCTATCTTCCCAATGGAGTACTGTTTGTAGACAGTTTACTTCCCATCAGATTTGGGAGAATTATCAAGCATAGGCTTGACTGAACATAAGCACCAGCCATCCCAGCACTGTCCAAAGATTGCCATTGATAATGTTTTTCAGAAGGATTAGATGTGGGATGGCCAAAGGAATTCATTGAGTTACGAGTACAAGCAACATACTTGCAATGCAAAGACTTTGGATCCATTCCCAGCTCTCCTCCCTTCTAGAGATAACTCACTTCATTCCCTGAGCTTCCATTTACAGTGCTGTCTAGTGGCAGAGCTGTTATGCATATCAAATAAGATAATTGTCCTTCCACTTAATGAGATTTCCTTTTGTTTTTTCAGTCCAGCCATCTTATTCTCAAGGTAACAAAACTGAGGCCCAAAGAAAGACAATGACTCACCCTAGGAGATATAGATCGTTAGAGAAACAACCAGGGCCAATAGATTAATAGTAGATAAACTCATTCCCCATCCATTGCCTTCACTGTAGTGGGAAAGAGCAGCCATGCATTCTAAAGTCTGGGTTTCGAAGATGTCCCCTTGTGAATGAGAAGTCACAAGAAGGAAATAAGATGTATTTGATTTACTCCTGAATTCTAGAGATATTGGGGAGAACTGGTCAGAACGTATTTCAAATGAGTATTAGTTGAGAATTAATTATGTCTGAAGCATTGAGCAATGAAATGAATATAGAAATCCATCAGAGGAATTAGCTCTGCATATCATAAGTAGTGGACAGTACTGAGTCTCGTCTCTGTTTTCTGCTGGTCAGTAATTCATATTGTATGAGCTGATTTGTCTACTTTTTCTGTATGGTTGTTTTCTAGTTTTACATACACTTCTTTTCATTATAACAGCCCTAATTTAAATACATGAAAATACAAATGTGAAACATTTATTTGGGGTTCCACAGAACACCTCATCACTCAAGTTCTTATCTTCTCTGATTGCTATTGATGCGTTGCGACTCTTGATTTTTAAATATTAGCTTAGTAAAAAGAGGGCCTGTCACTTGTTCAAATAGCCATTCTCAGATTTTCTGTGCATTTCAAGGTTTGTTCAGCATGACTGCAAGCTGCATCAATAATGTATCAACAGCATTTAAAATAAAGAGAAAAATTCAGAATTCTATCAGAGATAATTACCAAGGCCAGAGAGAATAGTGTAAGTTTTCCCTTCACGGATAAAATTAACTAAGGATATTATTCCAGGTGAACTCTCAGTTTTTCGCTTTTAATCAAATTTAGCAATGTCTAGAGACTATAAATCTAAAGTATTCAATTCTGGTGCTTAAAGATTAGAAAGGTAAATGATTTTCTTAAGTAGGTCATCCTTAGCTTAAAGTGTTTAGTGTTATTAAAGTTTCATTTCTCCTTTTGGAAATTCTAAGACCATATCTACTATCTTTATCTTTAAATTCTACTTCCACAGCCTGAGAGGTCATCTTTCCTGATATACTAAATTAATCTGATTTGTCATTCCTTGCATTTCAGGACGTTCTCCTGTCCTTTTGAAGTTACACATTGTGGCTTTTACTTTTATGACAGTAAAAAGTAAGGAGATAAAAAGGAAGAATGCTTTTTTTGCCACCTGAAATTCTAGGTCAGTCTGACGTAGGATCTCATCAAAATTAACTGTGGGTACTCAAGAATATTAAATAACAACCTTTTGTTGTTTTGTTTTTTCTATTCTGAAAATCTCTATGTCCGGGTGCATCGAAATTATTGTTACTGAGAGTTTCTTACTATTAGCTCTGTGTCAAAGGCATTTTTTTCTCTAATTCTTGCCAGATTATAATATTATCATCATTATTTCTCAGGGATGTTTCATATATTTGTTTGTTGGGCAATGAACTAATGAGTATTGAAGGTAATCCCTGCCCTCCAATGATAAGAAGTCTAAAATATGCCACGCTGATGCAAAAAACATAAATCAAAAGGGATAAATCAACATAACTCTTGATTTATAGAAGAATGCCTAATTAGAATATGAAAGAGTAACACCATATATGTATTTTTGTAAATAAGTGGCCATGGATTCACCGAAGTTTCACATCACAGATTTGGGATATCCATGCATTCCTGAAATTGAACAATGAGATTATTAAAATGTATATTCTGAGTAAGTAGGTCTGGAATGAGCTCTGGGATTCTTCAGTTCAGTTCAGTTCCTAGGGGTGTTGGTGCTGCTGCGCTGCGACCACAGTCTATGTAGCAAGGTATTAGATAATAAGCTCCACCATGTGCACAGCACTTTAAAGTTTGCAACATTCTTTCTCGCACAATGTATCGTCTAATTTTTCAACAATTATGTGGAGCAGGTAAAGGAGACGTATTTATTTTACAGATAAGAAAACTAAAGTGAATGTGAGTTTTTCAAGTTTTTCAAGTGTGTGAACTACTAGTTAGTAAATGTAGTACAAGAACTCCGTTCCTCAGACTCCGTGAACAGATCTCTTTCGTTTATATAATGTTCCAAAGGTGTATGAGAACAATATGCCTTAGTCAGTTTATATTCCTTGACCACTCAAATTCTTTTAAAATAGCCATTTTTGTATTTTTCTTAGGAATTTATACTTATCTCATTTTAAGCTATTAAAAATCTGTTTTCTCAGTCTGAAGAATCTCATTAATTTTCTAATTGTTGCGTTGTATTATTTGGTAGTAAGTGATGTTTGCCCTCTAACTGGGTAACAGTGTTTTAAAAATAATTTTGGAGTCTCTAAGAAATCTGTAATTTTCAGGACATACAGGATTATCTAATAAGCATTTATGAGGCAGTAGAAAAATACTGGAGCCAAAATATCTGTGTACAAATTTTGGCTCTTTCATGTCCTATGTGACTGAGGGCAGTCAGTTAAAAACCAAATGTGAAGGATTCCCCACCAACAATTGCAAGAAGATACCATTTTTCTTTCCTTTTCTCACCAATCCTTATTTTATACAGTAAATAATACTATACCAATATGGTTTGGTAAGGTAGGGAGACATTTTAAGGTTCGAAAATTCTTCCTTCAGATAATTCTGTGTGCTTAACCCTCCGACACGCAGTTTTATGCAATTTAATTCATATAGATCCGTAAAACTTGTTGTGCTTCAACCATGTGTCAGATGCTCGACTACTTATGCTTGATATGGGGATGTCCTTACTCACAGAGCTCACCGTTGTGGGGTGGGGAAATCTCACAGTACCGTGAGCTCTATATAGCCTGAAATTATTTGATCCACCATAAGATGAGGATTATGCTACCTATGTAACTTAGAAAATTACTGTGAGACTTGAATAGGTTCACCTAAGAGAAGTGATTGAGCTCTGTGACTGGCAATTTCTAGGTTCTCATAATGCTTGGTTTCTCTCCTTTCCTTTCTTTCAGGCACAGAACTAGACAGTTGCACGAAATAACTACTTAAATTCAGTAACCAATGCTAGAATGTAAATCGGTGGAGCAAGTGATATTCTTTTATATAAAACCTGATAGTTATAGTGCCCTAAGTAACCATGGATTGTAGATTCCCTTAGAATATGACATTCAATTCTTAGTATAATTTCTTTCCTAAAATAGTGACAATGATTCTGTTTTTAACTTTCATGCTACAAAGTGTATCGTTTCTTGTTCCGAGTAAGAAATACCCGAGGGCATCGTCATTGTAATAAAGTTTGCCTTATTTTTAAGGATCTCGCCTGTGTGTGCTGTGCAAAGGTGATGAGCCTTGACAGCTTGACTTGGCAGCCTTGCTGAATAGGTGGAATACAGTGTGGTGAGAGCAGAGTTTAACCTATTTCAATTTCTACGTACTGTTACTGTCTGTAATGCAGTTGGCATGCGTAAGTGCATATGCTTAGCAGAATGATGATGTCAGGACTCAGAGAGAGTAGATTTTTACCCTGGTGGTGAGTGATATATGCTTGATGCCATCTCTAATCACTTATTCTTTTTTTTCTGTAAACAAAGAGACCATTTTAAAGTAATATGTTCTCTTGTATAATATATAGAAAAGTAGAAATTTTGTTCATTAAAAAGAAAAATTCCCTCATGTTCCAGCTATTGACAATTCTCTTTCAATGCTTCTCAATTCTCATTTTTGCTGAAGTTGAATCCATTTTAAGCACCAATTGAAAATAATGACTGTGTATCACAGACATCAATAAGTAGTAATTGACCTGTGTTTGTCAATGATGCATAGCTGGGAATGAGTCTCCATTCCTAGACTTTGCCTTGATTTTTGGTGCATTCTTCCCTCAATTTCATATGCTTATTAATTGCCTCCTGTTCACTTACTGTGGTATGATATGTTTTTAACAAAAACAAAATGGAATTTTAGCTTTACCAGGTAGAAAGGAACATTTTCTCCCTAGTTGGGCATAGCTTGTGATATTCTAATAATCAGATAAAGGAGAATACAACGAACGATCAGTATACATTTCAGACATTGACACTGCTTAATAGGCTACTTCTGGAGACAGAGAAGATTGAACTGGCATCCTCATAAGAGAGGAAAGGATGTTGCGTAAGCTAAGCACAGAGGCACAGGATATGGGATTAAAGTTCTAAATGTGAATAAGTACAAGAGTTATGCTTCCTGGGTTTTACTTCTCTTTCTAAAATTGCTGCTAAAATATTTTACTGAATGCAGAATGAGAAAACAGAGCAGTTGTACGACTTTATAAGATCTGCTTATCCATTCTTTTATGGTAATATATGTGCCTATGCATACGGTTTGCATGTGCAGTATGCATAGGTGTGTCTTTATTTATTTACGGCTGCAGGAGTTGCATTTTATGTTATTTTTGCAAAGGACAGAATCCTGCTTTATTCCTATTCTGAAAGTCGCAGCATGCTCATGCTTCAAATAAAGGTTGCTGCATATAAAAATTAAGGCACACCGTTCTTTTTAAGAAAAAAAATAGTTTGCTCCTTTCCTCAGCATTCGAGTGTGGAGTAGTGACACTGTGTGAGGTAATCGCATATGAAATAAAGATATATGCAATCTGCTTTAAATCTGGGCAAACACAGAGTAGTACTTGGGCAGAGCGGTGGTTCACTTAGGCTGGGGGATTGATACATGAAGAGGCGCTATAGGAGAATGAGTTTCATATGCCAGGTTAGGAAGTTTAGAGTTTTCCTTAACATGAGGAGCCATTGGAGCCTTTTTTTTCCCACTGAGATATAATTCATATAACAAAAAGACCAGCCTTCTGAAGGGTGCAATGCAACGGGGTTTAGTATATTCACAAGGTTGTGCAACCATCACCACTGTCAAATTCCAGAACATTTTTATCTCTCTTCCCAAAAAACCCATACCCCATACTCATTAACTGTCACTCTCCATTTCATCCTGTCCTAGCCCCTGGCAACCACTAGTTTACTTTTTGCCTCTATGGATTTGCCTATTCTGGATATTTCATATATATGAATCATACAATATGTGGCCTTCTGTGTCTGGCTTCTTTCACTTAGCATAATGTTTCCAAGGTTCATCCATGTTGTAGCATGTGTCAGTATTTCATTCCTTTTTGTGACTAATATTCCTTTGGATAGATATACCACATTTTATTTAGCCATTCATTAGTTGGACATTTCATCAGTTTCCACTTTTTGGCTATTATTAATAGTGCTGTTATGAACATTTGTGCAGAAGTTTTTGCATGAACGTGTGTTTTCATTTCTCTTAGGTACAGATCTAGGAGTGAAATTGCTAGTCACGTGGTAACTACAACTTTAACTTTAGAAATTGCCAAACTGGTTTCCAAAGCAGTTAGGCCATTTTACATTCCCACCAGCAATATATGAAAGTTTCAATTTTTTTTTACCTCCCTGTTAGAAGATGAGGGCATTGAGGTTTTGAGGTAGAAGCGTCATCTACAGAAGCAACAACAGTTTGATGGGTTAAGGTAAATTAAGTTTGGGACATACTGACTTGCTGGCAGGATATCCAGAGGGAGTTGCTAAGTGGTTAAATATATTTTTTAACTGTGAAATTTCTAGCCTTGTGATGGCGGCAAGGATTCGTTTTCTCTAACTTGTTTTTGTGCAAGTGTGGTCTGTGATAATGGGAGGGCAGGTGCTAGTAAGAAATGCAAAGTCCTGGGGCATCTTCCAGATACAGAAAAATCAGAATTCTGCATGTAGGATTAGGAATTTGCGTTTTAAGAAGTACTTCCGCTGATTTGTCAACATACCAGAGTTTAAAAGCTCTCGCTCTAAGGTACTAGCATAAGAAGGAATCATTGCAAAAACCTAACTGACAATACTCACCATGACTACTCTGGGGATTATGTACAGCTGAGAACTGACATTCAGGTTCAAGTTCGACCAACATCATGCCAGACACTCCACACTTTTTCTTTGATTTCATTCCAACACATGTTTCGAAGTAAGCCTATTATAGTCTTCATTATAAAAATGAGAAACTTAGGCGTGGAGGATTAATCAGCACACAGAACTAAAAAGTGGCAGGATTGAGATTTAAACTCTAAAATATCTTTTTACTTTACCAACCGATATTAGTACAACTTTTATTTGCTGTGTATATAACAAGGCTGAGAAAAGGAAAGAAAAATATCTTCTTCCAATTGTGTATAGGGGTTCTTTCACATTTGTTTTTAACTGACTCGAGTAGAAATGTAGATTTAAAAGAAATGGAATTCTACATCATTATCATCATCATCACCACCACCATCCTCCAGAAGTACTTTTCAAGCTCCTTTTTGCTGAGCTGTGTGTGCACTGCACCTTGCAAATATAGAAATGCTATATCAGTTTGCCTGGTAGTAATAATGGACTTGGTAATTGGATTTCAGAAAACACTGCAATGACTCTCAGGGCATCTTACAAAATCCCAACCCTGAGGCAGTCTCTCAGTGGTAGATTTAGGATTGGGCAGTAGCCAAGGTGACCTTGATTTTATTGCTAACCAAGCTGCTGTGGGCTTGCAGAATCATAACAACCTACTCTGTATACACTTTATCTTTCTTCGTTTTATGGGCTATGGGGATGTGTCTTCTTGACGCAATTTATTGCATTAGACGAAAGATTTGGAAAAAGTTATTTTTGTCACTTTAGCAATAGAGAATAATATAACAACATCATATTATTTTAGCAGCAAACATAAATAATTAATATAGTATGCTACTTTTTATATTTTTTCAATTATAGTATACATTTTTAGCTCTTTGAGGACACTGATTATCTTGATTCAATTTTATATTCCTCAATATATTTTGCATATAATAGATATTTAAAGTAACCATATAATTTATCATCCAAACCTGGATAGTTTTCAAGTAAAATGGGCACCATTAAGAATTTTGCCAGGAGTAAAGGCAGAAATCGGGATTGTACCAGGCAAACTGTATGTACGGTTGCCCTCCATTAATGGACGCTAAAAAGGCATAAAAGTTATTTATCACATCATCTGAGGAACCACAGACTTGGATTTCATGAACTGCATCGTAGCTGATATTAGAAACCATTGCTCGTGATTCATGATTATATTCTTAAGAGCAACTCAGTGGCAGAAATAGAAGGCAACTGAAGAATAACGTGAGAAAGAAAAACCCAGATAGAACAATATCTCTGTGCTAATATTTACTCACGAACCGTTTCTTTTACCATTCCCAAAATAGAGTTTTTAAAAATGGCATTCTGCTTCAGTAAGAGGGCTTTGTGTTGTTTTTAAGTGTAGTCACTGTTAAGTTTCCTAGGTAACCTGTAATATTCAGTGTTCAGGCGCCTTTGATAAGTATAACGTGTTGAAGGTACATAGCTGTAAGAAACTGGTTTTATCTTAGATGATTCCAAGATTCCTTTGATGTGATTTTATTTGATCGGAGAATATTAATGATTTCAGATTCACTCTACTAAGCTCCCTACCTTTAGTCTAGGGGAATGTGTGGGTAGAGGTGCAGGGCAGGATATATGGGGAGGAGGTGAGGATCGTCTATTCAGCTGAAAAAGAAAGAAGGAAAATGTCTAGTGGAAATTGTCCACTGCATTACAATGGAGATATTGGGTTTTAATTCAACATTCATTTTTCTGAATTCTGATAAGCAGTCAATTTGGTGAAAATAGTGGCCAAGTTGGTTGATTGAGTAGGTTTTCCATTTTCCAACCAGTTGTATTGGGATATCTTGCTAGGTACCAACCAATGTAATCATAAAAAATATATCTGAATTTTTGCCTGTGTCATACACCATAAAACGATCAGATACTGCTATAGTCTTTCTATCTTTGAGTATAGAGAAAAGAAAAAACATTTTCACAGTTCAATTGGTATCTGCCAATTCTACCTCCCAGGGAACATCCACTAAAGCAAGGGAAAATCTGATGTGCAAGAACAAATACTAATTATTATTACTTCCCTTCGGGTTTCCAGATGCTGACATTTTAGAATTGAAAAAACAAATCTTGAATCCAAGAATAATCCTGTCCAAGGAGTTTATAAAATTCTTTAGAATAGACCCAAAAGCATCTGAAATGGAAGCTGAATCTCCTCTGGACCTTCTAATGAGCTGTTCTCAGGCAAAGAACCTTATCTGAGTCTCGCCAATGGAGTTGCTTATCGTGAATATTGTGTCTCAGGAGTCTGTTGAGCCTAAGAGAATAAGAAACATGGCTTCCATTGGTTTTCCTTCACCTTCCCAGTTAGTACTAAGTTGTTCCTGCATTCCCCTCCTACTCAGTAGGGCCCCACAGAGTGTTTCAGTCCCGTCTCCCACTTCCTTTCTCAATTTGCTTATATTCTCTCTGAATTTGCGGCTAGTGCCTGAGTATACTTCAGACTTGGCATCTCTCTCTCTTTGCTCCTGCGGTTTCCTTTTCTTACTGGTCAAAATTCAGTATGGATTTTAGGGCATCCCAAATGCCTAGTCTTTTTCTTTTATCATAAGGGTTTTTTCTTGTTGTGGTGGTGGTTTTTTTTTCTTTTTGGTTTACTTGTTTATTTTACTTCTGCAATTCTGACACTATTTAGCTTTTATGGTATTTAAGTTACAATTGTCATTTAATAATTGATATATCCTGCGTTTCTACTGCTAGACATCCCTGGAAATAAGGATTGCATCTCAAATATCTTTGTGTTATTTTTCCTATATTTTATAGATCAGTAAATCTTTCTTGACCTGAATTACATTTTACTTTTGTGTTTCCAAGACTTGGACTATATTTATTTCTTTATATTATCCAAGCACATTGTTCCTCCAATTTGTTCCATCTTTAAGTTGTCCAGCATCATTTCATCTAAGATTTAGTTATTTCTAGGACTACTGACAATTTTGGAAAGGTCCACCCACTTGGTTCCTGGTATCTTTTCCACCTTCCAGCATGACTGGTGTTTGTTGATGTCTCATAGTTTAAAGATACTGAAAACCTCCCTGAGCTGCCATGATGCCCACAGACACACTAGTATCTCTCATCTGAGTAAGGCCCATGGCTCATTAAACAAGTCTTGTTAAACTCTAATTGCTATTAGGTAACCATAACATTTAAACCTAGTTACCATTTTCCCACTGATCTCTGGAGCAAGGAAAATGTTTAGAAGAAAAAGAAACACTAATCATGTATGAATAGGGGAGTTAGTGTTAGGAGTGGGGCTTTGTCAAAGAGAAAAAGTCACCCTCCTCAAATAAAGAGGGAATCTGAAGAACTGCATGTTATTGATGGAATCCAAGCATCATCAAAAGTAGACAAGTTACCAGGTGTGGCTAAGACCCAGTTTTATCATATCACCAGTACACTTCCCTTCAAAGCAACTTTTCATAGAATCACATAAGTGCATTAATTTGCTCCTTTGTCTTTCCCATGTTTGGGGCAAGATCTTTTAAGGCACTTATGGTTGGCACTTGTGCAGAGGACTTCGTTGTATCTCATTTTACCTGATAAAGAGAGTGATAATAGAGGAACCACCTTGAAGAGGGAAAGGAGAGGTTTCCCAAGTTATCCTCTTCGGTAAACTATTGGAATATTGAATGTCATGTTTCCAATTGTTTTTTAATCCTTCAAAGAAATTTTTGAAAATGTATTTCTGCCCATAGACTTTTAGGACATTGTTTATTCAATAAAATAAACCAATATTTAGTGACCATCTAGAGCTTAGCACAACTCTTTGCTCATAGAAAGCAATTATTCATTCTTTGCTAATTGAATGGATGAATGACAATTCCTGATTGACTATAAATGTGTGTGTGGGGTGTGTGTGTGTGTGTGTGTGTTATCCCAGAATGTCAAGTGATATATGAGAGGTGGGATGAAAACCTAAGGTAGTATACAGTAGGCAAAAACCACTTTAGATTTGATGGATCAGGAAGGACTTCAGGGGGAAATAATGTTTGAGACAGTTGTAGTGTAAGAAGAATTTGGAGTAGGGATAACAGAGAACAAAGTTTGGGCAATCCAAGTGGGAAAAAAAGCATAAGCTAAAACGTAAAGTTAAAATATATATGGAGTAGGAAAGTTTAGGGAATAGTAAAGCATTTTGAGTTTAAGGTTAAAAGGAACGTAGAATGGTGAGAGAGAAGTGTAGGAAGGTGTGTAGGAACCAGGTCGTGGAGGGCCGTTGATGCTGGATGGAGTAGACTGAACTTATTCAATGGTGAGTCACAGAAGAACACTGAGCTGAGGGCGTTTATGACCTGGCTTGCCTCTTAGGAGGATTAAACTGTCAGCAGTACGTATATGATGGATTGGAGTGAGTAGGTACTGGAGTCGGGGAAGCTAGTTAGAAAGCAATTTCAATAGTCAAGATAAGAAGTAATGAGAGTCTGAACTGGAACAGTGGCAGTGAGACTGAAAAGAAAGAATGATTGTGAATAATATTGAGAAGGTAGCATCAGCACAGGGAAGGAAAATGATGCCTGAAGCTTGGTTGGTGTCTTTTTGTCATAATCAGAAACAGGAAATTTAAATTTATCTGTCATAAACAGAAAGAGAAAGATTAGGTATGGGAAAATGAGAATGAGCTCAAGGGTCTTCAAATGCAAACTACTGTAGTAGATAGGTCACTTAATTGAGTGAAAACAGGCTACAATAACCAACAGAGATGCAGGGCATGTATGCTATAATACAGTGGCTCTAAAACTTGAGGGTGCATGGGGCTGGCCCAGAGGCACAGCGGCTAAGTTCGCACGTTCCTCTTCTCAGTGGCCCGGGGTTTGCCAGTTCGGATCCCGGGTGCAGACATGGCATAGCTTGGCACGCCATGCTGTGGTAGGCGTCCCACATATAAAGTAGAGGAAGATGGGCACGGATGCTAGCTCAGGGCCAGTCTTCCTCAGCAAAAAGAGGAAGATTGGCAGAAGTTAGCTCAGGGCTAATCTTCCTCAAAAATAAATAAATAAATAAATAAATAAATAAAATAGAATAAAATAAAAACAACTTGAGGATGCACTAGAAGCACCTGGAAGGCTTGTTAAAACACAGATTCCTGAACCCTACTCCCAGAGTTTCTTGGGATAAGAAAAAGATTTTGTAGGTCTAGGTGTGGCCTGAGAATTTGTATTTCTAACATATTCCAAGGTGATGTTAAGTTGCTAGTCAACAACTTTGAGAAGCTCTCCTACTCTGCTCTAGTTAAATATACCATGGGGCATCTGACAATCATCTGAGGATTATGTGAGGAGCCTTAAAAGCCTGACATGACCTGGGCTCATATCACATCTAGTAAACAATTCAGGGTGGCTTTTTTTTTCTTGCGTTCCTCAGGTGATCCTAATGGGAACCCAGACTGAAAATCACTAGTCAGATCTCCTGATATCTAAGAAGTTAAAATTGTGGGAGCCGTCCCTATGGCCCACTGGTGAAGTTTGCACGCTCTACTTCAGCAGCCCAGGGTTTTGCAGGTTCAGATCCTGGGCGTGACATGGCTCCACTCATCAGGCCATCCTGAGGCGGCGTCCCACACAGCACAACCAGAGGGACCTACAACTAGAATATACAACTATGTACTGAGGGGCTTTGGGGAGAAGAAGAAGAAGAAGAAGAAGAAAAAAAAAGATTGGCAACAGATGTTAGCTCAGGTGCCAATCTTAAAAAAAAGTTAAAATTTTGGATTTTGTGTAAATTTTTATAATATTGCGTTGTCCAAATAAAACAAATATGTGGCTTCCAAGTTTGCCAACCCAGCTACAAGACTAGATGTGACATCCAGCTTAGGCACACAATAGGCAGCTGAAATGTAGGGCCAGGACCCATAGGAAGATAAGTTTGGATTGTGGCCATAGATTTGCTAGTTATATATAACTTTATAAATGTGGAACAAATCTGTCAACCAAATGAAAACCAGAAAGTTTTATATTGTCCAAATAAAATAATTATTTTTGGAAAAAGCTCTTCTTCTTTTCTACCTTTGCCTGCTTTTTGTCAAAGGACCTTGTATATGCAGCCACGAATTATATCATCCAGATTAATTGGCCTAAAACATGCCATTATCTCCTTTCCATGTACTCCCCACATGTCACAAGATGAACTCAAATTTTCCATTTATCTGTATAAATTTCACTTTTTAGGCCCATTAATACAATTCCGTTTCCCGACATAAGTTACTGGCTAGAACTCATTAATATGTCACAAGTCATGGATTACTGGTGGAAAGAACCAGATCTTGATCCCTTTAAAATAGGATTGGAGAAAGAACTAGACACATTGCATATGTTTACAAAACTGTTTATAGCAAAGCTATTTAGAAAAATATCTTCAAATTTGACTTTACATCTTTTTCTTAATAAAGTACTAAGACTTCATTATATGCTATTCATAAAAGCACTTTAAAAATGATGGTAAAAAGATTTGATAGTCATTGAGACATGCCCATAGATATTGTACAGCTCCATGTGTTTTCTTTGATTTCTATGTTTTTTCACTAGAAGAGAACATTTACTTACAATAACAGTGTCAAACTCTTGTGCCCACTTCTCCCCCTGGATTAGGCTCCTTTGCTTTAGTTTGACGTTGATGGCCAGCCGGTACCAAGTGGAAAGAGTGACAGTGAAAACTTAACTTGAAAAGAGTATGGAAAAAGTTGTCTTGAGTCTAAAAATAAGGACAATAACAAAGACAAAAACAGCAGACCCCAATGCAGTGCTTACTGTGTCAGGCAGTTTTATGCGCATGACACATATTTCCTCATTTGATCCTCAAAACAAGCCTATGAGGGATGAGGAAACTGAGGCCAAGAGTGATGACTTGCCCTGTATCAGGAAGCTAGTAAGTGGCAGGGTGGGGATTCGAAGCCAAGTCTATCTCATTCAAAGCCATTGTTCTTAAGCATTGTTGCACTGTATTCTTAACATATAGCGAGTACCACTCAGTAAACGTGTTTTCCTTGAGACACAGATTATAAAACAAACACAATAGAAACATCAAATTATCTGCTTCAATGAATTCGTCTTGTCTCACCCTTAATATTCAGTGATTAAAACAGTTTTCACCCAGTGCAGTCAAAGAAAACATTGTGAAAAGAAGTGATGGGTTGGAAACCAGAGTTTATGTCCAGGTCTGCTGTATGCTCTCTGTAGCAGATTAAACAAATACTGCATTTCTTTGGGCCTCAATTTTCTTGCCTTAAAATGTTGATCTTAAAGATTCTTTTAAATTCCAAAATCTATGAATTAAACTTTATTTCCAAGATAAAATGAAAAAAGGAGAAACGCCTTATCTTGGACTTGTTTTCTACCCTGGCTATTATTTCCTAGAAAAAGTCCTTGATAATTTTCTTTAATATGAAAGTTTTCACAGAAGTTTCTGATTATCTGGTGTTTTAAAGGTACTGTTTACTAGAGGGTATGAAGACAGTTGTATTTTAAGGAAGAGCAATTTTTTAAATTATATGTAAATTATACAAAACATATTATATTTTATAGACTATTGTGTAAATTCATTTACTTTTCATGGAAGAGGGATCCTGTTTTGCATTTCAGACTAAGAGCCAGGAAAATAATTTTCCTCTTATTGTGGACAACAATGGACATAAAACAGGGAGGGTCAGGGTTGACAAGGAATAACCTCCATTACCTGAGTGCATAGATAACAAATGGCTTAATGTGACAGTGTCCCATTTATAAGATGTTTAAGTGAAGAGTAATTTGAGAATACAGTCATGCACCGCATAGCAACGTTTCAGTCAAGGACAGACCATATATACGACTGTGGTCCCATAATATTAGTACCATACAGCCTAGGTATGTAGTAGGCTATACCATCTAAATTTGTGTAAGTACACTCCATGATGTTTGCACAACGATGAAATCGCCTAACAGTGCATTTCTCAGAACGGATCCTCATTGTTAAGTGATGCATGACTGTAGTTCTTTGTGCTTGGAGAGAAAAGAAATAGTCACTCAGAGGAATGTAAATGGACGGAGATAAATTACAGATTTTATGTAGGAAAAAATTAGACTTATTCTGTCACAGAGTATGACAATACACTGCGCTGTCTTTGTAGCAATGGCCTGGAAATTGGTTTCTGGGAGGAAAGTAAATTTTCCTAAACTTACTGTGAGCTCTGAGCTCCTTGCAGACTCTATTCCTAGGGTCTGGTATGGTGCCTTGTACATAGTAGAAAGTCAAATGCTTGTGCAATGAATGAATCATGACTACATTTAACATTTTGATACTGATGATAAGAAAGTGGGGTGCATTCAGAGGAGGACAGCAGGACGGGAAAAAGGAGTCTTAAATTAAGTCCTGTGAGGAAAGGTTTAAAAATCTGGGTGTTAGATGAAGTTTTCAGGGAAACTAGAAAGCTGTTTTTCTGTCACCAAAGAATGATAATACATCAAAGAGTTGGATTTGTCTTATATGACTTTAAAGGATAGAAGAAGAAAAAATTGGCAGAATCTCCTCTACAGGGGAAAAAGATTTTGGAGGAAATAAGGTAGAATAATCTAAGCTGTCCGAAGATGGCCCTTGGCTATGTAGTGAGGCCGTGAGGGCTTCATAATTGGAAACCTGATGAGAGAATAGATACAAATCAATAAGAGTGTTGTGTTAAGGGGGTGGCCCAGCATTAAATAGTCTTGAATTTATTGGGGTCTTCTTGGCCTTTAAGGCCTAAGTGACTATGAGTCAGATTCTTAAGTTTAGGACCCAATACTATGAGTAATGAATGGTGAGTAAAGTCTTAATTGCGGAAACGTAACTATTTTAATAGTGTCGCCGTGTGAAGTCCGTTAATTATAATGCTGAGAGCTAGCACCCTGCAGTATTTGGGCGGGGATGAGAAAGGCTTCTCAAATTGCTGTAGGATGAGTATTAGGCGTTGCTCCCCTTTCCCGACATGATTGGATCAGAAAAACAGACTCTGAAATGGACATGACTGGGTTCTGACCTTTGGTAAGCCAACCCTTTTCAGCAGACTTCTGGGGGGAACTAAAAACATGAGGAATTTCTGCCAGCAGAGCTCCCAGCAGCTGAAGAGTAAGTTCTTCATTCCTGAGGAGGATCTGAGTTGCACATGACAGTGTCTAAAGCAATTGTGTTCATATAAGTAAGTTCGAATTGGCAAATATCCTTAACAGAATGAAAGATCCTAAAGTCATTTCTTTCCACCCATTCTTACGCGGTCATGGCTATCCATGCAATTTAGCTTTATCCTAAGTGTGATATTTAAGACAACTGTTTGGCCATTTGACCCAACTTCAAACTGTATAATCTAACAAGGTTTATGACTTGACATTTGTAACAAATTTTAACAAGTCAATTACCAACTCCCTTTCTCTATGTTGGTTTTCATCCTTGTGGAATTTGCTTAATAGTAACAACTATTTGGAACACAGGAAAATGTGGCCGAACTGGAAGCCCATCTGTAGTTAGAGCTCCTTTTTCTACTGGTATTACAAATAGGTGTAGTATATGATGATGCTGGCTTTGTACACTCTCTTCCCCTCATTCTAGATCTTTCTTTAGCAAAAATATGTGTCATCACCATCACCTCTCCCAAAAAAAGCATTTGTAAATAAAAGAAGTAAAACACATCAAGATTTGTGGAAGGAAAGTTCTTGTGTTTGCCTAAAGATTCACTGTTACCTTCAATTATCAATTTTAACTTTGATTCTGGGTTCTTTCACTTATTAAATATGAAATATTGGTAAATGTTTTGCCTTTTATGACCTTTAATTTCCTCATTAGCAAAATGGATATAACATGGATCTCACATGGTTATTGTGAAGAATAAATGAAAGTGAATTAGTAAATGCTTGTGAAGCATGATGTACAATCGTGTAGACGCTTGCTTAATGTTACAGCCCCTGTGTCTGTTGAAGAAAGTGCATCCTGTGGATTGAGAAATGGCCTAATTAAGATTTTGACAGTCTAGTTAATATGCATCATAATATTTGTACATTACATAGACACTTAGGGAGGAATGTAAATGTTTAAGGAAATGTGACACTCCCTTTCCTTGACTTGGGTTTGGCTTGCTCTGGCACTCCAGAAAGTTCCCCAGTCATGGGCTTACTTCTTGGAGATCAGGCTGAACTCACTCACAGTCACATGGCCACAGCCTCCATAATAAACAGTGGAACTGGAAGCTCCACTGGAATAAATGGACTAAGAACATCCAATGTACTGATAGCCACATTAAATAGGGGACAGTTTAATTGCATCACAAGGTCTCTGGGTACTCTGAGCTATGTTCTGTCTATCTGTTGGACCACAGAGAGGTGCAGTTCTTGTCATATTTGATAACTCAATTCTTTGGAACATAAAATCTTGCAATAAAAGATACTGTAAGTTCCTTAGATGAAGAGCTTAAAGTGTAGTCAGAGGAGAACTAGACTGGACCCAGTCTTGCCCTTTCCAAGCTGAGTGATCTTGGATAAGTTGCCTAACTTATTGAAAACGTTTTCATAATCATGACAGTGGTATAATAATACTTACCTTAAAAATGACTCTGCTAAGGAAATGAGATTATTATTCATACATGTGGAAATAAAATGAGCATTTGTAAAATGCAAGAGCTTAATAATTCTCATCAGGGAATATTCATCTTGGAGGTGGAATTCCGAACACCTAGAAGGTGTTCCCTTCTCAAAGGATGATTCCTCTACTGATTTCTGCAGCGCTCCCCGCTGACTACAAATCCAGTTTCCAAAAAAGAGTGGGAGTCCCACTGTCTGCTCTGGCGTGGCGTCACTGGGAAAGCTGTGCTTTGAAGGAAGAAGGCAGAGGGACAGCGTGCAGCATTTCCTTGCTGGAAGGATAAGAATGTTCTGTGTAGAACCCTCTTCTACAGAACTTTCAACGTTGATTAAGGATTAGCACATCATTTCCTGACAATGTACGCTGGAGGAAGAACGTGAGACCAAGACTGTTGACATCATAGTGCTTCCAGGACTGGCACAGAGCACACAGCTCTGACAAGAGCAGTTGTCACAGCAGACAGGTCATTTATTTCTATATTTCTCTTTATATTACATCTCATTGATGTTAACCAGCGTCTCCCCAGCAAAGCTCAAGGACCAGCTTTTGAAATCATTAATAGAAATTGCCAAGTTATCTTTTTTCTTTTACTTTCCTTCTTTTTTTTCTTAAACTCTCCATTTCTGTGACTTTTTGTGTTGAAGAAAATATGAAAAGAGAGATTATCTGTCTCCAGGATGCCACAAAAGAAGGCACATTATTTGTGACTTTTAAAAGACAAATCCTGAGACTACTTGGAGTCCAGCCAGCATAAAAGGTTGGTATTAAATGTGACCTTTGATTGTAATAGTCTCGAGCAGAAATCTTCGTTTTAGCTGTGCAAATTGTACTGTAAATTATTGGCCGAGTTCACCTCATTTTCAAGCAGTGAGGGAGAGGGGGTGGGCAGACAGCAGCAAAAACTATTTCTTGTCACCTCCAGTGTTCAGAATAACAAGTTGTTTGAACATAACCATTCTTCTCGCCACACCATTTTTACATAACACATTTAAATACAATTTTTCCTGAAAGCCACTGGCTGAGCTAAATCGAACCTTGACATTTATGGCAAATCCCTTCCCTCCTCCAGTCCTCGGTTTCCACATCTGTAAAATGACAGTGTCAATCTACCTATTCAGTATCTTTGTTTCCTACTCCAAATCTTATGACCATATAACCTTGCTGTTTTTATTGTCTATGAAAGAATAACTGCTAATCATGACGACAACCCATCAACTTGCAACCAAATAAGTGATGCAAAGAGCATCAACTTGTCTGAGATCTCAGTATTTAAAGGTAGGCCCTGCTGTGTAAATCTATATAAATGACAGTGTTGTAACGTGAAGAGGATGCATTTACAAAAGAAGTGAGGCAAAACAGAAGGTAAATTGCAAATCTATGTTGCTGAAGTTGCGCAATGGGCTATTCGGGGGATCACCGTAGGCTGTTTAATGTTCTTGCGTAGAACTTGAGCGACTTGACTTTGCAGCAAGAGTGTAAAGTTTCGTGTTTTCCTATTTCTTTTAAAATATGCAATTATGTAGGGTTTATTATGTTCTTTGGAAGGAAAAGAGATTTTGTGCTGTGACTTTTTTTAAGCTTTTAGAAATTACCATGCAGTGGATCTTATACTTTCTTTAGAATTTCTTTTTGAAATAGATTCTCTGGCATTGCCAACTCAACTGTCATTGATTTTCCATGTCCAGAATTATCTTTTGTTCCAAATACATTCAATCCACTATCTTATTCTTTTTAGTTACTGGTTACTCTACCCTTCCAGTTGGTTAAAAAACAAACATGAAGACCATAATTTGAGTTCTGAAATCATCCTTAACTCCTCTCTTCTTTCATACCCCCCATAGAATCTTCTAGGAAATTCTCGTGGCTCTATTTTTTCAAATAAAAGCATAATCTGATGACTTCTCACTTTGTCAATTTCCACTCTAATCCAATCCATCAGCATTTCTCCTCTGGAGTATTGTAATAGCCCACTAACTGGGCTTATGGCTTCTGCCTTTGCTCCCTTGGACCCTAATCCAAACAGCAGACAGAGCAGCCTTCAAAATATATCAGACATCATAATGTAACCTTTTCTTTAAACCTTACACTGTCTCCCCTTTTCACTAAAAGGTAGAATCTTTACAATGGCCTTATAGGATCTAACTGCTCACTCTGTTTCTGACCTCATCTCTTTATTGCTCTCTTCTTTGCTTAGTTCTCTCCAGCCACCCTGGGCCTCATCTCTGGTCTTCAATCTCGTCTATCTTGATGAATCTATGAACCTATTAAAACTGCAGCACCTCCCCCCCACCACAACATATCCCAACACCTTACCCCCATTTATATTGTTAATAGCATTTATTTCCTCCAACGTAGTATTTATTACATTTATTGTCTCCCTCCACTCTCTGCCAGAATATAAACTCCATGAAGACAAAGATTTATATCTTTCTTCCTTGCTAGACCCAATATGTAGAACAGTGCTTGGCTCAGAAATAATGACTACTAATTATTTGGTTAATTCTATAATAGATACCAAGGTCAAGGAGAAGTACTCCAGTTGTCATTTATGTTCAGCTTCATCAAGTCCTCAGTAGCTATGCAACTGTCCATTCTACCTTCTGTTTTCTGAGACTATAGTGTTGACTTTTCCAGAATTTTATTAATATGAAAATATAAAGGTAACTCCCTTTTTAGAGCTCTCTCCAAAGCCTGTTGTATCATCAAGTCTTTCTATTCTGATATGTGGGGACATGAACTCCTCTCATCTCTGTGTGAGCTCAAGAATTATTTGGTTTTCTGTTTTCTTGTGCTTCTTTCCTGAACCTTGGGTAGTTTCCTCTCATACATGTGCAGGTCAGTGCTCATCCAGATAATTAGAGGGCTGTGAAGAAATTTAGAGTTTTCTTCCTCCTCTCTGCTACCCTCCCATGCAGCTATAGCCACCTGGGACCCCCAGACTCCAATTTCTGTTTCCTCAGTTCAGTGAGATTGTGTTCTGTCTGGATTCTTTCTTTCTGCGCTGCCACCTAGAAAGTTCCTGCTAGAGCAATGGCAATGCTCACCATATTTATTTCCTTTCTCTCAAGGATGACTGCTGTTCGCTGCGTGTTTTCCAATGTCTGAAGACCATTGTCTGGTTTTTGGTTGTTTAAGGTGGGAAGGTAAATTTAGTCACTGTTACTCCAACGCAGACAAAACAGAAACCAGGTGGAAAGCTACTGAAGCCAAATCATTTTTTTCTTTTTTCTTTAAACAAAGGAGCATGTTAGTGAATCAAGTAATGAATGGCATATAACAATATGACTAATTTTCACATGTAGGACCTGCAAGTCATCAACAGAAAAGCCACAAAGTATAAGTCAAAGGGTTTGATTTCTGACTCCTTCATATGCAGTTGTTTGACCGTGGGTAGGTCACTCTGAGGTTTAATTTTATCGTCTGTTTGCATGAGGAATAGAAGTCCTGCTCCTTTATCACAGAGTTCCATCAAGGATTAAATGTGGTCATGGATATAAAAATTCCTATCTCTAAAATCCTGTACTCATATGAGAGGATATTGTCATTGTCATCATCATCTGTCAAACTACAAAATTCAGAATGATAAAACATTTCTTCTTAATTCATTTTGTGCATGCTTCTCCTGATAACTTATGTAAACAAGGATACATTCTCTTTTATACAACGTGTGTCAGTTAGGATTAAATTTCACCTTAATATAACAACAAACATTTATAACACTAGTGGTTTAAACAAGATAGAAGTTTATTTCCATTTTATAAAAGAGGTCTGAAGGTATACAGTCATAGCTGGCATAGGATTTTGAGAGGACATTGGGGACTCAGGTTTCTATTTTTCTGCTTTTCCATCATCAGTAGTAGCTTTCATCACTTCTTGATTCAGGATGGCTGCTGGAATCCTAGCCATTATACTGCAATCCATGATGGCAGCAGGAAAAAGCAGAGGATAACAAAATATTTTCCTCAAGCCAAATCAGCTAATTTTAATCAGCTTTTGCTACAAGGAAGGCTGATAAGGGGTAGACTTTCTTTTTTTCTATGAGGTACCTATTAAAAATGTGAATTTTTGTTATCAGAGAAGAAAATAAGAATGAATGTTGAAAGGCAACTTTCAGTTTCTGCCACAAAACTTTTCTTTAGCAAAAAGAGATTCTCTGAACTAGTTCAATGTAAGGTACTTTATAAGGCATATCGTATACTTACATTTTATATATACACAGTGAGACATTCATAGACAAATAGCTGAGTTAGGACAGTTCAGAGAATGTTCTGAAGGCATTCCTCAAAGAGGTTTCCCAAACCAATGATGTTTTGAGCTGTTTTTGTTGAAATTTGTGGGGTGCACTCTACGGAATATCATAACATACATTATCCTCATCTTAGGAAATAGCTATTTCTAATTACACCTGAACACTTTTGTAAATCAAATTCCTGTTCCCACTGATAAACAATAAATTCAAAAGTTTTATTTTCGTTCCATGATGATTTTTCATAAGAACTTGTGAAACTATATCTTAAAAGATTTTCTTAACTTTCTCCACGTCTATCTAGTAGCTAATGAGCTGTAAAGGGATGCCTAAATGCACGAAGAAATTTGCTATTTAAGGGAACTCTGGGATCCTGAAATGAATCCTTTTGTAAAGCAAGGAATGTTTTTGTGGTGGAAATAACTTCCCTGTAATTTATCTGACCTGAAGTGGGATTTTCCTGTGTTGCGCTCTGTGAGAGCGGTTTCACTGGATGTCCCTCGGGCGCCTCAGCTTCAGCATGTCTAAAATGGTGGCAGGGAGCCCAGTTAGGAGGCTATGGCTGTAAGTCTTGACACAAGTTTCTCTCCACTCTAATTCATCAGCCACTCTGAAGCCAGAGAAATATTTCCTAAAAAACAAATCCACTCATTTCACCGCCCTGCTAAAAACCTCTGCTGGATCCCCACTGCCTACTGGACACATGCCAAGCCCTTTAGCAGAGCACTGATGGCCCCTCACATTTTCGCCCCAGTTGCTTCTCCAGCAACATTTCCTGCCATTCCCCTTACGTGCCATATGCTCTAGCTACACTTCGCTTCTTCCCACTCTCCAAATATACCAAACGTTTCATACTCCTCTGCATTTGCTTTTGGCTGTGCCTGGATTGCTCTCTGTCCACCACCTTTTCTACCTGAAGAATTTCTCGTCCAAGCTTAAACTCAAATATCTCCATTCCATCTCCCCAAAGAAATTCAATCATCTGTCTATTCCCACAGCAATCTGCTCATATCTGAGAGTGCTAGTTACATTTTATTATAATTATTGTTATGTATCTGCCTCTACAACTAGACTTTAAGTTTAGGAGCCATGACATAATAAATGTATCCATGTTGGGGTGAGTAACATTTGGATGTCTACTAAACCCCAGATACTATATACTTTACCAATAATATATCATTAATTCTTCTCAATACAATTATAAAGTATTATTTCCACTTCACTGATGAATTAATAAATTTTCAAAGATGCTAAAGAGCTTTCTCATGACTGTGCCACCAATAAAGTCTATAGCCTGGATTTAAATCTATGTTTGATGCCAAAGCCTAAATATCTTTTCTTCATGTAACATGCTCCATCCTTAGAAATTAGCACCATGATTGCTATGTAATACATGAAAAATGTATGAAATTGAGTTTAGGCTGTCTCCAGAAATCCTGTTCACTGTCAGAGGATCAGATTTCCCACCACTGAGGTTGGTTTGAAGGCAGCTCCAGAGGCAGGTTCCAAAGAGGCTGTCCAGGAGCGTTTGGAGCCAGGGAAGTGCTTTAGACTTTGGTGCAGGTCCTTTTCAATTAAACATTAAACTGTTGTTTCATTTTCCCCACCAAGTGTTTGTTTCAACAGAAGTGAGGCAGTTTTCCCAAATGAAGATATAAAACTTACAGATGGGCTCCCCGTTGTCCACCCTGCCTTATTGAAAAGTTTATTTTTCCTTTTAGTAAAGTATACAGTAAAAGATTAGTGTTACGTGATAAAGATACGATTTGGAAACATTTACTTACTAATGTAGTTCAAGATTGAGCACTGTTAAAAATGGACCAAAAGACAAAGTGCATCCATATTTCTTATATAATTGAGTAATCTCAACTTGATGGACATAAACATGAAACGTATTTTTGTTGTGTTTTGCTTTGTTCTTCCTGTGATAATTTTTGTTTGCTTTGTCAAATCTCCTTTCCTTCTTCTTAATGGGTAGATTCTATGATTCTCCAATCACTTAGTCCACTTTAGCATAAAGCTCTAATCTCATGTCTGATTTCAGCCTATCACTCTTCTCCTTAGGAGGCTAAAACTAAGATCCTTAACTTTATGGAGTGGAGGGAAAGCAGAGATCTCCTTATAACTAAACACATGAAGATGGTAGAGCGGTAGTCATGGCCTTGCTGTGGATTAGCCTGTTCTGTCTGCTGCCAGGGCTTCAGCTGACGCACGCAGTGGGCTCATAAACAATAGGCATGGTGGTCTTGGAGTAATGTTCAGTTTCCTAGGACCCTCTACTGCTGAGGACCCTTTCAGAGGGGCACCTATGCCTCCGATTGACCCCGTGAATGGTGCACAGTAGGGACAACTTCTCTGGATAGAACATCCCATTCCTGTGGCAGTCCCAGGACAAATCTGAAGAAAGATGAACCCCTGATAGCATGGGGCCTGAGTAAAAGGGAACAGCCCGCCTTCACTGGTTGTTAAAAGGCAGTATATTTTTATCTCATTGGATCCAGGTACTTCATAAGCCCAGCTCCGGGAAAGTGTGATTCATGTCTAATACTTTAAAGCTGAACTGCCCAATATGGTAGACCTTAGACTCATATGACTATTTAAATTTAAATATTAGTTAAATAAAATTAAATAAAATAAAACAATTTAGTTCCTCAGTCGTAATAACCACATTTCCTCAAGTGCTCAGTGCTCACAAGTGGTTTTTGGCTACTGTATTGGACAGTTATTTTGTTTTCAGGGGTGGCAAATTCATGCTCAGAAGTGTTTTTGTCTTTGCCAGCAATTTATTTAACACAGGTTCACTGCAGGAATTATAATAATTTCATAAGCCAATAGCGCACAGGATAATGTCTCTTTATAAGGGAATAAAGAAATAACATACTCCATACCAGTAATAGATTAATCCCCCTATTGTTCCAGGCAAGGGGAGTTGACAGAAATAAAGTCCAAATTCAGTTGAGGTATACCTTTTCTACTAAGTTGGTTCTTAGGAGAGATGATTTTTGCCAACTGAGAGCTGATGTCTAGCTGCCAGCACAAAATAAAAGTCCCTTGTTGCTAGGGCATGTTGCTAAGGAATGGCAGCACTGGTGGTGATGAGCGGGCTGATCTCTGAAAGGCCACTGCACAGTTTTCACCACTCTGACCAGCAGTGCCTGGCCATGGCAGGACCTAGTGCCCAAGGGTCTTTGGAGAGTTATTTAGGTCAGAGAAGAGTTCCCTTGCCCAGACCAAAACTCTTGGTGAGTCCTCACAAACTTTTGATATTTAAAGGCTAAATGTTTCCTAGCACTTGTTGCTTCTCCACACGTCCTTATCATAAGCCCCCAGGAGTGTCAGACATTGGCTGAGCTACTGACTGCTTATCAAGGACCACAGAAGTCAAATGATAACATCTTGACACAGCAAACTTCACTCTTAGATTTAAACACCTTCATTTAAGCCATGTGTGGAAAAAAGAAAAAACATTTAAGTGATAAACAAGTGGATTTGAAATCGTATTAAACTAGTACAAAACAGTGCAGAAATAGACCATTTCCATCCTTACAGAAAGTTCTATTAGAGAGCATTTCATGTTGAGATTCTTACTTGCTACGTTTTAAGGAAGACAGAATTTTCCTCCATCTGTGTGCTCAGGTCTGTTAGTATGGGGCTAAAAGATGAGTAAAGGTTGACATGGACTAGATGGATGCCTTTTCAAGTTTTTTCCAGCTCAGTTTTTGGGTGTCCTTTGTCTGACACTTCAACTTGTTAAAAAGCGAAAATTCCCATCTATCAATAGTTGGTAATTTGGATCAAACAATTACAAATAATCAATTTCTCAGATTTCCTTTATTCACTGTTTGGTGAATTGTTCAAATCAATTGACTGACATGACTAATTCTTTTTTGGCCGCTTAAAGTCCTGGACTTTATTTACCAGAAGTACAATCAGTTATTCAGGGAGACCTCAGAAACTCTTAAGATTAAAACTCTAGTTAAGAACATAAACTGGTTCATTTATTAGAAATACTTAAGTTATTTCAAATGCAACATGTATTCATGTCCTTAGACATATAGACGTGATATTTACAGGAAAGTTCAGCTTGGTCTTCCAAGTCTTAATTTTGTTGATGCTTTTCAATAAAACTGTGTGCAAATGAATGAAAATGAAGTTGTACCTCATTAGTTAATTTCACGTAATTCTAATTACTTTTCACTAGAGAAGATCTTGTTTAGAAAGATAATTAAGCTAGGTCAAGATGAAAAACAGGTTATAGGGCAAATTCATTTAAAGTTACAATTTATTAGGAAAGAAACCCCCCAATTAGTCCTACTAGTCTTCCAGATTAGAAAAAAGCATTGTTTTTACCTAGTGCACATATGCAGATATAAACACACAAGTGTGCATAGGAAAACCTTTTTAAAATATTTTTTTAAGATCCAAACAACTGTCTTGACTAATCTTTTTCCTTCTAATGCATAGACTGAGTTTTTAAAAAATAGCTGAATCAATAAAATATTTTAGCATTATATTGTCACCATCAAGCACTGTTTAGCAGACTATCACTCCCACTTTCCTTCATTGATGGAGGAAATGCTAGAAATATAGAAATTGTAGATAGAATAATCATAAATTCTTAACCTTATTTTTTTTAGTCTTTGTTTATCAGCTCCACATAGACAGGTGCTCATCATGTTACAGCACTTTTTAATTTCCAAACTCACGTAGGCAGAGTGTTGTAATTCATGTTACTCCATTCCAACAATGTGATCTTTCTGCTACTCTTTGTATATGAGATAAAATTAAATATTTCTTGATTTTTTTCCCTCCAATTGAAGAAACAAGTTGTCAACAACAAAAATAAAATACCGTCCTTCATTCTAACATTTTTCTCAGGGTTGTATAAAAACAGCAACACATTAAGGTCCTCCATAAAGACAGCATCTTTGTCCATATTCATTAGTGACAACAGGTACATAGTAAATCTATGGCTAAGATTAAACAGAAAAACTTTTCAAATTTAAAGATTTTGTTTCTTAGAGCAGTTTTAGGTTTGCAGAAAAATGAGGAGGAAGGTACAGAGGTGTCCCTTATATACTCTGACATGACACACGCATAGCTCCTCTATTATCAATATCCTCCACCAGAGTGTTACATTTGTTACAACTGATGATCCTACATTGAAACACATTAATCACCCAAAGCATATAGTTTACATTATGTTTCACTGTTGGTATTTTCCATTCTATGGCTTTGTACAAATGTATAATGACATGTGTCATCCATCATTATAGTATCATATAGAGCGTTTTCACTACCCTAAAAATCCCCTGTGCTCTCCCTGTTTATCCCCACAAACTCTTGTCCCTGGCAATCACCGATCTTTTTGCCGTCTCCATAGTTTTGCCGTTTCCAGAATGTCATATACTTGGAGCACACAGGATGTGGCATGTTAAAATTGGCTTCTTTCACTTGGTAGTATGCATTTAAAGCTCCTTCATGCCTTTGGATGGCTTGATACCTCATTTCTTCTTAGTGCTGAATATATTCCATTGTCTGGATGTGCTAGTTTATTTATCCATTCACCTACTGAGCGTCATCTTCATTTCTCCCAAGTTTTGGCAATTAGGAATATAGCTGCTATAAACATCTATGTGCAGGCTTTTTTGTGGACATAAGTTTCCATCTCCTTTAGATAAATACTAAGGAACTCAATTGCTGGATTGTATGGTGAGAGTATGTTTAGTTTTGTAAGAATCCACCAAACTATCTTCCAAAGTGGCTGTACCGTTTTGCATTCCCACCAGCAATGCATAAGAATTCCTCTTGCCACACGTCCTTGTCAGCATTTGGTTGTCGGTTTTCCAGATTTTGACCATTCTAAAAGGTATGTAGTGGTATCTGCTTGTTGTTTTAATTTGCATTTCCCTGATGACCTATGATGTGAAGCATCTTTTCCGTGCTTATTTGCCATCTGTATGTCTTCTTTGGTGAGTCTGTTATGGTCTTCGGCCCATTTTTTAATCAGCTGTTGATTTTTAAGAGTTCTTTGTATATTTTGGGTAATAGTTCTTTATCAAATCTGTCTTTTGCGAATTTTTTTTGTGGCTTGTCTTCTCATTTTCTTAACATTGTCTTTTATGAAGCGGAAGTTTTTAACTTTAATGAAGTCCAGATTTTTCATTATTTCTTTCATGGATTTTATCTTTGTGGTTGTATCTAGTCATTGCTATAACCAAGGTTGTCTAGATTTTCTTTTATGTTATCTTCTAGAGTTTTATAATTTTGCATTTTACATTTAAGTCTGTGATCCAGTCTGAGCTAATTTTTGTGAAGGGTGTAAAGTCTGTGTCTAGACTCATCTTTTTGCATGTGGATGGCCAGTTCCAGCACCATTTGTTGAAGAGATTATCTTTTCTACATTGTGTTGCCTTTGCTCCTATGTCAGAGATCAGTTGACTACATTTATGTCGGTCCATTTCTGGGCTCCCTATTCTGTTCCATGGATCTATTTGTCTGTTCTTTCACAATACCACACTACCTCAATTACTGTAGACTTATAGTAATTCTTGACATTGAGTCCTCCAACTTTGTTCTTCTCCTTCAGATTGTATTGGCTAGTCTGGATCTTTTGCCCCTTCATGTAAACTTTAGAATCTGTTTGATTATATCCGCAAAATACCTTTCTGAGATTTTGATTGGGTTTTCCTTGAATCTGTAGATCAAGTTAGGCAGAAATAACATCTTGACAATTTTGAGTCTCTCCATGAACATGGAATCTCTCTCCACTTATTTAGGTAGTCTTTGATTTGGTTCATCAGAGTTTTGTAGTTTTCCTTATATAGATTTTGTACACATTTAATTAGATTTATACCTAAGTGTTTTATTTTGGGGGAGCTAATGTATATGGTATTTTGTAATTTGAAATTCCACTTGTTCATTGTTGGTATATAGGAAAGCGATGAACTTATATGTTAACCCTTGTATCCTGCAACCTTTCTATAATCACTTATTAGTTTGAAGAGTTTTTTAAATCTGTTCTTTCAGATTTTCCACATACATGATCATGTCATCTGAGAATAAAGATGTTTTTATTGCTTCCTTTCCAATCTGTATAACTTTTATTTCCTTTTCGTGTCATATTGCATTAGCTAGTACTTCCAGTAGGATGTTGAAAAACATGTTGGTGAGAGGGGACACCCTTGCCCTCTCTCTGATCTTAGTGGGGAAGGTTTGAGCTTCTCACCATCAAGTATGATGTTAGCTGTAGGGTTTTTGTAGATATTCTTTATCTAAACACAGAAATTTTAATTTGGACAATTATGCAAATATTTGCTATCATGTAGACAAAGCATCCATAAATTTCCAAAGTCTGACATCAAAACTCTATTTATATCTTTTCTCTAATACTTTCATTTGAACCACAGGGCCAGTTCTGTTCTTGGGAACTATGCCATCTTGTCAATCTCTGTGTGTTTTCCCTTGCTATTTCCTCCATCTTGCATCCCTACTACATCTGATCTTTTTGCTGTGTAGCTTACTTTTCTTTCAAGAGCCCAGTCCAAATATAACTTCCACTTGAGACATTCTTATATATCCACAAATGCTATGACTTAATTTCCCCTAAGTTGCTATGTATTTATCATCTTATTAGTGTTTACAGTTTACCAGACATGATTTTATTCATTTTAGGGGATATAGAGCTAATTAAAACATGGTCTATGCTTTTGTGGCTTATAGTATGTCTGAAATGTGTATTATATATGTTAAAATTGTGTGCAATTTTTTTTTTGCTCACAAGTTTATATTTTAGAAATTATTTTGTTGGTGTGTAAAATAAAGGAGAATTGAATGTTAACTCCAATTTTATACCATTTGTTATATAAAAGTTTGTAGAAAATCATGTTATATGACATTAAAGTATAGAAATTTCAAACTTAAAATTCATTTGAATTTGTTAATTATAAAACTTCTAATGGGAACAGGTTTTGTGAAATTATATGTTTAAATATCCTCTAATTTTACCGCTATGTATTAAAAACCCAAGGACTGTCTATAGAGAAACCTCAGCAATAAAGCTCATTATGCTTAGGAAGTACCTTTGATATATCTACTTTTATCATTTGAATGAAATAAATGCAAAAATTGGCAGCATAAATGATTCCAAGCCGATTAATTTATTAACATTGAAGGAATGCCCATATGTAAGAGGTTGTTAGAAGTAGAATTTTTAAAAGGTTGTACTTTTAATAACTATTAGATTTTTCTTGATAAATAAAAAAGAATATTGTTCATCAGAGGTTCTAAATGTATATATATTCCTTATCTGAAAATCAAGAAGCATGAACATGAGACTGTTATTAACAAAGTCATTAATTACAGTCTTGCTTGTCCTTCTGTTGTGAAGGATATTCATCCATTTGCTCTCTCTGACTGACAGGCAGTAATGAGTCCAATAACCTAATGAGACATCAAATTAAATAAATATGATTTTAAGTTAATAAAAGTGTAAACATGATTTTAATGAGTTTCTGTGCTAATAGAGTTTCCCTATTTATGGCCCAATGTTAGTGGTATACATAGAGGGATGAATATTTGACTGGGCTCCAGGGCCACTTCTGCTCTTTACCAGATCTGTGGCCAGAGTTGAGCTACTCAGTTGTCTAGGTCTTACTCTCTGTGTTTATCCTAGAGTCGTGGTCAGGGTCAAGTGAAATAGCAGATACTGACATTGTATTTTTTTTAAAGGCAAGTGTTATTTAAATGCATGAAAATAAAATTCGTAAATCTGTGGACTAGGTATAATTCTATATCTCACATTTTCCTTTTTAGCTTTGTTTTTGCCCCCTTTCACTCTATCTCCATTTGAATTGTTATTTTCCATTTCTTCTCACCCATTCATACAACAAATACTTATTGGCCATCTGTTGTGTGTCAAAGCCTGTGCTAAGTTCTGCTTAGCTCCTTGAATGCAACACACTCTTCATTTCATTCCCTGAGGATCCAAGAGTTAACTAGATAACTTGGTAAACAAATATATACTAATAACCTTCTTTAGATGACATTTCACAATTAACAGACTGTGTGGGACTTTCTGGGACTCTGGCACTTTTTATGAACACTTTGTGTGCTTTTATTATGTTCTTCACCTAGTTGTCAAAAATAAGCTGTTCTTTTCATCTATTAAAATACTCAGATATCCTACCCACTCATTTTATCAACATAAAACTCTGGTTCTTCTGGTTCTAGTAGGAGTCTATTGATCTTCTGATCAATCATATAAAACATAGAGCCTCTCTTTGACATCAAGAAACTTAAGGAGTGCAGGCCTATCAAGAGATAACTAAATTCATGGAGCTATAAAGAGTCAAGATATAATCTTGTTACCTGCAATTCCCTATCCTATTTTAATGGCCAAGAGAAAGGGGGCAGTTTTTTGTTCAGGATCACATAGCATATTTACAGCTAGAGTAAGGTCTATGTCACCAAGTACTCGTTGACACTGTACTACATTTGTGAGGCTTTGCTAACTGCTGGCATGTGAAGATGCTACAGGAATTAAGTGTACACATAAGAGGAAAATAATTTGGGAATTATTTGGGCTTCTATGTTAAAGTTTCTTTCCTAATGTCTAACATGTACATTTCTTCGATCTGGTATTCTTTTGGATCAAACCGAAGAAGAAAAAAAGATAGTACGTTGCAAGAGTTTTTATTCCTGCTTGATTAGCATTCTCATTTTCATTATGACTTTAATATCTTTATGTTCCAAAACATGAGTAATTTCCATTGCTTTCTTGATTGATCTCTTTAGCGCTGCTGTTTCCTAGAGTCAGGAAACCTTTCATCTCTAGGAAATTGACTTGATAATCCCTCAGCTAGTGCATGCATACGATTGGCCTTTGACATATGAATCATTCTGGTCATCAACCAAGAAAATACCTTTCATTCCATCTGGATTGTGATGGTTTTGTTCCTGATCTTTCCTGGTCTAAGAGTACATGATACAATTACTTACATCGTCACTGTTTTCAGAGAGGGAGGAGAAGGGAGCGGTTAGATCCTACAAACAGCTAGACGATCTTTTTTTATCACCTCTCCACATGACAAGGAATATTGTTTATTGCATCTTTTAATAGTTACTTGCAGGATTTAGCTTTTTTCAGATGGCCAAATAATTCTCCTATGTTCCTAAACTTTATGCACTGACTCTCAGAGCAATCACTGCTTGAGGGGGCTTTCTGTATTGCCTGGCATGCTTCTGAAGAAAGGCAGTGGATATATCTGACCTCCAAATGTCTGCGGGCTTCACAAAGCTACTTGGTATTTTTAGACAGTGCTATTTTTTTATCTTAAATCCTCTTCCCCTCACCCCCACCCAAAAGTAAGAAATTTCAAATGGGGAAGCCATCTGATGTGATCTGACCTATGTCTTATATGAAATGTTAGCCTTGGATGAAATGTTAAGACAGATGAATGGAACAAGATTGGGCAGGACCACAGGTGGGTGCACTCACTACTCAGTTTTCTTTCCAGCCTTGCAGACATTCCATTTCTGACTCGTAGGCTCCTATACCTAGAACAGATCTTCGAGATTGTTTTGTTCCTTTTCTTCTCCTGCCCCTTTTTACAGATAAAGTAAATGAGGCCAAGGGAGGTGAAGTAACATCTCAACATTTACAATTTTAGCTAGCATTGTTACTGACTTCAGCTGCTCCCCATTTGTTCACATATATTGCACATATTTTCCTTGATCCTGTTCTGGGACCAGCTTAATTAGCTTACTACTTACATTGATTCTAATTTGTCTGAAAAGCACGTGTGTAAAATTTTCCAGAATGGAAAGCTTACGTAAGTTGGAAATAGCCTTTTAATGAACTAATGCGGGTAATGAAGAAATTGCCTTAAAAGCTAATGACATTTGTGCCCAAAGAGGAGTTGAGTAAAACAACATGAACTTTCTCTTTGAGGATGGACACCCGCTAGCATGTTGATCATATTTACTCTTCATCATAAATAATTAGGATTTACCAGAAACAGTCCTCAGTTGTTTGTATATGTATATGTAAATGTCTGGCTAGTTGAGGGAAGATATTGCTTATTAGAAGCTTCAGGAATTTGGGGAACATCAGACTTAAAGAGCTGATTTTTTTGGACTTTTATTATATCCTTGGTATCTCAACTTCAACTCAGCATTCCTTTCCAAAATCCTTAGTGCTCCATTTTAGACTCATAAGCTCTCTTACCTAGAACAGCTGTTACGGATTATCTTATCCCCTGCCTTCTCTCACCCTACTTCACACATGATGCAAGTAAAGGTCATGAGAGGTAATGTAACATCTCAACACTCACAAATTTCAAGAGCATTATTCCCAATTTTAGTTTTTCTCCCCATTTCCTCAGTGGTTTTCACTCTCATTCTAATGCTTAGTTTCATTTCTACTTAAGTTACAGGTTAGAAAATAAATATTAAGTAAATAAAGTAATGAAAAAATTTATCATCAGTTTTAAAGCCCATTAATTCCCTAAGGGCCATCAGTGAACATTTTACTTCTAATTAGGTGCTTGAAAACAGTTTGGTCTTAAAAAAGTTGAACATTCTCTCCTAATCTTATTTATGTGATTAATTTGCTTAACATATCTTCTTATCATAATGCAAAATTCTCAGCTCTTTGTCTTTGGGATTAACGCATTTCTCTGAATTATTTTTGGATTCTTTCTTTTATTCAAAATTTGTTACACAGCTGTGGAATTAAGAAATCTGTTGACAGCAAATATGTAGATATTATGAGAGCTAAAATTATAAAGAAAAAATGTGGCTTTGTAGATTGGCATTCAAAAGCTACTGAAGGAATTTGTAAAGGACATAATCTTCCTTCCTCCCATGAGCACCTGTACCATGCTGTCCTGATTGGTAAGTTGGGCACTAGCAGGGTCCCTTGGACAGTAGAGAAACCTGTAGCTTTCCAGCCACTGTTTTCAAATGCAAGAACTAGTAAGTATCTTATGATCGCAGTGATGCTTACCTGAGAGTACTTTATAAAAGCTTGGCAAGAAAGAAAATGTAACACAGAAACACAGCTCTTCAAATGATGTCACATTCAAAATTAAATTTCGTGTAATTCAGACTTAATTTCATCCCCAATATGAAAAAACTCCAACTGATTATTAAAAATTTTTTTCAGGTTTTATGTATTTATTCAGAAGGTAGAACAGTTTTAAAGATTAGTAAAGGAAGACACATGATAGATATTTAAAAGTGATTGCTTGATCCTGAGGTTAACAGTAAATGTCCATAGTGTTTTGTGTAGATACTGAGAAGAATACAGAATTAAAAACAAAAATATCACTAAAAATGCATCTTTTTCTTTCATGCTAGAACTTTCCAAAAAGATTTACAGTGAATTGTACGTGTATTTTCAAAGTAGAGACTGTGCTTGGCCAATTCAGAGCAATCAATCAATAAGAACAGTAATTCATTATCACTATTTTTAGATAATTAGTTCCAATGGAAATAGCTTTAGAAAGTTACTTTTCCTTAGATTTCTAGTAATTGTGCATCTTATCAAACAAGAACAGAAACCCCAAGGATCCCCTATCTGATCTCTATGCTTAAGGCAGAGTCCATTCAGTCAATACTGATTTTTTTCTAAAGATCAGCCCACTTCCATGTTAAGTTATTATTTCCTATAACTAGTGCTTATTTTATTTATTGCAAATAAACAGACACTTGCTTTTGATAATATACCCTCTGAAATATTAATCTATAATTTTACTCTGTATCCTAGTTTGTGTTAAAAAAAAAGGGGGGGTGTTTAAAACTGTCAGATTGTCACAGAAAACTAAATAGACTCAAAAGAGGGGAAAGAATGCTATAAAATGCTGTCAAGTCTACTTTGATGGTTCACATTTAGAGTGTTATTCTTGAAGGAAAGTAAGAAATGTGCAGCTTAGAATATTTTAGTTATTAATTCTATCTATATTTGACATTCTTAACAGCCAAAGGTGTTACTAACCACCTTCTTATATAGATGGGCCTTTTTTGTCTCCTGGCCAATTCAAAAATTTTACTATACCATTGAGTATTCTTACCCAATAAGCTCTATATATTGGCTAAGAAGAAAGGTGGCATTTCATCTCTCTATTATTTATAATGATCTCTCACTTTCAGAGCTCTACATCGAGTTCTGTTTTCACATTCCTACTTAAAGTCTGTGCCTGAGGTATTATAAAATGTGGTATTCATCCAGGCCTTTAAAAAAAAAATCTCAATTTTTTTAGGTATGATCTTTGAAATAGGCTTTTTCCATCTTGTAAAATTAATTGACCCTGATTTTTCTCTTTGATCATATAAATGGTATCTACTTTAGTTGAAATAAAGCCTTTAGGAAAAGTTAAATTTAAGGCCAATCATAAATTAAGTGTAAAAGTAGAATTTGTCTAGTTCCTGCTTCAAAATGAGGCTTCAAGATGCCTGTTTAAAATAGATAAGCAATAGGTGGACCCTGCTGGCCGTATATGGGACTGCCAGCATCCATCCTAGCTGTGGCTTCAAGGCAACCACAGTGGTAGAGAGTACGCCTGCTGGGGATGTTTCTCTCCATTAAACTCTTAGCTATATGAGAACAAGAGTCAGTCATTGTTACTTGTTTACCCCAGCTCTTGGCCCAATATCTAACCCAAAGCAGGAATCCTATAAATCCTTGGTATATGAATTAAATAACCTTAAAAACTAACATTGGTTGCACCATGAATATTTTAATTTTTTATTGGTGAGAAATCTTAAAAATATATGTTATATAAAAATGATTGAGTTCCTTACTAAAAAGCATACATATTGTCTTCTAGAATGCGTCAGTCTATAGTTTAATGTGAAGTGGATGGAGACTTGATGAGGTTTCAAGTAAACTATTGATTTTTAAAATGTTAAGAAAGGTATATTTCTATGATTACCCCCTCAGGAAAAAAATGATACGCAACTCTAGACACATCTATATGACATCCATGCATAGAAAGAGAAAAAAATCCATGAATTATCCAGCATTTTATTTTTAGGGTGCCAAACATCTAAATGTATGAAAATAAGGCGATTTGGAAATATCCTGATGTTTAGAGCTATGAAGGAAAATTTTATCCAGAGTAATATGAATGGGTAACTCTACGGTATTGTCACTCAACTAGACTCTAGACCACACTTTCATTCTACAAGTGGAGAAATGAGTATCTCCAAGGTTCCATAGCTCCCATCCAGACTGATTCACTAATTTGGGTTACCACCTGCTTCTAGGCGCATGAATTTACTATTCTTGCACTAGATGAGAATGTACTAATCTCTGGCCAGTGTGCTGAAAAGGCTCAGTGCACTCTTAAGCCTGCACTTTGGCAATTTGGGCAGACCACAAGACAAGCATAATGAGCTAAATTTCTTGTTATCCAGTTCATGAATTTCTGACCTATTTGAATTAATTTCCACTTTATATAAACCAGCTTCTTGAATAGAAAGCTATGCATTTTATTAAAAGTATGCCTTCATTTTAAAATTCTCAAGTTTATTTTCAACAGTTATGTCAAGAGAAGCACAAATTGAGTGCTATGTAAGGACCGGCAATGTTGTTCCAGCTAGAAATATACTGCTTTTCTTTTTTCCACATACTACACACCCTTTCTGGCCCAGTGTGTGCCATTGGGTGGAACAGGAACTTGAGAAAAACCAATGCCATTTACTCACGGAGTGAACTTGAGTACAAGAGGGTGAGCCAATAGCAATTACTTTGCATGACAGCCTCCTCATATTCTTAGAAGACATAGTGATGGTACACATACAAATTATAGTATTTGGAATCAGAATGCCTTTAAAAAGAAGACAGAACAAAGACTACTTGCCAACATTTGAAGGTAGTGGATTGAGAACTCATCCCAAGATAGGTAGAGTCGTGATATGAGACTCACTTTTCTTGAAAATGACAGATGACATAGGAGGACACCATGAGATATAGACTTGAAATGTTCACCAGTCTTAACCAAGGTAATTCTTATCACTAGTCTTCAAGAGAATAGGTGTGTTTGGTAAGAGAGAGTCAAATAAAAGAATTATAAATCCAAGACTGTTGAGAAATAAGACTGATCATGGGGACCTACTTAAAAGAAAAAGAAACTTGAATCACTGCTGAGGAGTGCATCCTTTATTGCCTCAAAAAGAAAATGACTGCCCTTACTGAGTGTGCCATGCAGTCCAGTGTCAGTGCACAAGACGTGGTAGGGGGACAATGGCAGTAGAGGATCCAAAGTTTAAGAGTTGAAGTCATTCTTTTGTCCTTCAGATCAGATTATATCTAAAGAAGACATTCACTTCTTGGAGCCATATTTTAATAGGAACATTGGCAATCCAGCACATACCTAGTGCAAGGCAAGCAAGTCAAATCATGTCATGTGGAAGTGTTGAGGTACTGAGAATATTTAAGAATACATATGGCACTTATGAAACCTTTGCTGATCTCTGAAGAATGTGAGCTATGGGAACCCAGATCATCAAGACCAAATTCTGATTTACCTAGAGCAAATCATGTCCTACTTTAAGTATTCCCTATGTCCCAACAGGACAGTGATGACAGACAAATCTAGTAAAACACCACTCAATGTGTAGGTGCTAAAAGTATTCTTGACATTGCTATTTAAAAGATTACTGTGTTGTTTTAATTCCATTTTTTTTTTGGCAGTTCCATAATACAAATGCTTCCTGTTTAAAATGATAAACATCTCAATGCTGAATTTACGCAATGATATGTATAGCCAGCCCTGGTGGTCTAGTGGTTAAGATTTGGTACATGTAAGGTTTTTGTATTAAATGTGATTAAAGCGTGATTTTACCAGTTTTTCTTGAAAATTAATGCAAGAACACCAGAGATTACCACAATTGTGTACTCCATGTGTTCAAAGGCACACGATGTTATCCCATGTCCATGTGAAAAACACAGAATAAAAAGAGCCTAGAAAAATTTTCAATATAATCTATTTATTTTCTGGAGAAATTTCCTCCTACTCAGTGCATTTCTCTTTATTGCTGCTACTTATTTAGGGCTTCATCATTTTACTTATGCAAATACGGGTGCACTTCTCCGTGTTATGTCAGGGTATCACCAAGGCTAGAAGTTCTGACGAGCAAGATGTACTTACAGAAAAAGTCGCTGGGATGTCAGTACAACAGTCTTATCTAGATCTGTTTTTGATTTCTCTTGGGTGCACTCTAATGAAAACCTAAAGAGATAGGCAGAAATAATGGATTTTTTTTAAGAGGTCATCATTCTTCAGGATAATGGGCATAAATGATAATCCCTTGCACAAATATGGTACTTTATGATTTCCAAGACCTTGTCACTAACATTATCCCATTTGTATTCTGGTGCTTTTCTTGGGGGACATATAGACCTACTGGGATTTAGGAAGACTATTTCAAAAAGAGAGTTGGGATTAGAATTTGTCAGAATCCAGTTATCAGTATAAAGTTGGCTTATGTGAAAAGCAAATTATAACTCTGTTAAAGAACTAGTTAAATTTTTCTTCTAAAATGTAGTTGCTTTAAAAATATTTTCAATGAATGAATCACTTGTCCTTTAAAATAGTTTTTTATATGTATGGGAATTTTTGAGACATAAAAGTTCATGCCAGCTGCAACTCATAAATGGTGTTTTTGTTTGCTTGATAGTGAAAAATGTATTATTTATATAATTATGAAGCTTTGACCACTGGGCTTGATGCTAGAGAAATGACATAGATAAAAGAGCAAAGTCTATGCAACATCATCTCAAAATAAATTATTTTCCTCAAAACTTCTTCAAAAAATAAATTCTTTCAATGGCTGGCCTGGTGGTGCAGCAGTTAAGTTTGCACATTCTGCTTCGGGGGCCTTGGGTTCGCTGGTTTGGATCCCGGGTGCATACGTGGCGCTGCTTGGCAAGCCATGCTGTGGTAGGCGTCTGACATATATAGTAGAGGAAGATGGGCACGGATGTTAGCTCAGGGCCAGTCTTCCTCAGCAAAAAGAGGAGGATTGGCAGTGAATGTTAGCTCAGGGCTAATCTTCCTCTCAAAAAAAAAAAAAAAAAACCCTTTTCCTTAACTTTCATAAACTGTATCCCTACCTAGGGGTTCCCATGATTTCATCAACCTGCCCTCACCCACACAAGGTGGACAACTCCTCCTTGACCTTCTATGCTGCACATAGTCTTCCTCTCTTCCCTCCTTGCTCCTGACTTTCAAACACAAACAGCTTTAACACATCCTGCTCAAAGGAAAGAAGAATGGCAGAGACTGGATAGCCAACCCAGAATCTTCTTTGGAGAGTGTATGAGTTTGCTGGGGCTGCCATAACAAAATATCACACGCTGGGTGGTTTAAATAATGGAAATTTCTTTTCTCAAGTTTGGGATGCTGGAAGTCCAAGATCAAGGTGCCAGCAGGGTTGGTTTCCTCTGAGACCTCTCTGCGTGGCTTGTAGGTGGCTGCCTTCTTGCTGCCTCTTCACTTGGTTGTTCCTCTGTGCACACAATCCTCTGGCATCTCTCTGTGTATCCTAGTCTCCTCCTCTTACAAGGACATCAGTCAGGGTCGATTAGGGCTCCACACCAACAGGCTTGTTTTAACTTAACTACCTCTTTAAAGGCCATGTCTCCAAACACAGTCAAATCCTGAGGTACTGGCAGTTAAGTCTTCAACATATGAATTTTGGGGGTACGCAATTCAGCCCATAAGAGAAGGCAAAGGGAGGAGAGAAGTTCCTCAGATTTGCACTTTTAAATCCAATTCATGAATGAGTTCATTCATTCAAACAAATGAATGGATTTGATGACTAGCTAATTCCCGCTTGGACAGGTCAAGTTTCTCTCTCATTTTGGAACTGAAAAATATGCCTTTGTCACCGAAGAGAATGTTATTCCTAAAGAGATTATCTAATTAACATTGTCTCTCTCTGTTGGACTTCTCCAAATGTGGGAAGTGAAATGGGAAAGGAGAACAGGGAAATCAACGGGGAATTGAAAAGCCCTTTTTAGATAGCTCCAAAAGGGGAGGTGATTTCATGCAACTGAGGCTGAGGCTCAGAAAGGCTATAAACTGTTGGCTCATGTGAAAATGCTGACGTGGTTTTTTTTGACATTGATGCACCAGAGTCCCAAGCAAGCCTATTCCAAATCATCTTAGCAAACCATAGTGCTGAGTGCCTGTGGTGGAGGGAGGGGCACCCAGGTGATATAACTCCAACAATTCTTAGATAGGGGAAGGAAGACCCAACATCAGACTTGCCTTAAGAAGTTAGAAATCATATTTCTATGTCAAATTTATGAATTTGAAAAAAATGTTGGGGTTAAATGAAGCAGATCCATGGGTCATATCTGGGTGGTTACCTCTGTTCTTTCCAAAGCACATTGAACCATGCGGCTTTATTTATATTCTAACAAACTTATAGAAGAAGTATGATGATTCAAGTTTTACATATGAGAAAACTGAGGCTCATAGAAATTAAGGAACTTGCTGACTTTTACCCAACTAATAAATGGCAATGGCAGCATTAAAACCCGTTATCTGATAGCAAAGCCTGTGTTTTCCTTTTGTCCATTGTACCTCTCATAAAATGTATTTTAACCCAGGTAACATATCGCACAATTTATTATTTCCAAAAGCTTATTTTTGAAGCATGTTTCTTAGCTGTCTGATATAGTTTTTGAAAGAAAAATGAAAAGAAGTAGCAATAGGAATCATGGGACCCATAGTCCCCTCTTTCTCAGTCACACCAGCTGAAGCTTATTCAAATCAAGTCCCCACTGCTCCACCTAGTGGCAGCCTTCTCTTATTGGAGGTCAAGTACGACCTTTGGAAAACTTAAAAGTGACAGCAAAACGTGTACATGGTTTTAGTTTGCAATCCCACACTAACTTTTGGAAAGATCAGAATAGTCTTTTCTTAAATGCATTAGATTGTATGGAGCCAGAGCATGGAAGTCGTATGCTTAGAATTCATGCCGGTTGACCATCTTTTAGGTTAGGCTGCCTTGCTAGTGACTCTTTGGATTCTAGATTTCATTTGCAGAATCACATGATTATTGGAATATTATAAGTTGATTATTGGATTAATAATTGGATTAATATTTTCTTTCCTTCCTTTCCCTCCCCTACCATCCCTTCTCTCCCCTCCCCTTCCCTTCTTTTCTCTCATTCTCTACCTACTAAGTTCCTATGTATTTTTCAAGGGTCAAATACGGCCTCTTCCAGGAAACTCTTCGTGACCCTGATCCTGGCTCAAAAAGGAGATTTTATTACTCAATCTTATGCCTCACAATATTGTAAACTCTGACTACAAGGACTGCCTATTAATCTCTATATCATTGACTGATAAGAACACGGACAGAATTTAGATGTTAGCTGAAAGAATACATGAATTACATAATTATTTCAGTGACTACCCAGGAATTAGATAACGAATATGCTATTTTGGTCAATTTCACATTATCTTTCCCTTTCTCTCCCTACCTTAGCTGGCCCATCTATAGCTGATTTACTACAAATATATATTGAACTTGAGAATACAAGCAGACATATGCTTACAGTTTTATTGACCTGTTTATGAGAAAATATAAAAAAAAATACTATAAGAATTTTTGCCTTTGCTCAAATAAAAGTTATATCTGTCAGAAACTAAAACTGGTCAAGTCTAGCAAAATATCTCCTTCACATATTGTTCTGCTCTCCCACACAGTAGTTTTAAATACAGCTTTTCAAAATTGAATGCTAGAAATTTGCATGCTGATTCTATTAGGGAAAATGGTCAGATTCTATTCATACTGAACACAAGCTAAATTGGTGAGATGCTGTGACACTTTGCCACTTGGCTTCAAGTTAAGAGAACAGCATCAGTGCTGAGGTTGGCTTTCAATGCTGGGTCTTTCCCTTTTATAAAATGAAGGGGTTTGGTTTAGAAAAACTCCAAGTTTCCTTTCAGCTTCATCTCTAATAATCCAGACTTTTACTAAGGAGAAAAGAAACTGAAAATGCTAAGCTGCAAAATATCTGAAAAAAACAAAGACTCTGAATGTTTTGGGCACACTTGGGCCAAATGCTAACTGCTTATCAACAGTTGAACCCCAAACATTGAGACTAAAATCGTAGGCAGGTAAAGGAATTTGAAATTAACAGAAAAGGAGACATGACTCATAACAGACGATGGCTTTTCAATTGTTTTTTAAACTGTTAACCTATTCTTTTTTTACATAAGGGCGTGAAAATCAAAACAGGAAATGAGTACAAATTACTTCGCTTTCAGTTAAAATAGTATTCCACAAAATAAAATTTAAGAGAAATTGAATAATTTTTGTAGTTAGCGATCTGAAAATGAAATTGTTTATTCATTTGATATTCCCTAAAAATGTCTTTACTAGAATGAATTTATAAAAAAAGAAAGTGTATAGCTTTCTTGGGAGTCAGCTTAATATGTGCAGAACCACATAGATATGAATAAATTGTATACATATTACTAAATATTGAAAATCATTTTATGTGAGACCTTATGTAAGGTGGTGGGCATATCTAGACATGAACAGGAACCATGACATTTTGGAGTATGTCAAAAGCATGGATTTTCTCTTAAATGATTCACATGTAATTCTGAAAGTTTTAACATCAGAAATAAAGCATTAGCATTCTACTTATATTCTTCAAGGTCCAGAATACCGTTTGTTTGCTTTGATTAATTCATGTTAATGGCTTTTATTAAGTTAAAATATATTTGAATTTCTACATAATTGGTTCTCAATTCAAGAAAGGAATAGTATCTCTTTAGAGACCCTGAATGAAAACTTTATCTTTTGTAAGCTAACATAGAATGTGAAAAGTTTGTTGATTCATGTCTATGTTTATTCTGTCATATTCTAGGCTCCTTGAGAGTGTATATTTCTGTTTATTTTTTACAAATATTTTGATTTTTAAATTAAAAAAATATTTCTCTCTCTTTCAGATGTTTTCTGAAAGAGAAAATGGTTATTTCCTTTTAGGCTATTGATCTATTGATTGTTAGCTGTAACTTCTAAGCTTAATTATAAAATACCTAAAGAAAGAAATAAGAGAATGTAAATAGTTGGATTCTGAATTTTGTTTGCATGTTGGTTCTAAGGAAGCTTAACTCTGGAAGCTATCTATACTAGGCTCGATGGACCATTACAAAGGTTATTTCATCTACCTATTCCAGACATTTGGAACAGGCTATATTCATTCATTCATTCACTCACAAACATTTATAGGTAAGCTCCCAGGTGCCAGATACTATGCAAGATTCAGGGAGAAATAAGAGAGAGACCCTGATCTCAAATAAGTTGTCCTTAGGAAGGTCATATTTGCAAATACGTGTAATATGAGATAAAAAGTGATCATTGTGTTGAGGGCAGATAAATTGCTGTGGTGGGCATGAGAAGAGAAAGAGATGATTTTCAGGTTTCAGGTCAAAAAGAGAAGATTTTGTGGAGGGAGTTGAATTTGAAGTAGGCCATTAAGAGTGAGATTTGGATTTGCAGATAGAGGTGGGAGGATTTGCCACATGTGGAGGCACAGCAGAAACAACAAGAAATATGTGTGTAAACTGTGGCAGAATATGTGAGAGATGTAAAGGCGTATAGCAAATAACGTACTAAGATAAATGCATATGTATGAGGTGATTTAGCAAGCTGATGGTGAAGATAAAGAACATGAGTTATCCACATATGTCTGAATCTTTTATTTTTAGGAATTTGTAATCAAACACTATAGAAATGGGAAGATAGGTAGATAAACACTCATGTTCGCAGAACCATGTCATTGGTCTTCCATTTTTGTGGGGTCTGAGAAGATGCTTTGAGTAAGTGACTTTCTCCCTTTTAGTTTGCAAAGGAAAATTGCTCTAGGATTTAGTCATGAGTTGTGAATCACAAATGAAGCAAACTTAAAACATGCATTAATAGGACTGTTAGGTAGTAGGGTGGCTTTTAAGTTTCAGAGTTGGATGGGCTTGCTCTTGTCCTTTCACCCAGTGTTCTTTGTCCACAAATATCAATTCCACTTTGAAGAATATAGTCTCTTCTCCATTCGCCATCTCTAGTTAAAACCATCAGTCAAGCTTACTCTGTTTTTGTTTCCTATTTATATAAAAGTGGTTACCCCTTTTTGCCTTTGCCTCCTATTATATTGCCATTGCCTACTTTAGGGGTCATAAGAGCAAAATACTCACTACCTACGATCAAAATGGCTAAAACCAAGTGACATTCCCTTAACAGGTATGCAAAGTCACAAAAACTATTATAGTAACTGAAGCACATTGGTCAAAGTCATACGAAGAATATAAGTAAAAGCGTATTTTACCTGGCCGTTCTTAATCTATGAAAGGGCATAAATCATAACCAAAGCACTATGGCATAGTGAGGGAAGATCCTGGACAGGAGACTGGGTTCTTATCCTGACTCTGCTATTATCTAGCTGCATGTTCTTGATTGTAGACCTTGATTTCTTCATCTGTAAAATGGAGAGTCAGGCTATATATTTGCAGCTCTAAATTTCAAGGATTCTGTGCTCATCATAATGATAGACCTTATGACCTCCCTTTGTTTTTAGTACCTCTTATGAAATCAGACAGGTGTGCTTGTCATCTCTTTGAATGATGGTATGTTCAAAACATGGTAGAGGTAAATGATATTCAATAACATAGGACTTTAGAGAGAAGCATAAAGTGAACCAGGCCCCTCTCTCTTCACTTCTCTTTAGTGGCGAATGTGTTTACTTTGAATTATCCTTCTGAAGGCTCATCATCACAGTAAGAAGCATCGCAGCAAAGATGTTTTTAAAAAAAAACACAACTCTTGCTTTTCAGTTCTATCAGAACTGTTTGTCTAGCAGATTACTCTTTAAGCTGTTGAAATGAAAGTGACTGGTGTGATGGTACACGCAGGCTTGATTGCGACTGAGCAGAACACACCTGTGAGATGTGCTTTTATAGCACTGCTGGGGATAGAATGTCAGGTCTCGGTCTACTCACACCTGCTGGGTACCTACACGATGCCAGGATTCTTTTGCTTTGCTTTTTTTTAATCTTACATTCCTTCCAGATTAATAAAAGGATTTGTGGTGTCTGCTGTACCTCAAAGCATCCTCACAGCAATCCTGCATCACAGGTGTTCTGTAGTCATAGTGCCTCCCAGCCCGTGTTTCTTATTCATTGACTATTACAGTTGGTTCTCACTGAGAAATGTTTCATTCACTGAGCATTGTAATCACTTCCAGGAAGATGTTTAAATGAAAGTGTAATTTAAACCCAATGAACAAGCAAAACAAGCAAATTCTGGGGTTGTTTCTTCTCAGTGACAGTGGGTATAGTTACAGCATGCCCACAGTGACACATTACTCCCAATAAAATCCCTTTACTTGCATATTCATAGGTGAAATTTCATCATCATCTAGAAAGCCCACAGTGTTGCTGCCAGCTTTCATATGAAATTTACGTTGTATTGGAGGAGAAATTTTTGGCCCTCTGATGTTGGGCTTGATCCAAATCATTGAAAAGCTAAAAAATGAAACAAGTAGGGTACAAATAAGGATGAGGAATTTTTTACATATATATATATATTCTTTGTACTGAGGCCCAAGGTTATTCTGGTGGTCTAATCACCAGGACATGAAAGATGGGGTAAGTAATCAGGTTTATTCTCATTCCCTCTTTCAGTCAACTAGTCCACTTGGGGTTATTTATTTAATGCAGTCTTCATTCATCTTCTTCCTTCAGTAATTTTTCACAGGTAGTATCATTCTTTTATATGGGATCAGGCAGTCTTATGGTATATCCTTCTAGTCATGAGGCTTTTGCTTGTTGCATTAGCCTGGGTAAGTAAATCCCCATTGCAGAGTCTAAGTTTTATCAGATTTAAAATAGAGCTATTTTAGCAGTTGTACTCTATATCAGAGGTCTGAAGGCCGTGTTTAGCTAGTAGGTTAATTTTACTTGACCTACAGGTTTTTTTCCCCTTAACTTAACATATTGTTTGAAGGGGAAATATATGCATGAAGAAAAATAAGTCTATTTCTTGCATCTCTATTCTCCAACCACCCACATCCCTTCCCATAAGGCAAACATTATTAGTAGCTTCTTGTATATCACTCAAGAACATTTCTAAACATAATGCGAACAAATACCTATTTGTGTGCGTGTGCACATATGTGTGTATTTAGCACAAATGGTAGCATGTAAAAATACACGTGTGCTTGCATTATGGATGTCTGGGTATTTAATGCAAATGGTAATATGTATAAATACACACACACTTAGAGGTTGCTACTTTTATTTAAGAATGTGTCTTGCAGCTCTTTCTATAGCAATACACAATGAGCCTCTTTATTGTCTTCAACAGCTGTGTAGTATTCCATTTTGTGGACATGGTAGAATTTATTTAACCAAGCCACTATTGAAGGGCATGTAGATTGTTTTCAATAATTTGATATTGCAAACATCTTTGCCATGAATATAATCTTGAACATACTCCATTTTGCACGTTACTGTATCTGCAGGTTAAATTCCCAGAAGTGGGTCAAAGGGTACATGCATTGCAGTACGAGAATTTATTCCCATTTTCTAATAGCACTCCTTTTGTTACATCCCACAAATTTTGATATTTCATGTTTCATTGTTCAGTTAGAACTACTTTTAATGTCCTTTGTGATTTCTTCCTTGACTTATGGGTTCTATATAAGTCCGCTGTTTAATTCTAAATATTCAAGGATTCTTGAGGTACTTAATTTTGTTGTTGTCAGTGAATATACCCTGTGAGATAGCAGTCTTTTGACTTTTTCTGTGGGCCAGCATTCGTCTTAGTGAATGTTCCATACGCACTCGAAGATTCTGCTCCTGTTTGGTATAGTGTTCTACAATATTAATTAGGTCAAGATGTTTGATAGTGCTCAGATTTTCTGCATCATTACTGACTTTTGATGTTTTCTATCAATTGCTGAGGGAAGAGCATTAAAGTTAATTAATTAATTTGATTCTAATTATGATTGTGGATTTCTTTGTTGCTCCCTTTAGAGCTATCATTTTTTGCTTTCTGTATTTTGAGGTACTCCTATTAGGCACATGCATATATAGGATTAATATGTGTAGGTCCTGGTGCATTGACCCTTGATGGTTATAAGATGTTCGTTTTCAACTCTGATAATACTCTTTGTCTTGAGGTGTCCTTTGTCTGATATTAGCATAGCCATATCCACTTGCTTATGCTTACTGTTGACTTGGGTGTATCCTTTCCATACTTTTACTTTCAGCTTCTATGAGACTTAAGAGTGTCACTTATAGACAGAATATTGTAAGATTTTGCATTTTTGTTTGGTCTCACAGACTCTGCTTTTTCATTGGAGTGTTTATTCTATTTACATTGAATGTGATGATCGATATAGTTGGGTTCAAATCTACCACCTTACGATTTGTTTTCTGTTTATCTCATCTCATTTTTATTTTTCCATTTCTGTTCTTATTTCTTTTTGTTTAATTAATACTTTTTATATTCTATCATAATTCCTACATTGGCTTCCTAGTTCTACCCCTTTGTATTATATTTATAGTTTTTGCTCTAGAGAATACAAAAGGCAGCCTTACTTTATGACAGCATAATTAGAATTAATATTAAAACTCTTCACATAAAATATGAAAACCTTAAAATAATATATTTCAATTAACTCTCACTTTTTCTGCAGTGTCATATGTATGTTTTTACATTATAACCCTCTCAGTGCACTGTTATTATTCTTGCTTTAAAAATTAAAAGAAGAGGGGCCCACCTGGTGGCACAGCGGTTAAGTTTACATGCTCCACTTCGTCAGCCTGGGGTTTGCTGGTTTGGGCCATGGGCACGGACCTACATACCGCTTATCAAGCCATGCTGTGGCAGGTGTCCCATATATAAAATAGAGGAAGATGGGCACGGATGTTAGCTCACAGCCAATCTTCCTCCAAAAAAAAAAAAAAATGAGGAATATTGGCAGTGGATGTTAGCTCAGAGCTAATCTTTCTCAAAAAAAATTAACAGTATGTTTGTTTATATTTATCAATGTGTTTATGATTTCCAGTGCTATTCATCCCTTCCTAAATAATGTAAGTTTCCATCTGATAGAATTTCTCTTCAGCCTGAATAACGTCTTTCAGCATTTATTATAATGCAAGTCTACTAGAAATGAATTCACTCATTTTGTTTATCTGAAAGTATTTTTACTTTACCTTGCCTATGTTGAAGGATATATTCACTAGATATAGAATTATGGGTTTAATTTGTTTTTTTTTTTAATTTTAGTGCTTTACTGACTTCATTCTATTGTCTTCTGGCCTCCATTGTTTACCTGTGTTTGATGTGTCTTTTTTCCATTCTCAGCTCATTTTTAAAATTTGTTTTATCTATCTTTATTTTTCAGAAGTTTGGTTATAATGTACTTGAGTATAGTTTTGGTGTATTTATCCTGCTTGGAATTTGCTAATCTTCTTCAATCTAGATCTGTAGAAATTTTTATTTTTACCATATTCGAAAACTATATTTGATAAATTTTAACCATTCTTTATTCATTTTTTTTTTCTGCTTTATTCTAATTCTTTTTCTTCCATATAGGTGAGACTGTTAGATATTGTCAACAGGTTACTGAGTCTGTTTGTGATTTTTTTAAATCTTTATTTATCTGTGAAATTTAACCTGGATAATTTCAATTAACCTGCCTTCAAGTTCATTGGTGCTTTCATTTGCCGATCTCTAGTCTGTCAACAAGTATGGCTGGTGGTTTTTTCCCTCATATCTTGTCCTTTTCAGTTCTAAAATTTTTGTTTGTTTTTTATTTCATTATTTTCTGCTCAAATTTCTTATTTGTTTATTCATTATGTCCTTCTTTGTCTTTAAGTCCTATAATCTATATCTTTTAATATCTTTGTCTATTAATCTATATCTTTTAATATCTTTGTCTATCTTTTAATATCTTTGTCTATTAATTCTAACATCTGGGTCATCTTATGATCTTTTCTATTGATTGTTTAATTAGCTGATTATGGGTTACGTTGCCTTACTTGTATTCACATTCTAAAATTTTTTATTGTATGTCAGACATTTGTATAATATGTTGTAGGGTGGATTACATTATTCTCTGGTAAGGAATGTGAGTGTGCGTTTCTGGCCTTTAGATAAATCACTAGTAGATGCTCTTGGTCTTGTCAGTCTGTGTGTGTGTGTGTGTGTGTGTGTTTGTCTACATCTCGACTATTTTGCTTGTGTCTTTAGTCCAAGGGGTGAGGGATCTTACTTAAGGTGTGATCATTAATCCTAAAATGTGGCCTTTCTGAGGTCTCCAACGAATGTCCAATGTGCTTATTGAGGTGTCTTCTTTCTGGCTAGTCTGGAATTTCAGCATATCCCAGCCCTGCACAATCTCTGCTATCTCCATTCAGCTCTAAATCCTGCAAGAGCTGTTCTGTGGTAGGCCTGGAGGAATCTCATCCTGGGTGTGTGCAGTCTATCCATAAGCCCAGGATCCTCAGGAAATTTCCATATAGTATCCTGCCACGCATCACACCAGGTTCCTTTTCTCTGCCACCTTGCTTCACAAATTCAAGTCACTTTAGCAGTCCCAAACACTAATTTCTGCCTCTTCAGCTCAAAAAAACACAGTGCTATACTTCAGCTTCACCCTTCCATTCCCAGGTTGAAAAGTGCCTCCTGCAGAAAGCCAGAGTTAACGTGGTGCTTACCTCGTGCATTTTCTTTCTCTCAAAGATCGAGATCCTGAAATTCCAGTTGAAAAGTGCCTCAAATCTATTGCCCCATATATTTTGTTCTGTTTTATAATTGTTTATCAGGAGGTTAAGTTTGATGCCAGTTATTCCGACTTCATGGAGGTTGACACGCAGAGTTTTAAAAATTGGTAAATTTCATGTAAAAACCATTTTTCGGCCTTTGTTGATAATTTCTGTGGCCCTTTAGACTATTCAAAATGACTTTGCAAAAGGTGTAACAGTGTTTAAGTTGAAATATGGGAATCTGACAACATCCCTACCTTCATCTTTATCCCCAGAAAGGAAGACGGAAGCTGAGGCACCAGAGGCCCACATCCTCTTTCATGAATGTGTTGGGGTATTCAACATTCTTGCCTAGGTTTTCAGGCTCAGTCATAGTGGGGCAATGGGTTACAATCTGTGTACATTCTCACTTCCTAAGAACCAATGGTGTTTTTAAGGGAGAATGGTACTATTCCCCCAATATCTGCTCTCTGTCTCTAGAACATCGAGACTTTTTGACGTAATTTTGATGATAACAGTGAATTGTAATATGATATATCCCCTCCCACACTGGCCTTCTCCCACTTCTCACTCCCACCACACCTCTACACTTGCAGGCTTCTGGCTAGAGGCTAAGCCAAATGGCCCTGTGGTATTATGCCTCATTAGGAGGTGTGAAGAACTTGAAAATCACCCATCACTTATCTCAGGTTGATGTCAAAAATATCTTCTACAAGGAAAAGAGAAATCGTTGGATTTCTCTGTGTCCTCTATAAATAGGTGGCCAAACTGAGCCTTAAGCAATGTAGCCTTGGTTCCCCTAGTCCAGGGAAGTCATAGGCAGGACACATAATTTGGATTCCACAAGTAAAGTCACTTTCCCCAATCCATTCTCATTTGGGATATCAGATGTCACCTGAACATTGTAACTAGAAGTAAGGCAGGTGAGTAATGTGCCAAATATTATGTTAAGGACACTTTTATTATTTCTGCTAATAATCACAACCTTGTAGTGAAGGTATAGTCTTTACTTACAGATGATGAAGCTAAGCCTCAGAGAAATTAAGTAACTTGTCCAACTTCAAAAATCAGGAATTTGAATCTTTGTGTCTATCTGCCTCCAAAATTACGTTCCCGATACACTGTAAGTTTCATTATTTTATGATGGTATAAATTTACCGTGTTACCTTTGAAGATATTGCACAGAATGTGTTAACAAAGAACATTTAGTTTTAGAGAAATTAGCTCAGTAGTTTTCCAGTACAAATTATCTCAAAAGTACATAGATAAAGCTTCCTATATCTGCAGAGGTTTTTTTTTTTTGTTATAAAATCAGACTTGTTCTAGTCAAACCAACCCCTTTTAAAAAAAAATGCTTCATTTGAGATAACGTATTTTAGCATTTTCCTTGCCTATTGTCAGGATGGAAACAGCAGTTCTCATGCTTGATTTAATATCATTATGTCTGACAACACAGTTGACAAAACAACTGCTAATATACCAGATATTTTCAAGTTCTGTGCATCTAAAAGCCATTAATGAAGTTAGCAAAGCAGAATCTTCGTAGCCAAATATTCAGCGTTTATAACCAAAGGAACACTTTCTGTCTCTGGAGTTGGTGGTCGTAAATTGTGTTGCAAGAGTCATTGAGCGTTTGATTCCTTTCTTCATTATACACAACCCAAGAAATGAGATTGCACAGCAAACAGAGAAAATGGTTTTGTACATTAAAAAGGGTTTAGATTTTGGTTTCTAATTGGGAAGGAAAACAATCAAAATGAGAGGGCCATTTGTATCTAGGATACATTTGAAAAATCAGTAATCTATACATATCATAGGGAGACTCATTAGTCATAATTATTTACATAATAGCAAAGTTTATTTTCTCTGATTACATTTTCATTTACATTTTGTTTTCTTAATAATATATTACCACTATTTTTTTTTTGGTAGGTAAGCACTATTTTTGAAGTGATAAATTTTGTATTGATTCAATTTCAGAAATTATTTAACTATTTGATATGAATGATAAAACTATAGAAGATTTAAATCAAAAGGGACGTTTGAGATTGCCTAATCCGACAAACACTTCTCTTTTGCATTTAGGGGAACAGGAAACCTAAGAAGGAAAGTGATCTTTCCAATCTGAACACAAATTAGAGATATACAAGAATAAAAATCCGAGTCTCATGATGTCTTTTCACCAAATTATTTTGTTGGAGTTGGTTTTTTTTTTTTGAAATTCCAAGAATCGTTGAAAATACAAGGGAAATATAACAATCACGGTATTTACCTTTGTGGAGCTTATACACATTCATATGTCAGGTAATGTCCAGTAATGTTAAGTCATGAAGAAAAAAGCAAGGTAAAGGATTAGAAAGTGACTAGAGGAGGTGCTAAATATGTAAGGTAGTCAAGGGAGGTCTCTGAGATGATCACACTTGAGCAGTGACCTGAATGAAAGGAGAGATCAAGCGGGGTTAATGTGTTATGGAAGAGGTTTTGAAGAACAAAGCATTTCAGTTGTGAAGGACTTGAAATGGGCTATGCTTGTTGTTTTTGAGAAACAGCAAGGAGACCAGTGGCTGCAGTGCAATGAATGTTCATGTATTCATTGCCCGTTTATCCCACGGATAAAGGACATGGTTTCAACTGGCTTTTGCCCCACATATTCCTCAGTAAGTGAACTCCAGGTGCGACTGCATTAAATCCTCGGGGTGTGGCACTCAAAGGGTGGTGAGGAAGAGATTCTTCCAGTAATGGTTAAGATGATAGTGACTATTGTAAATGTATCTGACATGCAGGAGTTTTATTTACTTGTAGCTGAAGAAGATGCTATCACATTTGTTTTTCTTCTGCTTATCTCAGAAGGGGAGGAACTTCTTCTTCCCATGGAATACATTTTGTTAATTTGACGTGTTAGAATTTGATTTTATTGTATTGATTATACAATCTCATTGTAAGTCACTAAACAAGACTCAGGCAGAAAGGGTGAGTTTGACAGGCCATGATTGTGAAGCAATAGATGTGAGTCCTCACATTGGCGCAGTGATTTTTTTTGGTATAACTTTGAATTAATCACATAACCTTTTGGTTTTCTCACTTTTCAAATGATGAGGTTGAAGTAGAGGATTTTGAAGGTTCCTTCTCGAACTAAAACTCTCCTTCTCTGTTTTATTGAAGATCATGCACCGCAATAGTAATATTTTTCTACTACTTATTCCTAAGTGTTTTTACCTGAGATTTTGATTACTAAGTAGAAAAACGTTTCAAAGAAATTAAAGGGAAAGTTACTGACAAGCAAAGATGTAATATACTGATGATTTTACAGAACAAGCTTTGGATGTCTAATAGGTTTGTGTACCTATAGGGTAGGCCCTTCAAAAACATCTGGTGAGGGGCAGGCCCAGTGGCGCAGCGGTTAGGTGTGCACAATCCGCTTCGGTGGCCCCGGGTACCCCGGTTCGGATCCTGGGTGCGGAACACGTCACCACGTGGCAAGCCATACTGTGGCAGGCGTCCCACATATAAAGTAGAGGAAGATGGGCACAGATGTTAGCTCAGGGCCAGTGTTCTTTAGAAAAAAGAGGAGGATTGGCAAATGTTAGCTCAGGGCTAATCTTCTTTGGAAAAAAAAAAATCTGGTGAGCCTGTGTGTGCTGTGGTCATGTTTGATTTTGATTCCCAGGTATACGTTTTACATGCCAAGGGCCACTGAAGCGCACAATGGCCAATCTCTTAAATTTACAAAACGTTATACTGAGCTCACGATTTGGACCTGGGCACAGTCTTGAATGATAGAAGCCCAAGGAGTGATTCAAACCTGAACGGCTGTGTTCTGTGGTGTAAAGGTCATTTAGAAAGGAAATCTGCTTTCTTGATTTTGTTTGATGAATCTTTATAACCAAGTGCTGATAGAAATTGCCTCTCATTTGTTCTTAAGAGAAGACCTGTATGTCAGGCTCATTGAATTTAAGCATTTGCTGATTCATTCTTACGTCCTTTCTCTTTTTTGTATCTTCTTTTTGTCTGCAGGATGTTTTCACTCCAGAATGCAAATTTAAGGAATCTGTGTTTGAAAACTACTACGTGATCTATTCTTCCACACTGTACCGTCAGCAAGAATCAGGCAGAGCGTGGTTTCTGGGACTCAATAAGGAAGGGCAAATTATGAAAGGGAACAGAGTGAAGAAAACCAAGCCCTCATCACATTTTGTACCAAAACCTATTGAAGGTATGAAACGAACTTCTTTTCTTCTTTAGACCCTGAACTGTGTGTTAACGCCAATTGTGCTTCTCGTCCTTTTGCTCAGTCGAGTTTTCTTGGAATGCAACAGATCAGAACAAAGTTTCAGAAAACACAATATTACCTTTACCTATAAAAAAAAAATCTGTTACAAATACTTTGCTCTTAGGAAAAAGCTGCTTGAATATAGAAGCTAGAAAATTCCTGAAAGTAGAAAAACAGTGGTGGTTACCATTTGGAATGTAATTTCCTTCTTGGTTGAATACAATAATTTAATTTCTCAGGATACACTCTTGAAGAACCAAGAGTACTATTACGTATAGTACTTTAAAGTATGCAAAAGGCTTTTAGAAATATGTTTATATTCTAATTTCTACAACTTTGTGAACAAATCTAACAATGTATGTATTAATTTTCTTTGTATATTTTGAGGAAAGGAAATAGTATGCTATTTACTGTGATCAATAAATATTTACAGTATTAAATTTATCCTTTTCAGTTGAAGCTGTAACCTCCCTTCCCATGATCATTTAATATAGTGTTCACTTATTTCAAATTTATCACTAGAATAAATAATTTTATGCTGAGGAAACCCATTTTTGGCACGTTGTTCCTTAAGTAGAATGAGAATATACCATTGGGGTGACCACATTTACTGTATTCAGGCAAGCTTTTGAATACGGGATAAGAAAGCAGCAGCAGTCTGGAGGTTCATCAACACAACATTCGTCTCTAAAAGTCACATTAGTCCAGCCTCCTTGTCTGAGGAGATTAGAAAATTGAGGCAGAGCATTGCCATCCTGTGACTTAGCCAGACTTGTCTGCCCCCTAAATATCTACAAGGTGTGCTGAGGTCAACCGATGTAGAGACACAATGCCTGTTGTAGAGAACATATGACTATGGCAGTCAACAAACATTTGTCAAATCAATACCATGCCAAAGTACTGGGGGGAAATGTGACATTCAAGGCTCCTCGTCCCTCCCAGGCTTCCCTTCACATCCGATGTTTTTAACCACAAAACTGAATGCCCCTTCTTGCGATATATTTCCACTATTTTGGGCCCCAGGTAGCTTTTTCGCCCTCCTCTCCCCACAATTTCCATCCTCTCATGGGCCTGGAACCTGCCTATTAGTCCTTGTAAAGAATGAATTCAACAGTCAATATTTCTGTGAAGGCCCCTCTGACTTTCTTCAAGTAGAATTACATATTCTGTCATCTTATCATTGTATACATTTCTCTCTCTTAGAAATTATCACATTGTATTACATTTACCTATTTACCACTCTCTCTCCTCTTATCCATGGTTAGATCACTTTTTGAATGAACAGAATATGTTTTATTTTTCCTCATATCTTTTTGTATCTTGTACGATATCTGATGTATCATAGGGAGATGTGCAATGATCCTTATAGATTCAATAAGTGAACACATGAATGAACAAATGAATGAATAGGTAAAGATAAAGAAGAACTATATGCTCCAGACAACTTTATAATATTCTGGGAGATATGAAACATGTTTACTAATGGCAATAGGACAATCCAAAAAGTGATGAATTACATGTTGTGGGAAATGATATTGCAATTTAAGGCAAGAGCTATTTCTTCCACCAAAAGGAAGATATTGAAAAGCAAATATTTCAATGTACCTTCAGGGCTAGGCATGTGACCATTTAAGATGAGAGGAGGGGATTAAGGAAACAAAAACACTCCAGGTACAGTGTGAGTAAACTATCAAAATTATTGCATCATTTTTATTTGTGCATTTAAGTTGATTTTTGTTGTTGTAATGAAAATAGTACATGCTCATTTGGAAAATTCAAGTATAAAGGATAAGGAAAAAAAACTATGTATTTTATTTATTCCTTTTGTGGATAATGCTTTCCATGCTGCACTCCTCCCCCTCAGAAAAGAGATACCTATAATCTACCCTCCTAATCACGACTGCTGTGTTTGCTTTGGCTGGTCAAACTTCCTCTTGGGCCTGAATGACCATGTATACATTTCCCAGAGAAATTTATACAATGACCATGCTCCTAGTTCCAGAGCTGCCTTAATTCTACATTTATGGCTGCATTTCAGTACAAATGTGGGAAGAGACAACTAGACATTCTTAGTTGTATATGTTAGAATTAGGTTTGGCTGCATATAACACACAACGCACGTTAAGAGTGGCTTTATCACACACAATTTTATTTTTTCACAAACCAAATCTACAAGCTGCTGTCCAGGGCTGGTTCTGTGGCTTCCCAATTGTTAGGGACATTGTCTGTGTCCAGCTTTGAACGTCCCTCTCCCTACTGTGTTGTACAACTGTGCCCTGTGCTATCAGCACAGCCACACACAATGGCCCTGGATCTGCCCTTATCCCCATCATCCAACCAGCATCCTCATCCCAGTCAGAGGGCAGAGGAATGGATGAAAAAGATAGAGGCTAAAGCCTGTGCCAGTGTTCTCTTCAAGACAGTCCCCATTAGCTGCCATAGGATATTTACATCCCACTGACCACAACCCAGTCAGGTGCTCACACCTAGGTGCAGAGAAGACTAAGAATGTAGTCTTTTTTCTGGATGGCTACGTATCAAACAAATCTTCAGTTATTTTGGGAGAGTGGTAGAATAGGATTAAGACAACTAAGAGCCTCTGCATCAGCTTGCCATCATCCTAACTTTAGAATCTCTCTGATTTCCTAATTTTCTTATTGACAGCTTTTGGTTGATTGTTTTGTTTTTATTTTTCTTATTTACTGATACTTTTAGAATGATTAAATAAGAACAAAAGGAAAAAAAATTCCTTTTGTTCTGGGGGAAAAAATAAAGTCCATTCTAAATTAGATTCACTAATACTTGGATTTACTTCTGAGGCTCTGTGTCTCTTTGGATTGTAGGAATGAAAACTTGAGTGTGAAGTCTATAGAATATGATGAGAATCACTTCCAAAGACGAAAACAAGAACTTAATTTGCTTCAGACCAAAGACCTTTTAATTCCCTAGAAACGTCTTTGCCTTTTGTCTTAGAGAACAAGTTTCACTTTTTGATTAATATTAGCTAACAGCTTACTTTGCACAGGTGTTAATGCTAAGCATGTCTCAATTATTGTCTCTTTTATTTTTCACTCCATTTCTATGAAGTTGATTCTAGAATTATCCCCATTTTACAAATGCGGAAAATGAAGCACAGAGATGTTAAGCAATTTGTCCCAAATCAAGCAGCTTGTAAGTGGCAGAGCCAGAATTCAAACCAAGACATTCTGGTCTAAGGGACCAAGTGGTTAATCTCCGTGAAGACTGGTGATGCGGACTACAGTCCGAGGTCTGAACCTCAGCAATGCGTAACAGGACCCTAGTCAATGCTCTCGAATAAATGTCTCCTAATTGTTTCTCTTCATTTTCAATCTGGAATATACTTGCTCCTTAGAAATAAAAGCCCTTCGGATTCATGGAGATCTTCATGCTTTTATATTGTACTTTACCTGATACACATAAAATTGGTCAGTTCTCTTACACCTCGTCTGTACCTTGATATCATTACTATAATACAAAAAAATATGAAGAATTACCCAATGATTCTCCATGCAGTAGTATTTGTTATCATTAAATGGTTTTTACAGGTTACCATCATTTATCAAAGAGGTGTCCATTCGAGGTTTTGTTAGGCCTTATTCTACTGTGCAGTGTGACCTGTTTCTGCCTGCTGGATCCCACAACTACTCTCACTACCACTATTATTACCACTATTACTAGTCTTACTACTTCCATACACTATTTATCAGTTTACTGTTTGCTGGGCAGTTTGCTTATGTTATCTCTGTTAAACCTCAAGCAGTCCTATGTTAAGATTCTCATTTTAAAGATGAGGAAACTAACATTTAATGTAGTTAAGTAACCTGTCTAAGATCACAGGGCTAGATAAATACAGAACTTGGGTTGGAATCTAGGAAGCCCAGTGTCAACGCCTATGCACGTAATCCCTTCACTATATTGCCTTTCAATCTGAAGTAAGCCTGTGCATATGCACATACTCAGAAAAGTCAGGGGTAGCAAAGCAGAAATATTATACCAGGCTACAACTTGAAGAGTAAGCTAATTCTAAGCCATGCAAAATTGAGACAAGTATGTGTAATATGATGAGATAAATTCATATTGGTAGATGATCAGATAAGATAGCTATAGGAATGGCTTGTTAAAACTAGGCAAGAAAGAATTAAGATTATATCACTTCAACCTGATGAAATTTAACAGGATTTATTTTCTATTCTGTAGAGAAGAATTTGGGCTAGATGATTCCTGAAGTTCTTTGACAATGGCATCCTGTGGCAGTCTTCATAAGCACTTTGTTGCAAAACCATGTTCCTTCATGGAACCTGGCATAGGATTTACATATAAAATGATTCTAAACACATTTCTTTTCTTGAATTATTGAATGAGTAAAGTACAGTTTTATGATCTGTTACCATAAAGGCGATTTGTGAAATGTTTTTGGAGGGTGCAGGATGAAAAACATTCTCAGCGTACCTCATATCTGTAAAGAAAGTTTTCAATAATATTTTTTCCATAGGCCAAGTGTAAAGCACATAGCTAGAAGACATTTTTAGAAAAGAAAGAAAATGATAGCTTCATAAGAGGTTAGCCATATTGCTGGTTAACTAAAAAGATTGTTAATTATTTTCACTTTTTAAAGGAATTTTTGAAAACCTGTGAGAAGCCACCACTATTACTATTACTGACAGAGTCCGGTACTGTAGAAGTAAATCCTCCCCTCTTTTATGAAGGGGATTGGCCTCTTATAGAGGAAAAGTAAGAGAAGGTTTGCTTTGTTTTTGTTTTTCAAATATCTCTGCCTTTTCCCCCACTCCTGATGGGGATATCATTTTGAATGTCAGGATACCCAAAATTAAGCTCTGCTAGTTTGAGGATCTTAAAGACCTGCACTGATTACATGATAGTAATTATCCACCAGCCCCTTTCCCTCCACAGCTTCACCCTTCGTCCTGTGTTTAGAACATAGGAGGTGGTAATGAGGGGGTGCAAGGGCATCTATGCAGACAGATGGATGGACTTGATATTTAAACCCATTACTATGTATATTGCACATCAACCTTTGCTTACATGGGTCCCCTCCCCTGGAATTTAAGACAATACCACAGCATGCATGATTCCCAATTTTGCCCTTTCAGAGCATTGTTCATGCCACAGAGAAGTGACTCCCCTAGATTCAAATTGTCTTGGTGGTGACTCCCCTTTAGCTTCAGATACAGCAGCCAAATACTCTTTGACAAAGAACAAGATACAATCTCCTCCTTTTCTCCTCCCTCCTTCTTCAAGAAGCTCATTACTCAGCTCCTGCAGGTGGCCAAGTTTTCAGAATCTTGTTGCTTCCCATTGTAGGGGAGGAAGACATTTCCTCTACCCTCTCTGGGTTCTTCTGGCCGGAGAACAAATTAAATTCACATGAGACAGAATAACAGGAGAAAATTAAACACAGCTTTATAACATGTATACATGGGCGAGGTTCAGGCAAGCTGAGCAACTCACCAAAATTGCTGAAGCCACCACCTTAAGTGTCATCTTCAGCTAAAGACAAAGGAGGATGTTGGGGGTAGGGGGAGTCAGTTACAGGAGGTTACCAGACAAGCACAGTAAACAGGAATAAGATTATTATGCAAATTTAAGTCCTTGCCTTCTGCATTGATAAGAGTTTCTAGAGATAAGGTCATCCCCTCTTCTTCCTGTCCAGAGAGGGAGACACCTTTGCAGATGGAGATTTCCTTTACAATGTAAATGTTTCTTAACAAAGGGTAAGTAAATTCTACTCCTGAGAGCCTCCTTCCCATCTGCAGTTTTTAAAAGTAACCAGCCCAAAATAATCCTCATGCCAAAGAGACATATATTGGAGTGGCCATTTCCCATCCCCCATACCACCGAAAAGAGTGTGTGCACTTTTCAAAGATTTAAGGTTCAAGAACTTAATCCTGGAGAGAGAAATATGTTTCTAAGGTAGAATTAGTAAATATCAAGTAAGAGTCATTGCTACAGAAATGTTAAACTTGGAATAAAGAAAGATTTACCTGTTTCCACCAATTTATTTTCTAGTGGGGAGATAGGACCAGCAGACACACATGCACACACACACACACACCCATAGGGCAGTTACAAATTATCCATTTCCCCATTAGAACTGTTACTTTAACCTAATAGAACCTGAGTTAAATCTCAGCAGTATAATGTAGATCAGTGTTTCCCATATATCAGTATCAGAACAACCTGGAGTGTTTTTAAAAGCTAGAAATTCTCAGACCAAATCTCCAAAGTGTTCTGATTTATTATCCAAGTATATCTGATGGCAACCAGGTTTGAGACTCAGTGTTCTAAACTGAATTTGGTGTTTCTAGGCTCATTTTGATCAAATCTGGTCATAGGCAATTATTTAAATTTGTTGAAATTATTGTGATCAATGTATTGGAGTAAGCCTAATCTAATATGGAGTCAATTGTCACTCTGACACCATGGAATTAAGTATATCAAACATGTTACATTTTTACATTTCCTACTGCTATTAAGATGGGTGTATTTTAGTGCTCAGTTAAATTATAGTATGGAGTTAATAGAGGTAATACCAATTATTGTACTAAATTGATCACTGAGAAAGAATACCCTAATGGAAATCAGTTAATCAAGGATAAATACATGTCTGATTCTTCTGATAAAAATTTTGCAAATGATTTGCTAAGTGATTTTGAGAAAGTAATTTACCTTCTTAAGCCTCAGTAATCTCTGAAGATGAAGTTGATTATAAATCCCATCTGTTTAATAGGAATAATATGAAGAGTAGACATTGTAAGAAAGTTGGATCTCTCAAATCTGTCAGAACAATGCAAAGTGCCTTTTTCATTTTCCCTTGGAAATTGGACATTGTGTTATGTACTGGAGAAATGCTGTGAGGTGTGGCATTGCGTAAGGGATTAGAGACAATGAAAATTGAATTTGAGGGAAAATAATCTCTTCAAAAACTGTGTAATGAGACACCAAAGAACAGAACAAATCAGGAGTCCTGATGTTGTAAAGCTCCAATTGGGAGACACTAATGGCAAAGTAATTTTGATATTTTTATTTCGATTAACTGTAAACAGAACTGAATGGTTCTAAAAGACAAAAAAAGAAGATGGAGCCAAAAAGTACCTCTGATGGCTCCAATTGTTTTAATTACAGAAAAGATAATAGCTACATTTCTCTCTCTTTTGAATTTTGGATCTTTGCCGGCCTTTGACACCTTCCCCCACAGCATTGCAACTCATTCAAAGCAGCTTTTTTTCTAGCTTTGAATTTAGTCCAATAAAATTCTCCTACTTCTTCCCCACACATTCTTCCTCCATGTCTATCTCTCTCTTACACACAAATATTGCTTTTGTTCTCTTCCTAAATAAAGATATAGATCCTTTTGTTCACAATGTCTCTTAACTCTTTATAATAAATATTTACAGCATACTGGGTGCATTCCTTTGGCAATACATCGCTTCTGAACCAGCACTTAAAATTCTCCAACAGTTCCAAAGGGATTCCACGTGACATTAATTAAGGTGTGAAATTGCTTTATGTTAATTGCCCACACCCTTCCATGATCTGCTATTAAGACAATTAAATATCTTTAATGGTACATTAACTAACAGAGCAATCTAACCTTTCCACTTCTTAGAATTTACAGAGGGCCAAGGAAAATTTGATTAAATTGGTAGTAATAAAAAGATTATGTAGTCATATTTCATTTGTCTTTGATGGAAACTGATATAGGATCAGAGTTCTGTATAGAGTGTCAATTATGAGCTTTATCAGAAACTGGAGTTATATTGCCTCCATTTGGAAAACAGGATTTGTCAGCAACAACTACACTTGCCCTCCACACAGGTTTTCCAACTCTATTCCAAAGCAATACTGACACTCAGAGATTTACAACTCGTTCTCCCATAACTACCAGAACTCTCAATATTTAAATGGTTTGCAAGAATCCAGCAGTAACATCAAAGAAATAACTAGTAGCAGTTGTTCAACTTTATATTCCATTTGCATCGCTCATTGTTATTTTCAATGTGCTTCCCTAACCAGAGTATCATTTGATGGTCACTACCACTTTTGTTGTCTTCAGGTTAAGATTGTCATCCCAATTTTAAACATGAGGAAACTGAGCTTAATAATTCGCCCAGGTCTGTACAGCTAAAAAGGGGCAAAATTATGACCAGAGCCATTATCTTTATGAAATGCTGCCAGAACATCAGTCAGCTGCTGAATGAGGACCGACCATGGGGTTTGTAACACATGGTCAGTAGTGACTTGACAAGAGTGATTTCAGTGGAGTAGTGGGAAATAAGTCTAATTGGAGCAGATTTAAGTTATAACAAGAGATAAAGAAGAAAGTAATATTCTATGACACTGTTGAGGAGTTCTATTATAAAAAGGAAGTAGAGAAATGGAGTGTGAGCTGGAGAGAAACATGGTGGTTACATGGTGGGGTTGGTTTGTTTGTTTAAAGCTATTATAGCATATATATAGGCTCATGGGAACAATGGGGGAGAAGTAAAACTTGGCATTAGAGGACAGAGGGTCACTGAGTGACACTGACTAGAGGGGTTGGGATCAAGGACACAAGTGGCCAGTGGAGACTCCACTGAGAGAGGGACAGGAAGAGTACAAGCATTGTAAGAAGCAGGGAGCCGGTCGTGTGCCAGCAGATATGTGCAGGTTGGTAGTTTTTGTGGTGGAAATATGAAAACTTTCTCTTCTCTTTTCTACGTGAAATACATAATAAGGTAGTTTATTGATAAAAGGGAAAGAAGGAAGGGTGGAAGAGCAGGAATTGGGGAGGAAGGAGAGAGAGAGGAAGGGAGAGAGGGAGAGAAAGGGAAAAAAAAGGAAAACGAAACAAACAAAAGAAAACAACAAAGAAAGCAGGCCTCTTCCTGAGTCTGAGAAGGGTTGGGGCGGTGTGGGAAGTTCGAGAAGGAAAGAGAAAGTATGGAAGAGTCACTTGGGAAGAATGGGAGAGCGAATTGGCTAGAGAAATGTAGGGGGATTCCAGGAAGTGCTGAGCACCCCTGTGAGGTTTGGGGTCAAGATTTTGACTCAGGCCAGTCAACCGAAGTTTCATATTTTTCTTCAGTTACATTGCACTATAAGCTTAGAGCGGGAACCCAGGAGTTAACCACACATGACTTTAAATGCCAACTCTGCCCCATATCAGGGCTCTACTTTGAACAAACTACCCTTTTTTTCTTCAGTTTGCTCAGCTGCAAAAGGGACCAATAAAAGGGTCTACCTTTTAGGGTCCTTTAAAATACTCTTAGTGTATGTAAAATGCAGATGTACAGTAAGTGTTCAACTAATATTAACTATGACAATGAGGACAGTGACTACCTAGGAGGAGAGTACCCGCGGGATGGTACCTGGCACCTGGTTTGTTATAGCTGACTGATTTATAAATAACACCAACTCCTGAGATTTCACTTTTTTCACATTTTTAAGAAAGGCATTATTTTAGTTTAACTTTTCCAAGAGAAATTTATGATATCTAAAATAAAAGTGATTGTTGAATGTGAAAAGTTGCAAACAGGGAATCTGAGCTATTATAATGGCAAGAAGCGCCTGCATATTCTGATAACTGCTTTCGCAACAGAGGGACCAGTGAAAAGAATATAATCAAAAAATATTAAATGGAAAGGCTGCCCTGGAAAGACCCATACCTAATCCTACAAAGAGAGGGTGGATTTTAAGACTTCAAAGCCAAGTAATATATATTTGATCTTTCTCTTTTCTAATGGCACAATCTTGCATTTAAAAGGAAAGCAAAAAAATAAATAGAGCAATAGCATATATTATTACAAAGTTGGTAGCTTACAGTCTTGTTATGACCAAGTGTAGCATTTTATTTGTGACATCAGGAGTGCAGGGCTTTCTTCAGAAATATGGCCAGTGAATCTCAGGCAGCTGTGAAAATGACAACCTTCACTATATCAAGTCACGAGGTGACTAATGTCCACCATACAGGCGTGTTCTGCTGACATCAAAAGGTTGAACTGGGCATTCCTAGCGAATGCTACATTGTAACGTAATACGTGAGGTGGGCTGTGTTACTGGAATCTGTGCCTGTCCTTGCATCTGCAAATGAGGAATTCTCTCTCGTCACATCTCCCCACCTCGTCTTTACTCTGAAAGCTGGAATGAACTCCTCTGTGTCAGTGCACTATAGCTCAAGAAACGTCAAAACATGGAACATGAATAAAAGGAAACATCCAGAAGAAGAGGAGGAGGAGAAGGAGGAGGAAGGGGAAGCAGAGGATGAAATTGAAGCATTCATCAGAACAGAGGAAAAGTAGGAAGAAAACTGATTTGAAGAAAGGATTCTGAAGTGCCAAACAGAAATGCTTCCCCATTCAGGGCACTATCTCCTTTTACCTTTTATCCAAAACTATTGTGATACCACGTGTGTTAGAGAAACGAGGATATTGATCTCAAAAATATCCTGTGGGGTGAAAAAAGAGCAAGTATTTTTTTCCTACTTTAAAGAGGAAAGAGGGCAAGAAACGTGATCCAGGACAACTCAGAAGACCCAGGTGAAAGAGAAGTAATGTTGTTTATCGTTCAGGTATTGCATCTTCAGGACACTGAACATTCTTGAAATTTGGATATTGAAACTTTCTTGGAAAAATAGTGTAAACTGAAATCAGAAAGAAACACAGAAGTCAGTTCCATACCAAGTGCTGGCTGTTAAATCATGCCCACTGAAGAGAAAGTCTGTCTCATGGGTGTAGTAGCCCACAGGTCCTGAATGAGACATGGTCAGATAGTAACGTCTCAAGTTCCCTAAATCAGAGGATTTGTTTGCAGTTGCTAAATGGGCAGTGACACTGAATCGGAGTTTCTGTGAAATAGGATTGGGAAGCTGAGAGGACAAGAAAGATAGGGAGCTGGATTTTTTTGTTTGTCTTTTCACTTTAGTCCCAGTCTGAAAATTACTCTTCAGCAAAAGAACTAGAATGTCGAACTTTGCTCTCATAGCTGTAGTGGGCCACAACGCATAAAACAGAGGGCACAGGAAGAAAATATTCCAGAACAAAGAGATTTAAAAAAAAAAAAAAATTTAGATGCTCCTAAAGCAGAATAAATCTGTTCCTAATGAAATAATAGCTATTTAACAGAAAGTGATGGAAAAGCCCCCTACATAAGTATCATTGTACTTTGAACTACTGCAAACCGAGAGACTGGAGTACTTTGCAATTACTAATAAGGATCTGATTATTAGGAAAAGAAAAACTTACCTTTGCATGGGATAGAAATGATTTGAGGAGTACTATTTAGGAACTATAGAATTTATATAACTATTGAAGATCAGAACCCAGACAGTTTCCTAGCATGCTTCTTAAAGGTTTCCCCTAATTGCTTAGTGGTATATGATTGGAAATTAATACCAGAACTCCAAATTCTAGTACTAGTAGCTGTATAAAACTGTGATTAATTTTTACTGTATCTTAAATTATATGTGATTCTCATATGTGGGGTTAGTAATTCTTGATTTATCATTTGTTTGTTTACTTTAATTGCTAAATTAAGCTTCCCTCAGAACAAAAGGATAACCCTTCTCATCATGTTAGTCGGCTTTACCAATTAAAACCTACTTTCAATTGCAGTTAAAATTATGGTACTAGCAGTGTGTTAGATATTGTGTATAGCAGACCAGCAGCAGGTCTCATACATAATGGTACCTTAGCTAAGTCTGTTCCTAAGAAATTGTGTTTGCAAGGCATCAGTACAACTCATAAAAGTTTCACATGCTGCCAGCCATTTCTTATGGAATCCACGCGGTAAGATTCCATTTGACTGATTCTTCTTGACTAATCTGACTGGCTGTATTCATATCATGTAAACATAGTTAGACGTTTCTCTCGATAAAGAGATCAAATAAATAGATTTTTCCCTATACACTCGTATACTTGATGGACATATTATTAATTCTTCATTCACTATCAGATGAGGCTGATATATTTCATGACTGTGATTTCAGTCTCCTGACCTGGAATTCAGGAGGCCTGACACAAGTCAGTCCTATCAGGCTTATCTCTCACCATGACCTCCCTATTTTAGCCCATTCTTCAACCAGTCACTGTTTTTCTTATATAACCTGAGGTTCATCTCTTCACCCTTATTTATTAGCACATCCGTCTCTCTAAATCCGCTAGCTCCTTCAAGGCTAACTCAACATCAAATCACTATTTTCATGCACTCATTTCCATTCAACTCTCTCCTTTCTACCCTGCAATTTGTGTACATACCTATGCTGTCTTAGCCTGGAGCTCCTTGAAGGCAGGAATCACAAGGTCATTTCTTGCAGTTGCCACAGAATCTAGCAGAGTGCCTGGCACAAAGTAGATATGTATCTGATTGTAGAATAAGTAACAAATTAATACCTGAACGAATTCATCTTTGGTGTTAGTTTGCAAAAGAGTAATGGACATTTGAGAAGAGAAAGGAAAATGAAAAGTCAATAATAGAATTAAAGTGATACAGTATTAGTTAAGCTGAATTAAAAGGATCAATAAATGTTTTGTGAACCGGTTCATCCTATCAAAGGAATTCAAGATACTCCGCCTCTCCCACGTCTCCATGTGGAGGTCAGGTCCAATCAGGTCAGGGAGTTTTCTCAGCTGTCCTCTCCATCACACAGTGACTTTTAGCTTTAGGTCTAATCAAGACACTTCTCTTCCAGAGAACAGCAAACCCTTCTAAGGCAGCACTGTCTATAGAAATATAATATGAGCTATGTATGTAATTTAAAATTTTCTAGTAATCACATTTTAAAAATGAAATGTGTGAAATAAGTTTTAATAACATTCAACTCAATATATCCAAAATATTATTATTTCAATATGTAATCAATATAAGGCATTATTACTGAGATATTTTATTCTTTTTGTGTGGTCTTTAAAATTCAATGTTTATTTTATACTGATAGCATATCTGAATTAGGATTAGCATTTTTGGGGGATGGGCAGATTAGCCTTGAGCTAATGTCTGCCACCAATCCTCCTCTTTTTGCTGAGGAAGATTGGCCCTGAGCTAACATCTGTGCCCATCTTCTTCCACTTTATATGTGGGATGCCGCCATAGCATGGTTTGATAAGCAGTCTGTAGGTCCATGCCTGGAATCCGAACCAGTGAACCCAGAACAGCCGAAGCAGAGCTCATGGACTTAACCAGTCCACCACTGGGTCAACCCCAAGACTAGCCACATTTTAAGTGCTTAATGACCACATATGGCAAAATGGATGCTATATTAGGCAGCACAGTCCTAGGATGTTCTTATCAGATTCTCCTATCCTTTTACTAACCCTATACCCCCTCAATTATATTTCAGTCCTCTCTTTCTTAGGACAGGGCTAAGACTAATGTTTTTGACTATTAGGGGATTGTTGGCTCGTCCCATACAAAGAGGACATCTCTGACTTTAGTAGTCACTTTTTTGTTTATGGCTTACACTCAGGGTAAACTCTCTGGGGACTTGATACCAGGATGGCCAGCAGGGTTAGGTTATCAGAAAAGTTATGCACAGAGGTACTTATAGTAATAACATTTCATATTGTCAAAACTGAAATATTCTATGTGTACGTGAGAAATAGCAAAGAAAAAAACGTTCAAAACGAACATCTTGGGTAGACTCTACAACATAAGGAAACTAAAAAAGAAATTGCAACACTAAAAAATGCAGCTACAAAAGTTATAAAACTGTATTCTTTACTGGAAATTAGAAAGTAACATTCTTCAAGTATCTCTAAGTGGAAGCTTAAGAAATATGTGTGTCAAATCTATTGTGTTTTTTTAAATACTATTTTTCCAGTCTTTGCGACTCTGACTTAGCAATCTGCAGTTTGGGGCTGTGTGGGTTTTCATGGGCGGTTAGGTGACAGAGTAGGGAAAACTGCTTTATGGCCTCACGAGAATAGTTTTCCAACTGAACCACTTCATTGCTTCTTCGGAGTTCCCCTGCATACTAAACAGTTGTAAATAAATGGCTATGTTTTGCACATATAAATGTATGCTTTAATTTTGGAGATTTTGATGCTTTGCTCCTAACAGAAATATAGCTAAGAGACATTAGATAGACTTGAGGAACGTCAAGATTTCAACAGGATCTTCCATAAGGAACTTCTGTCTTTGGTAAAAGAAACGCAGAAACTTGAATTGCCTACTAGCACCATCTGAAAATTACAGGATCAATTCTTTCTGAACTGGTTTCCTCCACACTTTGCTACTTAGGCCAAAGGCAGTTAGTCCTTTGGGGGATACTGGAGGAGAATTTAGTGCAATAATTGAAATATTTTGAAATCTCATTTAAACAATAATTGTGTGTAATAATTTTGCACAATATACTTAACAAACATAATTTGTATACGTATTTTGTGTTACCCAACGTGAGGTTGGGTTTCGCCAGCATCAGCATCACCCGGGAGCATATTAAAAATGCAAAATCTCAAGCCCACTGTAGACCTTCTGATCCGAATCTGCATTTTAACAGCATCCCTAGGTGATTCAAATGCACGTTAAGAAGCTCTGCTACTGAGATGTTAGAAGACACCTCTCTCCTCATCACTGAACTAGTCTGAGGAGAATCTTACTTGTAGCTTAACTCACTTAATCTAGTTTTGGATTTACAACACCTTCAGCCTAAACAACTTATCACCATGTTCCCTGAAATCTGTTATTCAGAATTCTTACTAAGAGATCACCTCCTTCGTTTTCTTAAATGTCTTTGGGTGCTTACTATGTGCCAGACATTTAAACTCATAAAACTGCGATTTTTCAGTTAGGAAAAGGTGTCCAAATTGAAAGAGCTAGAAAGTCACTGAGTGAGGATGTGGTTCCAGGGGGTGTGGCTCCCAAAATGATGCTCTTAACCACTACATGACCATGACGTCTATTCAATCATAGCGATGCTCAGGTCTCCAGTACCAGGGCAAAGCCCAAGAGAGAAAGCTATTTGATTGGCACTAACTTTCAGATTACCAAGGCATTGTAGTGATGGGTCAATAGATGGAGGTACTTAACTATTTGTTCCTAAGGATGTCAAGGATGAAAATAATTCCTGATATTTAAGTGAATATTTCACATGCTCATATACCGTCACATTTGTCCATCTTACAACAATATAATGAATCTGTTTAATGTACTCAATATGCTAATAGATTCTATCTTACAAGAATAACTATGAATTGAAAAACATTGTTCTTTCTATGCAATAATCTAGCAACAGCCATGATAATTCACGGATGACTGAGGTTTAGAGCCAGACAAAACAATAGAGGAGAAAAGAACTGTTTATATAGATGTGAACTGAAATCTCACGGTTGCATAATCACATTTCCTATTGAGGAATAACTAAAAAGCCGTGGACTGTGTTCATTACTGTGAAGGAAATCTGGGGCAATTGGGAAATTTGCATCATTTCTTTCTTTTTTTTTTCTCTTCCATGCTCTCTCTCCCATTATCACTTCTTATGTAGGATACCTTGAAAATTGGCAATAAATATTTCACTTTCATGCGACAATATCATATCTTCTATAGTAAGGCAAAGGTTAGGAACATGTAAATAAGGATTTTTTTTTCCTACCCAAACTAGATTGCAGACCAAGAACTGAAAAACAAAATATCTATTTCTATCCTTTAAATATTATATGCTCAATGTCTCCTCTAACTCTACATGGAAATCCTGTTATATACGTTAGTAGCCAGTAGAGACTCAAGCCTTATCTGTAAGAGAGCAGAAACCACTCATATGTCTGCAGTTCAAGAAGACTTAAAACGTTGTGACTGATAGAACTGGAAGACAGCCATATGTATCCACTAAATATATTGTCAAGTTAAAACTCGTTTTTACAGTGGGGGAAGAGCTGGTGATGAGAGTGAAGGATATTGTAAAATCAAATTTGACATATTTATTGAGCCCAAATTTATGTCCACTATTATAATAAGTAATTGTTGTGATTTTGCTTTCCAGTGTGTATGTACAGAGAGCCATCACTACATGAAATTGGAGAGAAACAAGGACGTTCGAGGAAAAGTTCTGGAACACCCACCATGAACGGAGGCAAAGTCGTGAATCAAGATTCAACATAGCTGAGAACTCTTCCCTTCGTCCCTCTCATCCCTTCCCTTTCTCCCCCTCCCCTTTACCCATTTCCTTCCAATAAATCCACCCAAGGAGAGGAAAATAAAATGGCAACCCAGGACCTAGTGGCTAAGATTCTGCACTCAAAACCTTCCTTTGTGTAGGACAAGAAAATTGACCCAAAGCTTGCCTGTTACAATGTGGTAGAAAATGCACATGCACCAAGATTAGCACACATAAAAGCAAGGGAAAAAATAAATCAAGACTCCACAAACATTAAAATAACTGTGTTGTTATTAATAGAGGGCTAATTGTAATGAAGATATGACTACAATAAAGATGAAATAAAGTTATTACCTTGAAGAAAAGGGTTTTGGAGAATTGAACTTACAAATCGATGTAAAACCCTCCATAGCTTAAACTCTGGATATTGCTGTGATGTGTGCTTTGCTTTGAATCTGTGTTTTCTTTGGGCATTTGGAACTGACACATAATTACATCCTGTTTCTAGAATTTTTTTTTTACCATGACATTGAACATGTATGAATTGTAGGTTCATCTAATGCCTATAAGGTGTAGAGCCAGGAATCATTTAACATTAAGAAAACTTTAAAATTTTATTCTCGAAGTTGTCATTCAAGATTATTTTATGCAAAGGATAGTCTTCTTTAGAAGCTAATGGTATTAGCTGATTTCATTACTTCATAAAAAGAGTTTCAGATTCTCTTAAGAGAATATCATATTTTTATCAAAGGTATTAATCTAGGATCTCATTTTTCTAGTCATTTAGAAAATAAAAATCCTTGATCTAAGTCTGAGGTAGCTTTTGGGAATTATTTGTCATTGCCATGCCTGGGAAGTGATGAATAAGTTACATGCTCATACCATTTGGTCTGGTTTTTTACTGTGTGGACACCTTTGAGAGTATAGGTGTATGTCTGGCTGTCTTACAGAGTATCATACCATCTCTTGCAGCAGGAAAGAAAGAAGAGGGGTTTTACATAAGGAAATAAGTCCTAGGAAATTGCTCAAAGTAAATTGTATTTGCCTTTGTACCTTACCAGAGTTTTATGTATGTAGCATTTTCCAAAGTTTGCCAAGAAATTGGGAGGCACGGCTGTAAAATTCCTAACTTACTGTCTTGTGAAGCCAGTGGGTTGTTTGTTGCTATATATCCTCATTTTTGAGTCTAGTTGACAACAAGTCTGTCTCCTAGAACGCAGAAGGGACCTTGTGATACATTGAACTTTCAAGGGGCATAGAGAAACATTACGGAGTTAACAGCTGTAGTTCCAACAGACGGGGTTGTGTGAGTGGCTTAAAGTAGTCAAAAAAACCAAAACACCTCTGTGTAAGACTAGGCAAATGCATAGTTAGGAATACTAAAGTATGAGAAAAATGTTAGGGAAGAAAGGAACGTTATAAAATTGCCTTGGAAAAAAATACGTCTACTTAGTCCTACAAATCAAGAATGGTGTAGAGACACCCAAATTGAAACAAAGCAAAAGAGAATGTTAAAAAATGTATGCAGATTTATGGATATTATCAATGAGAAGACTTAGCATGTTACTTCTCCTATAGCGCTACTGTCCAGCATGTATTGTTCCAAATACGACTTCCTAAAATATATACCCTGCGGACGCTCTAGGCCCTCACTTCAATGACCTTGCCATTGGTTGCTGTATTCTTTCAAAGTCAATGTAGTTTCCCTCAATCTACACAATCATTATTCTTCAATAGTGGTTCGTATCCTTCACTAAGTATTCTATCTGTATTATCAGGAAGTTAGAGAAAATGAAATGGAGGCATTTGCCTAAACACTTGCAAAGAATAAAAGTTACACATCTAAGCAAGGATTTTGAACACACATTTGCAAGAGATATTTGTTCAACCAAAATATTTGGAGAGTAACAAATAAAGACTTTAAATTTTTAAAAAAGGAATGTGACTCTTCTAGGAAAAGAATACCCTTGTAAAAAAATACAAATCTGGTTGTATTTCTCCTTGTCACTCTTGATTCAACTTGATTATAAATGCACCTGTCACTCCCAGGACCAAATAAATCCCAAGCACAAAGCCTTATTTTCTTTGAAAAAATAAAAAGAGCCTTCTACAAAATGGGTCACCGGCTCATTTAGCACGAAATGACTTGAGCTTTTGTGGTGATACACACACACATATACACACACCCCACAAACTCATCAGTAACACAGCTGATAGTTTCACAAAGTGTTATCAATTACACTGACGATTTCATTACAGAATATATTTAGTCCAGTTAAATATTATGAAAAATATGATACAGATATGAGACTCCAACAAAACTCTTCCCCCTGCTTTCAATGGCTGTCCATCATTTATCATCTAAACTCACATTTGTCTTCTTCCTGATAGCAATCAAGAAGCGAGGTTCTAACTACCCAAGTTGTACATTGTTTTTCTCCATATCATTTAAGCAAATGTTCACTCTGGTAAAATGTTTTGGAAATTAGCTTTGTCTTATTTACAATTAATTTCAGAGAATAAATTGGAAACCTCATATTTCTTTTACACGTTAACATGACAAAAACTGTGGTTTAGAGCGTGGGGTGAACGTTTGCTTAACTGCTGTTTACTTTTTACATACATGAAACCTTTAATAGGAAAAGTCAGTATTCATTGCCTAGGTTTTAAAAAAACTATCAAATAAAAACACATGAGTATCCTATTCCCTCCCAAAGATATGAGCAAGTTTAAATTGTTTGTTTTTCAGATTATTCCAAGTAAAAGAATTCTTTACTTTTTCATCATTCCAATTTCTGGGTCTCAATTCATCCATCACTTATTTTCCTACAAGTGAAATAAGCTTTTTTTTTTTTTTTGAAATGCATTGGAATATTCTCAGGAAAAATATGACATTTAGTAAAGCTTTGTAATTGACTATGTACATGTAAGTTAAGAAATGTTTATTCTGGAGTCCTTATAGTCACGTATTGAATGAAAACAAGTTTTGAGAATCTGGTAAAATAGTGTCCCGGTCAATATACCCTACTTGATTTTTAAGCTAGAAGTTCGAGGTATAGAAACAAAATGGTGCTGAAGTTCCATTTGCTAATTCAGAGAAGTTTGTGCTTCAGGAAACTGGAGGACAGCAAGCCCGCCTATTCTTGATCACAGTAATAGTCTGAGTTTTGAATTTTTCATGTGAATTTCATAGCACATTTTTAGCCACAATGGATTGGCACAATAAAGAGAGGTCAATTTAATGCACATTGTGATGCTTTATGGGCCTCAGTCTAATCCAGATAGCTTTTTAGGAGAATTCTTCCATTTAAGAAAGTGGCAATGTTGTTGGGTAGATATTATATATAGCTTGGTGGTCCTGTGATGCCACTAGCAGGACACGAGGGTATTTAGACAAAAGTAAAGGATGCAGAATTGCTTATTGTGTATTGAAAACTTGGAAGGTCCTAATTAGGGCCACTGGTTTCTTGGTGAAGATGCATGAGTACATCAACAGTAATTTTTTTAAACACAGACCCAGAAATAGCAAACCTACTCTTCCACTTTCACTGTTTAGTCTACAAGGCCTTGCTCTGAGGTTTTTCCATGATGTTGCTTAATGTCATCTGCACAAGGTGAGATGCATTCGAACAGAAAATTTCCCTGCTCGTTTTAATATCATAAAAGGCTGAGATTATTTCTCTGTCATAAAATTGTAAATAGCATTTTTTAAAATCAGAATCACATTTAAAACAGTAGATTGTTCTACAAATATATATGTGTATATATACATATGCTTCTGAAATAAGGATATATTATACAGAATTTTTATTTGATTTGTGGTCTTTAGTCATAGGTAATCAGAAAATAAAGATATTTGAATGCAAAACTTTATATATAAATGTATATTTCTAATGATAGTATAAATTGCCACTTTCTAATAAAAAAAGAAACAGGTGGGAGCAACAATCAAACCACAAGCTCCTTCAGAACTTCGGTGATTTTGAATCCCCTCTTTGATGCAGAACTAACTATTTTTTATTCCTAAAAAGTTATCTTAAAAAGCTATACTTCCTGATACAGCTTCCACGATAAGTCATATCAGATTGAAAATTTATGGTCAAGGACAGGAAAAAGATGCCAAATTCAGATCTTTATTTTTCAGAATTTTTCCTGAAGCCCAAGTTAAAAATTTAATATTTAAAATCTAAATGAATTCAAAATTGCTAACATTCAGAGATGGCAGATTGAGCTTCAGTAACAGAAGCAAACATATATTTAATATTCTAATAGCATCAGAATAATATGATAAAAATTGCATCATTAGATGTTTTATTAGTTGGAAAGAATGTGTTGATGTTTCTTTGTTTTTGCTCTCAGCACAACTTAAAGGCATTCATTTTACTTAAAGTTGTTCAAAAGTCCAAAATATACTCCCATTAATAAAATTGGTATTAGCTCCATTACAACGCTAAATGTTACAACTTAAGAAATTATTGACACCGAAATGTTTAATAATCATGTTGTATGAGAAACTGAACAAATTAATGTTTTCTTTTTACATTAAAGCACAGATTATTCAAATCATTGTTTTTTGAGATCAGATTTGTAAAGTGTTTATACATCACGACCTTCCTGGAGTAAAAAGCAATTAAAATCTTGAGATGCTCATGCATGTAGACTAAACACTTGCACTTTTTTCTTTTTAACGTCTAACTTCTTTGGGAAGTCTCTCTCTTTTTTTAAAATGTGTTTATCCTATAATGTGTCACTGAAAAAGTGCTATGTCTTATAAAAAAGATTGAAAATAGATTTATGGATGGGGAAGAAGTCAAAATTTTTATTGAACAGTGTAGTCAAAAGTAAAAATTACTTCCTAAATATGAAGCTACTTGTGGCAAACCTAACATTTTGCTTTTTGAGGATTAAGTCCTAGAGCACATTCATTTATTCATTCATTCATAATTTACTAACTAGAGACTTGGTTGAGTTTAGGGACCACAAACTAAATTATAGTCTCAAAAAATCCAAGAAAGTCAGACCCGTAAAAAAGATAATGTAGTACTCGAAAGTGTGTGTTACAATAAGTATGTTACTAAGATTTTATATACAACTGATGATGCAACAATGAAGCCTAGAGGGATGACAGGGATGGGAAAGAGACTAGATATTTACTGAATAATAAAAGAGAGATGATAAGAAACCCCTCGAGTAGAGGAAATCGTTAGAATAAAAGTTGGGAAGATATGAAAAACATGACTGACTTAGGAAATACTTGTGAATGAAACAAGGAAAGAATGTTCAGAGGAGGAAAAACTGAGTTCACATTAATAAAATTAAAAAGTTATTCAAAGTTTTGTCATTGCACTCTTTGGGTTTGTTAGAAGCTCTGTACCTGTTAGGATGCTTCTGGTTGCTCATAACCATCCCCGAGCCAAACTGGCACATCCATCTAGAGGTTCCCTTCAGCCCCATCGAAGCTTAATTTGTGTGTAGCTCTCTCAGCTCTGCCCACCTTCATGTATAATAGCTTCCCTCTTGGCATCAGGAATTTTTCTACAGGTTGTGGACACCACGTATTTATATCATCTGTTCTCTTTTATAATCCCCTAGAAGGCATCTCCTCAAATCTCACTGGCCCAGTTTGGGTCATGTGTCCATCCTTGAGTGAACCACTGTGACCAGGAATTTGAGATGTGTTGACTAGTTTAAGTCAACCAGACCTTTTCCTGGACTTGTAAGTTGGGTGTACTTTCCCAATTGTACAGGTCTGTGTAGATGAGGGGTGAATATTTGAATGAAATTTAGAGTTCGTTTATCAAGAGAAAGCAGAAATGAATGCTGAATTGCAAAAAAATGACGAATCTCCATTATCTGTTAATGAATATATTTCCTATCACAGCTCATTGGATATTCTAAAAACTGACAGAGAGATGCAAATATTGATGAATGAAAGCTACTGCCATAAACCATGGGGAACAAATAAAGGCACTGAAGATTCAATGCCCCGAGCATTATTAAATGCCTGCTACACAAAAGGCACTGTGTGGATCACCGAGGAAGATACAAACAGCTGCAGTTTTGAAGACAAGTGGTGCATTTGACAAGAACTCACTATATCTGGTATGGCAGTGCTTTTAGATGACCTTCACAGAGATGGCTAGAAAATGCAGCTTGGCTATGCTAGACCAGAGGTTTATATCATATCTACCATTTCATACCCACGACAACACTGCTAGGAGTAGGCCATTACAAAATGCTTCTCAAAATGTCACCCAAGCAGTCATTCCAGGTCTTAAACTCAGGGCTACTTGGGAGCTCAAAATCACCTGGGACAGCAGTACATGCCATTCTTGAATCCTCTCTACAGATTATAGCATATGTTTGAACACTTTGCATGATGGTAAATATATGAATCTCCCAGGGCATCCTATTCTATTTGTGGGAAGTATTGGTTTTATAATGTTCTTTCTTATATGAAGCAATGTGTTCTTCTGAAGCTTCTATTCACTTTCAAATTTCACTCCCTAGTCTTACTCAATGTCAACTTAGTCCTCCATGTAAAGGAAAGTGATACAGATATTTGAAGAACATTTTCATTTATTTCTCACCTTTCAAGTATTCTCTACTCATGTGAAATATTTTCAGATATTTTGAACATTTCTTTTTTTTGTTTGTTTTGAGGAAGATTAGCCCTGAGCTAACTACTGCCAGTCCTCCTCTTTTTGCTGAGGGAACCTGGCCCTGAGCTAACATCTGTGCTCATCTTCCTCTACTTTATATGTGGGACCCCTACCCCAGCATGGCATGCCAAGCGGCGCCATGTCCACACACGGGATCCGAACCGGTGAACCCTGGGCCGCTGAAGTGGAACGTGCACACTTAACCGCTGCGCCACCAGGCCGGCCCCTTTCGTTTCTTTGGTATGCTGTTTCTTTTACTCAGAACAAACTCTAATAACTTGGAGTGAATAGTCCAACATGATATTCCTGATATAATCTAACTGATCCAGAGACACTCTCTCCTTCTTGGTATTGTAACAAAGTTATATCAAGATTGCATTAGCTTTTTTGACAGCGTCATCAAAAGAATTTTAACATTCAACTTCATTTCTATTAAAACAAATTTTTTTCACCTTTTCATCTCTGTGACTTAGATTAAGGTGAAGTTTGTTAATAGCCTAATAAGAATAATTTTAATCTGAGTAAGGCTTTGAGAAGCATAAACTCTGATAGACACATGTTCAGAATTTTCCAGATATATTACAAAATTCCCATTCAATGATTAATCATGAATCCTCTACTTCACTTTGTGTAATCGAATCAATCTATTTTCAGGGATTAACCACAGCGCACTCCATCTTCTCACCTCGCTTGCCTGGGGCCGGGTGAGCATTCTGATGTGAAGATCTTTTGAGGCGATCCTTCTGAAGGAAGGTCTTTATCTTTAGGAAATGTGTGCTGTTATAGAAGATACATCGTTTTGCTCCATTTTAAATTCTCTTCTCTCTTTAGTCTCCATTAATTCAATTAGCAATTCCCCTTCCATTAATTCAATTAGTCTCCATTAATTCAATTAGCAATTGCTAATTATAATTAGTAATTAATTACATCAATTAGACTTATCAGAACCGTTGCTTAGTTTCTTACTGATTCATTATTCCATTCTGTAATTTTAGATTTTTACTTACTTGTTTCAATAATCATTTCCTGATCTCTTCAAATTCCTATTCAAAATTTTGTTCTCTCAAAAGTTCCTAAACTGGTAACATTTCTGAGGCTTTGAGGACTTGAGAATGCTTTTAGCTCACCTTTTCTAGGAGTGATAACTGGGTAGGCATCAAATCCTTGGATTACCTTCTTCCATAAAATACTGTTGACTTTCTATTGACTTCCAACTCTCTTTTTTGCAGAGGAGCTTATAGACTTTATTTGAAAGTAATATGCATTCTATGAGCACAAGCTTTCACAATTATTTTTCTTGGGAATTTAAAATATTATCAGTATTGGCATGTTGTTTTTCTAACCCTTTTTGACAAGCTTATCTAAAAGACAATATATCTTAATTACCGTGGTATGTCTCTTATATACATGCTCATGTATTAGCCCTGCCTTTCCATTGCAATTTGTTGTCTTTAAAAATACATCCCTGACCCAGAGAAGCAAACAAAGCCATACACAAGGAGACAATAAAAGGAGGTCTTTAATATATGAGTAACACGTTAGCCAGTTCATGCTTTGGCTTCTTTCTGTCAACCCTATTTTCATTCCTTACTTTATCTTTTTGCTGCTTCTATGCATTTCCAGAGATTGTCACATCATTTGATTGACTGACTTAGCTCTGAACTAGTTTAAATTTTTTCCCCCTAATTTTTTGAGTAGTTATTTTCCTTGGCCAGATAGCCGTGGAATGAACTAGTACAGATTCTGTTGGCTTAGCAAATCTGGTTAAATAAGAGAACGTACATCACAACGCCTCTATTTAATGGTCTCACTGAGATGCAACCCCACTCACTATCATCAGATAGCTTGTGCTGGCACATCTCAGCACACATGCACATTGAGCATGGAATTATGGACAAAGGTGATATCGGCCCACTTGACTAATCTACTCTTTATCTTAAATGCTAGTGCTATTTCTGACTCGGCTTAAAATAAATGACTGACCTATTAGAATACAGCCAACATAACTGTCTGTGGAATTGGAGGAGGCTGTCCACTTCTATGATATAGGATATGTAGTTATCTGGAACACGGTTCTAAAAGCAAAAATTGGAGGGATTAGCTCTTCCCCCTTCTGTTTGCCCCACGCATTCCCTCTACAGCTAGACCTAGCTTCTAGTCAAGTGTTTGCATCTGTCTTCCAGGTGAAAGACTCCAACAATTAAATCGTCAATCAGAATGCATGAGGTGATTTAATTTTCGGGTCTTTTCCATTTATTTAAGTTCACAAAAGGACCTATTTTGTTTCCGTTATGGAACCTATTCAGTGGTTCTTAATCCTGTTGCATATTAAAATCATGTGGGCTCAAGCCAAACCCATAGAAATCCTGATGTAATTGGTTTGGAGTGAAGACAGGTGATTCTCATCTGTAGGAGTTAAGAAGTATTTTACTACACATACTGCTACAAAAGCATAGCTAATATTTATTGTCTATTCAAAGCTGCACGAATCTGGCTTTCCAGACCACTTGTAAGTTGTAAATATCCGTGAGGGCTATGATATACCTCCCTTTCTGACCAGGCTTAGACAATTTGAATAGCAGGTGATATTAGATGCTAAGCCACTCTATCTTCCCACCATATTCCCGCATCTTGCCTAATCTCCCAGATATTGCAGTGGTATATTCAGAGATTTCTTGGTAAGGAAGTTGGCCTTGTATTAAACTCTGGCCTATATAATCAGAGTTGATTCAAGGACAGTTACTTTGATCTGAGTCCAGAGAGATGTTTGTTCACACTAAATGGGTGCTTACATTCTGAACAAGATATTTAGATCTGGATGAGGTCGATAAGCGTGGCTACTGTCTTGAAATGGTAGTCCCCAAAGACATCAAGGGCATCCATGAAATTTCTGAACATTTATAGAAAACTGGCTTTGTTTCTTGCCTCTGCTGTCCTGGTTCACAATGCCATCTACTTTAGGGGGAACATGCTAAGACTGGCTTTTCTGTTGCTGGGGAAGAAGTTCACTTTCCATGACAGTGCAGTCTTGGCTATGAGATGTTTCTTAGTGCCATGGTCTATCTTATTTATTCTCAGTTCAGACCATCAATTCCCAGGATAGAATTAAGTTACAATCGCTTTCCCCACACTTTCACTTAGAGCGCACTGTCCCCTGCAAGCAAAATTGTCACCTCTGATATATTCTTCTCTGCCTAGCACTATACTCTAGAAACCAAAGAGGCAATATATGACTCTTCCTCTATTACATGTACACTGACTGACGCTGCCACAAGCAAGAAAAGAGTACTCTGTGTCTGTTCCGGAAAGCTAAGTAATTCAGTGGTGATTGTTTCTGTATTTTACCATTTAAGCCCATCACCCTGTATTTCTCCAGTCTTTGCCCTTATCTTTTCCATTAGAAACACAGCTTGTCAAGGTTTCTAAGCCTCCTTGACTTGCCCCAATGATGAGAAAAGGAGAGTTAGAAATTTAATTCAGGTTGTCCTGAGTTCCAGCGCTTAGAACCTGTTAAATGCAAGGGGTGTGTAACAAAAGACCATATTTGGAAACTGGTTCACTTTCTCTGCCTCTGTCAGAATGCCAGCCAACTCGTCTCAGGACAAACCTAGGGCAATTTGATCCTTTATTTTCCAACAAGAGGAGACTTGAAACTGGGTCAGACCTAGTCTGATCACGATAGGGCTTGATGCCATTTCATCCATCTTTGACTCTCTTTATATGGTTATTGGTTTTTCCAATGAATCTTCTAGCTACACACTCCTCTGGCACAGGCTCAGGACTTCCATTCCAGTGAACTCTGAATTCATTCTTGACAGGATGCAGCCTAGTTGTCCCCATTCTCTCTCTCACTCTCTCTCTCTCTTTTTTTTAATCTCAGCAATATCCTAGAGTATTTGGTAAAGGAGTACGTGAAGATACCTAGAAAGTTGGAAAAACTTAAATCTAAATCTAATTGCTGTAGGATCTTGAGAAAGCTATTTCCCCTCTAAATCTCTGTTTTCTCATCGTAAAATGGAGACAGTTTGCAAAGCAGGGATTGATTTGATCATCTAATATTCCTTATTCATCCCGAAAATCTGTGTCTTTTAGTAGGTATGTTTTGACCCTCTGTATTTAATATAATTATTGATATGTTTGTATTCAGGTTTACTATTTTATTATTTGCTTTATGTTTGTTCTCTCTGTTAACTCTGTTTTACATTCCTTTGATTCCCTTTTCCTGACTTCTTTTGGATTATTTGGTGATTTCTGTAGGGATTACAGTATACAGGTTTAACTTTTCACAGTCTATTTAGAATTACTATCTTACCACTGTGCCTGGAATGTAGAAACCTTACCATCATAGAGTCACTTTAGCCTCTCCCTTTATATTATGGTTGTCTATATATATTGAAATCCCTATCAGACAATGTTAAAATTTCTACTTTCAACTCAAAAACTTATTGTAAAAATCTCAAGAACAGAATAATCGATTATATTTGCTCAGATGTTTGCCGTTTCTGTTGCTCTTTGTTCATTCCTAATGCTCCCAGTTTCCTTCTGAGATTATTTCCCTTCAGTCTAGAGAACTTCCTTTACCAGCTTCTTTAGAGCAGGTCTGCTGACCATGAATTCCTTTAGCTTTCCTTCACCTAGAAGTGTTTTTATTTCACTTTATTCCTGAAGTGTGTATTCATGGGACATAGAATTCGGGGTCAACAGTTCATTCTTTCAGCACTTTAAAACTGCTGTGCCACTTCTTTCCGACGTCCATGGCTATTCTCCTATTGGTGATGAATCGTTTTTCTCTGGGTACTTTCAGAGTTTTTTTCTTTCCCTTTAATTTTCAGCAGTTTGATTATATGTCTTGTTGTGAATTTATTTGTGTTTATCCTGTTTGGCATTCACTGAGCTTCTTAAATCTGTATCTCTAGGTCTTCTTCCACATTTTCAGCCATTATTTCTTGAAATACATTTTCCATGCTGCACTTTCTTTCTTCTCCTTCTGACACTCCAATTATGTGAATCCTAGATTTTGTTGTTGTTATTTTCCCACAGATCTCTAGGGCTCCTTTTACTTTTCAATCTCTGTTTTTATTCTCTCTCTTGTTCATACTGAATCAGTTTTATTGATTTATCTTTAAATTCAGTGGTTCTTTCCTTTGTCATCTTTATTCTGCTACTGAACTGGTCAAGGGAGGTTTTTGTTTTTGGTTTTTGGTTATTGCATTTATAGTTCTAAAATTTTCATTTGGTTCTTCTTTATATCTTCTATTTATTTGGCACCCCTTCTATTTTCCCTTTGGTTTCAAGAGTCAGATAACTTCGATATCTTTGCCATCTCATCACTAGTGTCTGTTGATTATCTTCTCCCATGCAAGATGAGATTTTCCTTGTAGCTCATATGCCAAGTAATATTTTAATTGTACTTTGGACATTTTGAGTATTACATTATATTATGATATTTTAAGTCTTACTTAAACCTATGGAGAATGTTGACATTTTTATTTGTGTAGGCAGTCAACCTAGTTGGGTTCAGACCTTAAGTTCCAACCAGCCTCCTGTGTCTATGGTTCCAATGACAGTATACTTTTCAAAGCATTCAAAGTGCTATTTGGATCTGTCCAGTGCACGTGTCATCTAGGGACCAGTCTTCGACATGGACAGGGGGGTATCTCTACTCAGGTCTCAAAGTCTTTTGTATAGTAAACAGTATCAGATCTACATGTGCACAGCTTAGCAATGAGTCCAAAGCTTACGAACAATTGTTTGAAGTTGATTTCCTGAGTTCCTTCTTCTCCATGACCTCCCCATACTTTCTGGTTCCTTGGGACGCCTCTATTTTGTCTTTCAGTAGAAAGAGGAGAGTTTGGTTATTATGCTCTGCAGGGCACTTCAGAAGTATGCTCACACCCCCAGCCAAACAATAGAAGACAAGCAAGATAGTGGTTGACTCCACTCTCTTGGAACTACAACTCTTTTGCTGAAGGTAGAGGAATGTTACCCCGCTCAGAGCTTTGGCTCCTGTGGGCTCCCAGTGCACCATAGGGTTGCTTAGGAGGTGGGCAATGGGAGAACAGAAAAAGGAGAGAGGAATACAACAAAGGATTTCCACGCTTGCTGTGAACATTGAGTTCCCTTTCCTGCCCCTTCAGCTAGTTCTAGAGGGCTTTTCTTGAGGTCTCTCTGTCTACTTCTCTGAGCCCACTGCAGTGTAAATTGAGGGATATTGGAGGGAAATAATGGTAAAGTCACCACTCATTCATCAGTAATTGAATTCTAGACCTCTTCCCCAATTTGCCTGCTCTTGTCCAGAGTTCTCAAAGAGCTGCTCTATGTAGTCTGTCCAGAGTTTATTCAGTGCAAACACAGAGTGACTGGTACTTCTCCATCTTATCCAGACTCGACCCCTGATATTTTTTTAGACGCCAAAAATGTAATGATGCTTACGTGTATTTTAGTTATCCTATCTAAGCAGTTCACTGAATGAAAGTCTTCCCCTTTCTTCCCTTAAAGTTCAGTCACCAAATAAAAAAGTGGAACCCAGGAGAAATAGAAACCAAATATCAAATACTCCGATATTCTACCAATTCTGTATCATTTGAAGAAAAGTGAAATTTCCCCATACACCCCAGTTGCCACCTGAATATAAAATGTGATATTGTATGACTTTCAAAATACGGGTTTTGAAATAATATTTTAAAAAGTAAGGAGACATAAATAGTTCATTTCAGCCTTTCTGTTCAGTCTACTGATTCAGATTTAGAAATTTGAAAAAGCCCAGCCCTTATTTGGACATATTTAAAGATCGTGATAAAGCCATCCTACAAGCCGTAGTTATAGCTTAGTGCTTCAGAAGAAATATGAAAGCTGGCCACTGCAGAAAATACAGAGAGTAAAAACACCCAGCCTCCTTTTCCCCAGAAAAATCCACAGAATGGCTTAGCCTAAGTGGGACACTGAGGGGCATGTCTTCAGTGACTGCCATTCCTGGTGTGTTTCATCTGTAAGTCAATGCCACTTTATACGTGATTGTGTCAGAACCACACTGATTAGGACGGTCTGTCCAATCCTTTTACGGAAGACTCAAAAAGATTAGAAAAGTATTATTCTCTGACAGCTACATAATAATTATGAAATATAAAATGCCAGTAAAAAACATATATGCACTGTAACATTCTTGACAAATCCTCCAAAGGAAATATTAATTTATTCAAATTAAGGGTCAGTTCCCATATTTAGCGCATTTAAAAGACAGGTTTTTTTTTTTTTTTTTTTGAGAAAGATTAGCCCTGAGCTAACATCTGCCACCAATCCTCCTCTTTTTGTTGAGGAAAATTGGCCCTGTGCTAACATCTGTGCCCCTCTTCCTCCATTTTATATGTGGGACGCCTGCCACAGCATGGCCTGACGAACGGTGCATAGGTCCGCACCCCGGATCCAGGCCTGCAAGCAGGGTGTGCGAACTTAACCACTACACTACTGGGCAGACCCCATGTAAGACAGCTTTTTAAAGTGGCTAAAGATTTTGTAGACTATATGAAGTCATACAATTTTTAAAAAATACATAGACAACATAGCTAAGTATACTAAGATGTTCCTCTCAGACAGAATCCTGTTATACTTGTTCCTTTAGACGTAATTTGATTCTTCAAATTTTCACACTATTTTCTTTCTTTGTGCACCGATCTCTTCTGTGGAACTGTGAGATCTTTAAGGGTCAATAATGAAGCCTGGTCAGCAAAGTTGGCCCAAAAAAGGAATTCAATAAATGTTCTTCAAATTGTTTCAAATTTGCAAAAGATCAATCATAAATTTCAATAAGAAGTAATGGGCTTTTTAGGTGGCCATATCAAAGAAAAAAATCCTGGCAAGACATTTTTTTAAAGAACACTCATGAAAAATTCATTTTCTGCAAAACAACCCTTGTCAGTTAACTACAGTATGTGGCATTCACTATACTACTGCTAGTTTTTTTTTCTCCTTTATTCAAAGTTACTTTACTGGTGGAAAAATTTAAGCCAGTATTCTAAGTGATGTGTGGGAGTTTTCTCTGAGCACATATCTTGTTGATATATAATGGGATATGTGCATATATTTTAACTCCCACATGATCTTCTAAACTGCTCTCCTGAAGTCAGCACAGCATATAATCTAGTTAGATCGTTTCTGCCTGAGATTCTGGTTGAATTAATCTCTGAGCTAAATGCAACATTCTGTAGGGTTCAGATTTATTAGAAAGAAAATTCCCACTTTTGGTCTTCAAAATCTTCACTCCAAATGCATCTTCAGCATTCTATGGTTACCCAGAAAGCAAATGATTTAGAACAGCCTTTTCCAATAGATAAATAAGGAGAGCCACACAAGTAATTTTGAATTTTCTAGTAGCTACCTTAAAAATGTAAAAAGAAAAAGATGAAATTAATTTTTATAATATAACATATATAATTCAATTATAATTATATAATCGAATATAATTAGATTAGATTTATATAATTAGATTATAGTTACATAATCTAAAATATTATAATCTCAGCATATGATCATTATAAGAATTATAAATAAGATATTTTACTTTATTTTAAGGTTTGACTTCTGGTGTGTATTTTATACCTAGAGAACATCTCAATTCATACCAGCCACATTAGAACTGCTCAGTAGCCATGTGTGGCTAGCACTTACCTTATCAAAAGCATAGATTTAGAAGAAACAGAATGAAAAGGCTGGAAGAGATCATTGAAGTTCTCACCCTGCATCTTATCTAATATTTGAATATTCCCATACTATCCATAGAAACTTTTCTCTAATCCAAAAAAGATTTCCAATTCCTGCAGTTCCCTACATGGTCTGGCACAACCTTCCTGCTTCTCTGAGCCTCCTGCTAATGCCACTGTCTCTCTCTTTGCCCCATGGCACCTCTTTCTGTCACTGGATCCTGCCTGGGGAGATGTTTCCCATGTCTATTGTGCTAATTGTTTCCTCTATGCAGGATATGCTTCATTCTTGCCATCCTGAACCCAATAATTATCTCTCCCCCCTATTTTCTTGACCAACCCATTCTTTTCAGGTCTCAAATTAAATTTATCTTTCTCAGGGAAGACTTCTCTGAATCTCCAAAAGCTCTCCAAGAGCAAGGGTGACCCAGCATACTGACTACCGTCTTCATAGCACTTACTAAGGAGGTTCACCTTTTAGTATCTATCAGATGATACAGTCATAACTAAGTACATAGTAGGTGTTCAGTTAGTATCACTTGAGTGAATGCATGGCTGTTTAAATGAATGACAGAATGGAAAGATCAAAAAGAGAAAGTGACTTGCTGAAGCTCTCATAGTCACTAAGGGGTAGGTCCTGGACCCAGTCCAACTGAGCTCACACAGTTCAAACATTTAAAGAGACTGCAGCTAAAAGGAAATGCAGTCATTACAGAATGGACAGCAGAGTTGCAAATATCCATGCATTCTCGAATTTGGGGTCATGATAAGTTTCCTATTTCTGAAGATAGCATGAAATACGATCTGCTGATGGTAGTGTAGACTGGCGCAGGTACTCTGGAAAGCAAGGTATCAGTACCCAGACCATACCTATGGTATACTCAAGCTGTGTTTGGGTATATATCTCAAATTCTAATACAGATTCACAAGGCGAAAGAGATGAGGATATCCATTGCATTGTTGTTTATGTTGGCAAGAATTGTAGACAATGTAGGTTTCTTTCAATGGGGGTGGTGAGGGGCGAGGTGGGTAAAATATAGTGGACATTCACCAGAATATACTACACAAAAGTTAGAAGCAACAGACTAGATGTATATACAGCGACAACACTGGGTTTTAAAAACAGTAATAATGAAAAAACAACGGAGAGAATGAGAAGTTTCTGTAAGACACCACTCGTATAATTTAATAATACAGAAGTATACACAAAACAAACACATTTTAAAAAAAAATATAAGTATACACATTAAACATATCAAAAATCAAAATTGTTATCTATAGAGGGTGAGTGTAATGGTAGTTGGAAATAGGGACAAAGAAAATAAAACAATTGTCCTATAAAGGTCATTGACAATGTGTCATGAACTGAGCAGTGCAATGAATTTCACCCTCAGAAATTGAGATCCAAAACTTAGAAGCAAAATTCAAAAAAAAATGAAAACTATAAAATCTTGTATATATATTTAAAATATTTACCTCGTCTAACTCACTCACACTCTCTTTGAGATGTACCTCTTTTAAAATGTTTCTCTCTTCTTTCTCTCCTTTCTTTCCTCTTCTCCTTACCTCCCTCCTTTTTCTCCTTCTCTCTGTTCCCTTCCATTCCCTTCCCTACCTTTCTCTCTCCTCCTCTCCCCATTCCCTTTCTTGACCTCCCTCAACATTATATCTATCTCTCTTCCCTTTCTTGTTTCATCTTTAGCTAATTTGAAGTGGTGATTTTGAGATAAACAGCTGTCTGAGATGCTCAAGAGGGCTCTATGTCATCCTGCCAATCATCTAGTTAGTAAAACAGCTTGTTAAATGGACACAGAAACCATGTTGTCTATGTAAATAACTTGAGGTATCCCTTAACAAAAACAGTACCTATGCCTCCTTAAGCTATTCCTCCTTCTTAACTCACCTACCAGTACTGCATTACCAATTTATTTTTTTCAAGTGTTCATTTAATCCTACTATGTTAGATGCTCTGGGCAAATCATTCAATGAACAAAGAGAAATAGTCATCCTAGAAGACAGACAGACAAAGATTGATATAATATAGTTCTTGAAGATCCCATTCTAGAGGCAAGCATATAGCAAGTGATTCCATCATAAACTAAGATTTATAGGCTTGGTTATATGATATTTTGATACAGTTATTTTGACATAATTCATTTTGACCACAAATTTAATTTTTCACATACTAACGCCCAATTCATAGCCAGGGATCAAATACCAAGGAGTTAGGAACAGACTACCAACACCATTGCTTCTTAAAAAGAATGTCATTTATATACTATGTTTTCAAGATGAAGGGGGAAAAATTAAGGCACTGTCTCACTTTTATTGAGAAAAATACCTAGTAGAAGTTAAGAACATGTCCAAAATAATAAAAATGTAAGATGGAGATTAAAAAAAGTAATTTAGCTGTGTCATAGATAATCTGTGTTGATCCAAAATAGGCATTTTGTTTTGCTCAGAGGATTAGGGACTGTTTCCTTGAGAAGTGGCATTTGAATCAGAAAGGCAGAATTGGTGGCAAGATACCAGGACAAATGCATAATAGCCCAGAGGACAGAATGTATATGGCACATGTGAAAAAATAGTAGAGAGAGACTTTATCGTGACTAAGAAAAGATGTGTGAAGGACAGTATCGAGCCTGAAGAGAGAAGCTAGGGACAGATCTTGCAAGGACATTAATGACAGAATGGATGACAGAGATCCATGCTAGATTTGAAGCAGACGATAAGTTTAATAACAGTAACAGGGATATGAGAATGCTCCTTAATTATAACTGATTGACACACCTCATCTTAGCATTGGTGAAGAGGGGATGCTGGAAATTGCAACTGTGTAAACCACATTTAATCACTATATTATACGGCATTTTGATACTGCCCAAAGCCTCCCCTAGGCAATATCATATAGTTGAAGTTTTTTGCCATACTCCTGATTTCCTTTTCATGGGAAGAAAGAATAATTAGTGTCCTTCTTTTGTGTCCGTCAAGCTGTTTGAAGCTCCCCTTCTGTAACATCCAACCTGTGTTGACTATTCTTGAGATTTCTTGATCATCTTCCTGAATCAAACTGTCCATTTAGTGTTTTTATTTTCAGTGCTCTGAGGACTGGCTTAAAGAGCATTTTAATTTATCTAACTTAAGATATTAGAGAATAAAAATGGCTCAGCATGTGGGTTTAATCTGAATGAATTGACATTGCCATTTACTGCTCTTGGATAAGTTTCATCTTGCAATTCTGGCTATTTTAGGGGCCATTTGTTTCCAGTTTCCATGGTGAAAATTCAGAAATCTGCTCCCCGGTAAAAACTGGTTCTTGGTTATGGATAAATTGAACTATAGGATAGGATTGGTCCAAATATGACAAACTGAGAAAGTCAACGTATACATGATTCAAAGAATTGTTGTTCTATAACCATAGTGTCTTACCTACTATAAATTCTTGTTATGTTGATATAAATGTGAGATCTTGGTATCAATCTTCCTCTCTGATGACTAAATACTGTCAATTATAATCCATGTTTACCTAAAATTTCTCTAGGCCTTAGAAATTAGATTGTACCCAAGATATTTCAGAATCAGAAACTCTCTAGAACATACATTTTATTCACTTGATAACTTTGATACAATAATGCTTGAAAGAAACTTGAACTCAAAAAGTCCATGATTTTTTTTCTGAGTCGATTTGGCAAAGCCAGATATATTTTCTAGGATTAATTTCCTGTATGCTTCCAAGTCAGACTTGACCAAAATCAAAATTTGCATGAAGTGTGGAAGGCTGAAGTGAAGCAGGATTCACTCCTCTCTGAAGGTCACGGTGGTTAGACGTACTTTGAGAGATAGACCTAGATGTGCTAGAGGGTTCCAATGCATCCTCACTTACCCAAGTTTTATGTCCAGTTTTTTCTGACCATTGACCCTGCTGACCAACTGCAACCAAAGTCTCACCACAAGATGCAGAGGCAACAGCATTCCACAGACTTTCCCATCAGCTCCCTGTCGTGGTCATACACCATTCGATGGGCATGCTTGGCTTCCCAGATCCCAATGTAAGCCCTAACTTGTCCATCATTACCAGGGATTCGGAAGGGCTATTTACTAACTCTGCTCTGATCCTCCAGCTCCTTCATTCTAAACCTTCATTTCTAGCTTCTCCCACAGTTATGTAACATCCAACTCCCATAACAAAGCCTTTATTCCATAACACTCCCAGTGTTTCTACTTCCTGGATTGAACTCTGATACAGTACTTAAGGGTAATTTCATTCTAGCTTTTAGTAAAGAAAAGGCAATAGTTTTCTTCTGAGCACTTTCCTTTTAACTAATGGAATCACTTTTTGACTCATGATCCCCTTGTTAGTTTTGGTTTAAAAGAAATTTATTCAGTTCTGTGAAAACTTCATCTATGCAGTGTAGGGTAAAAAAAAAAAAGAATATTACACACATAACCTATGAAATGTCCTGGAAATTTTCTTCACTAATTAGCTTTGGGAAAAAAAAAAGTAGATACTCATATATATCAAGTGCTTAAAATTAGTCTTTAGTCCTCAAAACAATTTTCAGCTCATATCCAAATCTGTTTATTAAAGGGGGTATGTGTACATAATGTGTGTATAATTTAAATATGTATCCAGAGAGGATAACCTTAAAACTAGCTTTAAAATAATTTTAAAAGTTAATTTCCTCTAGTGAATTACATAAATATTTAGTTAAATGGAAGAGCTTATGGAATGTCTTTATGAAAAAGAGAGAATATCTCACCCATGTGTAAGACTGGTCTTCATCTTGATATAAAATTTGACCTAAAGCAGAGTTACGATTTGTGAGGTAAGAGAATAGAATAAAAAGTGAAAATCCACAAAAAACAGAAGGCAGGTTGGTACTGTATTTTCATTTTCATTTGTATCATTTCAATGGAATATGGGAATAGTGATTATAATAATAATACCACCACCAGTCATAATAATGTCTATCACATGGATAAAATGATCCAGAGGTAAAGAAAGTACATGGAAATGGTAAAATTCTATACAGATGATCATCATAATCGTGATGATTTCCCCTTTTCCTTTTGTCTCTCTTTTTCTATACATACTCACGGGGATTTCTTGTTGATATGAGCTAATTTGATAAAATAATCCATAAAACTGTCAGTGGGAATTGCTCTGTTTCCAGGCAACAGATGCTTATTTTAAATATGGTCTTTCAGAAGCCATGATTCGTCATTGCTGTTAAGTCTGAAGTGACATTTAACAATGGAGACCTTGAAGGAGCTGGATCTTTCGGTGTCCTAATCAATTCAACTCAGCAAATAGTAACTAAACACTTACATTGTACTTTCACATTCATTCACTCATTGGGAAGCATGAGCCAAGCCCTCTACTCAGAATTTACAATCAGAGATACATTTTGCATAAGCCTTCCCCTCATGGAGTTCCCAGTACCGCAAGGATGACAGCTATACCAAAAATTATTTTAATACATTATAGAGTGTATATAAAGTGCTATAGTAATGATACAAACTAGATGTTAGAAAAGGAGGTGACAACTGAGTGGAGGAAACCAGCATTCCAGACAGAAGAAATGTCCTGAGCAAAGACACAAGGCTATCAAAATGCAATATATGTTCAAGGTCACTTAAAGTGTTATCAGGTGTTGCTGTAGGACTATCTATTACAATGGCATTTTCCAAACTTCAGTGACTTAATGACATTCACATTTTTGCCCTATCCAAACATTTTGCCAAATATACTAACATACCATTATTTACTTTTTAATTCTACATTGATATTTATTTTTAGTTAAAATTGTTCCTAAGCATTTGAGCTTGATATAGTAGTGACATGTTTTCCTAATGAACATTACATTGGTCTAAAACTATTAATATTAAAAATGTCTATTCATCTAATATAATCTTCAGCATCAACTGTGGTATCTTATTGTAAATGGAGAAAACTCATGGTGGAAAATGAGGCAGGAATGTTACTGAGCAAGTGCTTGCCACCCAATGTGCACAGAAGCCAACACCATAGCACACTGGCTTTTGAGAAAAGAAAAAGCTTTATTGCTAGGTCGACCAGTGAGGAGACAGGAGGTAAGTCTCTCAAATCTGTCTTTCCTGTCCAAGGTTTAGGCTAAAGTTTAAGGAGTTAGGGATGGCTGGCTGGTATGTGGAAGTGCTGGTAGGATGAGTTTTGACTGGCAGATCAAAATATTCCTCTTCTGTGCATGTTACTGGCTGGCTCAACGGCCCTGAAAAGCAGCTTGATATTCTGTTATTAAGATGAGGTCAGTTGTGGGAGGTTACCAGGAAAAGCACAGTGAACAAGGGTAAATTTGTCACGCAAATTTAAGTCATTGCCTTCTAATTGATAAGTTTCTAGAGACTTAGAGTCATCCTTCTCTTCTTGGTGCAGAAAGGGAGACACTCTTGCAAATGGAGATTTCTCTTATACTAGTAAATTTCCCTTACAAAAGGGTAACTTCTGAAAGCTAGGTTTTCAGAACTTGTCCTGTGTCTGTTGTTTCTTAATAATGATCAGTTCAAAATAATCCTTATGCCAAACAGGCATATTTTGGGGTGGCAAATTCTGTTCCTGGTCATGTGGTTACGGGAATGGGAGGGTAGCATCACATCAAGGACATTGGATTCCACAGAATGGACTGGATTTTTTGTTTAGTTACTAAAGGGTAAAAATTTTTGCAGTGATGAGAACTGTATTTTGTGGACTTAATTCTAGAAGCACTGGTGTTAAGAGGTGAAAAAAAGAGAGCTTAGATAGTAAGGACTGAACTTTGTTCCAGCATCATTCTTTAAGAGCCAACTCAAATGTTACATTTTTATGAAACTTGCCCTGACTCATTCAGGAGCTTAGTGAATTGTATGTGATACTTCCTCATTAAGCATTCTATTTACCTCTACTGCATTAAATCCATTTCTTTACACATATCTCCTGCTTCTCTGTGAATTTCTTGAAGATTTGTCTTCTTCATAACTGAATCTCCAGAGCCCAGAGTGTATGAAAGTTAGAGGGCTAAAGTTCTGTAAACTGAAAGAAACAGGAAAGTAGGGAGACTAGACAAAAGCTGTTTAATAATTCAAAAATTGACTAATAAACGTCTAAAAAGGAGGCAATGACTGGCAGGGGGTCTTATGATTAGGTCACTAGAGACATGATAGACGGTTCTGAAATTTCAATCTGGTTGAAGATGATAATAGGAGTAAAATGTTTCAATTCAAATTCATCCACTGGGAAATGGTCTCTGAGCCAATAGCATCGTGTAGCTTCACTCCTCAAAGATAAAAAGAAAACATTTTGATACACTTGTGAGATCAATTATGTGCACAGGGCTTAACGGACACAGTGGCTGATTGAATGAATGCATGCTCAGTTGCCTACTGAAATGCAGCTGTGTGATCTTTAGAAAACGTAAACCAAATTATATTGCTCTCCTACTGAAAAGTTTCAATAATTTCCTATTTCATGTAGGTCAAAATCCAAACAGCTTACATGACTACAGGCAGAACCCTTGCACACAATGCGGCCCTTATTTGTTTACCGCTATATGGCTAGCACCTAGTGCAGTGTCTAGCACATATTTCATGCTAATAAGTATTTGATGAATGTATGAATGCATTGTTCAGTGAATAAGTAAATGAATGAGTTGACTGTGACCTGCTGGCTAATTGGTTGGGAAAGTCAAGGCTGGAAAATGGGTCCCTTGATTCCAAGGCCACTTATTTCCATTGTCCCAAAATTGATCTAATTCATTAAATTCTCTTTTTTGACCACCTTGGGACCTATGGAAAAGGCATTAATTTTTGAGGTGTTCTCCTAAAGTTAAATGTGTGGTCTCTGACTAAGGATCAAGTTACAACACAGATTTTACCATGCACTTGAGCTCAATCACAGCTTTTTGGCCTTGCGTATTTATTTATTTATTTTTTTTAAAGATTTTATTTTTTTCCTTTTTCTCCCCAAAGCCCCCCGGTACATAGTTGTGTATTCTTCGTTGTGGGTTCTTCTAGTTGTGGCATGTGGGATGCTGCCTCAGCGTGGTCTGATGAGCAGTGCCATGTCAGCACCCAGGATTCGAACCAACGAAACACTGGGCCGCCTGCAGCGGAGCGCGCGAACTTAACCACTCGGCCGCGGGGCCGGCCCCTGGCCTTGCGTATTTATTTACTAACTTATCTACATAGTGCACAAAGGCTGTTCGCTTATTGTCATTTCGTAACGCAACAATGTGTATTTATCTGCTTCTTACTCATACATTTTACAAGATACCTCCATTTCAAATTTATTTTGACAAAGTGTGATCCCATTCCAGAATTTTATAAATGATAAAAAGCAAGGTGGAAGGGGGATTGGATTCATCAGGTAAAGGTTAAATAATTCTGATTTTGAGCAATGAATATCGATTGCTCTTTTAAGATGTGTTTGAAGAATTCTTGTCATTGAGGAAAACATTATCAAGGGTCTCTTGAAATCCATTCACATGCAAAGAGAAGGGTGAAGAAGCAGTGGTAAACAGATGACTATTTTGCATATTAAGTTGTTTTGAAAGGTACTGTTCTTACCATAGGAATAATGGGTATCTCAGAGAAATACTACAATCAGGTGTTCTTGCAAAATTGTAGCCTAGTTTTATGTTAACCTGCAATGTGCAGAAAAAAAGATGGTTGAAAGCAAAAAAAATCTTACAAAATAAAATAAACATCTAAATCCTAAGTAGTTTAGGTCATTTGAATGAAATATTTTCCATACTATTAAATTTATATTCAATTTCCTCTGCTCTGTTCAAGGTAAATTTTGTTATACAAAGAACAATGGTACATCAAAAATAGCATATTAATATTTTTTATTGTTTTCTAAACTTGACTTTTTCATAAATAAGTTGAGTGATTTTAGTAAATTTCTTAACAGTGTGCATCTTTGTTTCCTTATTTGGAAAGTGAAAGAATTAGATGACTTTTAGACTTCTGAGTCTTTATACATAAATAGATAAAATAGAGATGTATTAAATATTTAGCAAGATGGTTTGGTTTGTAATGTCTAGACAGATATAAACATTTAAACAGATAAAATAGTGTATATAAACAGATATACATATATATATAAAAGACTATATATACATGTATACACATATTGAATATACATGAAAAGTAATAGATGATAACATGGATATGCATGTTGGTTAAAAAAAAGGATATATACTTGAAGAGTCAAAAAGAAAAGTTGAATCAAGTCATAGTGGAAATGGCAGAGATAAAATGTCACAGAAACAACCACAGAGGATAGGATAAAGATGTCAGGTTTGTTAACATTGAAAATATAACTTACGCTCTTTCTAGATAAAAGAAACCAGAGATGTTTCTAAACCACATTGTTTTTTTTTTATCATTGCTGTTACTAGTATTATTGTTGTTATTATTACTATCAGCATTTAGGTAGCAGGGGTAGGGATGAACACAGAATGGCTTCAGTGTGGAGAAACAGAAGGCCCCAGGAAGAAAAAAAGAGACTGCTCCTGCTAAAGTAGGCGTTTTAACTGCCAAGGGATTAATGACGTACCCATTCTAGGCTTCCCGGTTGTACACAATGCAGAAATCTAATTTACAGGGTGATTCACCTTTGTTTGTCTACTCTCCTTGTGATGGCTAATAAAAGTAAGTATACGACCAATCAGTTAAGGGGATTTTCTAAGATGCTTAGCCTTCGTAGCTTTATGTATTTTTCATAATTGCTGTTTTTATGGAGTTTTTCCCTTTAGCTTAATTTCTTTCTATTGCTGTTTCCATTGGCTCTTTCCCTCAGACAACCCCTTCCCACCCCTGTGGAAGATAAGTTCCCTTGAGGTTAGAGGCACTTTTTTGGTCACTTCATCCTCTTATTTCCAAACCTGGCTCCTGGCACAGAAGAGGTGATAGTGAATTGTTTGAGTGAGTCACGACATGCAAATTCTGATGAAATTCCTAGCCCAAAGGTTATACACACCTTTGTACAGTTGTTCCCAATACAGCTTATTGTGGTTATTTGTATGTAGACAGATTTTCCTCTTCATTAAAAAAAAACCATAAGCTTCTGCCTATACTCTCAACACAGTAAGTTTAAAGCTGTAGCACATGTTAATTGGAGTACTTAAGGTCGTTGGTGTGTTCAGGGACAGTGTAGTACATAATTCTGTACAAAGGGGGCATCTTCCTGAACATGGAGTTGTACACACATTTACAGAAAAAGGGTTTGTATCCAACAGAGAGTAAGTACTACTTTATTCAATAAGTATTTATGGAGCGTGTGCCACGAGCTAGGCACATGGGATATGCATCTGTCTTTGGGAAGTTTATTTTCTAATGAGGAAGGACACAATTAATGAGAAAAATAACAAACAGGTCAATTGTACAGTATATTGGAAGGTGCTAAGAGCTCAGGGAGTAGGATCTGTTATACGAGTAGAAGAAGGTTTGGCAGGTAGTTCGTGATTTTTAAATAAGGGTAGTTAGTGTAGGCATCCTTGAGAGAACAGCCAGAGTATGTATAAAAAATGCATAGAACAGCAAGAAGGCTATTATGACTGAGGAGAGGTCAGAGAGGGAGGGAGGAATGTTAGTAGGAGATGACATCGGGTATGTAAGAGCAGGACCTATTAAGTACTAAAAGCCTTTGTAAGAGTTTAGTTTTATTATGAGTAAAATGGGTCACCAGTAAAGGATTTTAAGTAGAGGAGTGACAAAACTGACATTTTTTCAAAGGATCCCTCTGTCTGAAGTGTTAAAGGGAGGGCAAAGCTGGAAACATTGGCATCGGCTAAAAATCTATTGCATGTTGAGGTGAGAAATGCTGGTGACTTGGGCCAGTGTGGTCAAAATGGAGGTGATAAGTGGTTGGATACATTTTGAAAGTAGATCCAATAGAATTTGCTGACAAATTGGAAGTAGGTGCAATAATTTTCATGTTTCCATCTGAAAATTATTAAGCACTGTCTGTGGGTTATAGTGGGTTTTAATAAAATGCAGCTTGAATCACATAAGTTATATATAACTTTGTTATTTGATAGATGTCTTGTTTTGAAAAGCATAGAAGTTGATATTCCAAACTCAAGAGAAATAGACTTTATCAGCCATAATATAGAGTAAAGAACAGGGCCAAGAGCAAACCCTCAGTAAATACTTGAGCCCCACTCACATATCGATGACACATCTAATATTGGGGTCTCACTTTTTTATTTTTTGAGCTCGTCCCCCACACATTTTCATTCTTTGTTAATCACAGTTTAGTTATCCATAGGAAATCTTTCATGCCAGTGTTTGAGGAGTCTCCTATGTGGTCCAACAACCCTGTGTATGTGCTCTCTTATAACACTTACCATAATACATTGTGTTTGCCTGCATGTTTGTATTTCTGCCTCATCAGATTGTAAGATCCATGAGAATAGGAACTGTATTTTGTTTACTGCTGTATTGCAAGTATCCAGCATTGTGCCCTGGACATAGCAGGTACACAGAATATTTGTGTCAAATTTTAAAAAATAAAATGTAAATTAGTGAATTACTCAGTCACTTGTCCTGATGAATTTCTGCCACGCAAATTCCCCAACTCAGATATGACCCACTTCATAACTGAAAGCAAATGAAGAAATTCATAAAACTACTAATTAAGTTCACTGCAAACTCATGCTATTATATTATAGGTACTGTCCCAATTTTTCTGTTTTTCAGTTGACTTTCCAGTCCATGGAAAAGTTTTTCCACTTTGATAAGAGTCTGATTGCTATTCCTACATTTTTCTACAAATGAGTGTCTCTCCTATATTAGGGGGGTAGCTCAAGGCAACTGGAACATCCTAGTTACCTCTCCTTTTCATTATCTTTTATACTTGTACTAAGTTGCTTTTTTTTTTTTCCCTGTCTTGAGAAGAGAAACACATATCCATTTTAGGATTTTTTCTCCCTCTATTACTCTATTATTCTTTTATTCTCCTTGCATCTGTACTGTTTCCTGATCCTTTAGCCTATTGAAATGTTCACATCTCTGACAGTCTTAGACAAACAAATGCACAACACACTCTCATCCCTTATAGATGCTCACACTATTGCAGCATCTCTATTTTTACCACTAAACAGCTTGAAAGGACTTGACTTCCTGTCTCCAAGACCTCAGCTTACACTCAGCCCTTCTCCTTTGCATGCTGCCTTCCTCACTTGTTACTGTAGATTCCCAGAATAAATTTTCGAAGTCAGGTAATATGATTTACTTCATTCTGTCTATATTCCTGCAAAACACCTCTATCAGGTTATTGGAGATTACCTCTAAATATATTTTTTCCAAGCACACTAGTATATAGTTAAATTATCAAGTTGGTTTTTTGTTTGTTTGCTTTTCAATCTTGTAAAGTTTGTCAATGGACTGTTCTGTACTTTTCACTTCTTAAATATTCCGTTTTCTTTGGCTTCCATGACACCTCCTGGTAGTTTTTCTTCTCCTCCTTATTCAATAATCTATTTCTTCTCCACTCACTCCTGTTACCCCTCCTGCATATGTAAATATGGATATTGACCAAAAATATGTCTATGATCTCCTTCCTACATTTCTCTTCGTTCTCTTAATGATCTTGTCTACTTCTATCTCATCAATCACCACCCTATACATAAATTCCTCCATCTGATGGTGGTAACTTTCCATTCAAGTTCTTGGATATTTTCATTTGAAGTTTCTGAAACTGCTGTGTCCAAAATGGTAGCCACTAGTCACATGTGGCTGTTGAGGATTTGAAATGTGCCTAATCTGAAATTGTGATGTGCAATAATTGTATGATACACACTGGTTTTAAAGACATCCCACAAAATTGAATGTAAAATATCTAATAATTTTTGTATTGATCACATATTGAAATAATATTTTGGATACATTGGGTTACACAAAATATCTTATGAAAATTAATTTCACCTGCTTCTTTTTACTTTTTTAAATGTGACTACTGGAATATTTAAAATTAACATGGGAGCACATTATATTTTGATTGGACAGTGCTGTTCAAAATAACCCCATTCCCTCTCAAACTAGTGACTCCATATGATTTTTGATTTTGGATAGGATAGTAGCTCTTTTCTTGTCCCATCAACTTTAGTCCTGGGTCTTCTTTGACATTTCTGTCTCACAATCCTTCTCCACCATGCACTTTGATTTCAAACTTGTCCCCATTTAATCAGTCACTAAGCCTTATATTTTTTCTTTTAATCTTGACTCCACTTTTATTTTCATTTCTATTCTCACTCGTTAGTCCTAGATCATTTCAGGAACCAAAATCCCTCAGCCTCAGGCTCCTTACTCCTTCAAACTATCCTACATATCATCCCAACAAATCTCATTAAACATAACCTTCCTCTAACCCCCAAAATTTAATGGTTTCTTATTGCTTAGTGAGTAAAGTTCGAATCTTTTAATCATTTTTCAAAACTACCTATCTTTCTAATTTTACTTTTGTTCTAAATAGTTGCTTTTCCTTCCATTTGTTTTGAGTTATTTCTAGTCTTTGTAGCTTTCCAAGTACTGCCACATCAGTCAAGATTTTCATCTCCCTTTATTGAAAACAACCTAGCATTCAAGTTCAATTTTAAATGTAATTTTTCACATCACTTTGGTCACAAATAGTCTCTTCCAAGTCTGAATGTTGACAACACTTTATCTTTTATGGCATTTCCTACTTTTTAACTTGTTTGGAGTTTTCCCATTCATTACTCATTTTCTACTTAAGAGGTTCTGTAAGAGCAGGAATCATAGCTTAATTATGTTTATACCTATCCCCAAGTGGCTATCATGGTGCCTACCATGACAGGTGCTCAAAATTATTTATTGGATAAATAAACGTGTAAATGAATTAATGAGTAATGATATAATCACACTTTCTAAAATTAAGGATTTCCTTTGGAAAATTTCCTCTCTATAGCAGCAATGGCCCAAGTTTCTAGTTATTGCCTTATGTTTTTTTCCTCCCAACTTAATATGCAAATCATTGACTTTAGCAAAACAAGTATTTCATTTGCTGATGAAAATGCTTAAGACAACAAAAAAGGGGCATATTAAGAATCTGTGGAAGCTGCTACAACTGTATCTTTTTAACACCATCTGTCTCCCAAATTGTTAGATGAATCCAAATCCCATGCAAGTTTTGCTGGTCCGCAATAGTAAAATGCTTCAATGGCAATTTCAGACAGATTGAACATATTGCAATTAGACAATTTAGTTGTAAGAGCATTGTCTTGGAGGATAACCCTCCAGGGATTATAATGAATATGGCTTAATTGGTTTATTAAGTAAAATTTACAAAAGCTAGGAGCCTTAGTTTGAAAAACTTTTAGACATCAGTGAGGTCTGGCTTTGCATATGATAAATGTGATGAACACTTGCTATTGCAGAAGGGTTGGCAAACGGCTGTACAAGTTAGATGACTACTCTAGATAACTGAGAAGTAGCATCTGTAAACACAAGTATATTTTTAAAATAATTGAGACACAACAAATATGGCCCCTACCATCACAGCTGAAAATTAAGCCTCCGTATAGTACCTTGTACAGAAATCTTGGCCTGAGAATCAGAATTCCCAGATTCTGTACCTAAAATTATAAAATATAATTAAATTTCTTATTTATTCAGCGAGGCCATAATCACAAATATCTTTATTATTACACAATCCCGAAAAATAAGCCTTCACATTTGCACATATTAGTAAGTGTACAAAATGAGAACTGGAGTTTAATCCTTACATAATTATAACTGTATTCATATGATTTAATATTTAAGAATATCTGGAGCCAGTGGTAAAACATATGTTCTTAATATGTGTTTGTTAAGAGCACACATGTAATACTATGTGACAGGATGAATGCATCGTAAAGAGCAAAAATCACTTTGACTTTGAAAGAAATTTTTGTATATCATATATTTCTAAATCTCTTAGTTAACAAATAGAGAAAGAGATGGTCAGAAAGGGCAAGAAAACCCTCCATGAAGATAGTCCCCTAAAATAAGGCATCTAAATAGTTGGCTAAGCTGGTTTCAAAACCCATGTAATCGGCTTCCCAGTTGGCTGCTTAGGTGGCTTTTACAAAGTAACTAACAAATTCTTGCTTCCAAAGTTATGACACAGTGAAAATAATCAATAGAACCTCTAAAGGTGAAACGGTGATTTGGGAAATTAAAGAAAAGTGCAGAGAAATACAGTCTAGAATTTCCCGTCGCTAACAATTTATACTCAATTTAACAGGAAATTAACCATGATTTCCAGGAAAATCCGTTTCATCCTACTAAGATATCCTAGTAGATAATTATAGTCATCATCAGGACCAGATATCTCTTTCAACTTAGAACTTTATTCTATAGTGTATAAAGGAAATATAATGTAGCTTATGTCACCATGGAGATAAAAGTCAATTAAATTCAAATCAATGTGTATTCTAATATCCTACTATGTTTAAAGCATTATTCCAAACAGTTTGGGAAATATAGATATAAAAATGAAATCTAACATAAGCAGAAATATTATACTTTATAAAATTTCTTGTTGTGGGTTGAATCTATTACCCAAAAGATGTACTCAAGTGTTGAAGGCCTAGCCCCTCGTACTTGTGAATGTGTCTTTATTTGGAAATAAGGTCTCTGCAGATTTAACCAAGTTAAGATGAGATAATTAAGCTGGACTGTAATCCAACATGATGGGTGTTCTTAGAAGAAGAGGAAAATGCCATGCAAAGACATGGACACTGGGAGAACACCAGGTGACAAAAGGTAGAGACTGGAGTGATGCAGCTACGAGCCAAAGTATGCAAGAATCTATGGCCACCACTAGAAGATAGGAAAAAGCAAGGAAAGATTCTACCCAGAGTCTCAGAGGGAGTATGGCCCTGCTGACTCCTTGATTTTTGACATCTAGTGCCCAGGACAGTGAGAGAATAAATCCCTGTTGCTGTAAGCCACCCAGATCATGGTACTTTGTTATGGCAGCCCTAGGAAATTAATACACTCTTTTTCATAATTATCAAACTTTAAGTCATTCAGGGTCTGCTCTAATTTGAGCTCAGCTTTCCAAAGATTGTGGTAGGGCATTCCAGAAAAAAGGACTGGCATGAGGAAGATGGCAGGGGCAGGAATGAAAGGCCCACACGGACATAGCTTAGAGTCTGGTTGGCTTTGGCACTGTTCTCAATGAGAATCATGTAAAGTGAGCAGGCCATCGTCAAAAACAAGTACAGCTCTTTCAAAGCTTAAAACAAATGGGCTGCTTGCTTCCAATTATTTTATTCAACTCCATAGTCCTAGGTAGAGAGGGAGGATGTGCCTGTGTTTTATTATGACTATCTGTAAAGAGGAAAATAAAAATCATACAATTCAGGTCACTTATAGCAATAGCAATAAAAATCTTGTTTTTCTCGCCTCATTAGATCTTAAGAACATTGGAGAGTAGGTGAGAGAAACAGGGAAACCAATAATTATATTGGAGATGTACAAGTCTGCAATCTCATGTATCTCTGGATTTATGATGGATTTTGGACAACTCCTGACAGAAGCAAATGTAAGTCATAAAGCTCTGTGTACCTGAGGCTTACCTCCTACTCTTTCTTCTGGGTAACTCAATTCAAGTTAATTGGAAGTTAGTCACAGAGTTTACCAAGGCGAAAATCTGTCAGACTCATGATAAAGCCAGAGGTTTCTGTATTACCAAAACTTTAGTGATAAGATACCACTTTTACAACTGTTTTCTGGGAAATCTTGTAATGTTATCATCTTGATACTTTTTAAATAATAAGAAAAACTCACATGTAGTGTGTGTTTTCTGTGTGCTGGGAGCTCTTTGCTTTACGTGAATTCAATTTTAACAACTATCCTCTGAGGCTTTGCAGAAGATGAAGCAAATTTAGGATGATAAAGTAATGTGCCCAGACTCACACACCTTAGGAGAGGCCAAATCAAGTTCCCCTAGCAATCTTGCTCCAAAGCTTGTGTACTGAGAGCTGGATGTTGTATATTCTGCATACCAAAATCCTAGGTACTTATTTTCTCTATCTATTTTTTTCAAGCCAAATACCCGTCTTCACATATAAACACCATCATCTGCAAGAAGCGCAGAGTAAATGAGACTGTTTCTGATCCGTTTCCCCTTAACTTCTATCCCTTTTCTCCATAAACTGTGGATGACATCTCCCTGCCTGCTCTGTGAGTCTTCCTCCATACTTGATTCATAAAATCCACACAGGTGTAGCTCTTGCCATCTTGACATGACACCACCCTTTACTGCAATGTAAACTCCTTGTTGTTGTATCTGGCAGAATCATGTCAGGTTCACTGCCGATGTTCCAAGAATGCCAAGTAGACTGATTTGGTTTTGGTGTATAGACTCTTAAATTATGTTGTATACGCTAAAGAAGAGAAAATAAGAATCAATCATTAATGCACAAAGAGTTACTCAGATTACCACTGTGGAGTACTTCTGATTAGGAAGGAAAATTCTCTCTCCAACTTTATGCCTTATGAATTCCATCATCAGTGAGGACCTTATATTATCTGTCCTGACAATGTCACATGGATGTATGCAGATCAAACTCTAAACTCATAAATAAATAAATACGAGATGATATTACCAGTGTTTTGCCAAGATCTTCTGCTGTTTACGTAGTGCTTGTACCTATTTTATGGTATTTTCCAATTTCATCCTTTCTTCTCAGCCAAATGTTAAAACAGAGTTAATATGACAACATTTCTCCCTACTCTATTTACCTTGTATTATGATTAAAATGTAAATATATTAATACATTTGACATTTTCTAGGTAACATTTTTTTATTGTCCCAAAGAAGTGATCACTTGAAAGTTTATGTATATCTGTAGATCTTTTTCTTCCTCTGTTTCATCCTTTGAAATAAAATATATATTCTCTTGAACAGCAGGAGATGGTGGCGTGAGGGGAATAAATTGTCCTAGCAAAAGAAAAGGTTATTTAGCACAGCTGTTACGCCTAAGTGTCAGGAATCATCTAGGACATCACTGAGCTAAGATTTCTTCCACTGATCTTCAAAATAGTACCTTAAAGCAGCAGACAGAATGTCAGCATCTGTTGATTCATTCACTAATTAAAATAAGGGTATCTCTACCTGGTTAAAAAATAGATTTGTTTTTCAAAATTTCTAATATCATGTTCATGCAGGAGAGAAATTTATAAATAAAAATGAGGTAATCATTTCTTTTTTTCCCCACCCCTTATACCTCTGGAATCCGATTCTTTTTCCATCCCCTCCTTTTCAGAAGTTTTTGTGCTCTAAAGTCCTAGGCAGAAAAGCAATGCCAAGAGGTCCACTAATGATGATCCCAATGGAATCACTGACTTGAGGGACATTTGGCATTCTTATGAAAAGTGTCAGAGAAAATGAGATTTCTCCTAAAGGCCTTGTAAATAATGGTCAGGATTTTCTCTGATCTAGTTCTGTGAACATATTGCATTCTGCTGGAGGGATTAAATCATGCTTTCTCTCCACTCTGCAGGAATTTATTGTGGAACTTATATCCTCTTGGGGGCCTAGAATTCTCCATGTTACAATGGTACTCCGAGAGCTTCAGTTTCTTGCCTTCTGAAGACTTTAATTGAGATGGAACAACAAGAAGTTCTTGCTACAGGCGCATAGAAGAGGCACCTGCTTTGGTCCAGGAGAGTGACTTAAGGGATAGCAGATTATCATCAACTTTCTCTGGGTTAGTATCTTGGTAATGTCACTCAGGAGTTCAGCTTTGCTTTTGTCATTTGAGGTACTGAACCAAAGTACCAAATACCTTTTGTAATTACCATAAACTTCTAAATCTACTAAATATTTGACACATCATGGAGGCCCTTCTGCTGGGGGGTTTCAGTATATGGGAAGGAAATTTTTGGAGGTGTTTGAAAAAATTCAATAAAGTAGACATTAATTTTTATATGAAGTCAACATAGGCTCTTATTCTTTAACAACTAAATGCCTGCTAATACCAGACTTACTCAACACTTCAATGACTCATATTTAGGTGAAAAATTCCTAAGTCTTTCAAAGTTTAACACTGTCAACTTAACACTTACTGGCCAATTACTTTGTGTTAGGCCTCATGCTAAGCAATTTGGAGAAACAAAGAGATAAATAAGACAAGAGTCATGCTCTCCAGAAGCTCTTATCTGTTTGAATTGGCAGCCTTGTTGCCAAAGCACCCTGTCTCCCAGGACTTCTGAAAATACTGTGTACTGTGACTTCCCAGGTTTAAATGGAATTTGTTGTGACTTTACTTTCTAGACTTTCACAATGATCTTTAAAATAATTGAAATCACAGTTATTATAACTGGATACCAAAAAGCATGAGTTACATATGCCATCAACAATCTTTTATGTGTAAATATATTTCTTCATATTAATTTTGCACATCTATGGGATAATGACCAATGCTTTTGATGTTGACCCTATGCTACTGAGAAATCCTAGGGTAGCTTCTAATGGAAAACATTACACAAAGTAAGTTCAAAATCATAAAGAAAAGTATTTCTATTTGAAAAATAGGCAATCTAGGTCTGGCATATACAGTTACTCTCAAGTAATCAGAATAGATTATTAGAATGAATTTTCAATTCTTGGGATATGCCTGAGGCAGCTTAACCTTTTTGTGTACCTGTGTATGTGTATATATTTGCATTTTTTTTCAAACAGTTTATTTGTGGTACTTTCCTCAGCATAGATTCTGTTTAAATTACCAAAATGAAGACCTTGGCTTTACTTTCCATTGTTCCAGCATCTAAAATTTCAGCATTCAAGCTAGAGAGAAGAGATGCAAGATTACTTCACTTAATTACAGATGCTGATCATATAGCCTACTTTTTCTGTGTCTGTCTCCTAGTCCTGTTCACAAACTGGCAGATAATCTCATAATTATTCAGACAGTTCTGGTACTGCACATACAGCGGGATAAAGACTAGAGCACCATGCTCCAGCAGTTCCACAGTCATTTAGTATCAAGATTAGCGATTCCCAAGAAAATCATGTTTTAAGTAATTCTACTTGGAGGATTCAGTAGGGAGGGGAGAAAGAGAGAGAACAAGGCAAATTATATTTTTTAAAACTCTTGAGCTTTTCATTATTCAAGTAACAGTGAAGTAGTTATTGCATAAGGAAGAAATTTACTGTTTAAACATTTTTAATGGAAACATACAGAATTACGTCTTAGCTCTACTTCTGATTAAATACAAGGGCAATGGCTTTTTCTACCTAAAGTCTCCATGAGACTGCAAAATGGTGTGTACAATGTAATATAATGGAACACATTTCCTAACGTCAATACAACAAAATAAGTATGATCCTGTTAATAATCATGGATGTTAAACTCAGTTTTAACATTGTTATGGTACGAACACAGTGTCATCTACTTGTCTACTCAGCCATGATGTTAGAGCACCAAATGAGTTTGCTCTTGAGGATTTCCAAATAAATGCCCCTCTGCCCTAGGAAGCCTTGACAATGTAGTGAATGTCAAATATCTGAATATTTTTCCAGAACATGTTGTTGAGATGTTTCTTAGAGCAAAACTACTAGTGAGAAACAGGTGGAAGAGTCCTAGATCTGGACATAAATGCTCCGGGTTCAGGTTTTAGATCCCTTCGTTAATAACTGCAACATTAGCCACGAATTAATTTCTCTAAATATTAGGCTCATTTTCTTGAACACAGGGATGTTAATTTTGTCTTACAGTGCTACAATAATACACTAGATCAAAATCAATTTCCAAACTTAAGTGCTTTGCATGCTTGCACACTATTATAGCACACTAATAGCTCGTGTGCGTATGTGGATAAAGAAAAATTGCACCAGATACTTGTTACAATGTCAAGGAAGACTTTATTGAAGACTCTTGCGATGGGGTTCAAGGTGATTACAATAGGAGAGAGAGATTGAACTCAATTCCACTGACATGAAAGGTGGGAGGATTTTCAAATGCTGGGGTGCCCTAATGGAAAAGTACTGGAGGATTTTAGTGGGGAGATTGGCCAACGTGATTAGGCCATCTGTGTTTGCTAGCGGGCACTTATTAAAGTTAGGCTCCTATCTTCCCCACAGAGACTGGGAGACAGAGGCCCTATCTTTTTTGAAGATTGTGTTTAAAAGGGAAGAGACTGGGAGAAGATTTACATCTCAAAGAGGCAGAGAAAGAATTTACAGTGGCAAGTTTTCTAAGATAAATGCTCTAAGAAAAGGGAAGTCAGGGGCCTACAGACAAGAAGAAGCCTGTCTAAAGTGTAGTCAAGCTGAGAGAAACCTTAAAGACACCTTGGTCAATTATGTCAAGATTCCACAATTCCATAGGCAAAAGCAAGTAGCTAAATCAGCTGTCAGACGTCTACCTTTTGTCCCTTGTTGCTGTTCACTGCTGACCTATACTCAGCCATCATCACTATTCTATGCTGAAATTTATGTTTTAGTGGTGGAGCTGTAAATGCAAAATCAGTGACAGGCAAAAGCTAAACAAAATAACAAAATGACAAGAATTTTTGCAGTGACTTCTTTTTTCTGAGCTTTATTGACATTTGAATCCAGATGAACTTATGTGGTAATAAATATACACAGGGTTTATACCCTTTGATTCAGGTAAATAAAGTAAGAAATGTACACAGAGTTGACAAATTCCTCCAGATTTTACTGCCAGGAATGGACTGTTATTATCCATGCAGAGTCATATGCCTCTGAACAGCTTAATTTTTCCTGGGTCCTTGTTCTGTGGTTCTACAGGGGGTCGTATTTGACCTATCCCATCCTTCTTTCAAAGGCCTTGCGTTTTGATTACATGGCCGAACTCAGAGTGGCTAAGTAGCACTTGTTTAATACGGCAGGGCAGTTCTCGGAATACGTTAAAATGTTGAATCTTGACAGTATTTTCTGATATAGCCAGTGACCTGGATGCTCGTTGATTTAGTAAATAGTGAGAGTCAGAGTTTAAATTCCAATAGCTCATAATAGCAAGAAAATGAAAAACGGCAATCATAGCAATTGTGTGTTTAATACCTTACAGTTATAAAGCATTACCGCACAAATTTGTTCCTTGCAGCAACCTTGTAAGTTTAGTAAATTTGGACCTCATTTTACAGACAATGAAATATGCTCAGAGAGGTTATGTGACATGAACATTTTCACAGAGGGTAAGGGTTAGAGCTGGGTCTAGAATTCGGTTTTGCAGGATAAGAGAACCGTCCAAAATACAGGCTTTAGAAACACTAGACCTTGAGTTCAAATTCCTGACGGATGAAATGGTTTTATGTAAATTAATTCAAAACTTATGAATTCTTTCTTCATTTGTAAAAGAGAGTCTGTAAGAAATTAATGAGAAAACATGAGAAAAATCTCATGAATGTCTTATATATAATAGAGGCTTAATATACAATGCCTTTCTACTTTTTGTCATATTCTCTTCTTTCTCCCTCAGTTGTGAACCCGTTCTTTGTATCACATCATACATTTTCACTAGAAAGTGAGATAAGAAATTTGAAATTATCCTCTTAAAAATTTAAAATCAGCTTAGCACAATGCTTTTGAGATTTATCCATGTTTTGCATGTATCAGTACTTGGTTCCTTTTTATTGCTGAGTGTAGATGTATCATAATTTTTTCTTAAAAACTGTTTTTAGGGGCTGGCCTGGTTGCATAATGGTTAGGTTTGCACGCTCTGCTTCACTGAGTGGCCTGGCATTTGTCAGTTTAGATCCTGGGCGCAGACCTGCACACCGCTCATTAAGTCATACTGTGGCGGCATCCCACATACAACATAGAGGAAGATTGGCACAGATGTTAGCTCAGCGACAATCTTCCTCACACACACACACACACACATAAAAGTGTGTTTTAAAATGTGTTTTCTTAAAGAAGCATGTAGTTGAGTCTTACTTTTCTATCGATTCCAAGAATTTCCAACTATTAATTGACATCCACTTAATGTAATTATCAATATTCAAAGGAGGTTAAATATGAATAAACTGTCTTTTACATTTACCCACATATGTATCATTCTCTGAATTACTTTATGTCGATCAAAATTTCCACCTGTTATAATCTTTCCTCTGTTTGAGAACTTGCTTTAATGTTTCTTCTAGAGCAAGACTGCTGGAAACAAATGACCCGAGCTTCTGTTTGTCTGAAAATATCTTTAACTCAACTTCACTTTTGAAAGTTATTTTTGCTGTGTATAGATATTTAAGTTGACAATGTATTTTTCCAATACTTTAAAGATACCTTGCCGGTATCTCTGACTTGCATAGATTTTTATGAGAAATCTGCTATAATTCTTATCTCTGTCCAACTGGACTTGTATCATTTTTCTCTGGCTTCTTTAAATATTTTCTTTTTAGCAGTTTAAAAAGTATTCCTTAGTTTGAGTTTCTTAAAGCTTATTTTCTTGGGGCAGAGAGTTTGCCCTTTTTGGAAATTTGAGTTTATAATTTTCACCAAATTTGGAAAAATTTTGACCATTATATCTCTAAATATTTTTCTCTTTCTAGAATAGTTTCTGCTTCTCCTACAGTGTCTAATCTGCTGCTGATCTCATTCCTTGTATTTTTCATTTCTATAGGTTTTATTTAGTTTTTTTACATCCTACGTTTCTCTCATCACCTTCATGTTTTCCTTACATCCTTGAGCACATGGAGTATTTTTATGATAGCATTTTAAAGTACATTTCTGCTAATTCCTTCATCTCTGTCATTTTGGGGTCTATTTTTAATGACTGACTTTTCTTCTACTAATTGGTCACCTTATTCTACTTTGTCATATGATTACTGATTTTTAATTGGATGTACATAAGTACATAAGTACATTATTGCACTTAATGTAAACAAGTATATTATTAATCTGAATTGTTGCTCTCTGGATTTTGTTACATTTCTTTAAAAAGTGTTCCATCTTTCTGACAGCTAATTAAATTACTTGTGTGTTACTTTGATCATTGTGAGGTTTTCTTCTAAGTGTTTTAAGTTGGGTCCAGGGTAATCTTTAACCTAAGCCCACTTTAGCTCCATTTTTAAGGCATGACATTAAGGTCACTACTGCACGCTTCTTGTTTTCTATAGGTATCCTCAGCCTGGCTGGAGGGAACTTGAAGAATCTCTACTCTGGGTGAATTAGCTCACACAGAATTATTCATCTTATAGGTCATCAGTCATAGCTCTTTCTTCAAAAGTTGTTTTTGTTCCACCTCATTGGGTTTGCCCTCTGCAGACATGATTGGTATTTAGCCAAAGACTCAATGGGTTCCTTATGCAAACTTCTGAGTCTCTCTTTCTCTTTGTAACTCCCTCCTCTCAGACAATCAGCCTCGAATATTTTAACTGTTTTGACCTCCCTAGACTCTGATGATGGTTTGTTCTCCTTGTATTGTGTTCCAGCGATTAGCTTCAGGCACAAAGTTTAGTTAACTGCAGGACTCACCTTATTTAGCTATTTTTTAATTAGGGATCACAGCCCAATGCTGCCTGGTTTTCAATGTTGGAAGATAGTTGTTCCCTATGTTTTGTCCGATTTCGAAAAAGCCTAATTTTCTGTTAAATCACTCACCTTCCCTCACGGTGAATACCATCCCAGAAACTGTACAACAAACTTTTTTTTGACCTATCATCAGTAGTAAGATTGCAATGTTTTCAGAAATCCTGCTGTGGTTATGACATGACCTTTTCCATGAGGTTTGCTATCATGGAGCAGAAAAAGAAATAATTCAAACTGACTCAATGTTCCCTTCAACTAAGAAAAATATTTTAAAAGATTGTATATATATATAATAAATATTTTAAAGATTGTATAATATACATTCTGGTAATATTTATTATGGTTTAGAGGCATTAAGTTTCTTTGGAGTCAGAAAGATTTCTCTTTGAATCTTACTTTCTGGCCCTACCTATGACCTTGAAAAATACTTAACTTTTCTGAAGCTTAATTTCCTATCCACAAATATGTTAATACTATTTACTTCAAAGGGTCTTTGCGAGAACTAAATGGTCTTATATTAAGTGTTCAACGAATTTCATTTTCCTCCTTTCTCTACGCATATGGCATGCCTAAGTTGTTGTTGTTGTTAGTATTATTATTAATTTACAGAACTACTGACAATATATGTGTGTCATGGCATTAATCAGATTAAAAATCACTTTCTCATAGTGTAAATTAGTATGCTCGATATGGAGAGCAATTTGATAATACTTTAAAAAATTGATGATGATGCTCTAGGCCTCTGTAAATCTATTTTTCTTCTCTCTAAATATTCTACAGGTGCTTAAAGAGAAATTTGTGAAGATATTCATTGCAACACCATGTGAATAGCGAAAAAATAAAATCAAGCAAACTGCATCTCAATCTCAATATTGATTTAGATAAACAAGCTTTGATTTATTCACATAATGGAGTACTATGCCTAGTTTAAATTAAACTAGATTTACATGCATCAAAAACTTCAAAAACAATCTTTTGAGTAGGAAATCAAGTTGTAAAAAGGATGTCTTCAGTTAAAGAACAAATGTATAAAATGTTAAACCTGCAAAGCTCTACCGAATATTATTTATGACTACGTGCGTATGAAGCAAGAGTCCAAAACATATATGAGAATGATAAACAAAACTTCATATAAATTGATGCCTTTGGGGAAGAAAAGAAGCAGAAGAGACAGAGATGAAATACTTGAGCTATGTCCATTGTCCATTTTGTATTTTTTTTTCTTGTAAAAGGAAAGAGTTCTGAAGCAGATATGGCAAAACTCTACCTATGAAGCCACTAAGGTGGGTTCCTGTGTAACTGCCATTGTAGATATTTCTTTATATATTCAACAAGCAAAAAATCCTCCTGGCCATTTTTTATGTTTTAGTCCTGGACTTGGAATAAATTATCTAATACTTTAATTCACTTTTGTTGCCAGACGCCCATGGCCAAGTGAAGAAAAAAACCCATCCTGATTGTACTCTCATGAAATCAGGATGACATAAACCCGGAAACCTAGAAAATACATATCATACAAATTATTTTATTCAGGTCTTCTTTTGTTCCTTTTAAAGCACATTCAATATCATACATTTCAAATTCACTATTCTTGGAGCTGTATTTTTCAGTAATTAACTAGAGAGGTTTCAACAGAGTCTAAAAGAGGACCAAATATATTATTCTAGTAAAATGAAAATCAGAAAAGCAAAAGAATCAAATGATAAAAATGAGAAAGGTATATTTATTTTCCTGTGTTTCAAAGTAACCCCCTTTTCCTTTCCATATATTTAATGTTCATAATGCAGAGATTTTTATTTAACTATAAACTTACTCTTGCTCTCTATGATATCCTATAGCCTCATTTACTCTCTAATAGCCTTTTTTATACTGATATAGTACTCAGGATCTTATAAATAAATCATTTTTTTACATAAAGAGTACTAAGTTCCATAAGAAGAAGCTTTCCTAAGGTCATACAGACCAGGAGTTCAAGTCAGAACTAGAATTCAGGTCTCACGTTATTCTAGTATTCTCTCCTTCATATCATGCTGATTCTCACTGGAGGCTATTATGAATAATGTTTTAGTAGAGTAGGTTTGGGAACATAGATGTGTTATGGACCGAATGTTTATGTTTCCCCCAAAATTCATATGTTGAAACCCTAACTTTTAACGGATGATATTAGGAAGTGGGGCCTGTGGGAGGGAGTTAAGGTTACATGAGGTCATGAGGGTGGAGAACTCATGATAGGATTAGTATCCTTCTAAGAAGAAAAAGACACAAGGCTCACTCTACTATATGAAGATACAACCAGAGAGCAGGAAGAGGGCCTTCACCAAAAACCTCACCAGACTGGCACTCTGATCTTGGACTTCCAGCCTGCAGAACTGTAAGAAATGAATGTTTGTTGTTTAAACCTCCAGTCTATGGCATTTTTCTAACAGCAGCCTAAACTAAGGCAATATCTCATTGCGATTAAGGAGAGAAAATGGTGTAAAGATGTGGAACAAGCCAGTGGAGGTTAGTCATTTCAAAAATTTATTACAAAAGAAAAAATGGAACAGATTGGTAACTGGATCAAGTGACTGTGTGTGTGTGTGTGTGTGTGTGTGCATGCCGTCTTGACCTTCAAGACGGGGGATATTTTTGTAGATTTTATGGCAGAAGGTAATACGTCAGGAAAGGAGAAGAAGAATGACAGTTGCTTGGAAAAAACTACATCGAGGGGTGAAGATCAGAAAGAAGGAATTTGAGGTAGAGTAGAAGGTACGTATAGAAGGAGAAGCTTATTTGCTTCATCAGAAGCTGGAGGACAGCTCACATATTCTAAGAAGCCATAGTTTCAACTCTGCTTCTTAAGAGCATTTCATATATTTATTGATCAAGCCAACAAAACATTAATTACAGCCTCATGTTGACGGGTCCCTTTCCAAAGCATTAAAAATTGAGGCAAGTGGGCACAGGGCTCACTGCTCTGAGTCATCCCACAGAACTTCACAAACTTTGGTCAAAAGTGACCACACCAACTTGTACGCATAGTCAAAACAGAATCAGTTGAGTGATCTAATCCTTCGCAAGGCTAACAATGTGTTCCCTTCCGCTATGCAAATACAAGATCATGTGGCCTAGTCTCTTTTAAGGATTCCATATCCACAATTCCAGGCAGAAGCTGAAGAAATGCAGAAGACAAAGAAAGGAGCTTCTCTTCTAGCAAAAAATCCATCAAGATACACCAGAGGGACCACAAATGCAATACATTAAAAATTAAACTAATTGACTTTAAGCCTCAGCTCTGAGCTGGAAAGAACTTGCAAGTCATCACTCCCATCGTTACAATAAGAAAAAGCTGACAACAGGGAAAACCAGTGACTTTCTAGGACCCACTAGAAAACTGAGATTGTAGGGCAAAACTGCATCCTGAAACCTCAAGAACACACCTCAAAAACGTCAGGTCATCAAAAACAACGGAAAACTGAGAAATGGCCACAGCCAAGAGCAGCCTGAGGAGACGTGAGAACTATAGCCTTGTATCCCAGATGGAACCCTGGAATAGAAAAAGGCCGTGAGGGTAAAAACTAGGGATTTTATTTACTAAAAGTGTATCAATATTTGTTCAATAATTCGAGCCAAAAAGCTATGCTAAGTAAGCTTAATAATATAGGAAACCGGGTGAGAGTGCATGGGAACTCTCCATACCATCTTTGCAATTTTTCTGTAAGTCTAAAACTGTTCTAAGATAAAAAGATAATATGAAAAAACAAATTTATCAGCTGTTGCAAAACATCGTCGATTCAACCTCAAACTAGAAATCGAGGAGTCATTTTCCCTTTTTCTATGTTCTTCGATGACACGTGTATCATCAAGTTCTAATTCTATTCAATTTCTTTCAATTTGCTCCTTTCTCTCCATCTGTCATGTTTGCTTCAACTCTTCTATCTCACCGTGTCTTCCTGGACTATTTAAAAAGTCTTCTAACCAGCATCTTCTCACCTGTCTCAAATTAAGAAATAAACGGATTCATGAATTAATGGATTAGAAAAGAGTAAAATATAAAAGATATGAACAACTTTTTTAAAGTTAAGGCTGTTGATTTAATAGAGTTGGTGGTCCTGAGATCATTTGGGAAAAAAAAAGCTGTCATGATTAAGAAGAATAGATTAATTAAGTTGCCTGCTTCCTGCTTTGGCATTGTTGCTAGACCTAAGCTGCTTATCTTCCTCATGTTTTCCTAAAATATTATTTCTCAAAGTTCTTTGCCTAAATATAATTTGTGTGATTGTCTTACAATGTCTTCTGAGAACTTGCTCTGAAGTTAGGGCATTTAGATGATCGGTTTTACCTATTTTGAACTTAGTATCCTAGGCCTGACAAATAAGAGATGTAGAGTATTCCTACTGTATGGATGACAGTCTATTGAACTCTCAGGAATTATTACTTAAGTTGTTCTTATTTCCTAGAGCTAGAATGAATTCTGGATGAAGTAGCTAGTAGTAGAATGATTTATTTCACTATGCATGTTTTATTGAATGCTCACAGATAATGTCGATGGCCTATCATTGCTTTTACTGGACTTTCGCATGAGAGAAATAAATATACATTGATGGCAAATTATCAAAGCTAGCCTTTTTAAAATTGCAAGCTATGATATTTAAATTTGGCCTATCATCTTCCTTCACCTTTGTATTAGGCTTCCATAGTTACATTGCAATCCTATGACAAAATATGATTCATTGCATAAATATTCATGGTCATCAATCTTTTTTGGGAGCACATGGAATGCATGACGTGAAGTCCAGCCGCACTGACTGCGCTGCTCATAGCCACAAAACCACACCTGTTCTCCAGGTAAAATGTTCATTGATCCTTCTATGGATAAAAGATTTTGTTTTACGATGTGAAGCTTGGTGTTTTCAGTCAGACAGAGGGTTTGACAAGGGAGCCTGAGGGAATAGTGAGAAAATATTTGATTTTGAAGCTGAGACTTTTTTATTGGGAAGGGAGTTAAAATGGCATCTACCAGGAACTGTACTAGCTGACTTCAAAACTACATGGCTGAAAAAGCAGACTTTGATTTCTCTTATCTCCCTGTAAGGCATGCTTATCAGAAAAGATGCTCAGTTCAGAGCTAATGTACCAGCAGGACTGCTGTCTCTGAAGCTTTCTTAACCAGCTCCCACAATCTATTCTTTCACTGCTGTGAAACAATTGGTAATGTGCTCTATTTTTCTCAATAGACTTAACATTTGTGAACATTCACTTTGGGGACAAAAGCGAAAACTGGAGCCAGAAAAAGGCAAAGATATTTGCAAAGAAAAAAAATTTCTTTAAACGAATTCCAAGGACAAAGAAGTAAAGAACCAAGATGTCCAAAAAAAATAATATAATGGATGGGGGAGGATTGAGTGGAGGAAGGTACACCTAGGAAGAAATAATAAATTATTTTGGCAAACAAAAAGAAAAAGAAAGGAATGAAAAATAAATGCAAACAAATGGAAGAGTGGAGGTAAATTAAGAAAGTGCTCAGAGAAAAAATATTGCAAAGGGAAAAAAAAGGAGGACAATATTGATGCGGGGTCGGTGAGCTGAGTCGTCGAAAGAAATATTTCTTAGACTCTAAGATCTGACAGTAGTGCTCTTTTATTTAGAGAATAGAATAGCATGGGGACGAGACCCATGGGCAGTCAGAGATGCTGCTGGCATGGGGAGCTGCTGCTGCCACCGCTGGCATGGGGACAGAACCCATGGGCAGGCAGAGCTGCTGCCAGCATGTTGCTGCTGCCACTTCTGCTGCAAAGTTGGGTGGAGAGTAAGGCTAAATTTAAGGCATAGGTACGTGAGTTATCTCTTTACAAGACAAAGGAAAGAATATGTAAAAAAGTTAAAATGGTATCAGTGCCTGTAGGATCCAGCCATTTGGCGGTCCCACAACTTTTAGATAAGAATCAAACCGGATTGAGTAAATGGCAGAAACCACCACTTAAATATTATCCTCAGCTAAAGACAAACGAGGATTTGCCGGGGACGGGGGGGGGGGGGGGGGGGGGGGGGTTGGGGGGGGGGGGTCAGTTACATGCGGTTGCCAGACAGTAAACAACTTAAGTTCTTGCCTCTGGCATTGATTAAGAGTTTCTAGAGATAAGGCCATCCCCGTTCTTCCTGGCACAGAGAGGGAGGCATCTTTACAGATAGAGGTTTCCCTTAGAAATGTAAATGTTTCCCAACAAAGGGGCAAGCAAATTCCACTCCTGGAGTCTGCTTCTCATCTGCAGTTTTAAAATCAACCAGCCTAAAAATCCTCATCAATATGAGTGGCAGTGAAAAGTGGAAAGAAAAGAACCAGTTATCCAGCAGTTGTTCACACCCTCAAAAGGAAGGGGACCCCAAGGTAGGGGTGAGCCCTCGGAGCCTAAAGGGTGTCTACGAAAATAATGCATAATTCATCTATAAATGAAAATTTGGGAGAGTTTATTCTGAGCTAAAATCTGAGGTCCACACTGCAGCTGAAGGAAGAAAGGGCACCAAAGAAGTGAGATATACAGAGTGGTTATATAACCCCAAACAGGATGTTTCACATATGATTGAAATGTCCCTCCCACAATAATCACAAGATTGCCCTGTCAGCACAGGGCTTGATGGACACAGCAGGTAGTGGGTCTGCTATCTTGGTGGGCGTAGCAGGAGGCAAGTCTATTGTCTCGAGCTGGGTGTCACAGGTGAGTGCAGCAATCAGTTCCTAGCCTAAGGAAACATGCTTAATCCTTAAGGAAATGCCAATGTTGGGAGGGGGAGGGAAGTTGCACCTTTATCTCAAGGGCCTTTGTTCTTGCCATAGGGAATATCTAAAGCAGATATACAATGCGTGCTCCACAGCCTTGGTCAGGCCCTTTTGGAAAGACAAGGTCAGGCTGAATTAGGTTTACACCAAATGGCTTCCTCATATTCTCCAATATATCCTATTGCTTGCCATTTTTATTTGTCAAGGGCAAGGAGAAATGCCTATGCTTCTCTTTACCTGCCCCCAACTGCCAGTACCTAGCCCTTGGAGTCTGTCTGCTGCCCCAAGTGCCAAGTGTTTCTAGCAGGGAGTGACCATAACTTTCTAGGCTCAAGATGGAGCTGCTCCTGCCTGGGGTGCCACATCAGCAAACCAAAATTTAGAGAATTTTCATGTCCCTGTAAATGCTCTGGTTGACCAGAAATGCCGTAGATCCAGCCAGCCAATCCGGAAACGGTAAGTCAGCTCTGGCCTTCTCACGCCAACAAGGCTGACTCTGCAGCCCCAGCCAATCAGATATTTTTATTTTTCTCTTGCTTGTCCTTCATTCTTTAATCTATTAAAGCTTCTTGCTTTTACTCCATTTTGCAGTTCTCTGAAAGGAGATGGTCCGCTTCATGAAATATTAAATAACATTTGTTTGTATCACCTAAATTGTCTTCTTTAATCATTTCTTTAACGGTTAGACCAGGCTGTCTTAGTACGGCCAGTCATACTGTGTACTTGCCGTGACATCGATAGTCACGCTAACCAGTGTGATGATATAAGTGGTTTTCGAGTAGTTGCCATGGAGAAACAATTGGTGGAGGAGGGACAGGAGGGAAGAAGAGAGGTCAGCTCACCACTGGGCAACCTCCAATCATGGGTGCCCATTGGGCAGGATAATGTTGCTGGGCATTCCCTTCCTTTTTTTCCTTAAGAGGTTCAAACCATATGCATGTTTTTATATTATTATTGTAATTTAGCAGCAGCCAAGCAAATCATTTTCTTCCCTTTCTCCTTGTCTTTCTGAGAGTAGCACGGTTCTTTTCTAAATTCAAGGGTCAGATTAACAGGCCTGGAGAAATTCACTAACCTCCTTCTACACTTTCAGTCTGCTACCACCTACTGAAAGAGTCCAAAGGAGCTTTCTACACGTGGGTGGGAATGTAGGTCAGAGGTCAGAATGGCCTTCCCTTTACTCTCACTTGGAAGTTTATGAAGGAAACTTACAGCTATTGAGTCATGATTCAGTGGGGGGCCGTCAGTAGTGGCAGACCAAACAGCCTGGTGCCATAGTTTGCCACTAGTTTCCAGCCTCTGGTTCCAGGTGCCAGGAAGTGGTGGGGGTGGTGGAGAGGGCTGACTCACAGGAGCCCAGCCAAGGGGGAGTGAGAGAGGCTGACAGTCACCTCTCTGCTGGGAAGAGCCAGGCTGCAGCTGGGCCCATCAAACAGCTCATGGACACCCGCAATGTCACAAGAGGAGTAAAGGAAGGATTGGCTAAGGCCAGGTTTTCCAGAAACTTAAATGCAATTTTCAAGGTGGCAGAAACTGGGGCCTCTGAAAGCATAACATGGCACGTCAAGGATTCTGATTACTTAATTTTATTATTGGCTTTTGAAAAAGGAACCAGCAAGCGTGCAAGCTGAAAATTAAAATAATAATAGCCAGAGATGATGAAATAGTAGCTCTCAGTCATGTCCAACACACTGCAGAGTGATGCGAACAATGCATTGCCAAACTGCAGAACTTTAGTCATTAAAAAAGAAGGCGACATTTCCTTTTCTTAAACTTCCCAGATCAAAAAACACTGTCTTACGTCTCACCACAGCCCTGTGAGGTTGGCAGGGCAGGGATTATTAACCTTTTTGTGCAGATTAAGGATCTGGGATTGAGAGAAACTGTACAACTGCAATTGTTCTCTGAGCACCAGTCCATTCATTGGTCTTTCTACCTTCCCACCCAGGCCTGCAGATCGTCTTCCCAATAATGTTGGATATAAAAGGTAAGAATTATTTTTCAGCTGTGGCGTTTTCTAAAGAACTGTCAGCAAGAGATGGGCTGAAGTTGTGAGGTTTCGATGGGGCTCAGGTCACTATTTTCCCTGTCTTCTATGCTGATGCAATGTCTCAGCGTTGGCTTGAGTTCCCTCATTTTCCACTTGAATTTCTCATTTCCATTGAATTTCGATATGATCTAAACTTTACATTCCTTCTCTGGAAAATGAAAGGTTTAGGCAATTTTTCTTTTCCTTATCTCGCTTGCCTTTCTCCATGTTCCTGCAGAGGCACTCCAGCACCCTCCTTTGTAGGAAACACTGGGGAAGGGACATGACCCAACATGTTTTAGACCCCATTTTACTGCAACTAGTGCAGCCCTATATTTATCTATTTAACATGCATGTCTTCTGGGTAAGTTTATTTGGGATACTCCCATTCCTAACATAAAAGGTTTAGAAACGACTGGACCGGATGTTTTCTACATTCCTTCTGGCTTTGCTGTCCTGTGATGACATGGCTCCTGTCAATATTCTAGATTTCGGTTGTAGTAAGCTAACTCTCTCAGGATACAAGGGTCCTGCTCAGTACTCTGAAAAAATACGATACATTAGAGAACAAAACATCCTAACTCTCGAACAGGGAGGTGTGCCAGCATGTGGCAGCTGAAGGGCACTCAATTTCATTTCCCATTTTCCTCCCTTAATCCTTCTCATTGGCCAAGTCTGTACTTGATGAAGTGAGAATGACTTGTCATATTTACATGTGCAGCAGTGGACGTGTGCTCTCTGCCGTCTAAGACTCGTCTATAAAGTGGGATTAATAATACCTGTGTATATTATCATTGCAAATAGTAAGCCAAATAAAATAGTAAATGTATAGGACAATTTCTAGCACATATTGCCCTCAAAGATTGTTCCCTCACTTCTCACTCATTCCTCTGACTTAATGCATCCTAAGATCTTTACTAGCACGTTACTTACTCTAGTTATTTTTTTTGTTTTTGAGATAACACCTTATTTCTATTAGCAAGGAATATCCATTTCTGAAGATGTAATCAGGTGTTACAAACTCATATAGCTACATGAGCAAGCAGTGTAAATTACCAAAATGTCCCTAATGCAAGGTAATATGGAGTGGTTTAGACGGTGACTAACTACTTACGTGGCTGAATTTTGCCCTTGGATCCAGTGAGTTTAGACAGGTTGGATATCTGCATTCTCATTAGAAATTACCCATTTTTAAATGTTGGTTCATTGTCTTTAAACTAAAACGCCTCTATGGGGTGACTTTTGGCAAGCCTATTAAGTGTTTCTTATACTGATTTGGGACTTGGGGAGGTAGATGGGAAGATTTTAAATTTATTTTATTTCAGTTTCTAATTTGCACCTCTATACAATTGTACTTGAAGTCCTTGGGTGACTGAATCAATCTGACTCAAGCACTGACCCTGAACTTTTCTTCTCATCTACTTTTGTCCTCTATTCTTTAAGTGATAGCTAATTTAAATGATGTTTCAAGGCCTGGAGTCAAGGGTCAAGTAGATTGGAATAGAAAGGAGTCATAGTATTGACTTCAAATGGGCAGTTTTCCAATAACTTATCTAGCGCAAGAGTAAAGTGAGTTGCCCGAAGTCACCCACTTCGAGAGAGAGTTGGAAGACTTGCTGGTTGTGCGTATATTAAGTTTGGGGTCTTGGTATTCCAGAACTAAGACAGAGGTCAGGATTATTTCCCTTCTTCCCTCCAAGTCTCCAGGTGCTGTCCAGCAACGTACGCCAGCCATCTGGATGACCTGCTCCAGAGCAGAAGTCTTCAAAACTTCAAGTGCATAAGAATCACTTAAAAGGCATATTTTGGGTCTTTTAAATTTATTTCTTCTGGTTACAAAATTAGCAATTATAAATCTGCTCTTGAGAGAAGCAGAAAATATAAAGGAACAGAGAAACACTTTGTCCGTATGCAGTCACCCAGACGTTGCCATTATTTTGTCACCTTCTCTTTCAACAATGTCCATAATCCTGCCAAAACAAACATAAATGGGCTTATGTAAACGTATTTTGTATATATGAAATTTCTAGAAAATTTAAGTAAATTACTATTTATTCTGCTCATTAATTTTTGACTCTTTTGTATGATTATTCTCACTTTCTCTTGATTCTTTTACCCCTTAAGAGCAGTATTATTAAGTCTGACTAACGTTAGAATCAACAAGGGAGCTTTAGAAAAAATACTGATGCCCAGGCTTAAAATCTAGGTCAGACACAACATGATCTGGGAAAAGAATGGGGCATTAAAAAAATCTTCTTCTTCTGAAATAATTTTAGTCTTACCGAAGAGTTACAAAAATAGCACAGGGAGTTCCCATTACCCTTCACCCGCCTTGGCCTAATGGTAACATCTTACATAATCATAGTACAGCTACCAAAACTAAGAAATCAGCATTGGCTCAATACTACTTAAATTACAGACTTTATTTGAACTTTACCAGTTTTTTCACTAATGTGCCTTTTTCTGTTCCAAAATCGAATCCAGAATCCCATGTAACATTTTGTAGTTATGTCTTACGTTAGACTTCCTCAGTCTGTGACCCTTCCTCAGTCTTTCTTGACCTCAATGTGTTTGAAGAGTTCTGGTCAGGTATTTTGGAGAATGTTCCTCAGTTTGGAGTTATCTGACATTTTCTCAAGATTAGAATGAGTGGGCAAAATGCCACAGAGGCAATGTGTCCTCCTTAATGTATCAATATATTTTATTACTGGTTATATTAACACTGATAACTTGGTTAAGGTGGTGTCTGCCAGATTTGTGTGCTGTAAATTGCTATTTCTTCTCTTATAGTTAATAAATATTTAGGACGAGGTACATTGAGACTATGCAAATGCCATTTTCCTCCTTAAACTTTAACCTAGTAATTTTAGTATTCCATGGATCTTGCCTGTAACATTTGTCACTGTGATATTCTAATGGTGATTTTCTATTTCTCTCTTTTATTCTATATTTATTAACAAGGATTCTTCTGTAAGGAAGAGATTCAATACTCTTTCTCCGTCTTGTATTTATTTAATCATTTGTGTATACCAGCATGAAATCATGAATATTTATTTCATTCTTTGTGTTATAATCCAATACAATAGCTCTTTAATGTGTCCCTCAAATTGTTTCAGATTTGACCATTGTCAAGATTTTCAACCTGGCTCTGGCGTACTTTTTCTATTTTTTTGGTGAGGTCACTCTGAGCTAAAATCTGTTGCCAACCTTCCTCTTTTTTTGCTTGGGGAAGATTAGCCCCAAGCTAACGTCTGTGCCAATCTTCCTCTATTTTGTATGTGGGATGCCTCCACAGCATGGCTGATGAGTGGAGTAGGTCCATGTGCGGGATCCAAACCTCTGAACCTGGGCAGCCAAAGTGGAGTACACGAACTTTAACCACTCTGCCAGGGGACAGCCCCCAGGGTACTTTTTCAACATGCCTCCATCATTTACTTATTTATTTGTTTATTTACTACTTATGTATTTATTTATTTATTCTGGCATCACAAGATGCTTCAAGCTCACCTTGTGTATTTAATGCCCCAGCACTGGGATCAGGCAGTCCTGCAAGCAACTCTGGTTCCTTTTATTAGAGAATGATATTGAGAAACCAAGATATGTGTGCTAGGTGTTATTGCCAATGGATGTCACTGATTCTAGGCTCCTTCAGAGGACAGAGCTAATACATATGTATAAATAATCTTAACCCATATTTACACATAGGTATATTTATTTCTGTATGTATCAATATACATATATGTTTAAAGAACCAAAAGGCAAGGCATGAGTTCATACAGATAGTTTCAATTTCAGCCAGCACCACAGGATTAATTCTAGTGTTTTCTCTTTATTCCTCTCCTCTCATCCCGTTTTTATTTTAGCTTCTTTCTCCAAGAGTGAGAAAACTAGCTCTCATTTTCTGTTGTATATTTGCTTACCTGTTCAACCTCAGAATAAATAAAAAGCAGTTTCAGAATTGACAGTCAGTCCCCTTGTTGAAAATGAATTTACCAACTAGAGTACAACATTTGTGCATAGTTCCTTTTCTTCAGACCTTTACCCACATTTTAAAAATTTTTTTGTCTTCTTAGAGTTCTTTATATATTCTGGATAAAGTTTTTTTTATCAGGTATGTGCTTTGTAAAAATTTCCTCTAGTCTGTGGCTATCTTTTTCATTCCCTTAATAGTATCTTTTGCAGTGCAATTGTTTTTAATTTTGATAGTCCCATTTATTATGATTATCATTTATGGATTATGTTTTGACATTGTATCTAAAAAGAAAAACATTGCCAAACGAAATTCATGCAGATTTTTCTCCTGTGTTTTATTCTAGAAGTTAGAAGTTTTATACTCTTGCATTTTGCTTTCATATTTATGATGCATTTTTAGTTCATTTTTATAAACAGTGTGAAGTGTGCATCAAGATCGATTTTGTTTTTTGCACGTGGACATCTTTTAGTTCTATCAGCTTTTACTTCATTTATCTTGAACTCTGTTGTTAGATACTTTCACATTTGGTATTATTACATCTCCTTAGAGAATTGACCCCTTCTTACCAAGTGACGTCCCTGTTCAACCTTGATGATATTCTTTTTTCAGAAGTCTAAGTTGCATCTTATTAATATAGCTATGCTGGCTTCCTTTTGTTTAGTGTTCACGTGGGAGACCTTTCTCCATCCCTTTACTTTTAGCGTATGTCATTATATTAGAGTGATTTTCTTGTATACAGTAAATAGTTTGGTGTTGCTTTTTTATTCAATCTGATAATCACTGTCTTTTAACTGGAGGGTTTAGATGATTCCTACTTAATGTGATTATTAGTATGATTGAATTAATACCTATTCTCTTGTTAGGTATTTTCTATTTGTTTCATCTGTTTTTTATTTCTTTTTACACTTTCTCTTGGGTTAGTTGAGCATATTTTTTTCTATTTTATCTCCTCTATTGATTATTTATTTCTGCCTCTTTTTAATAAAATTTTATTAGTGGTTGTCTAAAGGTTTACCATATATGTTTAACTAATCAGAGTTTCTCTTCAAATATTACACTACTTCACATATTTTTAAAGTATAGATTCTCATTGACTCTCTCCCATGCTTTGTGCTATTATTTTTATGCCTTTTAAATATGCTATAAACACAAATTAGATTGCTACAATTTTTGCTTTTTGTTTTGTTTTTTAAAGATCTCACTTTTCCTTCTTCTCCCAAAAGCCCCCCAGTACATAGTTGTGTATCCCCAGTTGTGGGTCCTTCCATTGGTTGGCGTGTGGGACGTTGACAGTGGTGCCATGTCCGTGCCCAGGATCTGAACTGGTGAAACCCCAGGCTGCCAAAGCAAAGCGTGAAAACCCAACCACTCGGCCATGGAGCCAGCCCCCAACTTTGGCTTTTGACACAGTTATATTTTAATATAATTAAAAAGAAAAAACAAAATTTTATATTACCTTCATTTATTGAATTTTTAGTCCTCTTTATCTCTTTGTGTACACCCAAGTTTCTGTTTGGTATGTTATTTTTTATGCCTGGATAAATTCCTTTTTCTTATCTTTTACATTATGTCTACTAGCCATAAATGCCCAGAGTGTTTGTTTTTGTAAAGAAAATATTTCTTCTTCATTCTCGTAAAATAATTTTGGTTGGTATGGAATTCTAGTTTGACAAATTTTTTTCTTTAGCACTTCAAAGATATCATCCCATTGTTTTCTGCATGATTTCTAAAAAAAGATGTCCGCTGTTATTCTAATCTTGCTGCTGTTTGTGTAGTGTCTCTTTTCTCTGGCTACCTTCCAAATATTTGTTTTCAGCCATTCAAACACAATATCCTAGGGGTGAGTGCGTGTGTGTATTTGGTGTTCCCATTCTCTGTTGTGTCTCACAGAAGACCCATCTCTAGCAACTTACTAGTTACTTGATATGTGCAAGCCTCGGGGGATGAGGGAGTGGAGGGCTCTCTCTGTCATGATTAAGGCTTATCCTTAGCCAGGCAGTGTCCTTGGGACGTAGATGTGTGGCCTTCTCAGTGTTCCTGCCCCTTTCTCTGCACAGTTCTGAACCCAGCATGCATTAAATCCTCATTACAGGCATCCATGTTAACTATAATAGTTGTGAGTAATTTCTTCTTGGCAGAAATTCCCCTTATATTTAGTAGTGATGGGACATAGAGCTCTGCAATTATATCTGTAAAGTGCCAGACACGTAGTAGGAATTCAGCAAATAATGGGACTTTTCCTCTTGTCTCCACTAAAGGTGTTGGGAGCTTAGGGGATATTTTCAGATGGGAATGGATATGTGGGCAAGTAACAGGTTTTCTTCTATGCTAATACTGTTTTCTGCGTAGGCAGACGTTGGAGTCTCTTTGCTTTGTAATTCAATAATCACTTATTTACAGACTCAGCAATTGGCAAGGTCACTCTGACCTTCCTTGAAACAGTCTTGTTGGAAAGCCTACTGAGGTCTAGCTGTTTGGCTAATGTGGTTTCTGGGGTTTGCGGGAATACTGCCACATTTGTAAGATTATTCATGTTTCCTTTGCATTCAGGTACACAGCGTAATTCACATGCATATTTCATAAACATTTCATAATCATTTACTCTAAAGAATGAGACAAGGTTTGCTTTTTCGAATAAATAGTTTTTTTTTTAGTAAAAATGGGCTGTTAAAGGCAGATTTTCTTTTTTTAAATTAACATTTTAAATAATGGCATCTTCAATGTCCATTTCTACAGAATTCTGTCAAGGTAGAGAACATTTATAAGTAGTTTTAGTGTATATTTGAGGATTTTCCTCTCTGTTTGCCTGTTGATCAAGTTGATTCCCTCAGTATGATGAACCGTGAAGATTAATAGAAATCAATGTAATTACCTAATTAGAAAACAAAGGCTTCCCATATGGTCAATTAATTCTTATCCGACTTTTTCAGAATAATTTTGTTCCATATATTATTTAAATAGTGGATATTTTCAATCAAGACCTAGATTAAAAGTTGAAGAGCATTAAAAAAAATTAGAGAGGTGGAAAGAAGATGAATCATAGACATTCTATATTAATTTTTAAGGATACGTTGTATGAGAAATTGTTTTTTTGAAATGTTATGCCTACTTCAAAATACTGAAGCACCATGTGCAGCTGTGTGAGCCCTGTGATTCGAGGACTCAGACAATGGGTATGCCTCCATCACCGACAGCTTGCTCCTTTACGCTTTGGCGTGGCTGCTTCAAGGTCTTTCTAGAGCAAGATTCACTTCTTCACGTCAGATTTTTACTTATCTTCTCTGTCCTTCTTTTACTTTGTTCTCAGGAGATTGTGTCTCCCATCTTTCAAAAAGATAAGCTGTTTTTGTGTGCTTTGATTTTGCAAAGCATTCTTGAGTACATCAATCATTAACTGGTCTTCTCCTCTATAGTCATTTTCTTCATCTCTATTGATTGCCGTCACACAGAACTACTGATGTTCACACATCTTCCCTATTACTCCTACAGTGTCCCACACACTCTTCCTTGCCACATCTCCTGCATTAATATATTGCCTTTTGTGTATTTTCCCTGTCTATATCAAATTAATCTGACAACATCTACTTTCTCACTATCATTCACTTTTTTAAGCATAAATTTTGTAAGTTAAGGAGCTACTCAGTTCAAAGAGTCATTGATTCTGCCAGACTTGTTAAGACGAATAGTGATCTCCAGGTCCTTCTTCTCCACTTCCTGTTTTCCAGAGATGATCCTTTTCAATTACCTCCTTTTATAAGTGCTTTCATTCTCTGAAGATCTTAATGTCTCTACTTCCGTAGCTGTATCACTACTTCTTGATATATTTTTTTCAGATTTGGGCAACTATCTACTGACTCTCCACTATGAAAGATGAGAATTTAGCTTTCTCCACATTCCACATCTCCAAAGATATACGCAAACTTCCATCTCCTTGTTCTCCTAGTAGAGATTTATTATAATTTTGGTTAGATCAGTATTTAGTCTTGGAAATTTTTCTTGAATGATTTCACTGATTTTTTGCTCCACTTTTTCCATCATTTTGGACTACATCTTGAGATATCTTCAAGCTTATCTTATAAAGATTCTATTGAATGTTTTTTTCTCTCATATTTAAATTTCTGTGTACATGTGTGTGAAGAAGATTGGCCCTGAGCTAACATCTGTTGCCAATCTTCCTCTTTTTGCTTGAGGAAAATTGTCACTGAGCTAACATCTGTGCCAATCTTCCTCTATTTTATGTGGGACACCACCACAGTGTGGCTTGATGAGTGGTGCTAGGTCTGTGCCTGGGATCCAAACCTATGGACCCCAGGCTGCCAAAGCACAGCACATGAACTTAAGCACTACCCACAGGCCAGCCCCTTTCATATTTAATTTTTATAAGATATCCTTTTGTTTTCTGAATAGTTCTTGATGAACACATCTTTGAAAATATCAATAATACTTTCTAAAATTTTATTTTTTTTTTAAGATTGGCCCTGAGCTAACATCTGCTGCTAATCCCCAGAGTCCCCCAGTACATGTTTGTATATTCTAGTTGTAGGTCCTTCTGGCTTTGTGTGTGGGACACTACCTCAGCATGGCTTGATGAGCGGTGATCTGAACCAGTGAAACTCTGGGCCACTGAAGAGGAGGGTGTGAACTTAACCACTCAGTGATGGGGCCAGCCCCTAAAATTCTTATTTTCTGTGCATGGTCTCAGCTTTGTCCAAGTTGTTTTGATTGATCTATTGTTTTGAACTCCCATTCTGTGTTAGAGGCTTTCTTAGATATCTCGCTATCCTGATTATCTCTTCATATTCCAGAGTGTTGTGAACTAAAAGACTGATGAGCAACTCTGAGCATGTCGATGGGTCTTTATTGACTGGTGGTTTCACTGTAACATGATTGGGCTAAGTCGTTTATTAGGGAACCTCTGATGTCCAAATATTTAGGCTTTTTTTGCGGGGGGGGGGAATCAGACTCCATGAGAGTTCCCTTCTCATCTGTAGTCTAGGGAGTAAAAGCCTAGTTGCGGGTATATGAAGAGTGGGGGAAGCAGGCTGAGAGACCAGCATTTTATATGCATCAATTTCTTTGATACCTTTGTTTGCATAAACTACACTAGCCTTCATCTGTCCTTAGAGTGCCTCCGTCCAGACACCCTCAGTGGTCAGCTTGGTTAAGCAGGGAATTGCATTTACCAGAATCTCTTTCCCTACATTGTCCCAGGTTAGATTTGACCAAAAGAGAAACTTTAGTAAGATTTTAAAAGGAAGAAGAGAAGCATCACTGAATACATTCCGAAGATCTTTCCTGGTCAATAGGTCAGGTAGTCATTGAGGAGCTGGCAGGTTCCCACTTGCTCTCACTCTCCGGAGCTCCACATTTCGGTTTTATTCTTGAGTATTCACCATGCTGACCACAGGGGCCTCAGACCCACTTCCAGAGGCTTTGTTGAAGATCATAGCTATCTTCGAGCAATAGCTTCCAGTAGACTCTTCCATGAGCCTCCTTTCTGCTGTCCCACTCCACTATTGGATATGCTTAGCTTCTCAGATTGACTGAGTATTGATTTCTATCATTCTCCATCTCTGACCACAGTCATGCAATGTCTAGCTCCTAAAACACATACCTAATCACATAACACTCATAGTCACTCTGCCCCTGTCCAAAACTTGACTGATAGACTTTCAGCTTTACCCTTTCAGTGTATAGACCTGCAGACTTCTACTCAGAGATGTGCTAAAATAGAGGAGATAGCTGCAAGCTGTTTTAGAAACAGTGGATTGCTGGATGGAACTCATGTGACTTGAGAATGGATTAGCACCACCACCCTTAAACACATACATTGCACTTGATTTCACCACCCCTCCCAGAGTTATCCAGCGCTTTTGATTCCTCATGGTGATTCCTGATTCTTTCCACTGCAGTCCTAGGATTTGGCTTTCTCATTGCTGCTAAGTCAATTGTCTCCATTCCATCTGCTTTCTAGCACCTGCAGTTTTGCTGTTGACATCTCTGCTTTTATTCTCCCCATCTTTGTGGGCTTATGTCCTAAACATTCCTTGATATTTCAGTGGGATTTTGGTTTTAGTGGCGTTTCAGGAGACAGCAAATCAAGTATGTGTCTTCTTTATTGAAATACCCCACCATCTTTATTGAAATGCCCTCATTCACTTTCTAAACTTTGTGATCTGGCTGCTGGCTCTCAACTCTACAATTTTTCCTTCCTTATGAATAACCCAGTTCTCAAATCAAGTCTTCTTTTCCAGTCCTTTCTGCCCTTATTCTTTTCAGCAATATTTGACACTATAGACCCTCCTGCTCATGTATTTTCTCTTCTCCTTCCCTCCTTCTCTTCCTCTCTCCTTCCCTTCCTTCTCTACCATCTTTGCTGTGACCTGTATTTATGAAGCATTAATTTTATGCCATCTTTTCAGTTAGGCATTACCCTTTCCCTTCAGAGGATGCAGGAAACTGAAACCAAAAGGCTGGTGAATGGAAAAATACTTTAAATTATATTGTGCTTTCATTGATAACATGTGAAGAATTCCTCCCACTCAGTGAGGAAATGACAGGTTGTAAATTACCTCATGCTACCAAGGGTTTAAAGGAGACAGCAAATCAGTCTGCATGAATGCTTCCTTCGAAGGGAGCTTGGCTGTCCATTATTTCAGGTTTCTAATTCTCTGCAGAGCATCTGGTTAATAGCATGTGGGCTTTGGTTCTGCTAGGCTAAACTCTGAGCAGGAAAATCCAGTGAGGGCATAGAGAAAGGTCCTTTTCCAATACTCTGGAGACAAGTGATCAGTCCGAGGGAGGAAATGACCTTCTGTTTTTGTCAGAAATCCTGAACTGAAGGACAGAAAGAACAAGAGTCACCGAGTAAGTAACCACCACCCATTGTCCCTGTATGGAACTCATAAAGAGAGAGGAAATGTTTTCTCTCAAATAAAAATCCTGGTATGAATTTTTAAACTTCATGTTCCCTTTTTATAGGGGAAATAAAGAGTATTTCTTTTTGGCTCACTTTAATTAAAAATAAAACAACTTAGCTATGGAAACAAAGGACATTTCTCAAAGGGGATTAGAGCAAATGAGAGAAGAATTGTTGTTCCATTAAAAGAAAAAGACTTTTTATATGAGAAAATTCAAATAGCAGCAGCAGCCATTTTAATGACAAATTTCAGTGTAGCAAGTGATTCAAAGTCCTCTATGTGGTAATAGAAAGATGGCTAATCAAGCTCGTCCTCATGAATTTTTATGCCACTCTGATCCTCTCTGCCCTGATTTGGATAATCTCTTCTTAAAATGCTTGACCTTTTCAGAAACAAACAAACACATAGGTGAAATAATGTCTTTTATAGTTTGGAAAAAAACTGCTTGTCAAGAGAAGATAGGACAATTCTCCATTTCTCTCCTGAATATTCCAAAACTAGAGCTGGATACAGTCAATCCTCATTATTCATGGATTGCGTATTTTCAAATTTTCCTATTCACTTAAATTGATTTGTCATCCCAAATCAATACTCATGGCCCCTACATGGTCATTCTCAGCCATGTGCAGAGCAGCAAAAAGTTTGAGTCACCCAGCGTACATGTTCCCAACTGGGGTTGAACAAGGTGATGCTGCCTTCTTGTTTTGCTCTCATACAGTAAACAAGTGTCTTTTCTATGGTCTATTTAGTGCCATGTCTTTCAAATTTTGAGCTTTTTGTTGTCAATTTCACTGTTTAAAATAGTCCCCCATGTGGTGCTGAAGTGCTGTCTAGCTCCTAAGCACAAGAAGGCTGTGATGTGCCTTATGGAGAACATAAGTGTGTTAGAGAAGCTTCATTCAGGTATGAGTTACAGTGCTGTGGGCCGTGAGTTCAACACGACTGAATCAACTATATATTAAATAAGGTGTTTTCAAATATGAACACATATAGAACAAGGTTACGTATTGATTAGTTGACAAAGATGTGTGACTAGGGGCTGGTAGGAACCCATCTCTATATTTCCCCTAGGAACAATGGTTCAGTATTTGCTAATTCAGTATTCCCTGCAACTTTATAGAAATAACTGCTGTGAATAACGAGAATTGTATGTACATAAAGAGAGAGAGAGAGAGGTCAGGAAACTAATTTGAAGCCCATCATGCCTGTACTATAACAAATAGTTTTTCCTGTAGTGTATGCGTTTACATTTTTTTCTAAAATTTCTGAGTTCCCTCTATAGGTGAATTCAGCATTTATTTCCTACCTCCTTAACCAGCTGCCAATAAATGAAAACATCTTTACCTAAAACTGAAAGGTTTTCCCTGTTCTTTATTGTTTTATTCTCTAATTGAGAGTATTGTTCTTTTTTTTTTTTGTAAGGTATGCTTTTTGGTGAGGAAGATTGGCCCTGAGCTCACATCTGTTGCCAATCTTTCTTTTTTCTTTCCCCTTCCCAAAGCCCCGGTACCTAGTTGTATATCCTAGTTGTAAGTCCTTCTAGTTCTTCCGTGTGGGATGCCACCACAGCATGGCTTGATGACTGGTGTGTACGTCCATGCCCAGGATCTGAACCCTGGGCTGCTGAAGCAGAGCAGGTGGCCTAACCACCCGGCCACAAGGCCAGCCCCAAGAGAACATTGTTTTTTCTTGAACTTTGAAACACATTATTTAATCTTCCAGGAAGCTACATTATGATGGAAGACATTTTAAAACTGTGTGGCAAAGAAAAAAATTCAGAGAATCCTCCTTAAAATAGGTGGTAGTTTAATTTAAGGATGATTAAGAATTAAGTAAGTAGAAAAATGAAGGAGAGAGATTCGTAGCCAAGGAACAGTATTGCGGTAGAAAAGACACACTGGGATGAAGGTAGTTGTCAGACTCCAGTACAGGCGCACCAGAGGATGCGGCAGAACATTGGGTGGGGATGTAGGCAAAGCTCACTGTGTAGAGGGGCTGACGTTTGGGCAAGGAATCTTTCTTCAGAGAAAGCATATAAAGCAAGGACATTACACCTTCCTTTCACGTCTTTGCTCATTTGTTTATTTATTGTAGAATGATCTCTGTAGATATGTTGTGAAGGATAAATTAAGGATTAAAAGACTAGTTTAAAATTTTTAGTGTCAAATAATGAGAGCCTTTGCCAAAGCAGTAACACTAGGAAGGGAGAGGAGAGTATACACTGTAAGGATGTGTAGGCCTTAGAATTTAAAATGCTAACAACTAACTGGACATTAAAAGTAACTTAAAAGAAAGAATAAAGAATGGCTCTCAATTTTTACTTGTTTATCTTAGTCCTTCCTCCTCTCAGCTTTTCTAAGAACATTATGAACAAATACTTTCTAAGCAACTCTTTTATTCAAAGTACTGAATAGAAACTGGGAATGTGACAGTGATTTAGACATGACCCTGCCCTCAGGAAAGAGCAGAGAGAGACACACATCTAAGCAAGTAAGTGAGGTGAGTATCACATAAGTGAGCTAATATTCTGTATCCGAAAATTGTAAAATTTAGATGATTGCCATGGTATGTTGTAGACTGATGAAGACTGCTGTAGTTATTGCCAGACCCTAATTTGTTGGTGAGCTACGGCCTTGAAAATAGATCAAATCATAGAATAGTGTGAGATCCTTAAGGGAAAGTATTACTGGATTGCCGCCTGTAAATCTTATCCATTTTCATGGCCACATGATGTGTGAGAGAAATTCTAGTTTCCAAACAGTAGTAGTCAGACCAGAAACAACAACTGTATGGGAGTGAAAGAAGCAGTATTAATTGGTCAAAGGGAGATTTTAAACTGTGAAGTAATTAAAATGGAGCTGTTAGTCCACTCCCGGGTTGGAGGTGTGGTCTCCGGAGCTGGGATGGCTCTTAAGTGTTGTCTCAAATTTAGGCAAGCTGTCTGGCTTTTGTACTCTTCAAAGTGGGCTTTCCTTAGGGAGTGCTTGTGAATTTAATTTTGGCAGCTCCCTTAGAGTGAGGACAGTCTGGGGAAGCACACAGCTGTGAGCCACTAGCAATCAACACAACTCACACCAGCTGTAGTTGTGTGCCCAGACCCTGAAAGGGAGATCCGGATGGGGCAATGTGGCATCTACTGGAAAAGACAAAGCTAGTTAGGTCTAAACAGTGAAAGCTTCACTAGCACCCCTATTTCAATTCAGCCTTCCTTGGACATACATGTACCCACGTCCATTGCACCATTGCACAGTTATAGTAATTATCCCTTCTAAATTTTACCTCTTTCTCCTAGGTATTGAGATGCGTTATTTCATTTATCATTTTACCCTCAAGCAAATGCTTCTTCTTTTCTATCCTCTCATGCCTCTTTTCCAGCAGTTTTTTGTTTTTCTCTATTTTTTGCCCTAGGCTGACATCTCCCTTTTTCCCCAGGGATGTGTCTTTTATCCATCTCTATTTTTCAAGGTTGGAAATGACTTTACATGAGACTTAATGTTTCATGCAATTTTGAACAGACCTGAGAGGTGACTCCTGGAGTTGAGTCACTCTGTAAAACTCAATTTTTGCTCAATTTTTGACTATTATATCTCTAACGTCCAGTAGAGCAATTGGCACAATGGTGATGATGATAAAGGTGATGATGATACATAATTTTCCCTCCACCTTTTAATACTGAAAAACTAAAGTTTTAGGTGAGTATGTGAGCACCCTACTATTGATTTTCTTTTGGTTACAATTAGGTGTGTCCATGTGACTAAATTTATACCTGTGCTCCATGAGTGGAAGTAATGTGTACGCTTCCTGGAGATCTCCTTTAAGACGTTTATCCTGGACTCTATTTTCTTCTCTGTGGAGGCCGGATAATGGTAATGACATAGAGCATACTTGAAACCTCCCTACCAGTCTTGGATTGCTTAGTTCTAAAACATTATATTAGAAAAAAAGCTTTTTTTTTTTTTTTAAAAAAAGCCACTGTATGTTGGAAAATCTTTCTAGATCTCAAATTGTTAAACATTTACTGAACAAAAAAGGTACCTGGAAGTGGGATGCTATTATAAAAACCATGATTTTATGTGACATGCACAATGTGGCAGATGGAAAATTCACAAATATTATGGGTTGGGAACTGGAGAAGGTCATTATGCTGTGGCAAAATGTTCGGCAAAACTGTTGTTGCCATAACTTAGAAGGCAGACCATGGGCTCCTGAGACTGTAGCTCTGAGGAAATTAGTTGGCAAAATTCAGAATGATTGTTTTGGCTGCTATTTACACCTTTAGCAAGTGACTGCAAGAAGGAAATGAACACAAATGAGAATTCCAGGTCTCACGTGGAGATGGACAGCAGATGAGCTCTATAAAAGAGAATCTCTTTGTGGCTAAAAAGTGAAAGTGCTGGAAAGTCCAGACATTTGAGATCTTTCAAAGATAAAAAATCTGGCTATGTCTGTGCTTCGAATAGCAGGAGATAAGATGGTGCCTAGAGTTCTCCAGATGTCAAGATCAGATCACAGACATCCACTGTTTCTGTTATTTCAGTTGCCCCCATGGGAGCTATTTTTAATTTTAGACCTAAAGAAGATGGTAAAAAAAAAAAAAAAGCCAGTAAATAAAGGAGAAAGATTGCAGTTTTAGTAATAAGGACCTGTTGAGATATTTGGGTGTGCTATCTTTCACATTTACTGACTGGAAGCAAACAACTAGAAGTTAGTAAACACCTGAGGGAATTGTTTTCCCAGCAAAACCATAAGTCTCTCTTACAACAGAGCTTTCGTTGATCCCCAGAGCAAACTTGAGCCCTCACACCTTCACCGGCAGAAAGTGGGCCAGGAGAGCCACCCAATCCCAAGGAAGGAACACTCTCCAACTCACCCTACTTCAGATTTGGTCACACAAGATAAGGCACAAGGGTGTCCCAGAAGCAGGGACCATGGAGACAATGGATAAAGGAGGTATTCTCAGAAGGCAGAAACCAAGGGGTGAACCAAGTAACCAAGCCTTGGTGATTTCTGTCCATTAGGCTTTTATAAGTGCTCTGGAACACTGACTACTCTGTGTTCTCCATTCTTTTCTTTTTCTGAATGTTCATTTTATAATGGTTATACTGTTCCTATGCTATCAATATATATCAGGAGAGAGGGAAGCAGCTATCTTTCCATTTGGTTAACAGATTGCTTGATTTTCTTTTTCGTGAGGAAGGTTGGCCCTGAGCTAACATCTGTGCCCATCTTCCTCTATTTTATATGCAAGATGCCACCACAGCATGGCTTGATGAGCAGTGCGTAGGTCTGCACTCGGGATCCAAACCTGTGAAAACTGGGCTGCCAAAGTGAGTGCACACACCCAACCACTATGCCACTGGCTGACCCGGGATTGCTTGATTTTTGAAGAGCCAAATCCAGATGTGAAGAAGAGGAATGTACATTACGAAATTCTGGATTTGGGGCTGGATGTAGTAAATTCACGAATACTTAGGTAGCCAGACTAGTTAATTGGGGGAAATTCTGAATGCCCCTAGTATACATTTTTTCATGCTTCCTTTTATAAGCAGATACTCTGATTTTTAGCTGGTCTCATTATCATCCAACAATGGACTATGTTTCCTAATCCCTCGTAGAGCTAATTGTGATCATTTAACCAAATCTTGGCCAATGGCATATGAGAAGAATTGATGGGCACAACTTTCAGGTCATCTCCTTAGAGATGCTTTTGCTGGACTTCTTCCCTCTCTTCGTTGGCTATAAAAGAGCAAAAACTGTAACTCCTGCGAAGGTGTTAAGTGTAAGATGGCAGAACTTCCCTGCCAGCCCTGGAACAGTGAACTTTGACATGGTCTCTCCGAATGCTGGGTTAAGAATAGACTGTAAATTGGCAAGGATGGGAACAAGGAAGTTAGGAGTCTATTCGAGAATTTTGAGAACAGATTGATAGTGGCTTGAACAAGAGTGGCAGCAGAGAAGTAGTCAGATTCTGAATACATTTCGATTTTAGAACCAAGGATTTCCTGACATATTGTATATGGAGTTTGAGAGAAGTGTTCAGGATATTTTCTAACATTTTGGCCTAAATAACTAGAAGGATAGAATCTCCATCATCTGAGTTGGGGGAGACTACAGACAGATATGTTTTAAAGGAAAGATCAGGAATTCACATTTGGTCACAGAAATTTGGAGATGTCTATTAGATACTTAAAGTGAGATTTTGAAAAAGCAATTGACAATATGCATCTGCAGCTCAGTGAGCAATCTGGACTGGGGATGCACATCTAGCAACTGTCATAAATTATTTTAAATTCATTTTACCAACTTTTTATAATAAAATTTTTCCACTGTACAGAAAAGTTGTTGCAGACATTAAGACAATTCACCCCTAACTACTTCAACTTGAATTTCCTAAGTAGAAGGACATTCTATTATAAAAACCACAATATTAATGTCACACCTAAGAAACTTGGTATTTCCTCAATATTATTTTGTTATAGGGACTATTTTTGAATTTTCCCATTTATCCTAAATATGTCTTTTACCTTTTCTTTCTCCAAATGAGAATATAGTCCAAGTTCAAGCTCTGCATTTGGTCATCATGCATCTTTTAATTAAGAAGAGTTCCTTTGCATTTTCTTTTTTTGGTAGGAAGATTATCCCTGAGCTAACATCTACTGCTGATCTTCCTCTTTTTGCTGAGGAAGACTGGCCCTGAGCTAACATCCGTGCCCATCTTCCTCCACTTTATATGTGGGACGCCTACTACAGCATGGGTTGCCAAGCGGTGCCATGTCCACATCCGGGATCTGAACCGGCGAACCCCGGGCCACCAAAGCGGAAGGTGGGAACTTAACTGCTGCGCCACCAGGCCGGCTCCTTCTTGGCAGTTTTGTAATGACATTGATGCTTCTAAATGACCACACCGGTTTTCTTATAGAGTACCTTATATATCATATTTTTCTAGTAGTTTTTTCATTATATCATTAACTTTTTTTTTACATACCCCGTATTTTCAGTAAACTGAAAGTTAGGTCTAATGTGTTAATTCTCTTTGGGTTAAACACATTTGACAAGCTAACTTCATTCATGGGGTTTTGTACTTTATATTGTGTCGTAATTCGAAAGCACATAATTTCAGTTCTTTCCATTGCTAGCAATGCCAAACTTAATCAGTCCTCTAAGAGGGTGGTGAGCAGATATTTACATTGTAAAGATACACCTTTGTCTGTGTGTGTTTGTCGTAAAGGAGGGATGATGTTTCGCATTGTGTAAATGTCTTTTCTCCAATTTTTTTTGCTAATAGTTGTAGCGTTTGTTGATCTTTGCCTGAATCAGTTATTTCACCCTGGACTGCAAAATTGTGATTTTAAAATTCTAACATTATTTATAATATATATTTGCTAGGATTCTTCTATAAAGAGCTTTCAGTAATGGAACGAGAAAGAACTCATTTCTTCATATAAAGATAAGGCAAATGCTTTTGCTTTAATTATCAGCTTTTCAGAGTAAAGTCTTGGTTAGACAGTCTACTCCAATGATGGAAAATTCGTTCCTTTTCCTCTTTTCCATTTAAGTTCCTCTTCTCTTTGTTCTATCTTTAAGTTCCTTTCTCTTTTTAGTTCCTTTTCCTCTTCTCTCTTTTCCCACTCTTTTAATGAATCTCTGTTCATTCTTAGATGTTTATTCATTAAATATTTTACAATTCTTTAGAGTTAGTAATTTTCTGATATTTAACTTTTCCAAAATTTCCCCAAAAGGAGCCCCTTCAAGTCGGTTTCTGTATCCTTTTGATATATTCCCATTAGTCTTGGGCACTTGCTTTCTTTCTTGGTAAATAAGATGTCCCAGCATCACCTGAATCTTACCGGAAAAGACATCTTTTCTTCAGGAACCCCTAGTTCCCTTACATAGAGAACAGTATTTAGAAACCAAGATCTGCCTCGAAGCATGCTTATTGCTACCGATTTCTTTGCTTTTCTAGGTTCTTTCAGTGACTAAAACTAAAAACATATTAAACACTAGTGAGTTTTCACTTGATATTTGCAATTCCAGTTCAATATTACAGGAGTCTCTTAATTGTTGTTGAGTTTTCATAAAGCTACTTACAACCTACAATGTTCTTAGAAAATAGAGCTTTCCGCCAATTCCACCTATCCCAATATAGAGCTATCTTCACTCTCCCTTGCCAAATTTGCCATTGCTTCCTTATTTTGGAGGAGGTTGATGGAAGGAAGAGGGAGCAAAAGAGTCTGGAACAGATTGAAATATGCTGAGGTATTGTTAGCTCCAAGGCATTTTTTCAGAATGAGTTTCTGCAAGGAAAATGGGATAGAAGCAGAGTGAAACAGGAGCAATGATTCTTTACTTTCTGGGCTGCTGTAATATTGGAAATTAGCATGATAAACCTCACAAGAAACATGCATCATAGACAACATTCTTTTAAAACTTTTCAAGATTCTGTATTTCTTAATCACAATCTTGTTTCCTTCCTTTTCACTGCCAACAAAAATTGCTCTCAGTAAGGCAACTAGAGACCTCCAAATTTCTGTATCTAATAGGCCCTTTCTTTTGTATGTGTGCCATCACTACACCATGGCTGCTAACAGATGAGTGGAGTAGGTCCTTGCCCGGGATTGGAACCCGGGCCACCGACGTGGAACACATGGAACTTAACCACTAGACCAGAGGGGCTGGCCCTCTAATAGACCCTTTTAAGTCCTGATCTTACTTGATGCCTTTGTGACATTTGACCCGGCCCATCCTTATAAGAAGTTATGCTATGATGCTTCTTTGTCTCCTGTGAAACAGTCTCCTTCTCTGGGCTTCTTTCTACCCCTTGGCTGCTTTTTCTTAATCTCCTGTATGTGCCTCTTTCCTGCCATCCCTTCAAGGCCACGATGCTCCCAAATTTATCCATTGGCTCTCTGACTTTCAGTATAGGAGTTCACCTCACTTTATCAAACACTTTAATTTGTTAGTGTTCCCTAGGCCTAGCATAAGATGGTTACAATTTCTTACTTGCCTGCCTAATGAAAACAAACACAAAGAAAACCATCTGAGCATTTCAACAATTTTCTTTTGGTCTGTAGACCTCTCCTGTGCTATAGCAGATTAATGGTGCTTATGATAGAGGCAAACCAGAATACTCGAGGCCTTTGACAAAGACAAAAATGAATTGTTTTTTGTACTTCAAAAGGAGCAACTTTTACAACAATTTCAATTAAGAATTAGACACTTTAAATGTAGTGCAATCATCTTTCTCAAGTTATTTTGTGAACAAAGGATATTTGGATTCTAATCTGATTTTCCAAATGAAAATAGAACGTGAAAGCTAATTTTTAAGTTATCCTTAAGAATGATTGTCCTTTAAATACATTTGGAATAAATGCAGAGGAGACAGACGTGGCACTTAGAATAAATCCTCGTACATTACATGAATAATGATAATTGTGGCTGCACAGTTTCACAGATGAGATAAATTTAATCGACAAATGGGCTACAAGGAAAATGACTTTCAAATCTACCTCTCATTTGTTCAAGGTTATAACTGTGATTTATTTGCAATTGTAATTTCTTGTTTCACCTTCGATATCATTTCATTTATTCTGTAAGACTAACATTCAAAATTATGTAGTTATACAACATTACAAAAATATTGGGTTTTTTTGGGGAGGTTGCATTTATACTTTACCTAATTAAGTGAAAAACAGAATTTGCTAAGCATCAAGAATAACTTAGGCTGATTATAATAAGCTTTTAGGTAATTATGAAATATATCTTTAGAAGTATTCCAATTGGTGGGGTTTTAAAAGCTTGGAATTTTAGGAGACTTGTTAAAATTCATCTCCATTAATATTTCTACTATTCAATTAACAGTTTTATTTCATTTATTTGTGCTAGTGTCCAATTATTCTTTTGCCATCTATGCAACAGAGAGTATTATTGAAATCGATGCAAAGTATTTGCCAAGATGAACAAAACCACTCTTTATTCTTTCAGATACATTATTCTAATCCAATGGAGGTTGTTTAGCTTGGGAAAGGGAAAAGTAATGCCATACCCAGAGAAGCAGAATAAAAGATGAGATTGAAAAGCCACGTTTTATAACAAAATTTCAAAGAACATTAGACTTCAAAGTTGATGCTGACAGGAATATCATAGAAAACACTTGAAGGTTATTTTGGTGACTTTAATATTTGCGAAAAATACTTAGGTACACTCCAAGTATTTTTATACTTAGCACGTATTTATATATTAGACATCAGCTTGTTTGTTTAAAAACATTTGTTAAGGATCTGCGCTATCTAATTTTAACTTTGGCTCTGAGTTTATAGAATTTCTAAATCTGTGGAGCTGTCTAACTTGTGGAGATATTGTGGAAATGTCTATATTAGCAGTATCCAATAGAAAAATAATGATAGTCATGTATGTAATTTAAATGTTCTAGTAGCCATATTAAAAGAGTAAAAAGAAACTGGTGAAACTCATTTTAACAACATATTTTAACTCAATCTATCCAAAATATTACCATTTGAACATATAATCAATAGAAAATTATTAATGAGATATTTTACATTCTGTTTTCATAACAAGTTTTCTAAATTCACTATGTATTTTATACTTATAGCCCACTTCAATCAGAACTAGTCACATTTCAAGTACTCGATAGCCACATATCACTAGTGACTACTGTATTGGACAGCACAGCTAGATATTGTCAAATTGTGTAAATTGTCGAGTTCCACGTCTTTATCATTTTATATATTATATTTTATAATATCCCTTGAAAAAATCTTTGCAATTGCTTTACTCTTATCCCACCATTCAGTTTGTGCTAGGCACATGTATGAGTTTCAAATGGCTGTTGTAACAAATTTAGTGACTTAACACAATTTATCATCTTATGGTTCTGGAGGTTAGAAGTCTAAAATGCATCAGCAAGGCTGTGTTCTTTCTGGAGCCTCTACGAGAGAGAATCAGTTCCCTGCCTTTCCCAGCTTCTAGAGTCTGTCCCCATTCTTTGCTTCGTGACAGCATCGCTCTAACCTCTACTTCTGTAGTCGCATCTCCTTCTCTGACTCTGACCCTCACGCCTCCCTCTTACAAAGACCATTGTGATTACATTGGACCCACTGGGTAATCCAGGCTACTCTCTGTCTCGAGATACTTAATTCAATCACATCTACAAAATCTCTTGTGCAGTATAAAGTAACATATTTACAGGTTTTGGGGATTAAGGAATGGCTATATTTAGGGGAGGCATTCTACCTACCACAGTACCCAATCTGTTCAAGACAAGATTAAGTCTAGAAGATTCTCCGAGAACTATGCATAGTATTAGTTCTAGCTCAAAAACCTAGTGTTTGAGTTCAAATAATGACTCTCATGTGAATGTAGTCCTCTGCCATGGATGTGTCTAAAATGATAGTAAAATGATTTTTCACTTTGCAAAATGTACTAGCCCATTAAAAAGCCTGTAGTAATTAGCACTGAACAAATGTCTTAATTCTAAAATTTTGCTTGCTCTGTGCAACTCTGCTTATTTGTAGCTTCTTGTATGCATGGTCTCACACTCTGTCTACCTCCAGTTTCTCCAGTTCTAGTCTCTCTCTTGCTTTCTCACCTCCATCTCCACCAGACCTCATGCGATTCCCCAAATATGCTCTGCTTCCTTCTTCCACAGAGCCTTTGCATATGGTTTCTTTCTAGCTAAGATGCTCTTTACCTCCCTCTTTAGTTAATACTTCTTCTTCTTTTATTTTGCTGAGGAAGATTCACCATGAGCTAACATCTGTTGCCAATCTTCCTATTTTTGCTTGAGGAAGATTCATCCTGTGCTAACATCTATGCCAATCTCCCTCTATTTTGTATGTGGGTCACAGCCACAGCAGGCCACCAGAGAGTGGTATGGGTCTGTGCCCAGGAACCGAACCTGGGCTACCAAAGTGGAGTACACTGAACTTAACCACTAGGCCATGGGACCAGCCCCTAATTAATACTATTTTTAAGGAATTTTTTAAAAGGGCAGATCAAACTCAAATTTCTCACCTCCTTGTCTTTCCCTTTCTTTCTGTTGTTGAGGTAATCATTAGCCTGAATTTATCATTCATGTGTATGTGTGTGTGTTTATGTGTGTATTAAACAGGCATGAGGCACAGGTTTCTGGTTACAATGTCTCAAGAGGTATTCTCCTCACTCCAAGCCCAGAACTAGACAACTTTTCTTAAGTTGCTATTCTACAAAATGCTCAGCCAGATAATGAATCCAGATGTTCCCTGGGGATCTCAATTCCAATTCTTCATTTTGTGTGGGGCCTAAGGCCTCCTCTGCTCCTTACACATGGCCATCTGAGCATCAGCCCAAGAACTATGAAACTCACCCTTAGTGCAGCTTCAGCTCATTCGTTCACTATTTTGGTCCTTAGATGTCCCTGCATTTTCCATCATCCAGGATTTTTCTTTCTTTCTTGCAAATTCAGCTATGCACATAAAAGGATGTTTGCTCTATTTTATAGCACTCATCTAGATTGTTTGTGGAACTTTTCTGCTTTTTCTTCCTTTTTCCTAGAACCAGAAGTCCTCTGTACTCTTGTATTTTTATTTACATTACAAGGCTTAATTCTAAAAGCCACATCGAGTCATCTATTTTCTGGAGAATATAAATGAGTCTATGGACATACAACAACTAAACAACAAAGAGAGAAGAAATGTCACAAAATAATGTCCACGGAAAGATTTTCTATCTCCTCCTTCTAGGTACATCTAAGACAACCTCTATGTCACCACCCTTACAATGCATTTCGTGTTTCAGCTGTAGAGTCCTTCAACAAGCAGCTGCCATTCCTAGGCTGGGAGCCTCCCAGGACCAGAATGTGAGGAGGAGAGAAAAGATGCTATTTTAACTGAGGTAGGATGGAAGGGGAATTCATGCCAGTTTCTAAGATTTAGTACATACAGAGGAACCCAAGAACATACTAGGACACCGCATCCTTGGACCTCCTGAACTCCATCTGAGGACCAGTTTGTGGTATAATATATGTATGTTGCACACTGAGGTTGCCTATGAATTTCCACGACTACTTGTTTGCAGTCGATACGTTTACTAACAATGTGTTATATAATACTGAGCCCCTTGCCTACTTTTGCAGCAATTGTACACATCATTTATTTTGGGTATTCACTGGAGTGCTAGAAAAGAAGAATATCATATTCAGAAATCATTTTAAAAATGCACAGAGTAAGACATATAAGTTAAACAAGTTCAATTTTAGAAGGACATCAGGAAAATATATATATATATAATTTATATATATAAATATATATAAAATTTAGCTGCATATCTGCATATTTATTTAAATTTAAAAATCCGCTTATATGTCCTGACTTTCATTCTTACTTCTTCCCTCCCCTCTCTTCTACTCTATCTTCTCTTCCTTTTTTTCTCTATGTCATCCTTTTTCTCATCCTGGGATTAAGAGATGATGGTAGCCTGGCCTGGGATGGTAAATAGACAGATTATGGCTATTTCTTGAAGGTGGAGCTGACAGCATTTGGTGAGAGAGAGAATATTGTATTGAGAGAACATGGGACATCAAGGACAACCTCAAGTATTTTTGGCGTAAGCAAATAACCGCTGAGGATGGCTGTAACGAGAATGGGGAGCCCTTTTGGAGATGCAGGTAAGAAAGGTGGGGAGAAAATCAGAAGTCCATTTAGAATTTATGAAGTTTGAGACAGCAATTAACCAAGTGGAGATGTGGAGTAGAGCGTTGAAATGTGGAGTTCAGGGGTGAGGTCCAGGCTGGGAGGGAACTGGGGAGTTTTCACTCTGAAGATGATGTTGAAACCCTTGGCTCCTGAGCCTAGAGTATAGAGCCTGAATATTTTTAACTCAGGAAAAAATCTCCTTCCCTCTCCTTCTTCCTCTCCTCCCCCCCCCGCCTCCATACCTTAATCTCTTAGGAGGTAAGTGGTTAAGTGGACCGGTGAAAAAACTCTACAGGAGGTGATGCATAGCTCATTCAGATATTAGGGTGTTACTTAACTATCTTTGTCAATACCGAAGTCTTAAAGTATAGTTTAAATGCTAAAGACAATTTAAATTCTGGTATACTACATTTTAAGAATTTAACTATTTTATTTATTTTTTTATGTTTTTAAATATAAATATTTTAAACAAATTTTTAAAATATTCCCTTAAATTTTTCTGTAGCTACTCTCCTTTATGACTCTTTCTTCATCTCAAAATTTCTGCTACGTGTATAGCTTGTTCAACATTTTGACAAGATTAGCATTTAAAACAGTGTGTGCGACAGGACCGTAAAGCACCTTGGTAGCTCACTAGCTCTGTGACTTCTTACTGTTAGTGATTCACTCTCCCTTAATAGGACACATCTTTAACAGCGGTCAGTGTTCTGGGCTTACCCAGTTTTCCTGTCTCAGCAAGGGTAAACTACTAGTTGCCCACCACTGAAAATGAAAATCCATGTCCACACCCTGAAAAGGGCCTTCCTCCTTTGATCCATGGCAACCTATTGTCTCCTAATAGTATGTGTATTTAGTGAGCTCATCTGTCATCAGATGACCAACCTGCCTTTAAATGGCTGGTGGTAAAAGACAAGTGGTCAAGATGAGAGGAGCTAGCAAAAGAGAGGTTCTAGAGTAAAGAGAAATTTAATTTTAAAGTCTGCTTCTAGGTACAGATGACAACTTGCCCAATTATCGTATCAACCAACCAACCAAACAAATAAATGTACATATTTTTGTGAAGCAAAAGTAAGGGAAAGTTGTATTTTTTCTTTCTGGTATGAAATATCTGTAAAAATGATTCAGATTTCACCTACTATTTTCACATGTGTCTTGCTTTTTCTTCCACATCTGAATTGGAAGCAAAGATATTCGAGTTTGCATTTTAGCTCTATAATTAAATAGCTGCATGACCTTGGGCTTGTCATTTCCTCTTTTGAGCTCTTAGATTCCTAAACTATGAAAAAGGAGGACTGGATAAGATGGATTCAAAGACCCTCCCTCCAGCTCTAAAATAATTTCAGATGGTTGCATACTTTCTGGTTCATTTGTCTAGGGCCCTAGCAAAATAAATTCTCAGTTTTAAAGTACTTTTTCAAACTAGTTAACAGAGGCAGCTTATTTTATGATCTAAATCAGTGCTTTAAAAACATTAATGTCCATTTGAATCATCTGAACATTTTGTGATTCTGATTCAGCAAGTCTGGAGTAGGGTCTGAGATGCTGCATTTCTAACGGGCTTCCAGGAGATGCTGATGCTGATGCTGATGCGGTGCTGATGCTGATGCTGATGGTACAAGTCTGAGCACCGCAGTTTGATTAGCAAAGATCTAAGTAACTGTGGAGGTGACAACTATGAGAGACAATCACACACGCAGTCTCTTTTAAACATACAGACACAACTACGATGACCCAATGTTTTATTTTAAAGATTAAGTGTAAATGTTGTGCCCCCTCTCCCCTAGCTAACATCGAATCAACAGTCAAGTTGATTGTTTTTCGATTGTTTGGTCTCTTGTCAATAGAGTGAAAATATGATGCGCTGTCCCAAATCGCCTTTTCCCTCTCCCCACAAAAGAACCCCAAGTTGCCAAGTTCACTCTTTAGAAAGTCATCACAATGATGCTGCTGGGAATAGTCACTGTACTAAAAAGCCCAGTGCAGCTGCTGTGGGATTTACTTTCAATTTCCATTAAACTCTCTCCTTCCTCTCAGTCTAATTTATGTCAGGTCCTGGACCTATGAATCTCATATTAATTTGGACAGCTGGCCGCTGCCTTGAAGCCAAAGAGCTGGAAGAGGTCTTATTAACCAGCCCTTCCCCCGCCCCGCACATGCACATACACAGACACACTGACATCCTCCCTCAGAAATGATCAGTTACAACGCGAAGGCCACTTGTTGCTGGGTCAATTAACGTCTTGCTTCTGGGAGAAGTTTTTACCTTTCGCAATTTGATAATTATGCTCTATTCTTCACGATAAATCTTTTCTGAACACTAACAGCTAACATTGCCAAAACTTTCTTGTCATTATCTCAGTGATTCTAACCATGTAAGTGCTTCTCAGGCTCAGTCTCTTGTTAGTAGGGATCTACTAAGCCGCTGAGTTCACAAATTCGATTCTCTTGCTAATGAAGAGCTGAGGGCTTGTGACAATTCAGGTGCTGGAATTATTTTATTATTATTATTGCTGTTTTTGTGTTGTTGTTGTTGTTGTTCTTATGGTGGACAGATCCCGGAGACTCTCATGAAGCTAGAGAGAACTGCACTATTCTACCAGATGAAGGGTCTGAAGCAAAGGAATCAGCTAGAGGACTTACCTGAAAGGTAGTTCTCAGTTATCTTCTTCCATCTCAAACCCCTTACCCATGGCATGTGGATTCATTGATCTGAGTAGGATCTTCAAAACTCAAGTTTTAACGAGCATCCTATGTGATTCTGATGCAAGCGTGCATGGGACCATACTTTGATAATGATTGAATTACTCTAAAATATCTTTGCTTTTGAATCATTTAATATAAAAATCGTCTGAAAATGTGTCTGTTTGGAGTAGCAGAGATTCTTAGTTATGTAGACTACTGCTATTCATAGCCAAACCTCAAATGTAAATTTACTACAAGTCTGTGTTTAGATTGTAGCTGAACACATCTATTATTCTCTCAAAAGATGAGAATGAAGACTGAAACGAGCACTGAGGTCAGTTATTGGTGGCAAAGGACTGAGTGACATGTAAAGACATTTTTCTTTGAAACCCAAGTTATCACCTAAATCTATGACAGATTTTAGATGCAATTTACTCTAGGTACTTAAAGACCATGCTGTAGATGTTGCCTACAGGCACACACACACACACACACACACACACACACACACAGTGGCTCTCTAATGAAGGATGCTCTTCTTGCTCTGAGCATGAAATGTATTTCAAATCAAACATCTTAATCACTCAAGCTTGTTAAAGGATTCCTTCATACTTTCTAGAAGTGATGTAACTTTCATTTTAGCATTTGCTGCTGCTTAAATTCCTCTAGAAGCATTTCTATTGCTTTTAAATTTAATAAGGGCAAAACACAAACACATATTTCAATCTGAGCTTATATATTTGGCCTACTTAAAATTCCTGCGATGAGTGAAATGGTTTCTGAACACAGCATATATGTGTCTAGACTATAGAACACTTAAGAATTAACATGCTATATCAAAACAAGGCCAAAGCTCTTCGATGAAATGGAATACTGTAGAAAAAACCCCAAGAGATAATCAAACAACACTTACAGTTAATTATAAAAACTTGTGTAACTAAATATACCTTCATATAGTTATTTATAGGGAAATTAGAAAATTACAAGAAAAAGGGGAGTAAAAGTGTCCTCTTCTAGAGATTCCAGTGTGAGTGAAGGTTTTGAATAGAGGAAGCACTAGAAAAACGTAAATAGAATTGTTGAGCTGAAAGGGGCCTTTGAAAGCAAGAATGAGGAGACCTCGGTGCTGGCATCAGCTGAGCCTGCGTCAGTGACTATAGGTGAGTTATGTCTCTTTTCTAGACCCATTTTTTTCTTCTCCAATCTGACTTCTTATGAATGCGATTATTCAATTCAGTCGTTTCCAGCCTGAGTTGTATAAACTTTCTGGAACCAGAACGTACTTTCAGTATTTGAAAAATACCTTTCAAAAACCAAAACAACATAAACAAAACCATAGATATGACACACAAACACACACACTCATAGAATATGTACTCAGAATAAGAATGAGCAGAAATATTAAAATGACATGTTTTTTCATCTTGATTAGAATTAAAGTTACACAGTGGGACAATATTGAGTACCTTACACAGATCAGAAAACTTATTGATGACTTCGTGAGAATTTATGGATTAGGAAGGTAGGCCAGTTATTTTTACTAGTGTCATGGATCACAGAACTCAAATTGAAAAACAAACAGCAACAAAAAAAATTTTGTTCTGGTGAAAAGCTGAGAACCACTAATTTAGTCACAAGCATTGTATTTTATTTTATATTTTATTTATTAATTTATACTTCTGTACCATTTATTTATAATATTCCACATAGTTCGGCACTTCAATTATAATAACAGTTTTCTCATAAATGTCTAAAATTTTTACATTGGCCGTGAAGTAGATGGTGAAAAATGTATGGACTTTTTGGAAGGCACCCATAATTATCCTGAGAATTTTGTCACATAGAAAAATTCTAACTTTTTGCGTTAAAAGTAAAAGAAAGTCCTTTATTTTAGACGTTAGGAGAATGATGTTTACTGATGAGTGACATGTTAGTTAATAACAGAGCCAATACGAGAACTAAGATCCTTGAATTTCAGCGTAGGAGTTTTCCACTGCAGGGTACAATTGATATCTCTTGCTGAGGAACAATAAAAAAAATGATGTAACTATGTTTGGTTCAATGTGCATTTCTTAAATGCGCCTAAAATATCCTGAAAGTTCTTAGAGAGAAATTGTGTGATATCCATGGGTATCATAAACACCAAACTTGTGATAATGATTCTTCTGATTGAGAAGCAAAATGACGTAGTCATGTGGAATGACACAGTTGTGAGTAGCCTTCAACTATGTTAGTGATATTTTATTTCTTTCCCTGAGTATTTATGCAATTAAAAAAAATACCGTTAAGTAATTGCTAAATAGATTTTTAAAAAGACATAGTGTTCTGTGAATCTAAAATTAGGGTGCATTTTGATCTGTACAGTTCATGGGGCAAGCCTTATTCTGATTACTCTCGGACATACCTGCATTTCCTCCCCTACATGCTTTTGTAAATATCACAAAGGAAAGGCAATTGCATATTATGTGAAAGATGTTATGTTTCTCCAATTATAAAAATAAACGCAGTAACATTTTCCTCTAAAGTTTTCTCTTAATATTTTCGTTGCGGATTTACAGTTATTGGAAATACTATTTTCATCAACCAAATCTAAGTTTACTCTAATTTTTAAAAGAATCACTTAGTCCAGAATGTTAGAGGGTAAATAGTCTTTCTTCTTAAAGATGAGACAGATGGAAAAAAATGACAATTTTAATGACAATGGTTAGATTACGTACTAATGTGTTAAATGGAGGTGTTGCTGTTAAACTTTGAAGAAAAAGAGTGGAAAATAGCAAAATGAATGTACTTAGTATTCTAAATCCACATGATGATAAAAATACAAATTATTCTTTCCATTCTTATTTTAGAGGAAAAAAATTCATCCAGCACACAGAAAAGCTGTGGCAACAGATTGCTTTAGTTTATTGGGGAAGAAAAAAGTTTCATCATGTCAGAGGAAGTTATCTGTCTTCTTGGGCATCAGGTGTAATGCTACCAACTGAAACTTGTGCCAAAATTACTTTCTGGCTATTTTTAAGAATTTTAAGTGGATCCTATTCATTAAAAATGATTCCTTCAATTATCCTAAATACATTAGAAACAATGTAAAAAATTCATCACTATTTATAGACTCCCAAATTTAAAGGGAATTTAGAAGGTTATTAAATATAACACTCATTCCACTTCTCTCGTAGCCATCTATTTCCTGCTGGAATCCATCTAGGGATGTGAAAGTCCACCATGTTCTGAGGCAGCCTATTCTATTATTGGCAGTCACGTTCTTCCTTATAATGAGCTGAAATACTCCTCCTTGTCATTTGCTCCTGGAGACGTAATTCTGAATCTTGAGAATGTACAAAAACAATCTAATCCCCCTTCTTATGAAGACTTTCCTTTTGCAGGATTAAAAAAAAATTATTATCTCCTTCTGATATTTGAATTCAATTAAATTTTGGCTGAAATCGTTTGCCCTTCTCTTGAAGATGCTACAGTTTCTATGTTTGTAAAGTAATGTTTATAACTTGAGAATTAAACTTACGCCCAGATACATGAATTTTAAAAGGGTTCTTCCTTACTTTGAGACAAACACTAAAAAGCTAAATAAATAAGCCAATATGGGATGCAAGACTATAGCCCTTCCTGCTGCCCTGTGCTTCTCTGTTTGGCCTCTACTTGGAGAGAACTTTTAGATCTTGCTCTTCACTCCTCTAACCAGACAGTATGTGAGTGCCCTGGCCCATATGTAACCCTACAGCAGGTCTGGTGAGTGCATGCCTGGCCTAACGGCACTCAAGTTCATATGAGCAAACACCACCACCAACAACAAAAATGAAAACACCTTGTAAGAAGCTTGCAAACTATGATTTTGTTAAAATTTGTATCTGAGTATTTTCTAAGATGTAAAAAATATCACACGGAGTTTTTTTTAACTTTCTATTTTGAGATAATTATAGATGCACGTGTAGTTGTAAGAATAAGGCAGAGAGATCCTGCACACACTTCACCCAGTTTCCCCGAATGGAAATATCTTGTGTTACTGTGGTACCATACCACAACCAGAACATTAGCATTGATGCAATCCATTCATAGTATTCAGAGATCGCTTGTTTTATGTGCATTCATTTGTGTGCTTGTGTGTTTTCACCAGAGTCAAGATAGAGAACAATTCTAGTACAAGGACCTCTCAAGCTACTCTTTTATAGCTATAGCCAGCTCCCTTCTTCCTTCATCCCTAACCATGGCAACTACTAATCTGTTCTCTCTTGTCATTTCAAGAATGCTATATGAATGGAACCAGAGTGTACATAATCTTTGAGAATGGCTTTTTTCATTCAGCATAAAGATCCACCTAAGTTGTTGTGTATAACAACGATTTGTTCCTTTTTCATTGCTAAGTAGCAGTCCATAGTATGCATGTATCACAGTTTGTTTAACCATTCATCCACTGAAGGATATCTAAGTTGTTTATTTTTTGGCTATTATGAACAAAGCTGTTATGCACTTTTTTGTACAGGTTTTTGTGTGACCATATATTTTCATCTCTTTGGAATAATGACCAAGAGTTTAATTACTGGGTTATAGCGTAAGTTTAGTTTTTTAAGAAACTGCCAAACTGTTTTCCAGAGTTCCCCTTAAGCAATATATATTTGACCCTGCATGCAAAACTGTCTACATTTCCGAGGAACCCAATACAAGGGCATTTAACTGTTAGCTTTCGTTACTGTTGGTCTGATTTTCCAACAATCTCACAACTGAAATTACACTACACTTTTAGGCCTTTTTCTCTCATTACCTCCATGTAGTGGACAGTTTGTTGTGCTGCCCAGACCCCTCTCAGGACCAAGGCTTTCATTCCTTCAGCTGCTGAAACTGCTGACTGCTAACAGCTCACAAGTATTAGCCTCTACAAGGATTACTCTCAACTGAAGAGAGCTATCTCGCTCAAAGTTACACCCCAGTCCTTGAGGCAGCCTATATCCAAATCTGGTCACTGTGGAGGTCCAAAAACTGGCACTTTAGCCTCACTCTGGGGCATTTCCGAAGGACCTATCTAGCTCTAGCTCCAAAGATCCCAGTGAGATTGGCAGAGGCCTCTGCTGTGACTGCATCACAGTTCAACTCCTCCCTCTGCCCAGTCTTGCTTCTCTCCCTTCTAGGAGCTGATCTCTAGTGCATATCCCTAAAAAAATCTCCTGCATGCAAAACTCTCTTCTATTCTAAGGAAGCGGACCCAAGACAGTTAGTACTAGGAGTGGTACAAGGAAGCAGACACTAAAGTGGAATTTTGGAGTTGCATCATCTAGATGGTGGTAGGTGGAAGACTGGTCGCCTTGGCACGCTCCAGCAGTGCAATTGTGCAAAGTGGAAAACTGGGAAAATAGAACAATGGATAAGAATGCTGTTCTGCTACAATACATCAGGTGACTGAACGGTAAAGGAGAAATTGTTAGTAAAGGACTATGGAATTGGATGACCATTGCTAGGTCTTATTGATACTTTGGAAAAAGACAATGGAAGGCTAAGAGTGATTAGTTATTAATTTAAAGTGATGTTGAAAGTCAGAGGGTGTCCTTGCCAGCTTATAAACTTATTTAATCAGAGTAGATGAGCGGAATTTGACAAGTATGTCAGAGGTTTGATAAAATACCTGGTCTAAGAATGATGGTACATAAACTCTATAAATATTCAGATTTTTGCCACGTTAGAGAAGTTATTAAGTAATCAGAGATTTAGGGCAGTGTTGGCAAACTTTTTCTGCAAAGGGTCAGATAGTAAATATTTTAAGCTTTGCAGGCCAGTCTCTATCACAACTACTGAGCTTTGCCATTGCAGCATGAAAATAGCTGTAGATAATCCATAAATGAATGGGCATGGCTATATAAAAATGAAACTTTGCTCACGAAAAACAGGTAGCAGGCTGAATTTGGCCTGTAGCCTGTAGTTTGAGGGCATAATGGGACATCCCGTACATAATAAGTAAAGGACAAATTAATGTAGCTTGCAACTTCTACCACTAGGAAGGAAGCGCAGTCTTTTGTAGGACTCTTTGGGTTCTGGAGATAGCATATGTCATACTTGGGAATATTGCTCTGTCTTATTTACCTAGTAACATGAAAGGCTGTCAGTTCTGAGTGGGGTCTGGAGCAGAAAAGGCCCTGTAGCAGGTCTAGGCTACAGTATAAGCTCCGCAAGAAGCATGAGAGATATCAATAGTGAAAAAGATATCATATGGCCTTTAATGCAAGACCCAAAAGGAAAATGAAACTAACACAACTAGTCAATGGTGGAGCTGAAGTTTGAATCTAGGTTTGCCTGGGTTGTCAGAACAGACAATTATTGTTATAAACTTTCAAGCACCCAGCACAGTCTTGCATGGCATAGGAACCGAGTAGGAAGATACTCAAGTGTGCCAGTAGTTACGTAGTCTGATCAATTAGGAAGTATTTCTTAAGAACTGAACCTGCCCTGTGCCTGACGCACATTACCAATAAATAACTTTTTGTTGAATACTTTAAACAAACACAGGTGATTTTTTTATGCACACTAAATTTTGGAATTCACAGCTTCAGGTTTCCAGATTATGGCAAGAAGCTCCACCAGGAGTCATGGTTAACTTCAGGTTTGGCAGTTGTAGTAAGGATTTGCTTTTTCCAGAGTCCCCCACAGTTGTATGGATGTTGAAAACATACTCCTTGCCACAAAGGAAGAACGGATTCCCTTTTTACCTTTTTCTTCCTTGACTAACAGAAGTATTTTGCCGTGTTTTAGTCTGGTTTGCAACAGAAAAATCTTAAGGCTTTGATGTCAAATAAGATGAAATTTGTGAGAAAAACGCTAATTCACATCTGGAGAGTGTTAAATGATGAGAAGCAAGGCTGGGCAGCCAAGTGACTTTTCAAATTCTCTGTGCTGGTCACAACCTGGAATCTAGAGAGACACAAGATGCAGTGGTGGAGCAGACTGCCGTGCCTGCTGGGACACCAGGAACGTCTTAGCAGCTGGTGAGGTGGAATTTGTGTCCCAGAGAAGTCATCGGGCCAGGAGAGTGAAGCTGAAGTGGGGAAGGATCAAGACTGACAATGTAAATATAACAACATGAATAGCTCTTACTAAGCCAGATGTGCCTGTGGGTAGCAGATGACAATCTTAATTTGTGCCCAGAATTTATATAACACATGGGCTCTAACTTTTGATATTTGGTTCCTGAGTGGAAAATGATCAGATAGCAAACATCTGTTGAGAGCTTATTGTGTGCAAGGCACTGAGTTAAGTATTTTTCATGAGCTATTTTACTTATTTCTCATAAGAATGCTATAATATCCATAATTTTATTATTCTTATTTTATAGGTGAGAAAATAGAGGTTCAGAGACGATAAGAAACTTAACATTCCAAGCTTGTCTTATTCCAAAGACCGTAAACATAACTATCATGCTTTATGTGCCAGTTAGAGAAATATAAAATAAAGAGAACAATTTTCTCCTTTTCAGGCCAGTGGATGGGTTCAATTTATTCAACCCATCTCTTTGCTACTAACAAGGAGGTAAATTATAGGTCATAAGTATATGACAATATATCCCAAATTTCCCTTTATAGCCCACGTTTTAAGTGCTGTTCCCTAGGTTCTAATGAAATTTGAAAATGTCCTGAATAGTTGATATTGGACTAAAAATTTCACTGACTGGATTTTCTCTTGCTGTTGGAAATGGCACAAAATAAAGAAACTTGCTCACATAACTTCAGAAGGAATACATTGTGTGAAGATGCTGAAAACTTTGTAAGAGTGATTGATTAGTTCTGATTTCCCGTGGTCTCCATAGTTGTCAACCCAATGTGGACCAATGTAGTCATCAGGTATTGGGCCACAGAGTTTCTAAATGAAGTGACTCTCAGTCAAATTTTTAATTTTTTTAATTTTTAATTATGGTAAAATATTCAGTGAGTATTTTGAATGAAAGAATGAGGTATGGAAGGCTTAGAAGGATAAGAGCGGGAGAGAGCTTAGAACTGGATACGGCCACCTGGCCATGATGAAGCCCATGGTAGGACAAATGGAGAGGCTAATCTCAAACCAGACAGCAGCTGAGCAGTGTTCAGTGTGCATGGCCTATGCAACAAGTGTAAGCAGCAGCGGGGAGTTCCTGTAGGGATAAACGGGTTTTATCAGCACCCTTTGAATTAAGTGAAGAGTATTTATTTTATTCCAAACATGTAAACAGTAAGGAGTCCTTCCATTTGGTAGCATGGTACCAGAAAATAGACCAAGACTCAGGATCAGCTCTCTAGTGGTATACAGAGTAAAAAGAGGACCTTTGCAACAATAAGTATAGATAAGACATCAGAATATTAAAGATTCAGACCAAATAAATATTCACTCAAGCCATACTTTGTTTCAGTATTGTGCCAGGTGTAGGACTGGATGAACACACTCACACAGGCATACACACACTTAATATGTTTTTATATGAGCAAGGTGAGGTAAATAGGAGGTGCTCCAACCTCATACCTCCATTGGGATTGCTGAGAATTCTTTCTCTACAAATGTCAATTAGATCAAGTTGACTGATAGATCAACTATTCAGTTGACTATTCAGATCAACTATAGTTATAGTTGACTATTCAGATCAACTACATCCTTGCTGATTTTCTGCCTGACAGATCTATCAGTCACTGGTAGAGGTGCATTGAAGTCTCCAACTATAATATTGGATTTGGCTATTTTTCCTTGCTTTTCTATCAGTTTCTGTCTCAAATATTTTGATGCCCTGCTGTTAGGTTGAGTTGTTGTGTCTTTTTTGAAAATGGACACCTTTATCATTATACAATGCTCCTACCCCCCAGCCCCCGCCGAGGAAGATTAGCCTGACCTAACTACTTCCAATCCTCCTCTTTTCGCTGAGGAAGACTGGCCCTGAGCTAACATGCATGCCCATCTTCCTCTACTTTATATGTGAGATGCCTACCACAGCATGGCATGCCAAGCGGTGCCGTGTCTGCACCCGGGATCCAAGCCAGCGAACCCAAGGCCGCTGAGAAGCAGAACATGTGAACTTAACCGCTGTGCCACCAGGCTGGCCCCACAACGCTCCTTTTTTTCCCTGATAATTTTCCTTGCTCTGAAGTGAGCTTTGTCTTAAGCAAATGTAGCTATTCAGCTTTCTTTCGATTAGTGTTAGCATAGTGTATTTTTCTTAATCCCTTTACTTTTTGCCTCTTTGTGTTTTTATATGTAAAATAGATTTCTTCTAGATAACATGTAGTTGGGTCTTGTTTATTTCTTATCCTTTCTGATAATCTTGTCTTTTAATTGATATATGTGGACCATTCATATTTAAAGTCATTATTGCTATAGATGGATTATATTCACCATTGGAGAGTAGGTCTTTAGTATGGAGAATACTTGATGTGTATTTCAAAATGGTTACTTTTCTCTCCTTGAACAGTAGGGGAATTTTTCTTGGCTCTTCGTTTATGAAAGTTGTGGAGTTCCTACAGGGAAAGCACGTGAAAGTATGAGGGCCCCGCTAAGTCTGTGGCCCCAAGAGTTTCCTACACTTGAGTTAATCCGCATTCAGCCTCCAGCAGTTCATCAAAACTACCGTTTAAGTGTTCCCACCAGTTCTTGGCTGCAGCGGCTTCTTCCCTCAAGGTGAGCAGTCTTGGCCGTGTCTTTCTGTGTGTGCCTGTCTCTCCAGATTTTTAGGTGGTGCTCTTGACCTCCGTTCTCTGATATTTCCAAGAAAAGTAATTGATTTTTAGTTTGTCTAGTTATTTCTTGTTGTAAGAGCAAGAGAACCAACTTCAAAACTCTTTACGTATCAGAGCTGAGGCTAAGAGACCAGACTTCTTTCTCTGTTATTGAAATGAAACCTAATTTTACATCCCAGCTCTAGTGATAACTATGATTTCTGGTGTTATGTGCATAAGACACAGAGTCAGGAGATCTGAGTTTGAAAGTGTGGGTCTGTGCACTACCAGTGTGATCTGTGAGTAGGTCACATAACCTCTCTCAAAGCTTCAGTCTTTTAATCTATAAATTCCCTCCTCGGCCTAGATTAGTTGTTGACTTAAATAAATATTAGGAGAAGATTACCTTACTTTGGTTAAAAGAAAAAAACCTTTAGAAACATATAAAATAATATCGTTAAATATTTATTAATTCAATGTAGAAACTGAAGTTCTGTGCTAATTTTAACCTCTAGACTTTTAAGAAAGTCATTCTTAGTTTTTTATATATGAGAGAATACTGGGCTCTGGAGTCCTAGCCATCCAAGAAGAATATCATGACATGAATGGCATTTTTAAATTGATGCCTGCATAAAACAATCACCTTCACGTCTTCTAATTCATAAGTATTGTGAATAATATGCAGGATAAAAATATTACTGAGGATTAAAAATGTAATTAAGTGCTCCTTCTAAAATCTTGTATATGAATAATTAATACATGTATAGTAAGAAAGTCTTCTCTAGGCATTATACGGCTTATCAAAGTTAATTATTGTAATTTTAACTATGGAATACTTTTAATCACTTTGTTATTCTGTGTGTCTATCAGAGAGAAGGAGAAAACTAAAAATTACTAGTGCTCTGTTCTCTCCTTTTTAAGTATTTTTTATCATGGCATCAGCACTGATTTTAAGCGCTTTAGAGAAACTTGGATGATATTGAAAACTCTTGGAAGAATATTTATAACATATCAAACTAAATACTTTTTTTATCTCCATAATTAAAAGGTATACAACTCATATTGAATTTAGCCAATGTTACTGAAGGCAAATGATTTGCCAGCCAGTAATGATACAAAATAAAATAAGATCCGATTCCTAATTCGAAGTAGAGTAGGCTTAATATAGGAGAAATACATATAAATTAATTATAAATCTGTGATATGTTCTATTCCAGATGTAGATGACAAGAACTGTGTTTGGAGATGATTTAGGCAAGGAGGAGTGAAATGAGGTCAGGAAAGCCTCACAAGGGAGAAAATGTGTTGTAAGGAACAATGTTAATTTTCCAGATTGGACAATATAAAACAGTAACTTCAGGTACCATCAATGCAACTGGTATTGGCTGATTTGAAATTTAATAATTGAAAGAAAAGCCGAGTAGTGGGAAGTAATACTGGAAAGATAGTCAGGGAGCAAATAATAAAGAGCTTTGTATGCTATAGGATAAAATTCTATCACACCAAAGCATCATCAAGTGTTTAAAACAAGAGTTAAGGGAAAATGGTGGATATGGTTTAATACATTTCTTTGGATTCATTTTCTTAATGAGATTTATTTCTTCTTTTAATCCCAGTGGGCTGTTCCCTTATTTAATTTTTAAGAAGTTCATTTTTTAACAAAGGTACCAGTTAACAACATGAAAAAAAGATGTTATGCTTTGAGGTGTTTTCGAACAGGAAGAAACTACAAAAGAGCTATGGACTGTCTTTTCCCTGAGAAATTTGAGACTGAGAGAATCTTCTCCTCTGTCAGAAATGCTTTAAGGAAAGTTGACTAAAGATAGGTTAATGAACGCTGTTAGTGAATGACCTTACCAGGTCTTCCAACCAAACATTTCAGTGATTTTGTGATTTTTAGAGAGTTGCAAACAAGCTTTGCAAGTTCATGATAAAATTTGCAAAGCAGCTTATGGTTTGCAAGGATTAGTGGGGCTCTGTGAGCCCACGGATTAGCCTTTATGTTTTCATGTGCCTGCCCTCAGAGACGGAAATGACACTGCTCCTTCAGCTTCAATAAACTAGGCACTGTCAATTATTTTTCCAGTTCTGGCAATACTAAACTCTATATTACTCAGCCAGGCCTATTGTGGTCAAGGACATGCATAGTGTTGTGAGCTGTCAAGTATAGAAAAAGGTGAGGTTAGACCTTGTAAGAGACGACTAGGAGTAAATTTATAAAAGCATAGAATCTCTGAATGGGAAATTGCCTTAAGGGTACTTAAATCTCCAGTTGGATTCAGGAGTCTGCTCAGGGTCTCATCGGTTCTTACCTTTAGGAAGATGAGACAGCATGGAGAATCTTCACAGGGAATTCCTTAGGACAATCTTTGTGCTTGCTCAAATACATAGCAGTGTTATTTTAGGTCATCCTTTGGAACCAAGAGCTTAAATACTCCCAAAGAAGGAAAATAGCAGACAAAGGGAACAAATTCTAAGAAGAAAGATAGCTATGAAAAAAAAAAAGATTATGCATATTCAATTACTAACACTCAAGGACACTAATATCAAAGAGTGTCCTACATTTAGCAGAGGTACAGGTATTCAAGGGATTACAATTGATTCCAGAATCACTCAGATTTGCCTCTGGATGCTCTTGTGGAGATTCAATATGGGAAGAGTATTGATCTCTAGTTTAGGTTTCCCACCACCTTCAAAGACCCAAGGGAGTAAGAAAACAGCCCTGCCATCCACACCTTTAAGAGGTTACCATGTCTGTAAAACAAAAGTTTCAATCCACATGTACCCTGGAACCCCAAACTCCTTCTTCACATCTTATAACTACCGTGTATCATAAAACTGTGGGTCAGAATAGCAACCATTTTTGGAACACATTTGAGTTAGCATGAGAGGCAGTTGATTTCCAGGGAAGTGTTGTTTGGTAATTGACCAAGATAGAAAAGTACTTGGTGATAAAAGTCTCTTCCCATCCTTATTAAAAATGGCTCATGAACTTCCCATAAGAATCTGTAATGATGGGGCTGGCCCCATGGCCGAGTGGTTAAGTTTGCATGCTCTGCTTCGGTGGCCCAGAGTTTGCTGGTTCAGATCCTGGGCGTGGCCTTACACTGCACTCATCAAGCCATGCTGTCATGGCATCCCACATAGAAGAAGTAGAATGACTTACAACTAGGATATACAACTATGTACTGGGGTTTTGGGGAGGAAAAAAAGAGAAGATTGGCAACAGATGTTAGCTTAAGGCCAATATTCCTCACACACACACACAAACACACACACGAAAAGCCCTATTCAAGAATTTAAAGAAAAAAAGATCCTTCTTAAAAAAAAAGAAAAGAAATCTGTAACGATGTATGTAACTTGTTGATAGGAATGCATTAATGATCCAGTTCTTCCCTTTTCATTTTCTTCTTCAGTCTGAAAGAGTCTGTGGGGACCTAGGATCCAAGGGCCATTTGTCCTTCCTTTGATATCAGCCAAATGAGAACTGTATACATTCTGATTGGATACTCTTGTGATATATACTTGTATTTCTCACTGCTGACTGATTACAAATCATATTCCTGGGTTTATATATGACTAAAATTTACACGCAGTGAAGATTGTTGAAGGCTTACGACACCCTTCATCCTCCAGCCTTTGTCATCAGACTGGATCTCATGTTTAACTCATTCATAAACAGATGCCTGGATTTCAGTTTATGGCTTTTGGAAGGATCTTGGTTTCCCTACAGATCTGAGTGAATGGTTGATAATATAGATGTAATATGTCTTCATACTTGCAGCAATTCAAGTTTTAAAAAACTGCTTTAGGATCAGGACAATATTCATCTGTTAATTCCACTTTGCTTTTACTTGTGTTCCATTTGCATGGTTGAAATGCTTGCCTTGTCCTGTATTCTGCCACAAAATGACCAGAATATCATCAGCTGAATTTTCATAGAAAAAAAAATTTAAGGAGTGTGACAATTGCATAACAAACTTTTGGTGGCCTAACAGTGGTATCCATGAGCCTTTCTGTGCTATACGTAGGATTCTTCCAGTACTGATAAAAAGGGAAGTTGTAAAGTCTGCCTATACTGCTCATAATTAATGAATGCTGAGGCAAAAAGAACAAAAACAGGCTAATCTGACAGAAAGGAACACAGATCCTTGGCAAGAATAATCAGAAATGGGAATGGAATTCAAGGGTATCTCCAAATTCCTTGCTTTTTTTCCAGCTGCTTCAGCTTAGATGGAAAGTCTGTTGAATACTAGAAGAATTTCTGAATCTTATATTGGTAGAACTCAAATTTAAGGGATTCTTAAAAAAAATTGAGGAAAATGAGAATTGGGGAACTAAGGAATTTAACTTTGAATATCTTTGGTATGCTTATAAACTTTTTATCAAACAATTCATCTCTACCTTTGAAGTGAAAGATTTGCACCAGTGGTTTGAGACAGTTTTATAGTGGAATTTGCTTGATAAGGTTACTTCTTTTTCCTAAATAACCTTTTCTATGACACTATTTAGCTATAAATTATCTTGACCTCTACAGAACACACTTCAGCCTGCAGAGTGGTGTTTGGGGGATCTGTATGGAAGGATGTGTCAAGGTAATTGCAGAAGGAGGAATCTAGCTCCACTACCAGAAGCTGATTCTTTAATTTCCAGACAAATTCATGGTTTGTGAATCAACAGCCAAGATCTCAAGACCTCTTAGCTAGGAATAGAAGTGGTGCAGTAGGTTGAGTGACAGGCATCTGTTATGTCTGTCAGGGGACAGTATGGTTCAGTGTTCTGTGTTTTCATCCTTCATGTAATTTCAGACTTGAAGGATGATGTTATTTAAACCGGGTTGAGCCAGAGGAATTTTTAACAGTAATCATGACCTTATCATTTCCTATCAATATTGTTGATATAAACAGTGTCATTTCTCCCGGGTGGTATTAATATTCTAATAGTTAATTCGTATTGTATCCATATGACTACTTTCCTAACTAAATCAGTTATATATTAGTTATAACTGGTAGTATATCAACTGGATTGTTTGACTGTAAGAAATAGAAACCTGCTGTTGTTAACTTAGACTAGAAATAATTATTAGTAATATGGTGAGCAACCTTTAAAGAATCAAAGGAAAAACTGAATAACCAATACTCAACAAGAAAAATAATACCTTTGAAATAGCTGATCAATCCAGCTTTGTCAGGCAACTCTCTCCTCATTACGGAGGGGTACATTTGTTGACCTTGCCTCCAAGATCACCTGAAACGTGGTAGAAGTAATTCCCTACATGAAAATCCAGGTGCATTTGTCAAAAGAAAGAGGGAAAGATGCTTGCAGTCCAAAACAACAAAAGCCGGCTGCCTAAATCTGTAACTACAATTCTCAATTTCTGTGAGGAGGGTTTGGCATTAATCTCATTAGCAGAACATTCATTCATTCATTCATTCATTCATTCATTCATTCAAGAAATATGTGAATGCCTATTTTTGCCAGATCCTGTGCTAGGCTTTGAACTTTGAAAAAGAGAGATGTGGTCCCCACTTGCATAGGATACATACATCTCCTGTAGGGATACAGTCTCTCTTTACCAACTACTGTCACTGAACAGCATCAAATAAAACTTTATAAGATGGAATGATCAAAAATGTTTCAGAGAGCACTTTTATTGTCTGCTAATTCTAATAGGTAGGTGGTGGGTTACCACTAAGGGTTTTGAGACTAGATTAATAATTTAAATAAAACATCTTGAAGGAAAATTAATCTGATGGTGTTCTGAAGAATAAACTTGGCTTAGGTGTGGAGAGTGTTAGAGAGGAGGCTGGGGGACCAATTAATTACCAGAGCCTTATCAAGTGTTCTCCTTCTGATACAGTCTAGAAGACATCTCAAAATAAAAATAATAAAATATTATCATTTCTTTTCTGAAAGTTTAAGTGATTTATATGTATAAATGTACTCTTTCCTGCATTTTTTCTTTACAGCTGTACTATGGAGGTACAGATAATGTAATTGAGACACAGAAAAATTTTGACAAATTGAGACACAGAAAAATTTAAATTGCCTATCTAGTGAGTGGAGGAAGTAGCATCCACATGGGTTAACCTAGCAGCACTTTGATTCTATAACATTCTTTCGCTATTTAACTATTGATAAATGGAGAGAATTAAAAGGATACATTTTGCAGAGTGTGGAAACATTAGTCAATAAATTTCATAGTTTTGACTGGGACTGACTATGGAGGATGATAGATTTCCTTGTCTCATTTAAAACTGGATCTCAATAGGAGCTAATCTTGTCCTGGAATCTTTTTAATACAAATATTAATATACATTTTATCGATCAAGGTTTTTAAAAATAAATTTATGTAAATTAACTTTATTCTTAACAGTGAATCAAAATCATCTATGATAAAGAATCAGACAAAACAGCTCAGATCTTCTGTCACATCTACTGACATTCTCTAGAGAAATGTGTGCTTATGAAGTTTGAATTTTATTTCTCACCTACCTTGGTTTTTTGTTTACGTGTATAAAGGATGAGATTCGCTGCACTGGTCCTTTTTGCATTTAAAATGCTTCATCTGAAAAAATTTGATTGATCTGTTTTCCTTATTTGGAAGGTTATCATAGAGTTTATTTATCACCTTTCCTATTTCCATTTCCCATTTCCCTGAAAGTCACATTTGTTTTTAAATGTGGCAGGCAAGGATCTATCAAGCCATATTTCCACCTTTGTGAAAAATCAAACACTTGTGATTCCCTGAATAAAGCTGAACTTTTTTGGAAATTGATTGCTTACTATGACACATAGGAAAGAAAACTAGAAGTAGTATATAGGACATATTTATAAAATGGTGTTTTTATACATCCATAAATGAATGTTGTGAATATAATGACTCCTTATCAACTCACAATGCTGCAACATGAAGGAAATATTCTAGTCATCCTGTCCTCCCACTTTCCCTTCAACAGCAATGAAAGATAAGAAATTATAGACTCCATAGCAAGACTTACAAAATAAAAACAAAACCAAAAACTCCACAACCTTGATTGAGATCATCAATATTTCTCAAAAATACAAATACTGTTTGGCTATTTGCATAATCTTTTTCTCCACAGAGATATAATAATGATAGTCAATTAATTTTTCCTGTCTCATTGCAAAGTGAGGAAAAAAAACTCAAGTTCTAGTTTTTCTCTTTTAGTATTTGTTAATCTATAAGTTTGAAAGTTTATCTTATGGAGTGGCCATCTGCCAAAGGAAAAATCATTACCTTTGAGTAGAGATGAAAGAGACTTGATGGAGAAGGGGTATTTAATAGACTGAAAGGATGGCTCCATATAGAAAAGGTGGAGCTATGAGATAAGAGAATGAAATGATCTTATCTGCTGCTTATTTGATTTATGACACTAGATTCAATGATTGCACTTTTATAGTTCTACCAGACTTAGCTTGAAATGCATTTGTAATCAAAGATAGTAACAATTACACATGCCACTTTTTCATTAATGTATCACATTTCAATCCCACAAAACTCTTCTGACTTCTAGAAACCAAATATTAGTGAGGACTAAACATGTTTCTGTAAATTAATGGAGCCTAAGACCAAGAATCTCAAACCACTAAGTAGACAGAAACTCAGTCATTATAAGTACTCTTCTTGTCTCAGTGGGGGAAATGCATAGAATTAGAATTTAAGGATGTAGACTATATAAACCAACAAGTCAAAAGTGTAGGATAAATAACCTATGTCATGGCCAGAAGAAAAGACCTAGGTCCCCCAACTCACATTTTTATCTGCAACTGAGACTTTTATTTCCCATTTCCAGGCTACTTTCCCAGCTAAAAAACACATTTTTAAGTTTTCAAATAAAGCATTCTTTTTGTATGGAGGAAAACATTTTAATACTCTCCTATATTCTGTTTTATTCCTTGATAAGTCAGGATGTTGACAAACTAAAGCATGTCCAGAGAAGGATAATCAATATGGTGAAGGGCAGGTAAATTATCATATATAGAGAACAGATAGAGGTACAGAGAATATTTATTTTGTAGAAGAAAAGAGTGTATTATAAACTATGATCACCTTGTTGGCCTTGGAAAGATGGGGAAAGCTTATGTTGGGTAGTTTCAGAAGATAAAACTAGTCTAGCTACATGCAAATTAAAAGGTAATTTATTTCAGTTCAATATAAAGGAGCGACCTTAAAAAATCATTCTGTTATGATGCCTTCCATTCATTTATTTATTCATTTGTTAACTAACATTTATTCACTACTGGGTATGAAAATTAATAAAGCATGGACTGTACTCTCATGAAATGTATACTCCATCCAGAAGAAAGGTACAGTATCACACGTGTAGTAGAGGATGCTTAGTGCTCTAAAGAGATGAGTACCATGTCATCCTTTGGCATTTTGTGGGCAGTAAATGCCTTGACTCTTCTAATCTGTCTCCCTTCACAGCTTTGTGTTGGAGGATGCTCAATATTTGAATGAAGGAATTCGATTCATCTCTCAAAGAGAATGGACTTCCTCGATGTACATGTGCATTCCATTTCAGGGAATACTGAAAAAATGTTCAAGACATGGCCCAGTTTGAGATGCAGTTGAAGGCGTTTCAGTATTGGGAAGAAGTTTGAAATAGATGAACAACCACTAAGAGCTCTCACAGCTTTAAGGTTTACGGGTCTATGTCTGAAAATAGAAAAATGGAAATGCATTCGTCACTTTCTTACCATCTCAGCGTTAACAAATATAGTTCTCTAAGGAGAGCTCAGGAGATAATCTACCATACCATCAAAATCATGGTAAACATTTGAATGCCAAATAGGTAATATAAAAATGATTGAATATTGATTGCCTAATTACCATGTCATATTATTAATATTGAAAACATTTTCTCCAAATAATGTAATGCCTGTATGAAAACAGGATTGGAGACAAAAGCAGCTAAGTATTCCCCTAACATTGATTATGTTTGTGAAAGCTGCTTGGTGAAATATGTTCTTCTTAAAATTCAGAATCCCAAACAGGGGAAGGTTAGAATAATGGGGCCGTTAAAATGACTTATGCTGACGGTGATCAATTAAGATATATCATAGCAATAGAGACCTTCAGGGAACCTGCTTCACTGGGAAGTCTACTTGTAGGACATAGCTCTTCATCTTAAATAAATGTTTTGTCTGTGTTTATGGATGTCATCTTGTAGGTTTAGATGATACACCCAAATTCTACAGCAAGGAAAAAGAGAGAGAGAAAGAGAGAGAGAGGGAAAACGAATCCCAAAAAGGCAACTACTCCTTGCAGGAAATCCCATTTATGTGTAATTCATTTGTATTCAAAATGTAGTATTATGATGAATATTTACAAAAAGGGAGCATTTGGACCAAAATTTAGAGGCTTGGGGAGTGACATGGTTTTAAGAGTTTGGGGTAAGCAGTCCTCGAAGAAAAATAATTTGAAGACAAAAGATTTTATTTGAAATGACTTTTCCAGTTTATATAGCACTTTAACAGCAAGTGTAATCTCTCATTAATCCTCATAACAATCCTGTGAGGTCTTGAAAAAGACATCTTTATAGACGAGGAAATAAGGCTCGGAAAGGTGAAGTAATCCGCCTGAAGGTACGCTGTTACAATGTGTCAGACCTGGAGCTAAAGTGCAAGCCTCCCGGGCAGTTTGTGGGTTCTCCATCACTCCCCAGTAATGAGGATCTCACGCTGGAAATTATATGTAAAGTCGGCAAATTATGGTTAGAGAAATGACTCCATCTGACAACGTTTGTCTGCCACCACTTCTGCAGTCAGAGGACCACATGAGATAATGTGAATACATTTTGAATATTGTAGGCAAAAGTTTCCTTTTCTGAGGACCATGTGAGCTTATAGGAGTAGTGGGAAAATGATAATGGCCTATGAGGAAAATTATAAGAGAATCAAATGTACTAATCCTCAGTTTTCTGTTTTATTTAATGAGCTTTTGTTTCTTTTCCATTTTCTGATTATAAAAGTATCCGGAAGTCAGAAATTATGCACAAGCCAACTATCCAGAGGCAATCTTTGTTGACATTTTGGCTTTTTTTCAGTATTCTATGCATTTTTACATAGTTGAGATCATCTCATAGTTACATATTATATCTTTATTTGCTCACATTATATTGTTGTAATCATTTTTCCAAGTCATTAAAATTCTTTGTAAGTGACATTTTTATTACATGCATAATAGTCCACTGAATGGATAAACAATTTCACTTTAACACTTTCATAATGTTAGATATTTACCTTGTTTTCAATGAGTCACTCTTTTAGATAACTCTATGATGAAATTGCTGTTCTTTTGAAAGTAGAATACCACTCCCTATATTGTATTGTTATATTATACAAATAAATTATGATTTATGTAACATATACAGTTTTTATCATATATATGTATTTGTATCAATATAGAATATATTATTTATATGACTTCTATAAACAAATGATTAGAGTGAGTAGAGATTATGGAGCCAGCCTGGAGATGCTCTGATTAAGTTGTAAACCAAGATAGATAGATAGATAGATAGATAGATAGATAGATACATAGATAGAAAGAAAAAAAAGAAAAAAGAGAGAGATAGATAATGGTGGTTTAAACAAGGAAGCATAAAGAAGACATTCTAAAACAATATATAAGAAACCAAAGGGAATATATTTTCTTAAAGGGTGAGTGGCATTTTTTTTAAAGCAAAAGTAAGAACCGTTAGAGATGGCAAAATTTTTGGCATATATTTAATATTTAGAGATGTTAGCAAGAGTCAATTGAAGTCTTCTCTAGGTATTTGATTAGTCAAGGAGTCTTAGGAAACCTGATATATCAGGATACAGAAAGGAGACAGAAATGCCACTAGTAATTTGACAAAGAAGATTTAATATAAATAATTTTAAGTAGGTCTAAAATTGCCCACTATTAAAAGAGTAAAAGAACAATTCTAGGGTATAAGAGAGACGGCAACGCTGGAAGCTGCTGCCATCCCTACAGCTGAGGGGACAAAGGGAACAAGTGAGGAGGGGTCCTGTAGATCTGAAACTCAGACTTCTGAGGAGAGGGCTCTGCTCCGACACTGGTGTCTCTGAGTTCAGGAGGGGCCTCATGAGTCTGGGACTCAGACATCAGAAGGGGATGCTGCTGCGATGGGAACAACTGCTGCCACCATGGGATCAAAGTTTTGCTGAAGAGCTACTCACAAGAACCGCAAGTTGACAGCGCTCCCTCGGAAAACAACCTAGGAGCAAGCCCCTTCTTCTTCCAACCTTGCAGCCTCCCACTAGCGCCCTCTGTTCCTGCAGGGAAAAGCCACCAAAACAGAAGTTTGCAGTCTCAGGCCCACGATCACAGAGTAGTACAGGTTTGGAGCTGAAAAATATCTTAATAACTGGCACAGCTTATGTGTCCTGACTTGGATTGAATACATGAAGCATTGCAGGCAATACTTCTGTTTAGGGGGAGCCACATAGAGCCAACATCTCTTCCTTTCTTCTTGGATTGTGGAAATGGAAAAGCTCAATTCTGACAAAATTACAATTCCTGTCTTCCTATGCTTTTAAAGAAAGTGAACTACACTGAAAATCAGGATACACGAGTCATAGTTCCTACTTTGCCACTAGATTATCTGTTACAACCCTGAGCAAATTATTTACATCTTTTAAACTCGGTTTACTCTCTAATAAAATGAAATTATGTCCTTTTTATCTAATTAAATTTTTGTGAGGACCAAAATGAGATAAAAATCATGAAAGCTCTTGATAGGTCACCAAATCACTGATTTCCTTTCCAAATCCAGATCATTTCTAAGTATGGCGCTGAGAATTTCTGCAACATCTCTTAAATCTATTTTCTGTTTATTCTTATAACCATCTCAGTTTGTGTATATATTAGATGAATCTTTTACAGTAGATTTTAATTTCCTTTCTCTCCAATGTGTTTTGCAAACCTTGAAGGATTTTGTGGATTTCTCTTACCTAGCTTTGCTTGGAATGTATCCCTCTCTTGTCCGACTATTGTTCTGCAACTTCAGTCTACACTGCCCACATTGTATTCGCATATTATTTAAGCAACATCTTATTACATCTTCCCCGCCTACATCTGCTCAAGTCTTCCTCCATAATGTATTTCTGTATAATTAAAAATAGGCATAACCTCCTTTGAGCTTCTACAACAGGATGGTTTATTCTGTGTGAGCACTGTGTGCATGCATGTTTGCATGGAAATCTCTTTATCCTATAGCATATTAGTCATTTGTTTATAACATTCTTCTTCTAAGATTGTAAGTCCTTTGATATTAGAAGTCATTTTTGTATCTGTGCCTCTGATAATGCCTTGCAGGTCCTAGGCACACAATAAATACTTGTTGCATAATATACTTGCAGAAAAAGAAGATTCGGCAGAACTTCGTGTTCAATTTGGTATAAGGGGTGAAGGAAACAAAGAAACCAAAGATGAGTCATGGTTGTGAGCCTAGGAACGATGGGGAACTTTTATGTAATACAGAAATTTTAAATGAATGATGGGTTAGAGGAAGGTTGTGAACTCCATTTGTCAACAGGCTCAGTTTTGGTTGTTCGGAGAATGCTTAATTGACATGTTTTATTTAATTAGAAAACTGTTTTGAGGGATTTGGCAAAAGGAGAATAAGCGTTATTGCAATTATAGATTTATACCTTAGAGTTTGAAATTGAAAACAAATAACTGGCTGCATTTCCTGAGGGAGGAAGAATAGAAAGGCCGGGGAGAGTGCCATTCACCCAATAAGATTTATCGAACACATACGATGTGCAAAGATACATTGGTGAGTATGTAGATAAGGCCCTAACTAATGTGATGCTTACAAATTTACTACTGTAAATTGGTAGAGGCAAAACATGGAACAGGAATGTTCAAGTGGTTAAAAAAATTGAACTCAGAAGTTGGTGTCCTTTCGTATCCATTCATTCAACAAGTATTTGTTGAGTGTCATTTGTCAATCCGTTGTTTGGCTGTATTCTTGGGGATATACCAACAAAACAATCAGACAGCTTATAGTCTAGAAGAGGAGTCAGAGCGTGAAATAAAATAAATTTAATGAGTGTTAGGACAGGACAATGGGTCAGTGTGCTGGGGGAACACTTGTCGTGGGAACCGAACAGTATGCCAAGTTCAGAAGTTTATAAAGCACGGTGTAAAAACACAGTAGGGATGCAGTGTAGTATGTTTGAAAAGACAAAGACTAGAGAAACAGGTGGGATCACATAATGAGAAACTCTGGAAATTATGTGATGAAGCCAGAACTTTATCCTAAGCATGCTTTGAAGCCACCTATGGCTGTAACTAATTGATGAAATAAATTGAACTCAAATTGAACGCATTTATTTTCTCCCATGATTAGCTCTAATTAAATAATGTCTAATTTCATTTCCCTCTTAGACAATATTCTGGGCACACCTCCTAGCTTTTCAGTCCCTTTTCCTACTCCCCAATTTTTAAAAATGGTTTACTGGGTTATAACAATTTTAAAAATATGTACAAAGTGTGCAATTTGATACGTTTTGACATATTTACATGCCTATGAAACCATCATGACTATCAAGGCAATGAACATATCCATCACTCCTTAAAGTTTCCCCATTTCCTTTGGAATGTCCCTTCCCTCCCCGACTGATCTGCTTTCTGTCACTATAGACTAGTTTGCATATTCCAAAAGTATATATAAATGGAATCGGACAGTATGTGTTCTTTTTGTCTGTTTTCTTCCACTCACTGTGGTTCTTTCTAGGTTCATCTATGTTGTAGCATGTATCAATAGCTCATTCCTTTTTACTGCCAAGCAGTATTCCAGTGTTTATTGATTATCTATAATGAATATTTGCTTCTTTCAGATTGTCTTTTCCTTAACTTCCAAAAATTTCTTCAGACGTGTTGTCAGCACTCAGCTGAAGACTTCGGAAGATTCTCTGCAGATATCCAGAGCCCTTTTCTTTCTTTAACGCTTTCCTCTCCATACTCTGCCTTAAACATCCAGATGTGTGACATCCCGGGATTCTCAGGCCTGTCTTAAATTAGGGGACGGCTGGGCTTTGCCAAGGTTCCTCTCCTTCTCTGTGCCCTGGGTATTTCTCCAGACTGTAAGCTGGCGCAATTGCACAGCTGTCTTACTTGTTTTGTCCTCAATCAGGAATTACTGTCCTGTGCCGTCTGATGCCTGATGGCTACAAACTCTTGTTTCATATACTCTTTTCTATTTTTTTATTGTTTCAGTTGCAAGTGCAAAATCTGTCCTCTGTTTGTCCTGAAAGTGAAAGGTTTCTTTCAGCAACATTCACTTATAAAATCTGCTTTTTACAACTATGACTTATTTGAATATATTAAAAATATAGTCCAACCCAACAACAAAATGTCACTCCCCTGTCTATTTCTGTGTCTTCATCCTCTTCCTAGCTGAAGCCTAGTTCACGGCTCAGGGACCTGCAGTCAGACAGAAGTCACAGTCCATTCTTTTCCTCCTCTTCTGCCTTTTTCAATGCTCCTAACCCCTTGAGCTGTTGACTTTTCTGAGGTAGGGGCAGGTGGGTGGAAACTAGAGGAAAAGGGAAAAATTGTATGTAATTTATACTGATTGGTTTGCACTCTTAATCCCTGAGGCCCCCAGAATTTGCAGAGATTCTCTCATGGATTGCATTTTTGCATTCTTTGAAGGCTCCACAGAAACCTCCAAATGACAGTTTTCATACATCTGGGAAATACCCTTTCTGATAGGGCTTTTGCAAATGTTTCCTCCTCCAGTGGCTACTTGGATGCTTTACCACATTCTCTCACTGAGGTCTTTTACTCTGAGGTCAGCTTCCTCAATGGAGTGGCTTCCCTTCTAAAGAGCTATGTTCCATGGCATCCATTGGGCCAACAGAAAACTCGTCATTCTTACCACACCAAACAGTAGACCTGCAAGTTTGCCATGCTATTGCTTCTCTCTTTGCCCTGTTCTCAAGAGTTGCTCTAACCAGCCTCCACCCTTCAGAATTCCCCAGCTGAAATGCAGGCACCAGCTTCCAAATTACATGCAACTCCCTCCTATCCCTAAGGGGAAATATTTCAAGCTCTCCCCAAATGTCCTCATCTTTCTTTAGTTGGTGATGCCTGTATCTCTCTGAGGTTTAGTAAAGCTTCAGGAGCGAAGTAAAATGCCAGTGCCCCGTTCTGGCAAGCAATTCAATCTCCCAGGTGTTTTGTTTCCCTCTGCATCTCCCTCACTCAGCTCAAGGAGGTTGATGTTCCATTTCCCCTACTTCTCCCTTGAGGAAGAGTAGGATTAATGCTAAAGAACATAATATTTCTCTCCTAATGAAACCTAGTCTCCTGTTCAAATAGACTGTTGAGTCTCGTGGTTGTTTTATTGTCTTTGCTGTATTTGAGCAAGCCCTGCATGAATGCCTCTAGAAGTTTTATTTAGAATGTGTTTCTATTTATTCATTCCCAGCCAACACACAAGACAATAAGGAACATTCTCGTTCAGTATCCTTTGAAGATAGGATCAAATTTTCCTTTGGGAATAATCACTGTGGCTGCAACGGGGAAGTAGAACAGAGGGAGGGCAGATAGACTGGGAGATAGTCCAGAAGACTACGGATAGATGAGAATATCAGGCTTCAAGCTGAAGTTCCTCCTGAAATATACGGAGAGCCTAGTAACTCTGAGTTCATTAAAAGCCTCACAGACACTGCAATTGGGATCTAAAACCCTGGGGAACAAGCAGACAAGGGTGTTGAGGCTGCTAATGGTTGAGGTGATTATAGCTAGAAGTGGCCTTTAATTGTGTCTGAGCCTGTGGAGTTTCTTATATTTGCCTTGGCTTTCTTGTGAATAATCGAGTTCCTTAGCTTCAGATCTATCTGACCTAATCCTCAACTCTTAGGAGAGACTATGGACACTATCTAGAAGAATATTGCTGGCCTCACAAGGAGGGTGTCTTAGATCCAGGGGATTCCTAGCTTGGTGAAGCCAAAGGGCCTTAAATTCTTTTCTTAATAGATTCTTTTCACCCCAGGGAAGCAGGCCACCAGGACCCATCTCGAGCAGTTGTTGGGACATGGTTTGTCTACATTTGCCCTCACGTTGCCCTACGTTGCCTTATGTTTCTACAGCATAGTTAGAAAAGAGAGAGATTTGGATAAATCAAATTTCTGTTCAAGTGCTATTTCCTCAGAAACATCTTTCTATCAAAAGAGCTATCATCCCCTGTTCCTTTATCCTGCTGTATTTTTCTTTATAGCTCATATTATTACCTTACATTATTCTCTATACCTATTGTTTATATCTGTTTATTGTTTGTCTACTCCATTTGAATGTAAGTTTTATGACGATAGAAACTTAATTTGTTTTGCTATTACTGTATCTCCAGGGCCTAAAACAATGCCTGACATATAATAGGTGTTCAATAAATACTTGTTGAACTTACTATGTTGAATAAAAGATTGGACTTTTTTTAAGTTCTCTGCCAAAACGTTATTTTCATTGTTTCCTTGTAAAAATTTGATGATGAGGATTTTCCTCCTCAGGGTTATCTAGCCCTTTTTTATAGGGAACGGTCCTAATACCGGGCATCCCATTTTAACTGAACAGGGGGGTCCAAACACCTAAGGTGCTGTTTAGGAAAGGTACAATTTATCTTGGGGACCTAAACACAGGAGAACGAATTAAGAGTTTAGTTATCTGAGTTGGTGATCTTGAACTAAGAAGGGACTTGTCAAAAAACAAAATTCAACTGAACAAATTTTAAAGAACTTACTGGCTTTATTCAGTGATTCATAAATCAGACAGCATCCAATTTAGCAGATAGAAGGGAGTTCCAAAGAGCTCTGCAGGGGGAGATTTATAGGCAGAAAGGAGCAGGAACAAGGAAGTTGTACTAGGCCAAAAAGCAGATTGGTTATTGTTAGTTTACTTTCCTTATAGAGGATGGCAGGAGTCTGTCAGTCAGATTACCTAATTTATGCTGGTCAGGTGATTCCTGACTGACTGGTTTAAGATTCCATTTCTAAGAGAGCAGAAAGAATTTTAAGTCTTAGTTTGGTGACATGGGACTTAGCATAAGCAACTCCATTTTGGGCCTGTTGTCTTGTTTTTACCAGGCTCTTTTACAAGAGTTGGGATACAGGAACCAGCAGTCAGGTAGGCTTGAGCGTGAGTTTCTTTAATACTGATCCAAAGCTTCTTACATTGTTTTCGACTAAAGTCTGTATTGTGGGGCAGGCCCGGTGGCACAGTGGTTAAGTTTCCACACCCTGCTTTGGTGGCCCTGGGTTTACTGGCCCCGATCCTGGGTGTGAACCTACCCACTGCTTATCAAGCCATGCTGTAGTAGGCGTCCCACATATAAAGCCGAGGAAGATGGGCACAGATGTTAGCTCAGGGCCAGGGCACAGATGTTAGCTCAGGGCCAATGCCTCAGCAAAAAAAGAGGAGGATGGCAGGCAGATGTTAGCTCAGGGCAAATCTTCCTCAAAATAAATAATAAATAGATGAAGTCTGGATTGTTAACCAAGTCTGGACGGCACTAATCCTAAAGTGGAGAGTGGGGAGGCACCACATGAGAGGAAAGGCAAATGAACTATGAAGAAGCGAAGGAGGACGCTTGGGTTCCTATGTAGCTGCGGCAACAGGAATGCAAACAACCAGTCAGTTCACCAAGACATTCACATTGATGGTTACCTGTGTGGCTAAAGGACCTGCTTGAACCCCAGTCACAGTTATCAAATGATAATAACTTTTTAAACATAATACAATGAATGGTCATATGTATGACCCAGGACTATGAAAAGATTTGTTTTTAGAAGTTTCAGTGATCCGTTTTGGTGTTTAGCACTTACCATCCAGTGAGCAACAAATACTTTTTTAGCAGCAATATGGTTGGAATCTGAAGCCCATTAAATCTCATTTTGCGAGTGTCTGATGTTTCCCTAATTAACGTCTCACTCTACTTCTCAGAAAATACTTAATGGAGGAATGATGAGGTGAAAACCCATATTACTAATGTTTAAATATAAATACCAAGTATGCTAGGGCACGTGTACAAATTTTTCATGTAGCGTCATTAATAAAACCAAGCTACTCTGGAGCATGCTGTCGGGAGTGTTTTTAATGCCAGAGAGGATACCAGAAGAGGACACTACCTTTACTGGTGATAGTGGGTTTGTATGTCCTTGGCTGCCTTCTTTTGCTGCAATTCAAGCATAATGAGTTCTTTTTAGGTCTAGACCAGATTATCTCTAAGATGCCTGTCAGTCTCAAGTCTTCTCATGCTTTCAAACTGTGCTCTTTGGAGTCCTCCGCATTCCTCCAGGCCCCAACAAGGTCCGGCATGGGAACTGAAGAGGGTTCTCATCAGGTATGCACTTCAACCAGAGCAACTCTACTTTTACATACTGGGGTTTGCAGTATATCTTCAGTTGAAGAAAGTGTTTTGTGTATTAAAGCAAAGCATTTCGGGGGCAAAGAGGATACAATGGGACTGGGTACATGCCAATGAGTCTCCAGATAAAGGACTCATTTTTGTTAATTATTGATTTATCTTTCAACTTGAGTTTTGTTATTACATTATGTTATATTTTGTTATAACCCAATGGCCTATAACCATTTAAATGTGATTAGCTCTATTACCTCTATGACTTGATTCACATTTAGATATAGTTTGTTGTATCACTCAACTACCAATGCATAGGAGCAGGGCAGGAATTCATCTTCTGAGGAAAAGCATATTAATAAATAGCTTCCATGAAAACAACAGTTTTATGAGGAAAGGAATATTGATGTATCTGGGCATGCTACTTAAGTGGGATAATTAATATATCTCTGGAATTAGCTATGCATGGTAGACCCTGATGTCTGTCAACAAGGTATAACCAAAGTCACTCCTAGGAATACATTAAATGTGTTTAAAAAACATATTATGGAGACTAATTAACTTAGTGGGAAAGCTTGCTTCTTCATACTGACACAATACATTTGATTATAATAATGAGAATGCAAGGAAAATGATATTCGAAGAGGGGAGTTAATGCAGTGAGGGAAATTTAGAATCCAGAATAACCACAACAGGAGCCCAAATGAGGTAAAGCTTCTGAGTAAGTTACATTTTAGCAGCTATTTGATATAACACCTTTTAACACAGAAGTGTTTAACTTGGCATTAATTATTAATCTTACGTTCTGTACTTTGAGAGAATATGGATTATAATGTGAGAAACATAATCAGGGAATTACAGAGCAATGGCTGTGGCGATAGGGACTTCTGACTGAAGAGGGACCTTGAAAAGTCATTGAGTTAGGTGTCAAGAGATTGGGGTTTTGAGCTAAGCTTTATCGAACACAATTGATCATGGACAATTGACATTCTCTCTCCAGGTCTCAGTGTTTCTATAACTTAAGGAAATTGTATTAGTGATTTCTAAACCTCTTCCCAGCCATATCATTATATGAATTAAAACAAAATAGAAAGCTTGGACTCACAGCCCAAGTGGTATTCAAAAAAATTTATTTATGATAAAATCTAGTTGAGAGAAAAAGAAATTTGATTTTATAGCCATCTGTGAGCAGGGGAGAAATAATTTGAAAGCCAGAATATAACTAGAGGGAGTGATTGTCAGAAGTTATTAATAAATAAGCTTTGAAATGAACACATCTGGCATTCATGAGTAAAGTGGATTCTGCCTCTCTCAAACGATGTTTGCTTGAGAAGGGAGTGGTCTTTTGCCCTTCACCTCTCTTTTTATTGACTCTAATAACGGGGATGAAAGTTCTAGCAAATTTGGGGCCAGTCATGTGGTGGAGTGTTTAAGTTCGCGTGCTCTGCTTTGGCGGCCCAGAGTTTTGCCGGTTCAGATCCTGGGCACTGGCCAGGCTGAGGCGACGTCCCACATGCCACAACTAGAAGGACCCACAACTAAAATATACAACTATGTATCTGGGGGACTTTGGGGAAAAGAATTAAAAAAAAAAAAAGATTGGCAACAGTTATTAGCTTAGGTGCCAATCTTTAAAAAAAAAAAAAAAACAATCCCATCAAATTTGAACTTGATTTAAAAAATTAGAAAATTCCACTGCTTGAAAAGACCTCCTTCCCTAAGTCACCACTATATATGATTGTTCACCACCTGAGACACGTATCGTTCCAGGTTCTTAGTTGCAAACAGCAGAACTCACTCCACTAGTGTTAGCAGGAAGAGATTTATTTTGAAACCCATTAAGTAGTATAAGAAAACCCACGTGGGGCAAAGACCAGGCTGATATGCTAAATATCTAGGAGGAAGGTACCCAAGAAACACGTATGCAAAGGGAATACCAAGGGAATATTGTAGCAGAACGCCATTTTTACCAGTTGATGTTTGCAGCTGATCGAGCTTGGATTTCTAGGAAAGTCACCTAAGAAGAAAGAGATGCCTCTGCCCCCACACTTCTCAGATCTGACGTGCTCATGTGTGACTATCTCTTAGAGCTGAAGTATTCAAGTGTGAAATGCGCAATCTTCCTATTTCTCATGCTCTTTATCCATCTGCCCGCTGGATAAGGACAGTGGGACGTAGAAGTCACTAAATAGGAGAGCCTCAAGATGGACGTAGCTTGGATTCCTGAGCCTCTGGTTGGAGGAAAGCCGCCAAACAATACAACATAGGTAACTGAATAACATTATTTTCTTATCTCATCCTATTTTTCTACATCCAAGAACAGGCAATATTCTTTCTTACAAATATACAAATTGCTCTAAATAAAAGGACAATCATTTTGGTACTATGACATTAAAGAAATATGTCAAGATTTCTTTATTGCCCCAGTCTACCAAATAATTGTTTTTGCCCAAAAAGCCAAAAGTTTGTCTTTATAATTTAAAATGTGCCACAGGGCTTTTGCTTATTGGTATTAACTCTTAAGTGTAAATTACAGATCTTCCTCTGCTTGCAATGGGGTTACATCCTGATAAACTTATCATAGCTTGAAAATATCCTAAATTAAAACTGCATTTAATACACCTGCCTACCCAACATCATCGCTTAACCTAACCTACCTTAAACCTGCTCAGAGCACTTGCATTTGCCTGCAGTTGGGCAAAATCATCTAATCTAAAGCCTATTTTATAATCAAGTGTTGAATATCTCATGTAATTTATTGAATACTGGACTGAAAGTGAAAGACGGAATGGTTGTGTGGATACAGAATGGTTGGAAGTGTATAGGTTCCTTACCTTTGTGACCGTGTGGCTGACTGGGAGCTGCCCTAGCTGTTACTGCCCAGCCTCGTGAGAGAGTGCGGGACCGCATATCACTAGCCTGGGAAAAGATCAAAATTCAAAATTCGAAGTATGGTGTCTACTGAATGCATATTGCTTTCACACCATCATAAAGTTGAAAAATCATTAAGGTGAACCATCGTAAATCAGGGACTATCTGTATATATACTTGCCAAATATGCTAATCCAGAGCAACATATTTTAGTCTTAAAGTATTCCCAAGAAATATTTTATTACTTTTTTCAAATACACTGATATGTCTCAAATATTAACATTGATTTAACTTCTAGCTATAACATTTTACCCTTCTGGAGAGCTATCCTAGTTTGGTGTGCAAAAATCAATGTTCATACATTACCTTTTAATAATTTAGCAGTTATTGAGATAGGCAAGTTTTAATAGTGTCAATTGATTATAATTTACACTATTTCCAGAGCAGTTAAATACAAATTTTAATTCACTAGATAATGTTTTCGCAACCTCCTTATTAAAAAAAAAGAGAGAAAAAAGCTTAATCTTTGTGCCTGCTTCAGATTATACTAAGTCTATTACGTGTAGGTTTCCGCTTGTCATAGGAAGGGGCAGGGGACCCAAACAGAGTCAGCCTAGAATGGAATAGAATGAGTGGTACGTTAACAGCTGACCTGAGAGCAGTCTGATTTCCTGGGCCTGTTGCACAGAAGGAGAAGTACCTCACATCCTGGAAAAGTGACTCCAGGCTTAAAAATATAAAAGTCTGGGGCTGGCTAAGAGTACCATGACATCTGAAGCCCTCTAGGATCTGACGCCAACTTATTATTTCGTTTGATATGTCACTTTGTCTGCCACTTCATTCTACTTGACCTTGCATTCACACTGCATGGACCATTTACTGTTTCCTACCCACAACTGTCCTTTTACTAACTTTGCACATCCCGGCTTATGCCATCAGCCTGAAGCTCCATTACTCCTCCTTCCTGCCTCTCCAGGTGCTCAAGTTCTAATTCTTCATGGCCTTGGGCCTTAGACTAACAACCAGATATTCCATCCGTTGAAACAGCCTTTTACAATACTGAAGAGACTTTCACATCTATTCTCTTTTTTGGTTCTTACAAGAACATTTTCAGGATCTTAGGTTACAATCAAATTGTTTAAAATATATTTTTTCAGATGAGGAAAATAGAAATCAGAGATGCATTTTGACCCATTAAAGCTCAAAAAATATTTGATAAAGAATTTGAACTCAAGTAATTTATCTTAAAACAGATGTTTTGGGGTTTTTTCCCTCAATACCATATACGTCCCCAAGTAAAATCTTTCCTTGTACAAAAGTATATAATTTAAGAATTGGAATTACTTTTGTAAATATAATTTAGTTACCATTGACTTTCTTTATTGTTTTCACTTCATTTTTTATTTTGTGATAGGCTTCCTTGAAAGATGAAATGGTTCAAGGTTATCGTCAGTAAATTAGGGTTCAAAAAGGTATTGGCGGTTGACTATTTGCCAAGTCTGCATTTTCTGCCACTGAGAAGTTTGTGATTAAGTCGGTCACACAATGGTTTTGTGGCTGTGTGATTAAGTTTGTCACACAGTAACCATGAAAAAGAAAACAGTCTTCATGAAGTTCCAACATGACTGCCAAAGACTGGTGTTTGAAATGGCCATTTTCTGTTTCCATGTTGTAGAACAACATTTTAGTTATCCAGAAATGATTAAACCAACTGCAATTCCAAGGGGATTGGGAATTATAATGTAGGGTTTGAATTGACTTGTCAAAAGTGCTAAGCTCCAGATTTAGAGTTTCACGAGAAACTTTGATTTTCCCAAAGTGATGCGTGGGCCTTTGAAACGGCTTTCCTCTGCTCAGTCATCTGATTTCCCTGTGGAGGACCCGGGCTTTGTGGCAAGTACTTTGATCCCCAAAGGAATGCCTTTGGGAAACGCCAAACTAGCACAAATCATAAAGCTAAAAAGTGCCTGCTGCTCCACTCCTACTACTGAGTGTCTTGCTGAACTTTCTATACCTTAATGTACCTCAGAGAGGTTGAAACGAATCAGAAAACTGTAGCTGAGGGTGAGGAAAAATAGGAGGAGAGATTACATTTTGTAAGCCCTTTTGTTCTTTATCTCCAGTTTCTAGGCTTTTGGACAAGTAGAGTGAGATGAAAGATGGTCCCTGCTGTCTCCCTGAAGGACCGCCATGGTTCCTGGTGCTTGGGTACAAGCCCTGGGTTGGACACATCACAGTTAAGTCTTGGGAATGTCTTAGTTCTATGCTGGCAGAGAAAAACGCAGCTGTACGATTTTAGGGTAGGCAAATGGGACAAGAGAAAAAAAATTAAAATGACTTGAAGATTATTGTGGCTAAAGAGACACTCGAGAGGGCAATCCAAAGTCTCACAACTTTTACTGGATTATTTCAACTCTTGTTGCCATATGTATTTTGGGGCTTGTTGAGCTATTTTTCACTGTGTTGTTGAGAGAAGAACGTTGTACCCGGATTCATAGAATTGGGTTTCAATTATGGCTTCAACACTCTCTCTTTCTATGTCTTTGGCTGAATCTCTTAGTTTCTCTGGTTATCTCTTTTCCTTTTCAATAGAACGAATTTGACAATATCTATCTTTTATACCTCACAGAACTATTGTGAGTTTCAAATAAGATAATCGATGATGAAAGCCATGAGATATCATAAAGCACTAAAGAAATGTAAAGAATTATTAGTATTGCATCATAGAAAGTGAGTCCAGCAAATCTTTGATATTTTTTACATTCACATAATCATGTTGTCCTGCTATATATATTTTTTTTTTATAAGATTGCAGCTTTCAATAGGCACACTCACAAAAATTGAGACTCTGAGACTTGGACTGTAATCTGGCCTAAGATTTTCCCTGGTGGCATGAGATTTGACCAACAGAGCATTCAGATTTCAGCTGTTCTACTTTGTTGACATTTTGGGCTGGGTGCAGTGTGCCAAAGGGATGTGCCATACCCTTACCGACTCCCACCACCTGCTGGAAGGCCCTCCCTCGGGAACCAGCCTCAGGATAGTATTGTAATACTTTTCTTCCCTTCCTTCTTTCCTTCATTCCTGACACAAACAGCCATGAATTTATCCATATGAATAAAGGAAATATTTATTCTAATGCTGAAAATTTTTTCCCGAAGAAGTCAGCATTTTGTTATCATGAGTTTCTTTCAAGTCCTTAGAAAATGGAATATCTGATATCCATTTAATTTTTCAATTTGTCCATTTCGCTGAAGTAAACTCACAAAGTAAATCTTGCAAGTAAATCTGCAAAGAGAGGAAGGAAGAGATCCGCTTAGGAGGAACTAGGAAAAGCCTTTTGCTTTGGCATTGGGGGTGAGAGGGGAAGGGGCCGACCTTGTTTGCGTGCATCACATCCTTATAAAGTAAAGTATGTCGTTCCATTCGCTCCACTAACAGCCACAGTTCTGTGGTCAAGAGTCTCATTCAGGGAAAATTATAAAGAAAGAAGAAGAATTCCATGACTGCTACTTAGGCAATTTAAACCAATCTTTTATTAAAAATATACACATGAACAAACATGGATCATTGGATAGGTCTTTAAGCAGCACAAACAACAATTACTATAGTAAAAGAAAAAAAAAATAAAAGCTGGCCCTGCAGAGAGCAATACAGTTCATGGAAAAGAGTAACTAAAAGTCCATTTTGTTATAATTCTTGGAGTAATTAAAAACATATTTCAGTCATAAAACAAAGAATACAACAAATATGCTCCTTTTAGAAAGGAGCAATCAGAAAAAAAAAAAAAAGAGTTCATGTTTGCCAAATTAAAAAGAAAAAATCAACAGTGGAATTGGAGGAAAGTTGAAGTAAATCTCCAAGAGTATTATTTACAGATGAAAAGTTTGACAGAAAAGATGATAGACATAGAGAGTAAGAATTCTTCTAATTGAAAATAGCAGGGGTGGGGATGTGGGGGATGAAGAAACCATAGAAGAAATATACCCAGTGTTGAGAAAGATTAAGAAAGCAAAAGAGGGGCCGGCCTGGTGGCAGAGTGGTTAAGTTCGGGTCCTGGGTGTGGACCTACACACCACTCATCAAGCCATGCTGTGGCAGCATCCCACATACAAAATAGAGGAAGATGGGCAGAGGTATTAGCTCAGGGACAATCTTCCTCAAGCAAAATGCAGAAGATTGGCAACAGATGTCAGCTCAGGGACAATCTTCCTCACCAAAAAGAAAAAAAAAACCCAAAAGATACAATATAGTGAAATTTCATAACCTTAGGTAAAAAGAGAAGATCTAAAAATTTCTATGGAGAAAAACAAAGGATCAACAGGAACAATTTTGTGAGTGTGCCTATTGAAAGCTGCAATCTTGTCAAACAAAAATATGGCAGGACAACGTGATTATGTGAATGTAAAAAATACCAAAAATTTGCAGGACTCACTTTCTATGACACAATACTAATAATTCTTTACATTTCTTTAGTGCTTTATGGTATCTCATGGCTTTCATAGTATACCTATAAATTAGCAAAGCATATGACACCAGACTTCTCATCACCACATGAGCTCTTAGTAGACAATGGCATTAAAAGTTATGAGAGAAAAAAAATAGAGAGAAAAAAGATTTAAATCTAAAATTTTCTTTACAGAAATTAACAGTCAAGTTTTTGTGCCAAATAAGACTTTTTCGTGTGCCAAATAAAGACTTTTTTCAGACATTGAAGGATGTAAAGGTATTAGTATATAAAAATAATATAAGGATATATAGAGGCAAAATTAAAATGAAATCCAAAAAAGTGAAACTATCTGGGAAATGGGCTTGAAAGCTTATTTCATATGCCAAGTCCACACACACACACATACACAAACAAAAGTTTAGTGTCTGCCATTGAATATACTTAAGATGGTACTTTTACCTTGCCTTAGTAATCAAGGAAAAGATTTGGATTCTCTTAGGGTATATTAATGAGATATTATAGAAATGTCTCAATATAGATCCTTTTTAATCTTTATTCTGTAAATGCTATATTTCTTGGTAAACATAACTCCTTGACTTCTATGCCTACTTCTGATGCCAATCAGTGTTGCAAATGGTAACAGCTAATCTTTGCTCTCTGAAAGCCAGCCGACAGCAAATTTCACCACTACTCTCAATTGCTTATTAAAAATTGAAGAAACAATCAGTAAAAATTGAGCTGATAAATGAATAAATGTTTAGGGTTATTCTGAGTGATAACCTTCCAATTTTGAAGAAACGATTAATTTAGGGGAAAAAAAAAACCCTTGAAACTATCGTTGTGAGGAATACAGATGTCATCTCTCTGCTAGAGCAGCAGCTTCTGCACTCCTTTTCTTTGCTATATTTTTTCATGTAAATGGAGTGTATGAAATGGAGAAAAAAAGAAGGCCTGAGGGGGTATGCTCCTAGGCCGAAGCCACCACACCAGAGATCTGACTCTGAAAATATGTCTTTTTGCATGCAAACCCTTCATTTAACAAATATTTAGTTAGCACTGCCTGTTTTACAGGCATCCTTCTAGGCCTGTTGATAGAAGCAGTTCATTGCCCAAATGCTGAAGGACTAGACAAATATTGCCTGCCCTCCAGGCACTGTGCGCTACACTCTTTTCTTTGGAGTTTGGCCCAAAGCTAAAGCAAGAGACCCAAAATCCATCATTTAAGATAGAGAACACGCATTGTTCCTAACTAAAGAATAATCGTTAGATAAGATTATGTGTGTCTCTGTGAGAGAGACAGAGGAAATACCCAAAATTTTGAAAATTGTGAAAGGAAAGGATGTGATAATGGATGTGATATGTAAGAGCACACGGGGACTTAAAAAATTTTAGTTGCCTAATAGTTGAATGACCATCATTTATCCAAAAAGAGATATTTGAGAGTGAAAGAGGGTGCCAAAATAATAAAAACAATTTTTTTAAATTATGTAATTATTACCCAGATTTAGCCAAACTCAAGGTTTGGGGCACAGTCCTACAGACTTTCAAATCTGCCCAGGACTTTTGACATCAACTCATAATAATAATAATAGTAATAATAATGAGGCTGAATAATATTTTATCGTATGTATACACCACATTTTGTTTACGTATTCATGTGTTGAGGAACACTTGAGTTGCTTCCAGCTTTTGGCTGTTGTAAATATGCTGATAGGAACATGGGGTACAAATATCTGTTAGAGTCCCTGCTTTTAGTTCTTTTGGTATGTACTCAGAAGTGGAATTGCTGGATCATATGACAATTCTGTTTTTAATTTTTTGAAGAAGTTCCATACTGTTCTCCAAAGCAACTGCACCATCTTACATTCCCACCAAGAACGACAAGGATTCTAATTCCTCCACATCCTCACCAACACTTGTTATTTTAGGGGATTTTGCTCTCTTTTTTGCTTTTTGGTAATAACCCTTCTAACGGGTGTGAAGTGGTATCTCGTGATTTTGATTTGCATTTCCCTAGTGATTAGTGATGTTGAGTATCTTTCCATGTGCTTATTAATCATTTGTATATCTTCTTTGGAGAAATGTCTATTCAAGTCTTTTGCCCATTTTTTAATTGGTTTGTTTGATATTTTTGTTGTTGAGTTGTAAGAATTCTTTATATATTCTGGATATTAACACCTTGTCTGATGCATGATTGCAAATATACTCTCCCATTCTGCGGGTTGCCTTTTCACTTTGTTGTTAAGTGAAACAAAGTTTCAGTTTGTCGTCATTTGTCCTTTGATGTACTGTTCATTTTGTTCAATCTTTTTTTTTCACCCCGCTGTTGTTCTGATTGGATAATTTCCATTGATCTATCTTCAAGTTTACTGATTGTATTAGTCAGGATTCTCCAGAGAAATGGAAACAATAGAATATGTATATATATATATATATAAAGAGAGAGAGAGAGAAAGTGATTCATGTATTTTTAAGGAATTGGCTCCTATGATTGTGGAAGCTTAGCAAGTCCAAAATCTGATAAGTGTGACTGGCAGGCTGGAGACTCAGAAAAGAATTGCAGTTAGAATACAAAGGCAGTCAGGCTGGACACCAGGAGTAGCCAGTGTTTCAGCTAAAGTCTGAAGGTAGTCTGCTGACTGAATGCTCTCTTCCTTGGGGGCAGTCAGCCTTTTGTTCTATTCAGCCCTTCAACCTGTTGGATGAGGCCCACTCACATTATGGAGGGAAATCTGCTTTACTCAAAGTCCACCAATTTAAATGCAAATCTCATTCGAACACACCCTAAGGGAAACATCCAGAATAATGTTTGACCAAATATCTGGGCACTATGGCCTGGCCAAGTTGATACACAAAGTTAACTATCATACTGACTCTTGCTTCTTTCCCTTCCATTTTACTATCTAGTCCTTGCAGGAAATTTTTGTATTTTGGTTATAACATTTTTCTATTCTGAAATTTCTGTTTGGTTCTTTATATCTTCTATCTATTTGGTGATACATTCTAGTTTAATTTTTGTTTCAAGAGGATTTGCAATTGCTCATTCAAACATTTTTTTGGCGACTGTTTTTAAACTGTTTGTTGGAAAATCCAAAATCTGTATCATCTCAATGTTGGTGTGTGTTGATTGTATTTTCCCATTCCAGTTAAGATTTTTGTAATTATTTATATGCCGAGTACTTTTTCTCTTATTATATCCTGGACTTTTTGAATATTAAGTTCTACAACTCTGAGTATTGTTTGAATCCTAGGGAGGATGTTTATATATTGATTTTTAGCAGGAATTTGACCTGGTTAGCTTCATGTCATCTTTTCCAACCTGCCTTCTTTTATCTGTGGTTCTGATCTCAGTTCCGCTTTGAAAAGCCTTTGCAATGCTGTTCAGATGTGTCCTGTGTGTTCACCTGCCTGAAGTCCATCTGGCTAAAATGGCTCAGTTCTCTAAGTCTCTGGTATGCTGATTAGCATCAGATTCACATATGTACAGGTCAAGAGTAAGCCCAAGAGTTTACTTTATTGGGTTGCTTTCCAAAGGGCCTCCCTCTCTGCAATATCCCCAGTATTTTCCAGTTTCTGAGTCTTCAGGAAGGAGTTGACATGGCAGTCTTGTTATCTTTAGGAAGACCTGTTTTCAAAGTTGATCCTCAGCTGCCATCGGGGAACTTGGATTTTAAGAAGGTTCCCAGCATTCCCTGATAAGAATGGCTCACTGTGTTTAAACTTATTATGAAAACAATATTGTTTATGCGAAACACTTGCTTTCCTTCAGCAGGACTGAAATTTTGGTGTGTGAAAGGCAGAGAGTGCCTACGTGACCAGCCCCCAATAAAAACCGTGGAAACAGTCTCTAGGGAGCTTCCCTGGCAGATATTTCATACATGTTGCCACAACTCATTGCTGGGGGAAGTGAGCATGTCTTGTGTAAGCACACTGGGAATAGACTCTTGCAAGTTTACTTCTGGTTTTCTCCTGACTTAACCCTTGCATTTTTCCTTTGCTAATATTGTTTTGTATCTTTTTGCTAAAATAAATCATAACCATGAGTACACCTGTAGGCTGAGTCTGGTAGATTATTTGGTGGATTTAAATATATATATATATCATTTTGCTGCTTATCTGGCTTGTTCTTATTGTTAAGCTTGGGGCAATTGTCTCTTACAACTTTGTACTTTGTAATCATAGTGGAAATTCTCAATTTTATCTATCCTTGAACTTCAAATAAATGGAATAATACAGCATATAAGTTTGTGTTCAGCTTCATTTTCTCATTATTAGTCTGTGAGATTAATCTATTTGTTGCAGGATGTCATTCTTTTTTTACTGCATAATATTCACTTTGAAGACTATGTCCAATCTGCTCTTTTGTAGAAGGATGTGTAGATTGTTTCCTCTTTGGGACAATTATGAATAAAACTTCAGTAATATCCATCAGTTTTGTGTCTTTTGATAAACATATATACTTTCTTCTCTTGGGAAAGTACGTCCAAATAGAAATGCTGGGTCATGAGGTTGGCATGTAATTAGCCTTAGTCGATATTGCAAGATAATTTTGCAATATGTTTAGATCAATATACACTCTCATCGGAGATGTATGAGAATTCTAGCTGTTCTACATCCTCGTCAACACTTAGCGTGGTTAGTTTAAAAAAAATTGTAATTCTATTGGGTGTGTGTTGATATCTCATTGTGATTTAAATTTGTATTTCCCTAATAAAGAATAATATTAAGTACTTTTTAATATACTTATTGGCTGCTTGGATATCCTCTTTTGAGGTATAGTTATTGAGATCCTTTTTCATTTTATAAATTGGATTATTGCTTTACACTTAACAATTTGAAGAAGCTCTTTATATATAAGTGGAACAAGTACTTTTCAGATGTTCATATTGCAAATGTCTTTTCCAGTGTGTAGTTTGCCTTTTCACACCCTTCATGATGCCTTTTGATGAAATAACATTATTTTTGGCTTTTAATAATAAATCTTTGTGTAAATGTACAAATGTATGGAGTGTGTGTGTGTGTTTAATTTCCCATTCTGTATTGTTCATCTTTATATTCTTTACAGAAATTAACTCAATGCCTTTCTTGTTTGGAATAACACCCTTTAAAGACTCTGTACCTTTATACTATTAGTGATTTAAAAACTTAATTTTTATTTCCATATTCGATCGTTTTTAAGGTTACATTTTGCAGAAACGAGGTTCTAAGAGGGACAGTGATTTCCCCAAGATCTCACACCAGTTCATATTAGAGCAGATTTCAAATCGAGATCCTTTGATTCTGCTATTATTTCTATTGTGCTTCCTATTAACAACAGCCTCTAAATAATAATTAAGCACATTCACTAGGTGGTTTTTTTTAATCACCCTCTTCTGCAAATTATTTCCTCAAAATGTAGGCTATTTAATTTTTTGGACAGTTCTAATTATTTTTCCATCAGTGACCTAATAGTTCCAAAAGCTTCCATAAGTCTGAGGCTCTTTGTTCTGACCTGGCAAAGCTGTAGAACAGACTCCTTAGGGTAAGTTTGCTTTTATGAGAATTACAATTCATGTCTCCCCAAAAGCATCTTTATTTTTCCTTTGCTCTCAAGTCTGATGTTTTAATCTACTCAGTTGCAAAGGAAAAGGAGATAAAAGCAGGGCAAGACATCACAAAGAAGCACCGTACCAAAGAAGAAAACAGAATCTTGTGATTGTAGTATGAAATAAATACTTGATTTCAGGAAAAAAAAAAACTTAGAAATGTGGTATTACAAATACCCTGGCAGATGCTATTTTAAGTGATGCTATGAAATCTTTCATGCCTCAAATTAACATTTATAAGCGATCTATAAACAATAACAGTAAGTATAAATCTTTCTCAAAATGAATTGGCACCACTCAGACTGCACCATTTTGGTTGACTAGGATATCACAGAGCTTTCTAGTTACCATTAATACAGGTACTTCAAACGTTTTACACCCTAAGTTTATAATCAGTAGGGGCTGACAGGCTCAAACAAATTTGTGTTGCAATGAATGCATATAAATGCCTTGGAAATAATCAATATGGTCACACCACAGACATGCCATTTACTTTGCAGCTCCTCAGAAATCACACGTTCGGTTTCAGTTATGAGGTTTTTAATGGGGGTAGGCTTAAACTGCAATAGAGTTACCATTTCCAGTCACCTGTTCTTGAAATATTGTTGTAATCTTTGACGTCATCATTTCTCCACAGTTTGATATCTAATCAGGTGCCAAATCCTGTTGATTTGGCAGGAGTAGAAATGGAGAGGAAAGGATTTATCCCTCGTGCTCCATTTCCTCAGCTCTTACTTTAAAGGAGGCACCATTAGCGCTTCCTCGAGCCATAGCAGGAGCTCCATCCAGTTTCCCATTTCCCCCAGCTCTTCTTAATCTAATCCATCTATGCCGCCTGCTTCATTTTTCAACCAGACTGACAGTATGCTCCTTTGGCTTTGTTCAAAATCTCCCAGTGATTTTATTTTCTATTCGATTTGACAATATATATTCTACTTTATTTTGACAATATAATCCCAATGCTTTAGTCTAATATTCAAGTTTCCACATGACCTCGCTCTAAGCCCTTTTGTTTTTCCAAACTTTCTTCCCCATCATTCCCTTAATAGACTTTATAGTCAACTCTCCTAAGTCTCTACGATTTTCACAGGCTGTACCATTGTTTAGTGAAGTCTTCTGTCACAAGGCTTTTAGCCTACTCACCTCGAAAACAGCCTTGAAAAACAGGCTTAAATACTAAACCTATTTTTAAAACGACTTTAGCCAGTTTTTTATACACACAAATATACACACACAAAATCTACTGACTATCAAACAGTAAGGGAAATTATTCCAGCCCTCACAAGTATTTACTGATATTAGGATAAAACAAGCTCTATGCTGATGTGTTAATTTCTATCTGATGGGAGGAGCCAATTTCTAAATTCCTTTTAAGATAAGTCTCCTTTAAGCTACGGGGTTTCTTCTGGCTATTGGAGTAACTGCCATGATTCAATTAAATATGTCGGATAGAACTGAAGAAGCCCACATTAACTAAAGTGAGAAATGGGCAGAGTGGGCTCATTCCTCTATTTTCATCTGTTTTTTCACTCACCTGGATTTTTATATCTGTCAAATGAATTCACTTTTATGTGGCACAAGGAAACAATGTCTCTCTAACAAGGAAGACAATATCAATGAGCATATATTCCATAAATGATTCCCATTTTAATGAGAGTCAAACTGTCTTCTCTTGAGGAGTTTTAAAAGGAACTCATCACTAGGAACTAGATTCAATGAGACCTCATTTACTCAGAAGCCTTGAGAATGTAGTATTCTACGTAATTGAATTTTTCAGATAGTTCAAATTTACACTCTAAAATTTTCTTTTTAAAAAAAACTTTTGAAAATGGACAACTCCCTTCGTTGTTTTCTATAGCAAAGATTGTTGGTCCATTTTTAAATTAACCTTTGGGTATTATCATTATAAATATTCATTATATTATTCTAAAGCAATATAGTCTTTCCATTGTGGCTTTAACATCTTCTCCTCTAATGTTGGATGGTCAGTCACCTGGCATTTCTGTCATTATAATTTGCTTTTCACTAAGAATATTTTCCTTACTATCATTTTCTTCTCGCTTCTTGCCTTTATTTTTTGTGAGGAGAAAAACAGGTGGCCAAGTAAATAAAAAATTGTATGTTATATAAGAAGGACCAAATATTTTTTATATGACAGTTCACGACTTACGAAACACATTAATATGCATGATTTTGTTTAATCATCAGATCAAATCTGAGTAGTATATGTTATCTATACTTTAAAAATAAGTAAATAGGGAGTCAGATAAGTAGATCATATTTCGTAAGTCCATATAGCCAGTAAGTTTTAATTATAGAACTTGAACCCACACCCTTTGACTCCATGTGCAATACATTTTGCACTGTAGAGTAGTTGCCAGTATTTTGATAAGGCTCTGAGTAAGAGCTTGGGAAGTAGTAAGCAAGACTTTGTAAAAGCAATTTCTGGTCCTCGATGGCCTTATTTTTTTAGCGTGGGTTCAGAGCTGTTTTGAAGAGGGGGAAAGTCTCCAGAAGGACGGACACTGACTAGGTGGTTGGTTACTGTGCTGTTTTTATCTGGAAAAAGTTACAATTTAACTCTACTCGCTGTAAAGTATAATTCTGGATATCTTGACAATCAGACACAGTCAATTCCTAGAAGATATGGAGGATGGATGCTTAATGGACTTGGAGAAAATACCCTAGTGTCACGTTCGGGGGACTTAAGAGATTCTTTTTGATAGCGTTAGTGAAAATAATAACTTCCTGTAGCAGAGATTCCTAGTTGAGCCCAAACTGAGTTGTCACGAAGCAGGAGTTTTGGTTTTGAGGACTGAGCAGGGAGCAGGTTTCCACCGTTTCCACCTTCATCTGACCCTCTGGCAAAGCCAAAGAAGGGAGAGATGAGGATAACAGGAGAGTTGATGTAGGTTCTGCCTCCCGACTCAGAATGGATTTAATGCCCTAGAAAGAAAAAGATTAGTTTTGAAGATGCAGAATACACCTTCATGAAATATTTTATAACTCTCTGAGCATAGAGAGTGTTATTTCTTATCCCAGAGGACAAAATATGATTCCTTGTTTGGGAGAGGGCATTCTCTCCACTTTTATATAGGGCCAAACATAATTGTGGCGTTAAGAATACTAGGAGTGTCCTCCTAGAAGACTTATTTTCATAGTGGCTTCTTGGGGAGCAGAGATTGATATGAAAATGGATTATCTGAAGAAGGAGAGTAAAAATATAGAGGCCATCTTATGCCAATTGTAGTTGACTTCTATTTGTGAGACACCCATTCAGGATGCCCTGAAAGACAAAGGAAGGAGATTTATTTAAGGGACTGAAGGTCACTCATGAGCACACTGTGTGGAAAGTGGGGGAAGCAGGAGTCAGAACAGGAAGGAGGGAGTGTATATGTGAAAAGAACTGAACTTTGATTTATTGCTAAATACGAGACTTCATTAACATCTACAGTCTGGCAGTATTGTTCAACCCTTAAAATATAGATTTCTATTAGGCTCAGGTGGGTCAGCAGGATATTGTGGACATTGTGGAACTTTTCTACTATATTAAAATGCAGAGAATTTTTAAACAGCTAAAGATTTAAAAAAATGAACCAACTATCTTAGATTTCCTATTTGAAGAAGATTCCAGACAAAATGAGAAAAGACTACTAATTATTTACTAAATATCTATTTATTTATCTCTCTGGCTGGCAGATTGATGTTTAGGCTGGACCAAATAGAAGAGACAATGTCAAAGAGAAATTTTGCCCAAGATATGTAAAACAGTAAGAACCAGCTATTTTTAATGAATTTAGGTTCTCAGTTGTATAAAATTATCAAATACTTTATCAAGGAAGTATAAAGAATCAGTGGATGTTTGAAAATCAGGTGTGTCTAGAATGGTTGTGGCAAAATGCACTAAACAAGAGCCATGTCCTAAGAATCATCAAGTCCTCAATTACAGAAGGACCCTATATACCAGATCTGAGCTCCTTTTAGAGAAGGGAAAACTAAACCAAAGAGAAGGAAGGTGATTTGGCACACGTGAATGCTAGACAGAACTATCAAATTCTTTTCACCCTGCTTAATTCTTTTTCCTCCTTGTCACATTCTTACTTTTAGGATATAATGTCAAACATGATATTAAATAGTAAATACGCTAACTCTGCAAACCAGAGCTGATCATATTGATGCTACAGTGGGGCAATTCATCTTTCTGAAGAGAATTTAATTTGGTAGATTTATAAGTTACCAACTCATTGACATTCATTTTGACTTAAACAGCAAGTAATCTATATGTACCTCCAAAAAGTGTATCTCTTATATAATTGCTTAACCAAATAGTAAGGACAACTCATCAGCACATTAAATAAATGGAAGTGGAGACAGAAAGATAGGGTTTACTCACGAATGTTATAATGCAAAGCAAGAAATAGCAAATTAGGGTTGTAGATGTTTTTAAACAACTTATTAAGGGAAAAAAACAGAGGGGAAATCAGTTTGCTAGAGAAGAGTTATTAATTGGTTAAAAGGCATTCGACACTAGGAGCAAAAGGAATATAGCTAGTACAGGATTTCTGTTTTCTCCTGATATATTTCCTTACTGCTTAAATAATAACGTTGCAGTAATCGTATTTCCCCAGGAATGTTTTATGCAAAAGAAGTTGTTCAATATGAATGCCTATTAATAGGCTATAGCTCATAAAGCAATAACTTATCTGAGTACATCAACAAAGGGAGTATAAAATTGTATAGTAAAACCTTCTGGTTGGACTGGCTATCAAAGAACATAGTTTATGGCTTTGAAAATGGAAAATGAATTTATAGTTTGAAGTGCCAAAAAGATAAGCTTGTACTTGAATATTTTGTCCTCAATTAACTGATAGCACGTTTCCCATTTTGGGCAAAAGTCTAGAATAAAGTTTAAGGTGTATTATAAAAAGCTGTCTTATATGTACAAAAAAATTAAATTATTATAGAGGCCTGATTTCTGCTTTGACAAATTTATTAAAAGTATTCCTCCATTGCGCTTCTATTGACTAAATGTAGACTGTGCATTCATTATGTGCCATACATGATCATAGAGACCATTGAGAATCCAAACATGGTGACAGCCCCTGAAAGATTTACCATCTACAGGGAAAACACATGCTAATTGTGATACAAGGTTGGCAACCATTGGTTGAAGTAGATGCTCAAGTTGTACTAAACAGGACAGAGAAAGATTGATCTCAACTTGGGTGGCTTGGGAAGGTTTTAAAGAGAGTTGTTGTTTGAAAGGTTGACTGTGAGGCAGAGGGTGAACAAAGCATTCTAGGGAGGAGAAAAAATTGTGTCCAGAAACAGGGAAGTTCAGAGTAAACTAATCTAAACTATCTATCCTAGTTCCTGTTTATGTCCAGTTTATCTCCATTCCCTGCATTCGCCTGGTCATTCATTCCTTGATGTCTTATGTTCACACTGTTCACAAGTCATCACTCACTGAAATATCCTTTCTCATTTGCTTGGTTTAGGCAGTTCCTACTCATCCTTCAAGATTCATCTCATGTGACACTCTTTTGTGAAGGATTTTCCAACAGCACATGGGTAAAATAAGTCTCTCAGTCCACCCAAAACTCTTAAAACATTCTGTATCACATACCCCAATAACATGTACATTTGTGCTAGCTCAAAGAAGAAGGTATATCTGAGTGGGGTCTTAAGATCGAATGCCTCACTGAAGTGCCAAAGAAACATAAGCTTTTGCCTGAAGATTTTCTCCTCAATCAACTGATAGCATGTTTTCTATTTTGGGTAAAAGTCTAGAATAAATCTCAGTATATATTATAAAAGACTGTCTTACATGTACAAAAAAATTAAAATTAAATTATTATAGAAGTTATTATAGAGGAACATGTTAACATCACCAAATTGACATAAATAAATCATAGAACGTCTGCTTCGTCAACACCTAGTGAGTCCCAGAAGAACAAGGCATTTCATATCTCTCGGTTGCTAGGATCTAGTCTGGTTTAGCCTGGTTACATATTAGCTAAATAAATGATTGAAAAGGGGACTTTGAAGATTGATTCTTATTTGGTTCTATATTATATCTTATGAGTATTTTCTCCTCACAAAGAGTCTATTAAACTAAAAACTGGTATTTAAAAAGCTTCTGAGTATATAATATTCAAAGATGATTCTGTCAAAAGAAAAAGCTCAGAGAACATTCCTTTAATCTCTTGCACATCTGTACCACATATAATCATGCATATGTGAAAGCATTCCATTTTAATTAATTAATTAATCTCATTAAAGGATGTTGTTCATTCCATTGCAGCATTAATAACTTCTTATCACAAAGAGTGCACCCCTCCACACACATACAAGCAAACCTACATCAGGATGATATTCTACCTACTTGCTTGGGAAGAAAAACAGAGAAGAAGACATCTTTTATGAGTAAAGAACAGCGAGTTTGTAATGATTTGTTATGTGACTGTATGGAGTAAGTAATAAGTTACTACGATATGCTTAAAATACTTACTTTCCTCCAACAAGTTGCTTATTCTTTCAGAAATGGCTCGCAAACAAAGCAATATGTTTGTTTTGTATGTTGTTTTAACACTCTTTTTTGTCGATTATGTGGAATATTCCATTAATGCTCAATAACTTTTGTATGGGAAAGTGGACAGATCATAAGATTTAGGAATGACAATTTAGGGGGGAATCAAGTCTCACAATGTACTATAATTCTAAGGCCTTTGATACATAATTAAAAGATCCTCAGGGTATAGGACTTAATATGAATATGACTGATTCATGAGTTAGTGCTTTAGGTAATGGACCTGTAAGCTATTGGACACATTAATTCATTCCCACTTTTGTTCCAGCTACATTTTTTTTCCTACCAGAGTCTGTTCTTAATGCCAGAATCATCTCTTCCCTCTTGTCTACTTTGTGAAAAAAAATCATGGAAGAGAGAGCTTTCTCTTCATACACGTTTCCTTTGGTTTACCTTTTTATTCCATTAAAAATAAAATTCCTAGACTCCTTTTTTCAAGATTATGTGTGTGAATTAGGAAGTAGAATGAGGGAGCATATTTTGTATCACCTACTTGGAATAAAGAATTTGGTTGGCCTTTGTCTCTACTTGCTGAGTGGTAACCTCTAAATCCTTGGAATTTCCCAGACTATCCTTGTTATTCATGGTGAACCTTTCAGGCCACATCTGCTAGTTTATACCAACAAAGTGACTCACAATGGGCCCCTAGGTAGTTTATGCTAAGAGGATAACTCAGGATGGGAGCTGGTCATGCTAGGAAGACCAACCTTGTGATTCGAGGGTTGAGGCTTTGAGCCATGTGTTATCAACCCAAACTCTGGAGAAGGGAGGGGGGACTGCAGACTGAGTTCAACTATGTAGTCAATGACTGAATCAATCATACTTAACATAACAAATCCACAATAAAAACTTTGGACACCAAAACTCAAGTAGGCATCTCTGGTTTGCAATGCTCTGAGCATTGTCATACATCAGTGTGCTGAAGAGTAAGGCAACCTTGGGGACAATGGAAGCTTTGCATTTGAGACCCTCCCAGACCGTGCCCTATGCATCTCTCCCTTCAGTTCTGATATGTATCCTTTTATGCTATAATAAAACTGTAATTATGTATAAGTGCTTTTCTGAATTCTATGAGCCTTTCTAGCATATTATTGAACCTGAGGGAATAATGAGAGAGTAGTCAGCTGGTCAGAAGAAAGGGTGGCCTGGTGACCCCCCAAATTTGTGGCTTGAGTTTGAAGTGAGGGCAGTCTTATGGGGAACTATGCCCTTAACCTGTGAAGTTTGGCCCAACTCCAGGTGGTTGGTGTCAGAAGTCATCATACCTGATTTATTGTTTCATAAGGGTGAATTTGAGCTCAGAGAGGCTTCGTTATATTCCAAGTGTCACGCTGTGTTAGCAAGAAACCTGGGATGAGAATTAGGTCTCGTTTTCCTCATCTCAGTGTTCTTTATGTTATACCGTGCTAGATATTGACTCATGCTCATCTTCATCCCCATGATAGAATTGTGATAGAGAAGGAATCACAGCAAGCAAAAGAATGGGCTGGCAATGTGGGTAAATCTTGCATTATGATGCCCTCTGATAGCAACTGGTAATTACTATTTATGGAAGGCTTCATGGGTGCTGGGCACTTGGTTAAGCATTTCACAGCCATGATCTTATTTAATCCTCACAGCCCTTTAAATATCTTGTTTTAACAGATGAATAAACCGAGGCTCATGGAATCTAAGTAACTTGCCTCAGGAAGCAAAGACACTAAGTCACAGAGCTTGAGTGTTGGTGCGGCAATAGAGAGTCTTAGGAAAACAGATCATGGAGCCAGCCAACCTTGGTTCCTATACTGGCTTGATCTGAATTGTGAGATATTTTATGATTTACCTTTCAATCCTTTCTACAGAGAAATATCAGACTTGAAATTAAAAAGATTTCTTTAAAAATAGCTAATACGTGATTGCAATGCAACTTCTCCCTCCCATACATTTTTCCGTTTTATTTTTTAATACTCGTATCTAAGAAATAAAGTTTAAGAAGTATAATTTACATGAGACTTTTGTCAATTATGGAAATTTTAAAAAGAATTATCAAAGAAATAACACTTCAGTCAAAATAAGAACTTGCACTGAAAATTATGTGGTTTTGAGCAAATTCCTTAACCATTTGATGAGTCAGCATTTTCTTCTGTTAAATGGAGACAATAATAGTTGTTGTGAGATATAAACTCTTCAGCACAGTGCCTGGCACATAGCAAGCCCTGACAATAATTATTATTAGAGTTTACAGTATCAGTAACTATTATTAACAACCAAAAGACTCAATTGTTATTGCTTAGTAAAATATCTACTTCTGTTTTGTATCTTTGTTTGGTAAAAGAAAGAATACTGAGGAAGGAATTAAATAATAGAGGCCTAGCATGATGCTACACTAGCTGACTCCAAACTAGCTATGTACTTTAGAGAAGGCAATTCTCTGAGTCAGCATGAGTGTCAGCTCAAATAAGAAGGTAAGTCTCCATGAAATCCTAAAGTCAAACGCCTCATAGAACATGTTAACATCATCAACATGATTTAAATAAATCACACAGAATTCACCTATAGATATTGGAGATGTAGAAGTCATCTCATTAACTTCACCCACAGATGTAATACATTTTTGAGATTAGGCTAAAAAGAAAAATAATTTTAGACCGGAGCGGAATGCAAATTGATGATTTGAGGCAGTGAAGGAAATATTAAGATACTGAAAGGGACACAGGCAATGGAAGTTCCAAGGGGAAACAAAGAAGCCAGGATTCCTCCTCACTAAGGCCCCATCCTCATCCTCACTGTACGGCTGCTTTCCACAATTCCTTCTGGCATCCATGTTGTCATGATTAAGTAGGATAAATGATTCACACTGAGCTTTGGAGTGTGCAATAGAAAAACAAGCCTGAATTACCAGCAATAGCAAAGAGCCACTCTAAATTACTTTGTGTCTCAAGGACACAAGTCTGTGTGTAGAGGTGAAAACGCAGATAAAGGAGAAACAGACTATTCACATAGCGAACACAAGTTGTGAAATTTAACTTTCCTCAGTTGATAGAAAGAACTAAAAAGAAGACCTGTTTATTGCTTTCAAATAGCCTGATGCCTTTCTTCTTTTAAGGCTATGTGTGAGAGCTGGGTCCTCATCTATTTATAAAAGCCACAACGCTATTAGCAGCCTAATGTGGGAAATAAACATTATTTTTTTTAATTAGAAGGCATCTCATTAATTAGAAGATTGATTAGACAGCCAGGTGGTTCAGTGAATCAGTTTATGGTTAATTCAAGGAAAATGATACTGTCATCTAAAATATGGGTACATTTGAGGGCAAACTTTTAAAAAAGCAAACAAAATGATCTGGCTAATGGATTTCATTAATCACTGGGACTGTGTGTATGCGTGTTTGTAGGTGTGTGTAGAGAGAGAGACAAAGTTGTCAGCCTGAGAAACACATTATTAACCTTGAATTGAGTGTGTCAGAACTTGTGCTATTATAAAATATGCCTGTAAAAAGTAGCCTGGCTACTACAGGTATAAAATGCCAGCATTAAGCACACTCTCACAACTTCTCACTAAAATATCCACGAAGCGCCCCCCCCCCAAAAAAATTTGAAAACTAAAATTGACAAAAACCTAATAGTATAATTATGAGGCAGGTGCAAATGAATAATATAACAATAAATTATCCAAATTTTAGCTTATATCTTGCTTTTCATCTTAAAATACACTATTCCCCTAAATATTAATTGTTTCATATTTATTTATGTAGGTAGATGCAGTATAGCTCAGAGTTTAACTGGGAGGTTAGTGTGAAAATAAATGAAAACCGCTCAAATGAGAGCAAGCAAGGGCTATTTATTCCGAGCTTGCTACAGCAAGGGAGTCAGCCACCATCATTTGTATTTGGCAGAGACTCAAAGGCAGACAGAGGAGTGGGAAAGCTTGATAGTGGAAATAAGGGAAGGCTCAGGTGTGCCCTGATTGGGAGGCTGTTGGCATAGGGAAGCTGGAGGCAGGCTAGCTAGAGGTAAGACATCCCATGTGATTGGCTTGAGGTACACATTTGGCTTTCTCTGGTTTGTCCTAAGTTGGAAGGAGGAGCAAATATTTGGGAAGCAGTCAGTTATTAATCAAGTCTTGGCCATTTTGGGCTGATTGCTACAGGGGTTATTGTTCAGCTTCCTGGATTGGTTGCTTTCGATACTGGTTGGCCTTCCTGGATTGATTACGATAGCGAGTAGGTTGGCTTCTTGGGTTGGTTGCTTCAGGTTGTGGGTCAGAATTCTGTTTTTATATTCAGACTGGCCATGGTGTATGTGTATACTCAGTCTTTCATGGGTGATACGTGGCAACTGGAAGGAATTCTCACGAGAAAAGTACCATAGAAGGCAACAGAAATGGGCAGGCTACAAGTAGCAATGCTTGCTACCAATTTTAATTTTCATATGTAACATCAATTTAGATTAATGAAGAACCAGCCAGAAGGGAGTGGAGGAAGATGCTTCCTCAGCAGTGCAGTGGTACGTTGGGTGAGAAACAACTCAGCTTGCGATGCAGAGCTGGCACACTACCCTGCTCCTCAGCTAAGGATGTGAGGAGGGTTACACCACCTCCTAAGTGGCCTGAGAGAAATGCCAAGGGTTGTCTAGTGACAAAGTCCTGATCTTTTTTTGAAGATGAGTAAAAAAAAAGTTTAAAGAATCAACATATACTTTAATAGAAAATTTTAAGGAATAAGAGAGCAAACATAGCATCCAAGAGACTTGAAGGAACAACACAACTTCTGAAAATGTGCTTCTGCAGGATCCAAAAGAAAACTGCAGGAATCTGTTTTTAGATCTTAATTAGAATCAGTGGAGACGTGGCTTTTGTGATAATGGATCTGAAAGTCATAAGGAGAAAATAGACTGGTGAAAATGGAGATAGAATAGATGAGCAAGGATGGAAAGGAAACCGAAAATAAAACAGCAGAATATGAATTGTCATTGAAAGTATCAAATCAATGATATTGGTCACATGCTTGAAACTGTCTCGGAATGAGGAGAAAAAAGGCAAATTTCCATAAAAGATGAAAGATAGGATTGATATGGCCAGTAAATAAACCTCCAGATAATTGATAACCTTGGCGGAGAGACAGAAACAAGGAAAGAAGAATGCTATCAAACAATAATATGAAGTAATTACAGCTAACATTTAATAAGTGCCCACTATGACTCAAGCTATGTACTCTATATTTTATTTGGGTTATTAAATTTAATACACACAATGGACCTGAGAGTAGTTTCATATTAACTCTATTTCACAAATGAGAAAATTGAGCTTAAAAGAAGTATAAAGAATATTCCCCTAGGTTATGAAATAAAGCCCTCCTCATAGCATTTTATTTTTTACAAAAATCAATAAAAACATGGACATATATATCCTGTCAAAATAAACATATATATTCTGTCAAAATTTTTGTAATGTTGATTAAAGAAAATTAAGATGCAAGTATTCTAACTTCATTTACTCTCTCTCTCTCTCTTCCTCCTTCCCTCCCTCCCTCAGTAAACAATTCTAACTTGATTTGTCTCACCACCATAACAAAATAGTCATTAGGAAAGACTTCTATATTTCTCTAACCACAGCTATTTTCAGTTGTAGCTTGCTTGATCTGTTGACTGTATTTGCCATTGTTGATCAACCCTTCTCAAAACTCTCTTGGATTCCATGTGCCACATGTTTCTGCTTTTCACATTCTATCACCTCTTTCTGAGTTTAGTTAAGTGACCTTAAACAAGTCTTTACAACTCTTGGAGCCTCAGACTGTTGATGTGTAAAAGGATATAAAAATTATGTCTCACTCACATGAGTTGTTATAAAAATTAAATAATGTTTCTCTGAGAAAAACCCTGGCACAAATTAAACTCTCAGAAAATATGTGCCCTATTTCCATTTTATAAATTCCCCAGAACTTTCACTTTCCCATATCCACACTCTTCATTATTATCTATACCCTGATCTTATATCTTCAGCTAGAATTAAAAATAGAAGTATTCTAGTGTGTTTATATCCAAGTATCTCTTCTAAACTTGTCATCACTGTGATAACTTTCTTTGTCTGAGTTTATAACTTCTTCAGCAGGATGATATATATTCCCAAGATTTTGCTAAACAAAAAGATAATATTGCAATGCATCTGCATGGTGTTCTAACTTGGGGACCTGTATTCCTAACTGTAGAACCTACTCTGCCAAATGGGTAGCTGTGTGAGCGTGGACAAATCATTTACCTCTGTGTCCATCTACTATCTGAAAATCTGGATAATGGGGGCCAGTCAGTGGCGCAGTGGTTAAGTGCGCACGTTCCACTTAGGCGGCCCGGGGGTTCGCCGGTTCAGATCCCGGATGTGGACGTGGCACCACATGGGAAACCATGCTGTGGCAGGCATTCCACATATAAAGCAGAGAAAGATGGGCACGGATGTTAGCTCAGGGGCAGTCTTCCTCAGAAAAAAGAGGAGGATTGGCAGATGTTAGCTCAGGGCTAATCTTCCTCAGAAAAAAAAAAAAATCTGGATAATGGCTAGTGTTTCAGCATCTCAGAATGTTTTTAAGGAGACACATCAGTTAAGGATGCTTTTAGCCATGAGTAATAAACCCTGCTAGCCTGACTTGCACAAATAGGGATTAACGTTTCTCTAGAACTCTAAAAAAGCCAATCCACAGTAGTATGGGAGATCAAGGATATCATCAAAGATGATGTCTTCCTGCTCTAGAATCCTTAGCATAGGAGTTGACAAACTTCTTTCTGTAAAAAGCCAGAGAATAAATCTTTTAGGCTTTGTGAACCATAAGGTCTCTGTTGCCACTACTTAACTTGGCCATTGCAGTGTGAAAGCAGCCATAGATAATATGTAAATGAATGAGTGTGACTGTGTTCTAATAAAGCTTTATTTACAAAAACAGGCAATGGGCCAGATTTGTCTGAAAGGTTCTAGTTTACTGACCCCTCTGATCTCAGTATGGCTACTGTAGCTCCAGAAATCACACCTACATTCCAGTTAAAAAGAAAGTGTACATTGAAGAGCATGGAATGCAGAAGGGGCAGGCCCATCAAGTCTAATCTTCTCCTGGAAGCCCTCATCCAATGACTTTCTATTCTGCTGTATTGATCAGCACTGCATCCATAGTGTCCCTTATAGCTGTTCACTAGTATTCACATTCGTCTCTTTCCAAGTACCTTCCCCTCACCCCCCACCTCAGAAATTAAGTGCGGCAAGTCACTTGCACTGGTCCATAAAATTTAAGTGAAAATGATATATGTTATTTCTAAGCTGTACCTTTAAGACCGCAGGGCACAAGTTGTCACATCTTTCCTCCTCTGTCCCTGTTTACAAGAGCATTCCAGATAACAATTATAAATGCCTGGGTCCCAGAGTCAGGACCCATGAACCAACAGAACAGAGTTCACAGTGACTTTCTTTCTACGTGAACCTTGAGTCGAGAGATACATCCAAGTTCTTTGAAGCTACTTACATTTGTACTTACTTACATTTACAGCCTAACCCAAGCCCTCTTGAGAGATACAAGGTCACATAGGCACCGAGGAAGGTAAACGTGGCTTTTCGGTCTTTGTTGGAAGGCAGTGGTTCTTAATTTGTCGTCCCTGGACCAGCAGCACCATCATCACTTAAGAACTTGTTAGAAATAGAAATCATCTCCAACAAGACCCACTGAATCAGGAATCTGCGACTTAACAAGCTTTCTAGATGACTCTAATGCATACTTTACTCCCTCTGTAGCAAAGGAAGGAAAGGAAGAAAGGGACTGTAAATGACTTTTGGTTCAATAGTGTGTGCAAGAATAATTTTTAACAAACTCACCCAAATGCTACATTACTATATCATTTACTACTATGCCATATCACTATAACCAAGGAAAAGGACATAGATACAAGTAGATGTTAGACATGTCGTATAACTTTGTTCAAATACTGTCATTGTGAACTTTCACTTTTCTCAAATGAACATTTCACTTGCAATTATGGGTATACATTTCAGAAAAAAAATATATTATCCTGTTTACATAAATGCAGAATACACTGAAGACATCAGATGTATATTTTCCAAATAATTAAATTTTATTTTGATAGTTGATGTGGAAAATGCCAGTTCTGCAGTGCTGGCATTCACGTCACTGCATAACTTAAGAAAGCCGCCAGCTGAAGGTGATCTTTAGTTCAAAAGAAAATATTTGTTGAAATATCTGAAGTCTTGAGCCCAAAATAAACTGAAATGGAAGATTGAATCTACTTTCATTCTGTTTTACTTTTTAAATTTTGTGAAAAATGACAAAAAGTCATGCTTTGAAAAGTTAAACATACATGATAATCTTATCTTTAAAAGGTATTTTAATGAGAATGGGAAGAAATGGGGAAGAGCTGTGAATTGTGAATGGCCATCACTGCTTGGATGTTCTTTCCCTTCCTGATAAATTATTTTGATTATGTGGAAAGAAAAATGGAACATGAAGAGAGAGTAAGCAGGCTGTCTCCTCCCCATGTCAGTCTCACTTTCCCCATCTAAATAATGGAGCTGCTGTACATATCATGCGGGACACTGTGGGTAAAAGCACACAGCAAAAATGTGTTTCCATATGAGATTGCTTCATGCATTTGTTCGCTTATCCAACAGATACAAAAAGTGATGACTATGTGCAAACACTTGGAGAAGCACCACAAATATATAGGCCATAAGACAAGTTCGGTTATGCAGTTGCTTAACAATGGGAATGTGCCCTGAAAAATGTGTTGTTAGGTAAGTGGGTCATTGCGGGAACATCATAGAGTATGTTTACATAAACCTAGATATTATAGCCTATTACACACCTAGGCTATATACTACTAATCTTTCTTTTTTTTGAGGAAGATTAGCTCTGGGCTAATGTCTGCCACAATCCTCCTCTTTTTGCTAAGGAAGACTGGCCCTGAGCTAACGTCCATGCCCATCTTCCTCTACTTTATATGCAGGATGCCTGCCACAGCATGGTTTGACAAGTGGTGTGTAGGTCCGTGCCAGGAATCCGAACCAGGGTAACACTGAAGCAGAACATGTGAACTTAAACACTGCACCACTGGGCCGGCCCCTATATGGTACTAATCTTACAGGTCCACGGTCATATATGCAGTCTGTTGTTGATTGATATGTCATTATGCCGCATGTGACCATATAACACCCTCAAAGAGCTTACGACTGTTGGAGAAGACAGGCGAGAAAACAAATGACCACAGAGCATTTAATAATTGCTATAAAAGAGACACGAATAGGATGTTTCTAAGTGTTTCCATCTCTTCCCTTAACTTTTCCAGATCTCCTGTCTGTATCTGAGGTCTATTCTAATTCACTAGTAGAATTATCGCTCCTCACTCCTCTAAAAACTTGCTTAACTCCACCTTTACTGAACTGGTTGAGGTTTTTAAAACTGACAGATTATTTGCTGCTGGGCCTGGGCCTACTCTCATGAGCTCCCTTCCTTTCCACATGGTTAACCATCCATACACGTGATTTCAGCTTAAATATTACCTCTTCAGAAAGGTCTTCTTGACAACTCCACCTGCTCCCACTTACACCCCAGTTCCTCTTTGTCACATCGCCTTGCCATTGCCTTCTTGTTTGTTTCCTTGTGTAATGTTAGCCTCTCCAACCAGAATCTCGCTCCTTGAGGCAAGGAAATTGTCGATCTTGGTCACTGTTTTGTCCTCGGAGTTCAGTGCAGTTTCTGTTACATAATGGCTATTCCATAAATAGAGGTTGAATGAATGAAGTAAGCGCACCCAAACAACAAACAGATTCAAGGACTCTTTCTGTTCCTGCATGACTCATCTGCATTAGGGAAAGGAAAAATTGGGGCATTTGACCTTGGTCCTAAATTCAATTTTCCAGTAAAAACAACTATGTCCTGGCAGAATGTGATGACAGTTTAAGTGAGGACAAGGAATCCCCCTAAATCTCAAAACACACTCCCCCATTTCATGATGTTTGAGTTATACTCGTGCACACGTTTGTGATGTTTCTTGGAGTGAAGGTCTTAATTTCATGATTCTGCCCCCACCTCAAAGTGATCTTTAAAATTCTCTTTCTGCCTGTTTTGTTTTTCTTTTGCAAACTGTCCTACATATCTTCAAACTAATGTTGTGACTTCACAGTAACAAACATGATAAGAATGTTAAAAAAAAAATTGGCTTGTTCAATGCTTCTTAATAGTTTATTTTGGCACTGTTTGTTTGGCAGATTATTCATATACTTATTTAATCACTCAATATTTATTTACTTAAAAGGTCCTCTGTACAAAGCACTGTGGGATGCACGAGGAGGAAATATAGTCTCTTTCTTCTCTGAAAATGCTCAGCATAAATTAGGGGATTTAAATGTGATTAAACACAGATATAATTGACAACAGCACTACTTTAAACAATTATTGGACAAAATTGACACAACAAAAATGCTTTAAAAAAATCATACCCATGGAAAATTTTTAAAACGGAATATTATGAACCCCACATGAGATTGAAAGAGGGAGATCTGAGTTCTCCTCTCTGAATGGAGCTGTGTGACATTAAATGACTGTGGGACATTTCACGAATAACTTCACCTTCCTGAGCCTTAGTTTCTTATTTATAATAAGAGTTATGAATTATATAAACACTAAATTAGCTTTCCAGTACATACAAGTCTCTGTGAATTTAGGTAATTAAAATTTAAGCAATAAAATATTTGTCTATCAATTTGGCAAATGAATAATACAGTTGGCAAATTTCTTTCGAAATGGACATTCTTATAAACTGCCAGCAGATATATAAATTGGTATAATCTATTTATAAGGCTGAAAAATGTGAGTTGAGCATGCAATTCTAATTTACAAGGATTTTTATTATAATAGGATTTTAAAAATAATTAACAACTGCATAAATACACACAATTAGGAGAGTAGATTGATATCTCATGGTCCACTCCAACCAATAATTCTATTTTTGGAAACTGTTTAAAGCTCTTACAAAGTGTTAGACCCTGTTCTAAGTGATCCACAGGTATAACCTAATTTAATTCTTACCACAAATGTGTGAGAGAAATCTATGCTATTTCTATAACCACACTGCAGATGAGATTATAGTTAAATGTCTAGCTTAATGTCTGGCTAAAACATAATAGTGTTAGGATTTGAACAGAGACAGTTTAACTTCACTCCCTAAGCTCTTAAACGCTGTGCTAAGCTCTGTTCTGCCACGGCATGACCCTAGTCTCACAGCTCAGCCTTCGTAGAGACTGGGGCACAAGAGATAAACGTAGCTTTCTTGATAAGCGGACCTGGACTGCGAGGAGTTTCAAAATCATTTGATCTCAAATATTCATTCTTCCTCATAGGAACTAATATCTCTCATATGCTTTCAAATACAATGTTAAATGTATTGTGGCTTTGAAAATTATGTTTTATTAAAGGAGAGAAGGCTCCTGGAAAGATGGCACTAGAAAATTCTTCTCTTGCTACTTTCATTACATGAGTTGGCTTATCGGTGGATTGAATGGAATTTGAAAGCATCTAGAGAATATTCTGATATTGGTACTTCTAAAATCTTTGTGAGCCCTTTTTTTTCTCAGTCAGGCTTATATCAGCACCTTGCCTGATATCTACTGATATGGTAGAGGCTACGTGGCCAATAAAATTCCCTAATATGATTGAAGCCATATGGCATCCATCTCTTTTAAATTACTTCAAGTGCTATGACTTCTGGGGGTACAGGCATCATAGGAAATCCACACAGGAAGTAGAATAATTTATTCTACATAGCTGGTAGAAATGGGACATAAACACAATTTTTCAGAGTTTCTGTTTAACATTGTTTTCTATTAAAATAAACTATTGATTATCTCCCTATTTTATTGAAAGCTTCTAGAAGACAAAGTGTCTCCCAGAAGAGAAAGCACATGGAATGGTACATGGGTCTTTGTCATCTCTTTCTGTAAAGAATTGGTAGGCAAAGAGCTAGGGCTAGGAATAGGGTTGCAAAACGTAAGGGGGTGCCAAAAAACTTGGTAACCAAGTTAAATATTTTAACGGTTTTAAAAATCAAAATTAATGCAAAAATGTATGATGTACCAATATCTAAACGAAGTTGGAGTCAGTGAAGTTTTCCTTCTGCCTCAGGCTCTAATTGGCTCTGCATGGCACATGGATAAAGGGAGTCCTTCAAGAAAGAACTTGCTGTCCAGCTGCAGGAGGTCAGCTGTCAGCTCCTTCAGTGTCTGCCTCAACTGCTGATGGCTGCCTTACCTGAGGTCTCACCCTTCCTGGGCCACCTGCATGCACAGCTGAGTGAGACAGGGGTGGAAAGGCCCAGCCATTTTGGGCACCACTCTCTTCACAACTGCCTGCTGGATTGCTAGGCTTTAACTTGTGTGCATCTCAGTTTGACTTCTTCCGCTGCCCAGTCCTGCTTCTTTCACCTTCCTTCACGTGTGCTAATCCTTAGAATACCTTGGACCTCACTCTCTGAATGAATGTCTGCTTCCAGAAAGCCCAACCTGTGACTGGGATGCAGTCCTAAAGCGTGCCTCATCTAGGTACCATGATTTTGAGTAAAAATTTGATAAACAAGATAAATAAGTCCTGGGGATGTAATGTGCGAGACGGTAACTATAGTTAACAATACTGTTTTATATTTATAAGATGTTTAGAGAGTAGATCTTACAGTTCTCATCACAAGAAAAAAATCTGTAACTATGTATGGTGTTGGATGTTAAGTAAAGTTACCATGCTAATCATTTAGCAGTATATACATATACCAAATCAATATTTCATACATGCAAACTAATATGATATTACATGTCATTTATATCTCAATTAAAAAAATAAATTTTAAAATTTTTGTTTGCTTGTTCCAGTTTCTCTTCTTAAAAATCTAAAGAGATTTTTATATATAAAGCTGTCAAGAGGAGAGGAATGGACTAGAGACAAGTTTTAAGCAAAGACTGCACATTCATACAGTTATAATAGATCTAACTGTACATAATACTCAACCATAACTACAGTGTGGTTTTATTATTGATGACTAGTCCGACCTCAGGGTATAATCAAAGCACTGTGCTTAGATTTCTGAGTACTGATTTCTCATGCTTATGGTTCACAGACTCTGTTTTTTGTTTATATTTCTTTTTCGCTCCATTTATTATAAGATCCCATATCAGACTAGTTACATCCTTATATTATTTAATAGTTGTAGAGTTCCTAGGGCTTTGGTCAGCATTTACTCAGAATTCTTTAATAAAAGAAGTCTTTCTGCCACAAATACAAGACTTCATCAACTGCATTTCTATTAATCCAACGATTTCTTCTTGTTAGTAACTATTGCACGGATCTGTACAAATTCTGCAAATTCAAGAGATGTTTTCCCCTCAAGTGCAAATATGTTTAGCTTGCCAAGAAGTATCGGCAACACTCTTTTTATGAATGACTTACAAAGGGGTGACACAGGCTTCCAAGAAAATGAAGAGTTTTTTGCAGGATTTGAGGCAGGCAACAATATGATTTGGGTTGAGGGGTCCCCAAAGGATCGTCTCTTATGAGGCAAAATGCTTTTCAAATATGATATTTTTTCCCTTCCTTCTTTCCTTAAGTGAAGAGCCCCGCCTTGGGATTCTGTCCTTCCCAAGTTGCCCACGTTTGGGAAATGCTGCATTCTACCCTACACCTTCCAACCTCAATGCAGTTTCACTAATAGTTGTTTTGTGCTCGCTACATATGAGTTATATCTGTATCTAGGTAGAAATATATATTTTCAACCAGAAAGCCAAAAATCACTAGCCTGGGACTCAGAATACTTTGGTTCGAGGATTATTCCTACTGCAAACTTGGTACTTGACACTGACTATGCAATTCACTTTTCTGGATTTCAACTCTTCCCTCTGGTATGTGGAGACATTTGCCGAAATATTGTTGCAACTTTCATTATAGAAGTTACGAAGCTGAATGACACTATAGGTACATTCTAGGGATAACTTTGGAGAATTTCATGTGCATACATGTGGATGTGTGTGAGAGATGTGGAATGAGCTATGAGTATGAATTCTAGGTTACTACTTAGTAGCTAGAAGGCCATGAACATGTCACACAACCTCTCATATTCTTTAGTTTATTCCCTAAATACTATGAATGGAGATAACGGGGATAATAATAACTAACACTCTTGGGTATTGGGATGATTAAAGGACCCCTCTCCAAAAAAAACGTATTAATGGCTTATAGTAGTTCCTTTATAGTTAGCTATCATTACGACTGAAAAAAAATTATATTTTTGTAAGACCCACTTTTTTCTTTGAGTTGACATTTTTGCTTGATTGTATTTAGTTTCTGAGTCTATACATGGGTATTAATTTGCACCATTTTGTAATGTGTAAAGTGCTTTGAGCTCTCAAGGAAACTTATTCCAGCAGTGGAGGACATTATTATTCACTGCACTGATGTGCGAACGCTCAACGCTCCCAGACACATTCATCTTAAAGGAAGTATTAACTTCAAAATCGACATGAATCTTATAAATGCACACTTAATAAACACTGACAATGTATAATTTTTCACTTTTCAGTTAAAAGTAAAACCAAAGACAAAAAGTCAGTGTAACAAAATTTATGACATGATTATAAAATGCTAGAATTTAATCTGTAAGTTAGTATTAATCTCTTGCAAATTAAATGTGGCAAAGTATAATAAAGGATCTTGCTAATCATTGACAATTACAGTTAAAGGCCTTTCTATACATATTTGAGCTATGTACATTTTCTTATTATTATACTAGAATTTTACATTTGCATTAACTTGACACAGCATTCATGTATATTTTTTCAGTTCTTGTAATTATCCTGTGAAAAGAAAAGCCAGGAATAATTAGTCTTTTATGATAAATGAGAAAAACAAAGGTATAGAGAGTTTAAGTCGTTGATCTATGGTCACATTAGAGCCTAAGTTCACGTTATATTCACTCTACCTGTGGGCATGTTTAGAGCATGTAAGAGGGATCATGATTGTCCCAACTTGGAGTGTATATTTGAGGTGTAGGTTGGAACAAGTTGAAAGTGTACTTGAAATCAATACTGAGAAATTTGGGTGTTTCATGATAGAATTGGAGGAAAAATTTAAGTGTCTTAAACAAGACTCTCCTTATCAGAACCATGCTAGGAGAAGATTAATATGGTGGAGCACGAGGAGAGACTAGAGATGAGCAGGAGTAGAGGCAGAGACTAACTGGGTGATTGGAATAGTCCAAAAAATAAAGAAATAATGGGCAAAACCATTAAGAAAGCAGTGTGAATTTAGAGAAGGCTAGTCGTTAAAAGACTGGGGAAAATAGGGACTGTAGAGATCCAAGGGGATACAATAATTAAACTTATCTCCTTTACTTGAATTATGAACCAATTGTGAAATAGAACACAGAAGTCTAAAAGATGTAGATAAATAAGTCTGCTTCATGGCTGGGGTTTGTGTTTAGCCAGAATATAGCCAATCAGCCTGCTGTGTTTGAATTAAACAATCGTACACATTGGGTCACCGGCGTGACTGGGTAACTTTAGTCCTCCCTGCTGTGGGCTGCCTTGGTAACCAGGTATGGAGAATCCGGGAATGCCTAGAATGTATGCATTTGTGAGCAATCTGTTTCTGAAAAGGAGGAAAGGTAGAGCTAAAATAAGCTTGTTCAGTTCCTTCTTCCAAACTTGCTAATCAGAAAATCGCCTCTCTTCTTGTGAGGAAAAAAGAATAAGGATGAGGGAAGAGACCAAGTTTTAACCAAAAGATGATTCTAAGAAATTCCTCCACAGCAAAACACAAACACTTGGCAATAAGTGAAATATCATAACAAAATCACCCTTGAAAGGTCCATATTTAACTTTAGTCTGTAGGAAATAATCAGTGATAAACTCAGCCTAAAGCATGGTTTCTCAACCTCCGCACTAACAACATATTTGACCAGATAATTCTTTGTTGTAAGGGGCTATCTAGAGCATTGTAAGATGCTGAACAATATCCTTGGCCTCTCCCAATATTGGATCTCCAGTTTTGATAACCACAAATGTCTCCACACATTGCCAAATCTCCTCTGGGGGACAAAATCTTCCTTTCCCACCCATCAAGAATCAGTGGCCTGAATGGAGAAGGCTATGAACCATGGCTTTTTGGTCATCTCAGGAATCTAAGTTTTAATCTGTCTAAATTAATTATGCATAAGCATCTGCAAGTGTATTACATTACTATTTTTTCAGCTTCAAAAACCAGTCTCTCATTATGAGGGAAATATAATTTACATTAGAACTGAAATTTTGGAAAAGACATTGATAGCTGGGTGAGTGCTAGTGGGAATCCATTAGATATAACTCTTTCCTAGTTTGAAAGCATATTCTTTGGTTTGTGAAATGTCTTTTAAATCCCCTTTGTCAGAGATAGAAGACTATACTCATTATAAAAGGAAGTAGGTAGGAAAAAAGCACCTAGGCGCCACTATGATTAATAACACCCTTGCCATCATTGCCATTCTTTCACAGGCATCCAATTACGTGTTCTCTGCAGATATTCTTTCAGTACTGGGCTATGCTTCTATCCATCAGGAACTGGAGAGAATGCCATTGTAGAAGATATGAAATGAAATAATAAAAAGCCACGAAATACCCTACAATTTTCCACAATTTGGGTTAGTGCAAGCAGCATCAGGATTAAAACAGTAAGACTTGGGTTAAGATTGACTTTTGCATCTGACTTGCTTCTTTACCTTGAAAAAGTCATATGTCTAGGACTAAGGTGATGCAGGAGACGAAGCAACTCTCCACAAGGCTGTGCATTAGATTAGATGGGTTGGAACTTTTTGGGGCTTATTTGTATTTGTCCTAAGGCATAAGTCTTTGTCACTTAGGGGATCTCTATTCAGATTCCCCAATTTTGGTACATCCTGCGCTTTGGTCTCTGTTCTTTTCATTACAAAAGTCATTTTTGGGGGCCAGCCTGGTGGTATAGTGGTTAAGTTCCAACACTCTGCTTTGGCAGCCCAGGTTCTTGGGTTTGGATCCCAGGGACGAACCTACACCACTCATCAAACCATGCTGTGGTAGTGTCCCACATACAAAAATAGAGGAAGATTGGCACAGATGTTAGCTCAGCAAAATTCTTCCTTAAACAAAAAGAGGAAGATAGGTAATAGGTGTTACTCAGGGCCAAACTTCCTCACTGGAAAAAAGAAGAGTCAGTTTCCTGTCAGATTAAGTAAATGGCCTCAGCACAAAAGCAGCTTCCAGCCTCAATCTGCCACTTTAGTTTCTCTCTTTCTCTTTGGTTCTAGCTTGGTGCATTTTTGTCTGTATTTTTGGCTCTTGGTACCTTTTTCAGAACTTTTTTCTTGTTTTTGATGACAGGTTAGTTGCCATTATCAGAAACTGGAAATCTGATTCATTCAATGTAAATAATTGGGAGAATAAACTGTCATAGAACGGTAAGAAGCACTGTAATATAACTACCAAGTGGAATCTCATGAAAGTTTTGGACTACTTCCTTCTGTTTTTAACACAGCATTTTGAAATATTCAGATTTCATCATATTCAATGTATCACTTTATATTTTATTTTGTGTTTAAACTGTTTTATAAAACATTTAATAAATAAAAATGAATGTTTGTAGCATAGGTGAGAGGTGTAAATAATAATAGTGAGATTAAGAACCTGTACCCAATTTTAAACTTAAATAGAACTATATAAATTCCTTCTTTAATCCAAGATAACAATTATTCTGAATTTTGTGTTCATTTTACTCTTGCTTTCTTGTATCTATTTGTCATTTTGTCATATACTTATCACAAACATTTTTGTGATACTGAAAATTTGTATTAACACACATTGATGATTGAATAATATTTCATAAATTGTATATCGTAATTTATCTAACTATTCTAATATTAGGTTTTTATTTTGTTTTCACTTTTAAATAAATAATGTTGTCTTATTCTTCTCTATGCATAAGCCTTTGTTTATGCTTTTGAATACTTGGGTTATAAATTTAGAAATTAAAGTAAGACATTAAAGAATATGTGATTTTTAAGATTTTTTGATACAATGTGCTTAAATCACTTTTTAGAAAAGTTTGTATTGACTTTCAGCATAGCACTGTGATTAATGAGGTGGAATCTTTAGTTAGATGATTTGAGTTAAAGCTTCAATTTACCCTTAGTTAACTGTGTGCTTGGACAAGTTCTTAATCACTCTGTGCCTTTTTATTTATTTATTTTTTGTAAAGTGACACTAATAAGTACCTACTGCATAAAGATGGTGTGAATATTTAATGGAGTGGTGTAACATATAAATATGCAAAAGATTTAATACAGTAAATGCTTGATAAATATCACTAACAACTTATGAGTGTGCTGTACCAATAACATACCTTTGTGAGCATTAATTTATATATTTTATAAAATGTTTGCTAATAACCAAGTAAAAATTATTTATTTCAATTTTTATTACCTTGATTACTACTTATTTTTTATATATGTATTAATAGTACTTTCATTATAAACCAGACATCCGTGCCTTTCCCATTAATATAAATGGATAGTTTTGTTCCTATGAATTTGTATTAACTCTAATTACCAAGAAATTTAGCCCTTTTATATAATATTTTCCAATTATTTCTCCCATTTTATAATTTGTCATTTTGTTTTTTGTTTTATGATATAGATTTAATTATTAATGTAATAAAATATTTAAATCCTATCCTTGTTGACTTCTTCCATTGATTTTATGCTTAGAATATCTTCTCTCATCTTTGGAAAAATTAGTCTACATTTCCTTTCAGTTAAGCAGGTTTATTTTCAAAATTACATACACCAGGGATTTATTTTGGTCTAAGTTAGCATATTATTTGTGTTAAGCCTCATTAATTCCAAGCGCTTCTTTGAAGAAATTCTAGGGTTTTGAAGTAAAAGAAATTATTGTTGAAAAATGATGATAGTGTCTCTCTTTCCAACAGATAGAGTTCTTATTTGTCTTATTGCTGTTTATTTCCAGAATTAAGAGTGTGCCAGCAGAGTTTTTCTGTTAAATGCAATTTTGGCTACTGAATTTCAGAATGACAGATATTCTTGCATGAGGAAAATATCCTTCCATTTTCAATTGACTTCGCATTTTAATGAAGAATAGTTATTAAATATTGTTAAATTTCTCAATGGCATTGTTAGCTCTATCTTCTTGGAGGAGATATCTGGGACTATGCTTTATTATGGTGAGTTTCTGAGGGAGATATGAGAAACAAACAGTCCAGATAATAACACACTCTATATTATTAACTAGGGCTTAGAACCTATGTCCTATGTTTTGGCCTGTATCACCTTCTTTCTCTTGCTACACTAAATTCTTACTACTAATTTTTTTCATACAATATAAAGGAAATGGTGATGATGATGATGATGACAATGATGACATAACTATACATTAATACGATGTTTGCTATATACAATTTCTTGTGCTGAACTTTTCACATACTTTATTTTATTTAATCTTCTCATTAAACAAAGAAACAATGACATAGAGAAGATAAAAACCATCAAAAAATGTAGCTTGGAAATGGAGTGGAGAGTAAGACTAGACACTTGAAACTTGGACTCAGGACCCTCAGCTTTATTTCTTCATCTACCTTGCTTCTGTCATTCTTCCTGTCAATGACCCAGTTCCCAAGATTTTGTTTTTTCTGAGTTCTGTGTCCCGAGACTCGGTGTACCACCTTTTATATATTTCAATGTTTGGCATTGTTTGGATGGTTAAAAACATCTACTGGGATTTTGAAGGAGAAGGATGATGAGCGTAAGGGGACGCAGACGGGCAAATGAGATTCCCTGGTTATTATTAGCTCGTGATAGAATTCCTATACAATTGGAGAACTGAAGTTTATTTCTCAGGTTACTTAAACCTTTCCTTCTCAGAATTATGGGAATAATAGAGTTTAGTGAACATCTTTTTCTAACTTCTTTGATGCTGTCTATACAATTTCCTATCAGAAGATGGAGCACATGTCTACTAGTTTATGATAGTGTTTCTAAACTTTTCCTCATCATTAATGTAATTAGGATAAAGTCCTTCTGGATTTTGGCATACGTTTTCTTCCACATTTAGTTTACAGTTCTGTTGCTAACTTCCTTCTTTTGTTTCTCTTGATATGCATTTTGATAAAATCACAGGCAGAGCTCTATCAAATTCCCTGGTCACATAACCTAGAAATCTCTGTAAGTCTAGTTTATTATTTAACACTAAAGTAATACTGCATTTTGCTGAGTCTTACATCTAGGATTATTTGAAGAGATATGATGATTTTGTGAGTAAATTAAAAAATAAGTTAAGCAAATATCCTTTCAGTACGTCCAAAAATAACAGATGCTTGAAGACTAACTTTTTTTCCCTCTGGAATAGTTTTAGTGGTTCTGGTTTTAGATGAGTTCATAAGACACCTGAATAGCATTATAATTTTTACTTGCAAATTGAATGAGAGATTAACTAATTGATTTATGGTCATAGAAATGTTAACATATCTCAAATGATTGAGCTTAGGTGATCTGGAAATAGCACTCAGTTGAACTATTCACAGACATGAAAAGATGGACATGGTCAATCCTTCTCCTAAAGTATAAAGAGCCAGATTTTCTTTTTTTAATGGAGAAGAATGGCAGTAGCAATTTAAAAACTTAGGCAAAGCATCTTCTACTTCCAGCCAAGATGAAGTATCAGAAGCTAACTTACCTTTCTACCAGAAACAATCTAAAAGCAGACAAATACAAAATGACAGTTTTCAAGACACTGGACATCAGGCAGTTAAGGACAGCAATCCCTGAGAGCCTATGATTTCTCCCAGCTTTCACACTGAGGAAGTTTCCAGGCTGTGTCACAGGGAGGGGGAACCAAGGTAAAGCCTGCAAAATATCTGAGTTGAGGAAATAGAGCTGAAAGCCCAGGGCACTAGAGTGTTCACGGCAAAATAACAGAGAGGAGCAATCCTTGAGGTCCAGAGAGAGTTTTGAGATCTGAGAGCATCCCCTTCAAGAATTAAGTAATGATCACCACACATGGGTGAGAAAACTCTAGTAGGCTGGGGGAAAATCCGACTGAAAGAATTAGAAGCAACAGTACCCCAGATCAAACAGGCCCCAAACTAGTGACTGTTTTCGCCAGTCAGATTGGAAAATTCATAATGGAGAATAGAGTACTTAGGTAGAGTACTCAGAAGTCTTGCGTCAGTAGTGGGAATAATTAGCCTAGACTGAACACTGCTCAAGATCCAACTAACAAGTCATAAAAGCAAGACCCTAAAGGATCTAACTGTTCCCAAGTATCTTCACTACACCTCAGAGCAAAGCTCAAGGATATTTATAGGAGTGGAAAAATCCCTAACACCTAACAAGGTAAAATTCACAATGTCTGACATCCATCAAAAATTATCAGGCATACAAAGAAGTAGGGAAAAATAATCCATCATAAGGAGAAATAGCAGTCAAAAACCGACCTGACGCAGAACAACCACAGATATTAGAATTAGCAGTGAAAAATATTAACAGATTCTCTACCAAAAATTATGTACAGATGGTTAAAAAAACACATGAAAAGATGCTTGACATCATCAGTCAATAGGAAATATATATAAAAATCAAAATAAGATACCACTACACAGCAATTAGAAAAACTAAAAATTAAAATCACTGACCTTATGAGATGTTAGTGATGATGAGTTAGAACTGGAATTCTCATATGCTGCTGGTGGGAATGTAAAATGGTACAATTACTTGGAAAACAGCTTGGCAGTTCTTAAATATTTAGATATGTACCTACTGTATAATTCAGCCATTCCACTCCTTATTGCTAGACAAAAATGTAGAATAGAGCTTCATACCAATAGAACTGTTATGACCATTTGTACATCAGTCTTTGCATGGGATAAAACTATAAACCCCACAAGGGCAGGGGGCTTTCTATCTTGTTCCCTATCCCAACTTAGTGCCTAGTCCTATGACTGGCCACAGTAGGAGGTTAAATATTGGTTGATGAAAATAATATGACTTACTATAGACTTTACCTTATTAACAAATAAATGGATAAACAAATTGTGGCATATCTATACCATGAAATATTACCGCAAACCAAGAAGGAATGAACTATTGATCCATGCAACAACATGGATAAATCTCAAAATAATTATGCTGAGCAAAAGAAGCCAAACAGTAAAGAGTACACACTACATGATTCAATTTACATGAACTCTAGAAAATGCAAAACAATCTATAATGACAGAAAGCAGATCAGTGATTACCTGGGGAGTCAGAGGGTCAGGACAGATAGGAGGGAAAAGTTACAAAGGGACATGAGAAAATTTTTGGAGTGTAAATACGTTCACCACATTGATTGTGGTGATGTTTTCACAGCTATATACATAAGTCAAAGCTAAACAAATGGTAGACTTTAAATATGCGCAGTTTATTGTATGCCAATTATACCTTAATACAACTATTTGACCATCTCGTCTCTCCCCAAACAAAGCAAGACTGTCAGATCTTATGATCTTATTCTAGGAACAAGAATGTATTGGAAATACACTACTGTTTTCATGCTTTCCTATTTTTTTGCTGCCTTATCTTCTGATTTTCCTTAAAATATTGGTCCCTCCTAGGGTTCTTCTTTCCTTGGTCTCTTTATCTCCTTGTCCTATATGCTCTCCCTGCATGATTTTGTTATACCTTGATGTCATCAATATCCACCAACTTTTCTCTGATTCACATAAATTTCCATAGTTCCCAATCTAAATATCCAACCATATATTGGACATACCCACCTAAATGCCCATAGGCACCTTAAACTCAACATGTCTGCAGATAAATGTCTAAAAACATTAAATGCCACACAACAAAACAGAGTCTTCTCAGGTGGGTTTTCATGTGATATTATACGAATTACGTACCATCACCAATGATGTGTTCTCTCCCATATTTTTAATTGAATAGACTCAAAACTTTTAAACTAATTTTTATTTTATGGGAAATCTAGGTGATAAAGAAACAAGATAAGTGAATAAGAAATAAAATATTCTAGAGACAATTGGCCCACTTTCTTCAATAACTCCATGTCATTAAAAAACAAATTGGAGCAGTTGGAAGAGGGTTTTAGAATTAAAAGGACTAATAAGATGCAACAAACACCTGCAACACATGACAGTGCCAGCTATAAAAGATCTTTAGGAATAGCTAAGTAATTGTAAGACTGGATATTAGGGAGTGTTTGAGAATTTTAAAAATCTTTTTGATGTGAATGTGCCATTGATATTAAGAAAGAAATATTTGTTTTGCTTTTTAGAGAGATATGTAAGTAAAGATTTCTCCTATGTTTTCTTGTCTAGCTTTGCGCAGGTGTGCCATTTACTATTCTAGGACCTGTTTTCCTCAGAAGAGACTTCAGTCAATTGACTTTGCTATGATTATGAAAGAATCAAGCAGATTAAAAGAAAAGAATAACTGTGCATCCTCTATCTGAGCAACCAAATATTAAATTTGTATCCTGACAATCTGATTGCAGTGTTTCTTCCTACTAAACCAAAGCAAATTCTTCATCCTAGAAAAGATGTATCTCTGGGTTTTGAAATGAAATCAACTGAATGCCACTATATAACATTACAGGGACTTGTTTGTGTGATGAGGGATTCAGTTAGAGTCATTAGAAAACAGGTGAAATACCTAAACTCACTCTTTTTTTCTCCCCCTAAACTCTTTCTTTTCTTTCTCCTTCTTATGGATATAATAGCTTCTGGAATTGAGTTCTAATAACATTTCACTTACTTAATGTAGTATTTATTATAACAATAAAGTTTCTTGTACGTTATCACGTTTCATTCTTCTGGCAACCCTGGGATCTCTAGAGTGCTAGTATTTTTTTTATCACTCTTTTCACACTTCAGGGAAGTGAGATTTAGAGATTCTTACATCTACTTCTAGATGCCAAGGTTGGATTCTAGACATTTAGGTTCTGAATTAATTTTACTCCAAAAATCCTTGCAAATACGTGTTTTTTCACTGAAGGATTTTATAATAATTTAAAATGTTTCCATGTCTTAGCAGAAATATATATTTTTGCATGTTTCTTAAGTGATGTCTATTCATATTAAATTTGATATTAAATTTTGAGAGCTTCTGCCATGGTTGATAATAATCTGAAAATAAATAAATGCTAGCATTCTCTAATATTTAAAGTGGTGTTATTTCTATAACTATAAAGCACAATTTACCCTTCATTAGAAGAAAAAGGCTGTAAAAGACAGACATATTTTTCACTTGGATAAAAAATTATCTGTATCCATTTGTGTAGCTAAATAGCTACTATTTCATTGTTTCCAAAATGAGGTCAAGTTCATTTATTTGCAAGGCTTAAGACGACAAATTTTATCCTAATATATGTAACTCACACATCTTCCTATGTTATTATAAGGTAATAATTCCTTTCATCTTTATGTCCCGCAAACAATTAAGACCCTTAGAATGTTTGAATGAATGAATGCAAGGTCACATGTCTACAGGGCATACATGATATAAATAAGTGAAATTATATTGGATGTGCTCAATGTATCGTGATTGATTACAAGATAAAAAGGTAAATTTTCAATGTGATATTTTTAGTGAATCAAAAACAAATCAGAAGGACTTCTGGTTTCAGCTCCGACATATAAAGAGCTTGGAAGTAATCACTCCCATTTTCACAACAAGAAAAAAGCTGAACAAATTGAAAATCAAGAAATTTTCTTAGATCCAGCCAAGAATTGAGGTCACTGGGAAAATCCCAAACTACTGTGGATTTTCTCACCAAGTTCTCATGGTGAAGATCAGAGGAAAATCCTCTCTGTCTCAGGCAGGAGGAGATAGAAAGGAATCACATTGAAATATACCCAGAGTATTCTCCATTACAAAAGAATCTGTCTTCCTGTCTTGTGTAACAGGAAGAAAAACAAGGCTAAGAAATATTTCTGAAGGTTACATCTCAGGGAGTTAGTCTCACTAAAATCTGAGATCTAATCATAAGATTATAGAATGCTTTCCCTCCCCAAGACATTGCCACAACATCAACAGAGCTCCAGGATAAAAACAGTGGATCATAATGGAAAGAACCACAAGATATGCAATTTCTATGTAAGAAGAAGTTCTTAGGGAAACCAAAGAGAGGATGAGAAATAAAAGAAAAACAAGGAAGGCAGAGTAAACTGAAGTGTCTGATACCTACTGCTGTAGAAAACATTAACCACAGCCCAGCTCTTCGCCAGATTAATATAAATTCTCAGACTAAAAGCTTAATTGTCTCAATTTATATTGTTCATTACTTCTTTTCTGGTTTTCACCAAAAAATTACAGGACAAGCCAAAAGTAAAAAGAAAAGACAGTTTGAAGAGAAAAAGCAAGGAAAAAGAACCAGACTTAGATGTGACAGATATGTTGCAATTGTCAGACGAGAAGTTTAAAATTGATAGGCAGTGAATGGATAAATGATAATCTTTTCAACAAATGGTGCTAAAATAATTGGACATAAGTAAAAAAAACAAAAAGAATCAAGGGTTAGACCTTATATCTTTCACAAAAATTAACTCAAATTAGACCATAGACCTAAATGAAACTTAAAAACTTCTGCTCTCTAAATGACACTGATGGGGCCGGCCCTGCGACACAGAGGTTAGGTTAGTGCACTCAGATTCCACTGCCTGGGGTTTGCCGGTTCAGATCCCAGGTGCGAACTTGTGCACCACTTGTCAAGTCATGCTGTGGCAGGTGTCCCACATATAAAGTAGAGGAAGATGGGCACAGATGTTAGCTCTGGGCCAGTCTTCCTCAGCAAAAAGAGGAGGATTGGTGGCGGATATTAGCTCAGGGCTAATCTTCCTCAAAAAAAAAAAGACACTGATAAGAAAGTGAAAAGATGAGACAGACTGGGAGAAAATATTTGTGGAACACGACTGGGTAAATGACTTCTGTCTAAAATTTACAAAGAACACTTAAACTCAACAATGAGAAAACAACCCATTGTAAAAATAGGCAGGTTTTCTAAACACACAGCTGGCAAACAAGCATATGAAAAGATGTCCCGTATTGTTTGTTATTAGGGAATTGTAAATTAAAACAAGAATGAAATACCACTGCACACCTATTAAAATGACTAAAATTGAAAAAAAAAAAAAAAACCCTGATGATACCAAATGCTGGTGAGGATGTGGAGCAGTAGGAACTCTCATCCAGTGCAGGTGGGAAAACAAAATGGTATGACCACTTTAGAAGAAGCTTTGGCAGTTTCTCACAAAGATAAACGTGGTGTAACTATATGATCCATCAATCAAGCTCACAGATGTTTACCCAATGGAGATGCAAACTTATGTCTACAAAAAAACCTGCACACAAATGTTTATAGCAGCTTTATTTATAATCACTCAAATTTGGAAGCCACCAAAATGTCCTTCAAAGGTTAGTGGATAATCTGTGGTACATTCATACTAACAGGATATCACTAAATGATAAAAAGAAATAAGCCCCCAAAAGACATGGAGGAATCTTAACTGCATATTGCTTTGTGAAAGAAGGCAGTCAGAGAAAATAGGCACTACCCCAAATATAAGAATTATTGGGGCATATAATTAACTAGGATCAAACTGAAGTTCTAGCCATGGAGGGACAAAAAGACATCACCTCAGCAAGATCTTACATTAAACCCAGACACTTTTGGGCCTCTGGGCCTTTTGAAAGTCTCTTGAAGATTTTAAAAATAGAAATAAAGTCTGGCTTAAAATAATACTGTATAATTTCAACTATGTGGCATTCTGGAAAAAACGTAAAATTATAGAGACAATGAAAAGATCAGTGGTTGTCAAAGGTCCAGGGGGCATGAAAGGAGGAATGAATGAATAGGTGAAGCACAGGGGATTTTTAAGGTGGGGAAACTCTCATGTGTGATACTCTAATGGTGGATCCGTGATGATACACTTTTGTCAAAACCCACTGAACAGTCCAACATAGAGTGAACATTAATGCAAACTATGGATTTAGTTAACTGTGTGTTTGTTCATTGGTTGTATCGGTTTGCTGCTTGTAACAAATCCACCACACTCATGAAAGATGTTAATAATAGGGGAAATTGTGGGGGTCAAGGGCAGGGGCATCTATGTGAGAATTCTCTGTACTTTCTGCTTAATTTTTCTGTAAATGTAAAACCACTTAAATAATAATTATTATTTAATAAATATTATTAATTTAATATTAATATTAATATATGCTATATATAACAATTATTTAATGCATATTAATATATAATAATATAAAATAATATTAATTAAATAAGTTTATTAATAAATATTAATGTTAAATACATTATTTATTTATTAAATAAAAATATACACAGATCAAGAAAAATGAATCAGAAATTTTCTTCCAACGGAATCGCTGCAAAGATTATTTTATTTCTATAGAAGAAGAATAAACAGTTATAAAATGAATTTAAATTTAAAATATACTATTTAAGATAGTGTAAGGATATAAAGTACCTAGGGGTGATTCTAATAAGAGATGTGTAAGATTTCATGAAGAAAATGAGGAAATTTTGTTAAAAAATATTTACTAAGACATAAATAAATAGGAAGATATATCTTGTTAATATCTTGAAATATTCAACATCATAAAGATATCTACTCCAGAATAATCTATATATTCAGTGCAATCTAACAAAAATCCTAAAATTTGTAGAGAATGCAAATAACCGAAATAACCATGAATAACCAATTTCCCCACAAATTTTTACAATTTGCTATTAGATACTTAGAACAATGAATTAGAATTAATAACACAGAGACAGATATGCATAAATATGGGTACTTGATATGATAGAGATGGTTTTACAGGTCATTGGGGAAAGGTTGAACTTGTCAGTTTATGTGAGAATATTTGTTATCTATGTTAAAAAAATAAAATTGAACCCCTATCTCACACGTTATATAAAAAAACAATTTATTTACATTAAATACATAAATGTAAAAGCCAAAACTATAAATAATTAAAGAGCCATATGGAGAATATTTTATTACCTTGGCATAGAAAGTATTTTCTAGATAACACACACGCAAAAAACCCATAAATAAAAACATTTGAATTTAGAGTTGGTATTTAAAATTATGAACTTTTTTAACTCAAAAATGCCTCAGAGACATGGAATATTGAGCCACAAACTAGGAGAATATATTTGCAACAGATAAGCCTGGCAAAAAATTAGTGTTTTGAATATATGAAATAAACTTATCAATCAATAAGAATAAACAACAAAACTGTGAAAATGGATGAGAAACTGCAGAGAATAAGAAGAACTAATATACAGCTAATGAAAAACCGATGGAATAAACATGAAAAGATGTTAATTATCAATAGTAGTAGAAAAATGTGATTGGAAACCACTTGAAGATGCAACTTCACAACCTATTCTCTGACTGGTTTAAAAGAAGTCATTGATTTTCGCTTTGTTCAGCTTCTTCGTGTTGTAAGAATGAGAGTGACATCTTCCAAGCACTTTACATGTCAGAGTTGAAACTGGAAGTCCTGTGCTTTTGTTCTTTAAAACTTGCTGTTAGAAGAAAAAAGGAGCCAAAACTGTGAGAAAATATTTGTATACCATATATCTGATGAAAGACTTTTGCCCACACTATATACAGAACTCTCAAAACTCAATACTGAGAAATGAAGCAACTCAATTAAAAATGAGAAAAGATTTTAGCAGTTACTTTTAACAGACACACTAAAGAAGATATATGGATGATAAAAAAGCACATGAAAATATTCTTGACATTAGTCTTAGGGAAATGCAAATTAAAATCACAATGAAATACCACTACACACCTGTTAGAATGGTAGAATTCAAGTAGAATTCAAAAGACTTTTTTAACCAAGTGTTGTAAAGAATGTGAAGGAACTGGAATTCTCATGTTGTGCTGGTGAGAATGTAAAACACTGCAGTTTGGAAAGTTTGGAAGTTTCTTAAAAAGTTAGTCATACTTGTATCGCATGATCCTGGCATTCCAAGTATTTACTCAAGAGAAACGGAAGTTTATGTCCATACAAAGATGGACACATAGCAATTTGTAATAGCTCCAAACTGGAAACAACCCCAAAGCCCATAATTATTGATTGGATTAACAAATTTTAATACATCCAGCAATAAGAAGGAACAGGGTATTGATACCTGCAACAATATGGGTGAGCCCCAAAATAACTGTGCTGAGTTAAAGGAAGCTGACAAATAAGAATACATTCACAGGTCAAAAATTATTAAATTTTATGCTGTGGGAATATGAAGTTTATTGTATGCCAATATTACTTTTAAAATCTGTTTTTTTAAATGCCAAAAAACAGTCTTTGTAATAAATGTGAAAATATCAATGAGATGGAAAAATCCTTAAAAGATGACTTAGCAAACTGATTTAAGAAAAAATAGAATGGCCAATTTGTCCTCTACTTTTTTTAAAAAATGAAGAAATTGTTAAAAGTCCTTATGCAAAAGCTCATACAATGTTCATATGGTTTCATCAAATGTTCACAGAACTGATCACTTAATCTTATATAAATTCTTCCAGGGAATATCCAAAAACACAATACTCAACTATGAGTCTTATATCAATTTTCTTTTTTTTTTTTAATTAAGGATTGGCACCTGAACTAACAACTCTTGCCGATCTTTTTTCTTCTGCTTTTTCTCCCCAAACCCCCCAGTAGTTGTATATTTTAGTGGTGGGTCCTTCTAGTTGTGGCATGCAGGACACCGCCTCAGCATGGCCTAACGAGTGGTGCCATGCCCATGCCCAGGATCCAAATCAGCGAAACCCTGGGCCACCAAAGCGGAGCATGTGAAGTTAACCACTCGGTCAAGGGGCCAGCCCCTCAATTTTCTTTATATCTATTTTTTGAGCTCTTTTCTCCGAGAAGGGCTTTTTTTGTTCTGTTTGATTGCTTATTTCATGTCTTTTAGATCATGGATGTTTAACTCTTCTGCATTCTAGTATAATTATTGCAATCTATTATTTAACTACTTTTATTTTGTAACAATTTTCTTATCTATCTTTAGATTAAAAATGTATTGGGGCTGGCCCCGTGGCTGAGTGGTTGAGTTCGCACGCTCTGCTGCAGGCCGCCCAGTGTTTTGTTGGTTCGAATTCTGGGCGCGGACATGGCACTGCTCATCAAACCATGCTGAGGCGGCGTCACACATGCCACAGCTGGAGGGACCCACAACAAAGAATACACAACTATGTACCGGGGGGCTTTGGGGAGAAAAAGGAAAAAAATAAAATCTTTAAAAATATATTAATGCCATGCTTGTTCACTTATGATTATTTCTTGTCTCCAATCTTCCCACAAATTTCTCATCAATTTCTCTCACCAATTCTAATATTGTCTGTCTTTGATGTATCAATGTTCAGCATTTCCACCTTTTAGATAAGAAGTCTTTTCTTCTTATAAGGCCTATATATCAGGTTTTTTTTTTTTTAAAAGTGTGGTTTAGTTTATATTTCTCTTGGGCTGACTGTCATTAGTAACAGCAAAGTTAGTTGAACCCACTCCTTTTCCTCTATACTGCCACGATGAAATCTAGTACCCAGCGAAGACTGCTTGTCTGAACGGTTTAGCTTGCAGCTCCTTGTCTGCCAATCATCAATGTAGAATGTGGCCCTTGGGATTTTCACACCCGTGTGTGCCTCCCAGACTCTGCTGTTTGAATTAAGACACCATCAGTTGGGCCTACAGAGCTAGAACGTGCACTTTTGAATGTGCTCTATGCCCTCTGCAGAATATGCCCATTTTTCTCTTCTTTTTAATTAGTCCCACATTCACTATATTTGGAAATTATCCATCACAGTTTATAGCTATAAGGCGTAAACATTTGGTGATTTCATTAAATACGGTAACTCTTACTCTGTGAATTGTACTTTTTCGTCTATTCACCTGTTTCAGAGAGGAAAATATAAAAAAATGTTTTGAAGACGCTTTTTTGTTTCAGGTATCTGTGAGGGTATTTTTATGCTCTTGAACTTGGGAAAATCTTAGACAAGATATGAAACTCAGAAACCGTAAGGCTAAATTTTGACAGATTTCTCTGTGTCGAAAAAGGAAAAACGAAACTCACATGGAATAAAAGATATAATAACCAATTTGCAGGACAAAAGAGAACCAGGATGAAAATATATCCACAATACATGTAATAGACAAATACTTAACACTAAAACCAATAGAGACAAAACAAAAAGCCAATGCAGTAGAAAAATTTGCACGGGATATATCAATTTAAAAAATTTATTAATAAATGTCAAGAAAATGCTGAACCTCAAAATTAAACAGGAAAAAGAAAATTAAACAGTATACCATTTTCATCTTTCATAATTTTGTATATTTAAAAGCTTGATATCTCAAATGTGTGAAAACAGGCACTTTTGTGACATTATAGATAATACTCATATACTATTTTTGGGGGGTGTCTCGGTCAGTTTGGGCTGCTATAACAAACTACTGTAGTCTAGGTGGTTTAAACAACAGACATTTATTTGTCACAGCACTGGAGGCTGGGAAGGCTAAGATCAAGGTGCCAGCCAGATTCTGTATCTGGTGAGAACCTACTTCCTGGTTTGCAGATGGCCCTCTTCTTGTCCCTATATATGGCGGAGAGCAGAGAGAGCAACTTCTGATCTCACTTCTTATAAGAGCACTAACTCCATTCATAAGGGCTCCACCCTAACGACCTAATCACCTCCCAAAGTCTCCATCTTCTAATACTATCACATTGGGCATGAAGATTTCAACATATGAATTTTGGGGGGACCACAAACATTCAGTCTATGACAGAGGGCATTTTGGCATTATCTGTTAAATCCAATAACTTTAACCCAACAAACTTTGACACCCAAATTCTATATCTAAAAATTCTTACTGTAATAATACTGACACAGTCAAAAATGGATATATAGGGGCCAGCTGGTGGTGCAGCGGTTAAGTCCGCACTTTCTGCTGCTCAGTGGCCCGGGATTTGTCGGTTCGGATCCCGGGTGCAGACACGGCACCACTTGGCAAGCCATGCTGTGGTAGGCGTCCCACATATAAAGTAGAGGAAGATGAGCACGGATGTTAGCTCAGGGCCAGGCTTCCTCAGCAAAAAGAGGAGGATTGGTAGTAGTTAGCTCAGGGCTAATCTTCCTCAAAAAAAAAAAGAAAGGATATATATACACTTATGAATTGATATTGAAGTATTTTAGTGACAGTGAAAAATTAAAAATATCCTAAAATGTCCACAGATAAGAAATAAATAATCATATATGTATAATATAAAATAATATAAAATTCCTTGGAAGGAATGACGTTGTTTTTTTCTGGGCTTATATTGATGGATCTCTATAAAACTTTAAGTGGCTAAAGTCAGTTGAAAAAATACTTATAGAATATGTTCATAATCACTTTTAACAAAGTAACCAAGGGGGGGAAAAACTTTTATATGTTACCAGCTATGTGTATGTCCTTAGAAAATTTCTGGTATTAAACATATTAAATTGATAACAGTGGTTACTTCTGAGGAGTGTGTGTATGTGAGAGAACTTTTCATTTTACATATTTTTGTGTTTGAAATTTTAATTGAGTATGTTTCATATTTTCAATTTAAAGTAATAAAGAAAGACATGCATAAAATAACTTACAATAGCCCCAAACAGACGGAGACACACGAAGTGCACGCCTCTTCCTTCCAGAAGCGGGTTGCTCTCCCCTGTCAGCCTTGCCCTGGTCCCCTGAGTTCTAGAACTCTGTTCTAGATGTACAGAATTTGTGGCAGTCCTGGAAATGTCCTTATTCTCTCTCCGCATTAACTTATTAAAGTTTTTCTTTGTGCTTGACTGCTGGGGCCTCACCCTTCCTTCTATTTACTGTCTTGTAAACTCCTAATCAGCTTGTACAGCTTAGATATAATTCAGTGTAAAGTTTTCTCTGATCTACGTCAAAATTTTAAATATTCCATTTCTCTTACTCCAAAATCACATTGTACAGAGGTCTATTTTGATAGTTATCATCTTATTTCCTAATTTTTTCTTTGTCTTTGCCTCTAGAGAAGCTGTATGCAATCTGAGGAGACTGAAAAAAAAATGGATGAAAAAATAACTTACATTTAATGACCAAATTGTAAATACTAGAAGTTTTAGATTGGATATCTCAATAAATCCTGATAATATGAGATTGTTATTGTTCCCAAATCTGGTCACAAGACTCAAAGTGGGACCCCCGATACAAATAGAGGGTAAGCGGCAGAAGCATGATTTGAGACCGTGACTGTCTGATTTCAGAGCCTATGACCTCATCACACAGGCTACCTGCCTTATTCTGTGTTGTAGATCTTTATAGTCCAATGGCCCAGCACAGGGGCTGACACAAGAGGGTCTCAACACATCTTTAACAGAAGAACAAATAAATGAACACTGTGCTTCATGGTATTGTGTTTTATGCAAAGACAATTAAGACCGGCTTCTGTCCTCCAGACTTTCGCAGTCTCCAACACAAATAACCATAACACAAGATATTCCACCTGGCATGAGAGAAGTAAAAATAAAGTGTATGCATGGTCAGATGAAAAAAATACATAACATAGGTTGTGAGGAGTGGAGAAACACATAAGAAGGTATCACAAAAGTGTCACTTGAATAATCACTTGATACTTAGGTAAGATTTCACTATATACAAAATGGGGGGATTGAGAAATAAGAGATAAACAGCAAGCAATTTTAATTAAGGAAAATTACCAACACTCTTAGGTAAAGGGGATGTTTACAAAATTGTGAATAGTCCAGTCCGTTTGCAATAAAGCAGTAACTTTAAAATCAGATCAGGGAGAAAGAGCCTTACTCTACCGGCAAATGGAAGAGTTTGAGGTCATTGGTACGTGGGGGAATATGCACAGGTTATGATTATCCTAGAGGGGTTATGTTGTGTGGGCCGAAGGGGAGGAGAATGTGGGGACTGAGAAGCTATGTAGGAAACAGTCTCAATCATTGGCAGGAGAAGCAATTGAAGCTTAAACCAGAGTACAGGTAGTAAAAATAGAGGGAAGGGAATCTAGATTAATTAGAAAAACATTATGAAAATTTTTACTTTAATATCTTCATTTCAAACTTTTTATTAAATCTCGGAGTGATCTTCAGTACTAGCTGTTTATATATACTGTAGTTTCTGACAAAGAAAACAAGAATCTGGGTTTTGGGCTGAAAGGGTCAATATTTCTCATCTAATCATACCAAAATATGAGCTTATTTTCTGAAATATTCTTTCTCAAGAGCACAGGTTTTCTATTGTCTAACAAAAAATCCTAAAAGACAAACAAATCAAGACATTTCTTGTATCCGTAAATGAGACTTAAGTCATTTTAATTAACTATAAAGACAATTGAAGTCATTGATTTCTATATTATGTGGTATTTACATCAAATGTGCTCCTTTCAGATAGACAGTCAGACTTGTGATAAATTTGATAGAAAATCATGGTTGATAACAACTGAGTAGAAACAGATGGGCTGGAAGTTTTCCAAAGGCCTTGCACAAAATATTTGTTATAAAAGCGTGAAGAGAATTCGCCCAGAACACTGATTGAAAATTTACTGCATTGTTGATGCTTAAAAATGGTAGATTTTAAGATTAAAGCTTCTTTGCATTTTCTCCTGTTTTCCACCTTTTTGCCAGATTCAAAATGAAAAAGATTCTAACTGGAGATTAGCCTGCAGAATACTAAAGTACAGATTTTAGAACACGCATTTTTGTTATCGAGGGCAGGGTAATGGAGAAGAGGAGCAAATGAGACTATTTGTTAAAACATCAGAAGACAGGTGCATTTCATCCAGTTTTCCAGCTATTGTATCCCTTAGAGACATATACTAACAAATCATTGCAGACATGGAAAAGAAAGAGTAAGATGTCTGTATCCTTACTGAGAAATTCGACTAGTTTTGAGAACTCTGCCATTTATCCAATGCTCAGTTCTGGTGATGTGATGGGAATTTAGTGAAATCTTTATGTGGACTATTTTGCACGAGCTGGACAGAAAGCTGACTCTTCTCTTGTATTTTGGCATGGATGAGAGAAGCATCGTATAGCAGCCCAGAAATAATGATTCCAGGGACATTTTGCTTCAATTTTGAATACTGGTTGTTGTATCTGGAAGAAATTTACAGTGAAGTTTATCAAATGAAAAGTTAACTAAATCACTCTGGTTATTGAAGACCATTGGCCGCCTCCCTCAGCTGGAGTTAAAGTAGGCTCTTGTAGCCATTGATCTCAGTGGGGTGACCTCCGTGAAATGAAAAAAGAAAAGTCCAGGAAAGTAATAAATGAGAAGAAGAAATGAAAAGAATGAGAGTTCTAAAAGGTAAAGAGGGAAATTTAAGCTGAGGATGAAGCACAGAAAGAACAGAGGCGAATCCTGTACCTCCTGCCTGTCTTATCCTGCAAGCACCTCAATTAAAATAAAAGGGTCTCTCTTCTACATCCTGCTGGAGACATCTGAGGTCATTTACTTATCGATCAATCTATCTATCTGTCTATCTATCTATCTATCTCTCTATCTATCTGTTTGATTATGTATTTGTGTATTTATGTATATATTTAACAGATGCTTAAATGGAACTTATTATGTCCCTGGTATTGTTCTAAGCACTGTACTTTTTTTTTTTTTTTTTTTTTGGTGAGGAAGATTGGCCCTGAACTAACATCCATTGCCAATCTTCCTCTACTTTGTATGTTGGATGCCTCCACATCACAGCTGATGAATAGAGTAGGCTTGCCCCCAGGATCCAACCAAGAACTGGGGCCATGGAAGAAGAGGGCATGGAACTTTAACCACTCGGCCACGGGGTTGGGTCCCAGCACTATAAGTTTTTAATGAATATAATTCCCATAACAACTCTAGAGGTAACTAATATTATTATTACCATTTTTTAGTTGAGGAAACTGAAATACAATAATTTAAGAAACTTGCCCATATCACAGTCACACAAGTCAGGTATTTTTTAAAGAGGCCTTCAAGTTTAGAGAAGACTCATTGAAATAACTGCAACATTATTCATTCTAGCAGCTGACAATTTTCAAACCGCTTTACCCCATTATCTTCTTTGACCCTCACAATACCCTTTGAGATAAATAGGCCAAGAATTATTATCTTTGTTTGAAAGATGAGGAAACTGAAGCCCAGAAGATTCACAGAGTTTGCTCAAGGTCCCGAAGCTAATGATAGATCTGTCATTCAAACCTGAGCTGAGGTTGTCATTCAAATCCACGTTTCTTTTCATTCCAAGTCCAACGTTCTTTCCACTATCCTCACAATAGCAGTGTGAAGTTTGTTGCTGACAATTACCTACCCGTGAGCATCCCGCTGTCTCCTTGTGCTTTGCAATACAAGCCCACCCCACACAATGTTACCCTTTCATGTGGAGTAAATAATAGGCACAGATTCCTCAGGCCATCTCAGATCGTTGCAAACCCAAAGCAGGCCAGCTTTGACATCTTCACGCCCCAGGGACTGGATCTACCAGAACAATCTGCCTGCTGTGAGTCGGTTTCAAACCTTCCCCTCTTTGATGCCAAGGCCTAACCTTAACCCTAGAGCAGATGTTCACGGGCTCCACTTCCCAGTGGTCTTCTCATGGGAGGTTCCTGGGCGCCACAATACCAACCAGTTGTATTTAACGTTTTGATTGATACTAAAATAATATCTGCCCTACTTTTGCTGGAGAAAGTCATGAAAACTTCACATGAAAAATGATGAATTATATTCTTTATAAAGGCTATCCTTGGGGGGAAAAAAAAGGAAAATCTATTATAATTGCCTTCTTACCTTCTAAAGAGTCAGAGTCCACAGGTTTTATTTCTTAGAAAATTGAGAACCATAATTTTAAGTATAACACAGAAATAACATTCCTCAACTTATCGGAGTAACATAGAGAAATTCCCCTTTCCAGTGCAATTTTCCACCAATTTTCCTAGGCACCACTCTCCACCCAAAACCTAAGGATATGTGTTGCCTTTAAAAATTGCATGTTTCTACGGGCCAGCTGAGCGGTGCAGCCGTTAAGTTCGCACGTTCTGCTTCGGTGGCCCGGGGTTCACTTGTTTGGATCCTGGGTGTGGACCTATGCACTGCTTGTCAAGCCATGCTGTGACAGGTGTTCCAGGTATAAAGCAGAGGAAGATCAGCACAGATGTTAGCTCAGGGCCAGTCTTCCACAGCAAAAAGAGGAGGATTGGCAGCAGATGTTAACCCAGGGCTAATCTTCCTTAAAAAGAAAGAAAATACTAAAGAAAAAAAAGATTTACATGTTTCTAGTTCTGTGGATTTTTCACGCTTCTTAGTCCACCTATAAAACACTGTCTATTCTTTCCCCTTTTAAATGTTTGAAACCACCTTTAAGGTACCCCTGAAAGCAAGCTATCATCTCCGGACTCTCAAAATGTTTGCAGAACCTTCTTTGCGGCCATTATCACTTTCAGACTCGTCATAGACATTATACACTTGCCTTCTCTCTGTGTGACTTGAAGCTCCTCAAGGACAGGGTTTGTCTAGGTACCCCTCTCAGAATTTGTACGAGACCACACTTAGTTTATTCATTCCAAGTGGGAAGTGAAGTGAAACATTTACCTGACCTAGGTTCTTTGGATTTTTGGGCTACTCTGGCTCAAAAAAGAAAAAAAAGATAAGTAAAACGAAGAAAGAAAAAGACTCTACACACATACAAAAATCTAAGTTCTGGATTTTCATTCACTATATTACTTCATGCATATTGTCATCATTATTCCATTATCTAAAGACCAGCTGGCCATTGTGGCTGTAGGATTTTAAGAAGTTTTATTATTATTGCTTTTTTGGACCCAGAAAATAAAACATTTAACTAAAAAGTGACAGAGAGAGAACATAAATTAATTCAAATCTAATCAAAGTTTCTTTTAAGTGGGTTTAACTGGCTTTATTTTTCTTTTCACAAAATACAGACTAAATTTACTATCAGCTTTCAGTTGTCAAGATGTAAGCCAAGATGATTCATCCTCTGACTGCTATAAAGCATTAAGGGTCATTAGTATTCACGGTGGACGAAAAATCTCTAAAGCTAGGTAAAAGAAGATTTGAAGCATATTCTGAGAATTCAAATTAGTGCAATCATTGAGGGGCTGAATGCTACTATATCTTCCCCCTATATTTAGAAATAGGTAGCCATTGGGTAGAAAAGGAACTGAAATGGAGTTTGGCATTGAGTTTTACTGAACTCCACAGTGCATCCCTCTAAACATTTCATTAGGATAAGTTCTTCAAAAGTCAGAGTTTTATCCCAACTTCTGAAAGTCAACACAGTTCAAACTGATAATTTCCACAGATGTTCTGTATGGTACGACTCTTTTTCTCAAGTGGACCATATATGTGGTAGAAATTTTTGTCATATTGTATTTGGGTAGGAGGCAAAATTCATAACTTGGCCAAAAAAATATTTCAGGCATATTATTAAAGTATTCTCTTCAGATGATTTGTATATGTCAGCATTTCTATAATACTTTGCAAACACAAATTATTATCTAATTCTATTCATCATTCCTAAAATACCCTATGGTATTCCCAATTCCTTGCTTTTTGAGGCAAATTAGTCATTTATCTTAGGGGACACAAAAAACTAGCATTAAAATTTTAAGCCTCTAAACTCCAGTCTGCCTACCTATGCTGTCTCTCATTTACATTTTCCTGTTCAGGAAATTTCCATTGTCTCTGACATAACAAATTGGACCCAGATAGGATTCTTTTCTTGATTTTAAGCAAAATGGTCTATGTTTGTGCGCATGTGTGTGTGAATGTGTTTTGGGTTATATCGCAGTGTGTAGGGAGTATGTAAGAGAAGGACACGTAAGTACAAGCATAGACTGCACCACAAGATGAAAGTTTAGAAATATTTTGATGAGTACTTTCTAAGTGTTAGAGAAAAACACAGAACCAACTTTAAGAGAGTCCCATTTTCTCTGATTAAAGTAAATGTCAAATTACCTTTGGATTTTTGCTAATTAAAGCAAACTTCTGAAAAGCTAATTGCGACATATTCGGGCCTTTTGAAATTTACTCTGATGTTTTCACCTTCTCAAGGAATGGAAATATATCTTTAGGAAACTCAGACTGTCAAACTTAAATAAATCAACATATGTACGTGCTAGGAACCAAGCACCCTACTGATGAGAAAAGAGATGAAAGAGAAAACCTCTCGACTTTTCAGATGCTAAATGATGTTTGTGGAAAACTAAAACATGCATGCCTGGAACATTAAATAAATGTAAAAGCATCTTGCTACTAGAGAACTGTAAAGTCCCCTTCAACTCTTAAGAGTACAAGTTTTCATACTTTTGAAAGGCAAGAGTTTAGGGTAGAGTTCATGATTACTTATAGAACTACTGACTTTTCAAATGGGAAGGTGCTCCAACTTAGTGTAGAAACTATTAGGCACAAACGTAAGCGAAGATGTAAAGTTAGAAGTAGACAGAGTACTCAATAACTGTTTGAATGCAAGACTTTTGCTGAAGAGTGTCAACTTAATCTTTTGGGAGGCTAACCCATGATGGGGAGCCCTTAAGTACACTGTTATCTAAAGCTGGGAATCCAAAGGCTACAGTGTAAGTCAACTATCACCCTTCCCCAGTCCAGTCATAACAGAATACAAGGAAAATTGCCTTGGCACCCAGCAGAGCAAGAGAAAAAGAACAAAAGCAACATACCTATCTCTGAGATGTTGCACATATAAGTCAGCATCAAGCTGAATTGCAACTCAAGTTCACACAACCTGGACGGTCAGAAAAAAAGTCAATGCATTTAAGGTGATGGAGGGACTGCCAGTGGTTCTAGGCCACTTGAAAAAGAAGACATAGTTCATCTCTGAAGCCTTCTAGGTTTCCAAGTAGTCTCATAAATATGTGTAAGCAAAATAAGCAGCTCAGAGTAAAATATAACAAAGCGCACTGGAAAACATATATGATAAATAAAATCAGCAAAAACACACCCCAAAACGCTTCATATAGTTGTGTTCAGATAATGACGTAACTGTATTTATTAAGTTTACAGATATTGAAGCAAATGAAAGGCAGTATACAAAAGAAACACAGAATAAGATAATAGATATAAACCCACATATCCATTTCATTACCAATAGTTGGAAGTGAAAATATTTTATTTATAATAAAAAGAATTTTTAGATTGGACTGAAAACAAATTCAAACTCTAAGTAAGTGCTCTTTATAAAAGGATGATGTATTATATAACATCATTGAAGGACTGAAAGAAAGCATGGGGAAAATCTTCCCATGCGACTAGGAGAAATCTGACAGATTGTTTATACTCAATGAAACGGACTTTAAGGAAAAAATTGATTAAATATAAAGAATTCTCTTTATATTATATATCTTCTTAATGATAAAGGCTCCTTTCACCAGAAAGATATGACAAGTTTAAATTTGTAAACTGTTAATAACATAGCCTCAAAATAAATAAGCCAAAATTGTCCAGATTAAAAGAGGAAATAGACAAATCATAGTGGAGAGTTTTAACATGCCTTTCTCAGTAATTGATAAAATAAGAAAACAAATATTTCAGACAGGATACCAAAATTCTTAACAGCATGATCAACAGAATGAACTTGACGGATGTATATTAGGAACTGCACAAGCATCTTTGGAATACAGGAGCCCTCACAAACAGTTCTGTAGATAATTCATCACACCACTTTAAAGGAGGCCACGTTTATTGAATACATATAAACAGTGCTCCCTATTATTGTACAATAAACAAAACGCATGACATTATAGGGTAGCACTCCACTCTTTTTAAGCACGTACTGAAAATATATAGAACAAGACCTTATCCTTCACCGTTTACTTGCTATCCGATTGATTTGGAAAATAGTTAAACTAAGCTCCTGGCCCAAAGGATTCTTGTCTTAAATTACTTCAGAATAAGCATCATGTCTAATCTATAAGGCGTTATCATTGCTTGAAGCGGTTTATTGGTTTTATTTATATGCAAATAGTAAATGAAGAGCATTGGTGTTTGCAGTCCACACTCTTGAGTTAAATATGTCTGCATGACAATAATGACCAGTTTTAAATTTGCCATTTCTGTCTTTGAGAAATTTAGATAAGAATGGGGCAATACACAAGAGACCATACACCAATGTAGGGAGTCTGCCAAGGCAACATTATAATTTTGAGCTTGATTTTATATGTACTGAGCAGCACCTAAAGTTGTCATGGCAGGGTATTAACGTGGGCAAAGTTATATTTCAGGAAATCTAGGATATATTAGCTACGGAAGAAACCAGAAGGAAAGCAAATCAGTAAGGCGGCTATTACATTATCTCTGTGTTTAGCTAGTTTGCACTTTTTGGTGGTAATAGAACATAGTCCAGCTCGAATAAATAAAACTTATCCCCATGAAACATTGAGGAAAATTTAATGTTAACATTCTGTTGTGAAGAAAAGAGAAAACTCACAGTAGTTTGCAGAAAAGAGGAACATTTTGTTTACAAGAAGACAGACCCATCGAAATAAGATACTTTTCAATCAGCTGAGAATGTATGGGGTCAACTTGAACGGAAGCGGGACAGAACATGTTCCTGGTGAACCAGGTCACTTTGTCTCGAACAGAGAACAGGCTCAAGAAATGGTTTAACTCTCTGAAATCCTCCAAAAATGAACAGGTCCAAAGGTAAGATAAATCTCTCGTTTGGGCTCTAGACAAATTTATATACACAATTGATGCTCATATCTGTTCATACTACCTTAGTGAGAAAAAACTAAGTAAAGTAAAAATGTGTGCTCTCAAGATGATTTTGGGGACAAAGAGTGTTATTGGACCAATGATTTCTTATCATACAACCCAAGAAGAATAAAAGGAGAGGGGACCTGGCTTCTAAGGTATAAACAACTAATGAAGACAGTAAAGTTAAAGAATTAGCAGCTCCTATCTGTGCTGTCTTCATGTTTGTTCCCAAGTGCAAAATTGTTATTGTAATTTTTCCCAGAATAGTACTAACGTTTGACTTGGAGCCAAGGCCTGTATATTGTTTCAAACAAATATCCTCAACCGAGGAGTTAATTTAAGCTACCCATTCCTCTCAATGGAATGACCTTCAGAAATGTAATAAATGGAATTATCCTCCTTTGTATATTATACTGAGCTTAAGATAACGGGATATTTATGATCAAGGACACTTTTTATGTATACTGTAAAAAAATAGGCTCTATATTGGGAAAATAACTTTTGATACATCTCTATAATGTTCTTATTAAATTGCATCTCCTACTTTTTAAAAAAAGTGTTTTATAAAGTCATAAATAATAGCCACAAACTAAAACTCTTAAATAGTTTATGAGAAATTAAAACTCTTAGTTTATAAGAAATATGGTACTCATATTTTATCTGTTTCTATATTTTAGAAACTATTAGTTATAAATAATTCAACTTTAGTCTTTGCAGTATTAGTGTTCCGTGTTTTGAGGGATGACAATAAACATCTAGAGAAGTGTTACAGTTAAAATGAAGAGAACTAGGTTCTAATCCTGACTGATAGGGAGGTCTTCTACAAGCCACTTTTAACCCCCTTTTCTCATCTACAAGGGGACTCGTAAAATGAAGTCAATGTACATAATGTTATATCATTTTATACATTTACATCAAATTTTACTAAGTGTACTTATATAAGTATAATACTTGTACTTATTCTCAGTGAGTAGTTCCACTCACTGAGAATTCCATCATATTTGGTGCTGAATCTCCTGTTCTTCCATAGTGGAAAAGATCTCAAACTTTGGGAGAAAATTAGTTGGTCTTCTTTGAAAAGGAAAACATGAATTTTCTAGCAAGAAAATAGGCAGAAACATTGAGGCGCTAGTTAGCTGAGTTATTCAGGGTTAAAATGAGTGTCTAAAATGGACCAGATGAAGCTTACTCTTCATTTTCCCAAAAGGCAAAACAGACAAGGAACTTTGGCAGGTGCATCTCCAAACATTTCTCCAGGGAGTGTCTATGTATGGTCCTCCTCTTCAGCAGTTTCCCAGTAATGAACTCTGCTACCAGCTCCCTGTGGATGGACTTTTTATTCTTTTTTAATCTGAATTTTTTGTTGTTTCTTAATTTTGTGTTTTAGAAAGAATGATTTCCTCCTTTGGGATAGCTAGACAAGATTTTCAATATGTCATATTTTAAATCATTTTATTCTACCCCTCCCTGCATTTAGTCAATGTATATATAGAGAGTACCTACTATGTTCAAGACAATGCGCTTCGTGTATTAAGATGGATAAGACCCAAATTTTGTTCTCTCTTTTTTTTTTTGGCACCTGAGCTAACAACTGTTGCCAATTTTCCTTGTTTTCCCCTGCTTTTTCTCCCCAAATCCCTCTAGTACATAGTTGTATATTTTAGTTGTGGGTCCTTCTAGTTGTGGCATGTGGGATGCTGCCTCAGCGTGACCTGATGAGTGGTGCCATGTCCGTGCCCAGGATCTGAATCGATGAAGCCCTGGGCCACTGAAGTGGAGCGTGTGAACTTAACCACTTGGCCATGAGGCCTGAGCTCCACAAATTTTGTTCTTAAAGAACTTATACTTAAAGAAATAATGTCCTAGTGAAAAAGCTAAATAACAGTGTTGTGCCCAAGAAATAACAGTATGCTCTGGGAACAATCATGAAGGAATGACTAACTCTGCCTAGGGGAAAGAGAGAAGGCATCACACAGGTGGTGACATTTGTGCTCGATTTTGAAGAGTGAGTAGGAGTTTGACGAGAGAAGAAGAAAGAAGAGGGAAAGAGTATTCAGACAAAGGGAACATCATTTTAGAGATACCAGTTTATGAAAAGACCTGGTACATTCGGAGAACAGTGAAAGAGATGCTTTTTATTAGAAAAAGAGTGGATAATGCTGACAGCATCAGTGTGCAGAATACATTGAAGGAGTGCGAGGCTGTAGGCCAGGAGAACTGATCAGAAGTAAATGCAGGTGAAATACAATGAGGCTTTGGAATGGCGTAGTGTTGCTAAATTAATAGAAGAGCAGAATATTTTAAAAAATATTTCTTAAGTATAATTGACAAGATTTTATAATAACCTTAATTAAAGTGATTGTAGTATAGACAGTGAGTGTTTTAGGGGTGAGAGTCTATTTTATTTATGCTTCAAGCTAGCTCTAATGTTGGCACTGGGGCTAGTACGGGAGAAGCAAATGCTCCCTTCAATCACATTCTCCAAAAGTGATATTTCTCAGACATTTTAAAGATATTATGTTGATTTACAAGGGTGGAGTCTGATGAAAACGTAGTTGAAGGAGCAATATGAAAGTGAGAGTCTTTCTGTTTTGTATGTGATTGAATCATGAGTGGTTGGACCATGAAATACACAGAACACGTGAGAATGGTTGCTGTCATATTATGAGCCCCCTCTATCACTACCCATTAGCAGGATCAGTTTCTGAGCCTGGCCCTCAAAAATCTGTCTGGTTAGTGCTTAATGAATGCCTGTTAAATGAATGGGTTTAAAAATTAATGCATAATGGCAAAAAGCAAAGAAGCTAGATTTTGTGGATAGAGCCATAAGTAACACTGGGTAATTATTAGTCAACAGAGAATCAGGATTAGACATAAGATTATGGATCTAGGTATTTCGTGTTTAAAAGAGATATGGAGACCATTTATTATTTATGTTACAAACTTGTTTAGACCATATAAAGAGAAATAGTTGGTCGTATCCTAAAAATTCATACGAGTAAAAATACTGTGGTGCCTCTCATTGGAAGGGAATTTATATTCGTGGTGAGTCTTGGATTTTAAAGTTGGAAGGGATCTTAAAAGATGTTTCTAAGACCAAATTATATTGGGAGACCTACAGGGAGTGAAGTGAACTGACATAACCAATTAGAGTAATAAACATTCCCATAGGACAAGGGAAGAATGCTCTGCCAGTATTTTAAGAAATTTAAGGATACTAGACAGATGCTAAAGTTTAGACTCAATTATCCTCTAAGTCTATCCTGTAGAAGCAAGTGTGAAAAGTTATACAAATTCTACATACATAGTGGCAGCATAATAAAAGTGAATCATTTTTTTCAGACACACAATCGGGGGATTGCAATGACCCACTTTGTTAAGTGAGTGTATGTGAGGATCTCAAAACCCAGAGGAAATGGACCAAGGAGAATAGATGAAAATGTGAAATGGAATTATCAGTCTGTAGCTGAAGCATTGATCAAATGGCTGAATAGCTAAGAGTGTACTCGAGGAGACCTTGAAAGAGAGATAACCTAGCCTTGAGTTTTCCATACAATTAGTCTAATCCATAAATTAAAAAAAAAATGAACTTATTATCCAACTTGGATGAGTCTGGCCTTTTAACAAGAAGACAACTACTTTGACTATTTTCCGCTGGTACCAATGGGGTTTTTACATACCACTTTGTACTCTCTTGCCAGATACTCCTTGAGAAAATTCTCAAAACTTCATTTAATGGCTGAAGGACGCTATAAGAATATCTAGAGATTGAAAATATCTGTAATTTCATATGTAGGACATTCAAAGCCTGTGCTTTCCAAATAATATATCTCAGCATTATTGGTTTGTGTTTTCAGAGTCTAGATGCATCTTCCATCATAAATAAATGTTCACATATTGAATGATTTATGTCAAATAAAAAGTTACAAAAATTGCAAACCTTCACACCGATGTTTACAGCAGCTTTACTCATAATTGCCAAAAGGTGGAAGCAATCAAGATGTCCTTCAGTAGGAGGACGGGTGAAAAAACTGTGGTACTTCCAGACAATGGAATATTATTCAGCACTAAAAAGAAATGAGCTATCAAGCCATGAAAAGACATGGAGGAACCTTAAACGCATATAGCTAGGCAAAAGTAGACAATCTAAAAAGGCTGCATACCGTACAGTTCCAACAATATGACATTCCGGAAAAGGCGAAAAGACAGTAAAAAGATCAGTGGTTGGTAAGGCTGGAGGATGCGTGGAGGGAATGAATGAGTGGAGATTATTTTAAGGACAGTGGAAATACTATGTATGATACCATAATGATGGCATCATCATATATTTGTCCAAACCCATAGAATGTACAACATCAAGAATGAACCATAATATATGGACTTTGAGTGATTGTGATGTGTCAAGGTAGGTTCATCGATTGTAAAAAATATGCCACTCTGGGAGGAATGTTGATAGTGAGGGAGGCTGTGCTAGCGTAGGGGTAGGGAGTATATGGATGTTCTCTGTACTTTTTGCTTAGTTTTGCCATGGACCTAAAAATGCACTAAAAATTAAAGGGGGACAAATTGGAAGACTTTATGACTCAAATGACTCTTCCTCTGATATGTTGTGAAGAAAGGAGAGAAAGAAAGGTGGGGGAAAGGAAAGTACTGTTTCTCACTAAGAAGAATTGGAAAACTATAAGCATGTCTTGTGTTTTCTTCTTTTTTTATAGGAGTACTTTTTGAATTAATCCTAACATTCTGTGTATTAGTTATTCCAGTAAATTTCAACTATAGAATAAGCAAAAAGTAAGGAAGCTGTAGATAAAAAGAGCAGGGACTTGAGGGGTGTCTTCAATTATTTAAAAAATTAAAACTAGTTTTGACATCATGGTGAACTGAGCACACATATTATTCCTACTATATTAAAATAAAAGAAAAATAATTAAGAAAATAAATGACAGTAGCAAGAGAAATGGTAAACAAAAGACGTCAGTACATATTTTAGTAGACAAAATAAAGACGGAAGGATGTTGATTGACAAGTAGCAGGGAAAGGCGAAAGATGGACTGAACCCAGGGTGGACAGGAGGCTGAGAGAGAATCAGTCTGGCCCATTGAACATTAGTGAGGCTCCGGACTCAGAGAAGACCAATGAGCCAGGTAATGGTGGTAACATGTGGAAATGAAAACAGGTGGTTTAATTGAATGTCTTTAAAAAGTAAGCTATTTTTCTTCTCTCTATATTATCAGTTAGAATTCCCTAGGGCTAGCTTGGGAAAACTTACGAATTATTTCAAGGCAATTAGCACAGTACCAACCAGAAGACTCTTATGAAATTTTGAACTACGAACTGAGAAGGACAGGAATTGCGGCTTTGGATCCAAAGAGAAGAAAGATAATTCTAGCACCAATCTTGACTTTTTAGTGAAGAACATTTACATTACCATTAAATGTAAATGATGTGATTTGGTTGCCAACTTTTAGAATCAATCTATAGTCAAATCTTGTGAGAGAGCTATGGCTTCAAAATAGAATGAAATGTTAATAACTCTAAAAATATAATAGTAAGTGCCACTGAGCTGCTTACTAGATGGAGAGCCATTTGAGTGTTTATGGATGGGGAGACAAATGCCGAGTCTATGGATGATGAAATGAAAAAATTAGGGCTTAGGTATGTTATCTAAAGGTTGAAGTGACAGGGAATTTAGAATAGTGACATAACCACTGGATTTAAAAATATAAGGGGGAAGTATAAATAAGGTAAATTCTTACCTCTTAGTGCAAAATTAAGAGAAAAGGCCTAAATTTTTGAATCAAGAAATAGTAGACTTATTGGTTGCCTCTGAGGAGCAAGACTAGTGGAAAAACACAGTAGTGCAGTGAATTATTGCTTTTCTATAAGCCGCTTTATAATGTTTGATTTTTAAAATTACCTGTTAATTACTTTGATTATAATTTGAAAAAACAAAACATTGGAGTGATGTTACCTTATTTTCTTAAAAGAAAAACATTGTAGGACAACATCATTGCAAAAGGAATCTGCCCTCATTATGAAAAATTCTATAATTGAATGTACATTTTCTTGATAGCTTCACTACCTATGACAGTATTTGTTGCTTTTAAATTCTGAGTTGGAATAGAGAGTACTTTATAGGGCGATCTCAGATCTCCAAAATTTAAACCTTAACTTGATCACATAACAAGTAAATGATGTTGCATATTTATTCCTTTGACTAGAGAATAAATTTCAATTTTCCCAATATAAGACCCAATGAACACGCTCTACAAACCAGCTCCAACCCATCTTTTTCACTGAACATAGTTGTCCATGCAGGCTTTTGGATAAGGTTGTGCTCATTTCAATCTTTCCTCCGCCGTGTACACATTGTACGGTCTTTGATACATTCTATAACCTCTCGATGTGAGCCTAATTATGTAGTCTTTAGTGTTTCCTTTTGCAAAATGGGAATCATTATTATTATCAGGAAATATTATTTGCTAAATACTTGGCATTGTATCTGGCATATAGAAAATGCTGGGTAAATATTAGCTATTGTCAACATTATTGGAGTGTTCCATCCACAAGATTTTCTCTGTGTAGTCCACACTACCGTCATATTGGTTTATTCACCTGATTATAACACATTCTTTTTGTAGCATTCTGCTGGTATCATCATTTATTTGACACTTCACTTTTATTTGTTTAGATGTCTTTCATTTGGAAGTATAGATTGTATTTTTTTTGAGAGTAGAAACCATGTTATATTCAATTCTGTATCCTCTAACTCATTAGTATGGTGCCTGACATGAAATAGGCATTAAAATAAAGTCTATTAAAAAATAATAGAAAAAATTAAGAAATTATGTGAAATTCTTAATTCAAACTTCAGAATATTAGCTTTAGGGATATTGCTGTATTTACCATTTCCAGGAGTTTTAAAATTCACTAACTCCTTTAATCTTCAAAAATTTGGTAAGGAGAGTGATGTCATTATTCCTGTTTTAAAGATAATGTCAACAGGGACAATAAAGCTTCCACATGTTTATTTACTCAAGAATTAGAATGATGAATAATAAAATAACAGTAATAAAATTTCTCCCAAGTTATTGTTTCTTATAGCGTGCTGTGGAAACTGTTGGAAAGTGGCTAAACTGTATTGAAATACATTTCATACTTCCTAACATAATATCCTATCACCAAATCTATCTGTTCTTTCCCAAATAAAAAGAGAGAGAAAGAAAAACTGATTCATTTACTCATGATGCCAAACTCCAAAAAGTACAAGCTTTTTAGAATTCAAGAATTACATAGAGCAGAGAATACTGAGACATTTAAAAACTGCTGCGGAGGGGCTGGTCCAATGGCACAGTGGTTACGTTCGCACCTTCTGCTTCGGCAGCCCGGGGTTTGCCGGTTGGGATCCTGGGTTCCAACATGGCACCTCTTGGCAAGCCATGCTGTGGTAGGTGTCCCACATACAAAGTAGAGGAAGATGGACACAGATGTTAGCTCAGGGCCAGCCTTCCTCAGCAAACAGAGGAGGATTGGCAGCAGATGTTAGCTCAGGGCTAATCTTCCTCAAGAAAAAAAAAGCAAAATAACAACAAAAAAAGAAAAAATAAATAAATTAAAACTGCCGAGGATATAGGATTAGGTACACAATTTAGGACAATTGCACAACATTGAGAAAATCAAATGGTTTGACGATGTTTGGATACCTTTGTTAGTCACATAATAGCAGTTTTATTGTTGCTTAATCTTTAGAAGTTATTTTGATCACAGGCATATATGTTATATCATTTGATGATAGAAAGCAGCAATATCCAGAAGAAAAGCTCTGCCACTACTTCTCTGTTGGCTCTTGGCCAAATCACTCAGTCTCTAGGCTGCAGGTTCCTCATCGGCAGCATGATGCTCTCCATATTCCTTTCCCATCCAACACGCTATAATTCTGTAAAAATCACTTTAAAATAAAATGAGCAACTAAACAGCAAAAACCAGGGGAGAACAATAGATTAGAACACCCTGAAGCAGAGTAGTGTCCTTATTCAATGTAGTATATTTTCTGTAATTTCAGGATGACTTGCTGCCTTTCATAATTACACTATAAGGTCAAATGGATTTTAAAAAACCCACATTGGCATTAAAATAAAGATGTTTCTTTGAGATGAAAAAAAGGCTTCTCATTTTCCCAATGATTTCCATTGGAAACGACCTTATAGAAAATGGCTTGCACTCCTTCATCCTGAATTACATTCCTCCATTGCACTAAGAAGATGATAGATATATTTTCAAAGTTGAAACTCCCTTTGGGTGATTGAACCACAATGTGCCTGGAAGACTCAGAGACTGCCAGAAGGAATGCTGTCACTGAGAGAAGAAGATTAATAGCAGTAGGAGCAGTCCAGATTTGACCCACTGATAATCTGAGATCTCAACAGAATAGCTAACTCAAAATTACTCTTCCTAAAATGTATTTACTGAAAGAAACTAGGGCAGTGAGTGGAAGTTCCAAACTCCAGCAAAGAAGTCTAGAATTTAAATTTATTTAATATTGAAAGATGAAGGTATATGTTAAACCATGTACCTTTTCATGTGAGTCTCACTTCTAGAAGTAGTAGACGGATCATAGTATTATGGGAACTCCTAAAGAGTGTAGTATTTTATCAGATTTTTATTTTAAGATTCTATAAAAATAGTCCTATCGCAGCAGCCTCTAGTAACATGAGCAGTGAGAAAAAAACCGAGGAATATCTCTGTTAAAAAAAATAAGAGAGATTTTTTAGGCCTTTTGGATGCACCATATGTCACTGCTGAATTTGCAGCTTTCAAAATGTTCATGGCCAAGGCCTAAATAAATACAGCTTATTCATTCCAGCAACAGGAATTTTTATTTGTAGTGAAACATTTTGTGTGGATCCTCAAGCTCCAGATTTGATCCTCAGCTACAGGCATTCGTTATTGACTGGAAAGCCCTCCCCCAAATATCAAACAGGGTCCTGTCCAATTTTAGTCAATGCATTTTTGGGAAGTGAAGGAACGTTCTGCAGCCTCCTGCTACTTTTGGAACTGTCTTGCTTTTCAGAGCATTGTCACTGTTGGACTGAAACATATGTGAAAATTCTAATGATGGTACATAACTCCCTGTTTATTTGTGACTTCTGTTTCTCAGACTGCCTCGGGATAGCTCACAGCTGAGGGAAGAGGCACACAGAACTGTTAACAGCTTGACTTCAAGGTAACAGACGAAACACTTGCTTTCGCATCTCCTCTGACATTTGATAGGATACGGAAGTTAGAGATGGGTGTGGAAAAGAAAAGTTTAGTCTATTGAGTGTTTTTCGATCACATGTGGAAATGACAAAGGAATGGTGACTCTTTTTAAGGCATTTCACCATAAATTTAAGACTAGAGAAGTTATTTATTACCCATAATTATATGCCTAGCATCTGGTGATTAGAACACACTCATAAATTAAGCTGCCTTTAAAAATTACATAAATTAGATGGCTTAGGATATTCTTTGAATACTTTACAATTGGTGACAAAAATCTGTGGAAAGTAGTACTGCCATTTTCTACATGTTGGTAACTATAACCATTTTTAAAATCTGTTTTAGGGAATAAATGAAAGAAATTGTTTAAATAAATAGAATAAAAGCATACTAATTATTTGTATGGAGATGGATAGTGGCAAGATCTATAAGCTACATAAAGCATTGATTTTATTTGAGCTGCACCTGACAATTCAGCTTTTGCCATTTTGGGTCTTACATTATCTGTTTTGTCTATTAAATGCCTAGAAAGAGAGCCAAAGGTCCCTTCCATCACAATATTCTAGGATTCTATATAATGTATAAATTAAAGAAAATTTGCCTATACCAACTGGCTTCTCTGTTATGGGCATCATTTTCTTCTCTGGCTTTTTTATCTATAAGGCCTATTTATTAATATTATTATATATAATAATATATAATGTCTATATATATAGAACGTTGTTTTCTGAAATACATTTACATATAATTGTAACAATATGCACATATACACAAATTTTATGTTCACTTGGAATCTGGCAGTATGTTGACATCTCGTAGATTTATTAGCAGTTTATTAGTTATAATATACTTTAAACATAATTAAAGGACAATTTTAAAATTTCTCTGTAAAATTTTAACCAATTATTTGCAATGCCTATTAAAAAAAGGATAATATTAATTCATTTTATTATTAATTTATTTCCAGAATTAATCTTAAAATGTCACCTTGTGTGGGTTCCAACCACTTTATTTAAGGGATCTTCTAAATACTCTCTCTTTAGATATGACCTTCAGAATAATCTGAGGAAACAATATGTTTCTAAGTCTTCTCCCCCAAGCTCCCCACATATCACAGTCTTCATGGAGCATCTGCTGGCTGTGTGTGAATAGCATTCATCTGTAAAAAGTGCTTTAACTCAAAGCAGTTAACCAACAATCTCTAATCATCAGGACATCCCATGAAGAAGAGGAGAGGTAAAACCTATAAATCTCTGCATGCACCAGAGCTTTGTCCCAAGCTGCATAAATGCAGACCCTTGGGAAGGAGGAAAACAACCTCTGAATAAAATGGCTATTTCAGAGATTGACTTAGAGGAGAGATGCTTCTAAAGGTAAAAGTTACCAAAGCAAAGGGAATGACTAAACATGATCTAAGTGAGTCTGTCTTGAATAAGCCTTTGGGTTTCTCAGTCACATTTTCCTCTTGGGGGCATATGGAGATCACACAGAGATCATCCTTTAACAACGTCAGAGTATAGTGCCAACCTTCTAATTATTTTCAGTTATTCAGAAAGAGTGAAAAGAAAAAGATTTCTTTATCAGGTTGATGATTAGACTAGATGATTTGTATCGGACATTTTCCCTCTATCCGGTAGATTATAAAATTATCCTGCACACATGCTATGCCCTGGTGTGGCCTGTGGATTCCTGTAAGTAGAGTACATGACACATAGTAGGGATTTAATAGACGTATGCTGAATGAAATATTACAAGAAATGAGTTAGTCTTTTCAGTTTTATTGTCAAATGTCTACACTATGCCCATTTTTCTGAACCATTTGGTTTCACCTAACATTTGCTTGAAAGATTACCTTCATGCCCAGTCTTCTTTGATAATGCATTATGCTACTTGTTCTATTATTAATGGATTGAAATTGATTCATTGATTCAACATGCAATTATGAATATCTTCTATATACAAAGCACTCTTTTAAAGTGAACAAAATATGCTGCAAGCCCCTGAGTTTACAGATCATTTCAAGGAGAGCAACGTGAAAGTAATTACCTTAACAATTATCATTAAGATATATAAACAGAGAGGAGAAACAAACAGATTTTTCTCTGGGGATGAGAGACATTTTCAAAGAGACTGTGATTTATATTCCACAGAATAATAGTGGAGAATGGGCAATTCTTCCATAAAAACAAGCATGCAAAAAGCATAACATCATGGGGGCAGGCCTGGTGCACAGTGGTTAAGTGCTCACGTTCCGCTTTGGTGGCCCAGGGTTCACCGGTTTGGATCCCGGGTGTGGACATGGCACTGCTTGGCATGCCATGCTGTGGTAGGTGTCCCACATATAAAGTGGAGGAACATGGGCGCAGATATTAGCTCAGGGCCAGTCTTCCTCAGCAAAAAGAGGAGGATTGGCAGCAGATGTTAGCTCAGGGCTAATCTTCCTCAAAAAAAAAAACAAAAACAACCAAAAACCAAGAAAAGAAAGCATAACGTCATGAAATAAGAAGTATGATTAGAGAATTGCAATTATCTGTGTATGGGTGGAATATAAGATGAGGCTTGGAATATAAGATGATAGAGTGGTTGAGCATAAATTGAGAAACTTCTAATAAAAGTTGAAATGAGAAATCTGATATTTAGAGAAAATTGTCTAAGGGATGTTTTCTTTTCTACACATTCTACTTTTCAATTTGATTCAAATCGTATGATTAAACTCTGTATGTTTACATATTTGGAACACGTTTGTTTCTTCCTCTCAGCTCACATTTCTTGTAGAAGCCTCTACTGAGATATTTTGACTGTATTCTTCAACTTTATAGAAATCATGAAAAAATTTTTATATAAATCAGATTTTGTATTTGTTATAAATTTGTAGTTAAGGATTCTTACTTTCAAAAATCAATTCTATAACATACCAAATAAAATGTACCTTAGCACTTAATTCTGGTAAATTATTTATTTTCCTTGAAGCAATGGTAAGTTACATCTTTTGTGATAAAAATCTATCTAGTTTGCCATGTTCTTATTTTTGCACAGAACACCAGGATAGTCAGATGATGCTCTGTAAATTAGAATATGAATCTCTTTCTGTTAACATTGGCTCTTATTTTCCATTCTTCTCTTCATATTTTTATTGCTAATGCCCTTGAATAATAAAATTTCTCCAAATCATTTATGCCAATATGTACGTTGTAAAAATAAATCAACATCTTAGTAATATGTGATATGTTTCTATTATTATTATGACTTTGATTTCCCAATTTAAAAAAATGTTTATTCTTCATAATTCTTCAAATTAAAATGCTGTACAGTATAGCACCATGTTATTTAAATATTTGTAGACTATAGTAAATATACATATTTGAATGTTTAATATCTGTGCCCATTTGAGTAGTTTCATTTCAACAAGGTTTAGCTAGCATGTTGTGAATCTGTTTTTAAAGTTATTTTTGGCTCTTTTCAATCTTTTTGAAAATTAAATTTCTAATTATGCTAATAAACATTTAATATAAGAAATGAACAGCAATAACTAGGTTTCCCTTTAACTGTAGGAGACTGGGGGTTCTGTCTATGACCTAATGGTTTAATTAATGAACATTTCCTTTTCTTTGTCCCTATTTCCCCTTGCAAGCTTTGAAAGGCAAGAGGAAATTCTAATAAAGTTGCAATTTAATACAGAGAACACATAGTATTTAGTTATGAATTACGAATACAAATTACTTATATATAAAAAAGAATAAATAAAATACAGTTCTGCTGCACAGCAACACAGAGTCTAGTAGCAGGGATAAAATAGACTGATCACAAGAACATTCACTATAAGGATGTTAGTAGAGCATAGGGTTAACAATTTGGTCTCTAGAGACAGATGGTCCAGGCTTGGATCCCACCTCTGCCAATTTCAAGTTGGGTGCCATTGGGCAAATTATTTGACCTTTCTAATCCTCAGTTTTCTCCTTGTAAATAAACAGAATATTAGCACCTTCTTTTTGGGATTAATGCAAATATTAAATGAAAAAATCCGTTTAAAGTACTTAGCACTTTACTATTATTATTGTTATGAGAGACCTAATAAGGGTGATTTAAAGTGCTACAGGGAGAAGACTAAAATAATTATTAAATGTTGAGGGATTCAAGAGGCAGAAATTGAACGGGGCCGTAGGATTTTTCATTTCTGACAGGTGCAGATGGTCATTCTAGGCAGTATGTTCAAAGGTTTGGAGACAGGAGAACTGGCATCAAGACTCTCATGTAGGGGGGCCGGTCCTGTGGCCGAGTGCATAAGTTCGCGCTCTCCATTTCGGTGGCCCAGGGTTTTGCCGGTTCGGATCCTGGGTGCGGACATGGCCCCACTCCTCAGGCCATGCTGAGGTGACGTCCCACATAGCACAGCCAGAGGAACTCACAACTAAAATATACAACTATGACGTACTGGGAGGCTTTAGGAAGAAGAAAAAAAAGAAGATTGGCAACAGATGTTAGCTTAGGTGCCAATCTTTAAAAAAAAAAGGACTTTCATTTCTTGGAGTATAGGGTTCATGTGAAGAAGTACTGAGGCTAAAGTGGGGCTAAAAACATAAAGATCAGAGTGTGGAAGACCTTATCTGCCAATCTGTCTCAAAGATCACTTAGTGGTGGCTGTCTCTTAGATGTTGAATTTTCTTCACAGATTTTTAAGCAGGTTGCTATATGATTTCCAGTCACACACCCTTTACAATATTAAATAAACTTAAAACCTTACTAAATATTATGGGTCTTCTACACAAACATTCAGAAATTATCACATTAACATCCTCCAGGCAGACACACATATTTCAAAGCAAACATTTAGCAGTATTGTTTAGCAAATATTGCAAATGAAAATGATCTTATGAAGGTGGGTAGGCTGCCTAACACATTTTGCGACGGGCAGGACAACTCAATTGAATATTCTGAATAATGATTGGGTGAGTAGGTCATGACAAGCTTAGGCCTTACTTTGTGTAAACGGTTTTGTTTTTGATTTGTCCTTTTCTGTCTACATCGACTATAAACAGCAGTGAGGATGGATAATAACGTAACGTAGACAACGTTCCTGTGTACCGTTAAAGTGCACAAAGTAAGAGAGGCAGCTGAGTAAAGAGCGGTCTTCCAACAATTGATTCTGTCAGCTATAGTCTCTGCAGGGGCTAAGAACATCCTAATTTGTGTGTATCTGCCTAGAACATCAAGCTTCCAATGGTTTAAGACTAAACAACTCACTTCAATAAACCTCTGTGGAGCATCTATTCTAAACGAATTGCCATACAAGCTCTAGTGGAGAGGGTAAGGAGGACAAAATAACAAAAGCTACAGTCTCGGCCCTCCATGAACTCATACGTTATATACCAGGTAGACTACGATAAGTGCTAAGAATAGGTACCAGTGGATTCGGGAGGGAGGTTTATTCCTCAGTGGCGTGACAGAGATAGGTCATGGACACACAGAGGGAGTGAATTGTAAGTTGAAATTTAAAGGATGGATAAGATTTTGACAGATTAAACTATTTTCCACATAGGGAATATTTTGAGAAGTGATTTAATTTGAAAGATCTTCCAGGCAGGGAAAAAGAGGTAAGAAAAAAACCTAAAATTAGAGAAGTCCTGATGTATTCAGGAAAGAGCTAACGTGGTCCTTTTGATTAAAAGTCCATTTTATGTATTATCTCATTTAAGCTTCACAACAGCCTGAAAAGTAAAGATTGTTTATCTCCATCACTCAGAAACAGGTAAAATGACATGCCTTGGGTGAGACAGCAAGGAATTTGGACCCAAGTGTATTTATCTTCTAAGTCTATGCTCGGACCAGTACATACCATAGGCTGCCTGGATGGGATAAAGGGAGAGGTGTGGGAAGTGGCTGAAATGTGGAGGAAGGTGTCCAGCATGAACAAGTGAGCCATATGCTGAAGAACAATAGTGGAGGGGACTAGCCTTGGGGAAGAATGGGGATTCTGGAAGATGACTGCCAGGGATGCATTCTTGCTACACTTTCTGAACTTGTCTAACTTTTGGCAAGAGAGTTAACCTCCCTCAAACTCATTTTATCTTCTGTCAAGTTGAGAGGATAATATTAATAACCATCTCAAAGAGCTGTTGTGAGAATTAAATGAGACAAGAAATGTAAAATATTCAGCACAGTGCCTGTAACTTTCTTAGAGATTTATTAATATTACTCATCATTACCTATCAATATTGTATTATAATTATTATTACAACTCATTTATGTGTGGTGTACTAAATAAAGGACCTATACTAAGTTTGATGCTGTATATTTTGTGTCACCCCACTCCCACTAACTGAAAGCTCACTAGTGGCATGGACAAGGCTGAATTCACTTTTGTATGCATATTCATGATTGGTTTGCAGTAGACCCTTAGTAGATACTTGTGCAATGAGTCCCCTCTTAGGTGAATGGAGAAATTAGAAAATTTCCAAAGGATTTCATCATATTTTTCACTTATATATATATATATTTCCTTATTTTACATAAACAATTATAGAGATCTTTATCAACAGTAATATAAGTTATCTGAGTTCTTACTGGGGCAATTTTTATTCTTAGCAGTGGGGCTCTCATAAAGAGCTTCTCATTTCAGCCTCTAAAAGTAATGACATGGAGTTCTTAGTTCAAAAACAATTGACTTGAGTTAGGTAAACTTTGTAGTAATGGGGAAACTTTACCACTATCAGCCCGCAACCCAGAGAATTTCAGAAACAAATCAGTATCTAGTCCTTAGTGTGATATTCCAAAGCAAATGTTCCCAGAAGTCAATTCGCAGTGCAGTTTAGGTCCTTGCTATTTTCATCAAATAATAGAGTGGAGACAGAGAGGTAATCGTGGAAAGAATGGTTGACCAAGCAAATCTTGGTTTCAACCTCACCAATCTTTGCCGATCATACCAGGCATCCATGACCTGTAGGAGAAATCTCTCAACAATGGTTTCACATTGGCATTATGTGTGTACCATATCTGGGGGGAAATTGACTTGTGTGTATTTCCCCTTCCTCTGACACTGGTCATGTAGCTATGGATTTCAAGCATTCTGGTCCTGCTCTGGTAGTGGAGCCTCTCTTCTCTCTCGTGATTGCATATTTTGCCTTATACCCCTGTGGCTCATGTCACTGCCACTAGTATTAGAACTGAATAAGAGGTGATGTTCCTGAAAATTGATTAATTAAATTTTTGAAAATTCTACTTTCTGAAGGGAATGCTACACACTGGTCTCCAAAATCTAGAGCCAAGATCTCTTAGGTAAATCTTACGTAACGAAACAGCCAGAACCAACTTGAAGCCCTATTGGAAAGGGGGTATAATTATTGTGCCTAAATGACTGTTCTGTCCACTGTTTCTTCCTTAGTCCTTGGCCATGAATGCACGTAAAAGCAGCATGGAGAGAAATACAATTTAGGGCCACTGATCAAACACCACCTAGCGATGCTTGGTACCCAATTAAGCCGCTAGTGCTCTGTAGTAGCAGAGAACTTTGCCGTGTCTGAAATTGAAAGCAGCAACTTTTAGGTATGGCTGAGAAACACATTAAAACCAGCCAAATTATCTCACTCAACAGTGTCTTAAAGATTGTATATGCCACGACTCTTTTGAGGTAAGCCTTATGAAAAAGTAATTTTAGTCAATTTAAGCCAAGTAGGCTGAGATAAAAGCTAATCTTGTCTGGGTCATGTAAGAAAAGGAGACTCACACACAAGTCTACAGTGAATTTTTGTCATGTCTTCATGTGCCATTCAATAGCTGAAAGGCCACCATTAAATTGTAAAGAGCATCAGAAAGTTGTAGACACTACCAACCATGTGATTTATCAAATGTAAGTACATGGATCACCTTACTAAGGCTAACAGCTCAGTACGTGCACCAGGGTCATACTAGATTCTTAAACACTTTTAGGTTGGCCACAAAGGCTGGTCCCATTTCCCACATTCTTAATGTTTACACACAGATATTTGGTTTACAGTTTCGGGAAGCTATTCAATGATATTCCTCTCTCCTTTCTGAGTTCAGAATCAACCGTGCAAGAAGGTACAGCAGTTAAGCAGAGGTAAATGAAATGACCAGATTTACTACTGATGAAAAATAGACTGGAAGATGTGACATTAAAACTGTGAATAACACTCCCCAGAATTAAACATCCTGCCTAACCCTGTAATCCTTTCCATTCAAGAACTTGAGTTCGCCTCAAAGTTGCTAAACTTAGAAACATGGAGGAGCGGATAATGCATTCGTTCAGTTAACAAGCTGGCTCCTCAAAAAGAATATCTAGAACAAAGCCAAACATGCTCAATTGCGTCTCCATGGAATATGAGCTTTGAGCAGAATGACACAGGGACAGAAAGAGAGGCGAGTGGACTGACTTTGTTGTAGTGTTCCCGTGAGACTGTTTGAGAGTTCCTGACTGAAATCTTTGTAGCTCTTCTGGTTCCATCTTTGCCCAAGAACTTGTTGATCTGTTTTTCCTCCAAATTTGACAATATTCGATAAACATTTTTACGTTACCCAGGTTTGATTCAGTTGCTTGCAACAACATAAGCCAACGCATACAGTTTGTTTATTTTTGTTTTGTTTGTGTTCATCTCTTTAATCCACTTGGAATATTTTTAGTGAATTCTGTGAATTGAGGTTCTAGATTCATATTTTTCAAGTAACCAAACAATTTTCTCAGCACTACTTATTAAATATTTATTCTCTATGCTAAAACTTTATAAAAGATTTTAGAGGAATATGCTAGTGATGACTATGCTTAGAATTTGGTATCTATGATGATGTACCCCTGTGAATTTGAGGATGTGGAAAATAAATTTCATCTGTCAGAATTAATCATCTAACCATCTAATGATTCTGACTTTAGGTCCATGAAAACCTACAGCCATTTGGAAGAGACAAGATTTTTCTCAGACCAGCAGAATGTGTGTAACCTTCTTCAAGTATTATGTACACCTAAATAAAAATTGTGATTCAGAGGGAAGCTTTCTTAGTCACAGAATCTAGAAAAAGTAGTCATTGAAGCAAACATAAGCAATATCTATCCAAATGCTGTTTAAAGACAAGGAAACTTTGGCCACTGGACTAAACATACTTCTGCTCCCAAAGGTGAAGCTGTCTCTGGTGGGAGGTACATATCGGGCTGTGGCCAAGACAATTGAGGACAAACGGTCAAATATTTCTAATCTCTTGCAAGAAGAAACCAATAATGGGATATTTCAAATTCAGGACATCAAACTGACATTGCTCTGATTCCCTGTTTACAAGTATAACTTCTGAATAGAATATGCCTCCTTACATATCTATCTTCAGAGAAAATTCATTGATTAGAAGCATTTTGACTACTCTCATTCTCTGATACAGTGATTTCTCCATATAAATAAAACGGTTTCTTATTGAGATTTGTCTTTCCATACAACTAGAGAGAAAGTGCTTACCATATTCACACAAAAGTTAAAACTTCCTCATAAATTAATATTACATTCTGGAATTAAAATTAATCTCCTGATAACCCCTGGGCACCGGTTAGAAAGGAATAGATTCTATAGCAAGTCAATCTAATTGAGGAAGTATCTTGTGCGGAATTCAGTCATATTTTCCTTAAAAAAGCAATTTCTTTGTCTTCCTCTCTCACTTTCAATTGATTTTTATATAAAAGTATATCTCTGAATTACCTTTTTTGCTGCATTGATGTTTCTCCACCTTTGAAATAGTCTTACATTGATTTATCTTTTCAAACAATTTTGCTCCTTTTGATTTTTTTATCAAAAAATATTTGGTATTATTTTCTGTTTATTTCTCTTTAGAGAAATGACAAAAGACAAAATTCTTTTATTGAATTTTTGACAAAAATTTCATTACATCTATAAAATAATTTTATTAAAATCAAAATATAAATAATAGTCTCTCATTATAGTTCTCATAAAGAATATGAGGGGGGCTGGCCTGGTGGAGAAGCGGTTAAGTTTGCACGTTCCGCTTCGCTGGCCTGGAGTTCGCTGGCTCGGTTCCTGGGAGTGGACATGGCACTGCTTGGCAAGCCATGCTGTGGTAGGCATCCCACATGTAAAGTGGAGGAAGGTGGGCACGGACGTTAGCTCAGGGCCAGTCTTCTTCAGCAAAAAGAGGAGGATTGGCAGCAGATGTTAGCTCAGGGCTAATCTTCCTCAAAAAAATAAACAATAAAAAAAAAGAATATGAGAAAATGAAATATCTCTTCATTAATTCCAGTCATATTGTTTATCTCTCTGTGTGAAGATAAACTATATGAAATTTTATAGTTTCTTAACATTGGCCTTGAAAACTTCATTTTAAAGACTTTCGAAGATAATGCATCATTTACATTGCATCCTTATGTAACGATGCATTACCTAATGCATCGTTACGAGTAGTAAGTCTTTAGCTGACTGTTATTGCTGCTATGCTAGTAAGCTATTAATTTTTGTGTATTTTTCTGGAACACAAAAAAGTTCACTCATTAAATTCTAAGAGAGTTTTTAGTGTATTCTTTAGGTTATTCACGTGCAAATAGATACAGTTTTATCTACTTCTTTTTATTAGCATACCTCAATTTTATGTGTTATTGCATTGGCTAGAATTTCTCAAGTATTATGCATACTAAAATAACAAAATCCTGATAATTGTTATAACAGGCACTTAAAAAGTTTATTATTACATGTAGTTTTTTCTAAATTTCACTTGGACTTAGAATGTTTCCTCTTAATTAAATTTAAATAAATATTTATAGCAATCAGTTCTTTAAAAACAGCCAATATCTACATGATGTGTTCACTGATCCTCATATAAACTAAGAGCCTTTGTAAAATTTTAGCAAAAAGTTACAATACTAGAGAATTGTTTTTCCTTTTCCAAAATGTTATGCCAATAGCTTTTTAAAACATTTTATAATGAAAAATATCTTCAGATATATGAAAAATAGAACAGTGTAATAAAGCAGTATATACCTAATATTTAGACTGAAGAATTATTATTTTTCCATATTTGATTTATCTATTATGTGTGTGTATGTTTTCATGAAATCCAACCCACAAAAGTAGGAAAGAGAAGCAGAGTAGTCAAATCTCAAAACATAGTAGTCCCTTCCCTTATCTTTTATATTTTCATAATTGACTAAGAACTCTAGAGCCACAAAGCTAGAAAAACTATTCTTACCCATCTTTCTCTATGGAAGTTTAAGAAATTGATTCAAATACAAGCAGCAAATAACAGTTACCATGTTCAGGGAAAACAGACAGGAGCTAAACTGGAGGAGTTGCTAGCATAATAATGTTTCCCCCCGATACAGTCATTTATTGACTGCCTTGGGCATATACCATGCAATTCGAGATCTATTGTTGTAGTGAAGAATTAAAGGATTGTAGAGGTCAATGCTAACATTTTATGTTACTGTGCTTAGTACATACGTATTTGTTTCATCGTAGAATATTCAGGTATTCCCTTTCAGATATGCTGATGTACCTGAATTGGAAAGCTGAATCCATATTAGTAGTATTTGAAGTTAGACTTTATTTTTACTCTTAGAAACATAGCCAACTTTATAGCCTGTTTTAACAGTAACCATGGGGTTTGATGTGTCCTGAAATGCTTTTCTTGCAGGTTGGTCATTTCCTAGTTAACAAAAGTTGGAGCTGAGAGGTATAATGAAAATCATCGTTTTGTCTGTCCCCCTAATTTCTCTAACAAGGCTCACTGGATAGCCTTTTCTGCCTAATAATCATGAAATCCCAGTGGGATATAACACTCAAATCTCTGGGTTGGTTGCAGCTTGGCTGACCCAGTTCTGTTTCACACTGTGGCAGGCAGCCTGGCTCTACCCACCCACTGGCAGGAGGTCAGCAGAGCAGCTCTGCTCCACACCTCCAGTTTGACCAGCTGGCTAACTGGACATGTTCTTCTCACAACAAGGGCAGGAATGGACGAGAGCAAGCAAAAACACACAAGTCTCTTAAGGCCTATGCTTATAAAAAGCATGCTTTTACTTCTACCTTATTCTCTTGGTTAAAGCAAGTCAGGTGGCCAAGGCAACAGTCAAGGGGCAGAGAAGTCCTCTCTGCCCACAGTGAGGCCATGGCATGGATGTGGATGCGGGGGGGGGGGGGGGGGGCGTGAGAAATGGGGCCAATAGTTTATTATGGAAAAATAAAAAGGTCACTTTTCCAAGAGGACACAGACCACAGATATTAGAGTATTATCTTTTCTAAATCATGTATTTACAATATATGTCTCCTGGAATGCCATGTGGAGAGGTACCACTTAAAGAGCACAAACTTGGGGAGCCCAGCCCAGTGGCACAGCGGTTAAGTTCATGTGCTCTGCTTCAGCAGCCTGGGGTTCACCAGTTCAGATCTCGGTGCAGACCTATGCACCACTTATCAAACCATGCTGTGGCAGGTGTCCCACATACAAAACAGAGGAAGAAGGGCACGGATGTTAGCTCAAGGCCAGTCTTCCTCAGCAAAAAGAGGAGGATTGGCAGCAGATGTTGGCCCAGGGCTAATCCTCCTCAAAATAAATAAATAAATAAATAGCACAAGCTGAGATGCCATACAACATTACATAGCACGCCTTTCGCTCTATCTATTTAAATTTCCTGGCTTTGGGTGTTTAGGTCCAAGTCCTAACTGTTACTAGTTACCTCTATGATTTGGTACAATAGTTCTCAAACTTTTAAGGTGCATCAGAGTCATCTGATAGGCTTGTCAAAACGCGGATTGCTAGGCTCCAGTCCCGGTGTCTGAGGCAATAGGTTTGAGGTGGGGCTTATGCTGCTGGACAAGGTACCACACTTTGAGAAATATTGATTTAAGAAACCCAAAAACTGAATTACTAATTACTCTGATAGTTAATTTCTGTTTTAGGAGGCCCCAGAATTCCTTTCTCTTTACTCTCGTTACTTTCCATTTTGAAGGTAAATGGCTTTTCTCACCCTGTTCTACTTGCTCCATGTTCTATTCACAGACATCAATAAATCTGAGTGGATTTTGTACTTCAGCTGACTTTGGGTGATTTACAATCGGCTGATTTCAAGCCTGTGTGAATATCAAATAAGCTTGTTTGCCTCATCAGCTAACTGAGCAAATTTAAGAGAAAGAATCTGCTTCTGTACTAATTAAACACTTCCAGTATTTAAATCCATCCATCTAAATGTGACTCAATTCAGCAAGCAAGTATTGAGCTCCCACTCTCAGATCCTCAGCTGAAATGTTCTTCGGAAAACAGGGAAGGTTAAGAAAAGGACTCTACTAAAATTTATATTTATTAGTGAATTCCCTAAAGTAGCAGACATTGACTACTATGAACTATCGAAAATACAATGCCAAGAAAGAATTATCCATTTCTCGAGGTGCATTTAGGGGGTGGCAGAGGATGAGCTGTGGAGCATGATCATTTTCAAAAAGGAGTGTAGAAATGCAAATTGAAGAGCATGAAAATGGAAGTGATAGCCATCAATTCACATCTTGTTGTTAATGGTGCTCAAGACAACAACCACCACCACCCAAGTTTATTTAGGGGCCCAACTCCCTTCTGAATTAACAGTGTCTTTTAAAAAGAATACTTTCCATCATGATGTTTTAATCTTCTTTGCATAACATACCTAAATCTAATATTCAGGGACTGTAAGAGTGGCAAATTTTATCCATTGTACAAATGGATAAATCAGGTCATTGAAAAAATACTCTCAAGGTCACAGAACAACTCAGCAAGAGAGATGAGCCTAAAATAATTGATTTGTGACTTTCTATTATTCCTAAACTCTTATGCTGAGTAAAATTTGTCATCTTTCTTCTTTAGTGAAAAATGAAGATTATTTAAAATATTAATGCCAAAAGAGTCATTAATCCATCATGCTAATGAAAATGGAAGCAACATTTGAAAGGGTCCACTTTTTTTGTTACTGCTGTAACATTATTGTTATTCGTAAAAGTAATCTGGTTTTGCCTGTTTTAGTTTTGCCTCTATACTCTGATTTATTCCTGCTGCACAAATTTTTATGGTACTCTTAGCTGAATTTTAACAATAATAATTTATATTTATAAGGGAAACCCATTCAGAGAAAAAACAATGGTTCTTTCCAATAGTACAGAAATGGCAAAATTTTTATGCTTATGATCCAATCTTGGAATAAAAAAGGAAAGATGTGTAAATTTTTTTTATTGTTGAAAGAAAATCTTTAGGACTTAAAAGATTAGAGACTGAAAAGGCATTCCAGGTATTTTAATTCAATGCTTTAAATTTACAAATGAGAATAGTAAAAGCCTATAAAGGAAAAAAGGACTCACCCAAGATCACATAGTCAATTTGATTTTTATTGCAGACATATCACAGGCTGGCACATGAATTAAATTTTACAAAAAGTTGCTTAATATTTTCTATGTTCCCAGACCAGGAAGGGATGCAAATATGAAGAGAACAGTCTTTACTCTAAAATTTACTCTGTAGAAAGGCAAGTTAAGACAAGTACACAAACGACATTTGTATTACAAAAAGTTACAAACAATGTGTTATTTGGATGAAACATACACGATATTCATTTGCTGAGTATGAAGTGAGGGGAACAAGGCAATCGCGTAGGGAAGGATTTTGAGATGCCCCAGATGTGCGTCAGATACTGGAAAGCATTTTAAGGGGAGGCATGAGCAAAACCACAGAAGCAAAATTTTGGATACTTACAGAAAAAAAACAAACATGTTCATGTGGCTCGTGAATAAAGGAGGAGTGTGAGACAGACTTTAAAATGAAACAGGATAGATGCTGACATGCAGACAGACAACTTTGGGCTTGATGAAGTCCATCTATTCCCTCTCTCCGTATTTCCCATTGCAGTCCTGTGCTTAGGAATTGGGCTCAGTAAATCTCACTTAACATTTAACCAACTCGTCTGTTCTTTCTTTAAATTTCCACTCCTTATTCAAAACTGTTATGCAGTCATTTGATAAATATTTGGTGAAATGCATTGTTAGGTTACGAAAATTGAGAGATGTATAGGAGATGCTTTCTTTCTTCAAGGAACCCAAAGTTAAGTGAGATGGACCGCTGTGGAAGCAAGTACATCGCTAAAATACGACTTAACGAAAGCTAAAATGCAGAAGGTTATAGGCTGCTGACAAACTATTATTTCCTCCTAGGTGACAGCCCAGAGAAACTTACATGTAATTTAATGCTTGAAGAAGGAAGAGAAATTTTCCAGTTGAGTAAAGTGGAGGAAGAACATTCCAACACAGCATTTATAAAGGGCATGCGTTGGAGGTTGAGTGAAATCAGGATTTACTGTTATGAAGATCACAAGTATTTAAATACTAGAAGAGACGAAGTGTTAGGGGTGCTAGGACTGCCCTTATGCATAAAGACTCTTCTTCCCCTTAAGGCCCCTGAAGGAAAGAACAACACAAAGGAAACAAAGTCCAGTAGATGCTCACTTTCTACTAGGTAGGCCTTTGACCCCACAGTTCAGTCCTCAGTGAAGATCTCCTTTATCACATAGAGTGGTTTCTTTATCTGGCCTAGAGGCTGAAACACTTTTCTTCCAATAAGTTCAAATCAGAATGTTAGAATTTTACCACTTCAGTAAGACAAGAAGTCATCCCTGCTTTCACTCCAGAAACAGGAGCGCACAGCCATAGAGGGCCTAAAGGGAGCCCTGTGTCCACAGTTTACCCTGGAACTGACCAACACAGCCTGGCCCTGGGTTTCTCAGGCGGAGGAGTTAGCATCAAGCCTGGATGGGTACAAAGGAGGAAGAGAAACCCATCAAAAGAGAGGGAGCTTGGTTTCTAGGAGCCCAGGGCTCTTAGTGTAGCTACATAAGAGGTAAGAACTGAAAAACAATACAGTTGATAATCTCTGGATTTGATCCTTTCTGCTTTTATTCTGCAATGATCAGATTTGTATTCCAGAAAGAAAGCTCAAGTGCCAACGTGAAGGTAGAATAGTTTTAAAAGTAGAAGTGAGTAATAGATATTTCCATAAGAAATATTTCAAGTTTTCCACAATGTCAGAGCCCGGACACCTTTGCCAAGGGGTTGCCTACATTGTTTACCAGGCCAGAATGCTACAGGCTGGTGTCTCTGGGTGTCATTAGCCCCATACAACCCAATGAGTGTGCTGGAAAATCCTGCATAAATTGCTATGGGGCCATCAGGCCACAGCTAATTTAGTGCATTACAAAAATTAAGTTGCTGCAAAATCCATCAACATTTACAGTAAATATAACTTTGTAGAGAGTCTTAAAATATTTTTTGGCTTTGGTTCCCCCAGTTTTATTGAGGTATAAATTGTAAGATATTTACAAATAAAATTGTAAGATATTTAAAGTGTACAACCTGATGATTTGAAATACATTTATATTGTGAAAGGATTCCCTCATCAAATTAATTAACACATCCATCACCTCACATATTTACCTGTTTTCTTTGTGAGAACATGTAGATTCTACTGTCTTAGCAAATTTCAATTATACAAGACACTGTTATCAACTCTAGTCACAATTTATACCTTAGGTCCTCAGAACTTATTCATCTTATGACTAAAGGTTTACACCCTTTGACAAACCTCTCCCTCTTTCGCCCCATCCTCCAGCCCCTGGCAACCACTTTTCTACTCTGTTTCTATGAGTTTGATTTTTTTTTTTTTAATTCCACACAAAAGTAATACCATGCAGTATAGTATTTGTCTTTTTCTGTCTTATTTCACTTAGCATATTGTGAATTATACTTAGCACAGTGCCCTCTAGCTTCATCTGTGTTATTGCAAATGGCAGCATTTCCTTCTTTCTTAGGGCTAAATAACATTCATATATATACGACATTTTTTACTCCACTCAGCTGTCCACAGATGCTTAGATTGTTTCCAGACCTTGGTTGTTGTAAATAATGCTGCAATGAAGATATAAGTACAGATATCTCCTTGAGGTAATGGTTTCATTTCCTTCGGATATAGAGCTAGAAGTGGGATGGCAGGATCGTATGGTATTTCTATTTTTAATTTTTTGTGGACATTCCATACCGTTTTCCATAGTGGCATCAATTTACATTCCCACCAACAGTGTACAAGGATTCCCTTTTCTTCACATCCTTATCAACATTTGTTATCTCTTGTCTTTTTGAAAATGAACATCTTAACAGGTGTGAGGTAAAATCTCACTGTGGTTTTGATTTGCATTTTCCTGATTAGTGATGTTGAGCACCTTATCATGTACCTTTTGGCCATTTGTATGTCTTTTTGAGAAAAATGTCTATTTAGATCCTTTGCCCATTTTTTAATTGTGTTATTTGGCTTTTTGCTGTTGAGTTCTATCAGTTCCTTGTATATTTTAGATATTAACCTCTCTTTGGATATGTAGTTTGCAAACATTTTCTCCCATTCTATAAGATTTTTCTTTTGATGATTTCTTTTCTGTGCAGAAGCTTTTTAGTTTGATGTAGTTCCCATTTGTTTATTTTCACTTTTATTGCCTTTGCTGTGGTGTCAAATCCAAAAACTCATTGCCAAGACCAACGTCAAGGAGCTTATCCTCTGTGTTTTCTTCTAGGAGTTTTACAATTTCAGGTCTCATGTTCAAGTCTTTAATCCATTTTAAGTTGATTGTTGTGTATAGTACAAGATAGAGGTACAGTTCTATTCATTTGCATGTGGCTTTCCAGTGTCCCCAACACCATTTATTAAAGAGACCGTTTTCCCCATTGTATATTCTTGACTCTTTTGTCATAAATAATTGACCATATATATGTTGGTTTATTTCTGGGCTCTCTCTTCCATTCCATTGATCTGTATTTCTATTTTTATGTCAACATTATAGAGTTTTGTTTAACATAGCTTTGTAATATAGTTTGAAGTTAAGAAGAGTGATACTTCCACCTTTGTTCTACTTTCTCAGGATTGCTTTGCCTATTCAAGGTCGTTTGTGTTTCCATATAAATTTTAGGGTTAATTTTTCTGTTAAGAAATACCATTGGAATTTTGATAAGGATTGCATTGAATCTGTAGATTTCTTGGGGTACGATGTGCATTTTAACAATATAATTCTCCCAGTCTGTGAGCATGGAGTATCTTTCCATGTATTTGTTTCTTCTTCAATTTCTTCCATCATTGTTTTACAGTTTTCAGTGTACATATCTTTCACCTCCTTGGTTAAATTTATTCCTAAGTATTTTCTTCTTTTCAATGCAATTGTAAATGGTAGATGGTATTTTCCTAATTTCTCTTTCTGATAGTTCATTATTAGTGTATAGAAGTGGGTAACTAATTTTTGTATATAGATTTTGTATCCTGCAACTTTATTGAATGCATTTATTAGTTGTAACAATTTTTGAGGGAATTTTTAGGATTTTCTACATATAATATTATATATAATATGTCTTCTGCAAACAATGACAATTTTACTTATTTCTTTCTGATTTGGATACGTTTTATTTCTTTTTCTTGCCTAATTGCTCTGGCTAGGACTTCCAGTATTGTCTGGAATAAAAGTGGCAAGAGTGGGCATCCTTGTCTTGGTCCTGATCTTAGAAGAAAAGCTTTCAGCTTTTCACTGTTGATGATGTTGGCTGTCGGCTTGTCATATATGGCCTTTATAATGTTAAGGTACGTTCCCTCTATACCTAGTTCATCAAGAGTTGTTATCACGAGTGGATGTTGAATTTTGTCAAATATTATTTCTGCATCTATTGAGATGATCGGATGATTTTTATCCTTCATTTTTTTAACGTGGTGTATCACTTTGATTGATTTGTGAATGTTGAACCATTCTTGCGTTCCTGACATAAATCCCACTGAATTGTCGTGTATAATCCTTTTAATGCATTATTGAATTTGGTTTGCTAATATTCTGTTGAGATTTTTGAATCTATGTACATCAGGGATATTTATTTTCTTTTAGTGTCCTTGTCTAGTTTTTGTATCAAGGTAATGCTGGCCTCATAAAATGAATTTGTGAGTGTTGCCTACTCTACTTTTTGGAAGAGTTTGAGAAAGAGTTATAATAATTCTTTTTTGAATGGTTGGTGGGATTCACAGTGAAGTCATCTGGTCCTGGATTTTTAAATGTTGGGAGTTTTTTGATTGCTGATTCAATCGCCTTATTAGTAATTGGTCTATTCAGGCTTTCTGTTTCTTCATGATTCAGTCTTGCCTACCTGTTTTGATGTGGATGTTTTCTCATTCTTACCATGTGTAAGAGTCACTAAGTTAGTTTTTCAATTTCTTTCAGAGGGAATTGCTCTGTGTATAGCTGTACATTCAGTGTGTCTTTGACAGGACAGAAATTCAAGAGATTCTTTTGATGCCATCTTGGTTGGCTCCATCTGAGAGCCCTAAAATTTTAATTGCCCATAATCTGATTTGTTCTTAATACTTAGCTAAATATTCTCAGTCTGAGTGAATTTAAAAATGAAAATAAACATTTATTTCTTAGTTGGTTTCGACAAGAAACTAAATCCATGATTTATTTCTCAAAGATTCAAAATATAATAAATGTTTAATATAAAGATATCAATAGAATCTATTCTTAGGGCCAATTTTATTTTATTTTATTGGGAATTCCTGCCAAGCTGAAGGATAATTATGGATTGACTTCCTATTAAAAAAAAAACCATGAGATAGACCTTCTGAATATAAGTTTGGTTTATCCATTCTTCTTCAGCAGTAGGACTTCCTGGGTTAGATTTGTTGTTTATGTGGGATATTTTCATTACTTCTTAGATAATACAGAACAATTTCTGCTCTAATTTCAAGTATTTTCAAATCACTTTATCATCTACTTTTAATGATTTATTTTTTATTGAGATTTAACTCTCATATGTAATTATTCATCCCTTATAAGTATATGATTCAGTAATTTTCAGTATTCACAAACTTCTGCAGACACCACTAATTCCAGAACATTTTCATCACCTGAAAAAAGAAATCTGTACTCTTTTGCAGTCACTACTCATTCACCTTTCCACCCAGTCCCAGGGCATCTCTAATCTACTCTCTGCTTCTACGAATTTGCCTATTCTGAATGTTTTATATAAATGGGATAGTACAATGTGCGGCCTGTTATGCCTTTCTTCTTTCACTTAGCATCATATTTTCAAGATTCATCCATGTTGTAGCATTTAGCAGTACTTCATTTCTTTTTCTGGCTGAATAATATTCTATTGTATAGATATAAAGCCCATTTTGTTTATCCATTTATCAGTTAATGGGCATTTTGGTTGTTTCCATTTTTGCACTATTATGAATAATGCTGCTATAAACATTTATGTACCAGTTTTTGTATGGAGATACATTTTCAATGCTTTTGGTTATATACTTAGGAATGAAATTGCTGGGTTATTTTGTAACTTTATGTTTAACTATGTAAGGAATTTCCAAACTGTTTTCCATAGGGGCTGTATCATTTTCCAATCCCATCAAAATGTTTGATGGCTTCAATTTCTCCACATCCTCACCAGCACTTGTTATCATCCATCTTTTTTATTACAATCATCCTAGGGGATGTGAAGTGGTGTTGCATTGTAGTTTTTCCCCAATGGGTAATGCTATTGAGTATCTTTTCATGGGATTATTGGCCATTTGTCTATCTTCTTTGGAAAAATGTCTATTCAAATTCTTTGCTCATTTTTTAATTAGGCTATTTGTCTTTTTGTGTTGAGTTCCTTACATATTCTGGATATTAAACCCTCATTAGACACATGATCTAAAAATATTTTCTCTGATTTCTTTTTTATGAACAGATTTATTGTCAAGTTTACTTTCAAGTTTAATGGTGCTTCTCGGTTTCCAATATTTCTTGGCAGAATTAATCACTTTCTATCAGGCTTTAAAATATCCATAACATTATTACTGTCCTGAACTATGTCTCCCACTATAGTTATTATATGTGTACGTGTAAACATTTTTCCATTATTAAGCCACAAGTCTAGGGATAGTCAGTGGACAGAATTTACATTGAAAAATTGAGAAATTGGCACCTTGGTCACATTTATTCATTAGCCTTTTATGATCAGAATTTTATTATCTTTATATGAGATTAAGTACAAGATCATCTCAGGAGAGAGATGAATGTTAATGATCAATTCAAAAAAATTAGAGTCACTGAAGAAATTGTTTAAAAAGTATCCAAAATAAATGTAAAGATTTTAGCAAGTATCCAAATATTCATATCAACCATTAAATAATTATCTTTTCTAGAAATGTTCTGAAGGGATTATTAATTGGCTTTACTAAAGCCCAATCCTCCTGCTCTTCTCTCAAAATAAAACTTCTGACATGCTACAATGTACACTGGATGGTCTAAAAGGTAATATTGCACAGATACAGATTGTCAAGTCCAGAGGTTAGGAAAACTCAAAATGATCAAAGAGATATATTGGAATCACTTTTGATTATCTTTATACCCTTTGAAAGTTAGTTAAAAATAACTAACCTCAGATATATTATTTAATTAAATGTCCAGCATATTGCTTGAACGTCTGGAGATTAAAAAGTGGAGCTGAGAATCTGTGAGTTAGAGTTGTGAATTTAGACCTTGTATAACTTTGATGGTTGGTTCTACTGACAATCTTTCATATTCTGGTACTTGACTATGAGCATAGAAACATGACTTCTATCAGAGGATAGTCCAATCAGTGGTCTAATTAGAAAACTCAAATAATGGAGTGAGCAAGGGCAAGATGGAGGAAACTCGTACGAATAGTTTGTTTGTGTGAGATTTGTTTTGAAAACGTTTCTGTAATCGTAATCAGTGTTGTATAATGCAAGCTCCTGTTTCATAATGTTGGACACGCTTTCAGTGTTAAATCGACTAACTGGTCTTCCTTAATGTAGAAGAAAAGTAGACAGATTTCTATTGAAATGTCCCCTTGTAATATGCAATAAAATATTCAAATACTTATTAATGTTTGATCTGCTGATTATCTTATATCCCATCAAATCTCATTTTTTTCCCCAAAACTCATCGCTTTGATCATGAATAATTAAAACTTACAGATTCTTTTTTTCAAATGAGAGAGGACAGCACATCTTCGAAATCTACATAAGTAAAAGGCAGGCTGTTACAGAGTGAATATTCTTCTATTAGCACAGAGATGTATAAGTATTTTGTAAAAGCCAATTAAGAGAAGAAGATTAACTAAGAAGATCCTTTTGTAATTAGGTCATTGAATTAAAATAGAATAGAAATGAGGCTTAGAAGTTTAGATATGACAATTTATTTCAATATGCTTAAAATCTATCATTTCTTTCCACATTTCCTTCTTCCCATTGTCCCTCTCTACCACATGATTTTAATTGATTTCAAGTCTATGTGTGTACATATATATGCATGCGTTGCTTCAGTAGAAGCAATAGCTACAGTTCAAATCCTGAGTCTGGGATTGTAATAAACATTCACACTGCTATTTGTCTTGACACATAAGGATTCTCAGGTTTTGCAACTTAAAACCGAAAGGTCCTCTTCGCCTTACTATAGGGTAGGATTCGGGAAAACAAAACTCGGTGCTTTCAGTTTGCTAAGTTAAATGAAGATTCCTATAAGTTTTGTGACCTTGCAGTACTCACTTGGTCTCTCTGGTACTTTGTTACCTCATCTGTAAAATGAGAAAATATAAAGGAATCCATACAACATGAAGATCTAGTCTTTTCTTGATCTGAAATCTATTAACAAACAATTCTTTTTGACTCAGTGTTGCTGAGCCGGAAAGTCTGTCACTTAATAAGCATTTTTAGGCTGGCATGAGGCCAAGGTAATTTTGAAAATCACCAGGGTAAGGTCACAGCAAATTGGAATTTCACTGAAATTCAAGTCATTTGCTTTGAATAATAGATTATAAAGTACGCAAAAAGGAATGAATATAGCAAATTTATATGCTGATGAACCCTAAGTTTTGAATTACTTTGGAGGAAAAAATCCTAAATCTCATGGAAACAATTAATTTAGGTTACATCTGCGATACAAAAGTAATTTGTTTATTTAAATCAATTTTTAAAAAATGCCTATAATGCAAAAGTTTGTTTCCATGACTCCAAAAACTCTGACTGAATGTTTTGCAAGGATCACTCTTTCTTTACCTTTTTTGAATAGATTTACAATACTTATAGGAAAAATAAATTTTACCATTTTATTCCATGGGAAAAAGTCAATGAGTATACTCATTTTAATGGTGATAAAACTAAAAACATTAGAAAAAAATACTGAAACTCTTGTAGTAATAAGATTTAGAAAAGTTATGAATAACATAGCACTTTGCCCAAAGTGGTTAAGATTATCTATACAAAAATAAATAGGAACACATTCTCTAGACTGCTAAAATATTGGTGACAGAGAATAAGAAAAAGTCTTAGCTTTATAATGTCATAAATTCATACATTTTGTTTGCTTTAATTTTTCTTTTGTTTTTTACACACCTGGAAACTTCCAAGGAGAAGTACACTACATATTTCATTCTCCAAAGTTCTGTAAGTATTAGTGGAAGTTAACTTTACATAATCATGGTATGTAATTTCAGCAAATTAAAAATAAAAGGCAGTTACATTGATCTGATAAAGAGAATCGTAAAGATATCACATAACAGGCATCACATTGCTGGTGAATTATTGAAAGCTTTTCCCATGAGACACGAATGCCTGCTATAAGCACTACTTTTAGCACTTTACTGGACTTGCTAGTGACTACAACTAGAAAAGGAAATAAAAGGCATGGAAAAGGAGAAAAAGATTGTCATTATTTACAGATGACATTATTTTGTATGTAAGGAATTGAAAAATTCAACAAACTAAGCATTAGAATTGATAAATGAACGTAGTAAGCCTGCTGGACAATAAGTCAATTAAAGATGTGTTGACACACAGTGGTAAAATCTTTGAAAATTAAAAAAATGGAAACTATTTACAATAGCATAAAAAATACTTAGGAACATACCTAACAAAGTATATGCATGACTTTTACCAGAAAACTGCAAAATATTATAGACAAAAATGAAAGACGACCTAAAAAAATGTAATAAAATACCACGCTCTTGGACTGGAAAATACAATGTATAAAAATGTGCTTCCCACAAATTAGAAAGTAGATGGTTCTCATAAACAAAATGTGGAGTAAAAGAGGCCAGTTATAAGAGAGTACACAATTTCATTTATATAAAATGAAAAACATTCAAAACTTACTTCTGTTGGAAGTCAAGATAGTTGTTGACCTTATGCAGTATTGTCACTGGAAGGGGGAATGAGGGGGCATCTCAGGTGATTGCAAAGCTGTGTGTCTTAATATAGGTACTGATTATATATGAGTGGTCAGGGTGAAAAACTAACTGCATTTTATACTCCTGATTTTTCCACATTCTCTATTACACTTTAAAAGTCTAGAATAGAAAGTGACCTGGCTGCATGAAGAAGATATAGCCAAAATGTCACCATGATGCATATCTTTATCCATTTAATTTTTATTTCTTGAATTATTTATTTAGGATAAATTGCTGATAATGAATTTGTAGGTAAAATATATAAAATGCTTTGCAATTTTCGTTGCAAAATTACCACAATAGTCCCATAAAGAAACCCAGATTTCTAACAAATTTACACAGAAAAAAACCCCCCAAAACCATGTGGTGTCTTCCCTGTAGCCTTAACTGTATTTGATTTTATCACACTTTTCTGTTATTAAAAGTCACCTATTATTATTTTTTAAATTTTATTTCATTTTACTTTAAACATTAACTGGTGGGTTTTTTTGGAAGAATTATCTATTGTTATCTTTTGACCATAAATAGGCTAATTTGGCTTTATGTTTAAATTTCAGTCTGCAAAACATACCCCTGCACTCATCTTCAGACAGAAGGTGTACACTGTGTTGCACTGTTGTCAGATAGCCATAAACTGAGAAAGCAATCTAATGCGGATTCTGTGCTGTGGGATTATTAGCCCCTACCTGCTGAGTCAGAGTTCATTAGAGAAAACATTAGGGGGCTGTGTGGCTCTCACTGATTGTGTGCGCATCATCTAGGAACTTTAATGGGATTTACATGCACACAGTCAGGAGAGTTTCAATAGGCAAATTTAAAAATAACCATTTTCTAACTGCAGTGATACACTGCAGGTTTTCCACTTAGACAGAACACTTGGGGACTAAATTCATTTAGCCTTTGACTTCATCTAGCACAGTATACCCCCAGGAAAGCTTTATGGCATTTTAAGTGTTTGCTACCCTGTATTATTGCTTACACAAACACAGAGTTACTCTTGCAAGCTCAATTTTTTAGGCCACAGTATTTTTCAGTTTCCATCATCAGACTTTGGCTTTGAGTGGTTGCCTGGATAGGGGGAATAATTGGTTTTATAACTGAAGTAAGTCTCAGGTTTAGTTGGAAGTTTTACACGAGAAAAGCATTACTCTCTTTTCTTGGTCATAGCTTCCTCTGGGCATCTAAGTGCTGGATCTCTGGAGGTGGCTAAGAAGCCTACCTATAAAATCTGGGCCTGGAATGCCATCAGGTTTATTCATGGCAAATTGTCTTTCTGGTTTTCAGTGTGATCGTTGACCAAGAAAATGATGATTGCTACGTCGCTCCCCTTGTTCTTTAGTGGCTCACATCAGCAAAGAGCAGTGGACTTCCATCATTTCTATAAAAAGAGGATGGTATATACATGAGTTTAATCAGAGATTTGAGATGAGATGTACAAGTCAACTTTTCAGAGAAATAAAACTAATAGCGTGGAATGTTTAAATTTTTGGTTTGAATTCATAAATGTCTTTATAAGCACGTCTGTATGAAAAGTACATCTACATCAGGCAATTGCTCCAGACTTACAGATCAGTGGTTCTCAAACTTTTTATCAGGCATCAGGGTCACCTGGAGGGTTTGTCAGAACACAGACTGCTGGTGTCCACCACTGAAGTTTCTGATTCATTAGGTTTGCCTGAGACTTTGCATTTCTAACAAGTTCCCAGGAGATGATGCTGCTGCTCATCTGAAGATCTCACTTTGAGACCCACTGATATAGATAAAAGCAGTGTTCCAGATACAACTCTGCAGACTCTCTTCCATTCTAGAAACCCTGTTGGAGTGCAAATTTTTGAGTGTGATATTATTTTAAGAATAATCTTATATCTATTTCATTTACAAAATAAATCATTTAATGAGCATGGCATTTTATTGGTAACTGATTTTGGCACAGCTCAAGTCCATGTGAACACAGCAGTTGAGACTGACTTCTCTAATGGCTCCCAGCAGAGCAGTTGCCAGTTGCTGCTCCTCCACTAGCCCTTGCTGCTGTCTGCATCCAATGTCTAGATCTTTTCTAGCTCCACCACTCTCTTCAGTTGCTCTCTGACTCCCTTTCTCCCACCTCACATAGTCTCTATACACAGAATGTTTTAAAGTTCTACTGTGCCTTTCTGCATATTCCAGTACCTTCTCTGCAGTTTCTCCACTGGGTCACTGCCAAAAACATGCCAATTATTTTTGATACATCCAGGTGTCAATAACCTACATGCTCTGATGCTTCCTGAGCATGGCATGGACTTATGCTTCTCCAAGAAACCAGAGAGTTGTTCATTATCCCATTTTGAAGGATCTCAACTCAGTTTAAATAGTAGAGTAAGGAGAAGGCTCCATCCTGCCCTTCACACAAGTGCCCACCTTAGATAGGGTTTAAAACATGAGTCAAGCATGCCTCATAGTTCCCAATGCAAATGTTCAATTTAAGCTCTAATCATGACCATGAATTACGAGTATAATTAATGACATAAATTGATGCTAAGGGGTGATAGTATGCCCAGCTACTTGCTGTTTTAAACAAGAGAGGCTAAAGCATGCCATCCCAATGCTATTCTGTTTTCCTTGACAACGTCTCTGAATTTCTGTACATTAAGTTAATGTCAAACTAAACTAAACACATCTGGGCTCACAGAAGGTTGTCTACAGTTTTAGTCTACTTTAATCTATTATGCATTGTTTCCTTTAAAGTTATGCAGTTTTATTTACATTTAATAGAGTTTACCTTTAACTCACTTCGGGAAAGCTTCCTATGATAACCCACTGTTCCCTCAGCCTGGAGTGGCTTTGTCCCTCCCTCTCCTCTCCCCACTCCTTCTCTGTCCATGGAAATTGTCATATTTTGATGCACTACTCAGGTTCCTGCTCCCATTATTCTTTCCATCTTCCTATCCTTTGTCCCCCTAATGGAAGCTTTTACACGACTTGGCCATGTTTGACTTGTTTTTTATTTTCTATCAGTGCCTAGCAAGGTGCTTTGCTTATAGAGGTGATAAATACTTTCTGTTATTAACAATCATGAATTCATTAAGTAGTTACTCAGTATTAACTGTGTGTCGGGCCCTATAGAAGAGCCTGGCAGTATAGAAAGAAGACATCATTCCTCTCCTAGAGGAACTCACATCTAAAAGGAGATACAGGTATTCAAATAATATAGTGTGAAATAATGCAGCAATTTTATAAGAGAAGTACCTCCAGAGTGCTCGGACAGCACTGAAAAAAGGTACAAATCTTTAATTCTTGGGAATCAGGACCACTTCATGTAGGCGGTGACATATAAGCTGAGACAAAATTGAAAAATCACTAGATGGGGGGAATGGAAGTATCATCTAGGATTAATAGCATGTGCAGATCACAAAGTTGCAAGTCAACATGGTAGGCTGGGGAAACAGTATGTAGTTTATTTGTTGGAGGGTGCCGTATACCGAGGAGAGTTGCAGGATATGAAATACTTTTCTGTCTTTTCCTATTCTTTTCATTAGAGTTCTTAGAGTTCTTTTCCTGTCAAATACTTTTCTCTCTTATTTTTGCCTTTCTAAATGCGTATTTGTCTCTAATCCATGTGCAAATCAGAATTAATGAGTGGAAAACAACACCCCTACCTGTCAAGAAAAGACTTGTTAATTCCTCACAAATCTCATCACTAAAAACAGAGAGAAATTAATCAGGCTAGTTGAGATTCAAAGCAATAGTCATATCTTCTAGAAGTATGACATCATTTCTCATTTTCATTCATACAATAGGCACTTATTGAGGATCAACAATTTGCATGATACTAGGCTGGTTACTACAGAAGGTACAAGCATAATTCAATCACTGTAGTAGAGATAAAGGCATAGTGTGGGAGTGTAGAGCAGAGAATAATGACTCACAGCACGGGCAATATGGGAGCGCTTTAAGAGGAAGACAGCAACTCAGTGAATTTTACATGCAAGGTAGCATTTGAAATGCAGGAAGGGAGTCTTAGCCAGAGAAATTAGAACAAAAATAGTCAGTGGGCTGTAAATGTGTGTAATAAGTTCAACACTCCGGAAGGCCTGTCTTGATTTAGGAGCTTCTTGCCTTGCTTTTCAGGGCTATATGCACCAGTAAAAAACAGTAATATTTGTCACTGACTAATTTTCCAGCATCTGGACACTGATGGAATGAAGAGAACCTAAAAGAAGGATTAAATTCAGTATAGTTTCATCCACAACGTCATTCAACCAAAACACAGAGAGACAGTAAATAAACAGCTTATTCAAAAAGAAAGAAAAAGAAATAGTTGCTGGGAACTTTTTTAGAGCTGTATCTAAACTGTTCTTTGCTGGTGCCAATGTGACATAAATTATTTAAAATAAATTATGTAGATTCATCTTAATAATAAGAATAAATGAGGACATTATTTCAATGGAGCTGGAGCTTCTTCCCTAACTGGCTGCATCAGAATCATTAGAGCTCCAGACAAGCCATCCCTGGGTAAGCCTTGTTTAGGATGATATTTATTTATGGTCACTCTTCCTTAGATTTGGAAGCACTGAGGCAATATGCTGACGGGTCAGATCCACAGCACACAGTGAGTAAGCTGACCTTTGCTATTCCTTGGAGTAAGAAATATTTATGAGGCTAAATTTTCTCTTAGAGTGCAAAGCCTAGAGGAGAACTGTTACTCAGGCCCTGTCACTCAATAGAAAGAACAAGGGCATGGAATCCGGAGTCGGAAGGTCTGAAATCAAGTTGAAGTTCTATCACATCCAAGCTGTTTGACGTTGACCGAGGCCCTCAATCTCTCTGAGGCTCCATTTCTCCTTTCCAATACAGGGATAAAATCTGCATTGTCTACAGGTTTGCTGTGAGGATGATGAGAAGAAAACAAAAGTGTCTTATATAATACATATAACTGTCCAAGTTATATTATTGTTACTTTCATAACTGAAAATAAAATGAAATAAAGTTTGCTCTAGCTAGGTTGGAATAATCCAAAGATCTTCTCATCTTTCTTTCACTACATGTTAAGATGATCTGCCCAGAGATCTCATGAGATTTTGAGATTTTGCTTGCTTATATTCACATTTCTTTTCTTTCCTTCTTTTTTTCTCTTAAGATTTCTTCTAAGGAAAGGCCATTTAAAGTGCCAGGCTCTCACTCCGAAGACTCTTGCCATTTCCTCAAATTGCAAGTCTTCTCACATTACCCCATCTGGTACTTGATATCCAATGTACACCCCCAAGATGTGCTAATTGTCTCCAGAATGTGGCCTCACATTGTAATTAGATCTTTTTACATAGTTTCTTCCTGTCATGGATAGTGTTTTTCTGAACAAATGATAATGTGGGACTGTCTGTATCAGAGCAACGGTCCATTGTTTTCAAGAACATACATCTTAGACGTCAGGAGAAGGTTTGTCTTCTGTAAAGGGGGGCAAAAATGGCAGTTCTCCTGTCACCCTAATGCTATGCCTTTTGTGGAAGCAATGTCAAAATATATCCTGAGACACGATCAGGGAGATCCGCCTCTGAAGTAGAGAGCAATTAATATTCTGAACCAGGGGCCAGCCCACTGGTGGAGTGGTTAAGTTCACGCACTCCATTTCCCAGTTTGGATCCCGGGCGCAGACATGGCACCACTCATCAGGCCATGCTGAAGCAGTGGCCCACACAGCACAACCAGAAGGACCTACAACTAGAATATACAACTATGTAGTAGGGGGCTTTGGGGAGAAGAAGAAGAAGAAGAAGAAAAAAGAAGATTGGCAACAGATATTAGCTCAGGTGTGAATCTTTAAAAAATAAAATAAAATAAAAAATAAGATTCCAAAGCATTCTTTTATTATACCTAAAAAACACAACACAAGCTGGAATAAGTAAATTATCCAAATATTAATACAGAGGTGATTAGAATTATGAATTTCACACATCTGAATATAAGATTTTTAAAATCTAGTAATCATATATAATATTTGTATGCCAAAGGTCTTTGTGTAACTCAACTTAAAATATGTTTTAAATTATGATTTGTTACTTACATCATAAAAAGGACAATGAGCATAAGAACTTAGCAATATTTGGGATAGGAATGGAGATGATTTGGGAGACAGTTTTCCAGGACAGTGAGAAACTCACCTCCTGTGATAGCTCAACAAGACCAAGGTAAGGCAAAAAAGGCACTTAAATATAAAATTGCAATATGTTAAAACAAGTGGTGTTGCAGGTATAGACATATTTCCAGAGGTTACGAAATTGTGAACTAAGGCTGTGGCAGTAGGAGTGGAGAAAATTAAAAGCATCAAGGAGAAATTGGGGAAATGAAATTGACAAGAATGAGTAAACATTTTGTTATAAAGGCAAGGGGTTAAAACAGTAAATAGTAAAGAATAATTTCCAGGTTTTGAATTTGGAGTACGAGATGGCACCAATAATTCATATGGGAATTATGGTGGAAAATGAGTTTTTGAAAAAAGGAGTGCATTGATAATTTGAACATTCTGAAACTGATATGTCTTTGGGGTATTGCGGTAAAAATATTCAACAGGTAGTTAAGGTATATGTGTGTAGAGCTTGGAGGAATGTCGGGGCTAAATTTATAGATAAGGAAGTCATCTATACATAGATTCTAATTAAAACGATGCAGTGGAAGAGAATTTAGAAGAGCACAGAAAATGGAAAATACCTCTGAAGGATACCACAAGTAGGCAGAAGAAGAAAATTTAGTGACAGAGGCTTAGAGGGGATAGTTAAGCAAGAAACTGGGAAAGAAGGAGTGTTGTTGAACTCAATGGAGAAATAAGTTTTATGAGAGAAAAGTTCAGCATTAGTGTCCAATACTGCCAATGTAGAGAAGGATTAGAGTATTCATTGAATTTAGCACCTAGGATGGCTTTGTTGACATAGAAAGCCATGTTTCAGTGGAGTAGTTTTGGTAAAGTTACTGGTGGACTATGGAGTGTTGGAGGAAAAAATTATTAGAAATACAAAGTATAGGCATGACTGGCAAGAGAAAGAGAGAAAAGATGATCATTATATGGGGAGGATGCAAGCTTAAAAAATGTTAACATTGTTTTGGTTGAGGAAGGAAAAATATGAGTATTGGTGTAGTCAAAGGAAAATAAACCAATGAAGAAATGACTTGGATGTAAAGAAGAGGAAGGAAATAGTAGGTGGAAGAGGAGTGCTGCAATATCAAGAGAGGTTGGAATTCAGGAAACTGGTGTTTAACATTCACCTTTAATGTAAAGAGAGGCACCACTTCCATGGAGAACGGAGTGAAGGAGATAAAGTCAGGTTTCAGTGTAGATAAATTCAGGGAAGTTGGATGGGAAATCAAAGCAATCCAAATATGTCTATTCGTGTTCAGAAATATTTACATGTGAGAGAAGCTTTTGTTTATGCTTGCCAGTACATGTACAGAAAATTGGCTTTTGGGGAAAAAATGTGCAAATTATGGTTGATCACATTTTAAAAAAAGAACAGTCTTACTCATATTCATTAATGCTATCTGTGAACTCTCACTAAAGTACTTTCCTGCCCTGCATCTATGATTTTGGACCTGAATTAAGCAATGCCAACATTATAACTTAGCTTCTACTTTTTTTCCTAAATCTTTAAGGAATTGCTTTCCTTAACAAATAAAATACATGGGATAAAAAATCCAATAGTTTCTGATTTAGAAGACCTCTAGCGCATTAAAATGATATTGGCAGATAACTTTCTAGAGATAAATCTTAACATTTTCAGGAGGAGTAGAGATGTATTTGTTTTCATATCAAGAAGAATGGCCCTTCAGAAAGGTCTATTGATTTCATAGAGATTTCAGAAAGAGTAATGGCTGACTAAAAATAGCAGTAGGGGTGAGAAATGATACTGCTGTAACTCCTTAGTAAACATAAGAAATTAGATTAGGCAATTAAGGGCAAAGAAGCCTGATTCTTGCATTCCTGCAGAAGAAATGCCCTCTCCAGTATATTCAGGGCAAAGATTGCACTTTGGTCATTTCTAAAGCTCCAGAATCTAGCAAAGTGTTTGGCGTAGGAATAGAAAGAAAGTGTGGAAAAATAGACAGAAAGAAATAATTTTCATTGAAGGAGTTAGAATATACAAAATAAATAATAATAAAAGAAAAGAAAAACCATAAAAATGGATTGGGTAAATATTAAAAAAAAAAAAGAGTAAGAACTCTTGCCTCAATGGACATGAAGTGTCCAGATAAGATTACTACTGGTCAAACCACATCTGGAAATTATGGACAGTTCTGAATGCCAAAGTGCAAAGGAGATGCTGAACATTGTGTGAGCAGAGGAAGACTTTCCAGAGGAATGAAGAGTCTAGAAACGATGCCATGGGAGTAACAATGGGAGTTGAAGCAATCATAGCTGTGTAACCAGAAGAGAAGAGCAAATACTGTTAAGCTGTTCATGTGGAAGAATTAGACTTCTTGTGATTTCAGAGGGCTGGAACAGTTTTTTTTCTTTTTCGGAGACTGCAACTACAAAAGGTTGAGTCAATTACACTATTCAGTTTAGGGTACCTTTTCATCAATGTTCTTTGCAATGATTTATCTGTTTCTTCATTCTCTTTATCCCCATAACATGACCCAATCTTACTCCACTCTATACAGTCCTGTTTAATATGAATCATTTTTTTGGTTTTTGTTCTCAAAAAGCATATATTAAGTGGTATTATATACTACTTAGCTCTTAAATTTTTTTCAGTCTTCATATTACTCATAATTATTTACTATGCTGTATATATCTAACCTTTTACTCTTAACTACTGCATAATTCTCCATGGTGGATATCTACTGTGCTTTACCTCTCTAGTTCCTGAATGATAGACACAAAGATTGCCTCAAATGTCCACCGCCTGCACCACCATCATGGATAAAGCCATGAAGAACATTTTTGTACATGTCCCTTTATATGGACATTTATTTGGGCTATATACCCAGAATTGCAGTGTCAAAGGGTATGTCCATGTCTAATTTGTCTAATTAGTCCAGGATTCCTCACCAGAATGGCTACTCTGGTCTCTAATCCCACAAGTGGAGTAAGTGAATGATCTTGTACCTCCAACAATACTAATATTATGGAGTATTGTAATTTTTATCAGTCTAATAGGGGAAATGGCTTTTAATTGTAGTTTTAACTTGCACTTTTTTGTTATTAATGATTTTCAGGATCTTTTCTCATGCTTTTTTAGTTTTTGTCTTTTTTAATCTGTAACATGCCAGTTTATATCCTTTGAAATCTCCCCACAGAAGTTGCTTTGCTTTTCTTGCTTATTTGAAAGACTTCCTAATCACACTTGGACATTGAAAATATTTTCTCCCATTCTGTCATCTCTGTACTAACTTTGCCCATGCTGTCATTAGTTGAACTAGAAATCATTATTTATTATGTAAACAATTTCATTTCATTTTTGCTTTATGGATCATTACTTTGAAATTTTAAGTCCTTCCCAGTCATTGTATCCCAAAGATAATCCCCTAAATTTTCTTACATTGCAGAAATTACAGAGAAGTAAAGTTTGGCTCCACATAAAGAAAAACTTTCTAGGCATTAGAGTAAATATAGACAAAAAATAAGATTTACCTTAAAGTACAGCAAAAGCCCCAACCACTGAGGTGTTTGAGGTTGCTGTGAAAGGTCATTGTCAAAGCAGTTTGACTAGATGATACAGTCGGGTCTTAAAGGAAACATTCAGGAATATTTATTGATGACTATCTGTAATACCAGAAGAAAAAAGTGGAAGCAAACTGACTGTCCCTAATTATGGAAATAGAACATCAAATTTCAATTCATTCACACCATAGAATATTACATAACACTTAGGCTGAATGAAGCACATCCCTATATCCAAAGATGACGAAGTCTTAAATATAATGTAAAGTGAAAAAATGAAATTGCCTACTATATGATATAGCATCATTAATGTAAATTATTGACGTGCATAAATCATAGTATTTAAAACTATATCTTTTGAAAATAGACTGTTAGAAAAATTCCTACAAATAATAGTAGAAGAATTAAAAAATAAGATGGAGCAGGAGTGACATCACCAAGATGGTGAAGTAGGAGACCTCAGCCTCCATCCTTCCACACAGATCAACAATTAGACAGCTGCACACACACACACATGCACACACAACAGCTCTGGGAAAACGCAGGTGTAGTGGATACACACATAAAAAATGTAAATTGTGACATCAAAAACATAAAATGTGTGGGGCTAGCCCCGTGGCCGAGTGGTTAAGTTTGCGCGCTCCGCTGCAGGCGGCCCAGTGTTTCGTCGGTTCGAATCCTGGGCGCGGACATGGCACTGCTCGTCAGACCACGCTGAGGCAGCGTCCCACATGCCACAACTAGAGGAACCCACAATGAAGAATACACAACTATGTACCGGGGGGCTTTGGGGAGAAAAAGGAAAAAATAAAATCTTTAAAAAAAAAAAAAAAAAAAAAAACATAAAATGTGTGAGGAAGAATAAAGTGTAGAGATCTTGTATACAACTGAAGTTAAGTTGTTATCAGCTTAAAATAAACTTTTATGTTGATGTTTCAAGTAAGCATCAGGGTACCCACAAACCAAAACCTGTAGTAGATACATGCAAGATAAAGAGAAGGAAATGAAAGTATACTACTAAGAAAATTATCAATTCATAAAGGAAGACAGCAAAAGAGGAAGAAAGGAGCAAATGAATTAAAAAATAGTCAGAAAACATTAACAAGACGGCAATAGTAAGTCCTTACCTGTCAATAATTACTTTAAATATAAATGGATTAAATTCTCCAATAAAAAGCCTCAGGTGGCTGAATGGATAGAAACAACAAGACCCAACTATATTATGCATACAAGATATTCACTTCGCCTTCAAGTACACACATAGGATCAAAGTGTAGGGATGGAAAAAGATATTTCATGTAAATGGAAAGCAAAAAAGAGCAGGAGTAGCTATACTTACATCAGACAAAACAGACTTTAAGTCAAAAATTGTAACAAGACACAAAGAAAGTCATCGTACAATGATAAAGGAGCCAAATCATCAAGAAGATATAGCAATTCTAAATATATATGTACCCCAAATTGGAGCACCTAAATATATTAAGAAAATACTAACAGACCTGAAGAGAGTAATAGACAATACAATAATAGCAGAGGACTACAGTACTCCACTTTCAACAATGGATAGATCATCCAGACAGAAAATCAATAAGGATATATTGGACTTGAACTATACTTTAGACTAAATGGATCTAACAGATATATATAGAACATTCCATCCAACAGCAGCAGAATATATATACTTCTCTAGTGCACATGGCACATTCTCCAGGATAGATCACATGTTAGGTCACAACACAAGTCCTAGTAAATTTAAGAAGATTGAAATCATATCAAGTATCTTTTCTAATCACAAAATTGTGAAACTAGAAGTCAATAACAGAAGGAAAATTGGAAAATTCACAAATATGTTGGAATTTAAACAATGCACTCCTGAACAATCAGTGGGTCAAAGATGATATCAAAAGGTACATGAAAAAAACTTGAAACAAGTGAAAATGGAAACACAGCACACCAAAACTTATGGGATGCAGCAAAACAGTGCTAAGAGGGAACTTTATAGCAATAAATGTCTACATTTAAAAAAAAAACTCAAGCAACCTAACTTTATATCTCAAGGAACTAGAAAAACAAGAATAAACTAAGCTGAAAGTTAGCAGAAGGAAGAAGATAACAAAGATCAGAGTGGATATTAATGTAATAGAGATAAGGAAAACAATACAAAAAATGAACAAAACTGAGAGTTTATTTTTTTTAAAGATAAAATTGACAAACCTTTAGCTAGACTAACCAAGAAAAAAAGAGGGGATTCAAATGAATAAAACTATAAATAAAAGAGGAGACATTAAAACTAATACCAAAAAATTGCAAAAGACCAGAAAAGACTTACTATGAACAATTATACACCAACAAATTGGAGAATCCAGAAGTAAAGGATGAATTTCTAGAAACAATACAACCTACCATGACTGTATCATGAAGAAATGGAAAATCTGAACAAACCAATAATGAGTAAGGAGATTGAATCAATAATCAAAAACCTCCCAAAAAAGAAAAGCACAAGAACAGATGACTTCACTGGTGAATTCTACCACGTAACTTAACGAAGAATTAATGCCAATTCTTTTCAAAGTCTCCAGAAAACTGAAGGGGAGGAAACACTCCCAAACTCATTTTACAAGGCCAACATCATCCTGATACCAAAGCCAGATAGAGATAATACAAGAAAAGAAAACTACAGGCCAATATATCTGATGAGTATAGATGCAAAATTTCTTAACAAAATACTAGCAAATTGAATTCAACAGCATATTAAAAGGATCACACACCAAGATCAAGTGGGATTTATTCCAGGGATGCAAGGGTGATTCAACATCTGCAAATCAATGTGATACATTACATTAACAAAATGGATAAAAGTCATATGATCATCTCAATAGATGTAGAAAAAGCATTTGACAAAATTCAACATACTTTCATGATAAAAACTGTCAACAAATAAGGTACTGAAGGAACATGTCTCATCATAACAAAGGCCATATATGACAAACCAATAGCTCACATCATACTGAACAGTGAAAAATTGAAAGGTTTTTCTTTAAGACCAGGAACAAGACAAGGGTGTACACTCTCATCACTCCTATTTAGCATAGTACTGGAAGTCCTAGCCAAAGAAATTAGGCAAGAAAAAGAAATAAAAGACACCAAAGGGGGAAGGAAGAAGTAAATTTGTCTTTTCTCTGTTTACTGATGATAAGATTATATATACAGACAATCCTAAGACTCCACCAAAAACTGATAGAAGTAAAAAACGAATTCAGTAAAGTTTCAGGATACAAAATCAACATACAAAAATCACTTGCATTTCTACATGCTAATGATAAACTATCTGAAAAAGAAATTTTTGAAAATCCCATTTACAGTACCATCAAAAACAATAAAATACTTAGGAATAAATTTAAACCAAGGAAGTGAAAGATCTATACATCAAAAAGTATAAAACTTTGATGAAGGAAATTGAAGAAGACAAATAAAAGAAAATAGCCTATGATCATGGAACAGAAAAGTTAATACTGTTAAAATGTCCATTACCCAAAGCCATCAACAGATTCAGTGCAGTCTCTATCAAAATTCCAATGCCATTTTTCACTGAAATAGAAAAAGTTGTCCTAAAATTTGTATGAAACCACAAAAGACCCTGAATAGCCAACAGGATCTTGAATAAGAACAAAGCTGGAGGCATCTCACTTCCTGATATCAAACTATATTACAAAGTTATAGTAAACGAAACAGTGTGGTACTAGCATAAAAACAGACATATAGACCAATGGAACAGAATCAAGAGCCCAGAAATAAACCCACATATGTGTGTTCAACTAATATCTGACAAGGCAGCCAAGAATATTCAATGGGGGAAAGATAGTCTCTTCAATAAACGGTGTTGGGAAAACTGGATATTCACATGCTAAAGAGTAAATCTGCACCCCTATTTTACACTACTCACAAAAATTAACTTGGAATGGATTAAGGACTTAAAAGTAAGCTGAAACCATAAAACTCCTAGTAGAAAACATAGGGAAAATACCCCTTGACATTAGTCTTGGCAAAGATTATTTGCATACGTATGACACGAAAATCACAAGCAAGAAAAGCAAAAATCAACAAGTGGAACTTTGTTGTCACTACATGCCATTAAGTCAGCTCTGACTCCTGGTGACCCTATAAATGAGTGAAGTCCACAACGTCCTATCGTCAACAGCCCTACTCAGCTTCTGTAGACTCCTAACTGTGGCTTCCTTCGTGGAGTCAATCCATCTCATATTTGGTCTTCCTCTTTACCTTTTGCCTTCTACTTTTCTTAGAATTATTGTCTTTCCCAAAGAATCCTGCTTTCTCATGATGTGCTCAAAGTAGGACAGCCTCAGTTTTATCATTTTTCCTCCAGTGATAGTTCAGGTTTAATTTAATATTCATCTTTCTGGAGTCCAGAGTATCCATAGAGCCCTCCTCGAATACTATATTTCAAATGAATCCATTTCTTTCCTGTCAGCCTTCTTACTGTCCGGCTTTCAAACCCGTACATAGTAATTGGGAGTACCAGGGTGTGAATAATCTTGGCCTTAGTCTCTAATAACACTTCCTTACACTTGATCTTTCCTGATTCTTTCATTGCTTCCCTTCCAAGTCTCAGTCTTGATTTCCTGTCTGCAGTGTCCGTGTGAATTGATGACTGAAACAAAGTAAACAAAATCTCTAACAATTTCAATGTCTTCATTGTCTATGTTAATGTTGTGTGGTTCTTCCATAGTCATGATTTCTGTCTTCTTGATGTTCAAATGCAATCCTGCTTGGCACTTTCTTCTTTCACTTTTGTCAGAAGTCATTTCCAGTCATTGCTGCTTTCTGCCAGTAAGATGGTGTCATCTGCATATCTTAAATTGTTGATATTTCTTCCACCAGTTTTCACTCATCCTTCTTTTGAGTCTAGGCTAGTTTTGTGTATGTGTTCTGCATATATACTGAACAGATAGGGAGACAAAATGCACCTATGTCTTACACCTTTGACTATAGGAAACCATTCCATCTCTCCATATTGTGTCCTGACTGTGGCTTCTTGTCCACAGTACAGGTTACACATCAAGATAATCAATTGCTAACGCACATCCATTTCTTTCAGAGCCACCCATAGCTTTTCATGATCCAAGTCAAAGGCTTTACTTAATCTATAAAACATAGATTAACCTTCTTCTGAAATTCTTTGGAGCATTCCAGTAGCCAGCAAATAATCACAACTAAATGTTGTGTGCCTCTCCCCTTTCAAAATCCAGCTCTGACAGCAGGATTTCTTGCTCCATATACAATAAAAGCCTTTGTTGTGGCCCCTTGAGCATCACTTTACTTGCATGGGAAATTAGAGCAATCATCCTATAGTTACTGTACTCCTTGACATCTCCTTTCTTAAAGATTGGGATATATATTGAGCATTTCCAGCTTGTAGGACATTATTTTGTTTTCCACATTTGTTGGCATATTATTATTAGGGTTTCAATAGATTCAGTCTTTGTGGCTTGAAGTAATTCTAGTGATATCCCATCTACCCCTGGTGACGTCATTTCCCAGAACTTTGAGGGCAGCTTTCACTTCACTGCATCAAACTGAAAGGTTTCTACCCAGCAAAAGAAACAATAAACAAAATGAAAAGGCAACCTGCAGAATGGAAGAAAATATTCACAATCTCACATATCTGATAAAGGGTTAATATCCAAAATATAAAAGGAAATTATACAACTCAATAGCAAAAACACAAACAATCCAATTAAAAATGGACAGAAGACCTAAATAGATATTTCTCCAAAGAAGACATCCAAATAGCCAACAGGCACTTGAAAATGTGCTCAACATAACTAATCATTAGGGAAATGCAAATCAAAATCACAATGAGATATCACCTCACACCTGTTATAATGGCTATTGTCAAAAAGGCAAGAGACAACAAATGTTGATAAGGATGTGGAGAAAAGGGAACACCGGTGCACTGTTGATGGGAATGTTAATTGGTTCAGCCACTATGGACAATATTATGGAGGTCCCTCATAAAATTCAAAATAGAACTACCATATGATCCAGCAATCCCACTTATAGGTACATAGCAAAAGGAAATAAAACCATTATCTCATGGAGATATCTATACTTGTATGTTCATTGCAGCATTATTCACAATAGCCAAGGTATGGAAACAACCTAAGTGGTTATCAACAGATAAATAGTTTAAAAATGTAATATAGGAAGTGACGTGAGTAACATGGCAGAGTGAGCCGTTCCCTTTATACCTCCCCCTTTGAATTACAACTAAATGGACATTCACCGACCAAGGGAGGATATCCACACAGTACAACAAGATGCCTGAGAGACCCACGGTGGGATCAGAAACAGCTCCTATTTTCCCCTTGCAGTAGCAGGTGGACTCTGCAACCTGATACTACCACAAATGCGTTGGCAAAAGATTAGTTCATCAAACACCCTGAGAAATTGCAGCAACAATTCAGAGCGAAAGGAAAATGGCAAGTCTCCAGAAACCAATCCTGAAGTCACAGAAATTTGCAACCTAAATGACAGAGAATTCAAAATAGCAGCCATAGCAGTCATAAAGAAACTCAATGAGTTATGAGAAAACTAAGAAAGTTCAATGAGCTCAGGAATAAAATTAGTGAGAAGAAGAAATACTTCCCCGAAGACATTGAAACCATTAAAAGAAACAAGGAGAAATTCTGCATACGATATACACAATTAATGAGATAAAAAATAATCTAGAATCCTTAAAAAAGAGAGCTGACTTAATGGAGGAAATAATTAGTGATTTAGAGGTTAGAAATATAGAAATGCTTCAGGTGGAGGAGGAGAGAGAACTAAGATTTTTAAAAAATGAAGCAATTCTTAGAAATACCTGACTCAATTAGGAAAACATCATAGGGATTATAGGTATTTCAGAGGTAGAAGAGAGGGAGAAAGCAGCACAGAGCTTGTTCAAAGAAATAATAGCTGAGAACTTCCCAAACCTGGAGAAGAAAATGCATTTACGAGTACATGAAGCCAATACAGATTCTAATTACATCAATGCTGAAAGACCTTCTCCAAGGCATATAAAAGTAAACTGGCAAAAGTCAATGACAAAGAAAAAATATTAAGGGCAGCAAAGCAGAATAAAATAATCTATAAAGGAATCCCTATCAGGCTTCCAGCAGATTTCTTGGCAGAAATCTTACAGGCTAGGAGAGAATGGAATAATATATTCAAAATACTGAAAGACAAAAACTTTCAGCCAAGAATACTCTTATTCAGCAAAACAATTCTTCAGATATGATGGAGAAATAAAATCTTTTCCAGATAAACAAAAGCTGAGGGAGTGTGTCACCACTAGACTTCCCCTGCAAGAAATGATCAAGGATGCCCTCATACCTGAAACAAAAGGGCAAAAGTCTACAAAGCTTTGAGCAAGGAGATAAGTAGACAGACAAAATCAGAAAACTGCAGCTCTATTTTAGAACAAGGTAGCAAATACTTAATTATAATTTAAAAGGTAAAAGGAAGGAGAGCATCAAAAGTAACTATAAACACTTCAGCTTAGTCACAAACTCACAACACAAAATAGAATAATTTGTGACAGCAATAACTCAGAAGGAGAAGAAGAAAGGGATGGATCTTGCTTAGGTTAATGAAGATAAGAGGCTCTCAGAAAATGGGCTATCTCATCTACAAGACCTTTATACAAACCTCATGGTAAGCACTAAACAAAAATCAGAGCAGAGCCATAATTCATAAATAAAGAGAAAACTGAGGAAACCACCACACTGAAATGGCAGTCAGAAATACAAAGGAAGAGAAACAATGGAAATAAAGAACAACCAGAAAACAAGAGAGAAAATGGCAGTATTAAGACCTCATATATTCAATAAGCACTCTAAATGTAAATGCATGAATTCTCCAATCAAAAGACACAGAGGGGCTGGATGGATTAGAAAACAAGACCCAACAACATGCTGCCTCCAGGAAACACATCTCAGCTCTAAAGACAAACATAGGCTCAGAATGAAGCAATGTAAGACAATACTTCAAACAAATGGCACACAAAAGAAAGCAGGTGTTGCCATATTTATATCCGACAAAACAGACTCAAGATAAAAAGAAAATGAGAGACAAAGAGGGGCAGTGTATAATGATAAAAGGGGCATTCCACCAAAAGGACATAACACTTATGGATAAATACGCACTAACGTTGGAGCACCAAGGTATATATAGCAACTATTAACAGACCTAAAGGGTGAGAGTAACAGCAACACAATAATAGTATGGGACCTCAACACCCCACTTACATAAACGGATCATCCAGATGGAAAATCAGCAAGGAAATGGATTTAAATGAAACACTTGATCAGATGGATGTAACAGATGTATACAGAGCATTCCATCCAAAAACAGCAGATAACATATTCTTCTCAAGTCCACATGGAACATTCTCAAAGCTAGACCATATGCTGGGAAACAATGCAGGCCTCAATAAATTTAAGAAGATTGAAATCGTATCAGGGCCGGTCCCATGGTCTAGTGGTTAAGTTTGCATATTCTGCTTTGGCGGCCTAGGATTTTGCCAGTTCGCATCCTGGGCATGGAACATGGTACCACTCATCAGGCTATGCTGAGGTGGCACCCCACATAGTACAACCAGAGGCACTCACAACTAGAATATACAACTATGTACTGGGGGGATTTGGGGAGAAGAAGAAGAGAAAAGAAGATTGGCAACATTCAAGTCTTTAATCCATTTTGAGTTGATTTTTGTGGGGAATGGTCTACTTTCATTCTTTTGCATGTGGCTGTCCAGTTTTCCCAACACCATTTATTGAAGAGACTCTCCTTTCTCCATCATATGCTCTTGGCTCCCTTGTCGAATATTAGCTGTCCATAAACGTGTGGGTTTACTTCTGGGCTCTCAATTTTGTTCCATTGATCTGTGGGTCTGTTTTTGTGCCAGTACCATGCTGTTTTGGTTACTATGGCTTTGTAGTATAATTTGAAATTAGGGAGTATTACACCTCCAGCTTTGTTCTTTTTTCTCAGGAATCCTTTGGCTATTTGGGGTCTTTTGTTGTTCCATATAAATTTTAGGATTCTTTGCTCTACTTCTGTGAAAAGTGTTGTTGGAACTTTGATAGGGATTGCGTTGAATCTATAGATTGCTTTAGGAAGTATGGACATTTTAATGATGTTAATTCTTCCAATCCAAGAGCACAGACTATCTTTCCATTTCTTTGTGTCTTCTTCAATTTCTTTCAACGATGTTTTATAGTTTTCAGTGTACGGATCTTTCAGCTCTTCAGTTAAGTTTATTCCTAGGTATTTTATTCTTTTTGTTGCAATTGTTAATGGGATTGTATTCTTAATTTCTCTTTCTGCTACTTCGTTGTTAGTATATAGAAACGCAACCGATTTTTGTACATTGATTTTTGTATCCTGCAACTTGACTGTATTCCTTTATGATTTCTAAAAGTTTTTTAGTGGACTCTTTAGGGTTTTCTAGATATAAAATCATGTCATCTGCAAAGAGTGACAGTTTCACTTCTTCTTTTCCAATGTGGATCCCTTTTATTTCTTTTTCTTGCCTGATTGCTCTGGCTAGGACTTCCAATACTATGTTAAATAGGAGTGGTGACAGTGGGCATCCTTGTCTGGTTCCTGTTCTTAGAGGATAGCAGATGTTAGCTCAGATGCCGATCTTTAAAAAAAAAAGGAAATCATATCAAGCACCTTTTCCAACCACAATGCTGTGAAACCAGAAATCAACTACAAGAAAAAAGCTGAGAAAGTCCCAGATATGAGGAGACTAAACGACATGCTGCCAAACAACTACTGGATCAATAAAAATCAAAGGAGAAATTAAAAAAATACCTGAAGACAAATGAAAATGAAAATAAACCATACCAACTCTTACGGGATACAGCAATAGTGGTTATAAGAGAAAAAATCATGGCAATACAGGCCCATCTCAACAAACAAGAAAAGTCTCAAATAAGTAATCTTAAACTACACCTAACAGAACTCAAAAGAGAGGAACTAACAAACCCTAAAATCAGTAGAAGTAGGGAAATAATAAAAATTAGAGCAGAAATAAATGAAATAGAGCCTAAAAAAAAAAACAGTAGAAAGGATCAATGAAACTAAGATCTGGTTCCTTGAGAAGATAAAAAGTTGACAAACCCTTAGCCAGAATCACTAAGAAAAAAAGAGAGAAGGCTCAAATAAAAAAAGAGAGATGAAAGAGGAGAAATTACAATAGATAAGGCAGAAATACAAAGGATTATAAGAGAATATTACAGAAAACTATATGCCCATAAACTGGATAACCTAGAAAAAATGGATAAATTCTTAGACTTATATAACCTCCCAAAACTGAACCAAGAAGAGATAGAGAATCTGAATAGACCAATCACAAGAGATCAAAACAGTAATCAAAAATCTCCCCAAAAACAAAAGTCCAGGACCAGATAGCTTCTCTGGAGTGTTCTACTAAACATTCAAAGACTTAATACCTATCCTTCTCAGACTATTCCCCAAAATTGCAGAAGACAGAACACTTCCTAAATCATTCTATGAGGCAAACATTACCCTGATACCAAAACCAGGCAAGGGGAGCGCAACGAAGGAAAATTACAGGCAAATATCACTGATGAACATAGGTGCAAAAATCCTCAACAAAATATTGGCAAATTGAATACAGCAATACACTGAAAGGATCATACACCATGATCAAGTAGGATTTATACAAGGGACACAGGGATGGCTAAACATCCACAAATCAATCAATGTGATTCACCACATTAACAAAATGAGGAATAAAAATCACATGATCATCTCAATAGATGCAGAGGAAGAATTTCACAAGATCCAACATCCATTTATGATAAAAACTCTAAATAAAATAGTTATAGAAGGAAAGTACCTCAATATAATAAAGGCCATATATGACAAATCCACAGTCAACATCATACCTAACAATGAAAAACTAAAAGCCACCTCTCTGAAAACAGGAACAATACAAGGGTGCCTACTTTCACCACTCCTATTCAACATAGTACTGGAGGTTTTGGCCAGAGCAATTAGTGAAGAAAAATAAATAAAAGGAATCCAAATTGGAAAGGAAGAAATGAAACTCTCACCGTTTGCTGATGATGTTGCTGGTGACATAGAAAACCCTAAATAATCCATCAGAAAACTATTAGAAATAATCAACAACTATAGCAAAGTTGCAGTGTACAAAATCAACTTATACAAAAATCAATTGCATTTCTACACACTAATAATGAACTAGTAGAGAAGTGAAGAATACAATTCCATTTACAATTGCAACAAAAGAATAAAATGCATAGGAATAAATTTAAACAAAGAGGAGAAAGACCTATACACTGAAAGCTATTAAACATTATTGAAAGAAATTGAAGATGCTATAAAGAAACAGAAAGATATTTCATGCTCACGGATTGGAAGAATAAACACAGTTAATATGTTCATATTATGTACAGCAATCTACAGATTTGATGCAACCCCAATCAGAATCCCAAGGAGATTCTTCACAGAAGTCGAACAAAGAATCCTAAAATTTATGTAGAACAAGAAAAGACCCCAAATAGCCAAAGCAATCCTGAGAAAAGAGAACAAAGCTGGAAACATCACAATGCCTGACTTCAAAATATACTACAAAACTATAGTAATCACAACAGCATGGTACTGGCCAAAAAACAGACACACAGATCAATGGAATAGGTTTGAAAGCCCAGAAATAAAACCATACATCTATGGACAGTTAATCTTCGACAGAGGAGATAAAAACATACAATGGAGAAAGGAAAACCTCTTTAATAAAGTGTGTTGGGAAAACTGGACAGCAACGTGAAAAGAATGAAAGTAGACCATTATCTTGCTCCATACACAAAAATTAACTCAAAATAAATTAAACACTTTAATGTAAGACCTGAAAGCATAAGACTCCTAGAAGAAAATATAGGCAGTACACTCTCTGACATCATCTTAGCAGCATATTTCCAAGTACCATGTCTACTCAGGCAAGGGAAACAGAAGAAAAAATTAACAAATGAGACTACATTAGACTAAAAAGTTTCTCTAAGGCAAAGGAAATCATGAAAAAAATGAAAAGACAATCCACCAACTTGGAGAAAATAATTGCAAATCATATATCCGACAAGAGATTAATTTCCAAAACATATAAAGAATTTATACAACTAAACAACAACAACAACAAACAAGCAGATGAAAAAATGGACAGAGGATATGATCAGACATTTTTCCATAGAAGATATATAGATTACCAACAGATTCATGAAAACATGTTCAGCATCACTAATTATTAGGGAAATGCAAATCAAAACTACAATGCAGTATCACCTTACACTTGTCAGAATGGCTATAACTACCAAGACAGAAAACAATAAATGTTGGAGACGATGTGGAGAAAAGGGAACCTTTATGCAGTGCTCGTGAGAATGCAAACTGGTGCAGACACTATGGAAAACAGTACGGAGATTTCTCAAAAAACTGAAAATAGAAATACCATATGATCCAGCTATCCCACTACTGGGTATTTATCCAAAGAGCTTGAAATCAATGATCCCAAGAGATATATGTGCCCCTATGTTCACTGTAGCATTATTCACAATAGCCAAGTTGTGGAAGCAACCCAAGTGCCTTTCCACAGATGAATGGATAAAGAAGATGTGGTCTATATATACAATGGAATACTACTCAGCCATAAAAAAGACAAAATTGTCCCATTTGCAATAATATGGATTGACCTTGAGGGTATGATGCTAAGCAAAATAAGCCAGATAGAGAAAGACAAATACTGTATGATTTCACTCATATGTGGAAGATAAACAAACATATGGATAAAGAGAACAGATTAGTGGTTACAGGAGGGGAAGGGGGATGAGGGGTAGGTGAAAGGGGTAAAGGAGCACATATGTATGGTGATGGATAAAAATTATGCTATTGGTGGTGAACACAATGCAGTCTATACAGAAACTGATAAATAATAAAGTACACCTGAAATTACACAATAATATGTTATAAACCATTATGACCTCAATAGAATAATTGAAAAAAAATGTAGCATATTAAGTACAATGAAACAATATTCAGCCATAAAAAAAAGAAATAAATCTTGCATTTGCAACAACATGGACAGACTTTGAGGGCATTATGTTAAGTGAAATAAGTCAGATAGAGAAAGATAAATACTGTATGATCCAACTTACATGTAGCATCTTAATACAATGAACTCATAAAAACAGAGAATAGAGAGCCAGCCCTGATGGCCTCATGGTTAAAGTTCGGGGCTTTCATTGCTTTGGCAGCCCGAGTTCACTTCCCAGTCATGGAACCACACCACTTGTCTGTCAGTTGCCATGCTGTGGTGGTGGCTCACATGGAAGACCTAGGAGGACTTACAACTACAACATTCAAATATGCACTGGGGCTTTGGGGAGGAAAAAAAAAAAAAGAGGAATATTGGCAACAGATGTTAGCTCAGGGTGAACCTTCCCCAGAAGTAAAACAAAGATCTTTAAAAAAAAATTGAGACTAGAATGGTGATTGCCAGGGGCTGAAGGTTAAGGAAACGGAGGATGTTGGTCAAAGGGCACAAGCATTGTTATAAGATGAATAAGTTCCAAGGGGTCAAAAACTATGGCAAGGTGACTCTAGTTAACAACACTGTATTGTACACTTGAAAAGTGCTATAAGAGTAGAATTTTGATGTGCTCACCACAGGACCAACAAAACGACAGCTATGTGAAGTTAAGGAAATGTTAACTAACTTTATTGTGGTAAACATTTTGTAATATAGATGCATATTAAATCATCACATTGTACACCTTAAACTTACACACTGTTATATGTCAATTATATCTCAATAAAGCTGGAGGAAAAAGGAATGGCTAGTATTTCACCATACCTGTAATATCTTATTAAAAAGAGAAATTTGAAACAAATAAGGCAAAATGTTAATAATTGTTAAATCTAGGGAGAATCCTATACACGTCTCTTGTATGTTATTTTCTACACTTTTCTATATGTTTAAAATGTTTCAAATTAAAAAAAATTTGTATAAAGAAAACAGATTGAAAGCCATCTGGAATTTGTTGAAACACTATTTTAGAAATTGAGAGTTATTGAAATGCAACTGCAAGTGTTTAATAGACCCAGCTGTCTTACTGCATTCGGCTGCTTGACTCACTTTTAAATGAGTCTCTGTGTTCAGATGTCATGAAAGTTACAGCAGAGCTCAGGGTGATGATGTGGAGGATTTCAGCCATCCTACATTATTATTTGGGGCATATAGGAAGGTTAGGTGCATTAACGAGAACATTTAAAGAAACTCAATTAATAGAAACTTCTTCAAAAATACGCAGAAAGATCTATAAGATGCCTCAGGAGGCATCATGAGTTTCACATTAGGAAGCAATTAGATATAAAATTGAATGTTACAGAACCAGACAAGTTCTCCAAAATGATGAAGAAAAAAATATCTAAATCATTGCCAGTTCTAGAAGCCTACAGATTGAGAAGGCTAGAGATACAGTTTTGCCTCCCAGCATCCCACAGATCTCTAGTCACTTCATTCACTGTCAAACGTCCAACTCCTTCAATATCTACACCCCTAAAAGTATCTATTCTTCAAAATTATCATCACCACAACCCTGCCCTCCAGATTACTTACGCATTGACTTCTCTGACCCAGTTATCCACAGATTTCTCCCCTCCCCAACATTCCCACTACGGCTTTTGAATTTATGATCTATAATCATCAACATCCCTGAATTTCTTTAAATATTCCCCTAATATCACTATTTTCCATGCAGTTCTTTGGAGGGGAGATTATTTCTTTTCTTAGACTTTATACGTCTCAGGGTCTAGATGAGAGTCAGTGTTCTCGTCCCTTCCTTCTCTTGCTTCAGATGTGTTTCCAACCTCTTTTCTCCTCAGCTTCTTTAGAGTATATGCCAATTGAATTAACCCCCTGCTAGTCCCCATGGTCGCTTTCACTTTCTTGCCCTCTGGTCATTGACTGATGGCTTTAGTTCCTGATTCATCATCTTCTATTCGACCACTATGCGTGATTTCCAATTTTCAATACTTCTGTCTTTGTTTTCCTAAGCTTCCTCATCACCACTAGATTTTTACACCCGCCACTACCACCTAGTCCTTTGGTAACACCTAAAATCTTAGGATTACCAATAGCTTTGCTACTTGAAAAATCTCAAATTCATACTTTCTACACTGTGACTCATACCTCAGGCTTCATTCTCACGTGTTTAGCATTTTCTAAACTTTTTAATAACTCTATTGAGACCTCCGATCAATTAATCCTACCATTTCCTCATGCCATAGATTGAATGCTTGTGTCCTCTTCAAAACTCATATATTGAAATCCTAACCCCCAAGGTGATGGTATGAGGAAGTAGGTCCTTTGGGAGGTAATTAGGTCATGAGAGCAGAGCAGTTATGAATGGGATAAGTGCCTTATAAAAGACACCGAGAAAGTTCTCTCATCCCTTCAACCACATGAGGTTACAGTGAGAGGACAGCCATCAGTGAGGAAGCTGGCCTTCACCAGACACTGAATCTGCTGGCACCATGATCTTGGACTTCCCAGACTCCGGAACTCTAAGTAGTAAATGTTGTTATGTCACCTAGTTCTTGGTATTTTTTTATAGCAGCAGTAAACAGATTAAGACACCTCACTATTGTTCGCCTCCTTAATCCCTTCCTTCCATTCTTAGAATATGTAATGCAGAATTACAAACACTGCCTTGCAAATGCTTCTAACTCTCTCACCTTGCCTTCCTCTATTGTACAAGCTTGGAAAACCTACAACTGTAGTTAAATTTAACTATCGGTCAGTTTCAGGAAAAGTGGACATGGATGAATGAAAAACACAGAAGGAATCCCCTGACTAACACTCAGTCATTGATCTTGTCACATACTTCGTTAAGAAAGTAGAAGCAATTGATAAAAGATATCCCGCCACATCGCCATAATCCGTATATACCGCCTTCCCTCTAATGAAGATGGACTGCTCCTGCCCACCTCAAGGGCCCACCCTTCCCCATGTGCTCTGGGGCCACTGCCACCACCTTAGCATAAGCCGTGATCATCTCTTGCCTGGATTCCTGCAACAGCTTCCTAACTGCTTTCTCTCTGCTTCTCCATGTTGGGCTTCCTCTTGCCTCACAACAATACATTCATTACCCAGAAGCTGGTATTCTTTCAAAAACATAGATCACATTCATCACACCTGCTTAAAACCATCCAATGGCTTTCCATCATAATTAGCATAAAATACAAAATCGCTATTCTGTTTTTAAAAGAGAGAGAGGTGGTCGTTGATTACCTGTTCTACACCATCTTCTCTCACTCTCCTCCTCGCATTCTTCTCCAGTGGTGCATTCCCAGCTGGGTCCTGTTTCCCAGTCTTGTATTTGTTATTACTTCTGCCTGGAATGCTTTTCTCCTCTGTATTTATAAAGATGGCTCCTCCTTTTCTTTCAGATACTAGCTTTAAAAATCACCTATTCAGAAAGGCCTTCACTGACTACCCCTGTTTTAAAGTAACTCAACTCTAATTTTCTGTTACCAGACCTATTTTCAATCTCTGCATGGAAAAACCACTATCTGAAATCCACAAGAAGGCAACAAGGGGAGTAGATCTAGAAGAGACTGCTGGCTGGTGCAGAGTTACAGACAATTCACAGCCCATAAAATATGAGCAAGAAATAAATCTCTGCTTTTTTTTTTTTTATGAGAACGAGGTATTGAGTGTTGTGTTTCCACAGCAAAGCTACTGGTAACACATGGTATTAGTACAACTATCATGAAAACCACAGGAGTTACTCTCCTTTGGGAAACTCAGCAGGGACTTAACTACAGAGGAGAGAATATTTGTGTAAGCTTTAAAGAAAAGGACATTTGCTGGACGGAGAAGAGGAATATAATGTTCTAAGCAGAGGAATATCATGTGCAAAGGCCTGGGGGCTAGAAGCTATGTGAAATGTTTGAGGAACTGTAAGCAGTTCACTGGGACCGGAATGTGAAGTAACTGAGTGAAAACAGGGAAAGATAGAGAAAAGGTAGGCTGGACCAGACCGTGAAGGGCCTAAAAAGGAAAATAGGAATTATCTTTAGGCCAATAAAACAAGTTTAAATTAGGCTGGGTTTGAGCAGAACGGGGTAGTGTAAAGCTTACTCAGGAGGCAGTTTGGGGAAGCCAGCAAACAGGGGAAGATTGCAAGCAGGAGGAATTTGACTGGACTAATATTAGTGAGACACTTTGAGGAGCTGGAATTAGGTAATTCGATATTGAGTCATTTCTAAAGGAAGCATGTATAAAAAATCATAGATTTTTTTTTCACTTTTTTTTCTGTTTCAATCTCAGTGGCTCAAAAGCTCTTGAACTTTCCTGTATCTTAGGTAATGAATGACATTGAAAAACAGGAGAAAAAACACAGACCTTCTAGGTGGTAAATGGAAAGACAAATGTCACTACATTTATTTTCCATGTGATGTGATTCCTTGCCCAGCTTCTCTGTCTTTTTTTCTGACCATCTCTTTGAAGGCTGTGGCATTGTTTCTGAATGTTAATAGGTATCACAGTAAATCAAAGGTAATTCCAGTGCAATCCTCTGTTTATTCTTTTTCTCTATCATCTGCCTATTTACTATTAGCTACTTGGAATGCTTTTGTAACAAGCTGTTTATCAGCCAGTCACTCACTCATTCCCCCTTTAATGGTCTCACTTAATATTTCCCATATCCTGAGCTTTTCATTCAATCTTCCAAATCTATACCTGTAGCTCACACCCTTCTTTTGACCTTCAGACCTACACACACACACACGCACACACAACTGTCCTTATAAATTTCCAAATACATTGACTTTCAGGAAAAATCTGTTACAGAATATATGGTGATTATTTTTTTAATCAACTTTCATGAGACCAGGATCTAGAGGAAAGTATGAGAAATAATCTAACACACACAAGTGAGAAAATATGCTCCTTTTGGATTATCTAGGTAAAGTGACAACTCTTCACATTAGTATTGTTCTTCATAATTTACAAAGTATTGTCAACATTCAATTTGAGCCTCATAAGAATTTCACAGCTCAGGTTGGGTACATAAAGTCATAGTGATTTTATAAATAAAGACCATATGTTTTAAGCAGGGCCAGGTTCATGGGTATATGAGCTGTGCAGTCACACAGGGCCCTGTGTTTAGAAGGGTCCTGGGTTTGGTCATTGATATCTTAAAATTGTTAATACTTTTTGAACAGGGACTCCTACATTTTCATTTTGCAGTAGGCCTATAAATTATGTCAACAGTCTTGGGTTTAAAAAATGAGAGTTATGCAAGGATATGCAAAATGTAATTAGCAGATTCCAGAAAAGAACATCAAGGTCCCCTACTTGCATTCCAATGCCCTTTTCATAACTCAGTGCTGTCTAGAGTCACATAGTGGATCCACCTCTTCTAAGCTGGCTTTGCCAAGTTTTGCAGCTCATGAAGGCTCATCTACTATAAGCCTTTCAACACTATATCTAATATTATATAAGAAACAGTGGCAAACTCAACCTTTATTTTCCTCTTCATTGAAAACAATATTCTCTCTAACTTTTGCCAAGTGTTTTCAGCTTGGACCAAACCACTAGCCAGAAAAACCAATCCCAGGGCACACTCATTCGTATGGAAGACGGCTTTGTGCTATTAAAACAGATGGAATTTCTGAGCCTGACTGCTTCTCTCTGAAATAACAAGGCCATTACCAAAAGCTGAGAAAACATGGACATGTAGAACAATGACCAGGTTGTTTATCTGTATAAATAAAACTTGTAAAGTAGATTAAGAGCCTATCTCTTGATATTTTGCTCCCTCTAAACCCTATCAGAGACTAACTGAAAACTTACATCTTGAGAAGATAGGAAAGAAATCATTTTCGTTTGCCTCTAGCTCTTTAAAATATCCATTTCAGCAAGTGTCATGTCTTAAACCTCCAGAGATGCATCATTTTACTACAGTTAGAGAAACTCTCTTCGGGCAATATGTATGAAAATATGTTTGAGAAAATCTGTGTACTTTTCAACAATCTGGGACATACAAGGTTTAAACAATGCACATTTTAGCTATATACGCAGACTTTCAGAATTTAGGCATAAATTAACCAAAATAGGGCAAGATTAAAGTCACAAAGTATTTTCCAATTTTTTACTTAACTCTAGAACTTCATCGGGAGCTCCTCTCAGTTTCTTTTTGGTCTGTGTAACATCAATGATTTCGAATAACTTTTCATGTTGAAAAAAATGCCTCGAGGGAAAAACGTTACTTTAATTATGTAGCATATATAAAAGTGTATTTTAATGATTAAATTCACATGTGCATACTAATAAGGGTAGAACCTGTCTTTTTTGTTCATAATGAATGCTTATCATGTAGAGCAGTGCTTTCACACAGAGTTTATTCAATAAATGTCTACGGAATGAGTGAATAACATTGAACTGAAAACAAGAAAGTCTTAAGCAGTTATATTAGCTATAATGTGATGAAAATTTGTGATCAACACAAAAAAAGTCATTCAGAATTGTAAGATTTGGGGGTTTTAGAAATCAAAATCATAAATCGTAATATGCACACATAGCAGAATGAATTTTCAGTTGTACTAGATCTGTTTGTTTTGATTACATAAAGTCAAAGTTAATAAAGCTGACTGTTTTAAACCAGAAGAACACATCTGGTATCTATGGGTGGTATCAAACCAGCAGATATGTTTGTGTGTGTTCGTGTTTTAATTGAGCCCATTTCTTAAATATAATCAGGAGATATCACACAAAAATACAGCTTCTCTAGAAAAATCTGACATCTGTTATACTGGATGTGCATTTCTAGACAGATACAATTTACTGAAATTCAACTGATGCTGCCCCCAATAAAAGAGATCATAGATGTAACAATTTTCTACCATCCCCAGCAATTATTACTGCCTCTCTGACATTTTATCTGCTCTTATCATTAATTTAGTTTCTCTGTCTGGCCCCTATATTAACTTCAGTTGGTGATCCTGCTTCAAATCATCTGAAAATTAATTGACATGCATGTTGCCCAACCTTCATTAGCAAGTTCCAATTCTACCTACAAAAACCTTGTGTAGGTGAAGACAAAATTATGTTCATTGATAATGTAGCAGAATCCAAGCACATTAAAATTAGATGTTTTTTCTGTCACTCCAATGACTTCAAATGCTGGAAAAAGGCATTGTCGAACACTGACTGCTTATTATTTAAAGGAATCTCTAATGTAGAGAATTATCCCTTTTATAGAATAATACAAATGAAAATGCTGAACATCCAATAAAAACTCTTATCTAAATAGGATACTATCATATAAAACAATAAAGAAGGTAAACTTCAGAGAGTTCAATAACTTGACTCCAACAGCTTTAATAAATTTTACTTTGAGACAAAAAAATTTCCTAGTCTATACTTAAGCCTAAAGGCAGCTAACCCACAACCAGAAATAAATTTGATAAGACCTGAAATAAATCAAATAAATAGAAAGATTCTAAAGGTTTTAGTGCATCAAAGCAACTGACAAGTGAGTGGTCTCTGAATTGGAAAAGATATTGATGAAAACATATCAAAATATTAAATATACGTTGTACAAGAACAGAGTATATGCAATCTACGTAAACAATGTGCCAGATGAGGCCAAAAAAATGTACTAGAAAAGGAATCACACTGATAGCCTCATATAAACATAAAAACATCTTTGGAGTGACATCAGCATCATGGTGAAGTGAACTCGCCGGGGACTTTCTCCCCTCCAACATACAACAAAAAGGGGTATCCATACTCCAACAGAGGACATCCTAACACAACACAAAAACATGAGAGAGACACGCAGCCACACAACGGAGGGCAGAGAGGCTGGAGCCCCCTCAGAGGAGCTGGAATGGGGTAAGAGAAAGCTTTGCTCCCTCCCCTAAAGACTGAGATCAGATCACAACTGTGAGAGCATGTGTGAGGGAAGGAGTGGAGGAGGGGAACACTCGTTCATGGGAACTAGGACTCCCTAGGGCCCTTGCAGCCTAGAGAGGAGCCCTCTAATGGGGTGAAAGCTATCATGGGGGTGACCTGATCAAGCCAACACCCCAGGAGACCAGATAGTGAGAGCAGAGTGAGAAAACCCTGAGATCACACAGGAGAAAGTGCCCCTCCTCCCACCAGCCTGTGCAGCTCTGCTGCCTGGGACCTCGGCTGAAGGTGGAGGGCTCAGAATATGTGACTCCTGGCCCCCACCCAGTGTCAATAGGCAGTAACTGCAACCAAATAATATCAGAATGCATAAGACCCGACCTACCTCCTCTAACAACATCAGACAGTACATCAAATCTCCAGACCAGGGAGAAAATGACAAGCAGCCATAATTCAGTCCTGGGGACTGAATATGTAATCTAAATGACAATGAGTTCAAAATAGCTATCATCAAAAAACTCAACGAGGTAAAAGAGAACGTAGAGAAATAATTCAAAGAGTTCATAAGCTACTCCACAAAAGAGATTGAAACTATAAAGAAGAATCAATCAGAAATATTAGAGATGAAAGACACAATGGAAGAGATAAAACAAAATACGAATGCTTGAGTGGACATCATAGAGGAGCATATCAGCATAATTGAAGATAGACATGTTGAAATGCTCCAGGCAGAGGAGAAGAGAGAACTAAGACTAAAAAGAAATGAAGAAAGTCTCTGAGAAATATCTGACTCAATGAGGAAATGCAACATAAGAATTATAGGTATTCAAGGAGGAGAAGAGGAGAATGGAGCAGAAAGCATGTTCAAAGAAATAATAGCAGAGACCTCCCCAAACCTAGGGAAAGAGAGGGAAATCTGTGTGGAAGAGGCTTCCAGATCTCCTAGATTTGTCAATGTAAAAAGACGATACTACTGCAAGCCATATAGTAGTAAAACTGGCAAAAATGAATGACAAAGAAAGAATAGTAAGGCCGCAAGGCAGAAGAAAGTAACCTACAAACGAACCCCATCAGGCTTTCAGCAGATTTCTCTGTAGAAACCTTACGAGCTAGGAGAGAATGGAATGAATTATTAAAATCTTTAAAAGACAAAAATCTTCAGCCAAGAATACTCTATCCAGCAAAAATATCCTTCAGATATGAGGGAGAAATTAAAACTTTCCCAGCCAAACAAAAATGAAGGGACTTTGTAGCAATGAGACCTCCCACTACAAGAAATCCTCAAGAAGGCCTTCATATCTGGAAAAAAAAAAAGAGAGAGAGAGAAACGGGTCACAAAATGCAGAGTAAGGAGATATATAAGTAGACAGAATCAGAATAGTATAGCAAATATTCAACTATAGCATTAAGCTAAAGGGAAGGAAAACACCAAAAACAAAGATGATCCTGCCATCTTAACCACAAACTCACAACAAAAGATGGAATAAGATACGAGAAAAACAGCTTAGGAGAGGAGGAGGAAAGGAACTGAATCAGTTTAGCCTAATGAAATAAGAGGCCATCAGAAAATGGGCTATCTTATACATGAGATTCTGAATACAAACCTAGCATAGCCACTAAACAAAAAATAAGAACAGAGATAAAAGAATAAATAAAGAGAAAGCAAAGAAACAGATCATAAAAAACCACATAATTCAATGGGTAGACCAAAACTCACAGGACTAGAACCAAAGGAAATGTAGGAAAACCAGAAAATGAGTGATAAAATGACAGCATTAAGCCATCATTCATCCATAATCACTCTAAACATAAATAGATGGAATTCTCCAATAAAAAGACATGGAGTGGGGAGATGGATTAAAGAACAAGACTTAATACTATGCTGCATCCAGGAAACTCGTCTCGGCTCCAATGACAAACACAAGCTCAGAGTGAAGGGGTGGAAGATGATACTCCAAGCTAACAGCAAACAAAAGACAGCAGGTGTCGCAATCTTGTATCAGACAAAGTAGATTTCAAGATAAGACAGGTAAAGAGAGACAAAGAGGAGCAGTATATAATGATCAAAGGGACACTCCATCAAGAAGAAATAGTGTTTATAAATATCTATGCACCCAACACAGGAGCACCAAAGTTCATAAAGCAACTATTAACAAGCCTAAAAGAAGATGTTAATAATAATGCAATAATAGCAGGGAACCCAACACTCACTTACATCAATGATCATCCAGACAGAAAATCAACAAGGAAACAGTGGAATTAAATGAAAAGCTAAACTAGTTGGACTAAATAGACATATATAGAACACTCCATCCAAAAACAGCAGAATACACATTCTTCTCAAGTATGCATGGAACATTCTCAAGGATAGACCATATGCTGGGAAAAAAGGCAAGCCTCAATAAATTTAAGAAAATTAAAATAATAACAAGAATCTTTTCTGATCATAATGCTATAAAGCTAGACATTAATTAAAATAAAGAAGCTGAGAAAGGGACAAAGATGTGGAGACTAAACAACATGCTATTAAACAAGCAATGGATCATTGAAGAAATTAAAGGAGAAATAAAAAACTATCAAGAGAAAAATGAAAATGATAATATACCATACGAATTCAAATGGGATGCAGCAAAAGCCGTATTAAGAGGGAAATTCATCGCAATACAGGCACACCTTACTAAACAAGAAAAATCCAAGATAAGCAATCTCAAATTACACCTAACTGAATTAGAAAAAGAGGAACAAACAAAGCCCAAAGTCAGCAGGAGAGAAATAATAAAAATCAGAGCAGAAATAAATGCTATTGAAACAAAAAAGGCAGTAGAAAGGATCAGTGAAACAAAGAGCTGGTTCTTTGAGAAGATAAATAAAATTGACAAGCCCCTAGCCTGACTTACAAAGAAAAAAAGAGAGAAAGCTCAGATCAACAAAATCAGAAATGAAAGAGGAGAAATAACAACAGATAGCACAGAAATACAACGGATTATAAGAGAATATTATGAAAACCTATATGCCAACAAAATGGATAATCTAGAGGAAAAGGGTAAATTCTTGGACTCTTACAACCTCCCAAAGCTGAATCAAGAAGAAACAGAAAATCTGAATTGACCAATCACAAGGAAAGAGATTTAAACAGCCATCAAAAGCATCCCAAGGAATAAAACTTCAGGACCAGACGGCTTCCCTTAGGACTTCTATCAAACTTTCAGATTGGATTTAATACCTGTCCTTCTCAAGCTGTTCCAAAAAATTAGGGAAGATCAAACACTTCCTAATACATTCTATGAGGCCAACATCATTCTGATACCAAAGCCTGACAAGGACAGCACAAAAAAGGAAAACTACAGGCCAATATCACTGATGAACATAGGTGCAAAAAACCTCAACAAAATTTTGGCAGCCCGAATTCAGCAATACATCAAAAGGATCATACATCATGATCAAGTGGGATTTATACCAGGGACACAGGGATGGTTCAACATCTGCAGATCAATCAACGTGATACACCACATCAACAAATTTAGGAATAAAAACCACATGATCATCTCAATAGATGCAGAGAAAGCATATGACAAGATCCAACAGCCGTTTATGATAAAATCTCTTAACAAAATGGGGATAGAAGGAAATTACCTCAAGATAATAAAGTCCTTATATGAGAAACCCACAGCCAACATCTTGCTCAATGGGCAAAAGCTGAACACCATCCCTCTGAGAATAGGAACAAGACAAGGATGCCCACTATCACTACTCTTATTCAACATAGTGCTGGAGGTTTCGGCCAGAGCAATTAGGCAAAAGAAAGGAATAAAAGGAATCCAAATAGGAAGTGAAGAAGTGAAACTCTCACTGTTTGCAGAAGACATGATCTTATATATAGAAAACCCCAAAGAATCCATCAGAAAACTAATAGAAATAATTAACAACTACAGTAAAGTTGCAGGGTACAAAATCAACTTACAAAAATCAGTTGCTTTTCTATACTCCAATAACAAATTTATAGGGAGAGAACTCAAGAGTACAATTCCATTTTGCAATCATAACTAAAAGAATAAAGTACATAAGTATAAATTTAACCAAGGAGGTGAAGGACTTACACAATGAAAACAATAAGACATTACTGAAAGAAATTGATAATGACATAAAGACATGGAAAGAGATTCCATGCTCATGGATTTGAAGAATTAACATAGTTAAAATGTCCAAACTACCCAAAGCAATCTACAGATTCAGTGCAATCCCAATCAGAATCCCAATGACATTCTTCATGGAAATAGAGCAAAGAATACTAAAATTCATATGGGGTAACCAAAGACCCTAAATTGCTAAGGCAATCCTGAGAAAAAAAGAACAAAGCTGGAGGCATCACAATCCCTGACTTCAAAATGTACTACAAAGCCATAGTGATCAAAACAGCACGGTACTGGTACAAAAACAGGCACACAGGTCAATGGAACAAAATTGAGAGCCCAGAAATAAAACTGCACATCTAAGGACAGCTAATCTTCAACAAAGGTGCCAAGAACATACAATGGAGAAAAGATAATCCCTTCAATAAATGGTCTTGGGAAAACTGGACAGCCACATGCAAAAGAATGAAGGCAGACCATTATCTCACACCATACACAAAAGTAAACTCAAAATGGATCAAAGACTTGAAGATAAGTCCTGAAACTATAAAACTCCTGGAAGATAATATAGGTAGTACATTCTTCGACATGGAACTAAAATACCATGTCTTCCTAGACAAGGGAAACAAAGGAAAAAATAAACAAGTGGGAGTTTATCAGACTAAAGAGCTTCTGCAAGGCAAAAGAAACTAGAATCAAAATGGACAACCCACCAATTGGGAGAAAGTATTTGCAAATTATGTGTCCGACAAGGGGTTAAATCTCCATAATATATAAGGAACTCACACAACTGAACAACAAAAAAACAAATAACTCAATCAAAAAATGGGCAGAGGATATGAACAGGCATTTTTCCAAAGAAAATATACAGACGGCCAATAAACACATGAAAAGATGTTCAACATCACTAATCATCAGGGAAATGCAAATCAAAACTACACTAAGATACCACCTTACGTCTGTTAAAGTGGCTATAATCACTAAGACTAAACATATCAAATGTTGGAGAGGGTGTGGAGAAAAGAGAACCCTCATACTCTGCTGGTGGCAATGAAAGCTGGTGCAGCCACTATGGAAAACAGTATGGAGATTCCTCAAAAAACTAATAATAGAACTACTATACGACCCAGCTATTCCACTACTGGGTATCTACCCAAACAATTTGAAATCAACAATCCAAAGTAACATATACACCCATATGTTCCTTGCAGCACTATTCACAATAGCCAAGACATGGAAACAATCCAAGTGCCCATTAACTGATGATTGGATACAGAAGATGTGGTATACACATACAATAGAATACTACTCAGCCAGAAAACAAGACAAATTCATCCCACTGGCAGTAACATGGAAGGACCTGGAGGGAATTATGCTAAGTGAAATAAGCCAAACTGAGACAGACAAACACCAGATGATTTCACTCATATGTGGAATATAAACAAGCACATGGACAAAGAAAACAGTTCAATGGTGACCGGGGGAAGGGGAGCGGGGGCGGGGGGGTGGTCACGTGGGTGAAGGGGAGCACTTATGTGGTGACAGTCAAGAAATAATGTACAACTGAAATCTCACATTGATGAAAACTATTATGAGCTCAATTAAAAAAATTACAAACAAACAAAAACATCCTCATAGGCATCTGCAGTGATAACCTACTCAAAGATCAGATTTGCTTTCAGGAGCTACCACGGTCACCTAATTCAGCGCTATGTTCATTAGGTGCTTGTTAGCTAACTATTATGTAAAGCTTACTTTAAAAATAATTACTTCCAAATGCCTTAGATTTATAAGTAGGTGAAGTCCAGCACAGGAAGAAAAACAAATCTGCAGAGAGTACATAGTAGAGAGAGACCTCCCTTTCTGCCTAGGATGTTGTAAGTCATGGCTGACCAACACTATCACTGTGAAACCAGAAACAGATCAATAAATTACTAGAATTATAGTTTTAGAGCATTGGAAAGTCTTAGGAGCAGGGACTAGATGTACTAAAATTTCCCAGAAAAAGAGCCCTTCAGAGACGAGTAAATGCCAGGTGTTTTCTTTATCTGGGCTCATTTTCTGATTCTAGCTAAGGGCTAAGGGTTGGGCTTGGCCTTGACTAAAGAACTTGATTGTGTAAAAGAGAAACTAGTCAATCTTTCAGTGGTCATGTTGGGCTGCTGTGATGCACTGGAACCTGGGGGAGGCTAGATTTATGGCAAGTTCTGAGCAGGAGACATTTACTGAGTTTGGGGGCTGTGTGCAGAAGACTGGGGAGAGAAGGACTTCTAAAGACCCCTTCTGTAGTTTTTGTAACTTAGGAGACAAAGATTGTTAGAGGAAGGAGAAAGACTTGGATGATTTTCCCCTCAAGAAATCTGACAAAACTTAAGCTATACAGGGTAAGGGACCAAAGATATAAACTCAAAACATCTGAGTGGAAGAATCAGAGCTCCTGCACTCTTAGCAGAAGAGAACTTCTATTTCCTGGGTCAAAAATCCAGCAGGACCATCTGTAAAGAACATTTGAATAAGAGTCGGGCAGAGTCTTATTAAAATTACAACCTATTCCTTACCCAGAACAATCTTGATTGGATAGAGATGATCAGCCCATCACATACAATGCCTCATAGCCTAATAAAGCTAAGCTTAAGCTAAGGCTTCTGAAACTCCTGTTTTCCAGAATTTTTAACTGAAGAAGTGGGTAGGGTTGAACCTGCAGGTTGCGGACTTCAGTGGCTCTAGCAGAAAGGAGTTAAGCAAGGCAGCAGTCAACATCCCTATCCTTCAAGAACCTGCCCAGGACCCTTGGTAGGAATGAATGTCGCTCTCATCTGTGTTCCCAGAATTCTGTAGACAAACTATCTTATCACGTTTCCTCGGGAAAATTTTTCTGTTTCTCTAACCCGCTGAGGTTTAAAGGCAAGATTTATTTCTTGATCCCCAGCAACAAAACAGTTCTTAGCAAGGGATCCATGAATAAAATTCAGAGGGCCGAAAAATATGGGTGTGATAAAGTATTTATTTTCATTAACTCTTAATTGAAATATAGAATTTTCCTCAATCAGAAATATAGGCAAGACATTATGGTAAAATTGGCATATCTATAGCTTTGTCAGCAATAGAAATCACATATAGTTTCATATTGCATTGCAGTTGTTGCAGATACTGGAAATATCATTTGTGCTCCTCTGCACTTCAAAATAATGATAGTTATTAACCCACTAGTAGATCTTATTAAAACTATGTATATATATGTATGTAATTTTATCACAAATGTTTTTTTAAAAATATTTGGTAACTTTCTGCATATACTTGGTTTCTTTTTTAAGTCTTTGTATCTTATGTTACGTATTTTTAAATATTATAAGAAGGTGTCTGAAAGCTCCACCACACTATCAAAAAGGTCTGTATTAGTTTGCTATAGATTCTGTAACAAATTATCGTAAACTTCATGGCTAAAAAACAACACAAATTTATTATCTTACAGTTGCATAGGTCAGAAGTCCAGTAGGGGTCCCAGTGAACTACAGCCATGGTATGGGCAGGGCTGCATTCCTTTCTGGAGAATGTACGGGAGAGCCCCTTTCCTTGCCTCTTTCAGCTTCTACAGGACATTCATATGTCTTGACTCACTGTCGCTTTCATCCGTCTTCAAAGCTAGCAACATTGTATCTTTCTGACCATTCTTCCAAACTCCCATCTCCCTCTGAGTCTGACCTCAGCAAGGAAAGATTCTCTGCTTTCAAGAATCTGTTATGATTAGATTGGGTCCACTTATATAATCCAGAATAAACTCCCCATTTTAAGGTCCTTAATTTAATCACATATGCAAAATCCCTTTTGCCACATAAATCACCATATTCACAGATGCAGGATTTTAGGATGGGGCATCTTTTGGGGGGAGAGGGAGTTATTCATTATTCTGCCTACCAGAAGGTCCTTGGCACACAAAGACTAAACTAAGGACACTGAATAATTTAATGAATAATCAATGGTAAACAATTCTTCTCTGCAGGGCTGTGTTTATCCAGCACCAGATGCTCATAGTGAGTCTAGTCATCCACTTTTTGAATATCACACCAGATATTAGAACACTGAAGGTGTAGATGAGAAAGAAACATGTCTATTGTGGATAGCAGGGTAAAAATCAAGGCATTGTTCTCAGGTTGAGCCTTCTGATTCCTCCATATCAGTTTGCCTGATATGGTCCTATCAAGAAGAAGAAGTTAAATATACTGATAAAGGAATTTCTTTACATTCATCAGAAGTTGGCAGTAAGTAGAAAGATCAACTTTAAATATATTTTCTCTTGCTCCACGTACAATTCTAAAAGAACAGTTGAGGTTCATTCCAGGCTCTGTCACAGCGGTACTCTTAATCTCAAAGCAATGAAAGCAAACAAAACAAAACCCCCAAACTATTGCTACTATGAATTTTAAGCAGTCAAGAAACCAATTAGTTGGAAAAGTTTAAAAATTTATTTCAAGACTGAACAAGAAAGTTATATATTTGTACTATTTAATTTTAATGACAATTTTGTTAACATAGATTAGAAGAATAGGTTGAGTTTTGTATGTAGATCTAAAAAATCATCTTCTTGAAAATTCATATGGGAGAATTCCTTGGATTTAAATAGTATGCAGAATGTATTTACAGCTACTATATTATTTAAACTTTCATCGGAGATCAGCAAGGATTTACCTTTACCTTTGTTTTATTCATGATGAAGCAGAGAAAGAAAGCAACTTGTTCAGAGTTACAACGCTGATGATGAGCAGGACCAGGGTTCGAACTCAAGATTGGAAAAGTTTTCTGTTTGTTTTCAAGCTAGCACAGGACCTGGGATTTCCATGTTCTGTGATTAAGATTTGAGAAATGCCTTGGCATAGAGGACAATACTAAGCTTTGGTGTCAGAAGATGTGACTTCAACTCTGGTACTGGTTATTGACGTGTAAGCCATTCTGTCACTCAGAATTACTGGTGTTTTTTGCCCTCTCAAATCTAAAGTTTCTGCCTAGTCCCCTCCACTCCTCCCTACCTAGCTTCCGCATTTTCTAAAAAGGGTCTGAGAAATACATTATGCTGAACTCACAGGTATACTGAGGGGATTTAATTTAGGTAATGTTTGGAAAAGGATTCTGAAACTTAAAGAATTACTCAAATGTAAAACATTATGAATGAGTTTTATCAGGAAGATATTACACATTTGTGATTGCCTTTTCTCTAATATATATTTTTATGTTACATGATGTATATATTAAAACGCAAATACCTTAAGCTCAATAAATTATCTATGTGCAAATCATGATAAAAGTTTGCCAGCACCCTTGAAGGCTCCTTCCTGCTTAATCCCGGTTGATACGTAAAGATAATCACCATGGTGACCTCCATTACCATAGGTTAGTTTCGCCTGATTTAAACTCTATATAAATGGACTCATACACACTATTCTATTAATATTTTGTGTCTGGCTTATTTTGCTCAATATTATGTCTAGAGATTTATTCATATTATTGCATATAGGAACAGCTCATTATTTTCCGCTGCTCTGTATATTTTCATTGTACAAATACGCCACAGTATATCTATCTATTCTGCTATGGATGCATATTTGTGTTTATCTAATTTTAGGCCATTGTGAATAATATTGCTATGTGTGCATGCATCTTTTGGTGGAGGTAAGCACTAACTTCTCTTCAGTTTGATGTGTCTGGAAGTATACATATTTTTAATTTTAGCACGTACTGCCAAACAGCTTTCTTGAGTAGTTTTAAAAATTTAAACTCAGACCAGCAATCTAACACAATCCCCTTTGTGCTAGCACTTTATATATTTTCTGTCTTTTTCATCAGAGCCATTACGTCGCTGTGGTTTTAATTTTCATTTCCCTGAAGACTTTGGAGATGACTTAGTTAGATACCGCTTTTGTGAAATGCTGGTTCAAAAGTTTTGCCCCATTTCTTTCTTTTTTGCTTTGGCCTATTTCAATGGGTTTTTTAATCCTTTCTTTACTGATCAGTTGGAATTATTTGTACATTCCGTATATGAGTCTTTTGTTGGGTACTTGTATTAAAAATATTTTCTTCCAATCTCTGTGTTGCCTTTACTCTCTTAATGCAAATTTAATGAAACGCAATTTATTAATCTTTTCTTATGTGTTTAGTTCATTTTGTGTCTTATTTAGGAAATTTTCACCCATCACAAGATCATGAAGATACCTTTGTTATTTTCTTTTATTTATTTATTTTTTTGAGGAAGATTAGCCCTGAGCCAACATCTGCTAATCCTCCTCTTTTTTCTGAGGAAGACTGGCCCTGAGCTAACATCCGTGCCCATCTTTCTCTACTTTATATGTGGGACGCCTACCACAGCATGGCTTACCATGCACTGCCATGTCTGCACCCAGGATCCGAACCCATGAACCCGGGGCTGCTGAAGTGCAACCTGCGCACTTAACCGCTGTGCCACTGGGCCGGCCCCTGTTATTTTCTTTTAGACTTCCTTTATGGTCCAGGATATCATTTGATCTGACAAATGGCTTATGCACTTATGCAAATAATTGTATTCTGTAGTTTGTGGATGAATTTTACCATATATGTTAAATAGGCCAAATCAGTTAATTATATTTGCCAAGTATTTCTATATCCTCACTGAATTTTGTCTCTTTAATCTGTAAATTATGCAGTTGTGTTAAATTCTTCCACTATTCTGAGAGCTATGTGAAAAATCTCTAACTAAGTTTGTTGATTTGTCCACCTCTCCTTTTAGCCCTGTCAAAATTTGCTTCATATACTTTGAAGCTGTTATTCAGTGCATACAAATTTTGAATTCTTATCTTTATTTTGACTTGACTCTTTATCTTCATGAAACATCTCTCTTTATTTTTTATAGAATTTTTTTCTTCAATTTTCTCTGATTTTAATATAGCTATACCAGCTTTCTTTCAGTTGGTATATCTTTTTCCATTTTTTACTCACAACTTTTCTCTGTTCTTGTATTTGAAGGATGTCTCTTGAAAACAATGTGTACTTTTCTGTTCTGTAGACATCTGCAGGTTGACTAAGAAAAAATAGATATAAATAATCAATATCAGAATGAATGAATAGATATCATTACTGATCCCACAGATATTAAAAATAAAGTATGGAAATAATATAAACAACTTTATGCTGATACATTCTGAAACATATGAAATTACCAATTCCTCGAAAGTCACAAACTATCAATATTTACACAAGAAGAAATCTGGATTATCATATATTTATTAAAGGCATTGAACATGTAGTTTGAAATATTTTATAGAAGAAAACACCAAGCCAAGTTGGTTTCACTGGGAAATTGCACTAAATATTTAATGAAAAAATAATATTGATTCTATGCAAGACTCTTAGTTGCTAAGTGAAAGCCTACAAATATAATCTCTTCCTTAGTCAGAATTGTCTCAGGAAAGGGTTAGTAGTTAAAGGCAGTGGTGCCTATTTTGAGAAAGCATTATTGAAACTGAGAATGCAAAGATTATGAAAAAACAATGTACAATAATGTTTGGGAGATTATTTGGGATCAGACTATAAAGTCATTAATATTCATGGCTGGGATTTTTTTCAGTGCAAAATTGAGTAATTTTCTGCACAATTATGTCTGAAGAAAACTTGTTTGATGATGTTTTTAGGATGACTTGAGAGAGAAAAATGACTTCATTTAGAGCATAAAGTTAGAGTGCCTCATCTAGGACAGTAGCAGTAAAAATGAAAAGAAAATGGATGAATAATAAGAAAAGAATTAGGGGCTGGCCCCGTGGTTGAGTGATTAAGTTCACATGCTCTGCTTCTGCAACCCAGGGTTTCGCTGGTTCGGATCCTGGGCACCGACATGGCACTGCTCGTCAGGCCATGCTGAGGGGGCGTCCCACATGCTACAACTAGAAGGACCTGCAACTAAGATATACAACTATATACTGGGGGGCTTTGGGGAGAAGAAGAAGAAGAAGAAAAAAAGATTGGCAACACCTTGTTAACTAAAGGTCAGGAGAGATACAGGAGATAGAGATGATTCAAAGTTTTATAACCTGAGTTACTGAGACAATAGAGTCTGACTTGGGAGCTAGTTTTTGGGAAAGACAATTAAACTGGTTTTGTATTTGACTAAAATGCATGTGTGATAACTAAAAGAAGCCGTTCAGGGAGGCCATGAAGGAAGAATGGAGAGGGCTGAGATGCTGCACAGTCAGGATATTTCCAAAAGTACAAAACAAAGCTAAGCTAAATCAGATTGAAAACCTCCATGAGACGAGCATTTCACACACAATTCTAAAGCTAAATTCTTTCTTTACTGATGTTGGAATTGGGGTGGATGAAACTGGTTTTTAAAGGTCCCTGGACCAGCTTATCTCACTGAAGCAGACAAGGTAGGTCTAGACAAAAGAAAAATATGCAGAAGCCTGATTTGTCCAAAAACTGTCCTGATCCTCCTACCATTTATAGGAACCTCACCCAAACACCAGACCCAAAAAATCTAACCTATTCTTGAGAGGGAAAAATCTGGCACAGCATCAATACAAAGACACCACAAGAAAATAGGAAGGAAAGAGAGTACGAAGGCTTACTAAGAAATAAGAGCGTGGACCAGAAAGATGAAACGGCAAAGGGAAGATTTTTAAGTTGTAAGCAAATATTTCACTGTGAATCGAAGTAAAAATAAGTAAATAAATAAATATTAATGAAGCAATTACCATAATTGAAACAAGCAAAAATAGAAACTCTGGCTCATCACCTAATTTAGTATATATTTAAATCTTTCCCAAAAAGAAAACCTCAATCTTACATGGATTCACTGATGAATTCTTCTAAATATTTAAGGAAGTAATAATATAAACAATAAAAAATCACTTTTAGAGAATAAAAACAGATTGAACACATTTCCTATTTTCTTTTATGAGGCCAGCATAACCTTGATATTAAACCTGAGGAGGGCTTTGTGTGAAATAAAAACCTCAGGCTAGCTTCTCTTGAGCATAAATGCAAAAAATCCTTTGCAAAATAACATCAAACAGTGTTTAGCACTGTATATAAAAGTAATACATTATACCAAATTACACGTATTTCAAAGAATGCTAATTATTGATATAAATCATCACATTTCCTTTTAAAAGGGAGAAAATCATATGACCATCTTAATAGATGAAGAAAAATCATGTGATAAGATTTAAAACAAACAAGAGAAAAAAATGAGTTTTTGACTGTTATGGATATAAGGGAATTTCTTTTGATACAGGGAATCTTGAAAAATGAAACTACAGCAAATATCCCATTTAATGATACCATATTAAAGTCTTACACATAACTAGGATAAAATAGAGACACTTACCACCACTGCTCCGGTGCCACATTATCTGAAGATCCTAGCCAGTGCAACTATAAAATATATAGGATCTAAATATTTATATAAGTATAAATAAAATTATAAGTATATGGGAGGAAGAAATATAATTACCATTATTCACAGATACTATAATTAACATAGAAAGTTCAAAAGAATATACAGATAAACTATCAGAATTAAAAGTTCATTTAAGCTTAGTAGATACAATGTTAATGTGAACAAACCAATTTCATTGCTATACCATATAAAAATGACTAGAAAATTATTTTTCAAATGATATCATTCACAACTGTACATATGTACAATTTACAGGCTAATAAAAATATGCAAGACAGCTCCACAACAATAAAATGTTATTGAGAAAAATTAAAGTCCTAAATAAATGTATATATAAATCATATTAAAGGAATCAAAGGTTTAATATTCTAATCTCAATTTTCCTATAGATTCAGTAAAATCCTAATTAAAACCTCAGCACCTTCTTTTTAGAGGGGAGGAAGAAACTTTAAAGCTGATTGTAAAATTCACATGGAAATGTAAAGGATCTAAAATAAATGAAACAACTTTGAAAAAATCAAAATGAAAAAGACACCACTAGATACGAAGACTTACGAAGTAACGGTAATTAAGACAATGTGGTTTCACTGTAAGGATCATCAAATAGATAAGTGGATCAAAATAGAGTTGCTAAAAGCCAACCTATACACATATATACCTCAGATTTATGACAAAATTTGCACTGCAGAACAAGGAAAGAAGGATAAACTTTTCAGTAAATGTCTTCTTCAGTTGGATTGCAGCACGAAAAACACCAATTACAACGCCATTTTACCCCATATTAAAAAATCAATATCAGACTGTTTGTAGTTCTATCTGTGGGACATAAAATAGTAAAGGTTCTAAAGGGTGGTATAGGTGAATATCTTCAGGACCTTGGTGTAGAGAAATAGTTTTTAAGCAAAAATCTAAAAAGCACTAATTATAAAGGTACTCATTTATAAAATGGGCTACATTAAATTTAAGAACTTCTGCTCATCAAAAGGCACCACTTGTGAGTAACAAAAAGGTAAACCAGAGTGTGAGAAGATATTTGTAACACGTATATCATATAAACCATTAAGTTCAAGATGAGGAACCTGATAAATAATAATTTTAAAAACTCAGACAATTCAATACAAAAATTGGAAGTCTTAGGCGTTTTATAAAAGAGGATATGCAAATAGCCAGTAAATACATTGGAAAGCATTCAACCTCATCAGGAAAATGCAAATTAAAACCACAATGAGATATTACTACAACATGTCAGAGGGCTAAAAGGAAAAGATTGACAAAACCAAATATTAGAAAGAATATGAAGAAAGTAGAATTTATATACGTTTTAATAGAAATGCAAATTGGTACAACTACTTTGGAAAGTCTAGAGTAGTATTCATGAAAGCTGATATATGCATACTGTCTTTTATAAGCAGGCTTCATAATGGATCATTGATCCCTGCCTCATAGTATTCACTCAGCAGAGTTCCCTCCCACAATGAATAGGGCTATCTTCTGCAACCAGCAGGATATTGTAGAAATAATGGTGTATAACTTCCAAGACCAGATCATAAAAGGCATGGTGGCTTCTACCTTGCTCTTTCTTGGATCACTTTCTCTTGGGGAAGCCAGCTACCATACTATGAGGGATTCAAGCAGTCGCATGGAGAGGCCCACATGGTGAGGAACTGAGTCCTCCTGCCATAGCCATGTGAGTGAACCATCTTGGATGTGGAGACTCCAGCACCATTCAAGCCTTCAGATAACTGGAGCCTAGACCTGCATCTGGATTACAGCATTGTGAAAGACCCTGAGCTGGGAATACACAGACAAAGCGCTCCTGGATTCCGAACTAACTGAAATTGTGTGAGACAGTAAATGTTTATTTTTGTTTTAAGCCACTAAATTTAGGGTTATACACCCTCTGACGAAGCAATTCCACCCTTAGGCAAAAATCTCAAAAACTGTACTTATATATGTGCACAAAGAGACAAGTCAAACATTGTTTACAACAGCACTGTTTGTTATAGTCTGAAACGGAAACAAACTAAAATGTTCTTCAATATTAGGATACCCTACAAGAATGAAAATAAAATGAACTTCTGCTACAATCAACAACAGAGATTAATCTCAGAGGCATTCTCTTGAGTAAAGGAAGGCAGATACATAAGAGTAGAAATTGTATGATTTCATTTATATACTTTTCAATAATAGGTAGAAAAAATCTATAGAGACAGAAATCAGAAGTCAGTTCCTCTCTGAGGAGGATGTAACTGGGAGGGACATGAGGGGCCTATGGGATGCCAGCAACATTCCATCTCCTCATCTGGTTGGTGGTCACATGGGTATGTTAATCTCATGAAAACTTACCACATGATTTATGTATTTTTCTGCATTAATGTTATGCTTAAATAAAACATTTCCTTTACAAATTATTTCTATGGAAGTCATCTTTTTATCTCTCATAGCATTTCATAAGAAATAAGTATTCTGAATATGTATTGGAGAGATAAGTTAAAGAATAAGATTTTAGGTTATATGACAAACAAGTGACACTTTCTATTCACCTTTTAAAAAATATTTCAAATTAACATTGTTTGGTTCTCTACAAACAAAATAATATGCTGAATATGTATTACATATGTACGTATACATACACACATGTACATATAGACAAATACATATGTGTATATATATACATAATTTTAAATATTAATTTAAAAAAATTCACCCAAGCTTTAACCAACAAAAATTTAGCAGTTTTAGTTACAGTAAGAATTTTCCAACTCTAATAATTTTTCAAATTATACTGATTATTTTTAAGTGGATAAAATAAGCCCATTTGCAGCTGAAAGATGGAAAATTTAGAATATTTGATTTTTAAAGGTGCTAAAAGCTTCTTTGGGACAATTCTATGATTGAAACTCAAATTAAAATGGAATTTTCTATTGATTTTTTTATGCATCTGTTTGGCTCATGTATTAAGATGAAAGTGATTCACAAAGGTTAGTGAATTCTTAGATGTGACTCCAACTATCTCAGCTTCCACTTACCACTAATTGGCATCCAAGTCTGCCACATTTTACTTAAACCAGTCAAATGAATGCCATTCTGTCCTTACGTTATCCTTCTTGTAATAAAAAGGAAAAAAAAAAAACTGCTCAGATTAGAATAACTCTAAGCCTCAAGGAAATACTTTTTCTCCTCCATTCTCTATCATTTTGTCTCCTTTTAAAAGAGAAACTATAATCTTGCTGTTGAAATTATTGTGCTCACATTATTCTATGTATGGACAATATTTTTGATAGCAAAAAATTCAAATAATAAATGAAGATGCATCAGTGTCATTAATTAGTTAAATTTTAATTGTTTAATGCTAAAGTTAATTCCCTTAAGAGAGAACTCCCCTTGCCTCATTCAATAAGCACCATATTAGAATCACATAGCACTTATAAACTGGCACGTACAATTATCATTTAATTATATAAACAGTGAAACTCCACTTGTTCAAGAATTACGTGGCCATAATCTGCTGTCATCCAGGATGAGTACAATCTCAGCAGTTCCTGAAGGAGACACCCGCCCAGAGGTCCATGTGGAAAGTTTGAAAACGAGACTGGTTACGTCTACAGAAAGTGGTACATTAATTCACTAAACAGGAGAGTGAGTGAAACTCATTGATTAACCATTATTTTACCATACAATCAATGTTTATGATTATCGTTTATGAATCAGACACTGAAGAGTGCCTGGGAATTAAAACTGAAATAAATTATCAGTCTTTGGTGGAGCTAAGCAAAGCAGAGGAAACATACACATACACAAGTGTGCTTAACAGATGGCACCATGGTAAATGCAACAGAATTCTCTAGAGACTCAAAGAAAGAAGTGGGATATTGTGTCTGAAGGGAAAGGGAAAGTTGAACAAAAGAAGGTGTGTAGGAGTTTTCCAGAGGACGAGGGGAAATATTTTAGAAGTAGTAAAAAACAAGTGCAAAGGGTGGACGCTTGAGACATCATGGCATTATGAGGCACCTGCTGGCAATCCAGTACTCCAAGGTAGTGGTGTTTGAGGATCAACTGTGACAGAAGAGACAAGAGCATTAGGCAAGGTCCATGCCATCAAAGACTTTACATGCTTCACCCTTGGGAGCCTGGACTATATCCCACAGGAAATGATGAGCCATTAAAAGCTTTAAGGAAGGCCTAAATCATAGTTATATTTTTCAAAGATCCTCTGTTAGCTTTGTTTTCCACCAAAGCAGAGCCAGAGAGAAAGACTTGTGATGGATTATTTTTTTCAAGATGATCCCGGAGAACCAGAGTGGGATTCCTTGGAGGGTGAGGCAGGAAATGAGGGAAAAAAAGAATGTAAAGAGTAGTACTGAGGTCACCATCGTGGGCAATGGGAGCTTGTTTCTGCCTAGATCTTTTGAGAAATGTACAAATGTTTCCCAGAATTATCTGCCTGAACAATAGGAGGTAGGAACATTTATTCATGGGCTCCTGTTCACAATAGGCTAAGGATTGCCCTCGGGAATTTTAAGTCTCTCCCATTTCTGAGTTCCACTTGCATTCCCAGGGTGAGCTCTCAGGACCAGCCCTAGGGCAGAAAGTAAAGACGCACTGTTGTGGAACACTGTCAGGAGGGAACACCTTCCAGAGGATGAGAATAGGACACTGAAGTCATCTAATACAAATCTTCTCGGAGCACAGACTATCTGATGGCTGAGTAGCAGCAAGCATAGTACCTTAGGATAGAAATATGAGAGACAAATGGTAGGTGCCAGGAAAGAGAGCAGCCTTCCTGACTCTATTTGTAACATGTTAATAGGCAAGCTTGACTTTATCTTTTCAGAAGACTTTACCAAATGTTGGTTTCAGCTGGTACTTGTCTTGGGTACTGTACATTGCAAATCCCAACAGATAGTATTATTGCTCTTGAGTTATATCTCTAATACTTTTTAATGGAAGGAATCCAGGGACAGAGGTTGGCTGGTGTCTAGTGGGTCTTTTACATGGTTGCATTTCAAAATGGCGCAGTGGTTAAGTGTGCATGTTCTGCTTCAGTGGCCTGGGGCTCACCAGTTCCGATCCTGGGTGTGGACATGGCACCGCTTGGCAAGCCATGCTGTGGTAGACATCTCACATATTAAATAGAGGAAGTTGGCCACAGACGTCAGCTCAGGGCCAGTCTTTCTCAGCAAAAAGAGGAGGATTGGCAGCGGATGTTAGCTCAGGGCTAATCTTCCTCAAAAAAAAAACCAAAAAAAGTTTCAATTTAATTTGCATTATAGCTCAGGACATAATTCTACACGTGCTGAAATTTTAGCAGCTTTAGAAGTTCTACGTCTGGTGCTCTTGTTCATTTGTCATTAATGTTGTCCAAAGCAACAGTGGTTTCCTGTGCTTGAATGTTTGCATCAGCATTTCTCACCACTCCATGCAAGGCGTTTATACGGCACTTTGATTAACCTATTTTTATGGTTCATTTCCTTTATTTCATAAACATCCATGTGGACAATCCTTCAGGACTTTCCAGAAAGACATTCAAACACAGAAGGACATGTTTGTCTTTTTGATGATGGATATTTATTCATTTGAGATGGAGTTTTGATAAGAATCTTCATTGTGCAGATATTACAATGAAACATAGCCAAGGTAGCTGGGAAGTATCAAAAACAAATGCTTCCGTAAAGACAGTGAATCAGGTCTCTAACAGCATAAAGATTGGATATTTGTAGCACTTGATTCTCCTGCCCTGAAAGTAAATCATCAGAACACAAAAAACTTGTCAAAGCAATGTACAGAGATTTCAACCCTCACTGTGTTGCACCAGTTCCCTCTGTCTTCCTATTCCTTCACTACTCCTTTTAAATTTGGAGTCAGTATTCTGAACACATTGTACATGAAAGACTTTTACGGCAATAAGACAGAATATTGTTCTGTGTCATAATTAGGCCAATTATTCCTAAAGTCTCCTCTTTAGACAATGGATCCTGTTGAATAATTGTCACCATAGCCTACTCTGTATCAAAAGTCAGAAATGGCTCTCTAATACCTACAACTTAAAGATTTCGTTAGAAGAACATCAAAACTCTCCCTGACACAGCTTTCTTGAATTATTTTCCACTATTTGAATTCTTGATCACATGTATGTCTACTGACTATACCTTGTACGTCACACACATTATCACTACTTTCATTCTTCACACATACTATCACCACAAACGTCATTGCCCCTGTTTAGGTCTCAATCTTGTTTATTCTTGGGAGAGCAAGACAGGATTCAGTCTACCCTTCTCCATCTCTCTCAACACAACATCATGTCCCAAACTGGAAATCAAGTCTCTTTCTTTTAATACTTTCTTTTCCTTTCTGACATATGTAATACTTTCTGACATACGCATGTCTTCTTTAGGTAGTAAAGAAAAATAGTGAAGTAGTTTTATCAGTTGTGGCCTGTGTCTGATTATTTCTACACTGCAAATTGCAGCATTTGCTATACCACCTGTAAGTGGTATAAATACTTGATAAATACTCATTGAATAAATGGCTGGACGGAGGAGTGCACTGGATGCAATCTTCCAGCATACACTTCAACGCTGCGAAAAAGAAATCACGATTGCACTTCCTCAACAACTGCAACTGTTAGGTACAACACAGTATTTTTTCTGTTCCTGTGCATCATCATCACCAAAACGCCTTACATGTATTGAACTTATACTACATGCCAGGTACTCTACGAATATTAGAAATTTAAAAATAATAAATCAGATAAGGTCCTGTCTTCCATTTGCTCACAGCCCACTGGAATAAACAGGGGTATGTGCAGAAGAACAGGCCAGCCCAATCAAGACCAACTTGATGTGGAATTAATGGAACAGACAATAATCACTACTCTTGTCCAGAACTGGGCACGAGCTCTGACAGGGACTATAGATAGCCTATGCTTCTTGAATTAAGCCCAAAGAATACACTCAATAATCAAATTTCTAATGCAACAATGCATAGTAAAGGTTTCTTACAGAGAATTTTATTTTTGGTGATTAAGGGTTAAGCCAGGCAGTTCCTAAACACTTTTTAAAATGAGAAAACAAAAGCCTAGATGTTTGCTTAATTTGCCAAAGCCAAATTCGAAGTAAGTTATTAGAGACAGATTTTAGGTCCCTTGACTCTTATTACCAGTAATGTCTGTCACGACATCCCTGACACAAGATTTTTTTATTTTTTTGAGGAAGATTAGTCCTGAGCTAAGATCTGCCGCCAATCCTCCTCTCTTTTTGCTGAGGAAGACTGGCCCTGAGCTAACATCCATGCCCATCTTCCTCCATTTTATGTGGGATGCCTGCCACAGCATGGCTTGACAAGCAGTGCATAGGTCCAGACCTGGGACCGAACTGGCAAACCCTGGGCCACCAAAGCGGAAAGTGTGCACTTAACTGCTGCGCCACTGGGCTGGCCCCCACTGCCATAGAATTTTTTGATAGACTTTTAAGTGGCTTATTTCTTTTGTATTTCTGGATGTATTAATTTTTTATTTAAAAGCTATTACTGATTTTTCTTATAATTTAGTAATTAATGATCTGTTAACATTGTTTGAGGTAGGCAAGTGGATATAACAATTTATCCTCTACAATGTGGAAACATTTAAAGAGAGACTTACACTCACTGTATGCAAAGGCATGCAGCCGATCTGAGACGTGGAGGTGGATACCTGCCTTCCAGTCCAGTGTTCCTTCCACTGCACCACAATTGCAGAGAGTTTCATCAGTCTGTACACGGACAGGTCCCCTGTACATCTGTGAATAAGAGGACTCTTCTTCAAACTGCTGCTGAAATAGTGTCTGATAAATTATAAAGACTGTAAGCCCTTGAGAAAAGATAAAGCAGCACAGTTACACTTACTACTCTTAACAAAGATATTTTCCAATAATGCCCTTCTGGTTCTTAGCTATTAATGATAAAACACCCTGAATTCTTGGTGAACACTATTGTGTTTACTTCTACACTTATCATTTCTTTTCTTGGGTTGTTACAAAGATGGTAACTCCAGCGCACGTGTTATCAACAATAGTCTTGATTTGCTGGGACTAGTTCTGAGTTGAAGTTTCATCTAAAAAGATGAAAAGCAGATTGAATGATCTTTAAGATACGTTTGGCTCTAATTTCCTCAATTTACATTCCTTTTTTTTTGAGGAAGATTAGCCCTGAGCTAACATCTGCCACCAATCCTCCTCTTTTTGCTAAGGAAGACTGGCCCTGAGCTAACATCCACACCCATCTTCCTCTACTTTATACATGGGACACCTACCACAGCATGGCTTGCCAAGCAGTGCCATGTCCGCACCTGGGATCTGAACTGCAAACCCTGGGCCTCCGAAGCAGAAGGTGCGAACTTAACCGCTGCACCACTGGGCCAGCCCCCCTCAATTTACATTCTTTTCTACCCTCTTTTCCCTAGTCGCTCTCACTTCATAAACGATATTATCTTTGCCCTAACAATTTCTGACTTCCTTTTAAGAGATTTAGAGTATTAAGGAAAATACATTCAATGACCCTTGTTAAAGATGGTAAGGCAGATCGTATTCAGGATCATCCCAATAGGTATAGGGACCACTGCAATGGGATTTTATAGTGGGGGAGAAAGAATGGGCTCAATTCCAAGTATAGCATGGGCAAGGGAGAATTTTAACTAGGTTATGGGGTCAGTGAATGGAATATTACTAAGAAGAATCATGAAGGGTAAGGGAGATTCTGTCTAAACCAACCTATCAGGATTCTTTCCTGAGGACAGGCCAGGATGATCAGACATCACTGGAGAATGGTGAAGGATCAGAAACCCGATCAGATATCGTGGGTGATCAGACATCGAGGATGGGGAATTCTGGTTAAACTGACATAGCAGGGTTCTTGCTAAAACTGGGTTTTACAAGTAAGTGTACAGCTGGGCCTAGGAGAAGGTGCAGGAGCCTGACTAAAGTTGGGTCAAGCAAAGAATCTTTGTCAAGAGGAAATGATTTCTTTCCTCTTGTCAAACACCAATTCTTGTTTTTATATTAAACTTTATTTCTTCTTGCCTCTTAAATATCCAAGTCCCACCACCATCTTTTCTTTTGAGGCTTCAAGAATTTTCAACTTTCTAGTTCTTTTTAATTTAGCAAGCAAATATAATCACATTTCTACCACTCTAAAAAAATTCCTCCAAAACCCTGTCCTGTTATCTACTGCTGCTAACCTACAAGATCTAGATTTTGTGAGGTTTGAAGCTTTACAATTTGTGGGGCCTCTTTAAGAAAAAAACCCAGAAAATTATAAGATTAGGTACAAGTAAATGTTTATTGTGAACAACAGAAATTTCCACAAATGAGCAAGGACTAGAATATTCAGGTCCTTTCTTCTGAGATCTCTGGGAATTTATCAGAGTTGTTTACATGGAAATGCTTCTGTAGCAATTGGGCATAGAACATTCCACACCTCTCAGCAATGCCCTGCACTCATGGGACCCATGCAAATGATGGCCCTTGAAGCTTAAGCTCGTTGCCTTCATGGAAAGTCTGCATTTGCTATGGCCCTATTTTTCTCTCTCTGTTCAATCAGGCCTCCAAAAGGAATACTCAATGCTCTGTTTCCATTTCCTCATATCCTATTCATCCTTCCACATGCTGCAAAATGGACTCCACCTCTGCTGCTGCATTGTCATTTTGCCTGAAACTCATTTGTAATTTATTTCTCTTCAAATCAATTTGATACTTTTCCGTATTGGTTGTCTAGCAGTTATATTCGTACTTGACCGTTGGTTCTCTTTCCTTGACTCCCAACACTTTCTCCTAGGTAGCCTGCAGGTTCTTAGATCTCTCTTTCTTAGTTTCCTTATCTGACTCTTTTTAATTTGATTCTTGAGATCCTAAATTGTAATTTTACTCTTGGGTCTCTCATAGCCCTTTTTAAATTGTATATAGTGTACGCCTACTTCTCAACATTACAACTTACTCATTCAAATACCCTCCCCTTCTGCCAAATCTCTACCACCAGCCCACACTTCTTTCCTAAATTCCAAGTTTTTATGGCCAAATGCTAGCGCAAAGTCTCTGAGGTGAGACATGCTTGGTTTGTCCAAGAACAAGCATGGAGGCTAGTACGTCACTACTGAAGAGTGAGTAAAAGAGGGGCCGGAGATGAACTGAGAGACTGACTTAGTACAGTATTTACCACTAGAGTACTTGCAGCAGGGTAATTAACATATTGCTTTTAATCATTTATTGTTTATATGACTTCACTTCTAAACTGAACTCCTTGAAAGACAAAATTATATTCTTGCCTCTGTCTTCCCAGTACCTTTTTCACCTGTACACATTTTATTGAGTGAATGCATGAGTGAGTACATGAAGGGATAGACGGATTTCCATGAAACTTACTCTGAGTGGTATGGTTTGAAAATAAATGACTCCTGGTAAAATACCTGTGACATTCATCTTAGAAGAACACAATAGAAAACTCTTACAAAATTTCAAATGGAATTGCATATCTTTTTTTGGTTTAAAGTAAGTCAATGACAGAGCTAAGTGAGCTATCGGCATTTGGAAAGTATTCTTTGTATTTGCTTTCTGAATTTCACTTTACCTGCAACTGCTTTGTAAAATGATATTAGAAATACGTAAACTTTCTCAAAGTGCCTATACTATAAAACTGGTAAACTGAAAATTTCAGCAATAAATTGCCCTCTTGTCTAGAGTACTAAATGAAGAAATTTCTTTTGATAGTTATGTATTTTTGACTACTTAAGTGGTTAGGAAGAAATATTAGGTACTGTCTACATATTATACATTTTCAATAGAGAAATATTGAGACAAGAAAGCTCCATAATAATTCATGGAAGATATAAACATTTCCAAAATGATTCTAGCCTTATAAAGCCATCACTTATACTACAATTGCCTTCAATATAATTATAAACCGATTGAACACCAATCATTTCCACCTCCATCTTTTTTAATAGATTCTGGCAAAATGGAAATAAAATAGCAATATGATTATACTGTCACTGTAGTACACTCACGCACCGCATAACTACATTTTGGTCAGTGATGGACTGCATACATGACAGTGGTCCCATAAGATTATAGCAGAGCTGGAAAAAATCCTGTCACCTACTGGTGACGGCCTCCGTAACATCGTGGCACAACACATTATTCCTGTGTTTGTAGTAATGGTAGTGTAAACAAACCCACTGCTCTGCTAGTCATAAAAAAGTATAGCACATACAATTATGTACAGTACATAATGTTTGATAATTCTAATAAATTACTATGTTACTGATTTATGTATTTACTATACCATACATTTTATTGTTATTTTAGAATAAAATGTTACAATAAGCTAAGGTTAATTTATTATTGAAGAAAAAAATTTTTTATAAATTTCGTGTATCTTAAGTGTCTAGTGTTTATAAAATCTATGGCAGTGTAACGTCCTACGTCTTCACATTCACTCACCACTCACTCACTGACTCACCCAGAGCAACTTCTAGTCCTGCAAGCCCCTTTCAAGTTAAGTACCCTATACAAGGGTACCAATTTTTTATACTGTGTTTTTACTGCACCTTTTCTATGTTTAGATACACAAATACCGTTATGTTACAATTGACTACAGTATTCAGTACAGTTACATGCTATACAGGTTTGTATCCTAGGTGCAACAGGCTAATGCCATATACCTAGGTGTGTAGTAAGCTATACCATCTAGGTTTGTGTAAATGCACGCTATGAAGTTTGCACAATGATGAAATCACATAACAATGCATTTCTCAGAACATATCTTTGCCGTTAAGCAATGCATGACTGTATTTACACATGCTAATCTCCTCCTGAAAACCAAGAAGTATAAATTTAAAAAGTGCATGAACATCATCTTTCACAATCTAAGAGTCAGAATATTCCCCAAAAATCTAGAATAAAAATAAGTATGGCCAAACCATAATCAGCAGCAGGACTTGCACAAAATCAATAGCTATGTAGTGTGAGCAGCTGAAAGAGGAGGAAAGTATGCAAACTTGATTTCCAGATGGTCTGGTTCAGTACATAGACACAACCAGAAATGGACATTAGCTCCCAGGGGCAGAGCTGCAAGAAGTGCACCTAGTTATTTACTTGTGCAGAAGGAAACACGGCTTGAAGTGAGAATATACAGAGGGTCATGGGCAGAGGCCAATGGTCTGATCATCTATTGGAGAGCTGGGAGGAGGACTGGATGATCAGTGACAAGAAAGTCAGGGGTAGAGGTGTGTAGATGGACTCAAGAGAGTGAGCATAAAGAGTAAAAGTTTTATACCACCTCTTAACACCCACCGTGAAAGAGTCACCGAACAATCAAGTGGGTAAAATAAGCTGCCCAGTTGATGTTTTTCAACACTTGTCATTAGCCATGCCAGAAGTGGCACTATAGATGGTCAAATGGAGGGAGTGGCCACAGTGGCAGAGACAGAAGCTACAAATGGGTCCAACAGCATCGACTCTTACTTACAAGGCACATCTAGCTATACCTGCCTTCGAATACTCAACTTGTCATCCACAGAGATCAATATTGAGCTCCTCATATGGCACAACTTCTCCAAGAGACAATTGACCACTTAGAAATAAATCCCACAAAAATTTAGGAACCTTCTATGTTGGTGAAATTTGTAAGGACCCTGTGATCCCGGGCGTGTAAAGATATCTCTTCCAAGGTAAAGGGTAAGTTCCGACATCTGGCAACTAAGAAAGAGAAAAACTGCAACACCTAATGATCTTCTTTGGATTTTGGAGTCAAAATGTATCTCATTTGGGCATGCTACTTACACTCTGATAAAATGATTAATCCAAAAAGCTGCCAGTTTTGAACAGGGTTCAGAACAGGACAAATATCTGCAATAGGTCCAGGCTGTCATGCAAGCTGCTCTGCCGCTTGGGCCATATGACTCTGCAAATCTGATGGTCCTTGTACTGTCTGTGGCAGATATAAATGAGATATGGATTATTTCACAGGCATTTACAGGTGAATCACAGTACAGTCCTCAGGATTTTGGAGAAAAGCTATACCATCCTTCACAGATAACTATTCTTCTTTTGGACAACAGTTTTTGACTTACTGCAGGGCTTGCTAGAGACAGAATGCCTGACCATAGGCCAACATGTTGTCGCATGACCTTGGAAGCTTATTACAAAATGGACATTTTCTGACCTACCAAATTATAAAGTTGAGCTTGCACAATAGCATTCTGTCATCATATGGAAGTGGTATATATGAGACAAGCTTGAGAAAGTAATAAAAGCATCAGTAAGTTTCATGAATAAATGGCAGAGATGCCTATGGCCCATGCTCATGCCCCATATGCACTCCCTCTTAAGCTATATCTATGGTCTCGAGGGGAATTCCTTATGACCAATGACTCAGGAAAAAGAAATCTGGGCCTTGTAGCACATCTAGCACTCCAGTCCCACCAGGGAGTCCCTGAAGGATGGTCCTAACAGAAAATTCTCCCAGTAGACACAATTTTTAAAAAAGTCATAGACAATTTTTATAGCAGTTTTACGTTTATAGAAAATTAAGGATATAGTAAAGAGAGTTCCCATACAACTATTCTCCTTCCCCTGCTCACCCCCCCCGCCCAAGAGTTTACCCTATTATTAACATCTTGCATTTGTGTGGTACATTTACTACAATTGGTGAAGCAATACTGACACATCGTTTTTAACTGAAGTCCATAGATTATATTGATTCACTTCTTTTTGTTATACGCAGCTATGGTCTTGACAAATGCATAATGCCATATATCCATCACTAGAGTCCATATTATATAGAACAGTTTCACTACCCTAAAAATCCCCTAAGCTCATTTACTCACCTTAACAATTTGAATCCCTGGAAACCACTGATATTGTACTGTCTCCCTAGTTTTGCCTTTTCCAGAGTGTTATAAGGCTGGAATTGTACAGTATGTACCTAGCCTTTTCAGATGGGCTTCTTTTAGTAAGCAATATGTGCCAAGAGCTGAGACCGAGAAAGCTGAGCTGCCAGGTGTGGAGGTGGTCAGTTAAGGCGATGAGCCAAGATGAAAGTAACCGTCACTCCTTTAATCATTTCCTACGATGGGTTAGGAAGAGGTTAACCTGGAAAAAGCACCAGTTCCCCCAGTGTTCTCTTTCCCCCATAGAATGGTGCCAGAGGAAGGTCAGATGTATCAGTGCAGATGGGAGAATCTGCCAAGGGAGCCCTGAACAGAAGGCTCCTGCTGTTTTATGGGACTGGTGAGAGGAGGAGAGAAGGCAGAGGGCAAGGAGTGGAAAAGTACTGAATATGGAGTCAGAGAGGAGAAAGCTGTCTTCAAGGCCTCCCCATACAGTGGTCATGGCAAAGGTACCTGAGAAAGGCCTCAGCCAAGGGCCCCCTATAACGAGGCTCCAAACTGAGGTGCTTGAGCTAGGAAGGCAGACATGCATGAGTATGGCCAGCTGGGGTGGGGCGGGGGGGGACACTGAGGACTTGACTGGACCTCCCTTCAGACTGTACACTAAGTCTCGCGTGGAGAGGGCAGCTTTCCCTGACGAGACCTGCCAGATAAAGGCTTTGCAATTGCCTCTGGTCAAGACTGAAAGATAGCACGTAGGATTTTGGCTTGGAGATAGACTCCTCAATATGCATTTAAAAGTCCTCCATGTCTTTTCTTGGCTTGATAACTCTTTTATTGTTTTACTCATCGAATAATATTCTATTGTATGGATGTACCAATTTGTTTACCCATTCACCTTTTGAAGAACATCTTCTTTGCTTCTAGTTTTTGGAATTACGAATAAAGCTGTTATAAATATTCATGTGCAAGTTTTTGTGTGGACAAAAGTTGTTAACTCATTTGGGTAACCTCCGAGGAGGGCGATTCCTGGATCATTGCATGTTCAGACTCTGTTTGGCTTGTAAGAAACTGCTAAACAATCTTCCAAAGTGGTTGTGCCATTCTGCATTTCCACCAGCAATGAGTGAGAATCCTTCTTCTCCACATCCTCTGCAGTATTTGATATTGTCAGTGTTTGGGATTTTAGCCCATCTTAAAGGTGTGTAGTGGTCATTGTTTTAATTTGCTATTCCCTAATTACAAATTGTTATGGACTGAATGATTGTGTCCCAACAAAATTCATATGTTGAAACCACACCCTGCAATGTGATGCTATTGGGAGGTAATTAGGATTAGATGAGGTCATATGGGTGGAGCCCTCATGAATGGGATTAGTGCCCTTTTAAGAGTCATAAGAGTACTTGCTTCCTTTCTATTCTCTCTGTCATGTGAGGTTACAAGGGGAAGTTGGCAGTCTGCAAACTGGAAGAAAGTTCTTACCAGAATTTGCACTTACTGGCACTTAATCTCAGACATCAGCCTCCAGAACTGTAAGAAATTAATTTCTGTTGTTTATAAGTCACCCATTCTATGATACTTTATTTCAGCAGCCTGAATGAAGACACTGTATTACACACCTTTTCGTATGCCTATTTGCCATCTGTGTATCTTCTTTGGTGATGTGTCTGTTCAGATCTTTTGTCCATTTTTGTTATTGTTGTGTTTTAAGAGTTCTTTGCGTATTTTAGATACCAGTCCTTTATTAAATATATGTTTGCAAAGATTTTCACCCAGTCTATTGGCTCATCTTCTTTTCTCTTAACACCATCTTTTATAGAGCTGAAGATTTTAATTTCAATGAAATCGAACTTATGAATTTTTTTAAGGATTACGCTTTTGGTATTGCATCTAAAAACATATCACCAAAATCAAGGTTGTCTAGATTATCTCTTATGTTATCTTCTGTAGGTTTTATAATTTCACATTTTACATTTAGGTCTGTGATCCACTTTGAGTTAACTTTTGTGAAAGGTGTAAGGTTAGGGTCAACATCCAATTTTTTTCATGTGGATGTTCAGTTATTTCAGCATCATTTATTGAAAAGACTATCCTTTCTCCAACGTGTTGCCTTTGCTCCTTTGTCAAAAATCAGTTGACTATATTCATGTGGTCTGTGTCTGGACTCTCAATTCTGTTCCATTGATCTATTCATCCAGTCTTTCACCAATACCACACTGTCTTGATTAATATAAGTTCGTAATAAGTCTTTAAGTCAGATAGTATTCATTCTCTGATATTGTTCTCTTTCTTCAGTAATCTGTTGTCTATTCCGTGTCTTTTGTCTTTCAATGTAAACTTTAGAATCAGTTTGTCAATATCCACTAAATAACCTGCTGGGATTTTGAATTGACAGATCAAGTTGAGAACCATAGGCACAATATTGAGCAATGCACAAGATTTTGCAATTTGCTATAAAGGCTAGAGATAATGGATATACACTTAATAGTAGGCAGTGGCTAATAGTTTGGCTGATGGTTGAGAATTTGAAAGTAATATGATGGGGAAATTAGTTAAAAGATCTGAGAAAGAAGTATATAAACAGAGGTTTCAAAGAGGCACAGGGTTTGAAGATATTTGTGCCCACGTGAATTCTCATCAACAAGCAAATTCAGCAAAGGAGGCTCTTAATAATAATATGGTAAGAATGACCTATTCTGGGATATGTGTCAATTATCTAACCTGCCCTTCCTCAAGGACTCATGATAAAATGGTCATGTTGGCAAAGGCGGAAGTTTTGCATGGGCTTAGCAAGATAGACTTCCACACACTGACTGACCTAGCTTTAGCCACTACTATGTCCAGTATGCCAACAACATCAACCTATTCTGAACTGCTAATATGGCATCATTCCCCCAGGAGATCAGCCAGCCACCTGGTGTCAGATTGAATACACAGGACTACTTCCACCAAGAAATGTGCAATCTTTTGTCCTTTCTGAAATAAACACTTACTCTGGATATGGATTTGCCTTCTCTGCCCACAATACTTCTACCAAATCCATTATCTGTGTGTTAATGGGATGCCTTATTTACTGTCATGTTTTTTCATGTAGCATTTATTTTAACCAAACCAAACAAAATACTCATCTGATAGCAAGTAAAGTGAGACAGTGAACTCATGCTCATGAAATTTACTAGTCTTACCACATTTCCCCTTATCTTGAAGCTGCTGGCCTGATAGAACATTTTAATGGCCTTTTGAAGGCTCAGTTATGGTTTCAGGCAGGGGACATTATCTTCTGAGGCTGGAGTAATGTCCTTTAAAATGTAGTATATGATTTAAATTAGAAACCAACATATATGTTGCTTATCCCATATCCAGGATTCACGAATCTGCTAATCAAGGGGTAGAAAAGGTAGTGGCTATGAATTAATATGTTTGTGAAGCACTTGCAAAATTTCTCTCCTGTTACTGCAACTGTGGACTCTACTAGTCCAGAAATCTCAGTTTTCAAAGGAAAGAAGCTTCATCAGGGAATACAGCAATGCTTCTACCAGGACACATGGCAGTGGTTTCCATAAACTAGAAAGAGAGAATGCTACCTGGCCACATTGTGCTCTTCGTTCTAGAGAATCTACAGGGAAAAAAGGGGTTCCTGAATCTTCTGTGAAAATTGATCTTGACTGCCAAGGAGAGATGAGGTTGCTACTACACAATGAGGATAAGGAGGAGTCTATCTGAATGCAGAGATCCCCTGGGCTGCTTCTTATTATTCATAGGACCTTGTGATTAAAGTCAATAGGAAACTGCAACAACCCATATAGGAGAAGATGTTAATGGCTCAGACTCTCAGAAATGAAGGTTTTGTCATTCCATAGGCAAGGAACTGAAGCTAGCCAAGGTGCTTGCTAAAAGCAAAGTAGAAAAAGGGTAGTTGCAAATACCAGCTATGACCATGTGACTGATTGTAGGGACAAGGACTGTCATAGTTATGAGCATCTGTTTCTCTTATTTTAACATGAATACATTTATGTATATAGTAACCATTTTTTCATCTTACCTCTCCCATTCCCCACCATCTAACACAAAACGTATTAATGGTAGTTAATTTTACTTCCAAATATTTAAGTTATAGGATATCAAAGGGAGAATGTGACTCAACTAGAAGAGGAATGAATGCTACCCGAAGATCAATCAAGGGACAGTGTGTTCTCTGTTGAGGAGAGAGTTGCACATTTGGAAGTGTAAGAACCTGCTTAATTTGCGTGATGTTTGGCAAGAGCATGATTTTCTTGTTGTCTTTATTTGGATATTAAATTAACTATGTCTAACAGAAATATATATGGATACCAAATAGGCAAGGGGTGGCCTGTGGTGAATTTGTATTGGGTCATCTTAGTTAAGCTAGAATTACATTTCCTAGAATTTCTTTCCCTGCATTGTTCTGGTTCACTGTGGTCCACAAAAGACTTTTTGTATGAGTTTTGAGAAGCAGAAGAGCAGCAGGAGCCATAGCATTGTATGCTCCAAAGCTCACGGCAATGGTATCAGACACTGTTGCACTTCTCACACGTTCTCCTGGATCTCCTGGGTCTGCAGGCACTCTGTGGTGTGGAGGCAGCAGCTGGCCCGCTGCTCCTTCAGCTCCTGTCGGATGTCCTTCTTCAGCCCCCTGACTCCTGGGTCAGGTGCACATTCAGCATCATCACAGTTGTAGGTTTGGAGGTAGTGCAAGTCTGACACATGTTTCAGTTTGTTCCTTTCTGTGGGTTTTGATTTGCCCTTGTACTCCCCTCCTTAAAATTCCATCTTTCCTTCCTAACCGCTTTCCCTTCAGGCCCAGCACGGATGTAGAAACTACAGCTTCATATAGACTGATTAACCATTTCCTATAATTGTGGAAGTTCAAATCCCTGTAATAAGTACATTATTTGATATCTCTGTTAGCAGTTGTTTCTCTGATTGAACCATAACAGACACATCTGTCTTTGCAAACATTTGGTGTTAACCTTTCTCTCCTCCCCTGCCCTCTACTTTTTTTCCATCTGATGTGACTTGTATAAAATGCTTCATTGATGTTTCAATGTGCATATTTGGGGTTACATAGAAACACCACTGAAGCCCCTTTAAAAATTTGTCTATTTTATGGAATTACCTTTCATTTTCTTCTTTTTTTGAAGAAGTTCTTTCAATATTCTAGATTCTTATTTCATAACGCTCTACATGTGGAAATCTCTTCTCCCAGATTATTGTCTTGTTCTTGATGTCCTATAATGAACAAAAAAAATCTAATTTTGGTGTAGTTATTGTCTCTTCTTTGCCTTATGGTTTATGACTTTGGGGATTTTAAGATCTTTTTCTCTCTCATCTTAAGGTTAGGAGCATATTTGTCTATATTTTCTTTTATTAGCTTTATAGTTTTACCTCTAACATTACCTTCTAAATAATTTCTTCTTCCTCCCACTTTTTAGTGGCCCCATCTCTTTCTCTGTCTCTTTCTGAGAGAGAAAAATACGTGTGTGCATGCCCACACACACACCCACACACAGGCACAGCCTATTGGTTTTATTTCTCAGGAGAACCTTAAGGAAAACATTCATCAATATGTATTTCCACCTCTCTGTTCTCTCCAAAAGGCAGGTAGACTAGCTTCTTCTTGTTTCTCTCTGATCCTTCCTGCCTGACACCTTTCTAACCATCTCAGCCCTTCTACCAACTAGACCTCCAGCACTGAGAATCACCTTTCTTTCAATTCACTGGTTTCTCTACTAAGTTTTTATTAGTTTATAAGATTAATTTATACTCAACTTCTTTTAAATCTTTAGTATTTCCTGAGTTGGGATTTGAGAAGGGAGCCTGTAGATTTTATTAGTTCACCACCTTGTCAAAAACCCTAATTTCTTTTCTGATGAAGGCATCCTTAGTGATGTTTAACACTTAATATCATTAAAATTTTAAAAAGCTTTCTGCATCACTTCATTCAGTTAGAAATGTGAATAATGCTACTGCTTACCAACAATCAGGTCAATGGGATTAGAGTGAAAAAATTGGTAAAATAATGCTATCGAAATGCAAACCACAGGTCAAATTCTATTAAAATCAGACAGATTTGCCAAATTTGTTGTTGTGTTCTTGAATTTTGGGAAAAAAGTATGCAGATAATGTTAGGTACAAAAGTAAAACAAAATGTGAAAATGTCATTTTTCAGAAGTTAAAAATGTGATGTACAAATTTAGAGTAATGCATGTCACAAATTGTTTAATTCATGAACAGAAGAATTAATCACTTGGTTTAAAGAGCATTTGAGGAACAGATTTATATAGTCTGTTGGGAAAATCATACCGGAATAATTTTGCTAAGTTAGAGTCCTATAAGGCAGTAAATGTATGGAGTTATCTTTTCTACAGAGCAAAACTCATTTGTATCTTTACCTGGTTAAAAAAATAAAAATTAGTAGATAACTTCTCAAAATCTGAGCCCAAATCAAAGGGACAGGCCCCTAGACAGTTAAAGAATTCCTAAGAATTCTGTTAGACAATGCTCTAGCATTGCAATGAAAAGTCATGAGATCTTGTTTTGCCTTGATTCCAAGTTTTGGATAATTTTTTCGACAATATAAAATTCTTTCATCATCTTACAAATCAACTATATTTTTTATTCTTTTCCAATCTCTGACATTTTTATTTTTAAGTATTTAATTCAAGCTTAGACATAAGAATCTCTAGACAGTAAACTGGGCTACTCATTTTATCTCTCACAAGTCTTGACAGCTAGAGAAAGGACTTTTTGCAAGTCTTGTTCCCTGATCTCATCGACCGATATTTATGTTGTATCGAAAATCATTTCTCCACTCTCTCTCTAGTTCTCGCTCTTACTTTTCCCTCAACTCAGTGCCTTGACTTCTGTATAATTTTTCCACTCTTAAGGTAGTTTTTCGTTTTTCCCACATTGAGATAATTTATCTTCTCAAGACACTAATCTTACTGAAAATGTTGTTTTATCTTACTACCCATTAATATTGCCTCTTTAAAATAAAATCCATGGAAAATTTAGTTGCATATTTAATATTTATTTATCATGATAAGATAAAAATTCAATGCTTTTTTTACTTCAATCTTAATTAAATGAGAAGTTATTCTCCCTTCTGCAGATTCAAAAAAATGATGATGATGATGTTTAACCTCAATGGAGCGCTCAGAATTTACCCATGCCTTCACTTTCCATGTCTCGTTTCATTCCAATCAGTTCTCCCTACGATGCTGAGAGGTAGACTAGACAGATGACCCTCTTTATAAAAGCAGTAAGACTGAAGCTTACAGAGTAAGTGTTTTCAGACCTTTACGAACTCTAGATCCACTAATCAAATACAGATTTCTTTGAATTCAAATTCTACCCTTTTTCCAGTATGTCACACTCTGTGAAAGTACTTTGTAAACTGCAAACTGCTATACAAATGTGCAGAGTTACCGTTACTGAGTTTATTATTTCTTCCCTTTTGCCTATCTCTGCTCTACAGTGTATCTTCACTCACCCAGCAGAAACAAATTAGATAAGACATGTTTGTATGGGTGGAGCCTATATGGGGGTAAGAGTGAAGCTTCCCCACTAATTTGTTAATCAAGTGAATTGGACTTTCCGATGTATAAAATCATTACTGATGATACAAGCCCTGACGCTGCTGACACCTCTCCCAAGGTTATAGAAGGTGTATAATGGGTTCACCAGATAACTCAGCAGACCATTCCCTGAAGAGACCCCTATACGAAAGAGACTGTTCCCCCCAGACAGTATGCCCCTCTTTATAAGATTTGTGGTGGATAACATAATTTCTGAGTAATTTAATAGTATGCATAAAGGAGAAATCTAAGTGGTATTTGACTGTAAGGAAAACAGAACAAACAAATAAAAAGCAAAGCCATTCGGAATTGCAATGAGCATAGTAATCATTGCCATCTTCAACAGCAGGAACAATTTCGACTCTTTTAAAATGAAGATCTAACTTGTTCTTGAAACATAGTGTTCTATAGCCCATCTTTAGCTTGGCATTTACTGCTGGGATTCCATAGGCAACCAGCTGTTCTGTACTATAGGGAACAAGGCCAGGACTCAGTTGGAAACAATCAAAGACTAAAATCCTGCTGTTTAAGAATAAGTGAGAATCAGAGAATCAAGAAAACTTCAAAGAGTTGTTGTGAATCAGTAAGTGGACAGTTTTGAATGAATAAATGGGTTTTTATCTTTCTTCCCTCTGGACAGTACTTAAGCTGTATTTAATAACAGATCAGGCATAGGCACTTATGAAAGCCAGTTTGTATTGAGTTTGGAAGCATAAGAAAATTCTATTACTTATTTTTCAGAAGAAAAAAATAAGATTCCTCATTTTTCACATTTGAAAGTACAGGGTGAGTACAACTCAGTTATAAGAAATTTTTACTCCCTAATTATGCTCTGGCTGTCCCCCTATTTACTTTTTGCTCAACTTTTTCTCTCGACCTCAATAATTCTTAACTTTTTCTTGTGACATTGACAACTTTGAGAAAATTGTGAAAACTGTGGTTCCTAACCTTGGGAGAAAATGCATAAACACATAAAAATATATAATCAGTTTATGAGTCCCTAAAATCCTATTCTTTAAGCCCAGCTGAGGAGCCTTTATTGCACCTGTAATGTTCTTTTATCCTTTGCCTGTCAAACTCCAATTCAACTCTCAAGACAATTTGAATATGTCACCCCTGAGAGGTCTTCTCTATTTCTATCCCTCTACGCAAGTTGACATTTATTATTCCCTCCGTTATGCTTATACCTTTATTATAACCATTTATTGGTTTTATTCATTTTCCCTACCTTTTCTTTCCTTCAATATTTATTAAATATTCACCATAAAACTAAACTGAATAAAACAATTTCTGCCCTCAAGAAACTCTCACTTCACTGATGAGACTTATACAAATGTGTGATGATGTGAGATAAGTGCCAATATGCAGTGCAGGAAATGCAATGGGAATACAGCTAAAAGGATGCCCAATGTTTCCTATAGATGTACTGAACTTATTTATAGAGTTTTACAATTTATCAGAAACTCTCCAACAACCCATCTTCATTTAAAGTTCCCAAATTTGTCAGTTGCATTATTATTAACAATTAAATTTTACAGGTGGCAAAATAAATTCAGAGAAGTAAAATCATTGCACACAATGACCCAGCAAGTCATCAATGAAACTAGGGTTCAAAGTAATGTCTTCTGACTCCAAAGCCAATGCTTTCTCCTATACTATGCTATGCTCCTAGACTGGTTTCAGTTGGTGTAAATCAACTGTCCATTTCCTTACTACATTGTAAGGTCTGTGGATGATGGTACCATATCTTTTTTAATTTTATGATCTCTATCTCTCTCTTTTTCACAATTACCACCAAAAATGCTACCATATATATGGTTGGGACTTAGTAATATTTGTACTGAGTTTCATTGAGCATTGAGCAAGTGAGCATATTGTATTTGTCCCAAAGTACTTGACTCAATCCCTGGTTTGGAAAGTAAAGGCATAAACTAGTTTTATGAAGCCCCTATAGAGAGGCAGGCACTGAGCTATGCACTTTACATATACTGTCTCATTTCATTCCAATACTGAACCTGAAAGGTAGGGCTTTTGAGTTTCCTTGTAGAGGAGGAAACTAAAACTCAAAAAGCTAAGTAAGATGTCCAAAGGTAAAGCATTTATAAACATCCGTGCTAGGCAATATATTTCTCCTTAAAGTCTTCTGATGGAACTTTTCTATGCCTTCAATGCTTTGTTAGGTTGATTTCTGTTTTTGAGGAATAATGTAAACATTAGACAAGGAGTGATTCAGAATTGGGAATAAATTTATCCAACAAGTCATTCAACAAATACATACTGAATGCTACTATGTCCAGGAACTTTTCAAGGAAATGAGGATACAGAAATGAATAAAATGACATATTCTTTATCCTCAAGGAGTTTCCATTCTAATAAAGAGAGACAAAAACTAAGCAAATCTATAAGTAAAGAATATATGTCATATTGTGACAATCAATGTAATGGAGATAAAGACTGTAGAATATGGGGTCTGGGAAGTGTGGAGGGGAAAAGTTACCATTTTACAGGTGAAATTGGAGTAGAAACCAGAAGTAAAGAAAATAACACATATGCATATCCAGAAAAAGTTTTACAGTCAGAGAGAACAAATGTTAACACCCTATGAACAGCAAAGAGCCAAGGTTGCTGGAGCAGCGGGGGACAGTAATAGGTGATAAGGACTGAGGTCAGGGATAGGAAACGCCCAAGAAGAACTTAATGGTATATGTTAGGGGATTTAGTTTTTATCTTGAGTTGGTCAAAAGCCATTGATAGGTTTTGAACAAATGAGTAAAAATTTTGATTTGTAACTTAAAAGAATCCTCTTAACTACTAGAGATTTGATGGCAGCTTGGATCTGGGTGCTATTGGTAGATATAATAAGAACTGGTCAAAGTCTAAATATATTTTAAAAATAGAGATGAGAGGATTTGCTTATGGATTTGATGTTGAGTGGCTGTGAGAGAAAGAGAGGAGTCGAGAATTTCTTCAAGATTATGGCTACTTACTTGAAATGGGAAGTCTAAGAATTCAGTTTAACTGGGGCAGTAGAATCAGGAGTTTATTTTTAGATATGTTAATTTTGAAATGCCTATTGGACAACCAAATGGAAATTCCAAATAGGCAGTTGGATATAAGAGACTAGAGTTCAGGAGAGAGGCCCAGGCTGCATTTAAAAATTGGAGAGTGATCAACATAGAGATGGTACACAGATGAGCCTACCAAGAGAGTAATTTTAGGGGTAGAAATAATGAGGACTGGGAGAAACAGGAAGAAGGAAATAAAAAGAAATTAGAAGTGACATAAGAAGACCCAGAAAGAGCAATGCCTGGCCAATGGAAGAAATTGTTGCAAGAAGAGAGTGACCCATTGTTTCATACTTTGGAATGTTGAATTTTATGAGGATTGTTGCATTGTCAAAGATATCATTGGATACCATGACAAGAACAGTTTCACTGAATTGAGAGGAATGAAAGCTAATAGGAATAAGTTCAAGAGAGAACGGGAGGAGGGAGATTGGAGCTTGACCTTGTTACTTGGTGATTTCATGACCTCAGACTATTCTAGGGCTGAATGACTAGAAAGTACATTAAGATGTGATAGAGGGGCTGGCCTGGTGGCGCAGCAGTTAAGTTTGCATGTTCTACTTCGGTGGCCCCAGGTTCACCAGTTCAGATCCTGGGTGTGGACCTACACACCACTTGTCAAGCCCTGCTGTGGTAGGCATCCCACATATAAAGCAGAGGAAGATGGGCATGCATGTTAGCTCAGGGCCAGTCTTCCTCAACAAAAAAATGAGGAGTATTGGCAGCAAATTTTTACAGCTCAGGGCTAATCTTCCTCAAAACAAAAAGAAAAGATATGATAGAGCTGAAGACTAAGGTTTTACAGCTACTCTGTTATGGGAATGAGAACTTGGTTAGATATTATTGAATCTATGATTTTAAAAATTCATTGTCATAGACACATCTGTACAAACACACATACTTACAGTCATATAACATAGAAGTCATTTCTCCTTCAGTCTTTACCATATGGAATTCATTCATTCAACTATTTTTATGGGCAACCTGTTCTGTCCAAGCCTCTATGTTAGGTTATAGACTTACAGATACGAATTAAAAAGAATTTAAAAATTTAGCAGAAACATATATTTAAAAATCAACTAGAGCCAGCTGGAAAAGTTTTCACAACATTCTTCAGTACCTCAACAGAGAATTAACACTTCTTAAGTGTCTTAACTGAGGTGATAGATGTGTAAACTCAATTGGGGAATCTTTTCACAATGTCCATATAGTGTATCAAAATAATCATGCCATACACTTTAAATATCTTGCAATTTCATTTGACATTTTATCTCAATAAACCTGGAAAAATAAAGTCCAGGTGTTCATTTTTCACCCTAGCCTACAGAACCAGTCTCCTGAGGAAGGAGCCAAGAATTTATATGTTGGCAGTAGAGTGACGCACGATGGCCCCGTTTCACAAAGGAGGGAATTATGAGGCTCTCAGGAAAATTTAGTGATAGAATAGAGATGGGAATCATGTCAGGCTCTAATACCCTGTGGTCACAGTCCTCTGCTCTCTTATAGTTTACCCTGTTCCTTCCCAATTTGTCTCTTTTCCTTAAATTTTGACCATGCTACTTTTGATAGCACTTTGTTTGTCTACCTTCTACTTCAGATTCCAACAGGAGGTAATTCGTTTCCATGAACATAAACAGATCAATGAGAGATGCTCTTGGGAGTTCAACATAAAGTGAGTCCAAGAGTTAGAACCCATGTTCCCTATTTCAGTTAATTTCATCAAAAGCTTCAACCTTGAAACCTCCCTTTCAGATGGGTATCCTAGAAACAGACGCTGTGATGAGGAGTCCATGTGTAAGTGATTATTGAGGAAGCGATCCCAGAAAAAAATGAGTAAAGGTGTGGAGGAAGCCACCCCGGGAAAAAGGAAAGATCAACAGGGATGCAATTTTAGGCAAAGTACCAGCCTCAACTTATTCCCCACAGGAGCTCAGACAGTAAATTATCTTGCATTGTTTGTCGCTGTTTGAGGCAAGGGGGCTGGGCTTTTCTACTCTCCCATCAGTCAGTTATTTTAAAGGCCATCCTACAGGGATATAAGTTTCCAGGCATTTCAGACTCTCCACTGTCCTGCAAAGAGAGAAGAGAGCGCAAAGACACGCGGGTTCTGGAGAAAGTACACTCAAACCTGATACAGGGATCAGAAGGACTCTGGGCAGAGCACCAACAATGTGCACTAAACCACAGATCTATATTGAGCTGCCCTCATTCCCACTGCTCTGGAATCTGGTGGTTCATAAAATGCTGACAGTTTTTACCCTGGAAATGTCTGTATTTTTTTATTCCCATTGCTACTGTTGTAGTTTGGGATCCTTCTGCCTCTAACATGGTTAACTCCGGCAGCTTATAAATTTTGGAAGTAAATCTACCCGTTTATAAATTTTTCTCTCTAATCACCCACTCATTGTGTGTAACTGTATATGAGTGATTTCCACAAGGAAATCACAGTCACTTCTCTTCATATAACACAGTTTTGATTGTGTGACTTTCTTACTCAAAATTTTTTATTTCTCACAACAGCTGATAGAAAGAACTTTAAGTGCCTTGTGAGTTCCTGCCCATCCTCCACAACCTAAACCCAGCGTGTCTTTCTTGCATAGTATTTCTGCATCTCAACTAAGGAGCTATATGCCAACCATCCCCAAGACTCCCATTTTCTAAAATAATCTATGCGCTTTAACGTTTCCATGGTTTTAATTATTCTATTTGCTCTCCTAGGTATACCCCTGCCCCACCCCATCTCTGTGCATTGAAATTTCACCTATTCTTCATGGTCCAAATGAAATACCTCCTCTGTAAACCCCTGGTTAATCATCAGTCAGGATTAACTACTGCCTTCCCCCCGTCTGTTCCTCTAGCGTATTTCTTGTATACCTCTAATGACACGTTCTTCTTTATTTTATAGTGTTGCTGCATGTAAATCTGTCCCATAAATTATGAGTTCTTTAAGCCAGGGATGATAACGTATTTGTCCTATAACTCTAACACCCACAAAGCATTGCCTGACATCTAAGTTGTTCTGGTAAATAATTGTATAATTAAATAAATAAACTATGCTCCCAATAATTTGTGTAGAAAGATATTATATGCACTTGAAGCAAAGGATAGTAAGGGAAAAATAAATGTAGGAACATGTTAACTAAAAAAAAAATAGTGTACATTCAAAATACACATGAATATAAGCATTTTTCCCCTGGTTAAGATGAAGGCATACGTGATTTATGGTATTTCATCTCAATGTTCTCTAAACCTAATTTTATAATATAGATCATCTTATGGTGGATCAGATGTTCTCACAGAAGAAATATTCTGTTTCTTTTTAGTTGGCAGAGATACTGAAAAATCTTTCTCTCACTTTCGTGATTTGGTTGTACAGTTTTCCTTTTGGGTTATTTTACTCTAGCTGCCATGTGAGTAAATCTTATTTCTGGAAAGGGAAAGTATGAATTAGGCACGCACAAATGGAAAAAGAAGTAAGTTTGTATGTGTGCTATACATGACTGTAAATGTGAAGGGGTTTTAACCTCTAAATATGTTTTATTCTCATCATTTAAAACTATAGAAACAATATAATAAGTAGACATTCCCTGATTGATATAATGGATAAATAGATACATAAATATATAGACATATAGATGGTTAAAATGCCTGATAGAAAGATAATATGAATTGACAGGATCGTAATGCCTTATAATAATGGCTGAATGTAGTGAAAATAGGACAACAGAAAATTCCACATGATTCTGTACCAAATGCCACTTGTACCCGAGCCTCAGATCCCTTCCTTCCCAGAGATCTTCTACAGATAGTACCTATACAAGCCGATGACTTCCTGTCTGCAGGTCTTCTCTGGCCACTAGAACATGCTCAGCTCAGGCTGAAAGTATCTGCTGGAGATTTGATACCCAGAAAGTAACCCTCAGCCACTGATGGCTGGAAATTGATGGATAAACACCTCCAAATATTTGCCTCTCAGTAGAACAGTTCTGAGATACGCACTGTCTCAGAGGGTCTCAGAGAAACTGAGCCTCAGTTGACCATAGTGGTAACCCACTCATGACTGCATTCTTTATTAACTTTCCTACTTTTCCTGACTTATGATCACTTCCTTTTAGTGATTCCCAGGAACAACTTGCAAATAAATTACTTTCACCCAAATCCTATCTCAAAGTCAGTTTTTGAGGCAATCCAAACTTAAACAAGTTCCTATAACGATACTTTTTCTTATATGGGAAACATACTTTTGAATTTACTTTTTCGTATTAGTGTTTCTCATACATGTCATTTATTTTTATTTTATTTTATTTTTGTTTCGTTTTGTTTTTGAGGAAGACTGGCCCTGAGCTCACATCCATGCCCATCTTCTTCTACTTTATATGTGAGATGCCTACCCCAGCATGGCTTCCCAAGTGGTGCCATGTCCGCACCCGGGATCTGAACCAGTGAACCCCTGGCTGCTGAAGTGGAACGTGCGCACTTAACTGCTGTGCCACCAGGCCAGCCCTATGTCATTTATTTTTAAAGAGTGACTAATTCACTTATGAAATAAACATTAACGTGTATACAAACTATTTTTCCAGATAGAGTAATATACACACAAACATACATTACATACTTGAATTTAACTTAGTTTTGAATTAATAACTTATTTTATTAGTATTTACCTTTCTCTTCATCTTCAAGCTCATGGAGACCATTTTCTCATATTCTACGCTTTATCACTTCTTGTTACATTCTTTTGCAATTTGCTATAATAGCTATCATCTGCTACTTGAAAAACGCATTTAAAATAGGAAATGTCTATTATAAATTTTTCATCTACTTAAAATGCAATTACGTTAAATTCAAATCACTTCCTCTGTATGCTCTTTTGATATTTAGTGTATCATTCTCACTGAATCAGGTATATGACATGAAGTTTTGTCCAAATATAACTATTATGATTGGATTAACCTCTAATTGTAATAATTAACCTTTCCCTAAATCTACACATAAAATTTGCAATGACACAAAGTGAGAAAAATATGAAAAAATATTATCAAGTATTTTGGGTCTTAACATTTGAATCACAGAATTAACTATCACAATGAAAGCATTTCTTAATGAAAATCTTAACAAGAGATTATTTTATAGTTTCTACTGTTTCAGTTTGGACGTTTTTCTGATAATTTTGGAATTCCAGATTGAGATCTTATTGAGCATTGACACAGAGCATTTGCACCTATTTTTTTAAAGGAAGAAACTTACTGTCAAAAAATAAATAAATTATGGGGCCGGCCTGGTGGCACAGCGGTTAAGTGCGCACGTTCCACTTCGGCAGTCCGGGGTTTGCTGGTTCAGATCCCGGGTGCGGACATGGCGTCATTTGGCATGCCATGCTGTGGTAGGCGCCCCACATATGAAGTAGAGGAAGATGGGCACGGATGTTAGCTCAGGGCCAGGCTTCCTCAGCAAAAAAGAGGAGG